>NC_091462.1:81197254-82502254 GCF_027789765.1 Dendropsophus ebraccatus
GGTTCGTCTGAATCCAAGCTTACTGCATTTGATTGCCAGTGGCTGAAGAAGTTGGATGCAGCTGTAAGGCTGCCTGGAAAACAGCCATAGGCTATGTACAGACTATATATTAGACCGGCCGTTCTGTGACCCGGTCTCTGAAAAAATCATCCCAGCCGGTACTGCAGTGCCGGTCGGATGATCTTTTCGGCCACAGGGTTCTGATGCGGGCGCATCCGTGAGCGCCCGCATCAGAACTCCCCACAGCACATTATGGAGTGAATGGCCGGAGCTGCTTGCTCCATAGTGTGCACTGACAGGGTTTTCTGTGGCCGCTATTCACTAAATAGCGGCCGCAGAAAACTGACATGTCAGTTTTTTGCGGGGCTGCGAGGGATCCCGTCCGGAGCATATACCGTGTGTATATGCTCCGACCGGGATCCCATAGATGGAGAGGTAACGTATATTTTCATAATAATCACAGCTGTTGTACAACGGCCATGATTTTACAAAAATATACGTTGTGTGAACATTGCCATAATCTGTATCCATATTTTCCAGGACTTTCTAGTGCTGCATCCAACTTCTTGAGCCACCAGTAAATAAATGTCACACGCCTGGACAAACCCAAGGGTGTTTGAGGTTCATTCATCTCTTTTAAGCAACAAAATTTGTCACTTTGATCACTTACAAAGACAAATCCCATCTAAGACTTCATAGAGAAGCTAACAGTGTTCCATCTGCCTTGATTTAGATGCAAATAAATAATCAAAATTGAAGCTTTAACCAAAATCATTTCTTTTCTCATCAGAATTTTATGGTAAATATTTCACAGCTGATTGATATCATTAGCCCGGTTGTTCTTTCTTGATCTATATAGTCTTCCTGCCACACACCTGCTGATATCTTCAATTTTCAATCTTTGGAGACTGCTATTTATAAGACCATTAATGGAAACAACAATCTACGGGTATACCAGGCTCAGTCTCTCTGCAGTAACTGAATTTTTACAACGTATTAGTCACGGAACATACTGGGAAGAAAGAGAACAGTCTAATTTCCCATTGTAAACCACTTTGTGAAATATGTGAATAGCCTTATTGGATTTATATAAAACCTCAGGTGTTCCTTTCTAATCTCAGTCTGTGTTTTGTCAACAGCATTAATTCACCGTTTAATGAAACTGTCAACCCTAATTACAATATTAAAATTATGATTGTAACTCCTTAACTCTGCAATGCTTTAGGAGAATAACAAATTATCCATCTGACCGCAGTAGAGCATCTGCTTCTCTCATTGGTTGAGCGAAGAGGCTTTTTTTCTCGTAATGTTGACAGATGAGTTCGACAAAAATGCATTGTTAGTCTAACAGACTGTAAATATTTTATTTCATACGATATGTAATTGAAATCTAATTTGTAATGAATAACCTGATTTGGTTATTCAGGATCAGTAAATCTGAATGTAGACATGAGTACTTCTATGTGTCGCACCTTATCACATTGCATTTTTTAGGTAATTAATATGTTATAATAGTTGACAGCTACTGTTTGAATTTTATCGCTAACAAACAATCGTTTTTGGCTCATGAATGCCGCTATTGTGCCCAATGGCTGTGGCCAGTAGATCAATAAATTGTCAAAAATAAAACTCAAGACTTGTGATGAGCGAACATCCCGTTCCTGATCCTGAACACGAACATAATTTTTTTTATTGCGATCAGTTAGTGTTCAAGCTTGCCGAAAACTCACGAACAAATAACAATTATACAGTAAGGCTATGTTCACCGGCCGGGTCACAGAACGGCCGGTCTCTGGCTGGATCATCTCGGCCGATACTTACGTATTGGCCGGATGATCTTTCCGGCCGCAGAGCTCTGATGCGGGCGCATCAGCGCGCGCCCGCATCAGAGCTTACCATAGCCCACAGTGAAGCGAGCGACCGGAGCCGCTTGCTTCACTGTGTGAACTGACAGGTCTTTCTGCGGCCGGAATTCACTGTATTCCGTCCGCAGAAAACTGACCTGTCAGTTATTTGCAGGGCCGCACAGATCCCGGCCGGAGCATATACTATGTGTTTACGCTCCGGCCAGGATCCCATTGCTTAATAGGCTGTGTTCCGCTTTGCAAAAAACGTAGTGTGAACATAGCCTAAAAGCGTACATTTGGTCTACCCACATGCGTACAGATTATCAGGTGCAAAGAGTAAATTACGCATTTACATCATTTACAGCACCGCACCACAACGCATTTCCTTTCCATTCATTTCGCAGTTGCGTATGTTTGCAAGTTTGAAATGTTTGAAAATAATCATTATAACCATTCCAATCATCTAATAAATTGTTCGTGATGGGTGAACATGAACAACTAGCATCATGTTTGTATGAACATACGAACATTTACGAACATGTTCGTTCATCACCATTTAAAACCTGTCCCTATTTGTGTATGAGAAGAAAACTGTCAATCAAGCCGAGCCAGGCAGGATGACCCAGATAACTTCACCCCCTGTCCTATTTGCCTCTCAACTAATATAATTACACTTGTAGGACTCAAGTCATATATTTTGGCAAATACATTTATTAAGCACCTTTTTCTGAAATGCTGCTCTTTCCATCCTGTTGCTGTCTAGCAGAAGAAGGAGGCAATATTGCTAAACCAATGTATTTGTAAAAATGTGTAATTTGACAAGGCCTACCAGATTAACTACATTTGATAGCGGAATAACCCTTTAAGTGATTTTTATGCTGTAACAGCTGTTTGTAACATGTGAGCTTGTTGCTATTTAATGCTGCCTGTGATTCAGGCTGTATAAATCTCTTTATTCCTTTACTGTGGTGAGAAGAAAAATGGTTTTACTATATACAAGGCAAATTTGTGGTTCCAACTAAGGCAGGGAATATTGCTAGTGCGCAATTGGATAGCAAGGGAACCACCGCACCTTAGGGAATAGGAGAGATGTGTTACTCTTTATGAAAGATATTATGATTTAAGCTATATTCACACTACGTGAACATCCGGCCATTCCGTGAACCCGGCTGGGTCACAGAACGGCCTGTCTCAGCCCGGATCATCCTTAAGTACTGGCCGGGTGATCTTTTGCGGGCACATCAGCGCGCGCCCGCATCAGAGCTTCCCCTAGCCCACAGTGAAGCGAGCGGCCGGAGCTGGGCAGTTTTTTCCGTCGCCGCATGGGATCCCGGCCGGAGCGCATATAATGTGTGTACGCTACGGACAGGATCCCATTGAAAATGAGGCATTGTTCCACACCGCAAAACTACGGCCGTAGTTCTGCGGCGAAAACTACGGCCGTAGTTTTACGTAGTGTGAACATAGCCTAAAAAGGGTTCGTTTTTTTTTTTCCTTTTCTTTCCTAACCCCTATTTCCTTTTTGCTTTCCCCTAGGCAGACAATGTGGGGAGGGGGGTAGGATGGGATAAGGTGGTATTTTTGTGAAGTTTGTGAAGAGAGATGATATGGTTATTTTGGTGTCTTTTTGGATTATTGTTGTTACTCTTTCTTCTTTTTAAGATTATGTAAGTATTGTAATGGGATATATATTGTAAAAAATTTAAATAAAAGTTAAAAAAAAGGCAGGGAATATTGTGGGTTCTCTTTCCATGTGGCATCCTATGGTGCTAAATAAAATAAGAATAAAAAAAAAGCAGTACAGCAGTACTAGATCTTTATCTACTACAAAAAGACTTGGTATAGTGTTAGTATGGCTGTTTATTCTCTTTTGGACTGCACAGTTTACAGGGGTACTCCGGGTAGTAAAAAGTTAACTCTCTTCAATCCCCACCCATAATCTAAGCTTGTTTGTAATGGACTGCTATTTCAGAATAGGGCCATTTGTCTGTATCACCTGATGACCTTGAAGCTGTGGAAAATCCTTACAGCCTGAGACAGAGGACATACTGTACGATTTCCTCTCTGGGCCAGGCAAGCTGTAACACGTCTTCTCTAATGGGCTCACACCTATCAGTAGTCAACCGCCCAAAGCAGATGCAGAACGAGCTTGTGGTGGGTCGGTAGCAGACAGTTGGCTCTGAGATGCAATGCATGTTAGGAGATGTAGATTCCTGGCTGAGTGCCATAATGTAAAACTGGAATTATTTTTAAGTTTTTATCACCTGTGGATTGGTATATGTGGACAGGGCCTCACGTCCTATGTGCCATATCGCTCCTCCCTTAGCGTCACTTAGCCATGCCCCCATCTGTGACGTCAATGTTGCATAGGCCCATGACGTCACGGGTGGGGGCGGGGCTAAGTGGCGCTAGGGGCGGAGCGATGTGGCACATAGGACACAAGGCCCTGCCCACATGTACCAATCCACAGGTGATAAAAAGGAGTTTTTACCAGAACAAGCACCATGAGGTGTGATATAAAATAAATAATGAAAGCTGTAACATTTGCCCTTTACACCTGTGGAGAGCAGTCAAAATGCAAAAAGGGGGTGACAGTGTCACTTTAAGCACTTTTAAAAGTCTGTGGAACTGTGAACACTGTCACATTATGTATCATCCCCACAGATTGTATCAGAAGGACTTTTTTTTATTTAGGAATATGAATATAAAGTACATTTTAAGATTATGCTTGTATATAATATGTGGTTACAAATCTTGATGAGGCAAAACCCACAATGTTCCCAGAATATTGAAGGATGTTCATCTGCATATTACAAAGTACTAGACAAGAATCCAAAGACTCCAAGTGTTCATCATATACACAGTTAAAGGGAACCTGGGGGGGGGTCGGGCGGCCTTCACCACGGCACGGGGGATGACAGGTTCCCTTTAAAGAATGCAATTCAAGTTACATTAAAAAAGCAAACGGTGTGGGAGAAATGTTCACGTATATGATAATTTAGCGGCTTACACATATTAATTTTAGGAATACAAATACAATATCTAACTGGTACAAGATTTAAACTATTTAGTAAATTATTTAGCCTCCTCATCTATTTGTGTATGAAGCAAATCGCCATTGTCAGCAATGCTCATGTAGTAGAGTATATCACCTTACAACATTTTTTGGACATCCTTTTACCTAGAGGCTCTGTAATCAGATTCAATGTTTTGATCGGTGCCGTAGGCAACAAACATTGCCCATGGGTGAACAGCTCGGCTTCTCCGGCAATGTTACCATAGATAATGACGGATATTATAACATAACATAGCATAGTGATTTCTATTGAACCGTTGCGATAGAAAGAGCTAAGTAAATACCTGAATTTTGTATATTGTGTGAATAGCATCTTTACTTTTCTGTGTTCGGTAATGCTGTAAGGACAAAATAGATGTTGGCAAACTTGTAGAGCCTCAGGGAAATGTTATATTGTTTGGAAAAGGGGCTTGTTAAAGTGAAGCGTTTCATTTCATCTACTTTCAATCCTAGCACTTACATTTTCACAGAATAGTTTAGAAAATTTGTGAAGAAACATGTGGTCTCTAGTTTAGACCATCAGACACAGTAGACATGAGTTCTAGAATCTGGTAGGACTGAGCCTTTTTCTGAATGTTGGGTCAAATCTTAACGAATTTCATTAAAACAGCCAAAAGTAGTAGTAGCTTACAGTGCTGGGACTATTACAGAAGGGCACATTTGTTAAAGCATGTTTTTGTAAAAGTGTCAAAAATGAAAAAAAGTCAATCAATCAGTCAATCATCTAATTTCTACCATGAACAGCAGTGGACTGATTATGTAAGGGACACACTCAGTTCAGTAATAAAACCCAACTTGTATAACACAGTAGGAGTGGAGTGCAAGCACTGATTATGTAAGGGACACACTCAGTTCAGTAATGAAACCCGACTTGTATAACACAGTAGGAGTGGAGTGCAAGCACTGATTATGTAAGGGACACACTCAGTTCAGTAATGAAACCCGACTTGTATAACACAGTAGGAGTGGAGTGCAAGCACTGATTATGTAAGGGACACACTCAGTTCAGTAATGAAACCCGACTTGTATAACACAGTAGGAGTGGAGTGCAAGCACTGATTATGTAAGGGACACACTCAGTTCAGTAATGAAACCCGACTTGTATAACACAGTAGGAGTGGAATGCAAGCACTGATTATGTAAGGGACACACTCAGTTCAGTAATGAAACCAAGTTTTTTTTAACACAGTAGGAGTGGAGTGCGAGCACTGATTATGTAAGGCAAACGCTCCATTCACTGATCCCAGTCAATTGGTATAACTCAATAGGAGTTTACAGGAGTTTACAATATAATATAATATTGAATAATATGGACTGTATCTTCACTGGTCCCAGTGAATTGCTGTAGGCACCTAGTTAGTTGGTAAACTGGAAACTTGGTTGACAGCTACAACAAACAATTACCCACAATCAGCCCTTCAAATCTCTCCTTTCTGTCCCTATATCACTCTGTTAGTCTCTCCCTGTTCTGCTCTTACCTCCTGCTGCCATCCTGCTCTCTCCTCCACACACAGCTGACTGGCCACCTCCGTAAATCAACCGCCTTATATACAAGGGGGAGGGAAGGGTTGCTGACATCACAGAGGGCCCTGAAGCTGATTGGACAGGTGCTAGGGATTATGGTTAATCCCTTTCTCCCTCCCCACCCTCCAGACAGCTTGTGCGGCTGCCATTTTGTTTTGTTTTTTTGCGAATTTCCTTGGGCAGAAATTTGCTTTGCAGAATGAAGCGAATTGATAGCCCAATTCGGGAATTGACAGTCCAACAAGTAGAAAAATAGCAGGGAAGAGTAAAACACACACAAACACAGATTTACGAAAACTTTCTAATTTCGTAACAGTGTAATCTTAGATTAAACACGCCAGGTTTATCACAGTGGCATACCCTTCTTGATAAATTGTAGACTGTCTAGTCTAGACTGACTGTTAGTTACTTTAAACTGCGCCATAATCTTCTGATGCTTTTTTTGGACAATTTTGCATTTTAAACAGTACTGGTCAGTAGAAAATAGTGTCAAAATTTTTATCTGTCAACGGCTGAGCGTAATAATCCCCTTACAAACCACTGTGGGTATAATACATGAATGGGCTATAATACACTTTGAGATATACTGTAGGCCTTTAAGTTTCCTATACACTTTACACTTCTGTCGGCTGAACTCTCTGCTGCTGGTGGTTGGTTGGGCCAGTTATAACGTTTATGGGACTCTCCTGAGACTTCAACCACTAATAATAGTGGTGGAGCTAGGGGTCGGACGTGAAGGAAAATTATTGCCTGACCTCTTTGTTCTCAGAGAGATAAGTCTCCACCAGACATCTCTGGCTGTGGCTTAATTCTCCCCTTCCCATAGAGAACACATGGATGCTAAGACACACTGAACATTACTGTGTATGGGGAGGGCAGGAGAGATAATGATTATCTGACTGGACGTTAATGGAGGTGTATGCCCACCTTAAGATGTAATATTTTTAAAATGACTAAAGAAGACGGTCTGTAAGTAAAACTAATAAACAGCAAAAACTCCCTTTTTTTTTTGTAGAAACTTAAATTTAGATTTGGAGGTGGATTCTGAGGTGGATGACTAAGTACTCTGTAATAATTTAAAATAGGGAGCACATTATCCCCCATGTAATTAAAAAGTACATAAAAATTACCTATGTGTTTGGTTGATTGATTGCTTGGTTGTGTATGATTCCTTTATAACATTGATTACAGACATCGGAGGGCTAGTCAACACTTTGCTAAGTACTACCTCGTTTTATGTGCAGTAATCAGCAGAATTGAGTCGGTATGATGCCACAAATTTATAACATATCAGATTATTTTCAGCAATGATGGCTGCAATTACTGTTAATTCAAAATGATCAGTTTTGTTCATTTACATACTAGATTTGGTTGGAATTAATCAAATATCACTCAAAACTTTCAATGAATAAAATGTAATTTTGAAGGAAAATGTTACTAATTATAAGATAGAAATGCTGAACGATAAGTAAAAATAAATAAATAAAATTGGCTGTGGTTATGTTATATATATATATATATATATATATATATATATATATATATATATATATAGCTGTGGTTATGTTTTATAATATATATACAGTATATATAGGCTGGGTTCACACTATGTATATTTCAGTCAGTATTGTGGTCCTCATATTGCAACCAAAACCTGGAAGGATTGAAAACACAGAAAGGATCTGTTCACATAATGTTGAAATTGAGTGGATGGCCGCCATTTAATGGCAAATATTTGCTGTTATTTTAAAACAACGGCTGTATTGAAATAATTGCAGTTATTTACTGTTATATGGCGGCCATCCACTCAATTTCAACATTGTGTGAACAGAGCCTTTCTGTGTTTTCAATCCACTCCTGGTTTTGGTTGCAATAGGAGGACCACAATACTGACTGAAATATACGTAGTGTGAACCCAGCCTTAGAGTGCATGTGTTCTGAATGTGGGGAAGGGAGTAAGACTTACCTTCCTTCAGAACAAAAGGATTGGACACATTGGAAACCAAATGTTTGATCCTTCTCCACTCTGTGCCAACCTAGAGAGGGTGGGGCTTAGACCTCTAGGCCGGCCAATTC
Organism: Dendropsophus ebraccatus; assembly: GCF_027789765.1. NCBI lineage: Eukaryota > Metazoa > Chordata > Amphibia > Anura > Hylidae > Dendropsophus > Dendropsophus ebraccatus. Next base: position 81,205,778 of record NC_091462.1, read on the forward strand.
CAATGGCCATCAAGAAGGCGGGGCCTAGACTCTGATGACATCACAGATGGGGTGGGTTCTGTGGCGCCATTGTGGGTAGGGCAAAGTAGCACAATCCACCAACGATAAAAAGCATTTTTCACTGGACCAAGCACCAAGAAATCTGTTATAAAGTAAGGTATAAAAACTGCAGAATTTAGGCTTTATAGCTGAAGTCCTCAAACAGAAAGGGGGGAACAGTATCACTTTAAAGTGTAACTGTCTTTTAATTTATTTATTTATTTATTTTGCCGAAATCAATAGTACAAGCACTTTTGAAAATCTCTGTAATAGGTTTTATTAGGCAAAAAAAGCCATTTTCTGTACTCAAAAAGCTGTTTCCCAGCTGTTTTCCCAGATGTTATCCGTGCATTATGAGGCAAAGCCGTCTTCATTACAGTGAAGCAAAGTGAAGACAGGTTTGCTGACTCCATTATAACCTATGGAGGAAAAGGGGTCAAGAGGGATGCGTGAACAGGAGGAGGAGACAAGAAGCTGTATAGTTTGGACATTGTCTGGGCACATAAAACTCTGGATTCAGAGGTCAGAAAGGTCAGTGCTTATCTTGGGGCTTGGAGAGAAAAGATGGCAAGATGTAGTGTTTTGCACCTACAGGAGGGCCCCAACTCTGAAAAATATTTTGGCGCCTAGCCAATTGAAACATCATACCCACAAAGTTTTATCCCAAACCAGCCAAACCTTTAAAATCCAGATACATTTTAACTGTTTGATCCAAGTTTTCGGTCTATGTTATACCATGTACCTGTGGACTACAATATGTTGGGCAGACCACAGCACAGTGAGAGAAGCAATAGCCACTACCTTTCACACAAAACCACTGTAGACCCGGAGTGTGGGACACAGATAGTGAGTCCTATCTATAGTAATGCCCTTGCATCTTAAGCGACCAATTAACACAAAGCAGTAGGAGAAAGCAAACAGGACTCCCACCGGCTCACATTATGACACCTTGTTGCGAAATCCAGCAGGTCAGAAGAGCCACAGTAGAACAGCCATTTTGTGGTCATAGCCGCTGCATCATGCTACATATGGATGATTCACAAACGCATTATGGGAGAGTCAGGAGGACTCCATAGATATACAGTTAGTAAGTTAGCCATAGTTACTAAAGTGTATGACCAGCCTTAACCTCCCTCTATGGATCCAATGCTGCTACAGTTTATTCACTATCAGGGCCCATTCACACTGAGCTAAAGTGTCGAATTTTTAAACAGAGCCTGCGTGAAATTCTGTCACCTTTGCTCACTGTCAATTGGCCCTAACTCCTATATTTCTGCTTTAGCAGTAGACCCAGTCCTTCCTATTTTATCCGTGGTGAGTGGACCCATCCTGGTTTCCATTAAATATATAGCAGGTGACTCTATGTAGGTTCAACAAACAACCATAAGATGTTATTCTGCTCTATATACAATGGTAGTCTAGTCAAACCAGGATAAATGACATTTCATGGGATCTAAGGCTTTTTCTCCAATGCATATGATCTATGCAGTTTATTTTAAACGTATTTTCTTGTAACCTTTAAAAGGTTTTACACATGTGTCATATCTTATGCAATAATTGACATTTTCTTGAATTTCACTTGAGCATTTCACACAGGATTACGGCATCATGAATCCCACTGAAAGGCAAATAAAACAGAAAACCGGCATTTCAAAGAAAATGAGATCCATGACTTGTTCCTGTGTAGTCAGTGTAATAATTCTTCATTGTAATTTATTTTAATTTAAACCTACTTTCTATGAAACAATGAACAATTACTCACAAGCTCAGCAAAGATGACATTTAAATTTATTAACAATAGAAGTGAATTATTCTCATTTCAAGTTAATTATTAATCTTTGCACCATTCTCCATTACACACATTTAATAACGTAAACCCAAAAGAAATGGAACCAGATGGCAAAGAGAAAATCCTTTTTGGTTACTGTTTCCTGGGTTGCTGACAAAATCATGCTATTCTAAAATATACATATATTAACTTAGCAGTAACAACATACTAGGTGGCACTATGACTTGAACATTACCAGAAGTTTCTAAAATATTACTTTAAGGGGTTCCATTATGATATTCCGACATCATGACTATGGTGGATGGACACATACTGCATGGATTCACAAATCACTTTCAGTACACTGAACCTGTTTATCATAGGCCATACATTATGTCATGTGTCATGTGTGGCTTTAATATATTAATACAAACTTACCAATCTTGTCTACTATTTAAACATTGTAAACTCAGACCACAAAGTCTAGAGATGCACAAACGTTATCATCGCTGCTCATGTTATATGGTAAATTTGGTGAATCTTTACATGCTATTTTCTGACTCCTGCTGGATTTATCTTAAATGGGTACTCCACTTAAGAAAATGTAACCCTGTTGAATTCCTACCTATAATCTAAGCTTGTTTGTGATAGGTTTCTATGATTTTAATTGGTCCGTTTGTCTGCTGTACATCCTGACTTACACCCTGAGGCCACATTCACACAAAGTATGACACTGGCCGTTCTGTGACCCGGCCGTGTCACAGAACGACCGTTGTCAGTGGAGTTTATCATGGTTGGTACTGCAGTACCGGCCAGATAAACTTCATTTCTATTGAATTGGGATGCGGGCGCAACTCACCAATGCCCACAATGGAAAGTGCGTTATTCTTTCCCCCCCCCCCCCCTCCCTTCTGAGACCAAAGTCACATGATCTGTTTCCTCTGTTGCCAGGCAAGCTGTAACACCTCATCTGTAACCCTGCCCATCACTGACATCACACCAATCAATTAGCACCTGGCCTTGGAGAGGGGGACAACAAAACAGTGACAGCCTTCTAAGCAGTGTAGGGAAAAGGAAACACATTTGTTTCATCTATCACTCTCTTTCTAATCTATCTATAAAGATGCGATACATGATAGATAGAAGGATAGATAGATAGATAGATAGATAGATAGATAGATAGATATTTTGTTTAAAGTGTAAAGCAGAAGCAGATTGAGCTAGCGGTAGACAGATACTTTAAGATAAGGCAGATACTTGGCAATTGGCTCGGAGATACAAAGCATGCTGGGAGATGTAGTTTTCTGGACGGCACCATCTTGGATACAGACCGACTTAGAAAAACTTGGAACTCAGGAATAGCAGCAGCTAGAAAGCCAGGAGATGGCTCAAAATACTCATGGGTTTTGATGAGCAAAACCAGCTAGGTTTGGGAGCATTTAATTTTTTAGCTCTTGAGTGGAATACCCCTTTAAGCCTACATGCAAAGGCAACCCTAAGGAACACGTGAATGCACTAAACAGAGGGTCAGATTTACTGTACCAATTGCACATACAATTCTTGATCAATGTGTCCCAAAATAACATCCATACTTGTCTGTATAAGCATGGAGAGATGACTTGGTAAAAGAGGCTTTACATGGTTTATTCATGCTTAGAAAAAAAATGTCTGCTTTCTTCTAGAAGGAGAACCTCTCATGTCCTAAGTTTGGGTGTGGTTTTGCAGCTCTTCTCCCTTGAAGTGAATGGAGCTGAATTTTAATACCACACATAACCTTAGGACAGAGTGGTGCTGTTTTCAAAATATAGTAGCTGTGTTTATTCTTATCTTAGATAATCCCATTAAATGCAATATTGTGCTCCAAGATGGTGCAGAAATGTTGGTACAAAATGTTTGTGTAATGTTTTTTAAAGGGATTATCCAGCACTAAAAAAACATGGCCACTTTCTTTCAGAGACAGCCCCACTCTTGTCTCCAGCTTTGGCAGGTTTTTACTGCTCAGTTCCATTGAAGTGAATGGATCTTAATTGCAAACCGCACCTGAACTGGAGACAAGAGTCGGCTGTCTCTGAAAGAAAGTGGCCATGTTTTCGTAGCACTGGATAACCCCTTTATCCAATAGGCATAAGTCATTAGCATGTACAACAAAGTAATAAATGAGCTGATTATTTCTGCGATCTTCTGTATTATAATGTAAGGAGTAAACTTTCAATGTGTGAATTCTATTCTTTACTGCATGTTTAGAATTTTACATTATAGGACTTCATTTTGGATCAACTCATATTAAAGGGCTAGTGGACTTGTCATTTTTAATAAAACTCACTTGTGGTTTTTCAATGACAATGTGTTAAAAATGGAAAGAAAGGAAACTTTATTGCTTCTTTCTTCCGCCTAAAGCTACAATGGCAGAGACCATCTTTATTTCTAAATGTTTGCTGCTATGGAATGTGCCTCATCCCTTCATTTCAATAGAGGTCATTGTGATTAGGCTTTTGCAGCTGAGGACAAACACAAGAAAAAAATCATTATAAAGTCATGAACCACTCTCGCTATAAAGTAATACGCTATGTGAGACTAATGCTGAATTAAAGGATAATCCAGCCACACAAACACAAAACTTAAAAGCAAGTCAGTGTTGTAAAAAATATCAAAAAGAAAGCATACTTACCTGCCCTGACCTCACACCACTGCAATAGTTTCCTTATACCTGTAATGCATCTACCCTGCAGGAAATGTTCGTTCAGCCATTGACCTCAATAAGAACTGTGTCATTCTCCCCAGTCTAAGAAACAAGGGTGAATTAAAGGGGATCCCGTTTTTTTTATTTTCAGTCTGACACAGTGCTCTCTGCTGCCACCCCTGTCCAAGACAGGAACTATCCAGAGCAGCAGAGGTTTTCTATGAAGATTTACTACTGCTCTGGACAGTTCCTATCTCGGACAAAGATATTAGGAAAGAATACACTACTTCCTGCAGGACATAAAGCAGCTAATAAGTATGGGAAGACTTGATAGTTTTAAATAGAAGTAATAACAAATCTATGCAGACAGATTATAGCACCAGGGCGCCAAGCAGTAAGGTATGTGTTTTACCCTCCAGCTCTGCGCTAGTTCCACGCTGTTAGTCAAAGTAATCTTTGCTCCAGAGCACTGTTAGGAGCACTGCCGCATCATCTGACCCGTTGACTCCATTGATTATCATTAGAAAGAGTGAGTCGTTGACGCGGCAGTGCTCCTAAAGTTGCTCCAGAGCAAAGATTACTCCAACTAACAGAGCGGGACCAGCGCAGAGGAGGAAGGTAAGACACATACCTTCCTCCTCAGCGCCCCTGTGCTATAAGGGGCTATCAGCAGGTTAGATTTGTCTAACCTGACGATAGTTCCCCTTTAAAAAAAAGTATATTAGTATAGTAGTGCTAATGTTATACCAACAGTGGCAAGCATTTGGGGATTTGGGGAGTGCCCAGTGGCATATGGCTAAAAGGGACTACAAAACTTTCTCTAATTCTGGCTATAGGGTCCACCACTGTTTATTAGTGAAAATAATACATACATGTTAGGTATTAATTAGATTTTTATGGTGTAAAGGTCATGAGATATGCAGTGAACCCAGGCAAATTATTGTGAATTAGTCTGACCGCTTTGTCACTCTCTAATAAGAGAACAGTTTAAAACCCAAGTTGCAGTTATGGCACTTAGAGGATTTGATCATCTGTCAGTGAAGGTGATGACACTAATTTACTGCACCTCATGGATCTCGCTGTCTGTAATTATCAAGCAGACAAGATGAAAGAATCCAACGTTTTCAGAAAGGCAGAATATTTAAATACATTATTGACAAATGTGGCCATACTGTCAAAACTGTGACTATTTCATCAGAGTGTAACATCCCAAACATCAAAATGTGAGCGCTAGGGAATATGTATCTGGGATACAGAATGCAGAATAGTTTAGAGTTACATTTTAAGCCCAGTCGATGCTAGATTGAAATAATTTAATTATATACATATATATATATATATATATATATATATATATATATATATATATTCTACCATTCAAAAGTTTGGGGGTCACCCAAACAATTTTGTGTTTTCCATGAAAAGTCACACTTATTCAACACCATACGTTGTGAAATGAATAGAAAATAGTCAAGATATTGACAAGGTTAGAAATAATGATTTGTATTTGAAATAACATTGTTTTTACATCAAACTTTGCTTTCGTGAAAGAATCCTCCTTTTGCAGCAATTACAGCATTGCACACCTTTGGCATTCTAGCTATTAGTCTGTTGAGGTAAGCTGGAGAAATTGCACCCCACGCTTCTAGAAGCAGTTTCCACAAGTTGGATTGGTTGGATGGGCACTTCTGGCGTACCATACGGTCAAGCTGCTCCCACAACAGCTCAATGGGGTTCAGATCTGGTGACTGCGCTGGCCACTCCATTACCTATAGAATACCAGCTGCCTGCTTCTGCTGTAAATAGTTCTTGCACAATTTGGAGGTGTGTTTAGGGTCATTGTCCTGTTGTAGGATGAAATTGGCTCCAATCAAGCGCTGTCCACTGGGTATGGCATGGCGGTGCAAAATACAGTGATAGCCTTCCTTATTCAGAATCCCTTTTACCCTGTACAAATCTCCCACCTTACCAACACCAAAGCAACCCCAGACCATCACATTACCTCCACCATGCTTAACAGATGGCGTCAGCCATTCTTCCAGCATCTTTCATTTGTTCTGCGTCTCACAAACGTTCTTCTTTGTGATCCAAACATCTCAAACTTGGATTCATCCGTCCACAACACTTTTTTCCAGTCTTCCTCTGTCCAATGTCTGTGTTCTTTTGCCCATCTTAATCTTTTTCTTTTATTGGCCAGTCTCAGATATGGCTTTTTCTTTGCCACTCTGCCCTGAAGGCCAAAATCCCGCAGCCGCCTCTTCACTGTAGATGTTGACACTGGTGTTTTGCGGGTACTATTTAATGAAGATGCCAGTTGGGGACCTGTGAGGCGTCTGTTTCTCAAACTAGAGACTCTAATGTGCTTATCTTCTTGCTTAGTTGTGCAACGCGGCCTCCCACTTCTTTTTCTACTCTGGTTAGAGCCTGTTTGTGCTGTCCTCTAAAGGGAGTAGTACACACCGTTGTAGGAAATCTTCCATTTCTTAGCAATTTCTCACATGGAATAGCCTTCATTTCTAAGAACAAGAATAGACTGTCGAGTTTCAGATGAACGTTTTCTTTTTCTAGCCATTTTGAGCGTTTAACCCCTTAACGACATAGGGTGTATATTTCCGCCCTGATGCCGTTAGGGACATTCAGAGCGGGGCCGCGCGGCGACCCCGCTCTGAACCGCAGCGGTCCCGGGTGCCGCTTGTAGCCCGGGACCGCAGGTATTAATACAGTAATCAGATGCAGCTGTCAAAGTTGACAGCTGCATAGCGATTACCGGACGCAGCGTCATCCCTGGTGTCTAGTGGGGAGATCGCTCCTCCGGGATGTTATCCCGGAGGAGCGATCTCCGTAACTGAAGCCGGCCGGGGACCGCTCCAAGATGGCGCCGTCCCCGACTCGGCACTCGTTTACTTCCGGCTGCAGCAGCCGGAAGTAAACTAGTGCCTATCTCATGGATCTCTGCAGCATATCTATGCTGCAGAGATCTCTATAAGAGATCAATGCACTTATACTAGAAGTCCCCCAGGGGAGCTTCTAGTATAAGTGTAAAAGTAAAAAAAAAGTGTTGTTATTAGTAAAAATCCCCTCCCCTAATAAAAGTCAGAATCACCCCCCTTTTCCCAGGTTATTAATAAAAGTAAATAAATAAACAAACATGTTTGCTATCGCCGCGTGCATAATCGCCTGAACTATTAATTAATCACATTCCTGATCTCGCACGATAAACGGCGTCAGCGCAAAAAAATCCCAAAGTGCAAAATTGCGCATTTTTGGTCGCATCAAATCCAGAAAAATTTTAAGTTATACATGTTATATATCATTTTAATCGTAAAGACTTGAGGAACATGCATAACAAGTCAGTTTTACCCCAGGGCGAATGGCGTAAAAACACATTTCCCCCAAATAAACAAAATGCGTTTTTTTTTTCAATTTCACCACACTTTGAATTTTTTTCTTGTTTCGCAGTGTACTTTATGCAAATATTCAGCCTGTCATTGCAAAGTACAATTAGTGACGCAAAAAATAAGGGCTCATGCGGGTTTCTAGGTGGAAAAATGCAAATGCTATGGCCTTTTAAGCACAATGAGGAAAAAATGAAAACGCAAAAATCGAAATTGGCTCTGTCCTTAAGGGGTTAATTGACTCCACAAATGTGATGCTCCAGAAACACAATCTGCTCAAAGGAAGGTCAGTTTTGTAGCTTCTGTAATGAGCTAGACTGTTTTCAGATGTGTGAACATGATTGCACAAGGGTTTTCTAATCATCAATTAGCCTTCTGAGCCAATGAGCAAACACATTGTACCATTAGAACACTGGAGTGATAGTTGCTGGAAATGGGCCTCTATACACCTATGTAGATATTGCACCAAAAACCAGACATTTGCAGCTAGAATAGTCATTTACCACATTAGGGCTGGGTTCACACTACGTATATTTCAGTCAGTATTGTGGTCCTCATATTGCAACCAAAACCAGGAGTTGATTAAAAACACAGAAAGGATCTGTTCACACAATGTTGAAATTGAGTGGATGGCCGCCATTTAATGGCAAATATTTGCTGTTATTGTAAAACAACGGCTGTTATATTGAAATAATGGCAGTTATTTACTGTTATATGGCGGCCATCCACTCAATTTCAACATTGTGTGAACAGAGCCTTTCTGTGTTTTTAATCCACTCCTGGTTTTGGTTGCAACATGAGGACCACAATACTGACTGAAATATACGTAGTGTGAACCCAGCCTAAAAGTATTATTATCAAAGTCTCCAGAATGTGCAAATTCATAGGCATACGATCAATTGAAACAATCACTGTGACAGCTCCGATCTCACCGCTGAGCATGCTATCTTGTTAATTTATAAAGCTTTCTGTAAATCAATTAACCATCATTATATATTACTTGCGAGAATTAAACATACCATATGGAAATGGAAGGAAACGCAACCATGCACGGGTGTCACGGTATGAGGGATGATAGCATTTACAGATGGCTAGACAGAATTAGAGACTTAAAAAATAATTATTTTCCTCTCTTAGATAACATTATCAAAAATAGCACATTTGTTTCTAAATCCGGTATAAAAGGACACTTTGATTGAACATATGTTCAGCGCATTCACTTTGAGAATAATGATCCTCATTCAAATCTATTAGCTCAAATTCCATATAAAGATTTTCTCCTCCCTTGGCTTTATATTTAGCACCTTAATGACACGCTATCTCTGAAAAGTTTTTTTTTCTGTTCTGAAATTGCCTATTTGCGTAGCATAGAAGTACTTAAGTATACCCAAAGGTCTTGCTAACATAAGTGTATTGCATAGTTACTGTTTAGGATTAGCTTTCTGCTACTCATCTCTTAGCATACTACACTGAAGAGACTGCTAAATAATTTATACCCCTTTTCTCACATAAAATCTCAGGATTTCAGTGGACCATTGCTGTCTTACTAGGGGGATTGCTGTGTATGCAGCCCCTATAAGAATCAATTTGAGATACAGGCTATGTTCACACAATGTTTTTTTAAGGCCGTTACTTGATACTCAAAACAACGCCAGTTGTTGTATGAAATAACGGCCGTGGTTTAGCATGTCATTGCAATGACGGCCACTGAAACATTATTCCCCTTCTTGGACTGATAACCTTTTGGGCGTGTCTTTAAATAAAAAGTCTATTGACTTAAATATAAAGGACGGTAAAAAGAACGGTGAGTTCAATGTATTGTGTGTGAACTACTTAAAATACGACTACACTATGTGTATTGGGCGTCAGTCATTCCTTTGACTTCAATATAGATAATTATGAATTGGTACTAATAGAGGTCATTTAAAAAAAAAAATAGCAGCCCCCTTTTCTTTTCTTTTTTTCCATTGTGGGAACATAGCCACATTATAATATTAAAAAGTTATTCCCATCTGAATCTTAAAGGGGTAGTGCGGCGCTAAACATTTATTCACAAAATAACAAATATTACAAAGTTATACAACTTTGTAATGTGTGTTATGTATGTGAATGGCCCCCTTTCCGTGTTCCTCAGCATAACTGTGCTCAGCCAATCGTGGCTGATCAGCTGATGATGCGCAAGAGGGGAGCCGGCATGAGGGACGGCTGGAGTGGTCCGGCCAGCCTCCCGAAGATGACATCATTGTCACATGACTGTATTCAATTGACTGTATGTATGTGTCTCTCTCTTGTTTATTGAATCCAATTTCTCGTGAACGTGAGAGTAATAGTAATAGAGAGGAGCAGCTTGAAGTTCTTGAATCCTGGTGTTTCTGTTCTGTTTTGTTGCATCTAAAACCTTTAACCCCCTCATAAGCCGAGGTCCTGTTACTAATGCCCTTCTTCACCCAAAGTGAGATATAATATTGCCTGGTGGTCTCCTTGTGCTTAAAGGTGAAGAGTTTATATACAGTACAGTCTACACGGCAGTAAGTTAGAAATGAGATACTTGATTGTACAATTGGACAGGTCACTGCTTCCTATAAGATCAGTGCAGTCATTTAGTGCTTCTGTGATCACCAGATTGGCTACATGTTGTTCTGTCTCAGCAGGATATGTGGCGGCAGAGACTAGATGGAGATTGATTCTAAGGCTCTGCATAGACTGAACTTAAGAGAAATCCTAAAGCCTTTTAATTACATTTCCTAGGAACTTAGTTGATTTTTTATACAGTATTCTATTCATTAGTATATCTGTTCTATATCAAATAAAGATACATGTAGCTATTTATTGTCAGTGTAGAAAGATAAATTATAATACAGCAAGTGACTGAACTCTGAATTCAATGGCGATTATCACAATCATATCACTCCTGAGAAGTTTTCATAATTACTAAAACGTTCCTAGTAGAATATTTTAAAGGGTTCCAGCTAGGGAAAGCATTATATATGGTTGGAAGTATATAGAAAACAATAAAGAAGCTATGGGTATCTCTCCACACTCCCTTGGGTCCTCTTCTGGGTCTCCAGTGTTCCCCAGAGACAGTCCCCGTAGCAGCCTGCTCAGCAAATCAGTGGAAGCGATACTGTTCCATCTCAGTCAGTGATTGGCTGAGCGGGCTGTCACTCCTGAAACAAATCCTTCTCAGAAGTGGAGGTGGGATTGTCTTTGGGGGACCTGAAGGTGCCACAGGAGTGTGGTGAGGTAAGCATAGCTTCTTGTTTTCTATATACGTGCAACTGTATATATAATGTTTTCCCCAGTCAAATAACCCTTTAACATACACCAGCCTTTATTTCTTTAACTGTGGTCCCTGAGGTTTTCAGGACACTTCGTACACTAAAGGTCCCTATTAAACATTAAATAACAAATACTTCTGCATAGTAAAGTATACAGGAGACGTTGCCAAAACTGCCTCCTTTTCTGATTATCATCACTGTTTTGTGTTCATTTTACTGTTATATTGTTTAGCTTTCTTTTAGCTGCTTCCTTTTGTATATGCATTCTGCATCTGCGTATTTATAGATTTCATGGCAAAATGAGTATACTAATCAGCCATAACATTAAAACCACTGACAATTGAAGTGAATAACATTGACTATTGGAATCCGACCCCAGTTGACCTAGTATTGATGGCCTATTCTAAGAATAGGCCATCAATTTTACAGAGCAGGAAACCCTTCTTTCATTTATAGGCATTCTCCAAACAGGCTTTGGAGTACTTCTTTGTTTTGGCTCTCTTTATACTTCATTACATACAGATATCCTCCCACTATGTATTATATTTTTGTATTATTATTTCTCCATTTACTAACTGTAGAGAAAACAATGGATAATGTGAAGTCGACCGACACATTTTCACATTCGGAAATCTAAATTTAAGAAACCAGCCAGAAATCTTTGCCTTATTCCTGTTGCTTTTCTTTAGGAAGGGAGGGTATAATAGTTGCCTTGACAACCCTGGAATCCCTGGTGACTCCCACACTTTGTTCCTGGTCCAGTTCTTTTAAGGAAGTCGGACACCATATGTATCAAAGACTCCCTTGTAATTTCAATCTTATGAATCCCTGCTGTGCGCTGTGGTTTGGATTCATAACACTGTATACATAAAATACATTTGTAACCTTACTCTGCCGTTGCCTTTAACCCTTCTGAACTATTATATCCAATCTCCACACTACATTTCAGGGTGTAAATAGTTGAATGTTAACAAGAACATATTTTCTTGTAATTGATTCTTGTGAGATGTAGCCATATGCTAGTGAATTATGTGCTTCTTGTACTATCTGCTTTTAAAATGATATGAACATTTGTAAAGCTGGCAATGTATTTTAGAGGGAAATGTTAGAAGGCATACCCTGTAGGAAGTATACACTTTATGCATCATATAGTAATGCTGATATCTGATGACAGACATGTTACATGCCTGGCACAGATGGCAGAAAGTTACAAAATTTTTGAGCAAACATCCGTTGCATGCAAAAATTTTGCAACTTTTTGCCATCTGTGTTTCTTAAGCCAGAGATGTGGAGAAAGGGTTGAACGGTGGGCTTGGTCGTGTACAGATGGGGCAGTGATTTCCGCATGCTCTGTATTTATCACAATTTATGACTGTATAGGCATAGATTGTTGTTAAAATCCAAGCTGGTCTGACTTACATTTCAGTGATGGCACATGGGGAGCTCTGTGCTTAGCTTTATGTAGGAAAATAGGAAAATCAAAAGAAAAAACAAAATCGGACTCTCTTTTTCAACTTCTCCATCAAAATCCACTCCAACAATTCCATACAATTTGGTGCAGATTTGTTGGTGGGAGTTGCTAAATTGCAGCTGCAAAATTCCACTGCAAATCTACCACCTTTGGTCCTACCCTTAGAAACCACCTTGATGGACAGTTGTAATACTGTTGTGTTCCTATGGGTTCACCTTTGCAGGTATAACAACATCCACTCTTTTAGAAATACTTTCTACAAAATTTTGGACGTGTCTGTGGGACGTTTTTGCCCATTTACCATAAAAGTATTTGTCAGGTCAGAAACTGATGTTGGATGAGAGGACCTGGCCCATAGGTCAGAGCTCTGTGTGGGTCATTCAAATTTTTCACACCAGTCTGCACTAAGTCCCCCAACCATGTCTCTAAGGACCTTGATGTAAGCAATGGGCATGGTCATGAAGAAAAGAGATGAACCTTCATTGTTTCCACAAAGTTGGAAGAAACAATGGTCCACAATGTATTGGTATGCTGAAAAATTAGGATTCCCTTCTCTGAAACTTGAAGCCTAGGCCAACCCTTGAAAATCAACCTAATAGTATTATCCCACCTCCGCTGAACTTTACAGATGGCACAATGCAGTCAGGCAGATTATCCTGGCATTATCCTCAAGACTTGTCTATCTGCATGTGAGATAGAGAAAGGTAATTTGGTGGCATGGTTTACACCCCATTATCCAATGTATGGCATTGTGCTTAGTGATGTACGGCTTACCAGCAGATGTTCGACCATAGAAAGCAACACAATGAAGCTCCAGTTACAGTTTGTATGTTGAATTTCATGGCAGATGAGCAACAAACACAGATATAAAAATTTTTTTACAACTTAAAATAAAATAAAATATGGAACTAAAAATGAAACAACTTGTGAAAACAACTCCATATTGCACATACGTATTTGTATAGTTAGAATCTAGAAAACAGCTGGGCATGTTATAATACACTGGAAGAAATCCAGTGATGAATAATTTACTGAGCAGATCATTAAGAGTCAAAAACTGGTTTAGTTAAAGGAATCTATCATTTGTAACCAGGAAAATCAGCCACATAACAATGCCAACAATTCATTAATGGCATGCCTCTATAGAATAGAAAAGCTGCTCACGTTGCTGTCAAGACCGTCACTGACAAATTGTTGTCTTTGGAATGAAAGAGGAACAGCAGTGTATTATAGGGAGGCCTCCTCAGAGCTCTGATCCCCATTGTAAAAAAAAAAGCATAAATGATATAGTCAATTGTAATGTAGCAGTATAATAAACATGTCATCAAAAGACATTTAAAAGTACATTATAGAACTCCACTTCCTAGTTTCTGCCCCTTCTATCCTATGTTTCCGACACTTCTTGTTTAGTTATCTGATATAATGAGGTCTTCTGGGTAGCTCTGATAAATGCTCAGTTTTGCTCATAACGATAAAAGTCATTCTTGCAGACTATACATGGTGTAGTGCTGGCACTGACTGATACTTAAAACACTGATACAAATTGGAGTACATTATATGCCAAAGTGCATGCAGTGCTCACTAGAGATGAGCGATGTTTGTATATGAGACCAGACTGGTCTCAAATTACGATGGTCCAGAAAGAATCATTGTATGTTGAAAATATTGTAACCTGAGACCATTGTAAGTTGAGAGACCACTATATACACACTAAAACATGATCATGCAATTCTATCTCTCTGTAGCAAACCTTCAGAAGTTCCCAGACCAGCAATGAGCAGTCTAACATGTGAAGGCAAATTGCACAGGCTGTTTGTCTCCTCTTCCTGCCCACTCTTCCCCCTTAAAAAGACTATAATGGGTAGTGCAAACCCATCTTCACTCTTCTTCTCTCTGCTGGAGAAGGCTTTGTCTTAATAATGATAAGTGAGAGGAAGGTGGGAAAGCAGCCTTGTGAGTGGTGAGAAGCTCTTTTGCCTAATAAAATCTATTACAGACTTCCCTATATTCTCCTGTACTTGATTTTTGCAAAGTTGTTTGAAATGACAGTGACACTTAATAATTTTGTGTAGCAAGTCATGAGACTAAAAACTTAAATTTTTACAATATGACAGATAAAACTAATACTGCTCTTTTCTACCATATGATTTATCTACAGTGGTTACTACTAGATGTGCCCTTTCACGTCACCTACACATGTGAGCAGTCATTTCTTTGTATTATATAATTCCCTAGTTGCCAGGAACCCGGGCCCCTTATGGCCTCCCGTTCATTGTGTGGGCTCCGGATAATCTTTAATAAATAAAAAAAAACATGATTTATGACATTTCCTCCTTTCCAATTAAAAATCCCACAAATAACTATTAGAACTTCTTGTATTTCTCGACTGCTCTTGTTTTTCTAATGTTGCTCTTTTTTAACCACAGTTGTCTACACAAATAAATCCATTGTAGCAATTTAAGGATTATGTGTAAAGTATAGATGTCTTACCACTAAGCATGCCTTTTATTTACTTCTTAAGAAAACATATCTTTTCATGAACAAAATTTCCCAGACACAATCATTTATCCCAGCTTAGCTGAGATTAGTTTTGCTGTGTAGCCTTGGTTAACATTTATCAAATCTTCTGTGTAGTGAGAATTCAATGAGTTAAAAGATATGTCCACTCATGTATTATTGTTGTCACAACCATTTATGGTCCTTTTTTATTTATTTTTTTAAATGTAACATTTTAAACATGTTCTATCATGTTGTGTTTACAGTTTATAATGTAATTTTGCAGGTTACCAAGGTAACAGACAACACACAAAATCTGTGTAGTCGGATCCTGCTGTCACACTCACTGCTATCTATACCTTTTTTTTTTTTTAATCTTACAATTGTTAAAATAATAAGAAGTTGGGGGTCAGATGTAAAATAATATAAGCACAGAATAAGGTGCCATGCACGTCTGTAGCTGTTTTTACTGGTGGGGAGAGACCGGCTTCTGGTGACCGAAGGCAGAATGCTACTTCTGGTCAGAAATTGACAGGGCGAGGAACCAATGGCTCATTGCCCTGTCAAATACAATGCATTCAACTGCATGCACTTCTGATTAGAAGAGTGTACAGACAAAGGACCAGGCACAGCACCCCTGCCTAATAGAACCCTATGGGTAAGGAAATCTATCCTAATTTTCCAATAGGAAACCCATATAGATTTACCTGACATGTGCATGGTGCCTAAGACTACTTAGTTGATTTGCAGTCTATTAGAAAACCATAGCCAAAGTGCTATATTAGGGCACATACTAGGACCTAAAAAATTCAGCCCTGCCAAGTCTCCATTTTCTATCACAGTGTTAATCCCCTATGGTGGATGCTCCTAGCTAATCAAACTGCCCTGCTTATAGTGTTTCCGGAATGCTGGTTGAGACCAGTGCGTGAATTGTCATTTAACCTTTTACACTCCACAACTGCTGGGATCAGATGGAAGTCCATTCCTGGGATTTCCAGACCGGTGTTGGTGGTAATATACAGCTTCCCCCATATGCAGTGACTGACCAGCTATAGTAAAAAAAAGTGTATAGGTGGTTTCCAAAGTGTTAAAGACATCTTCACTTGGCTTCCCCCTTAGTTCCTATAGCAGCCACATACCCCACCTCCATGGTACTAAACTAATACCACCAGTCACATTAATAGCCTACTTATAGCCTTCAGCCCATAACTGGATATACTGTAACCTATTTTATGTAAGATAAGGGAAATGCCACCGTTAGATCTCTTGTGTTTATTCTATATAAAGCGTATTTCTCTGACTTATTTATTAATAACGAAAGGCTGTCTTTTCCTCTACTGGCTGCACAATCCAAGGCTACATTGCTCTGTCTGTCCTCAACCAAGGTCACCTTTAAAATGCCTGGGGTCTGTATGTAAAATACAGAGGTTATGGAAACTGGTGTCAAACAGGATCTTGATCATAATTGTAAAAATAATAATAATTTGGTTTAAAGCAAAATCCATGTTCTTGTTAGTAACTCTTGGCGGCCATAAAATCTGGAATGCATTATACTGTATATGATATAAAGTATTTATTATTGTAAATGGCTAAATACACATTGACTCTATTGTATCCCGTATGGGTTCTAACACCTGTCATTTTATGAATGTGTAGTCTTCAACTTGTCTTAGTTTTGTACAACAGTTTGCACTCAGCAATATTGGCAAATATGAATAAATTGTGAACCATCTCTAGCGCTGTGAATGTATAGGGACACTTACACACAAATCTCTAAATCTGACTGTTAGGGCCCCCGGGAACACAGAGACACAGGACAAGTGGGCCCTATGGCTAAGACCCCCCACACTCTCCCTACCTACTTGCAGTGCAGGTCCTAAACAACCAGTCCGCAACTGGGCGACGATCCCTGCACTCAAATAAGTGTGAACACAGACAAGACACAGTACAGACGAACAAGGTACAATGACAGAAGACAAGGCAAAGTGACTAAGACACACAGAAGGACAGGACCAAGAAAGCAGCAAGGAACGGAGGACCAAACAAATGGAGGACGAAAGCCAGAGATGCAACCAGGTAACGGTGAAGCCAAAGCCAGAATAGTGGAGCCAAAGCCAGAGATGAAGCAAGAAGAACTGAGCACTAAGCAAGGTAAACTGAGGACTAAGAAGAACACTGAACCAGGAAACCAGGAATATAGACAAACTGAGCAAAGGCTGGATCTAGCTGACAGACAAGCTGAACAACGCTATCAAGAGCCCTGAGTGAAGGGAGAGGCAAAGGTAAAAGGGATCAGAAGTCCCGGACTCCAAGCTGATAGGTAGAACAGGAGAAACACAGAAAGCCAGAGGTGAGGAGACCTGTCAATCACAACACAGCAGACAACAATCAGTGAACAGACCACAGCAAGGAAAGTGCAGGGAGAACTAAGAAAACATGGACCGGAACACAGATGACAAAAGCAGAAAACACAGTAAAACAAGGAACGGATCATGGCCAAAAGCGCAGTCTTTGGCGCAGAGGTCTAAACTTCGCAGCAGAGGGTGGCACTGATGCCTTTTCAGGCGCGATCATGACACTGACAACCTAATGCTACATATTTACTGAGCCCCATTTCTCTATCAAGTTCAACCTTTCCTATTTGCTTTTGTCAATTAAAGGCAATAAAAAGGCTTTTTTAAGGCGCCATTTAATTTGCCGTTCAAGCTGAATATTTTTTTTCCCCAAACCCATACTGGCAATTGGACAGATCTATAGGTGCTATCTTGTTCCATTCCTACTGTTAACCCTAAAGAATTTGTTTCTATCTAATAACACCTTTGCTAAAACCATTACAGCTTCTTATGTTCTCAATTTCTGTGAGATCACATCTCAGGGCTTTATTTGCCCCTTCAAGTGACAAGTCACCTCGAGGTATGCAATAAGCGTAATAGGAAGGTTCCTGTACAGGGGATTCAGCGTGATATCCCTGGTGGGCACAATCTATCATTGCCTTATAAAATGTCACAAAACAGCCTGTTGACACGCTGAAGGACATGCACGGACAATTTGATTTCTTTGGAGGTTCTAGCAAGTTTACAAGTAAGGAGATATCAGGCAATTGCAGGTAATGCAATTCCCAGTGCACTTCCAACCTGAGGTACAGATGTGAGCTTCTCCGCCTTCTCTTTTGGCTTGAGATATGATGAAATGAGTTGTGTAAAATTATCAACTGTGGAAAAAGATGATCATTATTTTTTCTGGAGAGTACAGTACTGAGAAGTCTTATTTTTAATTTTGTTAAAGTGAGATGGTTAAAAAGATAGATAGATAGATAGATAGATTGGTAGATAAAAGATTGACACATTGAAATATACAGATATAAAGACACAAAGATGTATGCGCAAATTGAAACATACAGGAGGACATTTATGAAGACTGGATGGTCTTTAATTAGGCCCAGCCCCCAATTACCCCTCCGGATTCACTTAGAGGTACACGCCTCTTCGTGAATCCAGCCTGACCTGCACCTGCTGTATGGGTAGTGCAGAAATCTACACCTGCTTCTGAGCAGGTGTAGATTTCTGCTATGACTTGTGATTGCGACTACACCTCCTTCCCGCTTTGCTGCAACCCCCAGCCCAGATGCCCATCAGGCGAGCAGGGGATATGGCAGCCGTACGCCAGGGAGAAGGGGCAAATTGATAGTGAATGTCCCCCTTAGTACTGTGTAAAAGTTTTAGGCAGGTAAGGAAAAAAATCGTAAGAATGCTTTCAAATAGGAACTGATAATAGTTTGCAAAAACAGCTGTTGTTTAATCACAGCGTCCGATTGCATTAACACCTATTGAAGTGTATACACACTGTATTCACTCCGGCTGGGATTCCATGCGACCACACAGAAAACTCACAAGTCTGTTTTGTGCGGTTGCTATTAATTATAGTTATTAATGACATTGGCTGGATTTTTGGGGTCATACAGCATTCTACCTAATGGGAGATGTCTTACTTTGCAGCATTTTTCCACACCTGCCTAAAACTTTTGCACAGTACTGTACACAGTATATAAATGTTTTTCTGTCTCATTTTTTTTAAAAAATTTATATACCCGCAACATGTTCTCCAAATTACTCAATGGTATTTATACCTATGACACTATTTTCTTATTGACCAGGTTTCAAAATAAAACAGGAAACCAGTGTAAGCAAAGCATTTTGTATAGACATGACTGTCTCTGTGGGTCATGATGCCCTTATATCATCTGACGAGCAGAATTTCCTTCTGTCAAAACCCATTAAATGAACGCACGTCTCTGGCAGTGCAGCTGGCACATCGGTTACTCTACCTTTTTCAATTGTCAGTGTTGATACGATTACTGATAGCTAATATTGTAGCTGCGTTTCATCCTAGATTACAAATAAAATCTTGCTACAAAAGGCTCCCATGTGAACCTTACTCACTGCAATTGCATTGTTTTTCTTTTTTTCTGAGTTTTAATTCCATAATATAATAAAACCTGCTATTCCCCTTCTGCTGTGTCATAGCCCATACCTTTGCTTACACAGAAACAATAAACGCTTTGAAGATTTAAATTAGCTTGTTATATATACTGAGAGATGCAATTCAACACCAAACAGGCTTCTTCCTCAGGCTCCCTGACGAAGACGCTGGTTCAGCATTGAAATGCGTCACACAGTTTTAATAATAAAAGAAGTTGCTTATAGCCCAAGTCTGCTCACTCCTCCGCCGCTGGTACGAGTGGTTGTTGTTGGCATAAGGTTGGATATTGTCTACATCTACCTATTTTATATCATAAACAAGCTATACACCAGCAAAGATGATGGAAAATGATTATAGGAAAGGGGTTGTCTAACTGACCAGGAGAAATAGATGATGCAGCACTGGATAAAAGTTTGAAATCTTTATTCCATGCAGTTTTAAAACGGCATTACAGCATCAGGTCAAGATCAGCCTAACAGCTACGCGTTTCGAGCACATGTGCTCTTTCTCACATACTGTACAAGTTGTCCAAATTCCCTGTTTAATCCATGCCAAGCCCAGGGCTTTCACTTTGCTCTTCCTCACAGACTACAGGTACACAGCTGCAACCTTCATGTGCCCATCTTATCAATATCACTGTTGCAGTCAATCACTTATTTTGATGTATAACATGATATTTCTGAGGCCAGTGATGTGGGTTCAATAGTAAAATGTCCCTTTCAGTATATGTAATAGAAGTAGCAGCGTAGCAGTACTATTTCATAAAAGCCAGAATGCAGATGTAACAGCTATGTTCCTTGAGGATCCCAGAGTTTGCCTAAGGTGAAACGAAGGCTAGCTACGCTTCTAGGATCTGGCAGATGGAACTAGAGAATGTTATAAAGGACAGAATGATTACAAAATATCTGCAAATAATGTTCTGCTTCACAATATAACCATGGAAAGCGTCTCCCCTCACTGAACTGAAATGAGTTGAGATACAAATACTGTCAATATCCCAGAGCAAGTGAACATCAAACACTGATTCTACTGCAGCTAGGTACAAGGACAGTCTAACTTATAAGGGTCTGTGCTTGGATTTGACTATTTGTGTAATAGATGACTGTGTGAAAGCTACTTTGATGTAAGAATACAGAAAATAACTACTCAATTAGTTACAGAATAGTCTAGGTTATAATAATAGTTTTTATTTATATAGCATCAAAAGATTCTGCAACACTTTACAATTCGCATTTCGCACTGTATATTTGAGTGCAGGGCAGGCTCAAGGTTTTTGTAGGCCCTAAGGCGACAGAGCCTCAGCGGGCCCCTCATCCAGCAATCCACTATGCATAATCACTTGAGACACCACTAACATACACAAACACACATTACTGACACAGACACTTACTGACATACACATAACTGACACAGATACCTACTGCCATACACATTACTAAAAAACTTACACACAAATACTGATAGACGCACATTCCTAACTGACACACACTTACTGACTGACTGACACACATTTACTGACTGACACACTTACTAACTGACACACACGTCATCTCTCTCTCTCTCGGATACTCATGGTTCCTGCTCCTCTGTTCCTCTTCTGATGTTCAGCACTCACCCTGCACTATAGTAAGCAAGCTGAAAAACAGAACACCTGGCCTATCTCCCTCTCTGAACCTCGATCTTCAAGAGTAATATCATTTCTAAAAGTGTAACCTTCATTTCAAACAACTCGTCCTCCACCCCACCCCAGCACACACGTCTTATCTTTTCATTACTAATGGCCCTAATACATAGGGCAATAATCTGCCCAATTAGGCCGATTCAGCAGATTATTGCTCAGTGTACTAAACACCACAATCATCCGATGAAATGATCATCAGCTGATCGTTGTCTTTCAGCATGTTGAACAATCATAGGCCGCCGGCCGCGCATTGCTATGTGTAATAGCATAATAGCGATGCGTGGCCAATTGCTGATGACTGTGTAAAAAAAAAAAGAAAAAACTTTATACACAGCTCATAGGTTCCAGTGGTGGCTGCAGGCAGTGGGCACAAGCTAGAAGAAGAAGAAGAACACAGAGGAGCGTGGACAGGTATGTATAAAGTTTATTATTTTACACTTAAGGCACGGGCTGCACAGACATAGCTAACGCTGTCCATGCAGCCCATGAGCCGTATAATAGGCTCTGTAAGAGGTCTAGCAGATCGGCCCTTGCTTAGGGGCCTATTTCACGGAGCGATAACACCATGTAACAATTTTCCAAAATTTTTTGGTCCCAGTTGTTAAGTGTGTTTTCCTCATTGTTTGTACCCTAAATGAATAGAAGTTATTATTCCCTGTAAACCTTGCTTTTGTGGTCAGCACAATGATATTTTGAAATTGATCTATTTTTAAGGATATTTGCCATTTTTCAAGATACTTAAGAAGCTTCTGGAATTGTGAGAACTATCAAGAAGTTTCTAGAACTGTCCAGAATTATCTAGAACTTTCTGGGACTGGTAGCTGTATAACTACAGTTATATAGGGTCAGTATAGCCCTTCCTGAGAGACGGAGAGACATGATTACATTGATTGGCATTGCATAGTAAGTGGGCAACAGCCATCACAGACAAAGATGTGAATTCATTCTCTATTCAGATTCTGATAACGACGATTAGGAAGGACCACTACTTTCAAATGTATATATTGTGTGTTACTCTGCTACCCGGTGATAAGTCTTGCTCTGCTGAATCCTCAGTACACTCGTGTACTTTGATACTGCATGGAATAAAGATTGACCATTTTTATTTGCAGTTTGGAGAGACATCCTTTTTCCTTACTGTACACAGCAACTTAGTCAATTTAGATGGCATCAAGAGGTTGCATACATCCAGCAGACGCATTTTGCTATGTATGTGGCCGGTCTATTCGAGGCTATAGGTATCACCTGTAACCCGAATGAGTGGCGTCTCTTCATAGACAGCTCATGCAGGAGCCTTAAAGCCATGATTCAATGGGAACAAGTATCCATCTCTTCCTGTAGCTCACTTGGTGCACCTGAAAGAGGAATACACCAGTGTCAAGATGTTGCTAGGTGCCTTGAAGGATGATGAGTACGGCTGGGAAGTTATTGGAGATTTCAAAATGGTGTCATTCCTGATGGGCCTCCAAGGTGGTTTTACTAAGTATCATGCTTTATTTGCCTTTGGGACAGCTGGGATACTAAAGCGCACTACCACAGGCGGGACTGGCCTCAGCGGACAGAGTTCACTGTGGAGGAGAACAATGTAAAGTGGGAGCCACTGGTGGACCCACGCAAGGTACTGATGCCTCCACTACACATCAAGTTGGGGCTCATAAAACAATGAGTCAGGGCTCTAGATAAGGAATGGACAGCTTTTAGTTACCTCCAAGATCTTTTTCCTAAGCTGTCTGAAGCAAAGATTAAAGCTGGTGTCTTCATCAGAACAAAAATCCAGAAGATCATAGAGTGCAGTAAATTTCCCAAGAAGCTGAATAGGAAGGAGAGAGCAGCTTGGAACAGTTTGAAACTATGTACAACTGGTCCAGACTCTGATAAAGAACTATGCTGCAATGGGCTGCAGGATGTCACTCAAAATCCATAAATAAACCAGACCTCCCTCCAACCAGGGTGTGTTCGGTGCAGATCCCAAACAGATGCAAAAAAACGTAATTATTTAAAATGTATTATTAATATAACAATTCATGGCAGCACAACGCGTTTTAAATAATTATGTTTTTAGCAACTCTTCTGGATCTGCGTCCAAACACACCCTGGTTGGAGTGAGGTCTGTTTTATTTCTATCCATCTTGTACGGTTTACCTGGGAGCGGCAGCGATCCTTCACATGCGGTTGTTGAGTGTTGTGCCTCCTCTTGCACAACCCCACAAGGTGAGAGTTTTTCATTCATTTCTCTCACCTACCACATATCCTCCTGACCTGTGCTATGGAGCGCTGTTCAAACTTCTTTTACTCAAAATCCATATCCTTGATGCTCATCTTGATAAGTTCAAAGAGAACATGGGAGCTTATTCAGAGAAGCAAGGAGAGCGCTTCCTCCAGGACATTATGAACTTTGAACACCATTAGCAAGGACAATATAACAAGGACATGATGGGCAACTATATTTGGGGATTAATTCGTGAATCTGATTTGCAGTATAGTGATAAATCTCGGAAAAACACACACTTCTGAACAGTTTTTGGTAATCTGTATAAATTTGCAATACGAAAAGAAGAAGAAAGGGTCCTCTCCAGCTCAATTATAATTGAATGCTTTATTAGACACACATATAACACCGACGCGTTTCAGACCCCACTAGGTCCTTAGTCATGGTTTTCTGTGTAAAAAGACATATACAACAATAACCATCTCCATAAGATTAGTGACATAAATTAGTTTCACAATACAAAAAATTCATTAATTGTTAAATAACATGAAATTCAACATATAGACAAACGACTGTGTGTACATATAAATAGATAAAATCCCATCTCCATTATACCAGCACGCACAATAGTGGTGGTGTGTATGTACCTGAATGCATACCTCAATATCTGATAGTATATCCCATACCCTGAACGTACATATCCAGTATCTATTATTATGTCATATCTCACAAAGTCTCATGATCAAATCATATCCATATATAGAAGACACAAAACAGAAATAGATTAATATATATATATATCAAACAGAAAGTACCTGAAATATATTCAGCTGTATGCACAGCGTCCATGTGGAGGACAAATGAGGTTAATTTACTGTGAAAAAACGATATATGTGTAGTTGTAATACTGGTTATAGAACTCTATGTACCATATATCCATATATCCATATACAAGAGTCCAGACACATGCCCACCCAACTCGGTATATATCTAAATAAATAAATATATATGCCTTGTACATACCTATGTTAGCATCTCTAAAGGAATGGATGAATGGCGCCAGGCATGGCCGAAGGCGTCCGAGTACAAACAGCAAGACGCCGCTTTATATCTATATTGTCAGCTGAACTTCCGCCGGAAGTCCTGTGACGTATATGCGCTTCACCCTGGAACGCATACCTCGGTGCGCTCCACCGGAAGTCTTGTAACGTATATGCGCTTCACCCTGGAACGCATACCTCGGTGCGCTCTAATTGAACAACAGCATAACATTTAAATGTGTCTAATTTGCCCCCATGTTCTTGGACAAAATGTCTCGAGGCACCAGCGAGCTGTACACTGTTCTTTTTAATGCCTTATACATGTTCAGCTATCCTGACCTTTAATTTTCGAATTGAACAACCCACGTACAAATGGTTGCAACTCGTGCAACCTATGATGTATATCACGTGGTCTGACTCACATGTGAGGTTGTGTCTGATATCATATACCTTGCTTCCATCACTTGATTTAAAATTCGTATAAATTCCTGTGAATTTACACATACCACACCGGGGGGTATTGCAAGGGCGAAAACCACCCACTCTAAGTGATCTCGTTTCCATTTTGGGGCTTCTATATAGACTTGGAGATAACATCATGCCCAAAGACAGACTTCTTCTCGAAATAAAGTGGCAGCCCTCATCCAAAATGGATGCCAAATCTGCGTCTTGTCTTAAAATCCCCAAATTTTCTTTAATTATATTTTTGATGGTTACGTATTCCTTATTGAATGGGGTACAAAAATAAACCCCCTTATTATACCTGTTATCCTTATTTCTCTTTTTCTTGTTATTGTTGTCTAAAAGTTCTTTTCTGTTCACCTTACTCGCTATCCTACGGGCTCTCGCCAAAATGGCTGGGGAATATCCCCTAACTCTTAATCTATCCTCTGTCTCTTTTAATTGTGTTTGTGCCATATTTGGGTCTGAGCATGCTCTAATCGTTCTAATGAACTCCCCGACCGGAATAGCCTTGATCGTATGCTTGGGATGTTCACTTTGCGCATGTAATACTGTATTTCCGGCTGAGGGTTTTCTAAATAGGGATGTTAACACCCGCCCCTCTACAGAATTTCCCTCTAACTTAAGATCCAAAAAGGACAGACTCTTTTTCTCTATTTTAAAAGTAAATCTAAGATTACAATCATTGTGATTAAGCATGTCCACAAAGGGTGGTATGGACGACACATCGCCCGACCACACAATAAGTATGTCGTCGATGTATCGCCCATACCACCCAATGTCCCCCGCAAATGGGTTGTCCTCTGTAAAGATCACTTTTTCTTCCCACCATGACATAACCAGGTTGGCGAGGGTCGGTGAAAATTTAGCGCCCATTGGGGCTCCGGTGACTTGGAGATAATACGTGTTGTCAAACATAAAAAAATTGTGTGAAAGTAAAAATTCCGTTACCTCTATAATGAACTCACTGAACTCCTCTGTATAATTACCATATTTGTAAAGGTGATATCCTATGGCTGGAATGGCTACTGAGTGTGGGATGGAAGAATAAAGTGACACAACGTCACATGTGACCCAAATATTTTGTGTCGTCCAAGTAAAGTCCTCAAAAATTTTGAGGACTTCTTTACTATCTTTAAGGAAGCCTGGTGTTCTGCAAACCAATGGTTGCAACAAGGTATCTAACCATGAGCACAGGTTTTCATTCAGAGAACCTATACCGGCTATAATTGGTCTCAAGGGTGGAGGTACAATACCCTTGTGGACCTTTGGTAGTCCATGAAATATAGGAGTGACAGGATTATCAGGAATTAAAAATTTGGCTTCTCTTTCACTAAAAAAGCCCTCATTCACACCTTTGTTCACCAAAGACTCTAGGGCATTCCTGACTTTCTCTGTGGGGTCCTGTAATAGTTTCCTATATGTTGTTTTATCATTGAGTATAGAGAGAACACTACTTTTGTAGTCCTCACTATTCAGGACCACCACCTTTCCCCCCTTGTCGGTATTCCTTATAACAAGATGGTCATTCTCCATAAGGTTTTTGATAGCCAAATTTTGCTTCATGCTGATGTTAAAGCCTTCATGTTTATTCTTGCACCTATCGTAAAGGAGTGTAAGGTCCCGTTCTATGGTATTTTGAAAAATATCAATACACTTACTCCTGGACTCTAAGGGATAAAAGTATGGATTAATCATGTTAACGTTAACTTTATCTATAACTCTCTGTGTTGAACCAGATTCCGACTGTAAATTCAAAAGAGAGAGGAGGGAACACTGTTCCTTAAAGTTAAGTCCTCTGAACTCATTTTCTCCCTCTTGTGATGTAATATTTACTTCATTGGAAGAGTCCATACCTAGATGTTTAAAATGCTTCTTAACCATTAGTGCTCGTACCAGTTTATTTACATCTAATAAAGTTCCAAACAGATCAAAGTGTTTCGATGGTACAAAATTAAGTCCCTTGCACATAATTTCAATTTGCTCTGTCGTAAGCACATGAGATGAGAGATTTACAATGTTATCATATGCTACACTACTCTGCCTACATGATTGAATATCATCAGTTGAAGTATCTGCTGCATTCTGCAAAGATACATGTGTTAAATCAACATTGCAAAACCCCCACGTCATTTCCACTACTTTTTCTTTGTTCTTGTACTCCGTTTTTTTGTTGTGTTTGTGTTTCCTCCCCGCCCTCCTTTTCCGTTTTTTAACTGTGTTGACGATCTTTCTAAGGGGGCTGGTGGGGCAGTGGACATCTCTCTATCTGTGGAGGTTCTATCTGAATCCGAAGATTCAGCCTCCGTTGTGGAGAATGTTACACATTGTGTGTCTTTATTAGGACGGGCCTTTCTGTTCTTTTTCATTATGGACCTAGGTGTGTACCCTTCTCTTTCTTCCATCCAATTATACACTTTGTTGAATTTATAGTCGTTCTGATCTCTAGCAAATTTCGACTTTTTTACCCCTACTATAATGTCCTCCAACTTTTTTAGGGAATCCTTCATCCTTTCGTTTAGATCATTGTATCCTTGAAGGGTTTGGAAAGAAACTAATTCTTCCCAAGTGGCATCTATTTCCCTTTTAATTTCCACTAGTCTGATATCTTCAAATTCTATTATCAGAGCCATGATCTTATTGGAGCATTCTGTGAGTGCCAATTCCCATCTTCTCATAAATTCGTCGTTAAATATAAATGTGGGTTTCTTTTAAGGTCTAAACTCCCGTGGTATCATCTGCTTTGCTATGTACTGTTTGAGGGAGTTAGCATCCCACCATGTGCGTAGCTCCGCAATGGAAAGCTTCTCGAGCTTTTTAAAGATTGTTTTCATGTCCCCTGTTTCCTGTTCATCCACTATATTGAATACTTCCTCTATTCTAATGTTGCGTTGTTCATATGTGGGGGATCTATCCTCTGTACTAGGACTGTGTGTCTCCATGATGATTTTGTCCCCTCTCCCTCTGTTGTCCCTAATGTATGTAACTACTGGTATAACCAATATAAAGTGTACACAAATATCACCAATTTAAAAACAAAACAAAACGCACTCCTTACAGAGATGTCTACAAATACAGAGACATGTTATATAGTACAAAACATATATAGACACTTTTAGCTATAATATAAACAAGAGTGTCAAAAAAACGTATATAACCTTGATAAAACAACATATAGGAAGTATATAACCTTGATAAAACAACATATAGAAAACTATTACAGGACCCCACAGAGAAAGTCAGGAATGCCCTAGAGTCTTTGGTGAACAAAGGTGTGAATGAGGGCTTTTTTAGTGAAAGAGAAGCCAATTTTTTAATTCCTGATAATCCTGTGACTCCTATATTTCATGGACTACCAAAGGTCCACAAGGGTATTGTACCTCCACCCTTGAGACCAATTATAGCCGGTATAGGTCCTCTGAATGAAAACCTGTGCTCGTGGTTAGATACCTTCTTGCAACCGTTGGTTTGCAGAACACCAGGCTTTCTTAAAGATAGTAAAGAAGTCCTCAAAATTTTTGAGGACTTTACTTGGACGACACAAAATACTTGGGTCACATGTGACGTTGTGTCACTTTATTCTTCCATCCCACACTCAGTAGCCATTCCAGCCATAGGATATCACCTTTACAAATATGGTATTTATACAGAGGAGTTCAGTGAGTTCATTATAGAGGTAACGGAATTTTTACTTTCACACAATTTTTTTATGTTTGACAACACGTATTATCTCCAAGTCACCGGAGCCCCAATGGGCGCTAAATTTTCACTGTCCCTCGCCAACCTGGTTATGTCATGGTGGGAAGAAAAAGTGATCTTTACAGAGGACAACCCATTTGCGGGGGACATTGGGTGGTATGGGCGATACATCGACGACATACTTATTGTGTGGTCTGGCGATGTGTCGTCCATACCACCCTTTGTGGACATGCTTAATCACAATGATTGTAATCTTAGATTTACTTTTGAAATAGAGAAAAAGAGTCTGTCCTTTTTGGATCTTAAGTTAGAGGGAAATTCTGTAGAGGGGTGGGTGTTAACATCCCTATTTAGAAAACCCTCAGCCGGAAATACAGTATTACATGCGCAAAGTGAACATCCCAAGCATACGATCAAGGCTATTCCGGTCGGGGAGTTCATTAGAACGATTAGAGCATGCTCAGACCCAAATATGGCACAAACACAATTAAAAGAGACAGAGGATAGATTAAGAGTTAGGGGATATTCCCCAGCCATTTTGGCGAGAGCCCGTAGGATAGTGAGTAAGGTGAACAGAAAAGAACTTTTAGACAACAATAACAAGAAAAAGAGAAATAATGATAACAGGTATAATAAGGGGGTTTATTTTTGTACCCCATTCAATAAGGAATACGTAACCATCAAAAATATAATTAAAGAAAATTTGGGGATTTTAAGACAAGACGCAGATTTGGCATCCATTTTGGATGAGGGCTGCCACTTTATTTCGAGAAGAAGTCCGTCTTTGGGCATGATGTTATCTCCAAGTCTATATAGAAGCCCCAAAATGGAAACGAGATCACTTAGAGTGGGTGGTTTTCGCCCTTGCAATACCCCCTGGTGTGGTATGTGTAAATTCACAGGAATTTATACGAATTTTAAATCAAGTGATGGAAGCAAGGTATATGATATCAGACACAACCTCACATGTGAGTCAGACCACGTGATATACATCATAGGTTGCACGAGTTGCAACCTTTTGTACGTGGGTTGTTCAATTCGAAAATTAAAGGTCAGGATAGCCGAACATGTATATGGCATTAAAAAGAACAGTGTACAGCTCGCTGGTGCCTCGAGACATTTTGTCCAAGAACATGGGGGCAAATTAGACACATTTAAATGTTATGCCATAGACAAGGTAGTAAGACCCACCAGAGGAGGTAATTGGAGGAAAAGGCTATTATTGAAAGAAGCGGAGTGGATCCTTAAGTTGGGAACCAGGGCACCTAAAGGGTTAAACATTAAAAATGATTTAATGTATTTGTATTAACCTAATATCTGGTACCTATAAACTATTCTGTATAATTCTATTCATTTATTCTTTTTACTCATGGACCACTATACTAATTGTGTATAAGTATACTTATGTATAAATAGTATGTAGCATATACATGTCTATTTCTTCTATGGTATGTTTGTCCCATGGATCCAGCTATCGAGGAGACGTTTACCGACATGCGTTCCACTGTGGAGCGCATGCCGATCACGTGTCCTGCATAAGGGTTGTTTAATTAGAGCGCACCGAGGTATGCGTTCCAGGGTGAAGCGCATATACGTCACAAGACTTCCGGTGGAGCGCACCGAGGTATGCGTTTCAGGGTGAAGCGCATATACGTCACAGGACTTCCGGCGGAAGTTCAGCTGACAATATAGATATAAAGCGGCGTCTTGCTGTATGTACTCGTACGCCTTCGGCCATGCCTGGCGCCATTCATCCATTCCTTTAGAGATGCTAACATAGGTATGTACAAGGCATATATATTTATTTATTTATTTAGATATATACCGAGTTGGGTGGGCATGTGTCTGGACTCTTGTATATGGATATATGGATATATGGTATATAGAGTTCTATAACCAGTATTACAACTACACATATATCGTTTTTTCACAGTAAATTAACCTCATTTGTCCTCCACATGGACGCTGTGCATACAGCTGAATATATTTCAGGTACTTTCTGTTTGATATATCTATTCATCTATTTCTGTTTTGTGTCTTCTATATATGGATATGATTTGATCATGAGACTTTGTGAGATATGACATAATAATAGATACTGGATATGTACGTTCAGGGTATGGGATATACTATCAGATATTGAGGTATGCATTCAGGTACATACACACCACCACTATTGTGCGTGCTGGTATAATGGAGATAGGATTTTATTTATTTATATGTACACACAGTCGTTTGTCTATATGTTGAATTTCATGTTATTTAACAATTAATGAATTTTTTGTATTGTGAAACTAATTTATGTCACTAATCTTATGGAGTTGGCTATTGTTGTATATGTCTTTTTACACAGAAAACCATGACTAAGGACCCAGTGGAGTCTGAAACGCGTCGGTGTTATATGTATGTCTAATAAAGCATTCAATTATAATTGAGCTGGAGAGGACCCTTTCTTCTTCTTTTCGTATGCTATACCCCGGAGTCCAGGGGAAGTCTCTCCGCGCTCAAACTTTTTGGCAATCAAGCCAGGAGACATGATTGACTATTCACCAGAGTGCTGACCACATGTATGCTTTTCTTTCTTTTCCATAAATTTGCAATGCCTATAGTCTTCTTGGTCTGACTGTATAAATGAGAAGATGCAAAATAGTCTGTTTCCATAATAAAAATTCATAATTTTCGTTCCCGTGGTCACAAAAGCGAAGTTTATGATGAATGTAAGCAATTGGAATATAACATAAAAAACTGGAAACAAAACTTGTGTTACATAGTGCCGAATCGGCCCGATTTGGGCGATTATCGATCCGAGGAATAGAGACACTGATCAGCCGATGATTGTGTCATCGGCTGATCGTTTATTTAGGTTCAAACCTAAAATCATCAGGCAGCGACCACGCATCGCTGCGTGGATTAGCGGTGCGTGGTCGCTGCCTAATGATTTCAAAAGCACCATACACTACCTAAGCATGTTGCAGGGCTTCTCCTGCGATCCTTCTTCCTTTTGGTCCCGCACGCAGCAGCAGCAGCTTCGGTGCGGCCTGTCTTAGCTGACAGACTGCTCAGCCAATCACTGCCCAGGAATGCCGCAGCCAGTGATTGGCTGAGCGGTCTGTCAGCTCAGACAGGCCGCACTGCAGCTGTTGCTGTGCGCGGGACCGGGAGGAAGAAGGAGTGCAGAAACAGCCCTGCAATATGTTTAGGTAATGTATGCTGTTTAAAACAAGGGCTGCAAGGACATCGGTAACGATGTCCCTGCGGCCCTCACTAAACAATCATCGGGCCGTGGATTAGGCCCAGTAAACGAGGTTAGTCTACATCCACATTGTAGCATAGTATAGGAAAAGCTAACACAGATCAGTGGAGTTTTACAGGAGTATTTGTCATGAGACAGAATATATCAGGTATGAAGGACAATGTGAGACTTTCAAAAATTCCATTTCCCTGCCTGTTATTGCAGGTTTGCTTCATCAGAAAAAGATTTCAATTGAAAAATAATAACAACAACAACAACAACAACAACAACAACAACAACAACTAAAAAAGTAATTGCCCAATGTATTTCAAAGTTAAGAGGTTGAGGCAGAAAAAGAAGATCCTCTTTTCTAATCCTGGACATTTGCTAGCCAGCTTGCTATTTCTAAAAGGTTGTATACAAGCTGGTGTTATAGGAAATGCTATATGAAATGATCAGGGGCATAACTAGAAATGGCTGGGCCCCATAGCAAACTTTCAATTGGGCCCCCCCCCCCCCCTCAACCGACCACTACGCCGTCAACACACCCAGCTCTACACAGGATCTGTACTACATGTAAATTACAGTGCAAATATATTTAGTGACTCACAGGGGATTTCTCCTCTGATCGGAGTTCTTCCCTTTTCATATTCTTCTCCATCTGTCCTGGGCCATTATGAGAACTTCTCCGAGCCACAAATCCACAGAATCTGCCAGACAGACATATTAGGCTCCTCACTCTGTCACCATCCTCATCTCTATACACACTGCAAATCTGTATTGGCCCCTTTAAGCCCTCTTTCAGTGGGTAGTCCTGGCTCCTTATAGATAGTCCCTTGTTCAGTCTTCCACATAGATGGCCCTGTGTGCATCTACTATAGTAGAGAGCCCCTCTGTGTTTATAGTAGATGACAACCTCTGTGCATCCCCTATACCAGGGGTAGGGAACCTCGGCTCTCCAGCTGTTGCAAAACTACAACTCCCATCATGTGTAGACAGTCAAAGCTAAAGCTGTAGTTTTTAAACAGCTGGA
This sequence comes from Dendropsophus ebraccatus, assembly GCF_027789765.1. NCBI lineage: Eukaryota > Metazoa > Chordata > Amphibia > Anura > Hylidae > Dendropsophus > Dendropsophus ebraccatus. The sequence goes on from NC_091462.1 coordinate 81,238,740, forward strand.
GAGCCAAGGTTCCCTATCCCTGCCCTGTAGTATATGGCCCCCTCTGTGTAGTCCCCTTATAGATGACCCCTCTGTTTAGTCCACTAAAATAAATACCCCCCCCTCTGCGCATGCCCTATTATATACATCCCGCAGTGTAGTTACCCTTATAGATGCCTCCTCTGTGACGTCCTCCTTATAGATTGCCCCCTGTGTTGTTCCCCTTACAAATAGCCCCCAGTGTTTACCCTCCCCCATATATATATCCCCAAGTGTTGTCCCTCCCCATATATATATAGCCCCAAGTGTTGTCCCTCCCCATATATATAGCCCCCAGTGTTTTCCCTCCCCCATATATATATAGCCCCAAGTGTTGTCCCTCCCCCATATATATATAGCCCCAAGTGTTGTGCCTCCCCATATATATAGCCCCCAGTGTTGTGCCTCCCCCATATATGCAACCCCCAGTGTTGAGCCTCCCCCATATAGCCCCCAGTGTTGTCCCTCCCCCATATATATAACCCCCAGTGCTGTGCCTCCCCCATATATATTGCCCCCAGTGCTGTGCCTCCCCCATATATATACAGCCCCCAGTATTGTGCATCCCCCATATATATATAGCCCTCAGTGCTGTGCCTACCCCATATATATAGCCCCCAGTGCTGTCCCTCCCCTATATATACAGCCCCCAGTGCTGTGCCTCCCCCATATATATATACAGCCCCCAGTGCTGTGCCTCCCCCATATATATATACAGCCCCCAGTGCTGTCCCTCCCCCATATACACAGCCCCAGTGCTGTGCCTCCCCCATATATATAGCCCCCAGTGCTGTCCCTCCCCCATATATACAGCCCCCAGTGCTGTGCCTCTCCCATATATATATATATATATATATATATATATATATATATATATATATACAACCCCCAGTGCTGTGCCTCCCCCATATATATATATATACAGCCCCCAGTATTGTGCATCCCCCATATATATATATATATATATACAGCCCCTAGTGCTGTGCATCATATATATATATATATATATATATATATATATACACAGCCCCTAGTGCTGAGCATCCCCCATATATATATATATATATATATATATATACAGCCCCTAGTGCTGTGCATCTCCCACATATATACAGCCCCTAGTGCTGTGCAGCCCCCATATATATATACAGCCCCTAGTGCTGTGCATCCCCCATATATATACAGCCCCGAGTGCTGTGCATCCCCCATATATATATATATATATATATATATATATACAGCCCCTAGTGCTGTGCATCCCCCACATATATACAGCCCCTAGTGCTGTGCATCCCCCATATATATACAGCCCCTAGTGCTGTGCATCCCCCATATATATACAGCCCCTAGTGCTGTGCATCCCCCATATATATATATATATATATATATATATATATATATATATACAGCCCCTAGTGCTGTGCATCCCCCACATATATACAGCCCCTAGTGCTGTGCATCCCCCATATATATACAGCCCCCAGTGCTGTGCATCCCCCATATATATACAGCCCCTAGTGCTGTGCATCCCCCATATATATATATATATATATATATATATATATATACAGCCCCTAGTGCTGTGCATCCCCCACATATATACAGCCCCTAGTGCTGTGCATCCCCCATATATATACAGCCCCTAGTGCTGTGCATCCCCTATATATATATATATATATATATATATATATATATACAGCCCCCAGTGTCCCCTCTGATAAAAATAAAAAAACCTCACAACTCAGCTAACCACACGATCCCCCTGCGGTCGCAGGTCTCTTCTTCTATCTTCATCTGCACCCGACAGATCAGCAGCTTCCAGGCGAAGTCCCGGGCAGCGCCACCACTGAGCTCAGTGTGCGCCGCGGCGGCTGGGACTTCCGGTACAGGGTGCGCGTCACTTCCTGTACCGGAAGTCCCAGCCGCCGCGACGCACACTGACCTCAGTGATGTCGCTGTCCGGGAATTCGCCTGGAAGCTGCTGATCTGTCGGGGGCGGGGGCAACACTCTTGTGATCGCAAGCAAATGCTGCTTGCGGTCAAAAGAGTGATTGACAGGGCGGGAAGCCTATGGCTTCTCGCGCTGTCAATCAGAACACTGAACACCCGGGAGGCCACCGGGTGTTGTAGGCAGTAACCTACGGGGGCCCAGGCCACGGGCCCCCCGATGCTAGGGGCCCCGTAGCAGGCGCTACGGCTGCTACGGCGGTAGTTCCGCCCCTGGAAATGATCATATCACTATTCACTGTCCAATTCAAACTGTGAGGTTTCATTCTGCTTTCTCCTGAATCAGCTACATGAAAAAGTCAGTTTTCCTGCTGGGTAATGTAGTCTATTTCTATTCATATAGTATATAAAGTAATGAGAATCCATAGAGTGAATTCAAAGAAACATAAAATCAGCAGGATCATATATATATATATATATATATATATATATAAATATATATATGAGAGAGGTTCAGTATTACCTATGGTCATGTATCCTATAGACTACAATTGTATGTTAATAAGAAATGGGTCATCATGCTTGGATTCTATACAGTGTACATGTGTACATAGCTATTATATGTTTACACAGTTATTATATAGATGCGGTTTCTCTTATAAGGGTTAACAAAGCACATGCCGAGTCTCCTCTGCTCAAGGCGATTCTGTATATATGTCATCTCTATGATTGTGATCAGCCACCTAACACATACATAGGAAATGTGAGAAGGTGGCAAAAATGTCATAAAATGCTGTGAATATCTTCATACAAATATAGAATAACCTCCAAAGTACATCAGGAATATGTACTTGGTGGAGAAAGAAAAGCAATAGATACATTTCCAGCAATAAATTCGGATGTCAGTATTAAAAGGAACTATCAATGACAACTACAGGTTCCCATTGATACACAGCATATGGTCTAGTGGTGGCTTTGTTGTAACGATTACATGACGGTATTTCATAACCTACCTCCTTGGTGACAAGTTTTGTTATCTACCAGACAGTCCAAAAACATGCAAAAGGGTAGGATCTACAGCACTGTATAGAGTCAGGCAAACACGTGCTGAGATCAGATCCATCATCATCACACCATTGTGTATTCCATAATGTGACATAAGCAAAGACGTTTACATCAGATTCGAAAACAATCAGGGGTTAATGATGGGAGAGGTGATGATTTTGTGACAGAAATAATACTATCAAATACTATGAAGTAGCACTATAGTTGGTACTGTTATACTGTATATGCACAATTTACAATAGTTATGTATACAAGATGTCTGCCACAGTTTGTGCTATACCTTGCTCTATTATATATAGACTATATGGGCGAGTTATTAAGCTTATAGTTGGAGGGGTTATGGCTTCAGTTGTCCATACACATTAATCAAATGTCCAACTTGATAACTTTGGCAGGTTAAGCTGAGTAACTAATGTGTATAGGGCCACCTGATTGTCCCCGACAGATGATATCAAGGCAGGAGACAATACACAACTGAAGGCAGAAGTCTTTTTAGGTGGCCATGGGCCCCCCTGGAGCTCAGGGCCCCTGGCTACTGCCCGAAAAGGACCTATAATAATCCACTACTGGCACCTACCATCCCATATCACATATCCTAAATCCGAAAGAAGTTTATTCCACAGACCCCTTAATAAATACATATCCCTAAATACATTCATGCACCAGACCCCTGAAGAAACTCATTTCCTTGGTTGGTTCAGGCTCTGTTCACATACAGTAAAATAAAAGCAAAATACTTACATAAAGTAACTTTGAATAAAAATAAATATATATATTTTCAATGTATTTGTCAGGAACTGGAGCCCTCTTGCTCCCCTTGCTCTTGACAATGTGGTGGTGCGGCAGAGCACAGGGACACGCCGACAGCATCCCGACTAATCAACTCCGATGGTTGCTGTTGGTGCACCGATGGCTTCCCTGGTTAATAGCACCGCAGTACTTCCCAACTTAGCTGTGCCTTATAAGTTATTATGCTGACTGGTGTGTGGCACCACCAGTCAGCTTTGTTGTATTACAGGGGGAGCTGGAGTTTCTGGTTGCCTGCTACAGAGCCTCTATATAGTGTGACTAGGCTATCATTGTATCCTGATTTCCCTGGTTTTTAGATTCCGTCTTGACTATCCCCCCACACACACACACACACCGACTTACAATCCTGTACTGCGACGACGATAGATACTGACTTGTCTTGTCTTGTCTTGTCTCTGTCTGTGTGTTACACAAAAATCAGCATAGTGGTCAGTCTTCAGGTTGGGGCCGACGTGCTAAGAAGCCGACAACTCCAAGAGGAAGGGACAGCTGGGCGGGAGCCAGCGTTAGGGCTTCATTTGTCCTGTGCCTAGCCTAACAGTATTAATGTGCTCTATTTTATATAGGGAATTCACCATCAGAAGAGAAAAACTGGAGTGTAGGTGAGTATGGGCATTAAAAAAAATTTGTATCTGTCGGTGCACACACTATAAAAAAAAAAAAAAAAACAGCTGTTATTACAAGTGTTGAATTATAGTACAATTAAAGTACAGCTGTTTTTTTATATAGTGCATGTACATTGATGGCTGTGTTTCCACATTAAAACATAAAAAAAAAACATTTTACAGCCATTATTTGCTTTCATTTTACAGTGTGAATATTAGCCTAGTTATTACCATATACTCTCCATACAATATCTTCTTTGACTGAGTATACATTATGACATTGACTTTGGTTATTGTCGCTTCTCTTTTGTCTCTTTCTCATTTGAAACTAAGAATATTCATTAGCTGGTAAATGTGGATTATAATCCTCTTAAACATGACTGATCTGTTAGATTTGTCAGTACTTAATACTTCTATTGTGAAGTTTATATACAATCTCTATGGAAATAAATTGCCTCTGAACAAAGAGGATATAAAGACTAAAACTGAAATAATTACTTATTATATCAGTGTCCAATATTTTATAAGACTTCATGCACATTGCCGTGTTATGGATCCTTGTTGTGCAGACCACTAATACAGTCTCCATAACTTGCTATGGGCACATAGTCTACAGGTGTGTAAGGCTAGGCTCACACTGCATTTTCAACATCTGTTTAACGGATCAGTTTTTTGTAAAAAACGGATTGCAAAAAACGGATGCATTTGTGTGCATCCGTTTTTGATCCGTTTTTCCATTGACTTCCATTATAAAAAAAATGGATCAAAATGGATGCGGGTTTTTTTTTTACGCACAATAAAGTACTGTTGATACTACTTTTTTGACTGTAAAAAAAAAAGTTAAATTACCTTCTATCTTTTTGCTTTTTTGGTGAGGAGGCCATAACCATACATATCAGATGTTCAACCAGTCCTGCTGAAATGAAATGCTCACAGGTAAATCAGTCCTAGTGTAAATTATATAATGAAATTAGATTATGAGACTGTAAGGGTTCACAAACACTTTATATTTCTGTTGGATAAACCAATATAAAATGTATGGGGCTCTTCTGAGATTCCATCGACAGATCATATAAGGATAGGTGTCAGGCATGAAAAAAATCACTACCGAAACCCCTTTGTTCTTGAAGCGATAAGCCGTTGTCAGAGCTGTCTTGCTGCAGCTTACCTTTCCCCTCCCCATAGAGAAAACTGTTTATATGTATGGGAAGGACAGGAGGTATTAGCCTAAAGATTGTTATTGATGGTGTATGCTCACCTTAAGGGCCCTATTACATAGGGTCCTTAAGCGATAATAGGCCGAATTGGCCAGATTCGGCCTATTATAATTCAGTGTAATAGAGACAATGATCAGCCGATGAAACGGTCATCGGCTGATTGTTTCTTTAGGCCCAGACCTAAAATCATCGGGCACCGACCCCACATCGCTACGTGTAGTATCGATGTGCGACCGGCGGCTGATGATTCTACAAACAGTATACATTACCTATCCACACTCCAGGGCAACTCCCTGTTCCTATGCGCTTAGACAGCTTAGACAGGCCGCCTGAAGCTGCAGTGCGAGGGACTGGGGAGGAAGCAGAGCGCAGGAGGAGCCCTGGAGCGTGGATGGGTAATTTATACTGTTTGGGCAAGGGCTGCAAGAACATCGTAACGATGTCCGTGCAGCCCTTGTTATATGTTTATCAGGCCGGGTAATAGGCCCAGTAAACGAGCGCCAATCTAGCAGATTGGCACTTGTTTACATTACTCATTGGGCCTCCATCGGCACGTGTAATAGGACCCTAAGAGATGGCAATCTCTGTACATATCTTGATGCTGTAAATGTGTGATCCTTTCTATAGTCATAAATTGGAGCTGAGCAAACCTCACAGTTCCATGCTCCTTTACTTTGAAATAAAATTGAAAACGATTTCCCTTTAAACCCATCCTGAAAGTTGTGCTGAAGACGAGCAGTGTAGGATAATAGTTCTGAGTATCCAGGGACAATTTATTATTGTCACATAATAGACTTTTCTGGTCTTTTATCCTGGAGCTCGTAGGATGCCGCCTCATTATCAGCCACAAACTCTTTGCTTTGTTGTTTTTTTTTTTTTTAATTTTTATAATTAAAATTAAATTTGCATCACCAAACTAGCTGAATAAATAGCAAATCTAATGATGTTCCTTCTCTCCCTAAATCCCTTGCTGTCTGAGGAAAAAAAACAGGAAATTATTCACTAAACAGTACCATTTTTATATATGCACGAATACATTTTGGATAATGTCTTCCTGGGGAATGTGGATTTTGCTCCCGGGCAGTATGTTGTGTTGAGACCACATTACTTATCACTTACTATGTGTTATATGAGCATTAATTAGGAGCTAATGGTTCTCTTTATGTTAATCCTTTGTGAAATAGTGTTCGTGCCACCAGAAATGGATCTGTATGATGCAGCTGGTACTGGAGGTGTCAAATGGATGGATGTTCTTGTCCTTACGTAACAATTGCTTCTACTGTATATAGGGAATACAATAGCACACAGGGGTAAACAGATTTGCAGGTCTAAGGCATTGCATTTTTTTCCCATAGTGCTGTCAGATTGAGGTAAAGGCATAGCCGAGTGTCATATCTAATACGGTAATGCTTGTCAGAGGATGTTATATTCCCATTTCTCTACTGACTTGTAAATGCATCTAATCAACTAACAAAAAAGGTGCAGACTATGTACAAACAACGGCCATAATTCATAGCGATGGATGTTGTTATGCAAATAACGTCCGTTGTTTGCACAACGACCGTGTTTATGAAATACTGCCATTGTTTTTAAATAGTGTGAACATAGCCTAAAGGGGTATTCCCATCTGAAAAGGTTATACCCTATCCAAAGAATGGGGCCTAACAAGCTGATTGATGGAGGTCTGATTGATGGGACCCCTACGGATGCCAAGAACAGGGACAAAATAGCTGCTGGAATGGATGGCGTTTACTGTGCATGCAAGGCCAACCCTTTATTGATTCTTTATGAGGCCGTCAAACATTGCTAAGTTTAGTGCTTGGGTGGTCCAAGTAGCTGGACCCCCACTGATCAGCTTGTGGATAACGTCTTTCAATTGTCTGCTATTGTCGGCTATGGTGATTTGGAATTACAATTAAAAAGAAATTAAGTTGATCCAGCCGGTACCTCAGTATTGGACGGGATAAACTTCACGGACAGCGGCCGTTTTGTGACATGACCGTGTCACAAAACGTTTGCTGTCATACATAGTGTGAACCCGGCCTAGATATTACTATTATTATAGATAAAGTTGCTTTATAGATTCAGAGTTTCCTCATTGGGTACTTAGAAATTTTTATGATGAGACATTTCCTTTAAAGATAATATTTAACACATTGCTCTTCTTTTGCACATCAAAGCGTGTTACCCTGAACGAAATGTCCTTACACTTTGAAGGTTATCTGTCTAATACATCTTGTTTGATAGTGTAATAATGTAAATGTTAGTTGTCAAACTCAGTAAAAAAAATATGTAAAATGTAAAGGTGATCAGCACATCTGTGAATTGCAACTTTAGTATGAGGTTTTTTAAGGTCATTGCTGATAGGATTTTGTTCCAAACCCAGTTAATATTACTGTAGTGTCCCTAGTGGGTTAGGACCACTTGATAAAAGGGTTTATTACTTTTAGAAAATCATGTATAGACAGTCTCCGTATGGGTGTGACTACTCAGAAAATAACTTTCAGCAAAATACTGATTATGATTTACATTGTAAAAGAAGTCGATCGCAAACAGATACTTTTGTGAAAGAACTGAAATCAGCCACCATAATACATGAAAAGATACTGTAGTCATTAGCTATGATCATGTCAAGTTATAGGACTGGACGACATGTGACAGACAAGGATCTAGCACTGACACCCACCCTGCTGATCCTGCCTACCGCAACTGCCCTAAGTGGCAGTGGTAACTTGGCGACAGTCCCTTGTATGTGCAGTACAAAATCGGAGTCAGCCTTTAGGAGACAACAGTGGTCTGCTGCCACTGCTCTTGTTACTGAAAGCAACGGCAGCAGATCGTTGCTATCTTAGTCGTTTGTCCTTCAACATGTTGGAAGACAGCAACAGACAACAATCAGCCAACATCGTTCATGTTGGCTAATTGTTGCCTTCTATTACACAAAGGGAATATCGTCCGTAATGGCCAATAATGGGCCAAATATAGCCGATAATTGCTTTTGTGCAATAGGGCCTTAAGATAGTTAAATGATCTTCCTCTATGTATTGGTGAAGTGCAAAATACAGTATTAGGCTATGTTCACTCTATGTAAGAGACCGGCCGGGTCACGGAACAGCCGGTCTCTGCAAGGATCATCCCGGCTGGTACTGCAGTACCGGCCAGATGATCTCTATGGCCGTAGTGTTCTGATGCGGGGACATCAGTGCGCGCCCACATCGGAACTCCCCATAGGGCACAATAAAGCAAGCGGAAGAAGCTGCTCGCTTCATTGTGTAAACTTATATGGTTTCCTGCGGCCGCAATTTACTGAATTGCGGCCGTAGAAAACTGACATGTCAGTTCTTTGCGGCACCGCAGGGGATCCCAGCCGGAGCATATACAATGTGTATATGCTCTGGCCAGGATCCCATAGAACAATAAGTATTGTTCCACAACGTGCAAAGTACGGCCGTAGTTGCCATCGGCAACTTTTACGTAGTGTGAACATAAGTGAACATAGTTATGAGTCATAAGTCGAAAAGTGGAACTACTTTTGCAACTCCCTTTTTACTTGTAAATGTTTATTTGGAGCCCATATCCCCCAAATAAGTACAATAGAAAACCATGACTGCAAAGAAGGCTAAGAACCAGCAGAATGATGTCTATGTGGAAAGTAATCAGGCAGCACACATTGCATTTGTTTTGTTAGGACACTTCTGCCTCCAGCTCATCAGGCATGTTAATGTTTGCTAATTAGGTGTAAAGCACGGCTATAAGTTGTTCTCCATCTACCACTGTGTCTCTTCACTTATTTAGCTTATGTAGATTATTTAATGAACCTTTATTGGACCATACAACCAAAAATCCCTCACAAAAAACCTGTCAAGTGTGAGAAAAAAAAATATTGAGAGATTGAAACAGTGTCAATAATGTAAAAAAATAGTACAAAAAACAACATAAATATGGAAATACATCAAAGCTTTCAAACATCAGCAACTTTTCTTGTATGCAGAAGAGTCATGGATAAAACAAATAGCTCATAAAATATAAATCTATCAAAGAGAAAATTTAAAGCTTTCCAGCATAATCAAAGGCACAATATTCAGTGTTAGCCGGAGATAGCATCACAACATGTGCCCCAGGCAACACAACTATTAAAATGAGTTAATAGCAGTGAGGACTTCTGCTAACAGACGCATTTGTTGAGCACTTCTTCACCATAAAATGTAAACTCAGATGAACGTTTTGTCAATTTTGGTGTCTTAAGTTGACATGTTTATTTATTAATTTTATTTATTCCATTATATATTTATTTTATATATGCAATTATGTATTTATTCATTTACATTGAAAACTGGGAAGATTTTCACTTGTGAAAAGAGTTAAGGCCCTATTACACTAAACGATTATCTGCCGTTGCGCTCGACAATCGTCTAGTGTAATTGAAGACAACAGTCAGCCAACATGAACATTGTCGGTTGATCGTTGCTGTTGTTTGTCTTTCAACATGTTCAAAGACAAATGACCAGGATAGCAGCGATCTGCTGCCGTCGCCCCGATCACCCCGGCAGCCCCTCCACACCTCTCCGCCAACCCCCCTTACTCTCACCTGCCCACTGCCGACACGTATAATTGCAAGAAAATACACATTTTGTTAAACTTTTGTTTTATTTTATTACTTAAAAAAAAAAAACAACAACAAAAAAACCTTTTTCCTAAACAAATCATATGCCTAAACTTCTGATAACTTTTTTATTTTTCCATTTATGGTGCTGTATTCGACTTTTTTTTTATTTTTTTTTTGCACCGTGATCTGTCGTTTTCATGTAGTAGATGGGACTTTTAATAGCTTTTTATTCATTTTTAATTCTTGATTTTTTTTATTTTTTTTTTACACATTAAGGCTGGATTCACACTACGTATATTTCAGTCAGTATTGCAACCAAAACCAGGAGTGGATTAAAAACACAGAAAGGATCTGTTCACACAATGTTGAAATTGAGTGGATGGCCGTAATATAACAGTAAATAACTGCCATTATTTCAATATAACAGCCGTTGTTCTAAAATAACAGCAAATATTTGCCATTAAATGGCGACCATCCACTCAATTTCAACATTGTGTGAACAGATCCTTTCTGTGTTTTTAATCCACACCTGGTTTTGGTTGCAATACTGACTGAAATATACTGGCTGAAATATACGTAGTGTGAACACAGCCTTATCCAGTTTACCATACATTTAATTTTAGACTACAGGGGTTGGACTATTCTACATGCATTAGTCCCAAATATGTTTATTTTTATTGTTGTTTACATTTTATTCAATATTTTATTAGAGCAGGGTTTTCGTGATATATTTTAAATGCAATGAATTGTCTTATCTGTGCTCTGCTGGTGCAGCCTGCCTATGGAAGACTTTATAGGCCGACCTGTCATAGAAGCCAGGAGGCCTTCAAAAACAATTAAATATATATTTTTAAATTTATTTATTCTTTCAGCTTACACTTTTCACTGGGTGGGACTGGGTGGACCCCCAGCACTAGTAAGTCGGGTACTGATGCCAGAAATGAGTGTGACTCTTGACCAAAGGTCTACATACATCTGCTGCCTGCCCTGACAGACAGCTTCTCAATCTACCAGCTTCCTAGAGTGACTGTATTAAAATCTTTTGTTATACAATGTCCTATCCAGCAGTATAGCCTATTGCACATAGCAAAGCCACATGCATAGATCTTATAAGCTTTAGTATCCCTACAGTGCCATATTACAGAGCTGTAGGCACTCTATGGCAATGCATTGTTTACTCCTCATTAATACAACACATGATTGAGAATGCCTTGCTTATTCTGTATGCCTTTGACTTTATACAGATACAGAAGTACAATATGGCTCCAAGGAGGTCTCTATCTGTTGCATTATGTATCTGAACAACACAAACCTGTGATACTGCCAAGTGCATAAGCCTTTTGATCCAGGCTCATGAGGCACCTGTACTGAATCATCCCACTTGTATATGCATCCTCTATCCTGTATCCAGGGAGGACTGAACAGTCATATATACATATGTGTCATTGCTCCCAATAGATTGCTTGATACATCTGGTAAAACATGCACAAAACTAATGTAGGTACATGACATATACAGTTTTACCTTTCTTCCATCATTGTTTGCTAGAAAAACATAGGAAATGTATGTAATCCACCACTAAAAGCACAAAGCATAACAGATATCTGTAAAATGAAGCAGATTAGTGAGAACACAGTATGGAAGATTTTTGCTTTCCGTGTTATTATGAAGGTAGAATGGCTTCCTTTTTATTACATTAGCGTGTTATTGTGGACTCTCAATCATTCTGTTCATTTACCATGACATCCTTAGGTATTCATGCATGAGGTTATCTATCCCCATCCCTTATCCCTTAGCTTGGCATGAGCTGTGCATTGTTCTAGAATAACAGGAGATTACATTAGTGCTGCAAGTGACACAAGCGTCTATGGGTTCCCTCTTACTGTCTGCGCGGCACAATTATTACAAAGGTGCCTATAATCCCGACCATCTGTAACGTAGATACGGTGGATACGGTTAGGTCATCCTGTATGTATGATGTGAATGTAAATGCTAATGCGAAAGTGTTTAAGACTTTTTTTTATGAAAAGGAAAAACTCATATGTAGCAGAGCTAAATGTGTCAGAATGTAAAGGCTTCAGAAATCCCAAGCCGTCATGTTATCAGAAAGGGAAACTCTGGCTGATCGTACATTTAAAGCCCTAGTACACAGCGCAATTATCTAAGGAATCAGGCTGAATCGGACAGCTATCGCTTCATGTAATAAAGACAATGATGAGCTGAGAAGCTAGCAATTGTATGCTCATTGGCTGATCATTGTCTTTCATCAAGTTTAAAAGCTATGAAACTGCTGAGTCTCTGGGTTTGCTGCTGACTGCAGCCACCACTAAATAAATTTATCAGTTAAAGGCATTTCACTTCCATGATCCATGCAGAACATGAAACCAGAGCCGCAGGGCAGTATTGGCAGTACTGTTGGCAGTACAGTTGCATCGGGGCAGTATTAGCGGTACAGCTGTCAGGGCCTCAAGCTCAAGCTAGGATCCAGGGTGGCCCAGCCCTCCAACGTCCCTGCATAGAAGCTCCTGCCAGCTGTACCGCACAGGCAGAAAGATGTAGAGACACAGGGCCCCCTCCTCACTCCCCCTTTAAATGGGGATGAGGAGTCTTTATTGAGTTTATTTAGTTGCACAGCAGTGGCTGACCAGGTATGCTGGGGGTCTTAGTTTCACAGCAGTGGCTAACCAGGCATACTGGGGGTTTTAGTTGCATGGCAGCGGCTGACCAGGCATGCTAGCCTCCCCACCCCGCTATACAATAAACTATCCAGCCCCCTCAGCAATACAACTACCTGAACCCCTCCTCCTCCTCAGCTCCTTCCTCCTTGAGTGATCACCAGAGCGCACGTCAAGCCTATCAGGAAGGCAACATGCAGTGCAGATTCCAGGTAACGTCATGCTACGTCGCCAGCGCCAGGAGAGGGAACCCCTGAGGGAGGAAGACGGCCAGGGCCACTCTGGCAGACAAAAAGCACACAACTTACAATTTGAAATGCCTAAGTTAGATGTGTTGTTCGCCGAGCCGAAGCGCCTCGCCCCCCCCCTTCCTCTTCCCCAGCTGGATGACAGTAATATGACCTGGTCGCACTCAACTGCTTCTGAGTCAAAGATACGTTCCTTTTTTTTTTTTTGTTAATCGGGGGGCCCTGATGGTGGCCCTGCAAGGAACGTATGAATGCGGCCTTACTCTTTAAAGCAAAAGCTATCTGTGCAGCCCTTGACGTACATCAAGGTTGTCTAATAGTCTTTGTATACAAACACCCATCTAGCGGATCACTCTTGCTTACCCTTTAACTGGGCCATGTAATACATCTCTTACAACAAGAAGAATGAACTGTAGAGTTACATGTTGGCCATTCTGCTAAAAGGTCCAATACAGTATGCATTACAGAACAAGGTCATGGCAGTTTACTGGAGCCAGAGATGTTTTTTGTTAGCTGCTCTATGCTCTTTTTAATAGAGGGTAGATTCTTTTCACTTGAACGGTTCAATCTAGTGAACTGCAATTGAGGTAGCTACTCTGCTGCGACCGATCATTTTCTAGGTGGGTAAGTGTGACACAACTTCTATGGTGGATGGTCGGCGGAATATAGCTCAGCCGGTTGGGATGGTATACCTGCTTTTAGTTTTTTGTGGCTGGCTATATTGATCCCCAATGGTCGGTGACCTGCCGAGCCACCCAGAGAAGGGGGAAATGACCCAAGGATGGCGTAGCTTGTGTGTAGGTGCTGGTGCAATGATCACTAAGTCCCATTAGAATAAATAAACTTTCCTTTACTAGCAGGTCTCTGGTAATACAGGATAAATAATGACTGTGGAGGTACAGACTTGCGTTCACTGAATCTGTGCTGAGAGATACTGAGGTAGTGAGGAAGATAGCAGTGCTGACATGAAGAGTAGAGAGATCAGAGAAGTGGATAGGAGTTTGTCCTGAGAGTCCCAACCCAACGTAGTACTGTGCTCTGCCGGAACTTTAGAATAAGAAGAATACTTGAAAGAAGGAGAATATTTGTACCCGTGTTTCGACCTTTGTTGCTATACAACTTTTTGCCCTGTAGTGTTGAGTTACCCACCCTGTCAGGGTAAAACAAGCCCCAGTCCTAGTTACCTGAGTTGAGCAAAGTGTCCGAAATTATTCGGTGTCACTTGCTCCGCGAGATAGAGTACGTAGGCCCTTGGCTGTTTTGCTCTATCTGGATCAGTTCCTCTGTCTAGGATACTGTCCCGCACTTTAAGAGATGTTCACGGCGTGGGTTGGGGTGTTCTTTGACTTGTCCTCCCTATAGTGTTTAGCACTGAATCATTAGTGGAAAAGTTGCTCTAAGAAAGAAAGTCTCTGCGTTCTCCATACGTGTCTGTCTACTACAGCTGGTCTGTCCTGGACAAGGCTCCTGGCTAAGCTCAGCAGGGATGCCTGATCTGTGTGTGCTACTCCTCAGAGAATCATAGAAGAACTGATTTACACTTCCTCTCCCTATGTGACTACTTCCTAAGGGATTAGAGATAGGTAGAAGAAAAGAGTCTCTCTCATTGGTGCACAAAACCACAAAATACAATACAGTAACTCTTAGGTGACTACAGCTGTGCAACATACAGTACAGACCAAAAGTTTGGACACACCTTCTCATTCAAAGAGTTTTTTGTATTTTGAAAATTGTAGACTGTAGCAGCATACCTTTCCATCTGGTTTGCGTATAGTTGGACCATCATTTATTTTTTAATAGGACAATGACCCCAAACACACCTCTATGTTGTGTAATGGCTATTTGACCAAGAAGGAAAGTGATGGGGTGCTACACCAGATGACCTGGCCTCCAAAGTCACCAGACCTGAACCCAATCGAGATGGTTTGGGGTGAGCTGAAACGCAAAGTGAAGGCAAAAGGGCCAACAAGTGCTAAGAATCTCTGGAAACTCCTTCAAGACTGTTGGAAGACCATTTTAGGTGACTATGTCTTGAAGCTCATCAAGAGAATGCCAAGAGAGTGCAAAGCAGTAACCAAAGCAAAAAGTGGCTACTTTGAAGAACCTAGAATATTGTTTTACACTTTTATGTTAAGTATACTGTATAATTCCACATATGTTAATTCATAGCTTTGATGCCTTCAGTGTGAATCTACAATTTTCATAGTCATGAAAATACAGAAAACTTTTTGAAAGAGAAGGTGTGTCTAAACTTTTGGTCTGTACTATATATAAATAATACTGAAATCTAGTGGCAAAACTTATACAATACTTCATCACCACTTTACTTTTAAAGTACCAGGCTTTTGCAAGGGGTGTTCAAAACAGAACCCCCCATAGTGGGATACCACTCAAATTGGACCCATTTAAGTGAATAGAGTCTATCCCTATTAATCATGGAGTGCTGCTGTACAGGGAAAAAAGTGAAGGGGGCAAAGAGCTACACCAGTCCTAGAGGTCAGCCTCCCACTGGTCATGGTGGCAGCATATCCTGATTGATATGCTATTTATAATAAGGAAATACTTATTTAACACGTGAATCTAGTTGCACCTTGGTTCACAACAGTATAATATATGATGTGGTTTAATGCCTCCAACTATACAAATAAAGTTTTACTAGATATTCATAATTTCATGAAAATGAGAAAAATTCATAACCTATTGTCAGTCTATAAAACTTTCAGCAGTAACTACAGTATGTCTGGAAAATGGAATTGAACTCTGGATTTATGTATGCACCTTTATATTGCAGGGAGTCTGATTTACAATGACTGGGGTGGAATGAATGGATTTTGCTTTCCAGGGAAGTTGATATTCATAGCTATAGTATTTAGTGTTCTATATTTTGGGTAACATTAATAGTTATAATTTTTTTTTGGAATCAGAGGTGACTTTGTGCGCCTTAGGCCATCAATCTTGATTGTTTCCTCTACTATTGTGCACTCTAGAAGATTTGTATTGAAGGGCCGTTATTTTATAATGACAGACAAAAGTAATAATTATGAACATTATTTGTGGCTGTCATAAAAAAAATGCAAAAAAGATGTTGCCCCCTTACCCTGCTGTCAGTATATGCTTCTTGATCTGCACACTCCATGTCTGTGTTTGGTTCTGGATCTCTTGTTATTGTGCTACATATACAGTATATGTCACCAATTATCTTGTGTATCTTTCCTTATGTATTTAAATTGGGCCTATCATTAGTATGTCTGTTAATATGTAAGTGAGGCTCAAGTGTCCAGAGGCAGAGGAAGTTCCCCACAACCAAAGCCCCGGGTTAGCCAGCCGATCTCCTCTTATTTTTGCACACTGGAGCCTTATTTACGTAAGCTGGCTTCTTACAGGTCTACTTTAAAGGGGCTATCCAGACAGGACTCTTGTAAACCGTGTGGAATGGGGTTAGTAAAAAAAAAAACAAAACACATACTTACCGCCCCAATTCCCGTGCTGCTGACATTATGTCACAGTATGACACTATATTGCTCTAGTTCCTGTGTGGCCATTTCCGGGCTTGGGAACATGATTTATCCGGCTCACTCAGCTATTCATTGGAGCCAGGGTGGTATATGTTTGCCTGAGGAAGGAGTGCATGGTTGTGATAGTAGAGGTGAGGAGTCATGAATTAACTTTATTAAGATGATAGAGATGAGCAAAGCAGGCAGACATTCTTTTCACAAGCTTCGTGAATTTTTGGTCAAACTTGTTAACATTCATGAACTGATTGTTACCGAATTTCATTAAAACAGCCAAATACTATAGTAGCTACAATACTAGGACTATTACAGAAGGACAAATTTGTTAAAACGTGTCGTTGTAAAAGTGTCAAAAATTGGAAAATCACAATATAAAATGTCAATCAGCCAGTCAATCATCCAATTTCTAAAATGCCTCACCTTTCTGCCTGAGGAAAAGGCAAGGAATTCAGCTTGAAATGCAGCTCAAAATTCAGCTTGAAATTCCTCCCGTAAAAATGTGCAGAGCAAAGTCCCATTGTGTTCAATGGGTTTTCTGCTCTGTTGTTCACACTGCAGAATTTCCAAGCAGAATTTTCTTCTGTAGATCTGCTAGAGGAATCCTATAGTAGTCAATGGGGGGCTTAAATTCTGCTTGAATTCTGCCTGAAAACTTTCAGCTACAATTCCTCGAGAATTGCTCAGTGTGCACATAGCCTAGGGTATGTGCACACTGAGGAAAAGGTGAGGAATTAGGTGAGGAATTGAAGAGGAATTTCAGCTTGAAATTCCTTCTATAAAATATGTACAGAGCAAAGTCCCATTCTGTTCAATGGGTTTTCTGCTCTGTTGTTCACACTGCAGAATTTCCTAGCAGAATTTTCTGCTGTAGATCTGCTAGAGGAATCCTATAGAAGTCAACGGGGGGCCTAAATTCTGCTTGAATTCTGCCTGAAAACTTTCTGCTTCAATTTCTCGAGAATTGCTCAGTGTGCATATACTCAAAGTCTCTCCCCGCTCTGCTCTAACTGCCTGCTCTCTCCTCCACACACAGCCGGCTGGCTGCCTCCGTTACCGAACCGCCTTATATAGAAGGTGAGGGGGAGGTGCTGACATCACAGAGGGGCCTAAAGCTGATTGGATGGGTAAATCCCTTTCTCCCACCCACTGATACTCCAGAAAATATGTGCGGCCACCATTTTGTTTTTCTGTGAATTTCCTTCACTCATCTCTATTAGTTGGTTGTGTTATAAATGCAGATCAGGATTTTGGCCATGTCCATTATGCCCACACCAGTTACATTAAGCTTATTTGTGTTAGTGTGCCCTATTTACTTGCTTTACTCTGATGATTGTGCTTCCTTTCTTTTACTTGTCCTGACTTGCAATCCTATTTTCCAATACATTATATACATTGTCTGAATGAACATGTTGTTGTGCGTTGTACAGCAGCTCAGCCTCATTCACCTTGTGATGATGTACATTGTCTTTCTTCTCCTCATCACTATGTTCTGGGGAATTTGGACCCTCACTAATCACACATTGACGCCTATCCTAAGGATAGACCATCAATTTGTGTTTCTGGAAAATCTCCATAAGGCTTCTTAAACTGCAACATATGTATTCCCAAATGTTTGCCTGGATCAGCTTAATTGGCTGGTTCTATCAGGTTGAATGCCATATTGCAAATATTCTCAGAATTTTTCGTAGAAATTCTAAAAAATTATGGAGAAAGTAGTTCTCAGTGGCTTAAAGTAATTCACTTTACTCATCATGTAAAGTACGTATGTTAATGTTTTGTTTTTTTTTACAAATTTATTTAAATATATTCGTAAGCATTCCCTGTGCTTTTCAAGTTGTAAAAAAAAAAAGGAAAAAAAATGATTTAGAAAATCATGATTTTAGCAATTTAAAGTATGCTTGTGCTCGGCAGATAATTCATGTGGAAAAATACATGCCAGAGTAACAAGTTAACTTCATAAAAGGGAGACATGTCCTTAAGAAATCTTTTCCAGCAACATCAACCGTCAAAAAGTTTACCGAGACACTCAATCAGCACCAAATATGCATGTCCTACTTTCCCACCTCTTTTGTCTTACAAGAGATGAGGGAATATTAATTCTTTATACCTTAATTTATTGAAATGTGGCGCTACTATACAGGGTTGTGCTTTTATCTGGCAATGGGCTTTAATAATTGTACAGCGCAACGACTATGATCGTGATTGCTATTGTGTGACATTGTGTAGGCAAATAACAGCAATTTTACATCTACAATTACCTTTTAGAAAAATTCAGTTACAAAGTCTTGCAGTGTGGGTTAGAAGTAGAGATGAGCAAATTTACAGTGTTAGGCTATATTCACACAATGTTTTCTCTTGTCTGTTTATAATTTTTAAAATGACGTCCATCATTTTAAGGATTGGCCTCCAGTCAGTGCAATGATGGCTGTTCGTATATTATTCTAGTTTGGGTTTACTAATTGGCTCTAGGGTGTGTCTTTAATTGAAAAGTCCATTGAATTTAATAGTAAAAACAGTGAAAGGACGGTGAAAAAAAGAAAAACTGTGTGTGAACAACTAAAAAATAACGTCCGTTGTTTGCAAAAGGCTTCCGAAAATAATTAACACGATCATTATTTTGATGTCTGCTCAGATAATGTCCATAATTTTAAATACTGTGTGTCTTGGATGTACACTACTGTTCAAAAGTTTGGGGTCACCCAAACAATTTTGTGTTTTCCATGAAAAGTCACACTTATTCACCACCATACGTTTGACAGACATTGACAAGGTTAAAATTATTATTTGTATTTGAAATAACATTGTTTTTTACATCAAACTTTGCTTTAGTCAAAGACTCCACCTTTTGCAGCAATTACAGCATTGCACACCTTTGGCATTCTAGCTATTAATCTGTAAGCTGGTGAAATTGCACCCCACGCTTCTAGAAGCAGCTCCCACAAGTTGGATTGGTTGGATGGGCACTTCTGGCGTACCATACGGTCAAGCTGCTCCCACAACAGCTCAATGGGGTTCAGATCTGGTGACTGCGCTGGCCACTGCATTACCGATAGAATACCAGCTGCTGCTTCTGCTGTAAATAGTTCTTGCACAATTTGGAGGTGTGTTTAGGGTCATTGTCCTGTTGTAGGATGAAATTGGCTCCAATCAAGCGCTGTCCACTGGGTATGGCATTGCGTTGCAAAATTGAGTGATAGCCTTCCTTATTCAGAATCCCTTTTACCCTGTACAAATCTCCCACCTTACCAGCACCAAAGCAACCCCAAACCATCACATTACCTCCACCATGCTTAACAGATGGCGTCAGGCATTCTTCCAGCATCTTTTCATTTGTTCTGCGTCTCACAAACGTTCTTCTTTGTGATCCAAACACCTCAAACTTGGATTCATCCGTCCACAACACTTTTTTCCAGTCTTCCTCTGTCCAATGTCTGTGTTCTTTTGCCCATCTTAATCTTTTTCTTTTATTGGCCAGTCTCAGATATGGCTTTTTCTTTGCCACTCTGCCCTGAAGGCCAAAATCCCGCAGCCGCCTCTTCACTGTAGATGTTGACACTGGGGTTTTGCGGGTACTATTTAATGAAGATGCCAGTTGGGGACCTGTGAGGCGTCTGTTTCTCAAACTAGAGACTCTAATGTGCTTATCCTCTTGCTTAGTTGTGCAACGTGGCCTCCCACTTCTTTTTCTACTCTGGTTAGAGCCTGTTTGTGCTGTCCTCTGAAGGGAGTAGTACACACCGTTGTAGGAAATCTTCAATTTCTTAGCAATTTCTCACATGGAATAGCTTTCATTTCTAAGAACAAGAATAGACTGTCGAGTTTCAGATGAAAGTTTTCTTTTTCTGGCCATTTTGAGCGTTTAATTGACCCCACAAATGTGATGCTCCAGAAACACAATCTGCTGAAAGGAAGGTCAGTTTTGTAGCTTCTGTAACGAGCCAGACTGTTTTCAGATGTGTGAACATGATTGCACAAGGGTTTTCTAATCATCAATTAGCCTTCTGAGCCAATGAGCAAACACATTGTACCATTAGAACACTGGAGTGATAGTTGCTGGAAATGGGCCTCTATACATCTATGTAGATATTGCACCAAAAAACAGACATTTGCAGGTAGAATAGTAATTTACCACATTAGCAATATATAGAGTGTGTTTGTTTAAAGCTAGGACTAGTTTAAACTTATCTTCATTGAAAAGTACAGTGCTTCTCCTTCAAAAATAAGGACATTTCAATGTGACCCCAAACTTTTGAACGGTAGTGTACGTCATCCCGTTGACCTCAATGCATTGCATTGCAGTCAGTTAAATTGCGGCAATAACGGACTTCTTTTAAAAAAGAAAATGTTTTTTGTACATTGTGCGGACATTGCCTTATGAAACGCTTTATTAGCTCGGCAGTTGGCTTGTCAGCCTACTGCCTTTAAACTCCCTGCTGGTATATGCGGCTCTGCTCCAGGTGCCTGGAAAAGCTGGATCTAGTCCTGGGAAACTTCTCCCAAGTTCCCAGGACTGAATCCAGCTTTTCCAACACCCAGAAGGGATTCGCAGGGAGTTCAAAGGCAGCTGCTTCGTTAATACTGTAATTTTCTCATCTCTAGCTACAACCATTAGGGCATGTGAAGCAGGAATACTGCAGATTTTCTGCATGGATTTTCCTACACCTTCAGTACATATTGCTTTAGAGTTCTATCCAGCACCTTTAAGAACTACACATCATTGATATCATTAAAACATCAAAACACATATTGGTCTAGAAGTACTAACAGAGTACACCAAACTTTTGTTGCGTCAAACTGTGGCGCTTCGTTTCTTGCCAAAAGTAACAGAGTGTTTGTGCCACTTTTAAACTACTTTAATACCACCTGTGAGCACTTGTTTTACTGAAAAGGGGTGTGTGATGGGTACAGTTTTGTAAAACTCTACAGATTTAATATAATATGTTCTGCCAATTTTGGTAGAAATCATACCACCAAAAAATGAGGTGTTAAGAAGTCAGGAATCTAAGACAAACATGTGCCACAATAACAGATAACACTTAACAAGGGCAAACCAAGCTTGCCACCGGGAAAGTGCAAAGAAGCAAAATTGGTAAATCTTATGTGTCCAATTGTCCCATATTTGATATCCAGAAGTTTAACTTATAGCCGTCCCCAATGCTAAATCTCTACCCATGCCCAACCCCCTCCCCCCCATCAGCCATATGGCATTTATATTTTTGGTGTCTTCTTATGTGACAGAGGGCTTTGATGTGGCTGCAAACTCTGTAGCAGTGATGACACTCCAGCTGATACAAAACTCTAATTTCCATCATACCTGGGCATCCAAAGCCATATCTTTGGCTGTCCAGGCATGATGGTAATTGTCGTTTTGCAACAGCTGGAGTGCCAAAGGTTCCCAATCTCTGCACTTTTTATACCATCAACTAGTTAGACACATACTCATCTACATGAATAGTGAATTCTGATTCACCTTGTAGCTATATGTTGAAACTATAGTTCTCTACCATTTTGGAAAACAATTACACAATTTTGAAAAATCCTATGATAGTTTAGCCCAAGCTCTTCCCTTATAATTGGGCCCCCTATCTAATTCTTTTGTCTTTTACCTTGAGTAAAGAAATACACTGTCCGTGATCACCCTGCAGGGGGTTAGGAATAACACTATATTAATATGTAATGATAGTCATGAAGTAGCACTGGGCTCTGACCTATAACAATATTTTAATGGCCCCACAGAACCTCATTTGTCCTCATTTGTAAATTCAAGCAATTGACCTCATAATCTTTTACTCTCCGATATTTTAGTCACTAGACATTTAAAGATGTCTTTCTTGTAATAAAGGGAGTGAGCTTGGACATATACACAGTGGCCAGTCTGAACAAGCTAGGTTACATTCTGATCTTCCATTGCCCCCTTATAAATGGCTCATGCATACGTTTTTTAAGTGAATGTATTAGCAGTACATTTGCTTTAAGATATTTACATGGATAGAACGCTGCCGCATTGGGGAAGCCAGTGCCGCTGTCCTTTTTTTGAACCAGGTTGGAGCCGACCCGTCTCCAATGCTTCAGCCCCTGCTGGGGCTTGTGATTAGAACGGCGCTGTATGGGGAATTTAAAAAAAGCACAGCGGCACCAGCACTATTCATGTGAAAATCTTAAAGCGAATGTTCTGCTGGTACATTCGCTTTAAGACAAAACCTGAGCTTTACTTCCTTTAGACCTGTCACATTGTATGTGCAGTCCTATATGTTTAATGCATGACATGGAGAAAGATTAAATAAGCAGTTTCATAGATATTTGTGCGGTAAACAATATGGCATAACATATTATTTGTTAAAATCCTTAATTATAAATCTATGGCCCATATTTATCAAAGGGTTTAAAATATCCACAAATATGCACAGCAACCAATCACAGCTCAGCTTTCATTTTACCAGAGCTGAAAGCTGAGCTGCGATTGGTTGATGTGGGCAGTTTACACCATTATACATTTTACACCTTTTTATAAATCTCCCCATACTACTAGACAGTGATGACAGCTATTTCTTCATGCAGTCATACAGGGTAGGTTGTCAATTGCCAACTAGGACTGCCTACTGGATGCATAAACATAGAGATTTATATAAGTAACATACAAATTATTGGAAATATTATTTTTCTCTGCCTGCAGGCACCATGTTCAATGTGACAGGTTGCCTTTAAGGTTATATTTTATGCAGTTGCTCTCTCCAGCGTGTCTTAGTGTACTATGGAAGTGATGGATGTATTCCCTGGAGTGTGAATGAGTTAATTTCTTAGTACTGTATTGAATTGACTCCTCTGCTCGTAGTTATCGACTTGCACCTTGATAGATCTTGCTTTCTGCTTTACAAACTTGTCTTAAAATATTCATGTAAAAGTTTCACTTTAGATTGTCTCTACTCAGAGCGGAATCTTTGTCATTATGACCTGAAATGTTGCTGCAGAAATAAGCGGATGCATTGGCAACTATATAGAAGCCTAATAAATTATTAGTCACAAAACCAAAACAATCTCTGAAGCCAGAGGCTTTCCTTTAAGAAGGTTTAAATCCTCTGTACTGCAGAAACTCCAAGTTATAAATCTCCCCGGAGACGCAACACTTTTAAAAAGGAATTAGTCATGTTATTATTTTTCCTAGTCTAAAAAAAAAGTGGAATCACAAAATCACACTTTAATAACATCTCTATACTGCCACAACATTCGCCTCTACTTCAGTTCCATAAATAAATGAGCTTTCTACAGTGGATTTTAGATCAATATGATAAATGGGGCAAAAAAGGATGAAACAGTACAAACTATGTTCAGAAAATACTTAGTTTCACTGCTGCTACTTTTTTTTTTTGAATAACACCAGTGTATCTTATTGGGTATTCCCAATTCTAGAAGTTATATCCCATCCACAGGAAAAGGGGATTTCAAGCAAATGAGTGGGGGTCCTAACAATCAGACCCCCATCTATCTGTATGGAGACAAAATGAGTGGTGCACGCTGCTTGTGCTCCATTCATCCTCTCCCTCTCTCAGGAATGGGGAACCTTCGGCCCTCCAATTCCCATCATGCATTGACAGACTATGCTTCAGCTTTGGCTGTGCAGGCAAAACTGTAATTGGAGTTTTGTAAAAGCTTAAGGGCTGAAGGTTCCTCATCCCTGCTGTATGGGATCACCATGCCCTGAACTTTGAAATGTTCATGGGCCTCTTAGTGGTGCATACTATTCATTTCGGGGACAGGTTTGTCCCTGTTTTCAAGACAGATGGGGATACCAGCAGTCTGACCCTGGTCAATCTTCTTGTTATCCCATATCCTGTGGATAAGTGACAACCTCTTGGGATGGGAATACCTATTTATGCCACTTTCACACAACATAAGTTTTCATTAACCAACGGCTGTTATTGTAGGTTAGCAACAACGGTTGTTATTTAATAAAGTGCCGATTGCCTTGAAGTCAATGGAATCCTGGCTGGAGTGTATACACACTGTAAACACTCGGGCCGGGATTCCATGCGGCCACACAAAAAACTGACATGTCAATTTTGTGCAGCCGTTATTCATTGAATATTGTCTGCACAAAACTGACAGTGCAGACAATGTAAAGTGCGGCTTCAGCGGGTGCGGGCACACCCGAAGGTGCCCGTATTCCAATTTTTAAAAAGTGATGTTTCTATGGCTGGTACTGCAGTATCGGCTGAGATGAACTTTACAGACAGCGTCCGTTCTGTGACACGGCCATGTCACAGAACAGCCACTGTCATACATTGTGTGAACCTGGCCTTAAACAAAAAAAAAAAGCTCCCAGCTTCGTTAAGAATATCTAGCTATGTTTTCATTCCTACAGATTATGAGTAAACCCTTTATAGTCTGATGTCGCAGTAATACCTTCTTTTCTCTGTCCCCTACCTCTTACATACGTTCTGGAAGTTACAAGAAGTAAGGGAAAGGTCAGTTTATAGGGTCAGACTATAGATGATTTTTTTAATGGAATGATGATAGAAACTCTATGAAACACATGGATATGCATAGGAGATGTGAACACAAACCAGTAAGGGATTTATTGTGTTTGCTATCATTTTTATTAGGGATGAGCGAACGGTCCGACTTTTGGTCCGACGGCATCTTCTCTCAATTAGTATGCCCGGGAATCTGCGGGCAGGATCTTCCAGGGAATTCAAGATACATTCCCTGGATTTCCAGGGAATGTATCTTGAATTCCCTGGAGGATCCCGGCCGCAGATTCCCGGGAGTGCAACTACGCACCCGGGATTGCAGGCATTGCACTGGAGTGAGCGGCTTTCGGACCGAAAGTCCGAAAGTTCCGCTCGTCTTTAATTTTTTTTTTAAAGGCACCAGAGTGATAAAACATGGAGTTTTTTCATAAAAAATTCTTTACAAAACCTTATTTAAGCATTACTATACACACCTCCCTGATCCTGCACTGCTGCTCTTCTGATGCTTACCGGGTCCTTATAGATCTGCACTTCCTGGTCATCTCTTGACATACAGGAAATGCCTGTTCATCCAATCACTGGCTTATGCAGGTCACATGTAGCTTCCCCTTCCTGTACCATCGATTAACCCATTAGGATAAACTCCCATGACTTTTCATTTCTGCCATAATGGGGGCTTCAGGGGTTATTCTACTTCATTAGGGTGCAGGATATTTTATTGTTACTTGATAATAAATTATTGAACCTACAAGGGGAATTAGACTGTAACCAGGTGTTCATCAATGACTATTAGGCAAGTAACCTTATGGCTATTAAGAGCCTTTTTACTGCTCCAAAGGATAGACTGAGAAAAAGGTAATGTGCAATGATTTACTCTAACAGTTCAGGGAACTAATGCTCAATGTAATTAATTTGCTTGGGAAAGCAGTGCGATTTCCTTGGTTAATGTCATGTGAATTAATAGACTAAGCATGTCTCAGCTAAATAATAGCCAAGATTAATGTGCAATTTATTTAATAGTTGGAAGGTTTTTTTTAATCCTTGGTAAATCATGTTGACCTATAACTTTATTATATAATATTTTCTCACTGTGTTGTCATTTCTAAAAGCAACTTTTAAAACTCTAAAGGCTGCGTGTTATGGATCCGATCCTGAATCATCCAAGGAAAGAATTGTACTGCATATTTAACCTACTGCATCGCTTTTCTTGTGACTTTATTCAGGGTCTTGGTACTTACAACTTTTATCTCATTAAAAAAAATCCAGTTTTTAGGAGAACCGGGGACTTCTGACCCCTAATGATCAGCTTTTATTTCTAGAGAAAGTCATATCTAGCCATATGTTGTATATTGTAAAGGTTGTGAACATTCATTTGGCTGACAGCTATATCACTCCAATGTTGGACGAATGTTGATATGTGCTGAATATGGACGGAGGAGGTAAGCACTGCGGCTCTGGTGGTGGCTTATTTCCTAGAAAACAAAAGGGTTTGGCATTTGAAATCCAACATGTCCAACCGTTCTCACCATTGACATCTGTGAAGAATCATCCATATACATTAAGTTGGCCAGTTCTGCTGAAAAAAGTGGGGTTGGCCATCTTTTGACTAAAGGACCCTTATGTTTCAAGAAACAACAGTTAGGCCTTTTTTTTTTTTTTACACATCCTGTAATCTGCGGATCCATATTTTGATTTAGTGCACATTATTGACTATTTTGTTATTCACACAATAAGGACGCCAAATAAAGGACATGTCCTAGTCCGGACCCAGTTTTTTTTACGGATCCTCTCATAGCAAACAGTGGGATCCGCTATTTTTTACGGATTTTAACCTGTTTGGCATCCGTATTTCGGTAAAAAAATACGATGAGTTATTATTGACATGTTGAAAAATAAAAACGAATTTACAGAAATACGGATGCACTACATGTGCCCAATTGATTGTACGGGTGGATAGCGGGAGTAATCTACGGACTTGAAAAAAATACTGAACATGTGCATGAGGCCTTAAGCAAAATCCAACAGAGCAAGAGCACAGGGACTCCGTCCCACTTTTAATTTGTTTTGGCTGCTCAGTATTTTATTTTCTAGATAGTACAGTATATTCAGAAAGAGTCAGAAAGTCAAAAGTGAAGAAGTAAGAAGTGGCTGGTAGCAACAGTCCCATAGTTGCTAAAAAGGTAAAACCATATAAAAAATAAAGCACCAAAGGGAAAAAAGAATTGTTGTTCTAAAGCTATTTATGGCCATTTAGAAACCAAACATATTGCAAGTGAAACAAACTTTTACATGATGTAGGTTAAAACCAGTAGAGGTAAAAAAATGTCAGACAATTCTGTCAACACAAGAAAGGCTATGTTCACACAGCGTTTGACATATGCAACGGACGCTTTAATAATAGGCATGTAAAGAACGGGCATTAAAATAACGAGGTGTGCATACAGCAGTCGGCGCTGCATTGACTTCAGTGCAATGCTCCCCCTGCATTAAAGAACGGACGCTGATTCCATTGCAATCAGCGTCCGTTCTTTACTGAAATATGACGACATGTGAACATAGCCATTAGCAAACAGAAAATAAGGTGAATTAAGCTGAGTGTGCATCACCCTAACTAAAGCCACAGATTTGCCTATAATGTAGGGGATTAAAAAAGTGGCTTTTAACTTGAGTCTAAATGTCTCAACACTCTCTGCTTGTTCAGTGTCTGTTAAGAAGTTGAGGTGATTACATGGTGATTTGGAAGATGCATAGTGATATGAGTTCAGCAGTAGGGATGAGCGGACCGAACCGTAACGAACCAGATTTGTTACGAACTTTACAAAAATTTTGGTTCATCGCCGAACCAAGCTTTGAGAAAGTTGGTAAGGAATCTAGTTAAAACAACAACAAATAAAATCACAGAATAGACCAGGATACAAGGGATTATTACTCCTATAATCCCTTGTATCCTGGTTTTCTGTAAATATCAAGATGTGTGACGTCACCCCTGTTAGGGTGAGAACTTGAATTAGTCTCCTCAGATATACCTGGGTGCTGCCTAATCAAAAATGTAATGTGACAGCTGTCAGTGAGTATTAACCAAGACAAATGAAAGCAACTTCAGTGTTCAAGCTGATCTACTTTATTAAGTGAAAATCTCAGTTTATGTCTTTACAATAAAGGTTCAAAAAAATAATAGGACAACCCTGTTTAGCCGCAACCAAAAAAGGAAAAAAAAAAAAAAAAAAACAGTCCTAAAAAAGTCCCATCACTGTCCCAGGAAAAAAAAAGGTCCCATCGGTTGTCCCATCACTGCACAGTTGTATAGAAAAATGTTGGCGACTCATTAGGATTCTTGGTGTCCAAGAGCATGCACCCCAGTGCTAATGCCTGGTCCTTTAATTATGGGCAAGGGCAGTACATGTCTGTTACTGCCCATTGGGTCAACATCCTCCCAGAAGACCATCAGAAAGTTAGCCCATTCTTGCCACTGTCACCTCCCCGATGCTTTAGGGGGCCAGTTTTGCCTCCACCAGCTTGCAACAATCCGCCGCTTTGACTGCAGTCCAACCTGCCCCGGTGTCTTACCAACAATGTCAGGCCCGGCGCTCTCAGGCTGTCCTCCATTTTGTGAGCCTGGGTGAATGGAGCCACAGTGGGCAGGAGCTCCTCCAGACCATCAGGGAGGAGATATTTGAATGGCTGAGCCAAGGTCAACTAACGGTGGGAAGTGTTGTAGCCCACAAAGGGAGGAACATTGTCTCTGCAGTGCAGCAGGGAGGGCTGAGTCATACACTTTGTATGGCACATGTAATAAACCTCATAGTGCACAAGTTTCTGCGAACATGTCCTGCCAATTGTTGATCCCTTTTGAGGACGCGACTCTGTGAGCAGGCATGACTATGACATCAACAACATCATCCCACTCGTCCGTGTTCTGGAAAGTGCGCTGAACAACATAATCAGTGAGGATTCCCAGGCCATCCTCCTCTTCCATCAATTGTCTGTTCTCAACCATACTGGGGCCAATACAGTACTATTACTGCTGCTGGATTCACTGTCAAATGTCTGTTTTCCACCTACTGGGTCCAAGGAACTTTGTGTCCTATGTCCTGTGTAATCACTTGCACCTTGGCTAATTTTTGTTCACTATTTTTGCACTTTGATTTTTTCCACTTTTTTCATTGTAATAGCAACTGCAACTAAACGAAACTATACCCTATCAGACTCTCACTATTGAAGCTGATTATTCAGCTGTTATACCAAGGTTTGTTTTAGGTTCGGTTTGTATGAATCCGAACTTCACGAAAGTTCGCCGGATCGAACCGAACTTTTCAAAAGTTCGCTCATCCCTATTCAGCAAAGCACACTTTTCAATATAGGGACTCTACTAGCATTTTATGGTGTCTCCAGACAAAGCAGTGACTGACTTCAAAAGCAACCAGCAGAATAATGAATGCAGCTCTGGGGAATAATAGAAGTTTAAATCAGGAAAATTGTGGTTTAAAAATATGCAATGTGTGTGCAAGTTTCAGGCAGACATTTACTCGATATTTATTGTATTGTAATGAATGGATATGAACCCGTGCTTTAATACAGCCTGCTAAACATAGGGCTGTGTGTAAGACGTTAAAATTCAGGCAGACCCCATTGTGTGATCCTTACTAAATATCTCTTGTATATACTGTATAAACAACAAAAAGCTACAAAATATTAGGGCTTTCAGTCTGAGGGCCAGAAAAGTAATAATGGAGAACGTGGTTGAATAAAATTGTAAAAATGATAAGGAATCATGTTGCTTTAGGTGAAATTTCTATAGCATTGTGTTATTTTTCAAGAACAATGTGTTCTTTTCCACTTATCACATGATTAAACAAGCCTTGTTATGGGCCAGCACACAGCCTGTTTCATGTACACAAAGCATCCACATTGTAGAAGAAAGGTTGGTACACTGCTAAAGCATTCTGGTGTTAATGTATAAGACACAAGACTCAGTTAACTCCCATCATTTATTAACCTCTTAAGGACATATGACGTACCCCTACGTCATATGTCCTCACTTGCACTTCAAAGCGGGGCCGCGCGGCGGCCCCGCTTTGAAGTGCCGCGATCCCGGGTGCCGCGTGTAGCCCGGGACCGCCGCTATTAGCGGGCACGGTCTGATCGCCGTGCCCGCTAATTAGCTAATCAGAGGCAGCTGTCAAAGTTGACAGCTGCCTCCGATTACCGGAGGCAACGTTTCCCTGGTGTCTAGTGGGGGAGATCGCTCCTCCGGGACCTTGTCCCGGAGGAGCGATCTCCGTTACTGATGCCGGCCGGGGACGCGTCCAAGATGGCGCCGTCCTCGGCTCGGCACTCGTTCGTTTTCGGCTGCAGCAGCTGAAAGCAAACGAGTGCCGATCTCATGGATCTCTGCAGCATATCTATGCTGCAGAGATCTCAATGAGAGATCCAAGTGTATATACTAGAAGTCCCCTAGGGGGGCTTCTAGTATATGTGTAAAAAAAAAAAAAAAGTGTTGTTAATAGTAAAAAGCCCCCTCCCCTAATAAAAGTCTGAATCACCCCCCTTTTCCCAGGTTTTAAATAAAAGTAAACAAATAAATAAATAAATAAACATGTTTGCTATGGCCGCGTGCGTAATCGCCCGAACTATTAATTAATCACATTCCTGATCTCGTACGGTAAACGGCGTCAGCGCAAAAAAATCCCAAAGTGCAAAATTGCGCATTTTTGGTCGCATCAAATCCAGAAAAAATGTAATATAAAGCGATCAAAAAGTCGTATATGCGCAATCAAGGTACCGATAGAAAGGTCACATCATGGCGCAAAAAATGACACCTCGCACAGCCCCATAGACCAAAGGATAAAAGTGCTATAAGCCTGGGAATGGAGCGATTTTAAGGCACGTATATTGGTTAACAACGGTTTGAATTTTTTACAGGCCATCAGATACAATATAAGTTATACATGTTATATATCGTTTTAATCGTAACGACTTGATGAACATGCATAACAAGTCAGTTTTACCACAGGGCGAATGGCGTAAAAACACATTTCCCCCAAATAAAAGAAATGCGTTTTTTTTTTTTTCAATTTCACCACACTTTGAATTTTTTTCTGGTTTCGCAGTGTACTTTATGCAAAAATTCAGCCTGTAATTGCAAAGTACAATTAGTGACGCAAAAAATAAGGGTTCATGTGGGTTTCTAGGTGGAAAAATGCAAGTGCTATGACCTTTTAAACACAAGGAGGAAAAACCGAAAACGTAAAAACGAAAATGGGCCATGTCCTTAAAGGGTTAAATTACCACTCAACATGTGTCATCTACAAGACTGATCAGCAGATATTAAATTTTACATTTAGTAAACACACAAAAATAAAATAAAAGCAGTCCAGCAGAATCACATTTTGCTATCACTAAATCAGCCACCTTTCCCATTCCGGACATAATTTTTCATCACTGCCTCCTGGGAGGAAACTGTAATAACCATCACCTCTATATTCTCATAAATAATCTTGGAGATCATAAGTAGAGATCAATTTGTTAAAGCATGTTCTTTGGAAAATCGGAAAATCAAATTTAAAAAAGCCAGCCAATCATCCAATTTCCGTCATTCCTATCCTCTCTGTCCTTATATCACTCTGTTTGTCTCTCTGCCTTCTGCCATCCCTCTCTTTCCTCCACACACAGCCAACTGGTCACCTCCGTTATCGAACCGCCTTGAATATAGGGGGAGGTGCTGACATCACAGCTGATTGGACGGGAGCTAGAGATTATAGTTAATCTTTTTCTCCTGCTCAGTAATGCTCCAGATAGACTGTATGTGGGAATTCGCTTTGCAGAATGAAGCAAGTTTACAGCACATTTTGCAGCAAATCTTGATCCGCTTCGCTCATCTCTAAGGGGGGAAGCACTCTAAAAACTCTGCCTTGGCGGCGACCAAGAGAGCTTGTCTCACC
The DNA here is from genome assembly GCF_027789765.1 of Dendropsophus ebraccatus. Lineage (NCBI taxonomy): Eukaryota > Metazoa > Chordata > Amphibia > Anura > Hylidae > Dendropsophus > Dendropsophus ebraccatus. The sequence continues at coordinate 81,270,852 of NC_091462.1, forward strand.
CATAAGAGGTGAGCCTGTAACTCTGGGGGAACTGCTCCCCCCCCCCCCCAAAAAAAAAGGGGGGCACTCTTCTTTGTGGGCTACTATAGCATCTAAGCCCCATTCACTTGTAGGAGGCAGAGCTCTAGTGGATAAGAAGAAAGCAAATTCAGTATTCCATTGTAGAAAATAATTCTGATTATTAACCGTGTAGTATAACGCACAGCCTCATAGTCAGAAGCCAACACATTCAGGTGTGGAATGCAGCCTTATGCTGCGTTTACACGTAACGATTATTGGCCCGATTGTACGATTAGCGATGTCGGATTTACGATTTTTTTTTATAACGATCAGCGTTTAGACGGTACGATATATCGTACGAAAATTCGCACTGCGATCGTTTTGCGATCGTTTAAGCCTATCTCACACATTGGTTATATCGGCGAACGACTGTTCACACGGAACGATTTGCGAATTTTTTGCGTACGATGAACGACGATTTGCTGACCTGATGAAAGATCACGATGTAATATTTATCATGCGTCGTTCGATCGTTCGCTGCGTTTACACGTACGATTATCGTTCGAATTCGACGATAATCGTTACGTGTAAACGCAGCATTACTCATGACTAGTAATACCAGATAGAGCTTATGGACAAAAGATGCACTGTCAATGTACAAAATAATAAGGGTAATCCGCAGAAAGCGGCAAGGTACACACATTGTCTACTGTACCTCCTGTGAACTGGTACCCTGAGAATCGGCAGAGCTAAACGAAATGTCAACTTTTTTTTTATTCAACCTCTTTTTTTTTTCAGACCTTATTTCTAACTTAACTGTTATTCCTGTGTAATAGTACACCAATTTGGTAAGCGGGAGAGCTTGACATAGCATGATTATAAATTGCCTGTTTAGAGCAGAGTTCCATCAGTTCCATTATTTTCTATCTGTTGCACACGCTGTGACTCATTTGTAAATAACAGCTAACACCTTGTATTTTGTAAGTCATACGGCATTGATTTGTTTCATCTGCTGCCTATTTGTAAATATGAGAGGCTGTTATTTACAGCAATACTGTATATCAAATAATTAGTGACCCCGCTGATGCAAATGGGGCGCCTACATACTACATTTACTAGATTAGGTAATGCCGCTGTTAGGAAATGAAGGGTTGTTCTTAAATGTTATTTTTGCCTCATTAGCAGTCTTCTCGGCAGAGGTTTGCTTATTGTAATGTAAGCTCTTAATATTCTTTTGCTGAAACGTGAAGAACATGCTTAATGTGGAGAAAACATAGAGGTTCTTGTGTCAAACGCATCCTGACGCTAGGTTCACATTACATTTCTGCATCCTGTTAGCACATTCTGTGCGTGATTTTGTTTACAGGAAGCTAAATAAAGGTCATTTTTTCTACAGGAAGCTAAATGGATCAACTCTCCTTTCTTTTTGACATTTGCATTAGTTTGCATCCATTTTTAGGCTATGTTTACGTGCAGTAAGAGACCGGCTGTTACGTGACCCGGACGGGTCAGAGAACAGCCAGTCTCTGAAAAGATCATCCCGGCCGGTACTGCAGTACCTGCTGGATGATCTTTGGCACCGCAGAGTTCTGATATGGGCACATCTGTGCACGCCCACCTCAGAACTCCCCACTGCACACTATGGAGCATGCGGCCGGAGCTGCTCGCTCCATAGTGTGCACTGACATGGTTTTCTGCTGCCACTATTCATTGAAAAATGACATGTCATTTTCTTGCGGCGCTGCGAGAGATCCCGGCCGGAGCGTATGCTATGTGTATAGGATCCCATAGAAGACTAAGCAACGTACTGTATCTTTCCATAAAAAGTATGGCCGTTGTTACCGATTGCAAATGAAAAGGACTTTTACAAAAAGATACGTTGTGTGAACATAGCCCTAAACTGATTCTTTATTTATTTTGCTTTTTTTTTTTTAGCTGTGTTGAAGTCAATTGCTATAAAAATAAATAAATAAAAAAAAAAATATATATATATATATAAATATAAATATAAAATATATATATATATAAGGTTTGATAGGATGCAGCAGGTTGCCTATCCTGTAGCATCCTGGTGCCATAGATGTTGTCCAAAAAAAATTAAATTGTCATGATTTTTGACAGGACAAAAAAAATTGTCTCAGATTGACTGTCGTAATGAAAACCGAGCAGAACAGACACTTTTAACCATGAAAAACATTCCATTAAAAAACAATTGATCTATAAGTTAAAGGAGTACTCCGAAGGAAAAAAAAAATCAAATCAAGTGGTGTCTAAAAGTTATACAGATTTGTAAATCACTTTTATCATATATATATATATATATATATATATATATATATATATATATATATCTCAATCCTTCTAGTACTTATCAGCTGCTGCAGGACGTGATGTATTCTTTCCAGTCTGACACAGTGCTCTCTGCTGCCACCTCTGTCCATGACAGGAACTGTCCAAAGCAGGAGAGGCAATGGACATTTGCTACTCTGTACATTTCCTATCGTGGACAGAGGTGGCAGCAGAGAGCATCATGTCAGATTGTAAAGAGTACAATTAGAGATGAGGGCAACTAGAACATGCTCGAGTGATGAAGAAGTTGGATGCAGCCCTAGGGATTCTGGAAAAGCATAGATACTAATATTTTATTGATTATTTACCATATACATAAGTTTGCCGATTTCCTTTCGGCCAACATCAAAACAAAACATAACAAAACCACATAACAAAACAAAACATAACAAAACCACATAACAAAACAAAACATAACAAAACCACATAACAAAACAAAACAGACTTACAATACTAATACTAATTCATCCAACTTCTTAAGCTGCCGCTATTCAAATGCTGAATAATCAAACTCTAGTTGTTTCCATCTCGAAGTACAACAATTCCTTAGTAGGATGAGGTGTGGCCTCCTACAGTTCACCACATTATCTAAATTTTACACCATAAATGTTTCTTAATAAGTTTGTAGCACTTTACACCAAAAGGCCATGTTCACATGGCGTAAGACACCGGCCATTCCGTGACCCGGCGAATCACAGAACGGCCAGTGTCAGAGAAGATCATCCCTACCGGTACGCTGGAAGATCTTCACTGCTGCTGAATTCGGATGCGAGTGCGCACTAATCCGGAGCCGCACGCTCCATTGTGTGAACTGACAGGTTCTCTGCGGTCGCTATTCTGTAAATGATATGTCAGTTTTTTGCGGTGCCGCTAGGGATCCTGGCCAGAGAGTATACTATGTGTATATACACTGCTCGGGATTCCATAGACGGCAGCACTACGTAAGTTCTGTAGTAATCACGGCCGTTGTTGCAAATCGTCAACAACGGCCGTAATTATTACGAAACTTACTTAGTGTGAACATAGCCTGAGGCTACAGGTAAAGATCATCATGTAAAATGGTAAATCTGCCCCTAAGTATTTCTAACATGTTTTTACTATTTTACTTCCATATTGATTTGATATTAAATTGCTGTACGTATTTTTTTGTTATTTTTATAAAATCTACTGTGCTTTCAATGAGAGGCTATATATATATATATATATATATATATATATATATATAGTACATTTATATATATATATATATATATATATATATATATATATATATTGTACATTTTTAAGAGTTGGACTTTCATGACATAAACGCCAAACGTCCCCCCCTTATTTTTCATACTGTTGTACACCATTAACTTGCATTATAAAATAAACCTTTCCATGGGATTCTTTGTATAAGAGTTGACAACTATGTTTTTTAGTATAATGAACTTAAAGGTGAACCAGTGTATTCCAGCTAATTGTACTGTATGTCTATGGGCTATAAACATGTTGGTTGTATGTCGGCAGCATTTCTCACAGTTTGCAGTGAACATAAACCACAAACGTGATGCAAACGGCCTTAATATCATTCAATATCTTCTACATTTTGCCATTACTGTATAGTGATTTATGTTTAGTGGAAGGTCTATACACATACACACATACACTTATAAACGCATCAGAGTTTCATTTGATATTTTTATGACTAATGTATTAGCTGCGAATTGGCAATCTGCAACTTTCCAGTCTGTAGATGAGAAATGTGCTCATTTATTGATTTATGCCGAAAAGGAGGCAGCTCATGTGAAGCACTCTGCATTTTGTATGCAATTACATGTGATTATCTGCCTCTTTTTCTTGCCTTTCTTCTTTCTCTTCTGAAGACATTAGGTGTTGTATAATTGTCAGTTCAAAGCGAAGGAATTTTCCGAATCTCCCATTTTACCACTGTAATGGATCACTGTTTGTCCTGTCCCCGTAATCACTTTTGTGCAGTAATCGTTTTGATGTGAGCTTCAGTAAAACTAACCACTTAATGTCCTTCGCTGTCACCGGTGCTTTATTGTGAATGAGGTAATGGCAAGCAAGTTAAATTGCTCTACGACAAATGTAGTCATCACTAATTACCCAGGAAAACATCATTTTGATTCAATATAAATTATCAAGCAAAATGCAGTTGGCTTTGCGGAGCTTAGAAACAAAGCAACAGAGGAAACCACACTTTGATTCAGAAATACGAGTGGGAGATGATCTGTGTAGAGTCATAATGGATGGAACTTAAAATATTGTATGGACCCCCCTCACACACACCCACTGTCTGGAAAAGAATGAACCCTTAGCTCAAAAAAGGTGCTTTGTGTTGTCAACAACAGTTAAAGGGTTTTTCCAGTGTCAATCTTTCAAATCAACTGGTGTCAGAAAGTTATATAGATCCGTTATTTACTTCTATTTAATAATCTTAAGTCTTCCGGTACTTATCAGCTGCTGTATGTCCTGCAGGAAGTGGTATATTATTTTCAGTCTGACACAGTGCTCTCTGCTGCCACCTCTGTCCGAGACAGGAACTGTCCAGAGCAGGAGAAGTTTTCTATGAGGATTTGCTACTGCTCTGGAGAGTTCCTGACATGGACAGAGAGCACTGTGCCAGACTGGACAAATCTATATAACTTTTTGAAACCAGTTGATTTGAAAGAAAAAGATTTTCACAGGATAACCCCTTAAATATGAAAGACAGAAGTAAAGGTGCTTGTATCCTGTATGCTTTAGGGTATATTCAAAAGTTCTTTTGCGGCAGTACTTTTGGATGGCGATTATTTTGAGTTAAAAATACAGCCGTATTTTTTTTTTATTACAACCTAAAATTCATGTGCTGTACATTATTTTACGCCTGTTATTCCATACGGTGTGCACACTGACAGCCAATTTACCATTAAGTTTTTCAAATTTAAGGCCGTACGTTTTCCACAAAATCTGGCCCTTTTGCCCTTATTTTTATGTTGTGTGAACCTGCACTTATACTAAAATCACATTCTATATAATGCATTTCTTAAGATTTTATAGGCCTGTAACATGTTATAGGCCTGTAATAATAACAGTTTTTAAATATTAATTTTTTTTTATTTATACTCAAGTGATTGGTCAACAGGTCTCTCTGTATGTACACTTGTACACAGATAGCTGTCAGTTGTTAGCGTAAAACCGCCTACTTGACTACTTAGCCCATAATGAACAGGGAGATTTACATGAATACCAAGTTATCCTTGAACTTATCCCACAATCTTTCTGCTATATAACATAATGACTATGGATTGGAAGACTGCATTTATATTCACAATCCAAATAAATGAGGTTCTTAGCATACCATGTGATCAAATAGTGTGTACCATCCCACCACAATATGCATTTTTGTTGTCACAGGTTCCCTTTGAAGAGTGGAAGATATCTAGCAGCTGCCTTTTTATAAATGTAATATTAAGCTGTTTTTTCAAGTGATGTTACTGTATCATACTGGGTACTTGAGGGACATGTCTGTATCTATGTATAAACCTCTTCAAGGGGTGTACCCATCACCTAAACTTTTGTTAGGTGATAGAGAATGCAAAAAAAGCAAAATTGCAAATGCTTTGCTTTCTTTTGGAGTGTGGCTTCCCTGTAGTGTTGAAAGCAGTTGCCTAGGTTCCTGACCACCACAGCTATTTCAGCTATGAGAGCGGTGGCCAGGCTGGAGCACACTCTGGTGGTCGGGACCTCAGGGAGCGGTAAGTATACTTTCCCTCCCTCCCACTGAGCTTACACACATGTCCAGGGCTTGGATTGTCCCTGGAGACATGTGTAACCTCGGGGCGTAATGGTCCTGAAATGAATTATCGGCAGATGGGTAAACCCCTATCATGGGGGTAAATGACAGAGTAACTGCTTTTAATTATATCATGTCCAAAGTTATCAATAAAAAACTGTCCTGTGGGCTAAGAGTTTTCATTACGTTGTGATTTTTTATACTTTAAAGTTTTTATTTCCAGTAATGTATAATTTTATAGTATACATTTACAAAGCTGCGACACCTTAGCTCTATATTCCTGACATTACAGGATGTTAGATGTCCAATTAACATAATCTCTCTTTTTCTCGTAGATACTTCAAAAATGAATAATGTCGTTCCAACATCCCCACACCTTCCACAGATGGCACATCCACATTCCTTTCCAACCATGGGACAGATTTCAAATCCATATGAGCAGCAGCCTCCTGGAAAGGAGCTCAACAAATATGCCTCTCTTAAAGCAGTTGGTAAGTAGTACGGCTGCCTCACTCCAACTTGCTGGATTGTAATAGTCATAGAGATCTTAAATACACATGATACTTAAACGGCTCAGAAACAACTTTTCAGATGCCGTTTCATTTGTTTTCTTTATATAGTTCGATATTGCACTAATTAAAAATAGGAAGTAAAGAGGGTTGATCACTTTATGGTAAAATTGTTCAGTGTACAGTATAAGTATCTGTACTCACCCCACTTGCTGACAACCGCTACCCCTCCTCTAGGCTGTGCCATCCTGGTCTGTATGGTGAATGGTGATTCTGTCCATAATATGGCTGAGCATAGAGGAGAATGTGACCACACCCCTCCCTCTGTGTCCTCCATAGGCATATAAAGGCTCAGTGGTGGACACTGGAGGTGGGGCATGGTCACATGCTCCTCCATGTCGGCCATCTTATGGACAGAATAACCACAGTGGTGGCCACTGGGGGAGGGGCACGGTTACATGCTTCTACATGTCAGCCATCTTATGGACAGAATAACCACAGAGCAGGACAGCACAGTCTGGGGGAGGGGAGCCTGTTTTTAGCTCTTTGAGGTACACAGGGATCTGCTGTCAGTAATTGCTGTGAGTACAGTTCTTATACTGTAAACTGAACAATGTTACTATAAAGTGGGAATACCGTTCAAAAACCAATCAAAATAGAATAACTACTAAAAGTATTTCTCTCCAACAATGCACAACAACTGAAATTTTCAGCCACCACCATTAGCCTATGCTGTATGCCTACAAACGTTTTTGCCACTATAGGTCAAGTTAAAACTAAAATATGAATCAACAGCTTGTTGAAAGGCTGCAGAGGTAGCCAATCTCCAAGCCTGAAGGCTGTGGAAATGGTCATCACAACTGTCACACTATGGGGAAAGGGGGCTGCCCCCAGTGCAAAAGGCTGGGTCGGTACACAGCAAAAGAACAGTGGAGAGCGCAGGAACCAAGCAGTATTTAAAAAAAAGGACCTTGCCCCCCCCCCCCCCCCACGCTAGTGGCAATCCCCTACTGGTATATTCACCTTTAAAGCCATAGTGAAGACAGAAGACCAGAGTGGCAAGTATCTCTCCCCCCCCCCCCCCGGAGAGCAGTCTGGCCCCCAAATTGTCACTTTGTAAGATTTCAGGTTAACCAGGTAACTTTGAAACTGCGAAGCTGCAGGCACCTGGTTTAATGCTCAAATCTCCCATTATTTTAGTGGTGTTCATTACTCGAGTCAAGCACTCAAAATTTAAAAATGCTTGACTAGAGTAATGACTCAAACATGACTCACTCAAACATTTTAATGCTTGCTCAACAGTACTCTCTCCAACATGTCAAAAGTTTTTTTTATTCAAGTGACAGTACCCATTTAAAGGAAGATTTAAATATTTTCTACATAGCTGCATTCATCTAAAAAATATTAAACATCTTATGCTTACCTGTTTGTAATGTGTGCATTACCGTCTTATTGCGTCTCCAAATTAGCAGTGAATCTTGCCACTGATCCCGAAGTGAGTCATCCCAACAGGTACACTTTACGCTACAATCTAGATGCAGTTCAGCACCTTAATGGTGGACAGCTCTAACACTTGACTATTTTTAGGTCATTTAAACCTTTTCTTGTACTGTCATTAAGACCTTAATAATATATTACCTTATGCCATGGGCCTACACTTTAATTCTACATTCACTTTGTATTTTCCATCACATTTTTAAAGGAGAACTCGATTTTTGGCAGAGTGCTGGGGAGGGGTAAGGATGAAAGAAGTAACATGCTCTCACCTCCCCACTCCAGCGCTGGTGCCGCTATCCCGCAGCTACGGTCCTGGGTCTGAGTGGGGATATGGGACATGACGTGTTAGGCCCACTCAGACAAGCAGCGGCCAAGGTGGGACCCCGCTATGACCGCTGAGCAGGCCTGGTTTTTCACATCTCAGGTCCCCACTCAGACCCAGAAGCAGACAGGACTGGGGGACTGGGGCTGCAGAAATACAGCACCAGTGCTGGAGTGGGAGAGGGGAGAGCATGTTACTTCTTTAATCTTCCCCCTCCCCAGCACTCTGCCAAAAATTACCCCAAGCCCAGAGTTCTCCTTTAACTGTGGAGGCATTCTCCCCTAGTAATCCCCACAGATGCATTATATCTCTATACAAAATAGAAATATAGAAATTGCTTTGTATGCAACCCCCCTTATTAATTCTTTCTTTCAGCAGTTCTGCCCCCTTTTCCTTCATTCATATGGGGCATATTAATAAAGTTCTAGCTAGTTTAAAAGATAACAATTGCTGTTTCTTGTGTTTTTTTCCTAACTGAAACATCAGAAAATAAGGAAGAAATTTCTCATGTAACCTTGGAGCTTTGTATTTGTCAATGGCCTAAATGTCCCTGATCCTTTTATAAGGGAGACTGCAAACACAGAACAATCAAAGCATTTAACAAGTGGAAATATTGCCCTTGTCTGTGTCCTGCAATTTGTTCTTGCAAATAGTTGCAGAAAATACTATAATTATTTCTACTTAAATGACTGTTTCTACAGCACGGTGACTGGAGTTGTTCTTTGTATTAGTTTATCTACTGTATGTGAAATTTATTGATTGTTCTGGTTCACATAAAGTTAAAGAAACATATAAACAAGCTGTCTTTTAAGAAACCTTGCTGCATATTTTTGTTTCGTTTGTAACTAATGTTAAATCAGCAGGGAGGTGATATAATACATCTTTGCCATTTACTTTTTTTTTCTTTTTGCCTGTTTTCTATATGAAACACAATGCTATAAATTCATCCACTTATTGAAAAGCTGCAGTCGAGGCTCCATGACTAAGGCCCTTTGGTCTGTAGTAACAGCAAAAAAGAGACCAAATGCAGGAAGTGATGTCAGTTGTCCCTCTGCTCAACACAGACTGGCCCAGTAATGTTGTATGCTGATTGGCCAGTGGCCGTAAACACCCCTGAACAGTGCTGCAAAATAAGCTAATCTAAGGGCCCACCCACCAGCTCAGAGTGGAATGCAGAAGCGTGAGCAGCACAATGGGGCACTAAATAGACCACTGGAGCTGCAAGATTAAAATCTACAGCATACATAAGGCAAGCCTTAACTGTATGTTTTCTGGCAAGGGCGAGGGGTGGGGGGAAATTAAAGACAACATGCTCACCTGTCCCTTTGCCCGTGCTGTGCCGCATCACCGGGCTCCCGTACCTGGCCGGGTGTCCTCTTGTCCCGAATTCCGAGTATGTAACAACCCAGGCTGAATGTCACAAGTGGGTTGGGATGAAGCCCATCTCAGCCAATCAATGACTGCAGCAGTGTCCCACCCCATTTACTTACTGGCTGAGTGGGGCATCGGTCAACCAGGTTGTGACGTAGCCAGAGTGGAGCTAGGAAGAAAGCCACCTGGGGTCCAGGAGTGGTGTACAGGGACAGGTGAATATAACTTCCTTTTTATGTTCACCCATCCCCAGCCCGGAATACTTTTTTTTGCCCCATGCCAGATTTCTCATGCAACAAGGGTGGTTCCTAAAGAAAAAAAAAATATTACTTATGTCAGTACTACAAATATTGTCCAACTGGGGTGTATGGGGTGTAGCTGTAAATCTGAGTCACGCAGCAGTGGGATATTACTGAAATATTACATTTACATATATTTTCCATTTAATATAATGTTTAGCTTGTTTAACCTTAAGGAGGTATTAGAACATTTCAGAAAAAAATGTTCCCTCAATCTGAAACAAGAATAGTGGTGACGTATAAAGGTAACATACAGTGGTTGTTTTGATCTATAATATGTACATTTTTATGATGGAGAATCCCTTTTGCCTTCTGGAACTGTTTCTATCTAGGGATTAGTTCTTTCAAGGATACACAGATTTTTTTTTCCAGTTCAGGAATCATTGTGTGGTCAACTAATTATAAATAATTAGAAGTCATTTGTTTGAAGACATTACCTTTAGGCTATAGTTAACCCACTGGTAGTAAAGCTGAAAACCCAAAGTAAACCAGCAAGTAAAAAAATGCCTTTATATGTGAGATTTTCAAAGGCTAACATCTTATAACTTAATGTTCTTAAAATTATTTACATGAAACTACCATAATTATTTAACTTACCAACACCAGTAATTCTTTTATTCTAGATCCCTCGTTCGTTGGGCACGTTTGTAAGTTTGTAAGGTATTCTGTACCAAAGAAATAAGAAATCACATCCCAAGAAATAACACTGCTGCATTTTACTTGGCTGTAGAGTAGAAATTGCCAGTAGCCTGCCCCCTAATATGACATAACTCAATGCTTGACAGACTTCCTGGCCATCCCCTGCAATTCGAACTGTACATAATATGGTTAGTACAGTAATAATAGACAAAATATATTAGAATCTTTCCTTTTCAATAGATTTTTAGTTCGTCCAGGGCCGCCCCCCCCCGCGTTCAGAGCAGGGCCGCGCAGCGGCCGAGCTCTGAACCGCCACGGTCCCGGGTGCCACTCGTAGCCCGGGACCGCGGGTATTAGTGGGCACGGTCCGATCGCCGTGCCGCTAATACAGTAATCGGATGCAGCTGTCAAAGTTGACAGATGCATCCAGTTACCGAATGCAGGTGTTCCCTGGTGTCTAGTGGGGAGGATCGCTCCCATGCAGCACAGATCTCCCATGCAGCCCCAGGGGGGCTTCTAGTATAAGTGTAAAAGTTAAAATAAAAGTGTTATTATAAGTAAAAAGCCCCCTCCCCTAATAAAAGTCAGAATCACCCCCCTTTTCCCATGTTATAAATAAAAATAAACAAATAAATAAATAAACAAATATGTTTGGTATCGCTGTGTGCGTAATCGCCCGAACTATTAATTTATCCCATTCCCGATCTCGCAAAAAAAATCCCAAAGTGCAGAATTGCGCATTTTTGGTCGCATCAAATCCAGAAAAATTGTAATAAAAAGCGATCAAAAAGTCGCATATGCGCAGTCAAGGTACCGATAGAAAGAACACATCATGGTGCAAAAAATGACACCTGACACAGCCCCATAGACCAAAGGATAAAAGCGCTATAAGCCTAGGAATGGAGCGATTTTAAGGAACATATTTATGTTAACAATGGTTTGAATTTTTTTACCGGTCATCAGATACAATGAAAGTTAAACATGTTATATATCGTCGTAATCGTAACAACTTGATGAACATATATAACAAGTTTAACCCCAGGGCAAACGGCGTAAAAACAACAAAAAAAAAACAAATAAAAGAAATGCGTTTGTTTTTTTTGTTTGTTTGTTTTTTATTTCACCACGCTTTGAATTTTTTTCTGGTTTCGCAGTGTACTTTGGTACAAATGCTATGGCCTTTTAAGCACAAGGAGGAAAAAACGAAAACGCAAAAATTGAAATTGGCCGGGTCCTCTAAGGGTTAAACTATAATACTAGGAAACTGCAAAAATTTAAATTTTCTAATATAATAGTATTGGATTTTACCACTGTAGCTGCTAGAGTATTTCCAACAATAATAATATACTATAGAATGTTTCTGATAGAAGCATTGGTATCTCTTTCCAGGTTTTAGGAGGCTATTGCTATACTTTTTCCCGACAGTATACAACAATGATTGTAATTTGAATTAAAGGGTATATGCACTTTGCAACTGACCTACTGAATGTGTATCGGTATGTGACCACAAATTCACACTACATAGTGTTTTTTGTTTAGTCTGTAACCATGGAGATAAGAAGACAAAACACAACAATCACTGAACTCGGGGAGATCAATGAAAAAATCCAATGGAGTGCTCATTTAAGAGTCTCTACTAATTGCCCCCTACAAAATTTAAATATGCAAAGAAGGGGTACGTGAGTCTCAAAACACAGGAATAGCCAGATATCCCCCTCTCCAGAGAAGAAAGCCTGAGGCCAAGGAGTGCCTCCTAGTGGGGAGAGCACCAAACCACCCTGATACGTAGCCCCTCAGGTCCTCACTCTGTTGCAAGCATTGGTATCTAAATTGGGTGGCCCCTATTAGTCAAAGTCTAACTCTGTTGCGAGTGTAATGACATAGGATGAGGGTTACCAAGACTAGACATCTACAGACAGCTTTTTGGGGGTATTTGCCCCTAATCAGTGTGAAACAGGATTCTAGCTACCAGGGGTAATGAAAAATAGACCAATAAAACACAACAATCACTGAGCTCAGGCAGATCAATGAAAAAATCCAATGGAGTGCTCATTTAAGAGTCTCCACTGATTGCCCCCTACAAAATTTTAATGCAAAGAAGGGGGGCCGTGGAACCTCAGTTGCGAGCCTCAAAACACTGAAATAGCCTGAAATAAAATAAAAAAAAACTGCTCTAGACAGTTACTGTCTTGGACTCAGCAGCAGAGAGCACTGTGTCAGACAAAACACCACTTCCTGAAAGGCATACATCAGCTGATAAGTACTGATAGGCTTTTGGTATTTTTTTATAGGCTCAACAGTTCAATATATCCCCATATTATAATGACACTTTCTCTTGTGGGTGCACAATATGTGAAAAGAGTCCCCTCACATTTAGTAGTCTTCACTTCGACTTCTTTTATTTGAACGCTGTAGTTCAGTTAGGCTGTGTGTGAACAGAGCACTGGAGGTAGCTGGAGGCTGGTGTAAGGAGGCCCCGCCTTCCGAAACGTTGCGTGGCAGCGGAGAGGATGCCTAGCCTCCGGTGCTCTCTTCAAACTCAGCCGAACTGAACTACAGCATTCAAATAAAAGAAGTCGAAGTGAAGACTACTAAATGTGAGTGGACTCTTTTCATATATTGTGCACCCACAAGAGAAAGTGTCATTATAACAGGGGGATATATTGAACTGTTGAGCTGATATTAGCCAAAGAGGTTGTAATTGGCTGTATCCCAAGTTCACACACATACCGGTGTGAAGTGAGTGGTTCTTGACCAGATCACATAGTATAGACGTATTTTTTATAGAACTTTTTTACAAATCTGTATTACTTTCTTACATCAGTTGATGCTCTCCAAAGTACCCTTAAACAATTATTTTCTTTTACATAGTTTATAAGGTTAAAAGAAGTTACAGTGGTGCCTTGGATTATGAGCATAATTCGTTCCGGGACCACACTTGTAATCCAAAGCAAATTTTCCCATAAGAAATCAATGAAATGCAGACAATTGGTTCCACACACCAAAACTAATGACTTTTTATTCTAAATAAGATGTAAAACTAATAAAACAAACATTTAGAAACAGCTGAATATGGGATATTATAAATTACTGTACAGTATAGCAATCAGCATGTGGAGTATAATGTATAGCAAGTGCATAAACCTTAAAAAACTGCAGCAGTTTACAGATCCCCATAATGCAGTAGTGTAATACTGTACAACAGACTAGAATAGAGAGGCAGGGCTGCTGTCAGAGGTCTGTGTGGTCACATGACAGCAATGGGAAAGGCGTGTGTGTTCAGCATGAACCAATCAGGAAGTGAGAATCACAGAGTTGTGCAGGAGGACAGTGACAGAGACTTTTCTATTCAGCAGTGGGAATGGCTGAGCGTGAGTGCAGGCACATTATAGCAGCAGTGTGTATAGCTGAGTGTGAGTCTAGGCACATTATAGCAGGAATGGAGAGGATGGAAAACACAAGGGCTGACAAAAACTTCAGGGAGCATGAAGGAATGAGTGGGGCAGATGTGAGCACATAGCGGGGTTACAGCTATAAAAAGATTACCTCCACAGATAACCCTCCCCCACTCACCCTCCCACCCAGTACTCCCAGTACAGGGAGTACATAAAGCAAAGAGATGCTCTTAAACCAAGTTACAATTTTGAAAAACTGTGAGCTCTTCTTGCAAAGTGCTCTCAATCCAAGTGAAACCAAATACCTCTGTTAAGTTAATAAAAATAAGTCTGGTCCTGTTGAATGTCTAATAATGGCTGATTATTACAGGTTGCCTTTTTTAAGGTGGTCACATGTGTATACCAGCATTGCCTTTGCCCTTCTTATTAGGTATTTGTTATTAAATTTCCACCTTAAAAACATAACACTCCCTTAAATCTCATGGGAAGATTATTCATCTATATAAAAGGCTGTAACTACAGCTTTGACATTATTTGTTCTTATTCAGCTGACATCCTCCTCTATCAAACATTTGTTATGCAAATCTTCAGAAATCACATCTCGTATTTTGGAAGATATAACAATTTGTTTTCAAGCATTTGTTCTTCTATTAACCCATCATGCTGAGTCCATAGATTGCAAACATTTGAGCATATGTGCATGCACAAAGCAGAATATGTCAGCAAGCACGCTCAGGCACCTAATCTGCACAAACATACGTTAAATGCTAGAGGGCTTCAGACAAACCTAATACAGCCCAAACAAATAAACGTATACTAGTATACTAAAACAACGGGCCATGTGTTCAATTTAAATTTGCATTCAAAGAGTTTGCATTTACTATCAAAGGTATCACCTGTTCTGGGAAAAAATGAGGATAACAATTTAAATGTGCAGCTGGTTTTCTGCACATGCAGCATTGATCACAATTTATGTCTACATGTAGGTGTAGATTGTATCTAAAATCCAAGCCAGTTTGGAGCCAGCATTGTGTTCTGTAGAGGCACATGCACAACTCACATGCACTTGGATTTAGGCAGAGCCATACACCTCCACATAAATCTAGTATGCTAGAGGGTGCTGGAGGGGGATTTTAGCAGTATGAGACACTTGTCCTAATAAATCCCCCTTAGATGTCTCACTTTCTAGAAAACTGCTGCTCACTACCTGTTGCCATTGGAATTTAGTCTCTAACAGCAGAGGCACCAAGAGGAGCACAGGAAGTGGGGGAGGGTTTGGGAGAGGGAGAGAGAGTGTAGTCTGATCTGCCTTCTTCAGATAGCTCACATTGTACCTGAAAGGTAAATCAAGGCTCCCTACTTAACTCTTACTATCCATAAAGTTCTGGGCAACTGTCCCTATGTTTGTAGTCTTACTGTTCACTGTGCTGCCTCCTAAATGCAACCTCACCCCCTCCCTTTAGCTTGTTATCAGCAGCCGCTTCCTGTTTAGACTTTTTTTTCTGATTTAACCCATTCCTCGCTGTGATTTAGCAGTTTTTCCCCCCTTTTGGGTCACATAGCACCATGCTAAGCCAGTGCATTAATAACCCCCTAATCCTTCTTCAACAAACCATCTATAGTTCTGTACTGTTTAAATAATCCTCCTGTACAGTGTCAGTTCATGGCATAGCAGAGAGGAGTAGGTCCGAATCAATCTCTGACACTGTCTCCTGAAATGTTGAGAACAAAAATGGGGCTCACGGAGGCTCAGTAACAGCTGGGACATTACAAAAACTGTTAACAAGGCATGATGTTTTTTAAATGTTTAAAAAGTACAGTACAGGTATATTTTGATGTATACTGTATTACAAATCAATGTTGAATATACTAGTAATTGATAAGTGCTAAGATGTACAGTTAATCCCAGTCTGATATTTCAGAGCCCAGGTGATACAGAGAATGCTGGGGTCACTTTCAACTTTTACACGTCAGGGATAGTGCTTACATACAGAGTCCATGTGAGTACATATACAACTGCATGCTGAACTATGGAAACATTGCTGCTGTACATGGGCGAGTAAAGTTTATATTTTTCATATTGAAATTTTATTTAGATAGTTTGATGGATTGTCAAACACTACCTGCACGGATAGTATTCCCAGTGTACCCTGACCTTCTGAGAAATGTTTTTTAACTTGACCCTGTACCAGTAGATCTAACCCTTTGGCTATGTTCACACAACGTTTTTTTCAGCTCCGTTTAAAATGACGTCCGTTATTTTGAGTCTAAAATAACGGACGTTTTTCAAAGCCTGGCATCCCCTTAGTGCAATGACAGGTGTTTGCACATTATTTTATTTTGGGGTTACTAATTGCCCTTTGGTTGTGGCTTATTTGCCTATTTGCAAAAAACGTCCGAAAATAATGTTCATGTTCATTATTTTGACGTCCGCGGCAAAACGTCCGTTTTTCAATGCATTGTGTGCATAGGACTTCCGTCTTCCCATTGACTTCAATGAAATTGCATTGAAGTCAGTTAAATTACTGCAAAAACGGACATTTTTTTAAATAGCGAAATGGGACATTTTTCCTCCATTTTTGACGTTGTGTGAAAATAGCCTTTTTCTGTTATATTAACAGAACTTTAATGCACATTTTTTTTTCCAGTAGAGTTACCACTACAAATATTCAGCAGTGGCTTACTCTCCTCTTCCCATTGAAAACACATGGTGAAAACATGGGATCAGTAGGGTTAGCTGTATGCAGAACAAAGTTTAAAGTGTCGCTGTCGTTATAACTTTCAAAATCTAAATGAACAGTAGATGTGCTATAAAGCAAGTTTGCAATATACATTCATTTATTTATTTTTAGTTATCATGAAAAACACGGCACCTGTTTTCTGACAGTTTTTTTTCTCAAAGAACAGAAAACAGTCAGAAAACAGGTAGTCCTATGTTTCCCAGGCCATCTGAGCACTCACAGAGAAGGCAGTCATGTGATTGACGGACATATTGAGCTGTGACTCTCTGTACTGGCAGGAATTCATGTGTTTAGTCTGTGGGGGAGATTTACCAAACTGGTGTAAAGTAGAATTGTCTTAGTTGCCCCTAAAAAACAATCAGATTCCACTTTTCATTCCTCACAGACTTTTTGAAAAATGAAAGGTGGAAACTAATTGGTTCTAGGGCCAACTAAAACAATTCTACTTTACACCAGTTTGATAAATCTCATCCTTCATTTTTCAAGCAGCAGAGGTCAGAAAATCTGCCTTCAGGAGACTGGACCTGGATTTCTGGTAAGTACAGCTTTGTTTAACAGCATGATAGCAACAACAAAATAATGAATGTATATTGCAAACTTGCTTTATATCACATCTTCCGTTTAGATTTTGAAAGTTATAACAATAGTGACACTATCACACACAAGAGTGTCACTATCTCTCTTTCTCGCTAGAACCCAGCTTGTCCTTGCATCACATAATAAAGTCCATTGATGTCATTGGCTGCCCAGGATTGCTTTATTTGTCCTGCAAATGTGCTACGAAGATAATTTAACACTCGCTGCCCGGCTCCTTTGCAGATTTCATCTTATTGCAATAGGACAGAATAGGCACTGAGCAGCTTACTATTGGTTTATCTTACTAACACAAATTAATTGTCGAACATGAGCAAAGTGTACCTGTACTTTTACATTTTTAAAAAAGCTGCATGGATTTGCTGCATTAACCCATCAGAGTGATGATAAAGTATTTATCTAGCAACGTAGAATAATTCAGTGGCACTCACCAGGATAAGTTGCAAAATCAGTGAATAACTTTATTTCATTTTCTGGTCACTGGGATGGGTGCAGACGGGTGACGATCGTTTCGCATGCTCAGCTGACGCACGCTTTGTCTCAGCCTGCTGAGGCTGAGACAAAGCGTGCTTCAGCTGAGCACGCGAAACGATCGTCGCCACTGAGTGCCACTGAATTATTCTACGTTGCTAGATATTACATCAAAGACTACTGCATAAGTTGAGCACCGCCAGTTGTTGCAGCACAAGCCACCTTCACAGTTTCTCCGTATCACTTGCAATTGGAAGCCTGATTGCCGTAGGAAGTAGTGCCGAGACCACTTCTAATTGCATGCATAAAGTATTTATGACTCTCAGTGCTGTTATGGAGCCCCTGCTCCCTTCATGGTACACAGCTGTTTGTCCCTCTCTTCATTTCAGGAGGTCCACAGCCATATTGTTTGCTAGCAGTACATACACAGACACATCTCTGGCCAGTCACAGGACAGCACCTACTCCTCTCTGTAATTCTATTACATACAGGCTACACTGTGCTAGGGGGTTATTTACTGAACGGTAGTAAAATGTGCACTGTATTGACCTTGCAATGTACAAAGTAAGCAGAAGGAAGAACAGCGACAACATCACAGCAATGAAGGGGTTAAAATTATATAAGCAGCTCTGTTCTATACAGTGAACGACTCCTGATGATAAGCTAAAAATGGGTTACATCACAAAAATAGCCCTGGTCTGAATGGTGAATTGATGCTGATGATGACAAGCTACTCAAGGAAGGGTTGCACAACACTTTATGGGTTACAGAAAATTCTGAAAAAATCAGGCCCAGTCTGAACTCTCTGGAGGAGGCAGGCAGGCTAAGCTTGTATTCACACAGTCAGGCTCTCTCCTGTACACAGCACTAGCTAAGCACTGGCCCCACTACCTGTGTTCCATCTTGGTGTCTCTTACTTAAAGGGGTCATCCGGCATAAGGAAACCTGCGCTGCTGGAGAACATAATTAACATGTTATGCTTACCTCTCCATGCTCCGCCGGCATCCTTCTGCCACCAGTGTCCCTTGCTGAATGCAGCTGCTGCCATTTTCAAGATTAAAGGAGAAGCCCGGCAAAAAATTTTGTGTCCCTCCCCCCCCCCCCCCCCCAAAAAAAAAAAAAAAAAAAAAAAAAAAAAATTATACAAATTACCAATATAGACTTAATATGGGAAATGCTTATAAAGTGCTTTTTTCTGCACTTACTGCTGCATCAAGGCTTCACTTCCTGGATAAAATAGTGATGTCACTTCCTGGATAAAATGGTGATGTCACTTCCTGGATAAAATGGTGATGTCACGACCCGACTCCCAGAGCTGTGCGGGCTGTGGCTGCTGGAGAGGATGATGGCAGGGGGACACTGAGGGACACAGGGCACTGGAGGTACACTAAGCATCCCTCTGCCACTCTGCATCATTCTCTCCAGCAGCCACAGCCCGCACAGCCCTGGGAGTCGGGTTGTGACATCACCATTTTATCCAGGAAGTAAAGCCTTGATGCAGTAGTAAGTGCAGGGAAAAAAGCACTTTATAAGCATTTCCTGTAATAAGTGTATATTGGTAATTTGTGTAACTTTTGGGGGGCAATACAATACTTTAATAAAATTTTTCACCAGACTTCTCCTTTAAGTCGTCTCAGTAGTGACAGCCCGCTTAGCCAATCACTGACTGAAACGGGACAGCATCACAGCCTAAGTGGGCTCTGATTGGCTGGCAGTGACTGCAGTTAGTAGGGGAAACCCGAGCAGCCACAAAAGAACACCAGGGGAGCGTAGAGAGGTTAAAATAACATGTTTAAGAAGCTCTTCCGCAGGGTAGGATTATATAAAATAAAAATTCCTAATGCCAGATAACCTCTTAAAGATTATCGGATCCTAGTAGGCTGAGAACTGCTGTACAAGTTCAGTGGAAGTGACACCCCCTAGTGGCTTAAAGTTGAACCACACTTGTCTTTCTGTGACAGCAATTAAATTCCTGCCCATTTTTTATGCTAAAGTTATCTAAAGGTGATATATATATATATATATATATATATGTTAGAGTTTACATTTACTAACAAATTTAACACAGCTAAAGCTGAAGGGTGTTTTGTGTAGAAAGCAATAAGTAAAATTCTTATGATTCCTGTTGTGAAGGACCTTTACATATACAGGTGTCCTTATTGTTCAACACAACCACTGAGCCGCCTTTTACTAGTAACTAAAAGCTATCTAAATTCTTTACCAGCTTTGTACGGATTGCATAATAACTCTTATGCAGAGTGACTGATAGACAACATGTATTTTCCATCTTCAGCAGATAAAGGTAACATTTTGTGCAGTGATAAAATCCTATACTTTCCTAGAGCCTGTGGGTGGACAAACACTCCAAATAATGTCGGAAAGAACCAAGATTATGCCGTCTCTATGCAAGCAAACGCTTTTTGTGAAAGTTACATTGAGGATAAAATACAAAAGAAGTGGGAGGCAGAGACAGTGAAGGCACATAAACAGCAGCTTATTATTCTGCTGTTAGGCTTTACAAGTGCTGGATTGAAGCAGAACCTACCATAGAGCAGCTTACCATCCTGTACCCAGACCTCACTCACCAAAATTGCATGGATACATCCAGTGGTGAGAAATTACATTGTTTTGTGAAGTCTGGAGACATAAAGCAATATGTAAAGTGAGTTTGTGTAAAAAAGCACTTTAATAAAAAAAATATATAGCTTATATCAGTCTTTACAGTTCCATGATACCATGATGTATATCCTGTAATAGAAGAAAATTAAAAAATTTAAATTATTAAAAAGATAACCCAAAGAGGTATCAATCATCCTACTGCATACTCTTAACCTTTCTTTTTTCGAGAAACAAAAAAAGGAGTATAGAGAGAACTGACATAGATCCACTTTCAGTGGATCCACCATAGAGGCAGGCCAGGCAGCTGCTATGGGACGCGTGTTAAAGGGGGTCCTGGGATGAACAGGGAAGATAAGAGTTGTCCGGTGTGCTTCTGCTTAACCCCTTATAGGTGCAGGAGCAGAGTACCTTCTGCTTAACCCCTTATGTACTGCAGTGTGTAAGTGAATTAATGTTCACTTGCGATGCCCGGGCCCCTAGGGGCCACTCCGCTGATAGGTGTTGTTGCGGGCAGGAATCGGGGCAGCTGCTAGCTAGAGGGTTGTCAAGGTTTAGGCATGAGGGGTCACAGCTGGAAACCGGGCTCCTGACCGAGCGGAGACTAGGCATGCGATTCTTCGTTGTCCTTAGTCAGGGCACCAATAATTACACCAATGCCAAGGTTCAGAAACAACGGTAGTTGTATATTTATTGTACCGGTGGTAACTAATAGCAACAGTCTCTCCGGATGCAACCGGGTATAAGGCAGACTTGGATAAAGCACAGTAATGGGTGATGCTGCAATAGGCTGTGATGATAGTGTACTGAATGATGGGAGTAGTAGTGATACTGAGGATAAGATGCTGGGTGGAATGAGACTGAGATGAATACTTGCTGTTGATGATCAGAGAAGATAATGAGAGGAATGACTGAAGAACGGCACCCAGATCTGGAGAATAGATGAGAATCTTGAGGACTTGAGAATAGCACACAGCCAGGAACACTTCTTGTGGAACTGGAGCAGCAGAGCACACGTATCTGTCTCCTGACAGGGGAGAGAGAACACACACAGAAACTGTCCCCCTGATGGTGGAGGACAAGACTCAGGCAGAGAGGAAGTCACATGGTATTCCCCAGCCAAGGCTTGATGGCCATTGTAGTTACCATGGAAGCAGGGGCAGTCACGTGACATCCAGCCATTGCATCATCACACCATTAGGCATATACAGTGAAATATACATGAGAAGTACCATACTTGAACACTGGGGGGCGACATAATACCCTTAGGCAGTGATACCTGAATATGCATTCAAGAAATGAATGGAATAGCAGACCTGAACAATGAGAGGGGTGACACAACACACACAGTTTGCAGTGAACCATAGCTTTCCAGAACAGGAACGGTTATAATAAAAGTGTGAGGATAAGAGGGCCTGTTCTGGGACACTGCACACTTACATGCTGCACCACAAAAAGGGTTAAAAAGAAGAAGACAAGGAGATTTCTGCTTCATTGCTCTGATAACCCCTGACCTCTTTTTTTCTGGCTGCAAGCTTCAAGGTCAAGGGTTATCAGTGTATGAGCAGTGACTCAGAAAGCTCCTTGTCACTTACACACTGCAGTACATGGGCCCTTATAGTTAAATACAGTGGACTGACAGAACAAGAAGCCATGGGCTTTCTGCTCTGCCAGTCACTCTTGTGGATGCAAGTAGGATTCTGACTCTGGCCACTAGAGAATTTAATTTTTGGCCAACTCACGAAGCCTCTCTATATATATATGTGCATGTGTGTGTGTGTGTGTGTGTGTGTGTGTGCACAGTGCTTTGTAATGTGCGTAGGGGAGAGTGGTCCCATACAGTTTTTGCTATTGGGCCCGATGAATCCTAGCTACGCCCCTGTCCACTTTAATTATAGAAACATGTCTATTTTCTTCCAGAAAGAGGACCACTCTTGTCCCCAGTTTGGGTGGGGTATTGCAGCTTAGCTCCATTGAAATGAATGGTGATGAGGTATAATAGCACACACATCCTGGAAACAGGGGTGGAGTTGTTTTTGCAAAAAAAAAAAAAAAAAGTAACCATGCTTTTCCTAATCCTTGAAAACCCTGTTCATGTTATTATTCTGCAGAATCTAAGTACTCGGATATCCAAGCAATAGCAGCTGTGTCCTAGTACCTACAAACACTCTGCTTATTACTTATGTACTCTCATATCACTCACCTAAGTATTGATATAACACTGCTGAGCAGAACTTTTACTGTATTTTTACCCTGATGCTAGGAAATTACTGTACAGTGACATTACTATATCTGTTATCCCTCTTCTAGCTTTTTATCTGTGCTATACTGGGTCCGTGCCATAACCTAAGGGGGCTTAACAATTCTTCTGCCACTTAAGAGGTCACCAGTACTACATATTGCATGTGGATGTATTTAGTGAGAAGAGTAAAGGAGTTGCCCCACCATTAAAACTTAGGCTGGGTTCAAACTGCTTTTTTGTGTATGTTTAACACATACATGATATACTGTTAAAAATATAAAATGTATACGTTAAATGAATGATAGAAATAGATGCTGGGGCAGATTCTGTTTCCCAGTAGATAACAAAAAAGATCATTGCAATATATAATTTTTTTTTCTGTTTACAAAAGTATAGTTAACTACACTTTTATGTAATGCAAACAAACAAACAAAAATAAAAAAACAATGAAACATAAAAAAATATTAAAAGGTAGAAAAAAGAACAGTGTAAACCTAGCCTACCCCTACTGTCCACAGGTTAGACCAATAGGACCCTCCCTGTATTTGGCAGTCTCCATAGGCAATGCATGAGGTGGAAGTCACATTTGCACATTTGGGTGACTGCCCCTCCATTCCAGCAGGAGACTTGTCCTGTTCTTGAGATGGTGAGGATTTCAGCGGTTTGACCCTCTGTGATAATAAGCTTATTTCTTTTATGGGGGTAAGACTTATTGAGTGGACAATGGTTTAGAAATACAAGCTTCCCTTTTCCTTTCCTTCTTACTTTTCTTCCATGGTCAATGTTTACTGTACTTCCATTCACTTAACTTATTAATTGCTGGTATTTTAATGCAAAGCTCCAACACAGCTATAATGTTCCTGGTGTGATATAGCCATAAAATTGATAGTGCTAACAGCTGGAGAGCCATATGCAAAGAGAATGGGCCTTTAGATTAATACTATGTTTTTAGTGTTATTGTGTTCTGTTTTTCATCTTCTCTATATATGGAAAATAAGCAGGAAACTGCAGTAAGACCACATCCACTCCCAGTTTGTGTACCCTAAATTGCCTCAGGTTATGTGAGTGTGATTGGGATATGTTACTATAACTAGAATCTTCATAAACTGTTTTCAGTGTTAGGGTTGGGTTCTCACATAGTGGCCATGATGTAGTCTAGGTGTCGCCACAGGCTAGCCGAAACCTGTCGGGCTTGCAAGTTAAATTTTTAAAATGACTTTAGCTACAAGCAGTTTATCTGTCAAGTGCAATATGCTAAACTGATACTTCACTACAAAACTATGCTTGCAGCTAAAGTCAAGTGGCTTTCCACGAGAACCCAGCCCTAAGAGATGTCTGCAGTCATTAGAAAGTCTCCACTAACAAAAGACGTGTGCTCAACTTTCCAATTATTTTCAGTTAATTGTATTAAAGAGGCTGCCTTAAAAATTGTAAGTGTGGCTGGGGGTAGTGTAAAAAAATGACACTTTACTCACCAACCCTCAAGCCCCTGCAGCTTCAATGTTCTTTGGTCCCCATGTGTCGCTGCTACTTCCTGATTCCTAGTGACACATCATCCTCACAGGAACTATCCTGCTTAGCCAATCACTAACCACAAGGATGTCCTGCCTTAACTGGTGATTGGCTGAGTGGGTACTTCTTGGGGGGTGGGGGGTGATGCATCTAGGAACACTAGGCAGCTGTGGGTGATCAAGGTAGATGAGTATAGCTTCTTCTTTAGCTTTACACCACCCTCAGCCACAAATACTTTTTTTTTAAATCCTGGACAACAGCTGGAATCAAGCATGCAGTTTCATGGCGGGTTTAGAGGTTTTTTTTTTTTTGTTTTTTTTTGCCAGACACAGAAGTTAATACAAAAGGAACAAGTTTCAGTATTTTTCTCCATTGCTGGGTTTGGTTTAAAAAAGCAAAAACAAAACTGTACTGTGAACTGCGCCATATCTGTGATTCCAGCTGTAATGTCATTTTTCACAGCCAGATTTCAACACGACTACAACCCAATTGTCACATTAACATTATCACTCACAAATGACCAGTGTTATTTTTATGGCAATTTTCATGTATAACATACACAGAACCATTAGCCAGAAATGCAGCATATCTATTAGGAAAAGGTCAGGTAGGTGGTAATTATTAGACCACGGTTAGCTAAGTAGCATGAGAGAGTGTCATTCTTTTACATTAAAGAGTCTTATAGAGGCTGAACTGAAACAGACAAGTAGTGTATGTGATACGCACATAACTGTACAACTACATGATACGAACATGGAGAGAATGGAGCTGCTGCACCTC
This sequence comes from Dendropsophus ebraccatus, assembly GCF_027789765.1. Taxonomy (NCBI): domain Eukaryota; kingdom Metazoa; phylum Chordata; class Amphibia; order Anura; family Hylidae; genus Dendropsophus; species Dendropsophus ebraccatus. The sequence goes on from NC_091462.1 coordinate 81,295,967, forward strand.
ACACCTTTGGCTGACACTAATGTCTCTTGGTTATATGTACAACTACATGAAATGCTTTGTGTGCATTTTCTTTCCTGAGTACTAGTTATGATACCTTTTGAGATTATTTTCCTCACTAATTTTTTTTCTTAAGTAGTAAATCAGAGTAAGGCCATGTTCCCACTGTGCAAGACACTGGCCGTTCCGTGACGCGGCCTGGTCACGGAACGGCCGATGTCAGAGATCATCCCGGCTAGTACTGCAGTACCATCCGGATGATCTTCACTGGCGCTGAATTTGGATGCGGGTCCATCAGTGTGCGGTCCCCGCTCCATTGTGTGCACCAGTGGCGTCGCTAGACATAATCATCTGGGGCCTAAGCCCCGAATACATTATGCCTAGCCCCGAAAGTTTTTTGGTCTGGACTCACTGCCAGCGTCTATTAACAGCAGCCGTGGCCTCTCATCCCTGGCCACTGATGCAGCGTCTGAGCGGTACATGGGGGTAGGCAAGGTGCAGGTCAGCACCTTGCCCGCCCTCACGTACCGCTCAGACGCTGAATCAGTGACATCACTTGTGCATTGGATGCGTGCGCCGTGGCCGGCTACAGTGGCGCTACCTCCTGCACTACCTCTCTCCTGCCAGCAACTTGCCTGCCCTCACATACCGCTCAGACACGGCATCAGTGAAGTCACCTGTGCAGTAGATGCGTGCGCCACGGCGGCGCTACGCTCCTGCACAGCCTCTCTCCTGCCTGCCCTCACATACCGCTCAGATGCGGCATCAGTGAAGTTACTTTTCAATTGTATGCATGTGCCGCCGCGGCGCTACACCCCAGCACAGCCTCTCTCCTGCCACCAGACATGCGCTCCACGAAGTCACCCGGCAGTCCTATAGGTGGCGAACTCCTACCCTGCCGCACTTCTTCGCCGTTGGTGAGTATTGTAACCCGGGGAGGCCGGGGCTGAAGTGAGATAGAGTGTGTGTGTGTTGGGGGAGGCGATTAAGATGGGGCCTAGGTGGGGTAATGTGTGTGTAGGGGAGGGGTCAGGTGAGGTAGTGTCTGTTGGGGGGTTAAAATGGGGCCCAGCCAGGGTAGTGTGGGGGGGTCAGGTGGGGTAGTTATCACTATATGGGGGCACAGCAGGGGCATTATTACTATATAAGGCTGGGTTCACACTACGTATATTTGAGGCTGTATTTTTGAGGCAGTATAGCAACCAAAACCAGGAGTGGATTGAAAACACAGAAAGGCTATGTTCACATAATGTTGTAATTGAGTGGATGGCCGTCATTTAATTGTTTTAAAACAACGGCTGTTATATTGAAATAATGGCAGTTATTTACCGTTCACTCAATTTGCCATCCACTCAATTTCAACATTGTGTTTTCAATCCACTCCTGGTTTTGGTTGCTATGAGGACCTGACTTGCGGACCAAGTACTGCCTGAAATGTACGTAGTGTGAACCCAGCCTAAGGGTGCACAGCAGGGGGGCATTTTACAATGTGGGCAATACAGCGGGAGGCATTATTACTATGGGGCACAACACTGGAAATTATTACTATTTGGGGGCACAGCAGAGGAGAGCCTAATATATTTGTCAGGCTGGTTCTAAAGAGATGAATTGCAGCTGGAAGAAATCATCATGGAGGCCTGTGTCAGATGGAGAGGAAAAGGGAAAGAGAAAAACTCAGATCAAAGAAGACGTCACCTGTGAGTCACTGAATGAGTTTTCTGCATTTTGTAGACCGTTATCTGGTAGGAGTTCCCTGAGGTTGAAAAGGTTGGGAAACACTGGCCTGGAGATAGGGGCTAGGGCAGACCTCCCAGAGGCTGTGTGCACAGGGGGGGCTGTGAAGGAGCTGTCTGTGTCTGCTTAGCCGCATTTTTTATGAGTGGTGGCAATAGAGCTGGGCTAATAGAGTGGTCATTGGGGTTACTAGCCTCTGCACTGGGCTCCTTCATTAACCGCTTATGACGGCACTCGAGGGCCCGTGCCCTGGATGTTTTAGGACCCTAACAACGCCCCTGGTGTGCACTGACAGGTTTTCTGCGGCCGCTATTCAATGAATAGCGGCCGCAGAAAAATTGACATGTCAGTTTCTTGCGGCGCCGCTAGGGATCCCGGTCAGAGTATATACCATGTGTATTCTTTAGAAGGCAGCATTACGTAAGTTCCGTAGTAATCACAGCCGTTGTTACAACGGCAGTGATTATTACGAAACTTAAGTAGTGTGAACATAGCCTAATCCTGTTGTCTTCTCATACATACGGTTTACCTGATAGAAGAGCTGAGGCTCTCTTTCTTATTCCTTCTTGAATGCCTGTAAAGTAACCCTCCTGTATCTCAAATAGTGATATATTTAAATAGCACCCTTATCCCCATCAGGACCTGCCTAGTTTTGGGCGTGAGGATGAGGAATTTTCTTATTTATTTATTTATTTGTTTTCGGGGCAAAATTTCAGCTGGGGAAAAAACGAGGGCTTGTTTTTTGCAGGACAATTCTTTTTTGCATGTTTAGTTCCTTTAGTGGTAATATATATATATATATATATATATATATATATATAATGTTACAAGTACAATACCAAAGTAGTTTTTGGCAACAGGCAATTGGGAGAGCAGAGGGAGCCTGTTTTTCTCTGCCAGTCTACTTGTTACAGTTGCTATTACCTGTGGTATCTAATGGGTTGAGCAGTGAGTTAACTCAGATAGTTTGACATTGAAATCTATTGTTACTTGCCCTTAGGTTCTTCTACAGTACATATTGTGGTCTACCCATGGCCACAAGTCTCCCTAAAATACATAGTTCAACCCTCTAAACTCTAAGATTATAATTTACATCTTGTTTAATTCATATTGTGAATATAACTTACATGGGCTAGGTTATGGGCCACTGCTTTTGCCTCAGTCACTTAGTTGCCCCCTTAGTATACAAAACACAGCAACCGCTGAGCTCAGGGAGACCAGCAACAAAAAAAATCAAGTGGAAAAAAGGGGAAATTTTGGCAGCACATCTATGACTCTGTTCACACTGCAGGTTGCACGCTGCTTGTGGCTTACAGACAAAAAACAAAAGGTGCAACAGCAACCCACAGGTGCAAGGACTCACCGTATATACTCCTCCCAGCATACACACGGCAAACGGCTGCTCGGTAGATAATAAAAATTAAATTATAATAGTAATATATTATTTATAATATATATATATATATCTTTTTTTTAGAGAAGTAAGGGTCTTAGCAAACTATTTGATCAAACAGAAAATCAAATCAAACAGCCCCTTGTCATTTCGCAATACTCGCCACAGAGTTAGACTTTGGCGTAAAAGGGGCCACCCTGGTGTTTCCCCATTTATGTTCCAATACTCGCAACCGAGTCCAACGCTCATAGAGAATGACAGGAGAGTCCAGCGCTCCGTCATTTTCTATGAGCGTTGGACTCATCTCTCAGCGCGCGCGCCGGTCTGCAGCGGGTGAGATCTCTGTCACCCGACCGGATCCAGAAGCGGGACCCGGCGGGATCAGGTGAGTATAGGGGGCTCTAACGGGGTCGGGAGCCTGTCACCCCGGCACGGGGGGTGACAGGTTCCCTTTAACGGACCCTTTTGCACACCCCCTTGGCATAGTCTAATAGAATAGATGGGTTTTCTTTTTCTCTTTTCTTTTTTTTGAGCAAGGTTTTTCCATCTTTTTGTGGTTGAATTAAAGTAGGCATTGTCATTTCATCAATAGTAGATCAATAGTACAAACTGATATAAGAACTTTTGAAGTATATTTTAACAGACAAAAATGCTTCCTTCTCCAGCTATTAGGTATTTTACACCCCCTTCCTGCTAAACTTCCTGTCATCGACTCTCAAAATCAGCTTAAGAACAACTTTTATTTACTTGTTAGGACATCTGATCCGATCCCTGAGCTAGATATAAGTCTATAGAGGGTAGAGAAGGGAGGTCAGAGATGGATGGGAAAAGAAGCACAGAGAAATAGAGAAAGACAGAGACAATTTGTAAATGTGCATGTCTTTTTGGCTGTAGAAACAGAATAGAAGAGTAAATCTTCCATCTATCCCTGCAAAGAAATAAGGAGATAATGCAGAAGTACGGCTATAGGCTGCGTTCACACTACGTATATTTCAGTCAGTATTGTGGTCCTCATATTGCAACCAAAACCAGGAGTGGATTAAAAACACAGAAAGGCTCTGTTCACACAATGTTGTAATTAAGTGGATGGCCGCCATTTAACCCTTAGACGACCCAGGGCGTATAGTTACGCCATGGAAGTCTGTCCCCAGACGACCTAGGGCGTAACTGTACGCCCTGGGTGTTTCTCACGCTATGAAGCGCGCTCCGGAGCGGAGCGCGCTTCATAGCAGGTGGGGGCCGGCTGCAATCAGCAGCCGGGACCTCACCGGTAATGACACGCTGCAGCGATCGCGCTGCCGCGTGTCATTAACTCCTTAAACGCCGCGATCGCGGCGCGACCGCGGCGTTTAAGTGTAAGTGACAGGGGGAGTCCCCTGTCACCTACCGATCGGGACCCCCGCAGTGTGACTGCGGGGGTCCCGATCGGTAAAACGGGCCGCCGGAGCTCTCTCACCTGCCTCCGTGCGGTCCGATCGGCGATCTGCTACACTGAGCCTGCACAGTCAGGCTCAATGAGCAGATCGCCGATAACACTGATCAATGCTATGCCTATGGCATAGCATTCATCAGTGTAAAAATCCAAGTAGTGAATGTAAAAGTCCCCCAAAGGGACTTCAAATGTGTAAAAAAAAAAAAGTTAAAAACACTAACACACTACCCCAAAGCCCCTCCCCCAATAAAAGTCTAAATCACCCCCCTTTCCCATTATATAAATAAAACATATAAAAATAAATAAATAGATAAACATATAATATACCGTAGCGTGCGTAATTGTCCGATCTATTAAAATATAACAATCGTCATTGCGAACGGTAAACGGCGTAGACAAAAAGAGGGAAAAAAGTGCGCGGATTACCGATTTTATGTTACATTATATATATAAAAAAATTAATAAAAAGTTATCAAAACGTCCGATCTTCACAAATATGGTATTAATAAAAACTAGAGATCATGGCGGAAAAAATGACACCCCATACAGCCCCGTAGGTGAAAAAATAAAACCGTTATAAGCGTCACAATAGTCCCATTTTATTTATAATTAATTGCCAAAAAAAAGGATTTCATTTAAAAAAAATATATAACATTAGAGAATCTGCGTAAACCTGCATATGGTTGTGTTCGGACTGACCTATAGAATAATAGTATCATGTCGCTGTTACCATATAGTGCATTACGTAGACACAGGAACCCCCCAAACGTTACCATATTGCATTCTTTTTTGCGATTTCACCAATTTATATCTTCATAAATAATATATTTGGAATTCCATCATACATGTTATGGTAAAATGAAAGACGCCATTACAAAGTACAACTATTCCTGTAAAAAACAAGCACTTACATGGCCTGTAGATAAAAAACTGAAAGTGCTGGAGCTCTTAGAAGGGGAGGAGGGAAAAACGGAAACATTAAGATCAAAATTTGCGCGGTCCACTGGGTCATTTTGGGCCTGGTCCTCAAAGGGTTAATGGCAAATATTTGCTGGTATTTTAAAACAACTGCTGTTGTATTGAAATAATGGCAGTTATTTACTGTTATATGGCGGCCCTCCACTCAATTTCAACATTGTATGAACAGATCCTTTCTGTGTTTTTAATCCACTCCTGGTTTTGGTTGCAATAAGGACCTGACATGACGACCAAATAATGCCTGAAATATACTGTGTGTGAACCCAGCCTTAGGCTATGTTCACACAATGTATATTTTGAATTAATCATGGCCGTTGTTGCAAATTGCAACAGCGGCGTGATTATATCAAAATATACATTGCATTGAAAGTCAATTGAATCCCAGCCGGAGTGTATACACATAGTATACATGTCAGTTTTGTGCGGCCGCTATTCATTGAACAGCGGTGGTAAGCTGCTGAGGTTGATCGATTAAAATACTAAATTTGCAAAGACAGAAAAAACGCACAATGTGAACAGTTGATTAAAAAAACTACACACTGACTGCGAAGGTGCTATGTTAATTGCACCTTACCCAGAACAGTACATCTATGGAAGAGACAGCATCGGTAATCAGGCAGTACCCCCGTCGGGGTCTCCGTCAATTCAATTTACTAGCCCCCGGGGATAAAGATCAAGACACCCCGGTATGCTTAGATGCCGTCTCTAAAAATATGCACAACACGCTAAAGACTTATAAGGATTGGCCTCTCTGATTTCTGGAGCGATTTTTCGTGACACGCTCCGTTATCTAACCCGCAAAGCGATAATAAAGTCACCTATAGGCAGTCAGCATATAGTTATTAAAAGAGCCCCTTGTCTGACATGTTTCGTCGCATCCGCAACTTTTTCAAAGACTATGGCCATAGACCCCGACAGGGGTACTGCCTGACTACCGATGCTGTCTCTTCCATAGATGTACTGTTCTGGGTAAGGTGCAATTAACATAGCACCTTCACAGTCAGTGTGTAGTTTTTCAATCCACTGTTCACAGTTTTTTCTGTCTTTGCAAATTTAGTATTTTAATCGATCTAATAAAATCTATATTTTAACCAATAGGGAATAAAGGTGTTCAAGGGGCTAACAACCCCAGTAGCTTACCAGTGTATAGATACCTCCTGTGGGCCCTCATTCATTGAATAGCAGGCGCACAACACTGACAGCTCACACAGTAGAAATTGTCGATCCAGCCACACTTTCCATTGTGTGCTATGATAAATTGGGATGCGGGCACACACAAATGCGCCCGCATCCCTATTCAACAGAAATGAAGTTCATCCGGCTAGTACTACATTACAGGTCTCGATAAACTTTACTGACACCGGCCGTTCTATGACATGGCGAGGTCACAGAATGACCGGTGTCTTACTGTGTGTGAACCCGGCCTAATACAGTATTGGATGGATGTACTGTTATAAACCATAAAAAGATCCACTAATTTACTTAATGGGAATGACTGAAATCCAGGTAAGCCATGATTAAATAATCATATATTAGTTTAAGAGCCAAATTGAGTATATAAAGCCCAATCAATCTTCTATGTTTCTATAATCAATTTGAAAATATTATATTATTATTTTAACTTTTATCATTCTGTTTTATAACATTTTCATTTCTTTATTTCTGAAATGTTGGTTATTACATATTAATCTTGTGTTTTATTTTTATACAGCAGAAAAAGGAAATGAAGACTTTTATTCAAAACGGAGACACCTTGCAGAACTAGCAGCAAAGGGAAGCCTTCCTTTACATCCTGTCCGTGTGGAACAAGAAAGATCCTACAGTCCTGAAAGTGGCAATCATGGTGGCACAATGAGTGGTACTCTTGGTGGCTCATTGGGAGGCACACTTGGTGGCTCAATGGGAGGCACACTTGGTTCAATGAGTGGCACACTTGGCGGGTCAATGGGTGGAACCCTTGGGGGTACACTGGGTGGAACCCTTGGTGGTACACTGGGTGGCACCCTAAGTGGTGGCACACTAGGTGGCACATTGAAATTAAATGGACAGAAATCCAAAGTCACCAAAATACATAATCATCCACTGGCCTCATCATACAATCCTGACTACAAAACCTGGGACCACTCTGAGCATTCCCTGCGGAGGCAGGCCTATGCAACAAAGAAGCATTGCCCAGTGGAGTCAGTAAATGAACAGCTGACATCGCAAAATCAGCATTATGTTCCTCCACAGCCATACTTTGTAACAAACAGCAAAACAGAAGTAACTGTCTGAAATATACAAAGTTCACCCTACTGGAATCAAATACCATTGAGGGTAGGAATGGAGGTCCTTGTATGCTGAAGATCGTGAAGAGCAGATTGGGTTTCTCGTGTCCAGCAATACAGTAGAGGAAAGCAATTAGGGACTCCATTTTTTACTTCACAATGAAGGTTAAGGGAAAAAAAAACTTTTGCCTATGCTTTTCTAAACAACAACAACAAAAAACTAGACATTTCAATTTTATGATATGGAGTAGCACAACAGAGCCTTCATCTCTGCAAAAATTAACATGGTTGTTCTTAATTGCTGAGTAGGACGTGCTGAAGTGGTAGTTACGGGGGACAATATTTTTGTAAAAAAATAAAAAGAAAAAAGAAAAAAAAATGGGAAATGTTATCAGAATGATTATTTTCATTATCATCTCTTTGCACATCTGTGAAAATCCATCTGAACCAAGGCCTTTCCATCTATAAGAAGCAAAAAACAAATGGTCGAGAACCTCAATAAGACTGTTACATAAAAAAGGGAATGGAGCCTTTCTTATTGATGGAAAGTTCCGAGATTTAAAAAAAAAAAAAAAAAAAAGAAATGAACTTTTTAACTATAATAAAGTGAGACAAACTTTCAGCAAAAAAGACAAGACAATAGGAATTTTTCCATTTGAGAAGAGTTTTTGGAAGATAAAAAAAAATCAATATGTTCTTCCTTTCCTTGCGTTCCACATATAAACAGTTGGGGAAAGTATTCTGCACTGTCTGTTATAACTTCTTTATCAGTCTATGTTTGCCTATTTTCACTTGCTTATGACTGGAAAAAAAATTCAAAGTGGGCGGTGCCTTTAATGTATTTCTATTGTTCAATGAAAAGTCTTGTTTGATCCTTTTATCTTTTTGCTTAATTCCTTATATTTTTCTGAATACTAGTCTTTTTTTTGTAACATGATTCAAAAATGTGTTCTTTAGTTCTGTTGTGTATATCGGCTTAATATATTACAGTGTTTTAGGTCTATGTTTTGTTTTCTGTTAGATAAAAACGTTTGCCTTTATGCCTTTTATTTAATTTTTTTTATATTATTTTGCATCAGCAAAAAAAACTATAAGAAAAAAGAAAAAAGGGAAAAAAAACAAATATAGTTTACCTCTTTGGATCATTATGTGAATGTTTTGCTTCAAAATGCATGGGGCTGCCACATCTGATATATTCGGTGTACAGTTTTCCCTTGGATATTCAACCATATAATAGTAAATCAAAAATGTAAATCACAGCTATGAATTATATTCCCTGCATTTGCTAATATACTGAAAATGGAAATGTAGCTTCTCATAAACATTGGTGTTGTGCAACCAAATAATACAACTGCTTCATCCAATTAGATGAACTTGTATCATTGGCTTTTTAAAACATTTGTGCGTTTGGGCATAAATGTGCCTTAAATTCTCAAAACATTTAGGTTGTCCAGACATTTTTTACACCAAAATAAATAATAGGTCATCATTTAAACAACCATGTATAAGAATATATAAGAATATAGTATTAAAAAGACCTGTCTATGTTTCCACAATGCCTTTTTGTTTGGGCGTTTTACGGCCATCTTTTTGGACGCCCATCAGTTTGACACCAAAATGTGACCTCTATATGCAAATTACGGCTGTAGTTTGTATATTATGCTCGTGATTTGCCGCCAAAGTGACGGCTGTCCAAAAAGGTGTCTGTAAACCGCCAACATAAAGACGCTGACTTAGGTTATTGCCCAAATGCTGTAATGATGCAAAAAGCAAGCCAACAGATTAACTTCTATACCTGTGGGATGACAGGTATAGTTCACATTGCTATTGAGCCGTACATTTAGGCTATGTTCACACAACTTTTTGGAGGTAAAAAAGGGGTCATATTTTGATAATTACCGCCGTAAAAAAAGAGCATGATCATCATTCCTGGTTGTAATTATGAACAGTACTGTATGTCAATACTACACGTTAAAAAAAACACGTTGCGTGAACATAGCCTTAGCATGTGCACAAGTTGTAGGCAGGTATGGAAGGCAGGTTTTAGGCAGGTATTGAAGAAAAATCGAAATCATATCAATATTTAGTGTTACCGCCCTTTGTCTTCACAGCAACAGATCTTCTAGGTATCTGTATACAGTGTTTGAAGGAACTTGGCAGGGTGGTTGTTCCATACATCTTGGTGAACTAATCACAGATTGCTGCTCAAGTCGTTCTGTCTCTTCCTGTAATCCCTGACAGTGTAGATGTTGTCGAGGGTTTCTTGTCCTGCTATAGAATAAACAATTAGAGACATTCAGATGCCTACTTGATGAGAGGTGTCTTACTTTGCCACACTTTTACACACTTTCCTAAAACATAGTACGCTTTTTAGAGAAAGCTGCTGACTGAGGCTATGTTCATTCAACGTTTAACAGCATTCATTGCATAGCAACAGACACTGTTAAACAGCCGGCCGTGGGGATGCACTCAGCTCGTTCCTGCCGCCAATACCTCTGTATCGGCTGCAGGAACGTTCTTTTTTCACCCAACGTTGCCCGCAAATCAATTAGCCATTCACCTTAATGCAATGTACGGCCGCTGCTGCACATTGCATTGTGTGAACAGCTGAATTAATTGACAGGCACATTATTCTAACGCCCGTTCTAAAGAACGGGTGTTAGAATAACAATGTGTGAACACAGCGGGCGGCATTGCATTGACTTCAATGCAATGCCGCCCCTGCAGTAAAGAACGAATGCTGAGGCCATTGCAATCCGTTCTTTACTAAAAAAAAAATGTGTGAACCTAGCCATACACAGTAAACATGTCCATAGGCTTCCACTTCCAGGCAGAAGCCTCTGTTTGGCCAGTATAGATGGAACAGCATAGTACACTACACTTTTCCATCCAATGCGACCCTTAAAAATGATCCACTAATATCAATTATATAAATCATATTAGTCTAAGGGTGACGAATGCCCACTCAGTTTATTGCATACCCCGGAAAGCTTTGTTGACATTACTGTCTACTTGTTGACTCCTTGTCTGGAGCTTCCTGAGGCCGAGATGCAGAGGCCTCCTTGTTCTCTCCTTCGGAGAGCCCACTAGTATGGTTTTACTGTACAATTTCTGCATTTGAAATATGTGTCTGGTGACATTAGTAGTATAACCTCTCTGCAAGGAGCTTTGGGTGGAGAGGAAGGATCATGACATAACCAAACTACCCAGGTTCCATATACAAACTCTGATGATATAACCATACATGTATGGGCAGTTACTATTTCTGAACTCAATATATATATATATATATATATATATATATATATATATATATATATATAGTAACTGTCCATATATTAGATCATCTGAGCTTTCTTTAGTGGGCAAAAATATGTGCACTCTTCTGTCGGATGTATATGTCACATGACCTTCTGGGATGTAGCTTTGGCGGAAGGCTAAAACATAGTATACACCCAGCCTTATCTAAATGATACATTCTTCGTATAAAGTATATGATTCACCTATCTATTGGAACATTTAGACATTTGATCTAAAAAGTGCCTAAAAGTAAACAAAAAGCTGATAATCTCATGTTATAAAGACCATGTCATTAATGATTCTCGCTTCTGATGCCATCCAGACATAGTCAACATGGGCTCAAGTTTGTCATAGAATCTGATATTTTTCTAATTTAAAAATAAAGGTAAGAATGCCAAATGGGTGGTTCCTAAAACCATGCTGATGCCATGTAATTGGCTAAAATGTAAACTAGTCTATAAACCCATGCTCAGTATTGAAAGTTAAACTATGCATTTATACAGTACTTGTCCTTTTAACTTTACAAGTTGCATATATATATATATATACACATATATATATATATATATATATATATATATATATATATATATATATATTAATATGTAGAGTCTGAGCTCAAATTCACTTTAAGGGTCAGTTCACATGTACAGACTCGCAGTGTAAATCTAGCTGCGAGTCTGTCAGGTCCTGGCAGTTCCCTGCCACTACATACTCACAGCGGTCTGAACGACCGCTGTGTGTATGTAATTCTGCCGGCCCCTTAACCCCTTCGGCTCCCACCCCGCTGTGTCTGTATATACGTTACCTGCCCTCGCTGAGCGGGGTCCCGCTGTCCTGCGCTCCCGCCCTCCCACCCGGCCAATCAGTGGCTGCGGCTGGGCAACACACTGATTGGCCTGGCAGGAGAGCAGGTTGTCGGGACCCCGTGCAGGAGACAGGTAATGTATATACAGACACAGCAGAGCGGGAGTCGGGCGGGAGCCAAAGGGGTTAAGGGGTCGGCAGAATTACATTCACGCAGCAGTCGTTCAGACAGCTGCGAGTATGTAGTGACAGGGAACTGCCAGGACCTGCCAGACTCCCAGCGAGATTTACGCTGCAAGTCTGTACGTGTGGACAGACCCTAAGGGAATTGGCACATTGACAACACAGGCTTATCTTCCTTTAGCATGTTACAGAGGTGGTAGCTGAGCAGATAGATCTATAAATCTTTGGGAAAAGTTTCAGGATAAATTTTATTTCTTCATGTAAATCTTTCCTCATTCTGACCTAATAAGTTAAAGGGGTTGGCTACTTCATAGTAAAATAGTTCAGTGTACAGTATTAGTAAGTGTACTCACAGCACTTGCTGACAGCAGCTCTCTGTGTACCTCATAGAGCTAATATCAGACTCCCCTCCTCCAGGCAGTACTTCCCACTGGTGTGGTGAGTCTGTCCATAAGATGGCTGACATGGAGGAGCATGTGACCATGCCCCGCCTCCCCAGTCTCCACCACTGAGCCTGCATATACCTAAGGAGGACACTGGGGGGGCATGGTCACTTGCTCCTCCATGTCAGCAATTTAATGGACAGACACTGGGAGCTGCTGTCAGTATATACAGTGAGTACACTTACTAATACTGTACACAGAACTATTTTATTATAAAGTGGCCAACCCGTTTAAGTGGGCAGTCCTATTGAGTGATTAAAAGCTCTCTAAATGCACAGATAGCTCTTAATCCCTGGGTATAACCGCCCCTCCTAGAAGGAGGTTTACAACCATGAATGACAAGTTGTCCTGAAACCTTTTCCACCTTGCCCTGCCTACTTTTCCCTGGCAGGATATACTAAGAGGTATGTGCCTCTTGGTAAAGCTGACCGGCCTTGCCCTTGGCGCAGGCATTGTGGAGCAAATCTACACCAGCTCGGTTAACGGCCTTCAGGCGTTACGGTTGGCGTACATCAGGGAGAAGGCAAGAATCAGCGCCTTCTCACTCTGTCTCCCCTTATATATGATGCCTGAAGATAGGACAGCATTTTCCATGTGACAGGTGCCCTTTAAATTCATAATATATTGTGTCCAAGTTCAGCTATTAGATTATTTTTTTATGTTGAATATAATTTTTTATGTTGGATATAATTGTAATTCTACTATGGATCCATGGGGCTGTTTACAATTTATACTTTTTGGAAACATGAACTATAGGGGAATATCGTGTTAATCCAGGCTTATGTATGTCTTTTGTACAAGCAGTAAAATATAAAATGACATTCGAGAAATGACATCCTTTCAGCTGATGATATTGTCAGCAAATTAGGAGCTAATATCCAATACACTTATAACTCATAAGAACTCTACATATATGTGAGGTTTGTGCTGAATCAACATTTTTACAGGGAAGGGGTGGGGAACAAGTTTTTTTTAAGGAATTTAAAGTGCATCTCCTATTAAACCAGGCCACTAGGCTGCACATTGTATTTCTGCCATATATTTATTAACCTTTTGTGCCCCATTTAGATGAAGTCAGCAGATTCTTCTAGTCTCCAGCTGCATATTATGTAAATCTTAACATAGTTTCTGCTCTTCTTCCCAGGATGCTTTGCCTGTACTGAATATTTATGGGCAAGTTTGTGTACTTTGGTGTTTTATATAAAAAGATACAATGTAGATTTTGACATTTTATTGCTATACAACCCATACCCAAAGCTTCAATATCCTGAAACATCGATACATTAGAGTGTTTAAAGGAAAACCATCCTAACATGCTGGTTTGGGCTAATAGGCAGTGATTAACGTGTTACCTTTATAAAGTTCCCCAGATGCGTTTTTTTATTTTATTTAATTTTTATTAATTTGTATCACTCATGTATTACTCTAAAGTCTTGTGTTCATGTAGTTACTGCATTGGCATCGGCATTGCAGGCCTGGACTGTGACTTCAAATTCTAAATAGAACGGGAGTTATGTCATTGCAGAGGGGCGGATACATACTCAAACACTAAACACACTAAACACTCAAATTCGAAATAATACATTTTACAAAAAAAAACAACAACAACATAATAAAGAGTAACATGTTAACCACTGTGCAGTTCTCTGTTAGCCAATAGAAGCAGGTTATGATTATTTGCACAGAACAATTACTAGTTATTTTATCCCTAACATTTGACATTTTAAGCATAGTCCATTACTATTAAGAAGAAGATGGCATGGGCATCTTCTCCTTTCCCTGTATTCATTACAATAAACACTAAGCACATTTCAACAATGTGCACATGCATAATAAATGTCTGGTCATAATTGTTCTGATTGCCAATTTTTTTTAATGGTCGATTGCCATCCCCAAAACATCTCCATTAGTTTAAAGCTATTTTATGGGCTATAGCTGAAAATATGGCTGAAGAAGGCATAAAAAAATGTCCAAAAACTGAACAAATGCAAACAAGGCTCCCCAAGAGGCTACATTTTTGAGGCTTAAAATGAACCTCAAAAATGGTGTGTGCCCAGTCTTATATGTATAGTCGGTAATGACTTGGGATGTGTGTATACCACTCGGCCCCTCAGCATGCTTATGATCCTATACATACCGTATGCATGAGGTATGCAAGTGGGTATGTACTGTAGTATCTTCACCTGTGGATGCTATAAGATATATTAAAAAGGAGGCCTGGCACAAGTTGGACCCTTCCTAATGGGTGTTGTGATCCTACACAATATTTATTACCTACAAAGCAAAGTAAAGTAGGGAGCGTATTGGTTGGCTATGGGCTTGTATCAAACTTTTTTCCTACAAATACAGAACAAGGGCATTAATAGGTTCTGGGCCATCCTGTTTAGAGGATTGATCCAATACTAAATGGGGCCTCCCTTTTGACACCACCTCTATGCATATCCCTGGACTTAAGATTTTACAAAAGGATATCTGTCACATCATACTGCACCAAAGGTTCACCAGGAGCGCTGTATCATGTAGGTTTACACCCAGATCAATGTAACACCGTGTAATTTGATGTATGCATATCTGCTAATAGAATCCTTGGGACCTTTTTGCTTTTAGCTGTCGCTGTATACATTCTTTCTTGCCCTTGAAGCAACCTAGAGGGAGCAAAGCTCTTAGTAATTATATTAGTTCAATGTTCACAACATATTCACATCCTGCCTATGTAATTTTCTTCTATTCATATAATTAAAGCAAATTAATGTTTATTTCTCACATCAAGATAAAGGTTCCATAAATGCAAAATGCTAATGTTCAATCAACTAATTAAAAAGTCATTTTCCTGGAAAGACTATGCATCTGTAAATGTTGCTTTCATGTAAACTGTGCAAGCTGGTAATGAACATATCAATTGTATGATCTACAGTATTCTGACAGTGCAGAAATCTCTTTGGCTGATCTCTAATCTGCATTTTAAATCTGTAGGGCCATCTGCATTATAGTAGATTGGATTTTCTTTTCTTCAGCATTATGTATGCAGGCAGATTAAATACTAATTGTTTTAGCGGTTCATTAAAAGACAATTTTCTCATATCAAAGGAACAAGCTGAGGTGATCCCTATTTCCATTAGAGAGCTATCTTGCATATATTCTGTCAACATTATATTAAATGTTCTATTAATAGAATTTGTGCATCTTAAATTATGGAAATTTTACAAACCCCAATTTTAATGGCAACCAAGAAAATGCTACCTTAGCTATCAGCAGTGTGTTATAGAACTAAAAGAACTGAGCAGATTGATTGATTGATTGATTTGTAGGAAAGGATTCAGTATAACTAGAAACCTGATCATTCTGGGTAAATATGGCAAACAGATCACTGATCTCAGGGAGACCAGCCAAAAATAACACTGCTGGCTGCCGGCTAAAGAGCTCAATGCAGTGAAATCCTAGGTGCATTGCTCCCTGGGAAAATATGAATATGCAAAAAAGTCTGTGGAGCCTCACTTCAGAGTCTCGAAACGCAGGACTAGCCAGATATCCCTCCGGGAAGGCCCACCAAACCAGAATCCTACTCCACACTGATGAGGGGCAACACCCCAAAACAGCTGTCTGTTGATGGATACCTGACCTTGGTTTTTCCC
This sequence comes from Dendropsophus ebraccatus, assembly GCF_027789765.1. Taxonomy (NCBI): domain Eukaryota; kingdom Metazoa; phylum Chordata; class Amphibia; order Anura; family Hylidae; genus Dendropsophus; species Dendropsophus ebraccatus. The sequence continues at coordinate 81,312,133 of NC_091462.1, forward strand.
TTGTCACTATATTGACTTATAGGGCCATTTAATATGGGCGATTTGGTGGTTACCCTACAGGAGCCCTCCCTTGGCTGGGCCCTTCCCGGAGGAATATCTGGCTAGTTCCATGTTTCAATACTCTTAAGTGTGGCTCCACGGGCTCTTTTTTGCACATTCTGGGTTAGGGAGTCCAGTAAACAATATCACTCCATGATAGGATCACCCACTGGACTCCAAGCATGTAAAGAGCATAAATTTCATCAGTAAATTACAAGTTATACGTTATACAGAATCCTCTCTAACATGGTGCTGATAGCTTAGGTAGCATTTTCATGGTGACAGGTTCCCTTTTAATAGGATTCTGCCTAAACTTTATCATTTTCTGAACACTGAGTGTTACATTGTGTTCTCTCTTGCTGTTTTGTCACTCTCTAGTGAAATTGATTCTCTTGACAATAGTTTTTTGACTGGTAGTTTGCATAGTAAAAAATATCAGCATAGTAAAATATTCTACTATTTTATGGTGGATTTTTTAGTACTTAAGCGGAAGTCAGTTTCATGTAAAATGATCATTAACGTTATCAGTTAAAATTTTGGGGTTCTTTCGACCTGTTTCCTCCAAGTTACAACACGCTCAAAGATTCAATGGAGAACAGGGATAAGACTCTGCCAAACAGTCCTGGTATTGGCTTATCGCTTGAAGAATAAAAGAATTGGACAGTTGATGTCCCACATTCCTATCCCTTCTCTCCCCAACATCACGTGTGGTGGCAGAGGCGAAGGCCCCAACACCACAGACCAGTAGACCAGGGATAGGGAACTTCGACTCTCCAGCTGTTGCAAAACTACAACTCCCATCATGCATGGACAGCCAAAGCTTTAGCTTCAGTAGCTCCTTTAACCTTCAAGTAGCTCCCTGTGGCCTACATCCCCCCCCCCGCACTTACCCACTTGGTGTCAGGGAGTGTAGTTGCACCGGCAGAGAGCAGGGAACAAGGAGCAAGCGAGCGCTAACCTGACAGGTCGCGCTCGCTTTCTCCTGCTGATTGCCCAGTGTAATAGGGGCTTTACCCTGTACCCTTTAAGGCCCTTTAACACATTTCTGAAGGCTGCATGATTACAAGCACCCATCTCTTTGGCCTCTTTGATCTGCACTCATTTAACCAGCCTTTAAATTGCTCAATCAATTGAAAGCCAGCCTGCACGAATGATCATTGGATCGTTTGTCTGAGCCATTCGGTATATCCTCATCAGCTAGACATTATCTATTTAGACAGGGCAATGTGTGGCCCATTATGCTGATCATTGCACAAAATTGTGATCAGACAAGGAACATTTTCTCCTTCATTGGCTAAATATTGGCGCTTTTTATACAGGCCAATTATTAAGAACCAACCTTCCTACAAACGCTAATTCATTTAATAATCGGCCCATGTAGGGACCATGTTGGGATATTTGCCTTCACACAAATATATTGCATACAGTACATATTATAGTATGTCTAAGGCAGTACTGTGCCCTTAAAGTGGGTGAGGTCAGCGTGACAATCCCTATGAGATATGGCATACAACCCCTGGAGTATGTAAGGCAGGGTAGATGAGGGATCCTAATGCCTACATAGCACCAGTTGTAATAAAGATTGTATATCTATAGGTTTTCTGTTTGGGCGTAGGAGTATTTTAGACAGATCCCCCTAAGCTGGACAATTCCCAATTTAATGTAATTATTTTTTTTTTAACTTTTTACATGTGACAGATAAAGGGTAGAAAACCTTTACAGAAGATGTTTAAGCAAGAATTTTCATTTTACATAATGACTGCCTCCGCAATATGTCAGTGATTTTACTCATAAAATATATTCGCAGAATATTAATCATTATTATATATTCATATACCTGACAGACTGTAGCAATATCTTTGTGCCTCCTAATGATGGAATTTTCATTATGGTATTAAAACAACTGTAAAAAAAAAGAAAGCCTACAAAAAATGTATGCAAATGAGTGAATTTTATATGATTAAATTTCATATGTTCTGTGATTAATAAATTGTTATATTGTATAGAAACCCGAGTTTTTCATATCAACTAAGCTGACATATTATATATAATGTTCATATAAAAAGTTAAGGCCTTTCTCCAGAGTTTTTGTGGTACTAGAAGAAACAAGAAATCGGGGCAAACTTAGTCGCTATCTATACTATCTATACATCCAGTAAGTAACAATTTCTTTCCTGGCAGGGTAACTGGGGCAACACTATACTATCTATATTATATCGGATAATAATGTTTATTAGGAATCAATAAATATGGCAAAAATATCAGTATTGCAGCTACTTTAACTTCCTTATTTCCTTAGCTTTTTATTTTTTTTAAATCCATAGATTTTGATAAAAAAAAAAAAAAACTCATAGTAAATCAAATTTTTCCTCCCCCTGAGAATCCATTTAAACCACAGTTGGGAACCATCCAGGGGAGTTGGTAGAGACACTTGGAGCAGTATGTGACACTTATGGAGGGGGGGGGGGGTCACGTATTCATTTACATTTGGTGTTAAGTGGCAGCAAGAGAATTGAAATGTCAGACAGAAAACCAATGGCCCTGGTGCCTGGTGTTACCAACACCGCTACCTATTAAACATTAGTTAATCTACATAAAGTATTTTCTGATCATTGAAACATTAGTTTGCTTTTTAAGGTCATATCAAGGTCTGCTTTCCGAACAGTATTACAAAGTTCAGCATATTCTATTGGATCAGTAAATGGAAGAGCATGGGCATTTTTATTAAAATCCAGAAGTACTTTTCATGTGATTGTTGAAATTCCATTTAACGTAACTGTACTTCAAAGTGTGATGGTGAAGTACTATATGCAATCAAATTTACCGGTTGTCTTTCGGATATTACATTAGCGATCAGTAGAACAATAATAATGACTATTTCTGGATTACAAGTTGGGCTAAACTAGGGGTTTGCAACCTGTGCTTCTTCAACTGCTGTAAAACTGCAATGCTAAGCTGAGCTGCAAGGGTGTACATACCCTACAGGTAGACCAAGTAGCAATATGGGGCACCTGAAGAGACTACTGTATGCCCAGACCTGGTTGGCTGCACCCTTCATTATTATGGGTGGAGCAGGGATCACCTCCTTTCAGGTCTTAAAATGTTGAAACTATGGTAAGGGGGTCAAATGGGGGCATGAAAAGGAAATGGGGCAAAAAAGCACCGAGTCCACCTGACCCAGTTGGTTAGAGGTGGTGGTGCACCAGCATCCAAAGAGAGCCCCATTTTATTGTTTGCTATGGACCTCCTCACCTATGGGTATGCCCCGGAAGAGTTGACAGCATGGGTTTGTAGTTTCACAACAGTTAAAGAGTCATGGGTTACAGACCACTGAGCTAAATGAGTATAAGTGTATTTTAGTGACAAAAAAGCAGTAATTGCACATTACATTTGTTTTTATGATCTGCAATGTTTGTATCTTCTTGTTTTTTGAGTTCCTTGCCCTCTTCTAGAATGTTGCTTTGTTTTCTTATGCTTTCCATACAAATGTTGTGGACATAATTTATGTGATAATACTTTAGTATATGTATGTTCTATAAGTAGGTTGGTGTTTATACTTGTTAAGAGCAAAGTCTAATACACCGTTCATACCTACAATTGCATATTTGTGTTTCCTTTTAATCTTTTTATATGAAGAATGTTTGTTTTTGTTTACATATGTATTCGTTCTATATTATAGGAATTTCTTACCTGGCAATAAAAAGGATTATATGTCACCTAATTTTCTGATTTATGACTTTTTAGTGAAAGAAAAATATATAAAATAAAAAAACAACAAAACATACAACACAATTTAAGTTTTTTTACTATATGGTTTAAAAAAGTACAAGACTGGCACATGAAAACGACGATCAATATAACGGATAGTGCCAATGGCATAGCTATAAAGGTTTTTGTTCACAGTGATAATAATCCTTTGAAAGCACTTTAGATACTACATTGGGGAATTGCACATGCAAAAATTTCAGATATAATGTTATTATCAGAATCATAACCTTTAACCATGGAGCTGACTGATCCCAAGAACAAACAGGCCTCAGTGCTTTTAGCATTTTCTCTGCACAGCTCCAAATCAGACACTGAAGAGAGAAATACAGAACAAAACCCAATTCAATAGGTTTGACTTTGAAGGTTATGGATACATTTTACAGATTTATTTTTACTAAATGCAAAATAAAGCAGGTTTCTAAATAGTATAAATCTATTAGGCATACTTTCTAATTGCTCTCCAGTGTTGGAAAAAAAACAGCAAGCAGGAGTTATGCACCAGCTCAGATAACATACAAGAGGGACAGAAAACAAGAAGGAAAGCTCACACAGTCTGAAGACAGCGAGGAGAGTGAATACAAGTCAGGAGAGAGAGTACAGCTCGTGCCATACGTTATTAAGGCTGTTCAAGAAAACATATGCAAAATGTTTTTCGATGGTTTCCATCAGTTTCAGGCTATAATAGGTCAGTTTTGGGCAGAAGCCAAGGGCCACCCAAACAGACTTATACTTTTAGTGGTGTATTGTCTCCTGGCTACAGTTCTATCATGATTTGCAAAAAAAAAAAAATCACTGCTTTTTTCACCGTAAATTTGCACAAATTAGTGCAAAACTGCAGCCAAGAGATAATTCATTAACATTAGAGAACATATTTAAGGGCCTTAACACCACAGCTCCTATACACCCTACACTATGGGACAGGGATTGGTGAAAAAAGCTTGGTGAAAAGCCTGGAGCCAGTGGTAAAGTTATTCCGCCCCTGGTTACCATAGCTTTTAAAAAGGTTTTCCAGGCATTTGACAGCTTGGCCATGGCAAAGAATAGGAGGGCAAAACATTTTTAGATGAATTCTTCTTGCTACTGATCCAACATCACCCTTATTTTTCTAGAGTGCCCAGCAAAAATTTAACATGGGACACTGCAACCAATCACTGATCTCACTTGTCAGGTAAAAAAGTATATGTGACTACTGAGGCTAGCTATTCACTGCATTGTTGCATGTAAAGTATTGTACACAGGGATATCATTCTGCCACACCAGGTTATTTTTTTAGCTGTTCTTTTTTTTTTTTTTTTACAGTAGACTTTTTATTATATTCTCTGTAGATTATTATACAGGCGGCCATTCTACCTCACAGCACTAACAGCATTGAGAGATTAGCTTTAAAGTAGGCACATGGTTTATGGGAGTCTGTAGTCTTTTATGGGAGAGAATTCTATGCATGCCCTTGTCACAGTGCAAGGAGGGGGAATAAGGGAGCTTTGCCACCTATATAAATATTGGATCCTGTGTAACCTAGGCATGCTGTGTGCCCTGTGCAAAGACTACTGTCTGTTATAATAAAGATGACTGCTGAGAAATGATCTCTACAGAACAGGAACAAGATGGTTATGTTCTTTGATTTAAAAATTTCTGCCTTGTAAAATTATAATTTTATAATTTGTTTAAATATTTTAGAATTAAATAGAAAGAGTGGTTTACAATAAGCTATGTCCTTCACGTTACAGAAAAAAATATATCTGCCTCAGAGATAAAGGCGCCATAGAGGAAGAGTTCACCCGCCGAAGCTCTCTTAATAACAGTATTATTGTTCAAGGTTGAAAAGAACTTTTAATCTAATGAAAAGGAAGATTATACATTAGATGGAGTCAAAAGGTAAAGACAAAACACAGAAAATCTTGTATTTCTATTAGGTCACATTTGTTTCAGTGTTCTGCAAAACATGTGCAAAGTCTATTGATCAACTTGCTCTACTTTTACCCTTGAAATGAAGGCTGCATTTCTGTGTCCTTGTTAACGCTTATATTACCATAATATATGATATCTTACAAGTAGCTTGCATAACTGATGCACAAAATAAATTTAGGCGGGTTTCACACTATGTTTTTGTAGTACATTTAACATATCCAGTTTTAAATGGTTACTTTTAACATACACAAAAATGTGGTCAACCATGTTTTTATGTATGCTAAAAAAAGTTCTGTAAGTTCTGTATTATTAGTAGGCTCTCTAGCATTACAACACACTAATATAAATGGGCACTGTTTAATGCTTCACTACCACTGTGGTGGCGTTGATTTTTTTTGCAAACATTTTGGCTTCGTTCACACGGAGCAAAAATTCTGCAGTGGAATTCTCCGCCACGAAATCCGGCCAGCCTCCCATCATAATGACAGTCCATGAGAGTCTCACGCGTCTCCCCTCTCAGCATCTCTCCAAGGACAAAAACTAACCTCTAAGGGTCCAGAAGTACTGGAAAAAACATAAATTTTATGGAAAAGAGTCCTTAATGTACCTGAATGTGAACACACTGTTAATCCAAAGCAGTATTCAAAAGTTCATATTTTTATAACTAAAGCATTCCTGTCATTTAAATGAAGTAGTAACACAAGACACAGACATATCAGAAGTTTAGATTTATTGTGGCCTCAGTGCTGCGAACTATGTATAGAACGATTGACTCCTAATGATGACACGAGACAGGCTTCATTATAAGTCTATGGGCATAGTGCCGAATAGAACGTAAGAGTTCTGGCTCATAAAAAGTGAGGGATTACAAACATGGCAAAAATCACTGAAGAAGAAGGGGTTAAAGTACATAGACATAGGAACTAATCCCATAAAGATCAGGCAGATACACATTTCCTCATGAAGGTTGGAATCATATGGCTAGGATAAGTGTTTTTCTGCTTAGCTGTATGGTTAGCCTTAGTTTCCAATAGCCTAGCCAAAGAAAACAGACACTTCATTCTAGCAATTGGGGGATAACAGCTAATCAGATAATATATTTGTAGTGCAATCCATCTATCTACCTGCTGGGATCAGAAGATATAGATGGGGAGAGGACACGGCAGCAGCAGCACAATCCACTTCCCAGCTGCCAGCACTGTTTGTCTAGGTAGTCTTGTAGACTAGTATTGACGGACTCAGCCGTAACAGAGATATGGCTGGGAAGTGGATGGCACGGCTTACGGGGTCTCTCCAGGGCTGTATCTCCTGATCCCAGAAGGTCTTGGTGAGACCCAGAAGCATTAATAACTTTTGACATGTCTAATGACATGTCAAAGGGTATTTTTCCTGACAGGTACTCTTTAAACAGTCATTTCAAACATTTTACATACAGTGGTGCTTAAAAATTTGAGAACCCTTTAGTATTTTCTACATTTACGCATACATTTGACTTAAAACTACATCCTTGCAAAGTCCTAAAAAAAGAAAAAACATAGCCTTCTCGTCCGTGATTCCTGCCCAAGACTTCTGGTTCCTGTTTGTGATTCCTGCTGTGTTCCTGCCTGCTGTCCTGTCTGCTTGTGACCAGCTACACCTCGCCTTCTACCGCTAGCAAGCCAAGGCAGGGGTAGCGACCTGGGGGTTGCCTGCCACAGCAAATCCATCCCGCCTCCTGCTGTGCTCTGGTGAAGACCATCGGCCCCTTAGACTACACTTCCTAGTGTGGCTTACGCAATCGATAGTGCCAGTTCAGCGGATCTACGACTCCATTCATTACATTAACAGTAAATTATTATGGAGGCCTTTTTCAGAGCTGTGCCGCTACACAATCCTGCCTTTGAGCTCTACAGGCCATTCTTTCCTCCTCATGACTTAATGTTTGCTCTGATTCACATTGTCAGCTGGGAGACCTTATATAGACAGAGGTGTGTCCAATCAATTGAATTTACCACAGGCGACCCCAATCAAGGTGCAGAAACATCTCAGAAATGATCAAGAGAAATAGGAGTCCATCAGGGCTAAATTTAAAGTGTCATAGGAAAGGGTCTAAATACTTACTTAGTATGTCCATGCAAGATTTCAGCTTTTCCTTTAAAAAAAAAAAATGTTTAAAATGTTTTTAAAAAATGTTAACATTTCTCAAATACTGTTTTTATGTGGGGTACTGAGTGCAGAATAATAGGGAAAACTTGAAAAAAAAATTTTTTGCACAAAATCTTAAAAATAACAAATATGAGAAATATTAAATGATCTGAAATTTTACTAAAGGCATTGCAAATGTGTGTTTATTGTATACACAGTACAGTTCAAATATACAGTATGTTTATTGTGTCCTTATATCTAAAAATAGGAAGCCATAAATTATACTTATATCGGAAGCATCACAGTGAAAGTGAGAAAATTCCATGTCAGTCATTTAGCAATATGTTACTTGTAAAAGTCAGCGGAGCAAGAAGTCAGCTAGAGGGAAATTAATCTATGTCACAATGCGATCCATACATTGCATTTATTCGGATAATAATTTCATTTTCTTGCACCTTGTCTAGTTTGTTGCCCATGATATTTTCCTTCCTTGCTTAGCAGAATCGCTTTCACTTAAATTACAACAGGGCTTTGCTTGTTAACAGGAGTTGACATTTCATTAGAAAATCTAATTTTCTGAAGTTACACAATATGCTGTGCACATTCATAGTACTGAGTAAAAGCCATAGAGAAAGAGAGGTCTTTAGTGTTGAGCCTGGGAGACAGAGAAGCTGCAAGGACATGGTCACCACAGTAATTTACTTATATTCGGAAAAGATATAAAGTATTTTCCATCTCCTTTTAGGATAAATTTAAACGACCTAAATACCAAGTAAAATTGATATTAATAAGCTTTTTAATTTTTTTGCTATAATGGAAATTCATAAACAACTGTAAGAGAAGTCTTGCCAGAATGATTGCTAAAAGCTTGTTTCTGACTATTAGAATACGCCACAAAGACATAAGTGAAGGTGGTGTCCCAGCATACTGAACCAGCTTCCTGTAGTTGCAGACATTACCTAGAGGCAGATCACTGGACTGCTATGGGACCCCTGTTGGGAGGAGGCTTGCTGTGTAACTGTTTCTGGTACTTCCTAATACTTGGGTAAAATAAAAACATTTGTTAGCGCTTTTGGTGGGAGCAATGTATATTTTAAGTTTTGCTATGTGCACTCCTAGTTAATAATTGGTCAGCAAATAATTTGAATTGTTAATTATATCAACATATTGGCTTCTGTATTAGAATTGTAAAAATCTGGTAATAAAAACAAGGTCAGTTTCCTTTTTGGCCTTTTCCAATTTGAATGAACAACTGCTAAAGGGCAGAGGTTAATCGAAGGAGGTCATGCTTAGCTTCCTACTAATAGAAATCAGAACAGTAATAAACATTTTCGGGTCGCAAGCAGCCTCCTAGCCATAAACAAAGTACAGTAACCCAAACTTTATTGCTTCAGACATGCTGTCACACCATTTTACTTGATGTCTCTTTAAAACAGTTATCTAGCGTTAGAAAAATAAGTTGTGTCTTCCAGAGGCAGCACAACTGTTGTATCCAGTTTGGGCGGGATTTTGCGACTCACTTCCATTAAAGTGAATGAAGCTTAATTTCAAACCACACCTGAACTGGAGACAAGAATTGAGTTGTTTCTGGAAGAAAGACGAGTTGTCTTCCTAATGCTGGGTAACCTTAAGGCTATGTTCACACTACGTATTAGACTGGCTGTTCCGTGACCCCAGACGGCTCACGGAACAGCCGGTCTCTGGCCGGATTATCTCTTAATGATCTCTCCAGCCGCAGAGCTCTGATGCGGGCGCATCAGCGCGCCCGCATCAGGGCTTCCCATAGCCCACAGTGAAGCAAGCGGCTGGAGCCGCTCGCTTCACTGTGTGAACTGAATTCACTGAATTCCGGCCGCAGAAAACTGACCTGTCAGTTTTTTCCGGCGCCGCACAGATCCCGGCCGGAGCGCATATGATGTGTGTACGCTCTGGCCGGGATCACATTGCACACAAGGCTATGTTCAACTCCGCAAAACTACGGCCGTAGTTCTGCGGCGAGAACTACGGCCGTAGTTTTACGTAGTGTGAACATAGCCTAATACTGATGTCCTGATTTCATTTTATGTGCACTAGTGATGAGTGAATACTGATTGATCGAATAGCAATTCGAGCTATTGGAACGCCAACGCAATAAAAATTTGATTTGCCCTCCTAGGCAGGACTTTAAAAAAACATCTAACTGTGATTGGCTGGCTAAACTACTTCACCTCCTGAATGGAAGAATAGTGATTTCAGGTTCGTGTCACTTGCTGATTGGAACTAGAGAGGGACAGACTGTATACTAGGGAGAGAAAGCCTTTAGGTGGTTAGGTAGGAAGATACCCCCAAAAGCCCTTGTTAGGGCTAAAAGTATAAAAAACATATATTAAGAAGCTGTTGTGAGACAGACAGTGTGTTCAGACATCTACTGATAGTGTATATGGCTGTATACTGTGAGTGTGGCATAATACCTGTTATCTTGCTACTACTGATTTGTAGTTATTGTTAATTTTTGTTATTACGTATTTTACACTGCACCTGACCTGATATGTACGCAAGTGCGTACCGCTAGACTGAAACGTACGCTTCTACTTTATGTTCATAATTTGGTCGTGAATCTTTGGGATGTTTGCTCATCACTAGTGTTAGATGCACCCAGGCATGCTTCCCCTGCTGTCCTATATGCATCCAGAGGTGTTGGCATCATTTCCTGAGGTGTCACTGTGCATTTGGTGACCTCCTAGTGGTCGAATATTGATTTTCAGTTCCCAATTTTCACAAATACTCCCTGGGTGAATAGCTAAAATAGATTGTAAAGCTGATTTGCAAGGATCCAATATTTTCGGTCCACCCAAAAACTGTAGGATTGCCTGTGGTGGCCAAGGTTTGACCACTAGAGCAGAGCCCAACCGAAATAGATCCACTACACTGGATATGTAATATTAAATGGATGGGTACCACTGTACAGCATGTTAGCTGCTCTTGTGCTATGCATTGGCTCATGAAGGGTCGTGAATTGGGAATCCACCCCATTCCTGGAATCCTGCATTAGATTTGTAAAACAGCCCCTTCAAGAGTCAATATTTTATAATGTAACATTTGATAAAACTTTTATTAAAAATGGAATTTTCGCTTGTGGAGTAAAATTAATATACTAAAAGGAACTTCACAATCCTTATTTTTGCATTCAGGTCAAACAATACTAGGGTCCATAAGCTTAATCATCAGCTGTTGTCAATGTTCCATATGTAACATAGGTTGTCACATCTATACAGATGTAAGCTATATTCCCACTATGAGATTCTATTGGGAAAAGGTGGCCATCTATAGATAACTGTCACAAATAATTTCCATGATTATTATTTCAGCCATGGTTATCATTAGATGGCCGCCCTTCCTCACTTAAAGGAGAAGTCTGGCAAAAAATTTCATTTAAGTATTGTATTGCCCCCCAAAAGTTATAAAAAATACCAATATACACTTATTACGGGAAATGCTTATAAAGTGCTTTTTTCCCTGCACTTACTACTTTATCAAGGCTTCACTTCCTGGATAAAATGGTGATGTCACGACCTGACTCCCAGAGCTGTGTGGGCTGTGGCTGCTGGAGAGAATGATGGCAGGGGGATACTGAGGGGCACAGGGCACTGGAGGGACACTGAGCATCCCTCTGCCATCATCCTCTTCAGCAGCCACAGCCCGCACAGCTCTGGGAGTCGGGTCGTGACATCACCATTTTATCCAGGAAGTGAAGCCTTGATGCAGTAGTAAGTGCAGGGAAAAAGCACTTTATAAGCATTTCCCGTAATAACTGTATATTGGTAATTTTTATAACTTTACAATACAATACTTTAATAAAAATTTTCGCTGGACTTCTCCTTTAATGATGGCTCGTTCTCACAGTGGAAACATAGCCTTATTCTGTTCTTTTGGAACCCAATAGACTATTAGTCTCATGCCCGGCTGGCTAGACAATCCAAGGCCCGAACCTTGTTCCATCATTTCTAAATGTTAATAAAAAATTTTTAGTTGATATATGAAAATTCATATTCAAATATGTTTAAATATTACTGAGCTGCAAAATGTATTCTATGTGTTTACCATACTGCTATGTAATATATACAGCTCACAGTTAACAACAGCAAAGGGGATTTCCTTGCTTTATTCTTGGTAGTGACAAGGGACGGCTTATTAACACATGAGAGGGAACAGAAGGAAGCAGATGGGAATCTTCCTAGCATTTTATGGTATTTTCCATCAGCAAAACATTTATATTGCTTTGCTTTCTCAGCACTGAGACTGAATGAGTTCAGTCCCTAGTAGTTATAATTATGTATCATCAGTCAACCACTCATCATTATATACTGTAAGCCTAGATTTCTGCGCACAATAATATTACATAACACTGTGGGGAATGAAGATGGATCTAAATCTTACTGTAATAGCAAAACTGCTCATGCATTTCCAAATATAGGCACAAGAGGGCTTTGCAAACCATATCCATGGAAGCAAAAAACAAATAAAAAACAGGTCTAACATGGTGAAAAACTATATATATATTATATATACATACATATATATTGAGACCCGCCTTACAGTTTGAGAAGCTCTGATTTAGATTATTATAGGTAATGCCGGTGGATTCCTAGATGTATGTCACTATCATCGCTTTAGTTACATGTGTGGTAACCTAGGGGTGCTAGGTGTTACTTGCGAGAGCAGATGTTGCAGTACCACTGTGGCACTTGTCACAGGGGTCAGAGTGATAGTAGCCCTGCCTAGATCACAACACACGCCCATTAAAAAGTGTCCCTGCTGCTCCCTTCGCAGTGTTAGGCTATGTTCACACTACGTATATTTCAGTCAGTATTGCAACCAAAACCAGGAGTGGATTAAAAACACAGAAAGGCTCTGTCCACACAATGTTGAAATTGAATGGATGGCCGCCATATAACAGTAAATAACTGCCATTATTTCAATACAACAGCCGTTGTTTTAAAATAACAGCAAATATTTGCCACTAAATGACGGCCATCCATTCAATTTCATCATTGTGTGAACAGATCCTTTCTGTGTTTTCAATCCACTCCTGGTTTTGGTTGCAATACTGACTGAAATATACATATACTGACTGAAATATACGTAGTGTGAACGCAGCCTACTATGGTGCAATATAGTAAGGCATAGTGTTTTGCATATCTTGAACAGTAGAAAACGTTTACTTTACAGAGTAGGTAAATATTACTTTAGCAGTTTAGACTGGAGGTAGTTACAATTGGCAAGTCTCTGTTAGCTTAGAGAAGACTTGAGGTAAAGGGGCTGCCGGGAGAAGGGGCACAGCACCCTTTTGGGGGGATTCTGACAACCTTGGCTTCAGCTGCGACAATATTTATATAAGAGGCATAACCTGTACTCGAGGCAGTGACTGATCTGGTGGTGCTGAAATAAAACACAGATTGCCAGATCCAGTGGTAGGTTTACACAACTGGACAGAGCCAGCTTCTAAACTTATGCCAAGAAACCGAGCAGGAGGCAGTGGAGTACATCATCTAGTAACAAACTCTCCAACCGCTTTTAGACAGTCCTTGTCCAGACTTGCAGGCCTTTGAGATACTTCAGTTTGACAATCCCCCACATTGTGAACATGGGGTAACCCCTCACCTGTGGTTTAGTGCTCTAGCAGGCCATGGCTTAAAGAAATCTGGAACAGCTTAGCAACATACAGTACACTCCTGCACTACACTGATACAGGGCTGTGATAGTTTAGGGTTAACTGCCCCTGACACCACCAACTCCCGCCTTCTGTGCCCATGTCTGCATGTGCCCATACAGTATATGCTGCTGCTCCCACTGATACATGTATTATATGCACCCAAAATCCAGTCCCCTGCTAATTTCTGCCTATAAGAGGCAACTCCAACTTTCCCACCTTGCCTTAGCAATAGGCTCATATCCTGTCTAGTTTTCTGCTAAGACTTCTGTATCCTGTATATGACTTCTGCTTGCCCAACTCCGTCTTTGCCAGGTCCCCAGTACCATATTGCTTCATTAGTATATGACCCAGACACTGTAACACCACGGGCTTCTCTGGTGACAACAGTGGCTGATGCACTGAGCTCCACTGGTCCCTTGTGCAGAGTAGATGCTCCTTTTATTGTTGGTGGTCTAGTCAATACAGAACTGCCCTTTGCTTTGTGAATGGTACAATGACAAGCCCATACTACTTGAATAACACCCTTGTGCTGCAGTTAGTTTGGGTCTTAATGACTAAGCTCATTTATCAAAATGTGAACTGTCTCAATTTATGTGGTTATAGCTCTTTGATGATTAAACATATGCTTGAGATTCTGAGATTCTTTTTTGTGACATACTAAAACGAACAATAAAAACTGTTGCCACATTGCAAGACCCTTAGCACAAAGATTCATTTTTTGCTTTATTGATACCAAGTTTTACATACCATATATGTGACTTTTTGTTCTTTTTTATGAAATTTGAGGCACAAAATAATTCTATTTTTGTTGTTTTTTTTTTTTATTTTATATCACACTTTGCAGTATAAATAATGGTAGAGATTCATAGCTTGGAGTGTTACAGACAAAGTCATAGCAAACATGTATAGTTTTTTGTGTGGGTGTGTTTTTTTTTTTTTGTAACAGTTTATAGGGAATACAATGTAATTTTGTTATTTGGTGATTGGATGTTTTTTTTTTATTTCACAGTTTTTTTTTACTTTTACACTAGTCTACATGGCCAGTTATCTTCTGATCACTGTTACAATACACTGCACTACCAGTCTAGTGCAGTGTATTGTATATGTAAGCATGCTAATAGGCAATCTACACAACCATGCCTCTGCCGCAGCTGTGCAGAGGCATACCCATGGCAGGCCCAGGGGCCTTCAGAGGGCCTCCAGGACTGCCATTGATAACTGATCAGAAGCCAGACCTTGTTGCTCGACTTCTGATCAGGTTAGTATGGCTTTTCAGGGTATCAGAACCCATTACTTGATTTGATCATGATTTGACAGCGGCATGTAACGGGTTAAACTAACTGGAGTGGAGGATTCTGTGATAATGACAGCTGATCTCCTGCAATGCCTACGCAGGAGTGTGGCATACACATATTCCGATCCCGACATAAAAAGCAGATGAGATCGGAATAAGGCCCATCAGTGACAACCGTAAAAAGATGTCAATGTCACTAAAGTGTCAATCCAGTCATTGTGCATGAACAACACAGGCCTGATTTAATCTTCATGGACAACAATGCTCCAGCTCATCGAAGTCAAATCATTACGGAATGACTGCTGGAGACTGGGGAACCTTCAATAGAGTGGCCTGCATTCCCATAGAAAACCTGTCACCATGTGGAGGTTTGTAACTCTGTACCCTAGAACCTCAGTGATCTGAGGGCTGCCCTTCAAGAGTGGGATGTCATACCTCAGCAGACAATGATTCCATGTGTGAACAGCATGAGACGTTGTTGTCTAGCTGTAGTTATACACATGACAAGTTATTGAGAAATTTGTTTAAAAAAATTGTTTAAAAAAATTGTTTGAAATGAGGAAATCACCATTGCATGCTTCTACTTAAATGTCCTACATTCAGAAATAATTTCACTTGTTAAAGCAAAGCGGCCGTATTATAAACGAAAATGCACACAAAACTCATGTAAGAAAAAATTAGAAAATCTTCTTTGTCGTATAGACAACACCAAAAGGTTAAGAGAACTTAAAAACCAAACACATCCCTAGATCGTAGATGTGAGCCCCCACAATAATCGAGACTGCAACATACGCCAGGAAAAAGGAAAAGTTGTTGCTCAAATTAAAAAGAGCGCAAATTAATCCTGTACACTAATAATAATACAAAAAAAATATTGATAACACGCAAAAGATGTACAATAGTACAAATAAACCGAGCAAACTCAGCCTGATGGATGCAAGCCTCAAACGTCACACATTCCGCTATGTGCCTATAATTTCCTCAGGAATACGTTGACTTCTGAGAAAACTATGGGGGCATTTGAGGAATGCATACTGGTCCTTACCGGTAAGAGATAAAGTTTCCCCGGGGCAATTGATCACAATTCCCTTGATCAATACCACCTTTGGGGTAACTATGTTTTTTTCTGAAAGTGGCACCAGATCAGTATACAGTTTGTATCTGGCGTGCCCATCAGGTAGGCTGAGCTTTAACACTAGAGACAAACCATACACAGGTATGGTTCTGTTGAGTACATAAAAGCAGCCATGTTTTTCTAAACGTGCACATCCAGCCCCCCCCCCTTATTCGCCTCAAGTGCATTAAACCTGTCACTACTGTTAAATTAATCTCAGCCATGTTAATAGACAGAGAGGATTTTTATATAAAATAAGTCAGTATATTGAATGCAGTCATTAATCATTACCATTCATCGCAGTGATGGCACATTACAGTGACTACATGTACTTATTGATGCGTAGGTTAATTGATGCAAATGTCTGACCTCCAGCAATTATTTACTTATGTCAAATTAATTGCTTAATTACCGATGTATACAAACAACACTATAAGCGTTAATTATCTCATAAAATTAGATATTAGTAAACTGTATGAATTATTATACACTGAACAGGTCTTCCACTTAAAAACATAAAACTTGCCATAGGTAAATATTTTTTTTTAATTTTTCTCCAATGAAGTAACAATCCAATATAAATGCTTTCGTAAAAGTGTTTAAGTGCCAAGATATTTCACCAATGTTAGTGATAGATCACCCTTTTCTTTTTGCCTCCCAAATACTGTATGTATAACTATTGGGGGAGCCATTATAGAGATGCCTACAAATCACTTGCACGGGGGTCCAGTGCCCCCAATTCTGGAGAAGTGTCCATTCAAGAAGTGTCCATTTTAAAAAGTAGCAAATGATAAATTAGGCGCTAATCCCAGATTATTCAAACTTTTGGGTGAATACCCAAAACAGGCAAATAATAAAAAAAAAAAAAAAAAAAAATCTGAATTTTTTTTTTAAATATTCACCCGAATACTGTTTCATAATTAGAACTTGGATAAAATGGGTAAAAAAAGAAATCCTATTATTCACTTAAAAATAGAAGCAAAGCCCTTGATAAATTTCCCTCTATGCCTTCACATATTTATTTAATGTTAATAATTAGGGATGAGCGAACCAAACCGTTACAAACCAGTTTCATTATGAAATTTGGAAAAAGTTTGTTACGAATCTGGTAAAAATAACAACGGCGATGAAAAATTTTACTTTTTTCACAGAATAGACTAGGACACAAGAGATTATTAGTCCTATAATCCCTTGTATCCTGGTTTTCTGTGAATATCCAGATGTGTGACATCACCCCTGTTAGGGTGAGACCTTAAATTAGTCTCCTCAGATATACCTGGGTGCTGCCTAATCAAAAATGTAATGTGACAGCTGTCTGTGAGTATTAACCAAGACACATGAAAACAACTTCAGTGTTCAAGCTTATCGAATATTTTAAGGGAAAATCAGTTCTGATCATTACAATCAGGTTAAAAAAATAGAAGAACCCTGTTTAGCCGCAACAACAAAAAGTTAAAAAAAGTCAAAAAAAATCTCATCACTGTCTGAGAAACAAAAAAAGTCCAAAAAAAGCCCCATCTCTGTCTGAGAAACAAAAAAAGTAAAGAAAAAAAAAAGTCCCATCAGCTGTCCCATCACTGCACAGTTGTGTAGAAAAATGTTGGCGACTCATTGGGTATCTTGGTGTCCAAGACCGTGCACCCCAGTGTAATGTCTGGTCCTTTAAATTATGGCCAAGGGCAGTACACGTCTGTTACTGCCCATTGGGTCAACATTCCCCCAGCAGACCATCAGAAAGTTAGCCCATTCTTGCCATTGTCACTTCCCGGGTGCTTTAGGGGGCCAGTTCTGCAAAAGTTCTGCTTCCACCAGCTTTGACTGCAGTCCAACCTGCGCCGGTGTCTTACCAACGATGTCAGGCCCGGCGCTCTCAGGCTGTCCTCCATTTTGTGAGATATATGAATAGCTGATCCAAGGTCAAGTAATGGTGGAAAGTGTTGTAGCCCACAAAGGGAGGAACCTTTTCTCTGCAGTGAAGCAGGGAGTCATACACTTTGTATGGCACATGTGATAAACCTCACAGTGCAAAGGTTTCTTTGAACATGTCCTGCCAATTGTTGATCCCTTTTGAGGACGTGACTCTGTGAGCAGGCATCAAGGACATCATCCCACTCGTCCGTGTTCATAAAAGTGCAGTGAACAGCATCATCAGCGAGGAATCCCAGGCCACCACTCCAAGGCTGAACATCCTCCTCCATAAATAGTCTGTTCGCAATCATACTGGCCTGGGTGCAATCAGGTACTGGCTCCTCCTCCTCAAATAATCTGTTCTCAATCATACTGGGCTTGGTGCAATCAAGTGGTGCCGCCTCCTCCAATAGTCTCTTTTCAACCATACTGGGCTGTTTGCAATCAAGTGCTACTTCCTCCTCCTCCTCCCCCTCCTCCACACTGGATCCAATACAGTACTATTACTGCTGCTGGTTCCACTGTCAAATGTCTGTTTTCCACCCTACTGGGTCCAAGGAACTTTGTGTCCTATGTCCCATGTAATCACTTACACCTTGGCTAATTTTTTTTCACTACTTTTGCACTTTGATTTTTTTCACTTTTTTCATGTAATAGCAACTGCAACTAAATGAAACTATACCCTATCAGACTCCCACTATTGTATCTGCAATTATTCAGCCGTTATTTCAAGGTTCGTTTTAGGTTCGGTTCGTCCAAATCCAAACTTCATGAAAGTTTGCCAGATCGAACCGAACCGAACTTTTCAAAAGTTTGCTCATCCCTATGAATAATGTAAATAAGGAACCTAGGGTAGTGGTATCATTTAGGGCAGAGGACAGAGGCTAAGAGAGAGGACGCCCGTCTTGCTCGACATTTACTTTTACACACACTCACAGGTGACATCTTCTCTGCAGTCATGATTTCTTCTAGCACAGGCATATTTGAGTTTGATGCACAGGGATATTTGTGTCCTCACTTTTAGAGCATATGTTCATCTGTAGAGATGAGGGAATCATGTGAAAATTTGGTTTAACTTAATGAATCTGTACATACCTGTCTTCTTTTATGTCTTCAGCCAAACGCTCAGGCAATCACTGACTGAGGGACAGCACCGCGGCCAGTGATAGGCTGAGTGATCTTGAGACACAAGAGTAATAGCCCACTTAGCCAATCACTGACTGAGAACAAACAGTACTGCGGCCAGTGGTTGGCTGAGCGTACTGTCACTCTTGTGCTTCCAGATTGACAGCCTGCTCACCAAATCACTGGCCGCATTGCTGTCCCTCAGTTATTGCCTGAGCGCGTGGCTGAAGACAAAGAAGAGGACACCAGGGGGAGCAGGGACGGTGAATAAACCTGTTATGGTCAGTATGGCAAAGGCAGTCTGACAAGACACGGACAGTGAGCCCTGAGCTGACCCCACCCACTGACCCTGCCTACTTGCCTTGGACGGCTCTAAATGGCCCGGACAACCACGGAGTCGGTCCCTACACTGAATAGGTGCGACACACAAAGCATGGACAGACGAACAAAACACAATAAGAGGTGTCAGACAAACCAGGTCAGCAACAGTCGAGCGGCGAAGTACAAAAACAGCAAACAGGAGAATAGTCGAGGTCAGATGCAGAAGGTCCAGAATAAAGAGATCAGAGTAACTAAACTGGGAGCTGAGCAGGCGAGTGAACTCTAATAGTCAGCAGGGAAGAAAGAAACTTGCTGCTTTTTATCTAGGATCAGAGACTGAGTCCAGCAGATGATTGGACCAGCCCTGATCCCTGCAGCAAGTTCAGCTGAGAAGATTAAGCAGAGTAGTAACCCCTGCACTGCCAGGAGTCTGCCAGGAAAAGCGGGTGTGGCTGGCAAATACAACACAATTCAGACAGTGTAAAAAAAAAACAGACAAACTCAGCGCTTCATATTCCTAACAAAACCTTTTTTTTGTGAATTCAGTTAACAAATTTAGCAAATATTTGCTTTGTCAATAAATCGATTTTTTGCTAAATTCAATGCAAACCCATCTCTATTTGATTTGCTCCTCTCTTTTCAACTGCAAAAATAGGAAATGCTCCTTAGAGTGCTATCATACTACAACATACTATCTTCTCTGATTATTATAGTTTCAAACACTGTTCCCTCCCAGTATAACCTTGCCATACGCACTGTACACTCTGACCAAAACCCTGTCAAACAATGTGCCCCTGATTATAATACTGCCAAACACTGTTACATCTTAATTGCCACACACTAAGCCCATTGAATATAATGCTGCCACACACTGTGTTTCTGAATGACTGTCACATCAGTACAGTGAGCCCTAACTGAGCCCAGTTAGGTGCTGTCCTAGGCGGCAGAACCTAACGGGGGCGATGATCCCTCCTACACTTCTAAGTGTTGGGGCCATCAAGGGAGAGTAGCCAGCAGTCTGTATTAAAACCAGCCAGGAACGTATAAAGCCAAAAAAACAGAGCCTGAATCAAAGTCCAATACAAACCAAGGGTTAAAACTGACAGAGCAATGCAGTACAAAATTGCTGTAGCGCCACAAGTGGGACCACAGCTAGGGCAAATACCCCCACTCCAAGGTGCCACTGCTTCCCCCCCAAGTTACGCCCCTCATCAAAGAAATGCCCTTCCTCCACTCCATTCAGTATATGGACTGACAGGGATACAGTAGGTGGTTCATTCTAACTACTCTGGACCTACAAGTCATATATACTATATATGTGTGTGTGTATGTGGTGTCCCACCACGAGTGTTGCTATTGGTTACACCCTTTGCAAAATCCTGTACTTATTGTAAGTAAATGGTGATGTAGTAGCAATAAAGTTTGGCCACAAGATGGCACTGTTGGGAGTATATGTACTTAGTTGCTGCACCGCTGGAGTATGGAAAGGGTTATTGTTTGCTGATATGTCACATGGACCTGTGAACCTATGGGAGTATCTTCTTCTTCTGTCCTATCATCTCTTTCTTTACTTCTTCTTTATGCACTCTTCACCCATTCACAGCACACCTTACAGGGAGCTGTAGATCGGAAATCACATGGGTAGAGGAACAGAAGTGTAGAGGTCTTTCGGTATTGGACGTTAGAGGGGAAGGATGGAACTAGAACGCTCCCTACAGTGGTTTCTTTGGGCCCTGGCCCTCTGCCAGATCTCCATTCTTCGTATGAGTTCTTGGGTCATGAGACGCCGAAAAGACCAGACGCACCTAACAGTTTCTCTTCAAGTAACCTTACTCAGCACTATGCAGTGTTAAAACCCTTATAAGAGAGGACAAGTCAGAGATCATCTCAACCCACGCTGTGGACTAGGAGAGTCACGGTGCAGGACAGTATCCACTAGAAGCCTATGAACTCTATCTCGCAGCGCGGTTGTCAGCAGGAAACCCTCAGAATTCCGCTTATCCCAGTTAACAGGGTCTGGGACTTGTGTCACCCACTAGAACGGGTCCCCTGACACTGGTATCGCAATAGGTGGTTCATTCCGACAAGAGTCGATGCACTGGCACAAGTGTTCTCTCTTAAGTATTCTTATATCTCTACCTCATTTCTCCAACATCCCGGCAGAGCACAGTATTACTTGGGTTCGCACTCTCACAACATTCTCCTCTCTGCTCCTCTGATTTTTCTTTATACCGCTCAGCACACATCCAATCAGCACGACTGTACCTCTCGCCAGGCCCGGACTGGTAATCTGGCAAGCCGGGCAAATGTCCGCTGGGCTGGCCCGATTACCAGTCCGTGGGCCGCCCGGGTTGCACAATAAAAAAAAAAAAAATCACCGATGCGGCCCGCTCCTCCCACCGCGCAGCCAGCTCCTCTCCTCCCGGCCCGCTCCTTCCACCGCAGCCCGTCCCGTCCTGGCCCGCTCCTTCCACCGCAGCCCGCCCCTGCTCCTGGGGTGCTCATCCAATCAACTTGGAGCAGGAGCGTGGGGCCGCTGC
Source organism: Dendropsophus ebraccatus (assembly GCF_027789765.1). Classification (NCBI taxonomy): domain Eukaryota; kingdom Metazoa; phylum Chordata; class Amphibia; order Anura; family Hylidae; genus Dendropsophus; species Dendropsophus ebraccatus. The sequence goes on from NC_091462.1 coordinate 81,333,966, forward strand.
GACTGGCTGTGGCGCACGCGTTGTACATGCACAACAGCCAGTCGCAGCGGCCCCACGCTCCTGTTCCACATTGATTGGTTGAGCACGCCAGGAGCAGGGGCGGGCTGCGGTGAAAGGAGCGGGCCAGGACGGGACAAGCTGCGGTGGAAGGAGCGGGCCTCACGGAAAAAAGCGGGCTGCGGTGGGAGGAGCGGGCCGCACGGAAAAAAGCGGGCTGCGGTGGAAGGAGCAGGCCACGGAGGGGTGAGGTGGCAGAAGCGCCGATTCGGACAGGTGGGGGGAGGCGGTGGCAGGGGCGGGATTGTCAGGTGGAGGAGTGGAGAGGGGAGGGGGGGATTTGTCAGGTGGGAGAGTGTGAGTGTGTGGGGGGGGGATTTGGCAGGTGGCATAGTGTGTGTGGGGGGGGATTTGTCAGGTGGGATAGTGTGAGTGTGTGTGGGGGGGATTTGTCAGGTGGGATAGTGTGAGTGTGTGTGGGGGGGATTTGTCAGGTGGGATAGTGTGAGTGTGTGGGGGGGATTTGTCAGGTGGGGTAGTGTGAGCGTGTGTAGGGGATTTGTCAGGTGGGGTAGTGTGTGAGTGTGGTGGGTCATGTGGGGTAGTGTGTGAGTGTGTGTGGAGTGTCAGGTGGGGTAGTGAGTGTGGGGGGATTTGTCAGGTGGGCTAATGTGTGAGTGTGTGAGTGTGTGTGTGTGTGTGTGGGGGGGGAGGTAGGGTAGTGTGTAAGTGTGGGGGGATCTTAATTAGTGTGCCCCTGTCAGCGGCCGCCCCTCCGAAACATCATGCTCAGACTGACGATAGTGCCGCCCACCCACAGCCCACGGGACCGCAAGTTTATTGGGAGGATACGGCCTGCGAGGAGATCAGAAGAGAGAAGGACCCGCTGTATTTCAGAATAAGGTGAGTATAATGTCTTTGTTTGTATTTGGCAATGCGGGGTGGGGGGGGGAATGGGGGCTGTATTATGGAGCAGAGCACAGGGGGATTAATGTGGGGGTGCAGCACGGGGGGATTACTATGGGGGTGCAGCACGGGGGGATTACTATGGGGGTGCAGAACAGGGGGAGTACTATGGGGACAGCACAGGGGGGATAACTACTATGGGACAGAGCACAGGGGGGATTATTACTATTGGGGCACTGCACAGGTGGCCTTATTATTATATCGGAGCACAGCAGGGGATTCTAGTGTGTGTGTAGGGGGGAGGGGTCAGGTGGGGTAAGTAGTGTGTAGGACTAGGACTACAAAGCCATCAGCAAAACCATGCAGCACCAGAAGTCACACTGATGCCTGATAGAGAAAAGACACGCGCTGCCGGGAGAGGAGCTGCAGGAACGGGTCACAGGAGAGTTGTTGTTTGTTTGTTTTTTTCTCTGGTGGGGGCACTGTGGGGGGGACACTAGTAATTGGAGCATAGAGGGGCTTTAATCAAATATATGGGGCACAGATCGGACTTGAAGTGAAAAATATGGGGCATAGAAGAAGGATGTAAATATACACGTGGTGTAAACTGCCCACAGCAACCAATAACAGCTCCTCTTATATTTTACCAGAGCTGGAAGCTGAGCTGTGATTGGTTGCTGTGGGCAGTTTACACCAGGTGTATATTTACACCCTTTCATAAATCTTCCCCTAAGCGTTTACTGTGCAAGAAAGAGGCAGATCAGCTAGGACAGGTGTGTGTGAGAGCCGGTGATGCAGCACATCGCACTCACATTGTCACACAGTGTGGCTCCTGGCAGTGTCACTCTGGTTGTGTCCCCTCTGTGTTACCTGGAGGAGGTGCACACTATAGAGAATGGAGGAGTACGGAGGGGGTGCACACTATAGAGAATGGAGGAGTACGGAGGGGGTGCACACTATAGAGAATGGAGGAGTACGAGGGGGTGCACACTATAGAGAATGGAGGAGTACAGAGGGGGTGCACACTATAGAGAATGGAGGAGTACGGAGGTGGTGCACACTATAGAGAATGGAGGAGTACGGAGGTGGTGCACACTATAGAGAATGGAGGAGTACGGAGGTGGTGCACACTATAGAGAATGGAGGAGTACGGAGGAGGTGCACTCGAGAGATTGGAGGTTGAGGGGATTGAGCTGTGTGGGGAGAGGCAGTCTTGGATCTGTGTTTCCTTTGGTGTTTGCAGTATAAGTTAATGTGGCCTGGGGTGTGAAGTTACATGTTGGGGTATGCATTTTAGGCCTGTGTCATACATTTTTTTGGGGTCCAGGTTATGAATTTATTTCAGCGTCTGTGAACTCCATTTAGTCAGCAGTCTGAGATAATTTATTTAGGCGTCGGATAGGGGAACAGCACAATGACAGGAGTGGGGAAAGATCCTCTGTAATGGCTCTGTATTCTACCTGTGACTGTCTGACCACTGCTGTATACTCTCAGCATCTGTGTACACCTGCTATGGGATATCACTGCTGTATACTCTTCTATAGTCTGCAGGGAGTAATACTTCACATATGTAAGAAAATAATGTGACAGTAGTAAAGCTAAAAAAAATTCTGCTCAACATAGTGCAATAGGTGTGTGGGGAATATATATGTGGGCTGGTGGGGTTTGTGTGCCAGGGCTGCTTTTCAGCCCCAGTCCGGCCCTGCCTCTCGCTATACTCCTAACATAGATCTGGATCCTGAACTGTTAAGTTTCCTATCAAGAATAAAGTACTCTGTCAATGCAAAGCTGTATGTTCTGCCTTCAGAGTAAACAAGATTTTATTTATGGTAAAAAGACTCTGTGATTCTTTGTCTCGCACCAACACAGTATACACACACTCCTTGGAACATTTCCCTTTCTGTGGGTGGCAGTGCCAATAGTCCGGGTGGGTCCGTACTCCACTCCGGACCACCATGATAACGACCCAAGGGACCCCATAGCAGCCTGGCAGATAACTGACCACAGGGAAACAAGGTGTAACCGTCCCTCTAGAATAAAAGAAGGTGTGCCACCATACCTGTGTGCCCAACCGGCACTGGCGTCACGACTTAACACCCTAGGGTCCGGCTACATCTCGGCCAACCACCATAGAGCTGGCATCACACTTCACCACCTAGCAAGTGACCGGCTGTTCCACCTCCATACTAATGCGTGGGTGGCACACCACATATGCGTGCGTGTGTGTCTGTATGTGTTTGTTACTTAAAGGACACCTGTCACCCCCCGTGCCAGGGTGACAGGCTCCCGAGCCCCTGTTAGATCCTCCTATACTCACGTGATCCCGCCGGGTCCCGCTTCCTGAGCCGGTCGAGTCACGGAGATATCAGCACCCGAAGCCCGCCGTGCGCGCTGACAGCAGAGTCAGATGCCCATAGAAAATGAATGGGGAGTCCGATGCTCCGTCATTCTCTATGGGCATCGGACTCATCTCTCAGCGCGCGCGCCGGGCTTCAGGCGCTGAAATCTCTGTGACCCGACCGGCTCAGGAAGCAGGACTCGGCGGGATCACTTGAGTATAGGGGGATCTAACAGGGGGTCGGGAGCCTGTCACCCCGGCACGGGGGGTGAGAGGTCCTCTTTAAGGGACTGTATGCTGCCCTATGAGCTTCCTGCACATGGTTCTGCTTTGTGCTTGAAAGACCCGAACCTGGGGCTCACTTGCCTTTATATTCCAGTTACTGTAAAATTATAACTTTTAACCATAACTTTTGTACCATCAGGCCCGCCTCTGCCATGAGGCAGAGTGAGCCTTCCGCCTCAGGCGGCAGCTCCTGTCATCCTGCAGGGGGTGGCACAATCTTCTCTTCCTCTGTCATTTTAGTGAAGTTTAACTTCACTAAAATGACAGCAACCTCGGCCCCTAACAGTGCTGAGTGCCTGTCCGCCCGTACCGCCCTCCCCAGGAACTGCCAGGCTTCGTCTCTGTGATGTGTGACGTCACCCGGCAGTCTTTCTGAGGATTGGGTAGGAGCATGAACGGACAGCCACAGCGGCTCCACATGCTGATCCCTCCTCTTCCTGCTGCCTGATTTGCAGTCCAGAGGGCCGCCCGGTCTGCATACTAATAGTAATACTAATAGTGCAGCAGCCGCCTGGTGCCACGCTGCTGAGGAGGGCCCCTGAGAGACACTGAGGGCAGCAGCAGCTCACAGTGTCAGAGCAGTGACTGCACACATGGCTGGACGCTGTCGGCCCAGAGGTGGAGGAGATCATCTTTTGCACCGTTCTGGCGTGTGTCTAGTGTGGTGTGTGTGCTGTTGTGTGTGTCCTGTCTAGGGCTGGGCGGCTGCCCTCCATGCTGCTTAATTAGCTGCTGCCCTGCGACTTATCCCTCCAGGAGGAAGAGATGTCTATGTGCTGTTGTGGTGCTGTCTCTGCTGTGTACCTGTGTGTGGTGCTGTCTCTGCTGTGTACCTGTGTGTGGTGCTGGGTCTGCCTGTACTTTCTGTCCCTGTGTATGTACTGCTCTGTGTGTCTGTCACTGTGTGTGTATCTGTCACTGTGTCTATGTGTGCTGCTCTGTCTGTGTGTGGTGGGCAGCCGAGTACCTGAGTGACGATCCCTCCCATCATCTTCCTCTTCCTGGACCTCCTCCAATGGGCCTGCTGCTGGTGAGTTAACCCCTGCAGCCCCTTATGTTATGTGTTTAGTAACTTTATTAACCCCTGCAGTTTAATAAAGTCACTGTGCCATGTGCACCCCCTCCCCCACTTGAATACATTTGGGAGGGTGCTGCAGTGCAGGGGTGACTGTATTGGGGGTGGGGGGTCACATGGCAGTTAGTTCCTTATACTTTGCACTGCAGCACCCTTATGTATTCCAGGGGGGTCACATGGCACAGTTGCTTTATTAACCACTGCTATATCATATATGTACTGTATACTGTATATATAACAGTCCTCCCCTATATAATGTACACATTGTCTGCTGTTTCATATGTGTGCTTTATATAGAACAACCTTCCCCTATATATTGTATACATTAACTGCTATATCATATATTTACTGTATATAATACTCCTCCCCTATACAGTGCATATATAGTCTGCTGTATCATATATGTGCTGTATACTGTATATATAACAGTCCTCCTCTCCTTTTTAACCCCTCCAGCACTCTTATGTTATGTATTCTGTGGGGTGGGGTGGGGAGTTTTAGGGATGCACATGGCACAGTGACTTTATTAACCCCTGCAGTTTAATAAAGTCACTGTGCCATGTGCACCCCCTCCCCCACTTGAATACATTAGGGTGCGGCAGTGCATGCATGTATGCATGTATGCATGTATGCAGCGTGGGACTGGGCTTATGTATGCAGCGTCGGACGGGGAGCCGGGGGATTCCCCGGTGGGCCCCACCCCCTCCTCCCTCTTGCAGGGCCCTTCCCCTAAGCCAGAGAGGGGCCTCCCGTTTGGAAGCTGCCTAGTGTCGGGAGCTCAAGGGCCCCCCTGCTGGCTCCCACACTGCTGGGGTGAGTTCAGCACCGCATCAGGGCCTGTTCTTTGTATAATCATTGGCCCTCCCCTCCCCCCCTGCTCACCTGACTCCCTTACATCAGCTCTGGGCCTCAGTGCTGACCTCTTCCTGCCTGTCAGGAGAGCGGAGGCAGCAGCAGCAGCAGCAGGGCCTCCTCCATCCCCCCCCCCCCTCTGTAATCATGTGACTGTCTCCTGTTGCTATGTGTGCAGTCGGTGCACAGGAGATGGGGAGAGGCTGCAGGCTGCCCGGCTGGCTGGGAGAAGAGAAGATGGAGACAAGAAGACTGAAGCTTCCTGCCCTGCTGAACATGTGAGTGTGTGTGTATATACTTGTCTATCTGTCATCAGTGTGTGTCTGTACATGTGTCATGTGTTTATGCATGTGAGTGATATATATATATATATATATAAATAGAAGATAATTCAGCAGCACTCCAATAGCTCGTGGTGCCAGCGGATCGAGTCCTGACCAAGGACGCAATAAGTAGGTAATAGATAGTCCACAGCACTCGGAATGAAAATGGCGAGGTCTAATCGCTGAAACGTTGCTCCTGGTATATTTGTGTGCTGCACTTGATTATTTCTAGAGATTTGATGGAATAAAACAACACTTTTTTTTGCACGATACTATTCCGAGTGCTGTGGACTATCTATTACCTATATATATATATATATATATATATATATATATATATATATATATATATATATATATGTGTGTGTGTGTGTGTTTTCTATCATGTATATAGTGTATATTATGTAATGTAGTTCTATAGATGGTTTATATGTGTAATCTGCATGCTTTTGTATCTGTGTATCTATGTTGGTGAGTCTGTGTGTGTTAGTATGATTAGATGTATATATGTAAGGTGTGTTGTGTCTGCATGTTTGTGTATGTCGGCAGTATGTCTATTTGTGTATACATGTATACAGTGTGTATGTCTGCAGTATGTCTATTTGTGTATATATGTATACAGTGTGTATGGCTGCAGTATGTCTATTTGTGTATATATGTATACAGTGTGTATGGCTGCAGTATGTCTATTTGTGTATATATGTATACAATGTGTATGGCTGCAGTATGTCTATTTGTGTATACATGTATACTGTATGTATGTCTGCAGTATGTCTATTTGAGTATATATGTATACAGTGTGTATGTCTGCAGTATGTCTATTTGTGTATATATGTATACAGTGTGTATGTCTGCAGTATGTCTATTTGTGTATATATGTATACAGTGTGTATGGCTGCAGTATGTCTATTTGTGTATATATGTATACTGTATGTATGGCAGTATGTCTATTTGTGTATATATGTATACAGTGTGTATGTCTGCAGTATGTCTATTTGTGTATATATGTATACAGTGTGTATGTCTGCAGTATGTCTATTTGTGTATATATGTATACAGTGTGTATGTCTGCAGGATGTCTATTTGTGTATATATGTATACAGTGTGTATGTCTGCAGTATGTCTATTTGTGTATATATGTATACAGTGTGTATGGCTGCAGTATGTCTATTTGTGTATATATGTATACTGTATGTATGGCTGCAGTATGTCTATTTGTGTATATATGTATACTGTATGTATGGCTGCAGTAGGTCTATTTGTGTATATGTATACAGTGTGTATGTCTGCAGTATGTCTATTTGTGTATATATGTATACAGTGTGTATGGCTGCAGTATGTCTATTTGTGTATATATGTATACTGTATGTATGGCTGCAGTTTGTCTATTTGTGTATCTATGTATACAGTGTGTATGTCTGCAGTATGTCTATTTGTGTATATATGTATACAGTGTGTATGGCTGCAGTATGTCTATTTGTGTATATATGTATACTGTATGTATGGCAGTATGTCTATTTGTGTATATATGTATACAGTGTGTATGGCTGCAGTATGTCTATTTGTGTATATATGTATACAGTGTGTATGGCTGCAGTATGTCTATTTGTGTATATATGTATACAGTGTGTATGTCTGCAGTATGTCTATTTGTGTATATGTGTATACAGTGTGTATGTCTGCAGTATGTCTATTTGTGTATATATGTATACAGTGTGTATGGCTGCAGTATGTCTATTTGTGTATATATGTATACAGTGTGTATGGCTGCAGTATGTCTATTTGTGTATATATGTATACTGTATGTATGTGATGAGAAGTTCACACTTTGGAGGTCCAGTTGTGCCGGAGATCCGTGAGGCTTAGGCTCTGATCAGCTGAGGATTCTCACATCACAGATGATAGGTGTTGTAGTAGATATAACAGTAATACTTTAATCAATGGATGACGGGTTTCATCAGATGAGATCATCAGATCTATTGAGGATTCCCTTAGAAACGCCTCATCCATTGATTTAAATCTTACTCCTACGTCTAATACGACACCTATCATCTTTAATGTAAGAATCCTGAATCAGCTGATCATCGCCCAAGCCTCACGGATCTCCTGCACAACTGGGACCTCCAGAGTGTGAACTTCTTCTCAACTATTGTACCGACTCAAGAATAAAGATATAAGCAGCAGACACAGACACAAGTGGGATAATGCCCCCCTCACCAGACTGCGCCCCCTCCGGAGCAGCAGCAGTATTAGTGATAGGTAGGATAATGCCCCCCTCACCAGACTGCACCCCCTCCGGAGCAGCAGCAGTATTAGTGATAGGTAGGATAATGCCCCCCTCATCTGACTGCACCCCCTCTGGAGCAGCAGTAGTATCAGTGATAGGTAGGATTATGCACCCCTCATCTGACTGCACCCCCTCTGGAGCAGCAGCAGTAGTATCAGTGATAGGTAGGATTATGCACCCCTCATCTGACTGCACCCCCTCCGGAGCAGCAGCAGTAGTATCAGTGATAGGTAGGATTATGCCCCCTCACCAGACTGCACCCCCTCCGGAGCAGCAGCAGTATTAGTGATAGGTAGGATTATGCACCCCTCATCTGACTGCACCCCCTCTGGAGCAGCAGCAGTAGTATCAGTGATAGGTAGGATTATGCACCCCTCATCTGACTGCACCCCCTCTGGAGCAGCAGCAGTAGTATCAGTGATAGGTAGGATTATGCACCCCTCACCAGACTGCACCCCCTCCGGAGCAGCAGCAGTAGTATCAGTGATAGGTAGGATAATACCCCCTCACCAGACTGCACCCCCTCCGGAGCAGCAGCAGTAGTATCAGTGATAGGTAGGATTACGCCCCCTCACCAGACTGCACCCCCTCCGGAGCAGCAGCAGCAGTATCAGTGATAGGTAGGATTATGCCCCCTAACCAGACTGCACCCCCTCCGGAGCAGTAGTATCAGTGATAGGTAGGATTATGCACCCCTCATCTGACTGCACCCCCTCCGGAGCAGCAGCAGAGGCAGCACTAAAGTAGTAAAAATTCTTCGTTTTAGCTCTGAGAAAGGCAAAACATTGCACAAGAGGAAGTTAATAAAGTCACAAGATTTTTTACTACTTTGGTGCTATCTTTGCTGCTGAATTATTGTACCAAGTCTCCTGGTTCCGTTGAAAGGGCTACAAGCGGCATCAAGGTGTACAAACCACCGCTAAAGTGACTGGCGGTGTTGGGCTTGTAGCATGACCGCCCAAGGTGAGCAATAAGTTTAGCCACTTACACACATTTGTTCTGCAGTAATACGCTATGTGCGCCGCATGGTGTTCTCTCTCTTCTACTAGTAGATGTATAAAATGGCAGATTACATCTTAAAGCCATGTTCACACAACATATGTTTTGCATAAATCTTAGCTGTTGTTGCAATTTGCAATAACAGCCGCGATTTATGCAAAACATACGTTGTATTGGAATGAATGGAATCCCAGACGGGGCGTATACACATAGTATACGCTCCAGCCGCACGAAAAACTGACATGTCATTTCTGCGGCCGTACAGACATGGCAGTTCACACAATGGAGTGTGCGGCTCCGGCCACACGCTCCGTTGTGTGCAGTGGTGAATTCGGATGCGGGTGCACACTGGTGCACCTGCATCCGAATTCAGCAGAAATGAAGATCATCCGGCCAGTACTGCAGTACTATCCGGGATGATCTCCAGCAACACCGGCTGCTCTGTGACCCAGCTGCGTCACAAAACAGCCGGTGTTATATGTGGTGTGAACCCAGCCTAAATCTAGGTTTACACACAGTATTTTTGCTCAGTATTTTGCAACCAAAACCAGGAGTAGATTGAAAACACAGAAAGGCTATGTTCCCACACTGTAGAAATTTAGTGGATGGCGGCCATTTAACCCCTTAACGACATCGGGCGTAAACTTACGCCCTCGCGCCCTGGTACTTGGCGCATCAGGGCGTAAATTTACGCCCGATGTTTCCCTGATCGCTGCGTGTTCACACACAGCGGTCGGGGAAGATGGCCTGCTATAAATCATAGCAGGCCATCGTAGCTACACGGCACGGGGGGTGGTTAACACCCCCCGTGCTTACGATCGCCGCTATAGGCTGATCAATTCAGATCAGCCAATAGCGGCGATCGGAACCTTTCCGGGTCATCGGCGACCCGATGACCCGGAAAAAAAATGGCGGTCGGTGCTGTCCGAGGACGGCACCGACCGCCATTACTGTAAAAAGTAATGGTGATCGCCGTGCCACCGGCCCGATCGCCGTGAACGGCCGGCCGTTCACGGCGATCGGGCCGGTGGCACGGCGATCAGAGTCCCACAAAATAGTAAATACCTGCCCTGGACCCCTCAGCTAGGTAGCCGAGGGGTCCAGAGCAGGTATTTGTACATTACTCACCTGTCCCGGGCTCCTGATCGGCGTCTTCCGGGTTCGCGGCGTCCTCGTCTTCGTTCGGGTCTTCGGCTTCTTCCGTGACGTCACGTTCGGCTTCTCTCGGCTATTTTCGGCTCCAGCGTCGGCTTTTTCCGTATTTTGCGCTCTGCTGCCCTCTAGCGGCTAATATGTGTAATACACTTATCAGCAGCTACAGGGATGTTCAGAATGTAGAAAATTTTATTTTATTTTTTTCAATTTTTTTTTTTCTATTTTCCGCACCCTATCGCCGCTGAGTGTTGATAAGCATCGCACGAAAGTGCGCTGCTAATCAGCAACTCCTCCTTTTTGGCGTAGGGTGTTTTTTTTCTATATCCTACTGCCACGGTCTGCTGATAAGTGCCGCACATAAGTGCGGCATTTATCAGCAACTCCTTTGTTGGCGTAGGTTTTTTTTTTATACTTACTGTAAAAAAACACGTAAAAAACACTACATTACACCACACTACATTGAATAAAGTTTGACACTACACCACTACATACCCCATATACTAGTCCCCGTATAAAGATGGCCCCCAGGGTGTTTTCGGCGTCAGAGGGATACGTTATTATTTCCTCCAAAACCGAAACAGCCAGTGAGAATGAATGGGGGGATCCTTCTTTCCTCCATTCATCCTCATCATCCTCATCATCCAGTGACGTGTCTGGGGGTAGCGTAGCGTACGCTGCCCCCCAGACACGTCTTTTCCGCCAGTACCGTCCCAATAAGAGATCACGGTATGGCGTGAAATTCTCCAAACTCTGTGAGAGTACCTCAGGGTACACTTACAGATATAGGGTACGTGCACACTGCGGAATGGCGAAGGATAACCCTTTGTGCATTCCGCAGCTGGCACCCGCCGGCGGACTGATGCGGGCGCATGTCTCTACCCGTGTCATAGACTCCATTCTATGCACGGGCGGATTCCATCGTCCATCCAAAGAATGAACACGTTGGACGGAGAGCGGAATCTGCCCGTGCATAGAATGGAGTCTATGACACGTGTGGAGACGTGCGCCTGCATCAGTCCGCCGGCGGTTGCCAACTGCGGAATGCACGAAGGGTTATCTGTCGCGATTCCGCAGTGTGCACGTACCCTTAGAATGTATGAAGGAAGGGACACCCGAATCCAGCCCCAGATGCCCCCTCCCCCCCCCCCCATCCTCGGAGTTAGTGGGAAGATCGTCCGGGAACTGATCTTCCCACTGCTGGATAAAGGTTACCACCTGTACGGGGATAACCTTTATACCAGCACCCCCCTCTTCTGGTCCCTCGCTGCCCGAGCTACTGTAGCTTGCGGCACGATCCGAACATATCAGAAGCAGTAATAGAGCCCTAATATTTAGCAGCCATGGAGCGGACCCAGCGCTTCTGGATATGAAGGACCCCCTATCGCACCAGGGCAACATTTTCCAGGTGACGTCCCCCACACTGGAAAACAGGAGACCCCAGAAGAAGTGCAGAGTGTGGCGTAACAGGGGGATCAGGAAGGACACCATTTTCCAGTGTGACACCTGTCCTGATCACCTCGGCCTCTGCATACTGGATCGCTCCAAGGCGTACCACACGTCACTGGAGTTCTACATTATCTAAATTCTGTCCCTTATTCCTATTTCAGGGGTCACGTTGATCCAGGGATTATTCTGATCGCCAATATGGAGTCGGGAAGGAATTTTTTCCCTGTGATGAGGCTACTGTCGTCTGCCTCACAAGGGTTTTTTGCCTTCCTCTGGATCAACACAGGTTGAATTTGATGGACTCCTGTCATTTCCAACCTTATAAACTAATAATTGGCCTAATACCCCCAAATAAGTTAGAATTGTCCCTTTCCCCAGCTAAGTAGGTATGGCCGCCATTCCCATTAGAGGATGCCATGATGCAATTACAAAGCCTCTGTGCGGCCAGGACAGTAGAAACCCCCCACAAGTGACCCCATTCTGGAAACTACACCCCATAAGGAATCTAACAAGTGGGGCAGCGGGGATATGGCCCCCTGGTGACGGCCACATTTGGGACGTGAAAATGAAAAAAATTGTATTTTTTATTTTCTCGGCACATGTTCTACGTAAGTGCCCGTCACCAGTGGGGTCCATATGCTAACTGCACCCCTTGTTAGATTCCTTATGGGGTGTAGTTTCCAGAATGGGGTCACTTGTCGGGGGTTTCTACTGTCCTGGCAGCACAGGAGCTATGTAATTGCGACATGGCCTCCATCCTCCATTCCAGCCTCTAAATGGCGCTCTGTCCCTTTGGTGACTTGCCCTGTGCCCATATGGCACATTATGCCCACATGTGGGGTATTTTCGTACTCAGTGAACGCTACCCTACACGTTTTGTGTTCATTTTCTTTTTTAACCCCTTGTGGAAATGGAAAAAAAACAAGGCTAGACCAACATTTAGTGTAATTTTTGTAAAATTTTTACTCTAAATCATTAATCTTGTCATGATTTTTTCATTTTCACAAGGGGTTAAAAGATAAAAAAAAACATTTAATGTGTAGAGCAATTTCCCCTGAGTACGGAAATACCCCACATGTGGACATAAAGCGCCATGCGGGTGCAGGGTAAGCCTCCAAAGGGAAGGAGCGCCATTTGGTTTTTGAAGGCTGGATTTGGATGGAATGGATTTCGAGGGGCCATGTTGCATTCAAAAGGTCCCTGTGTTGCCAAGACAGTTGAAACCCCCCACAAGTGACCCCATTATGGAAACTGCACCCCTCAAGGAATGTAACAAGGGGTGTAGTGAGCATATGGACCCCACTGGTGACGGACACAAATGTGGAACAATGTGGCGTGAAAATGAAATATTACATTTTTTACACTATAATGTTGGTTTAGCCTTGAATTTATCATTTTCACAAGGGGTTAAAAGAGGAAAAAAAAACAAAATGTGTAGAGCAATTTCCCCCGAGTCCGTAAATACCCCACATGTGGACATAAAGCGCTGTGCGGGTGCAGGGCAAGCCTCCGAAGGGAAGGAGCGCCATTTCGTTTTTGAAGGCTGGATTTGGATGGAATGGATTTTGAGGGGCCATGTTGCATTCAAAAGGCCTCTGTGTTGCCAAGACAGTTGAAACCCCCCACAAGTGACCCCATTATGGAAACTACACCCCTCAAGAAATGTAACAAGGGGTGTAGTGAGCATATGGACCCCACTGGTGACGGGCACAAATGTGGAACAATGTGGCGTGAAAATGAAATATTACATTTTTTACACTATAATGTTGGTTTAGCCTTGAATTTATCATTTTCACAAGGGGTTAAAAGAGAAAAAAACACACAAAATGTTTAGAGCAATTTCCCCCGAGTCCGTAAATACCCCACATGTGGACATAAAGCGCCATGTGGATGCAGGGCAAGCCTCCGAAGGGAAGGAGCGCCATTTGGATTTTGGAGGTTGGATTTGGCTAGAATGGATGATGAACGCCATGTCGCATTTACAGAGCCCTCGTGCTGCCAAAACACTGGAAACCCCCCACAAGTGACCCCATTCTGGAAACTGCACCCCTCAAGGAATCTAACAAGGGGTGCAGTGAGGATATGGACCCCTTGATGACGGGCACATTTGTGCCATGAAAGTGAAAAAATGAAATTTTTCCCTTTCACGTCACATTGTTCCACATTTGTGCCCGTCACCAGTGGGGTCCATATGCTCACTGCACCCCTTGTTAGATTCCTTGAGGGGTGTAGTTTCCAGAATGGGGTCACTTGTGGGGGGTTTCCAGTGTCTTGGCAGCACGAAGGCTCTGTAAATGCGACATGGCCCTTGAAATCCTTTTCAGTGAAATTCAGCTTCCAAAAGCCAATTGGCGCTCCTTCCCTTTGGAGGCTCGTCCTGCGCCCCCTTGGCACTCTATCGCCACATGTGGGGTATTTCCGTACTCGGGAGAAACTGCGCTACACATTTTTTATCTTTTTTTGCCTCTTATCCCTTTAAGAAAATGAAAAATTGAAGGCTAGAACAACGTTTTAGTGTAAAAAATAAATTTTTCTTTTTTCACGCCATATTGTTCGGAAAATCTGTGAAGCACCTGTGGGGTCCAGATGCTCACCGCACCCCTTGTTACATTCCTTGAGGGGTGTAGTTTTCTAAATGGTGTCCCTTTAGGGGTGTTTTTTAGGTTTTGGCACCCCAGAGCCTCTGCCAACCTGAAGTGGTACAGTCAGAAATGACCAAATATAACGGAGGCGTTGAAATTCACTAGGCGCTCCTTTATATCTGAGGCTTGTGGTTGCGTCAAATAGCGCAATAGGGTCACATATGGGGTATTTCTCTGGTAATAGGTTTATAATTATGAAAAATATTGGATTACAATAAAATCTCTGCACAGAAAATTAAAATTTTCAAATTCCTTACACACTTAGCTTTTATTTCTGTGACTCCCCTAAAGGGTTAAAACACTTTCTGGATATGCTTTTGCAGAGTTTGGGGGGTGCAGTTTCTGAAATGGGGTGCTTTGTGGGGCTTTCTAACATACAGGCCCCTCAAATACACTTTAAACCTGAACAGGTCCCTAAAAATATCTGATTTTGAAATTTTACTGAAAATTTGGAAATTTGCTGCTAATGTTTTAAGCTCCCTATTGTCTAAAAAAAATGAAAGATAGTTTAATAAATGCCGCCAACATAAAGTAGACATGTTGCTAATGCTATTTAATATATAATTTATGTGGTATAACCACTTTCTGTATACGCAAAAAAGTTTCAAAGTTGGAAAAATGCATTTTTTCACATTATTTGGGTTTTTTTCATAAAGATTTGTTATAAGTATCGACTCCAATTTACCAGAAATGTAAAGTACAATATGTCACGAGAAAACAATCTCAGAATCAGCCGGATAGGTAAAAGCATCCCGAAGTTATTAATGAATAAAGTGACACTGGTCATATTCATAAAATTTGTCTCTGTCATTAAGGCCATTTCAGGCTCTGTCCTTAAGGGGTTAATTGCAAATAATTGGTGTTATTTTAAATTTCAACAGCGTGTGAACAGAGCCTTTCTGTGTTTCAAATCCACTCCCGGTTTTGGTTACAAAAACAAAGACCAAACTACTGTGTGAACCTAGCTGTGTGACAACATGCTTACCGCTTTCTTTCCACTGGTGCACTCCTGCTGCTTCTACTGGTCCTGACTCGCTGACAACCCGCTCAGCCAATCACTGCAATGACCTGCTGCAGCCATTGATTGTGAATATTTGCAGTCTTTAAAGTGTTAACTGTTATTTGAATGAACTTTTGACATATGAGAGGTTTAGCTTGGTCGGGGTCTCTCTGATAGTAACAGCCAGGTGAAGCATCACTCCCAGACCTTGTGCGCAGTCCGGCTGATTACAGGTCACTGTCTCCACTATATTATATGAAGTTTGTTTCCTGTAATCAGCAGAACCCATAAGAAATACATGTTATTAAATGGCCCAGATTGCAGCCGGGCTGCATAGATTTGGGCAGCGTGTGGTTATGGACAGTGCATTTATGGAGGCATACACGGATGTGTGCAAGAGCCTGGACTGTCATTATAAAAACTTTTGACATCATGCAGACGTGTGAAATGTTTCGATCAGTCGGGGTGTCAGTGCTGAGACCTCATCTGGGGGCTAGATCATCACTCCATCAGTCATGTTACACATGACGGGCCCATAGACTATAATGGAACCCATCTCCTATAATGAGTGCTCAGCCCCTCACTTGCATTATGATGGACTGAGTGACATTCTGGCCATTGTTGGGTGTCTCACCCCTGAGACAGATTAAACTATTAATCACGTCTATCTGACATTTTGTATTGACCTTAAAGGGGTACTCCAGTGAAAAATATTTTTTTAAACTAACTAGTGTGAGGAAGTTATACGAATTTATTTATTACTTCTAATTAAAAATCTCCAGTCTTCCCGTACTTATCAGCTGCTGTATGTCTTGCAGGAAGGGGTGTATTGTTTCCAGTCTGACACAGTGCTTTCTGCTGCCACCTCTCTCCATGTCAGGAACTGTCCAGAGCAGGAGAGGTTTTCTATGCGGATTTGCTGCTGCTCTGGACAGTTCCTGACATGGACAGAGGTGGCAGCAGAGAGCACTGTGTCAGATTAATAAGAATACACCACTTCCTGCAGGACATACAGTAGCTGATAAGTACTGAAAGACTGAATATTTTTAATTAGTAAGAATACACCACTTCCTGCAGGACATACAGTAGCTGATAAGTACTGAAAGACTGAATATTTTTAATTAGAAGTAATTTACTAATCTGTAACTTCTGACATCAGATTAAAAAAAATATATATATATTTTTTTACCAGAGTACCCCTTTAACGCTTTAATGACCACTGATGTGCTTTTCATGATGGTCCTTTAAAGTCTTATTCCAGCCCAACAGCTTGTGGTGAGGCTAGAATAAACCGTCATGGGTCTCCTCTGCTGGAGATTGTAATAGAGGAGCAGACTAGATGGTAATTTTTTCCTTCATCTTCTGAGGCTGTGTTCACACACGACATTTTTGATGTGTTTTTACAGCAATATTGTTGGAATTTCATTAAAGTTTCTACATAAATGGTGCAGTTTTACCACAAATGCATCAATCAGTAACAACTGTATAAGTGACTGGCAGTGCACTAGCATTGCTGCTCACATACACAGCTCTATGCAAAGTCGCTGTACTAACGTGAAAGGTTTGGCGCTGATTATGTCTTTATATGTTGGGTGGGCCCCAAGAATCAATTTCCCTGGTGGGCCAAGGTACCCCAGTCCGACACTGCATGTATGTTATGATGTTCTTCAGCAGCTGAGGTGTATGATGATGTTCTTCAGCAGCTGAGGTGTAGTGTGATGTTCTGCAGCAGCTGAGGTGTATAATGAGGTTCTGCAGCAGCTGAGGTGTATAATGAGGTTCTGCAGCAGCTGAGGTGTATGATGAGATTCTGCAGAACATCATAATACATAATGAGAAAATAATAAGTTTACTAATAGCTGAGGTATCGACGTGAGAATAGTTCCTACTAGGGATGTCACGATACCAGAATTTTGAGTTCGATACCAATACCAACTGTTTTATTTTGATACTCGATACCATTTCGATACTTAGCGTATAACCCGCCCATAATAATTCTATAAAGTGCCCCACCCCCACCCCCACTCCCCCGACTGCATATACAATGTTCACCATGTAATATACCTCACATGTCATCTATATTCTTCAGGTCGGTACTATTACAAAGGTACAATATATGTTCCTTTTAATTTACAACTTACACGGATTACATGCATTTACACAGGCTATGATGCCAATATTTCCCCCTTTTTTGTTTTTATTATAGTAGTTGGGGGTAGAAGTAGTATGGCTGACTCACAGCATAGTATGTTGGGGGTAGTAGTTGTATGGCTGACACACCATATAGTATGTTGAGGGTAGTAGTTGTATGGCTGACACACAGTATAGTATGTTAGGGGTAGTAGTTGTATGGCTGACACACCATATAGTATGTTAGGGGTAGTAGTTGTATGGCTGACACACTATATAGTATGTTGAGGGTAGTAGTAGTAAGGCTGACACAGTATAGTATGTTAGGGGTAGTAGTTGTATGGCTGACACAGTATAGTATGTTGGGGGTATTTGTTGTATGGCTGACACATAGCACTGGTATAGTATGTTGGGGGTAGTAGTATGGCAGATGCACAATATAGTATGTTGGGGGTATTTGATCTATGGCTGACACATAACACTAGTATAGTATATTGGGGGTAGTAGTTGTATGGCTGACACATAGCACTACTATAGTATGTTAGGGGTAGTAGTTGTATTGCTGACACAGTATAGTATGTTAGGGGTAGTAGTTGTATTGCTGACACAGTATAGTATGTTGGGGGTATTTGTTGTATGGCTGACACATAGCACTAGTATAGTATGTTGGGGGTAATAGTTGTATGGCTGACACATAGAACTAGTATAGTATGTTGGGGGTAGTAGTTGTATGGCTGACACACCGTATAGTATGTTGGGGGTAATAGTTGTATGGCTGACACATAGCACTAGTATAGTATGTTGGGGGTAATAGTTGTATGGCTGACACAGTATAGTATGTTGGAGGTATTTGTTGTATGGCTGACACAGCACTAGTATAGTATGTTAGGGGTAGTAGTTGTATGGCTGACACAGTATAGTATGTTGGAGGTATTTGTTGTATGGCTGACACATAGCACTAGTATAGTATGTTGGGGGTAATAGTTGTATGGCTGACACAGCACTAGTATAGTATGTTAGGGGTAGTAGTTGTATGGCTGACACAGTATAGTATGTTGGAGGTATTTGTTGTATGGCTGACACAGCACTAGTATAGTATGTTAGGGGTAGTAGTTGTATGGCTGACACAGTATAGTATGTTGGAGGTATTTGTTGTATGGCTGACACATAGCACTAGTATAGTATGTTGGGGGTAATAGTTGTATGGCTGACACATAGCACTAGTATAGTATGGCAGATGCACAGTATAGTATGTTAGGGGAATTTGCTCTATGGCTGACACATAACACTAGTATAGTATGGCAGATGCACAGTATAGTATGTTAGGGGAATTTGCTCTATGGCTGACACATATTATAGTATGTTGGGAGTAATAATGCACAGTATAATATATTGGGGATAGTAGTTGTATGGCTGACACACAGCTATACAACTACTACACCCAACATACTATACTAGTGTTATGTGTCAGCTATACAACTACTACCCCCAACATACTATACTAGTGCTGACCCATAGCACTAGTATAGTATGTTGGGGATAGTAATAGCTGTAGTGGAGCAGAACCTTCACATCCTGGCTCAGCCTCTTCTGCTCCATGCTGCCCGGTCCCAGCGTCACTTGCCCTCACCTCCCCCTCCACTGTGACTCCCGGCCCCCGCACACAAGCCACAGCCTCCTCACTACTTGCTTCTTGTCACTGTACATCGCCTGCTGTGTACGGAGCGGTTCGGATGCTGCTGACACTTTTGACAGCGCTATTTAACTGTGTAGATGCCGCTGTCAAGTGTCAGCAGCAGCCGAGCCGCTCCGTACACAGCAGGCGATGTACAGTGACGAGAAGCAAGTAGTGAGGAGGCTGCGGCTTGTGTGCGGGGGTCGGGAGTCACATCGGAACACAGCCCAGTATGAATACCGCCCCATGGTGACAGCGGCATGCAGCCCTACCCAAGCGGACCCGGCGGGTTGCAAAGGAGAGGTCGGCCAGTGGGTAGTGAGTTAACCCCCGACCGTGTCACATGGATTGTGGCACGCTGAACCACTCTGACCTACTTTGCAGCGCCCCGCTCCTGTTCACAGACCGGGCAGCAGAAGCTGGTGAGCCGGGGGAACAACGACACCCGGGACCGGGCAGCACGGAGCAAGAGCTGGTGAGCCGGGCGGGCAGCACACAGAACATGGCCGGCGCTCAGCTAGCCGCTGGCCATGTTCTCTGCACTATACTTTATGTTAAGCTGCGCTATTGCGCAACTTAATATAAAGTATCGATACCAGGAAATCCTGGTACCGAACCGTTTTTTTGCCCCGAATATCGCCCCTAGTAGTATCGATATTTCGGTGCATCGTGCAACACTAGTTCCTACACAATTGATTCTACTATCGTGGGGAGGGGGGCTGGGCGCCATTTTAATTTTCACCTCAGGCAGCAGAGAAGCTAGATCTACATCTACATTTACATCTACATTTAACTACATCGTAAATACGTATATGATAAAAGTAAAATACTGTATTGAGAATTATTCATTTAAAATTTTCTAGATGAAACTAATGAAAGTAAATTAAATTCTGTGAGAGAACGTGATTTATTCTAATGATTCCTTAATCCAAAAGATCCCAGCAAGTATCCGCCGGAATACAAGCAACTGTTGTGCCATGCTGCTGTGTAATGTTGATAGAGGCTTGGTATAGACATTGCCGACATACAGAGACAAAGCTGCAAATCTGCGCAGGCTGAATATGTAACAACAGACTCATTATTATTTTTTCTTTGTAGATTTTATAACTTCACAATTCTTTTGGCCATGTATGCATTGGTATCATTATAATATACACATCCACTTTGATAAGGTAAATGTTTGAGAATTTTGGTATTTTAGTAATTCCTATTCACCTAATGTCTAACAGAAAAATGGCACTGTTTTTCTTTCTTGACTGAGAAAATAAAAGCTAGATATTTGGATACTATGGTCAATTTTTCTGTTGTGCAGTTTACTAAATGAAGGCGATTTAGTAATAAGTCTTTTCTATTAAACTAACCTGCACTGAAAACAGCTAAAAGGTATCCAGTCCTGAAAAAACCCTGGATCTAAACCAATTAATGTAATGCAGCTTAACCCAAGCATACAATGTTAACAGAGGTGAAGCTTCTAGGCTCCAATGCAAAATCTAGAGCAAGCCCTTGAAAGTCATTTATAATAGGTGCGACCACAACCTTGACACCTCTTATAGTTACACCTCTGAATGAGAGACAGACAGATGATTGAGTGAAATGGTAAATTCGGAGTCAGTGTTGTCCACAGCATGTAGGCCAGTTTATAATGGTTCGGGTTGTGATGAAATCCTGGCGTATTTTCGACACACACAATGCTTATTAGTTTTCAGTATGTAAAAGGCAGAGGGGGAATAAGGTCAATGAAAAAGATGCATCAATAAGAAGCAATAATATACAACACCTGGGTATGGAAAAAATTCCTGGTGCCGCAGGGAAAGAAAACCTTAATCCTATAAGATTAAAATATAAATAGAGATGAGCGAACCGGGTTCGGGTTTGTGTCCATCCGAACCCGAACATTCGGCATTTGATTAGCGGTGGCTGCTGAACTTGGATAAAGCTCTAAGGTTGTCTGGAAAACATGGATACAGCCAATGACTATATCCATGATTTCCACATAGCCTTAGGGCTTTATCCAACTTCAGCAACCACCACTAATCAAATACCAAAAGTTCGGTTTCGGTTGGACTCGAGCATGCTTGAGGTTCGCTCATCTCTAAATATAAACATAAGCAGTTGAAGCCTAGGCTTGAGAGTATAGGAAGGCCTGTTGGGAGACTCACACTATTATTAGGGACAGCTTATTTCATTGGTAGAGGTTAAATATAAAAAGTGCTCATTACCAGAGTGCTAGGAGATATCTTCAGTATAAAGACCCTTTTACTCTGGCCGATAATAGGCCGTGGATGGCTGAAAATCATTTCTAATGAAAGAACCCTCCTCATATATGGAAGGGTAGATTCTGATAAAATAAATTATGCCCATGGTAACCAGGTGGCTTCCAGCTCACCAAACCATTGTTTGGAATAGGAGACCAACTCTACTATTTAAAATAGATAGAAAGTTTCTTTGAACCAGTGAAAAATGGTAGGCCAATGGTAGGCCTGATCGAGGAATAACCAATCAGGCTGTTATCAGGAAGCATCTAACTAAAAAGGAAATTAAACAATGACTTTAGACACTGTGCAGTCTGGAACAGGACAGTTAGATATACATGTTTATTATGTTCCCCGCACCCCCAGCAACATGTTTAATTTTGAATTATGACTGGGCAACCCTACTAAATAAAAGTTAGCAAAAGTTCAAAAGTTATAAACACAGAAAGTTGCTTTGTGTTAAGCTTAAGCTCTGTATTAAGCACCCCGAACGGGTCCATATTGTTGTTGTCTCTGTGTCAATAACTTTTAAACCACAAGAAATATGGCTAATCTGATTGATTTCTAAAATTCTGGTCTTCGAAACACTACATAACCAACTTCCCATTGGGAAAAAAACTTGTATTTGATCCAATCTGGTTGCTTTTAAGATGGCAGCCGTGTTCCAGACCTAGCCTTAAAATTACCCGTTACTCTCTGGGGTATTCAGATATTCATTTTCCTTAATCTCTCTGAAATGAAAGGGTATCCAGAGATTTTTGACCCTGTAGAGTATTTTGAGTTGTACATACTGCATCCTAATGTAAACCAGTCCTAAAATAATCTACCGAGTCAAATATTGGTCTTTAACTTCAGTAAATTGTAGTTCTGTATACATAATCAGTATGACATTACTGTATGATGGAGAGGTACTGGTTTATAGGTCCAGCATAAACATTAGTTCAAACTGTTTTTGATCTGAAGCAAGGCAACCTGGAAATCCGAATTTCCTATGAGCGACACTTCCGTAATGAGGTCTTTCTAATGAGGTTAAGGCGTACAACATCAAACACATCACAATGTTAATTATGTCCTAACTGGGAACACTCTCCATCTTTAGGAAAACAAGACCAACTCATTAAAAGACTGATAAACAAACAAACAGTGGCCAATTCTCATGTGAGTGAAAAGGTAAAGTGTTTAGCTACAGTGATCATACAAAGCTACATTTCCTTGTGATGGCCTGTAAAGGATGATTTGGTTAATATTAAAAAAAATTTACTAAATCTTCTCTAAATCTTCCTCTAATGGCAGCTCCCAACTCAATGAGACTGAGCTGCAATACATTAGAATAATTTCTCTATTTATATTCCACAGCACTGTACAGAGTTTCTTATCACTTACATCGGCCCCTGACCTCCAGCAGGACTCACAATCTAAATTCTTTGCAATAAGCTGAACACAAAGCATACCTGTGCTGATCCCTATCAGCTGAAATCTGTAGAGAATGGTGCTCTCTGTTGCCACCTCTGTCCATTGCAAAAACAGGAGAGGTTTTCAATAGGGATTTGCTCCTGCTCCGGACAGTTCCTGAAATGGATGGAGGTGGCATTAGACCGAAAAGAAAACTCCACTTCCTGCAGGACAAGTTGCAGCTGATAAGTATTAGAAAGGTTTTTTATTTCCTTTTTTAAAAGTCATTTACAAATCTGTGCAAATTTTGGACACCAGTTGATTTTAAAAGCCCCCCTCCAGAGTACAACTTTAATGATTCCCAGCGAAATCTGCCGTGGATCCTTCCCTGTCACTTTCAATGCGATTACATACTGGTACAAGCATTGTCACTCCGCTTCGAATATGTAAAAGGCAGCCCAGTACATTTCACTACAGTCTGCTACACATACATTACTGGGTCTGGACTCTAGCTTGCTTTGGGGGCTCCCGACATCTGAGTATCCCGCTCAGCTAATCAGTGGCTGCGACAGAGCAGCTTACTGATTGTCTGGGTGGGACGCCCAGACGCTGGGAGCCCCTAAAGCAAGCTGGAGTGTGAACCCGGTAATGTACGTGTGTGTGTGTGTGGGGGGGGGGGGGGGTAAGGGGGCTGTCACTTACATACTCGCAGCAGGATGACAACGCAGTTGCCAGTATGTAATTTTATTGAAAGTGACAGGGAAGGATCCACTACGGCTTTCTTACATGTGAACCCACTCTATCACTACAATATCCTCTGCAGCTGTAGCATTCTTTGCAGATTTCTTGCAGTGGGTATGTGCACACTGAGCAATTCTCGCGGAATACCGCCCGAATTCCGCCATAAAAAGTGGGCGGAATCCGCGTGGAATTCCGCCCGTATAAATGCAACATTGCTCCTTCCGTAGAGAACAATGGGATTTCCGACTGCCCGTGCACACAGAGTAAATTTCCGTCCGGAATTCCGCGCGGATTCCGCGCAGAATCCGCATTCCGCCCAAAGAATGTACATGTCAATTCTTTGGGCGGATTCCGCTAGAGGAATCCTATAGAAGTCAATGGGGTTTGAATTCTGCTGGTAATTCCGCTTGATTTTCGCGCGGATTCCGCTCAAATTCCCCTCAAATTCCGCCCGAATTCCGCTCAAATTCTGCCAGAGCAGAATAGGCGAGGAATTTCAAGCAGAAGTCTTTCAGCTACAATTCCTCGAGAATTGCTCAGTGTGCAAGGGCCCAAAGTCTATTTTGTAGGGAACTGCTCTATGGCTTTGTCCTAGTTATCATCCCTTGGGCAATAGACAAGGAATTGAAGATTTCTGCTTGAAATTCCTCTTCTATTCTGCTCTGGCAGAATAGGAGCAGAATAGAAGCTGAATTTGAGCTGAATTCAAGTGGAATGCAAGCGGAATTCGAGCAGAATTTTAAGCAGGATTCAAACCCCATTGACTTCTATAGGATTCCTCTAGCATGGGGGCTTAAATTCTGCTTGAATTCTGCCTGAAAACTTTCTGCTTAAATTCCTCGAGAATTCCTGCACATAGCCTTGGGCAGAAAGCAGATCTGCAGCAGAAAATTCTGCTCTGAAATTCTGCAGTGTGAACAGCAAAGCGGAAATTCCATTAAACACAATGGGACATTGCTCTGTTCATATTTTACGGGTATGTGCACACTGAGCAATTCTCGAGGAATTGTAGCTGAAAGTTTTCAAGCAGAATTCAAGCAGAATTTAAGCCCCTCATTGACTTCTATAGGATTCCTCTAGCAGATCTGCAGCAGAAAATTCTGCTCGGAAATTCTGCAGTGTGAACAACAGAGCAGAAAACCCATTGAACACAATGGGACTTTGCTCTGTACATTTTTTACGGGAGGAATTTCAAGCTGAATTTCAAGCTAAATTCCTCGCCTTTTCCTCAGGGTATGTGCACACTGAGGAAAAGGCGAGGAATTCAGCTTGAAATTCAGCTCAAAATTCAGCTTGAAATTCCTCCCGTAAAAAATGTGCAGAGCAAAGTCCCATTGTGTTCAATGGGTTTTCTGCTCTGTTGTTCACACTGCAGAATTTCCAAGCAGAATTTTCTGCTGTAGATCTGCTAGAGGAATCCTATAGTAGTCAATGGGGGGCTTAAATTCTGCTTGAATTCTGCCTGAAAACTTTCAGCTACAATTCCTCGAGAATTTCTCAGTGTGCACATACCCTCAGTGTGCACATAGCCTACGGCTATGTGCACACGGAGCAATTCTCGCGGAATTGTAGCTGAAAGATTTCAGCTTGAAATTCCGTTACTAATCTTTATGCGGAAATCACGCGGAAATCACGCGGAATTCACGCGGAATTCACGCGGAATTCACGCGGAATTGAGCCAGAATTCCGCCAGAATTCCGCCAGAATTCCGCCAGACATGTGTGGGTGGAGACCTAGATAAAATGTTGCAAATTAGGCAAAGTCTGGTCTCATGAGCTTGGAGAGTGTGGGGAAGAAAGAGAGTGATGGCTTCCAAACGCCACAGGATGCCTATTGATGGGGATAACTTGATTTCTGAGGTAAAAAAGAACTTTTATTTCACTTCTGACATTTGTTCATAATCTTGTTTAGTCAGAAATGTTGTTGTGCATGTTGTATTTTTCTGTGTGTGAGTTTGTATTCCTCAGGAACCATATTAGCATGTAGTTTAGCAGGTTGAGCATATGTGATCATCCTTAACCCCTTAACGACATCGGGCGTAAATTTACGCCCTGATGCCGGTAAGGGAGTTCAGAGCGGGGCCGCGCGGCGGCCCCGCTCTGAACCGCGCCGGTCCCGGGTGCCGCGTGTAGCCCGGGACCGTAGGTATTAGCGGGCACGGTCCGATCGCCGTGCCCGCTAATACAGTAATCGGATGCAGCTGTCAAAGTTGACAGCTGCATCCGATTACCGGACGCAGCGTCATCCCTGGTGTCTAGTGGGGAGATCGCTCCTCCGGGATGTTATCCCGGAGGAGCGATCTCCGCAAATGAAGCCGGCCGGGGACCGCTCCAAGATGGCGCCGTCCCCGGCTCGGCACTCGTTTACTTCCGGCTGCAGCAGCCGGAAGTAAACGAGTGCCTATCTCATGGATCTCTGCAGCATATCTATGCTGCAGAGATCTCAATGAGAGATCAAAGCACTTATACTAGAAGTCCCCCAGGGGGGCTTCTAGTCTAAGTGTAAAAGTAAAAAAAAAAGTGTTGTTAATAGTAAAAAGCCCCCTCCCCTAATAAAAGTCTGAATCACCCCCCTTTTCCCAGGTTATAAATAAAAGTAAATAAATAAATACATAAACAAACATGTTTGCTATCGCCGCGTGCGTAATCGCCCAAACTATTAATTAATCACATTCCTGATCTCGCACGGTAAATGGCGTCAGCGCAAAAAAATCCCAAAGTGCAAAATTGCGCATTTTTGGTCGCATCAAATCCAGAAAAATTGTAATAAAAAGCGATCAAAAAGTCGTATATGCGCAATCAAGGTACCGATAGAAAGAACACATCATGGCGCAAAAAATGACACCTCGCACAGCCCCATAGACCAAAGGATAAAAGCGCTATAAGCCTGGGAATGGAGCGATTTTAAGTGTTGTATATTTGTTGACAATGGTTTAAATTTTTTACAGGCCATCAGATACAATATAAGTTATACATGTTACATATCGTTTTAATCGTAACGACTTGAGGAACATATATAACAAGTCAGTTTTACCCCAGGGCGAATGGCGTAAAAACACATTTCCCCCAAATAAACAAAATGCGTTTTTTTTTTCAATTTCACCACACTTTAAATTTTTTTCTGGTTTCGCAGTGTACTTTATGGAAAAATTCAGCCTGTCATTGCAAAGTACAATTAGTGACGCAAAAAATAAGGGCTCATGTGGGTCTCTAGGTGGAAAAATGCAAGTGCTATGGCCTTTTATGCACAAGGAGGAAAAACCGAAAACGCAAAAATCGAAATTTGCTCTGTCCTTAAAGGGTTAAACTTGGACTGTATACTCCCCTGTGTTATTTATGTTTATCTTTCATTTTATGTCATTTCATTGGCCAACATTATGTTAATTTGACAACATGCATGTACTGATCTCTACAAACAGCTTTTAGCCACGTGCTTGGTGTGCTTGTGTTTGTGTGTTTCCCTACCCATTGCATGCTATATTCTGCTTAGGCATTTTTACTTTTACATGCAGCATTTGTTATGTACTCAAATATATATATATATATATATATATATATATATATATATATATATATAATGTTTGATTTACGCTGTGCTATCACCATGTTTTAACATTGGGGGAGATTGATCAAA
Source organism: Dendropsophus ebraccatus (assembly GCF_027789765.1). Taxonomy (NCBI): domain Eukaryota; kingdom Metazoa; phylum Chordata; class Amphibia; order Anura; family Hylidae; genus Dendropsophus; species Dendropsophus ebraccatus. The sequence goes on from NC_091462.1 coordinate 81,361,094, forward strand.
CATGGGGTAAAGTGCGACTGGCTCAGTTGCCCCTAGCAACCAATCAGATTCCACCTTTCATTCCTTTTACAGACTGTTTTAAAAATGAAAGCTGGAATCGGATTGGTTGCTAGGGGAAACTGAGCCAGTTACATACACACAGTGGTTGAGATTTATCAAACATGTTGTAAAGTGAATGTCCTTATGGCCATTATCATAACCATCCTTTCACCTCTTTGCCTTTACATGCTCCGCAATATTTAAATATAAAATTAATTTTTTTGTACTCTGCTAGTTATGTTTTTCAGCATTTACTTTCTGCTTTAATTACATCATTTGATTTCTAATTGTTTATAGGTGGAAGCTAGACCAGCTCTGTGGGACAAAGCGGCAAAAGGCTACTCTGACCGCAAGTTAAAGGCCAGATTATGGAGAGAGGTGGCCAACGCAATGTTTGACGATTTTGATGATCTTGAGCCTGAGGAGCAGGCGGAATTAGGTATTTTTTATGTGTAAATAATGTAAACCTTTGTTAAAGGGTTACTCTGGCCTGGTGTTTTTTTTCGCCTATGTGGGCGGGGAGGAGGTGGATGAGGGCAATGACGTCCCCTTACCTCCCCTGTTCCAGTGTCCCGGATCCCGCCACTCCCATTCTGCGCTGTCCGGGCGCTTTCTGGTCTCTGAAACGGCCTTGAGATGTGATGTTTGAAGTCCCCCTCAGCCAGTCAGGGATATGGCCTCTGCCTTTTGACTGGCTGAGCAGAATAGAAACGTCACGTCTCAAGCCCCAGCATCCACCTCCTCCCCGGCCATAGACAAAAAAGCACACCAGGCCGGAGTACCCCTTTAATGTAATGTGTTATATTTCAAAATCCACATTTTTAACTTTTTATTACACAGATAAAAGCTTGCGGACAAGATGGAAGTCCATACGAGATTATTTTACAAAGGGGATGATGAAGGCAGAGAGGAGTGGTGCCTCACCAAGCAAGAGGAAGCCCATTCCATATGAAGATTCGTTAAGATTCTTTATTTCTAAGGGTATGTGCACACTGAGGAAAAGGCGAGGAATTCAGCTTGAAATTCAGCTTGAAATTCAGCTTGAAATTCCTCCCGTAAAATATGTACAGAGCAAAGTCCCATTGTGTTCAATGGGTTTTCTGCTCTGTTGTTCACACTGCAGAATTTTCGAGCAGAATTTTCTGCTGTAGATCTGCCAGAGGAATCCTATAGAAGTCAATGGGGGGCTTAAATTCTGCTTGAATTCTGCCTGAAAACTTTCAGCTACAATTCCTCGAGAATTGCTCAGTGTGCACATACCCTAAAAAGGCATTTCGGAGGTAAAGGATTGAATCAATATATGTGTGCTATGTTCACCAAGGTTAGAATATAACAAATATATTTGAAATTGACATTACTCCTTTTATTTTGCTAGGACTTCTGGGAATTTTGGGAAAAAAAAACCCCAGCAGCAACAACATCAGCAGCCACCACAAAGGAGGTCAAGCAGCAGTGCCACAGCATCAAGGGCCCAAACAGAGGAGGAGGAGGAAGAAGAGGAGTCTGGCACATCATGTATGTTCATGGACATCCCTGACTCGCCTTCCACACGCTCAAACACCCCTTCCCCAACTCCAAACATTAGATCGCCTGCCACTACCAGTGGTGCAGATGCTGCCACTGTCACCACTGCTGCTTCCCAGGCTGAGACAACCTCTGCTCGGCCTCGTCGTGTGCCCCTCCAAATTCGGAGAAATGTAAGAACCCCTCAAATACCAGATAAGGAACTTGATGTAGAGAACGAAACCTTATCTCTTATTCGACGGGTAGATGCCAAAGATGATTTTGATAACTTTGGCTCACTGATGGCAGCCTCCTGTCGTCGGATGGATCGTAATTTAGTTGGCCATTTTATGACTCTTTCCTTGACCATGTCAACAGCTTTTGAGTTAGCAAAATCCATGCCACCAGTGGTAGATATGGTGAAAGGGCTGCACATTGCTTTGGGCCTGCGGGAGAGTACAAATGACCAGGCTATACAGACAGATATCCAATCTCAGGTCCAACTGCCAACATCACGTGTGCCTTCAAATAATCCTTTTTACCCCCAGTACCAGTACTACAGCCAGTACAATGTTGGACCTTCACAACGTACAAGTGCCCAGCATGACCCCAGTACCATGGGAAGATCCCCTACTTCTTTCACAGACCTCAGCTAGTTGAGCCATGTGTGGTTGAGATTTCCTTGTTTTTTTTTTTGGTTAAATTATTTGCTTGTTACATTTGTTTTTGGGTGGAGTTGTTGTCTTGACTTTAAAGAAGTCTATTTGCCTTGAATTAAGGCATGATAAAAGAATTTTGTTTCAAAAAAACAGTCTTGTGTATTCTTTATCTTTGACTATTTGAATGCATATGGCGATTTAGGTTAAGCATGTGCTCCAGCCTGGGTTTTTGGGGACATGTTGGTCCAACACAGCTATTTATGTGTGTGTGTGTGGCAGCAGTTTCCCAGAGAAAACAGGCTGATGTACATACATAAGCATTTACACATTATTTATCAAACATGGTGTAAAGTGACACTGGCTTAGTTGCCCCTAGCAACCAATCAGATTCCTCATTTCATTCCTCACATATTCTTTGGAAAATGAAAGGTGGAATATGATTGGTTGCTATGGGCGACTGAGTCAGTTTCACTTTACACCATCATGTTTGAGAAATCTCCCTCTATATATTAACATACCAGAGCATACATAGACAAAGCACTTTTTAAGTATTACTGAATTGACATTAAACATCAGCAACATGAATTTGTCATGTCCATGTCCAAACTTTACATTAAAGCAAGGTGAGTTTCCTTTTGGAATAAATTAACTGGACAGACTACTGTTGATGATCAGCTAGCTACAAGGTGATCATGTAATTCTGCATAGAAATATGTCACATAAAAAAAATCAACAATTATTGTCACTCTGAGCCAAGACTTAAAATCCAATAGTGATTTCAAAGTACGGGGACACTATAGCCTTTTCATTGGGTGTGCTGCTTGGGCCTGCAAAGATTGACATCAAGTAAATGTCAAATTATGTCCAACATGTATAGTATGTGTGCAATAATTGGATAAGCACTCAGACATTAATTTTAAACCAAAAATGGTATTTTATCTTAACCTTGTTATATATTGAACCAAATAAAAAAATTGTTCAGTAAGTAAGAACATAATGGCAAACATTTTACAACAAATTATCACATAAGCAAATAAAGGACAATGTCAACTGGCATCCGAGGCAGGATACACTGGTTGAAAGTCACAGCTGGGCAGGAGCACTGATGCCGGGACTTTGCCACACAAAAAATAATGTTTAGCTTAAGTGCATAGTCCTAAGGATGCCGGTTCCAGCAAGGAAAAAAAAAAAAAAAAAGGATGCCTTTGATAAAGTGGTAGAGAAGCCATCATCCCAAGGAGCGAGCGGTGATCACGGAGGCTGAATAAAATGCCAGGGCAAAGCACCTTCGGGGGACCCGAAATAGTCGGTGAAGGCTTCCCTCACCAGTACACCACGGTTGGATGGCCGCCCCAAGCCCCAGTTGACAGGGGTGCCATCAAAAGCTTCATGTGTCTCCACCTCAATGTCCAAACTAGCATCGTAGTCACGCACAAAGTTGTGGAGCACACATGCAGCTTTGATGACACTGTCAACTGTGGCTTCATCCAACTGCATAGCACTGGTGAAGACCCTCCACTTACTACACAGGATCCCGAAGGTGCACTCCACGAAGCGTCGTGCCCGGCTCAGCCTATAATTGAAGACTCTTCTCCGGGCATTCAAGCCCCTCTGTGGGTATGGGCGCAGCAGGTTATTCATCAGTGGAAAGGCCTCATCCGATACCAAGACGAAGGGGACTGGATGCGTGGTACCCGGGAGAGAACGTGGAGGGGGTAGAGTCACCTGATTTACAATTACTTGCCTCCCAAATTCAGATGTCATCAGCACTCGGGAGTCCCCGGTCCCTCCATAGGCACCGACTTCGATAGCAATGAACTTATAGTTCACATCAGCCACCGCCATCAGGACCACTGAAAAATACTTCTTGTAGTTGAAGTACAGTGATCCTGATCGCGGTGGCTGCAGAACTCGAACATGCTTACCGTCGACGGCACCTATGCAGTTCGGGAAGTTGGCCACAGACTGAAAGCCTGCTGCTGCCTGCAACCATGTCTCCTGAGTTGGACTGGGCATTGAAATGGGCTGCAAGTACTCCCAAATCACGTGGCATGTTGACCTCACAATTGCAGAGATAGTAGATGTCCCGACTCTGAATTGGAGGTGCAACGATGCAAAACTCTCCCCAGTTGCCAGAAATCTGCAAGAGACAAAAGAGAGACAAAATTTAAATCTTTTAACATCATTTATATAGCATAATTAACATTCATCATATGCCAATAAACTAAGCATGGAAAAAACTTGCAAAAAAAAACAAAAAAAAAAACATCCATGTTCTATAAAGCGCTAAACACTTAACAAAATATATAATATACATTCTTACCTCAACGTGATCATCAGTCGCTCCTTGGGAGTGATGGCTTTTCGCATTTCTGTATCCTGCTTCTTGAGATGTGGACCCAAAATTTCTACCAATTTATCAAAGGCATCCATTGGCATCCGAAAAAAACCAAAAAACTTGTCCGGATACCTTAGGGAAAAAAAAAAAAAAAAAATTACAAGTCTACTCAATACCAATAATATTTAGAAGGCAAAAAGTACACCAAAAAAAACTCACTCCCTCAATTCTGCATACAGTTGACCAATGTGACCACATTCGTGCCGACGAAGATTAATTGGGTGTACCAAAAAACGTCGTCCCTCAAATATGGTCTACACACAAAAAAAAATATAACAATTAAACATAGGCAGATATTGAACATGCTAATTTGTCTATTCTAAGGAAACACATCTTGCATCATCAAAATATACATATGAATTTATCACTATTCTATGGTTACATGATGTACAGTATTTATCTTTCAAGGAAAAATAACATTATCAGGGTTAACACAAATAACTTGAACATAAACTAGGGATATTGAAAAAAGCGATAAGCAAAGACTGAGCACAGCAAAAACATGCTCGTTTGTTGAACGGACCAAACAACATTACCTGTTGTTGTTGTTGTTGGTTACGTCGTCGTCGTCTTCGTCGACGACGCATTACTCGTAGGGCTTGAATTAAAAGCAGCTGCAAAAATTCATCTTGAAGGCGTAGCCTTGGCTCTTGTACAGGAGCATGCAACTGGACTTGTTGTTCTGAAGCCATGTGCAAACATTAAACTTGTTGTCCAAAAATGGCTGTTGGTCCTGCAAAAATGGGAGTTTTTGTAGGCCATTGTACCGCCCAGGGGGTGGAATAGTTGCTAAATTGTATTATAATTAATGTGCGGATATCCGCTTGTTTTCCGCTTGTTTTCCGCTTGTTTTCCGCCCGGATTAGGCGCGGAAATAAAATGTAAGCGGAAAATCAAAAACCCATAGAGTTCTATGGCATTCCGCCAGCGGAATCCGACCAAAGAATTGTCATGTACATTCTTCGGGCGGGATGCGGAATCCGCGCGGACGGAAATTTATTCCGGACGGAAATTTACTCTGTGTGCACGGCCAGTCGGAAATCCCATTGTTCTCTATGGAAAGAGCAATGTTGCATTTACACGGGCGGAATTCCACGCGGATTCCGCCCGCTTTTTATGGCGGAATTCGGGCGGAATTCCGCGAGAATTGCTCCGTGTGCACGGGCCCTACAGGAGGAATTTCAAGCAGAAATTAGGAGCGGATTCCTCTTCAATTCCTGCCTATTTCACAGTGTGCAAGGGCCCTTTCTCAGTACAGGGGACCTCTGTATGTCATGCGGCTTCAGCCACTGATTACTCATTTCCTGTCTCCAGCATCTTTAACATCCTCCCAGTTTCTGCAGCGACAGCGCCATCTACAGACAACAGTACATATTACTGTGCAAGCACATATAACACATGTTGGATTGCGTGCAAACAATATAAGGCACATTATTCCTGGAAGCGGAAAAATAACATAAACATACACTTGTATGAGGTTTAGAAAAATGTACTTAGATTGCCTAAAATCTTATCTATAGTTATGCCCTATCTATACAGTAAATTTCAAATGTCAACAAAGTTTTGATAGTGACCCAAATAATCTTCACAAACAATTGAAAAGCATTTTGAACTATCCAGAAATGTTATTTAATTTGCTATTTTGTAGGAAAAAAAAGCTTTTTATAATCAGAAATGGTAATCAGAATGCTAAATGGATTCCCGACACTGCTGTCTGTGGCTAACTAATACAATGTGATGTTTTATTAAATACTTTAGATAAAATGCTACACTTATCATTTCAATGCAGGTAAAGTTTAAAATGCCGTGTCAGAAGGTCACTGCGTGTTCCTGCATGCCGCCCTTGAGGTTACATTCTAATTGTCTCTTTATAAACATGCTTATCTGCATATACAAAAGAGAAAGACAAACTGCTCCATGATAATCATAAAAAAGCACAAATTTATAGAGCTTAACCCTTTGAGGACCAGGCCCAAAATGACCCAGTGGACCGCGCAAATTTTGATCTTAGTGTTTCCGTTTTTCCCTCCTCCCCTTCTAAGAGCTCCAGCACTCTCAGTTTTCTATCTACAGGCCATGTAAGGGCTTATTTGTTACAGGAATAGTTGTACTGTGTAATGGCGTCATTCATTTTACCATAACATGTATGATGGAATCCCAAATATATTATTTATGAAGATATAAATTGGTGAAATCGCAAAAAAGAATGCAATATGGTAACGTTTGGGGGGTTCCTGTGTCTACGTAATGCACTATATGGTAAAAGCGACATGATACCATTACTCTATAGGTCAGTCTGAACACAACCATATGCAGGTTACACAGATTCTCTAATGTTATATATTTTTTTTAAATGAAATCCTTTTTTTTGGCAATTAATTATAAATAAAATGGGACTATTGTGACGCTTATAAAGGTTTTATTTTTTCACCTACGGGGCTGTATGGGGTGTCATTTTTTCCGCCATGATCTCTAGTTTTTATTAATACCATATTTGTGAAGATCGGACGTTTTGATCACTTTTTATTAATTTTTTTATATATATAATGTAACATAAAATCAGTAATCCGCGCACTTTTTTCCCTCTTTTCGTGTACGCCGTTTACCGTTCGCAATGACGCTTGTTATATTTTAATAGATCGGACAATTCCGCACGCTACGGTATATTATATGTTTATCTATTTATTTATTTTTATATGTTTTATTTATATAATGGGAAAGGGGGGTGATTTCAACTTTTATTGGGGGAGGGGTTTTGGGGTAGTGTGTTAGTGTTTTTAACTTTTTTTTTTTTACACATTTGAAGTCCCTTTGGGTGACTTTTACATGCACTACTCTGATTTTTACACTGATGAATGCTATGCCATAGGCATAGCATTGATCAGTGTTATCGGCGCTCTGCTCATTGAGCCTGCCTGTGCAGGCTCAGTGTAGCAGATCGCCGATCGGACCGCATGGAGGCAGGTGAGAGACCTCCGGCAGTCCGTTTTACCGATCGGGACCCCCGCAGTCACACTGCGGGGGTCCCGATCGGTAAGTGACAGGGGACTCCCCCTGTCACTTACACTTAAACGCCGCGGTCGCGCCGCGATCGCGGCGTTTAAGGGGTTAATGACACGCGGCAGCGCGATCGCTGCAGCGTGTCATTGCCGGTGAGGTCCCGGCTGCTCACTGCAGCCGGCCCCCACCTGCTATGAAGCGCGCTCCGCTCCGGAGCGCGCTTCATAGCGGGAATAACACCCATGACGTAAGGTTACGTCATGGGTCGTCTGGGGACAGACTTCCATGACGTAACCCTACGTCCAGGGTCGTCTAGGGGTTAAATTAATACGTTTTTTTTTAATACAGATTTTTTTTAAAGCGGTTATCCAGCGCTAGAAAAACATGGCCACTGTCTTCCAGAGACAGCACCGCTCTGGTCTCCAGGTTGGGTAGGGTTTTTCAACTTAGTTCCATTGAAGTGAATGGAGCTTAATTGTAAACCACACCTAAACTGGAGACAAGAGTTGTGCTTTATCTGGAAGAAAGTGGCCATGTTTTTCTAGCACTGGATAACCCCTTTAACAGCAAATTGTTCATTGCACAAATAGTAGAAATGCAATGTGTTGAACAGGAGATTTCAAGCTAGAGTATTAAGAAAATAGTAAGTATGGAACATGACATATTAAAATAGATATGTAAGCATTGTAGCTAGCAGTAATATTTTCTCTACTATGGGTAGTATGGAAATTTAACTTAAAGCGAATGTATGACTAGGTATATCGCTTGGTGTTTTTTACATGAACAGACCGAGGCCGGTGCTGCAGTCCTTTTTTGAGCCTCCACCTGGTTCCCGCGCACGGAGCCGGTCTATTACTGAGCACTGGAGGCAGGCCCACCAGCCCCCAGTGTGCTGTAGGAGACAGTCCAATGTTACCAAAGATCCATCTGTCTTCCCAATGAGGATGATAATATGCATAGCCTACCAGTAGCATATAGGAGGAGAGAAGGCAAGCCATATCATTACATAGGACTGATGTTTGCAATGAACCAAACACAGAATTACAACATAAAACTATTATTGGACGCCACTTCATGAAGCATGATAAGGTAAACTTAATATCTAGTGTGCAATCACAAGAAAAGGAAAACATCAAGAGGAACCTGGATCTCCTCTTAGAGCTGCAGGGCAATACCAAGTGGTTTTACTATACTGCTTCATAAAAGATTGTTTTTCAGACACCGGGTATACAGTATATTTTTAATAAAGCCTCTCTATCTAGTAAAGAACTGTTTGGTTTCTTGATCCTTGAAGCAAAGAGTGTTGGTAGATTCTAAGGGGAGATTTATGAAAGGGTGTAAATATACACCTGGTGTAAACTGCCCACAGCAACCAATCACAGCTCAGCTTTCAGCTCTGATAAAATATAAGAGGAGCTGTGATTGGTTGCTGTGGGCAGTTTACACCAGGTGTATATTTATACCCTTTCATAAACTTCCCCCTAAATGTATAACTTTCTAGACTGCTGAGACAACGTCCATAATGGGGGGTGGTAAATCTTTTATCCACTGTGTTAGGATACATTGCACCACTATGACTAGGACCGTGTGAAGACTCAGATGTCTGAATACCTCTTTAGGTTATGTTCACACTACGTAAAAGAACGGCCCTTGTTGCCATCGGCAACAACGGCCGTACTTTATACAGTGTGGAACATTGCCTACATTTCTATGGGAGCCGCAGGAACATTGTTTTATTTCTATTTGTATTGCGGGCACATTTGGGTGTGCCTGCAATCCAATTAACCATAGAACTCTGTGCAACATACGGTCAGAACAGCCATACATTGTGTGCACAGAATATGAACAACGGCTGTTTGTGCACTAGCGGTGGGAAATAATTGGCAAGTTTTTATGTATGCCAATAATGTTACTTTCGCTACTGTAAGGTGTTCCCAGTGTTAATCCTACATATAGCATTCACTTGGGCAAGTGCACTATGCAAATGCTCCAGAAAACTAGAGTAGATCATCCAGGCAGCCCAGAGAAGATAGCAGCGGTCTGCTGCACCGCTCCTATTACGCGGATTGCTACTATCGTGATCATTGATTTTTCAACATGTTGAAAGATAACTGTCAGCCGACATCATGCATGACTGCTGATCGTTGTCTTCTATTACATGGGGCGATTATTGGCTGTAACGGCCGATAATAGCTTTGTATAATAGGGCCTTAAAGGGGTTATCCAGTGCTACAAAAACATGGCCTCTTTCCCCCTACTGTTGTCTCTAGATTGGGTGGGGTTTTGAAACTCAGTTCCATTGAAGTAAATGGAGCTTATTTGCAAACCACACCTGAACTGGAGACAACAGTAGGGGGAAAAGTGGCCATGTTTTTGTAGCGCTGGATAACCCCTTTAAGGTAGCCAAGTCTATTCAAGAGCTGCTGCTTTTTCACAGTGCCTTCACTTGAATGTGTTTGTGTTGCTGTTCCCTGCACAGTGGTGCTCCCAACCACTCACTGTAATGAAGCTCCATTCAAGTAATTCAGAAAGGACCCCTACCCAGAGGCTGGACCCACACCAACCAAAATGTTATGGAATATCCTAATGACACGCCATAATACTCCATAGAAATAACCCTTTCAGGCTGGGTTCACACTATGTATATTTGAGGCAGTATTTGGTCCTCATGTCAGGTCCTCATAGCAACCAAAACCAGGAGTGGATTGAAAACACAGAAAGGCTCTGTTCACATAATGTTGTAATTGAGTGGATGGCCGCCATATAACGGTAAATAACTGCCATTATTTCAATACAACAGCCGTTGTTTTAAAATAACAGCACATATTTGCCATTAATTGACGGCCATCCACTCAATTACAACATTATGTGAACAGATCCTTTCTGTGTTTTAATCCACTCCTTGTTTTGGTTGCTATACAGCCTCAAATATACGTAGTATGAACATAGCCTCAAACCAATTTAGTAGGTTTCTCTTTAGTATTAAGAGAAGTACAAAGCGTGATATCACTGAGTATTCTGCCGACCAGTTTAGCTCTGCTACATATGTATTTTATATTAACTGTTGAACAACAATTACCAGTTCACTCACCATTTTGTCCCCATGAAAAGACATGACTGGTCCTAATCTTTAAATAAACAGGTGCAGAAATAAGTGTACACCAGTTCTTCTACATGGTCTGCAATTTTCTTCACTACATGGCAGCAGCCTCCTTAACTGAAAAAGAAATGGCACAGACTACAGACAGTGAAGTAAAATTGATTATAATTGATCTAGCAGAATGATAAGGAAGTGATACTAAATTGATTTTTCTGACCCTCCGGGCAAGTCCCTGCAAACCATAATCCAATTTGGTCTAGATTTGCTTTTGTGGCCAGAAGCTCCAGGGATTTCCAAGCCTGATAGGCAAATGCGACTGATGTATCATGCAGAGGATGTCATGCTGCAGCTCAGTCTGTGTTTATTCTCAAAATAATGAGGATTACTATGTCAGGGCCTGAACAGATTACATACATTTCTATAATCATACAAATTATATCATGGGTTCACGTACAGATACACATTTCTTATTTCACCTGGTGGATGCATGTTACAATGGACAGCCTGTTGTAATGGGGGACAGAGATAGCATCTGTAAAGCCCTTGTATAGGGTAACAATACAGAATTTTCTGGAAGAGAATTGGAGCTTATTTTAAAATGCTTATAACAACAAAAAGATACATAATAAAGGAACGCTCTAGGAAAAACTGAGACTATGTAGTGCGGGACCAAAAGAGGGCGCTGTGCATAGGAAATAAAACAAAATGCACAGATGGACGTTATGCACTGAGTACTTCATACCCTGCACTACGAAAAAGACTATAGGGGAGATTTATCAAACTGGTGTAAAGTAGAATTGGCTCAGTTTCCATAGCAACCAATCTGATTCCACTTTTCTTTCCTCACAGACTCTTTGGAAAATGAAAGGTGGAATCTGATTGGTTGCTAGGGGCAAATGAGACAATTCTACTTTACACCATTTTGATAAATCTCCCCCTTTGTATCAGTCTTTAGGTCATGTGCACACAGGCAGAATCCTTGACTGTGTGCAACTCTATGGTTTCTAGAAAGCAGTGGCCAATGCAGAGAGTGAGGGGGGTGTCCTGTCCTGAACCTCCCATTGATTTCTGTGGAAGCTTCAGAATGGGACTGTATGGAAAGAATGGTGTTTCGCTTTAATTTGGCATGGTCCATCTTCTCTTTTACGTGAAACCATATGGCCCTGACATCAGAAACTGGTCGGTTGCTTCATTGCTTTAAAGACGCTGTTTCAAGAAATATTGAGAATGTCACTAAATTGTTTTGTGATCTGAAGAAATAGATAGAAGAGTGAAATGTAACTGTTCTGCTGGAGGGGATTGACTGTATCTCTGATGTAGCACAGTATCAGTAGTATTTTCCACCACGCATTGTGCACTAATATCAGCAACATTCTAAATGAAAAGAGTTTTGCACAAAACACAGCACTAAAGCAACTTTAAAACCGTAACCTTCTGATCTAATTCTAGCATATTCTTATGCATGTCAGGGCTATGTTCCCACTGAAATTTTTTTCTTAAAAAAACAACCTTTCGTTTCATTTAACCCTTTGAGGACTAGGCCCAAAATGACCCAGTGGACCGCGCAAATTTTGATGTTTGCGCTTTCGTTTTTCCCTCCTCCCCTTCTAAGAGCTCTAGCACTTTCAGTTTTCTATCTACAAAGCCATGTAAGGGATTGTTTTTTACAGGAGTAGTTGTACGTTGTAATGGCGTCTTTCATTTTACCATAACACGTGTGACGGAACCCCAAAATTATTATTTATAAAGTTATAAATAGGTGGAATCATAAAAAAGAATGCAATATGGTAACGTTTGGGGGGTTCCTGTGTCTATGTAATGCAATATATGGTAAAAGCAACATGATACTATTATTCTATAGGTCAGCCCGAACACAACCATATGCAGGTTACACAGATTCTCTATTGTTATATATTTTTTTAATGAAATCCTTTTTTTGGCAATTAATTATTAATAAAATGGGCCTATTGTGACTCTTAGGGTATATTCACACGGGCGGGCTCGCAGCGAGATTCTCGCTGCGAGCCCGGCAGGTCCTGGAAGTTCCCATACACTACATACTTGCTGCGGTCTAAACGACCGCAGCGAGTATGTAATTATACCGCCCTTAACCCCTTCTGCTCCCCCGCTGTGTATATACTTTACCTGTCCTCGCTGCACGGGTCCGGCGTCCTGCTCTGCTGTCCGGCCAATCGGTGTGTTGCCCAGCCGCAGCCACTGATTGGCCGGGCGGGAGAGCAGGACGCCGGACCCGTGCAGCGAGGAGAGGTAAAGTATATATACAGCGGGGGAGCAGAAGGGGTTAAGGGCGGTATAATTACATACTCGCTGCGGTCGTTTAGACCGCAGCAAGTATGTAGTGTATGGGAACTTCCAGGACCTGCCGGGCTCGCAGCGAGAATCTCGCTGCGAGCCCGTCCGTGTGAATATACCCTTATAACAGTTTTATTTTTACACCTACGGGGCTGTATGAGATGTCATTTCCTTCCGCCATGATTTTTAGTTTTTATTAATACCATTTTTGTTAAGATCGGACGTTTTGATCACTTTTTATTATTTTTGTTTTAATATATAATGTAAAATCGGTAATCCGTGCACTTTTTCCCCTCTTTTCATCTACGCTGTTCACCGTTTGCCATGACACTTGTTATATTTTAACAGATCTGACAATTACACACGCTACAGTATATTATATCTTTATTTATTTATTTATTTTTATATGTTTTATTTATATAATGGAAAAGGGGGGTGATTTGAACTTTTATTGGGGGAGGGGCTTTGGGGTAGTGTAATAGTGTTTTGAGCGACTTTTACACTTGTGTGATTATTCACACTGATCACTCAGTGTGATAGGCGATCTGCTCATTGAGCCTGCCTGTGTAGGCTCAGTGAGCAGATCGCCGATTGGACTGCACGGAGGCAGGTGAGAGACCTCCGGCGGACCGTTTTAACAATCGGGACCGGGGGGGCGTGGCCAGCTGCCGACTCGGATGGTTGTGTGAGAAGGAGCTCCGGCCTCACTCAGCCAAATTAGCGACTTGGACCGCAAATTAATCATTAGCGACAGCACAGTAAGAGAGGTGAGACACCCTAGATCACCATCAGAATGCAAAATCGGGAGAAAGAGACAGGGAAAGCCCCGAAATTTAATGAAAACCGGCAGCAGAGGGGAAGCCAAGATGGCGCCGGCTCCCGGAGCGGGGACCGAGCGCCGTCACACACAGCTTCAGAGAGACTGCAGCACACATTCTCTAAAGCCTCCCCAGGACACACTGCTAACAAAAAAGCAGTTAAACCCCCATCATCTTCCACATCGGGAGACAAGGGACAACATAAGATAAACAGATATGCTATACTGTCTGGCCAGACTGCAAAAGAAAAAGGGGAGGGATCATCCCCTCAGCACAGCCATGCTGCAGAGGGAGAGCACAAACGGCCCCATGACAACTCCTATGGGCACAGCAGCTCTACCAGCAACTCTCCCATCATGCAGAGCCCAGCTAAACAGAAATCCAAACAAACTAGTGACTTTTCAATAGACTCTGACCAAGATTATGAGAATAATGACTGTTTTGATGCATTACCTGCTAATGAATCACCAACTACAAATTCCTCCATTAAACAAATGCTCTCTGCTATGAGAGATTCTCTTGATCAGAGAATAGAAAAGAAAAATGCCATTATTCAAGCGGCTATTCTAGACATTGGTCAGCGTGTAGACCAGATTGAAAACAAAATGGAGGACATGGCCACTTCCCATAATTCACTTGTTGATGCTCAACAATCTTTGGAAGCTGAAGTACAACAATTAAAAAATAAAATCACAGACATGGAAGACCGAACAAGAAGGAATAATCTGAAATTTAGGGGCATCCCAGAATCGGTCTCTCCTACAGAACTGACACATTACATTCAAAGATTTATTAAAGAAATGCTTCCAGACTGTACTCACAGAGACTTAATTATTGACAGGGCCCACAGAGTCCCCCGCCCTCGTCACCTCTCATCAGATATACCAAGAGATACACTCGTTAGAGTACACTTCTTCCATATCAAAGAATCATTTCTTACTGCTTGCAGAAAGAGAGAAGCAATCCCCGACAAATATAAAAATATTTCAGTTTTCGCAGATTTTTCAGCGGCGACTCTACAATGGAGAAGATCACTAGGCCCCATTACATCTACACTTCGGGAAGAAAATATAATTTACAAATGGGGATATCCGAACCGTCTCATAGTCACCAGGAATGGCACCACATCTACGATCTATCAACTAAAGGACGGCCTACAACTCCTGGAAGCATGGAACCTGGTAGCAGCTTCTGACTCCTCACGTCCCGACCCTGCTCCTAAGAAGATACCACGTGAATGGCACTCCACCTCTAAAGACTGAGGTCCACCCAACATCCTACATTAAAGGCCCTAAAATAAGACACTGTTCTGTTCCAATCGGATCGGCTTTGGCTGAACTCTTTACCCCCCCTGACACTTCGAGCTAACCTGATGTTAGCTATTTTTCTTTTTCTTGAGTTCTGGATGCCCTTATACGGCATTTATGTTTTTCTGGTTAATGTTATCAATAATCTTTTTTGTTTGATGTTGTATTTCATTGCAGGTACTACTCCAGCTATCTTTGGGGGATATTGTTGCATCTTCCGACGTCACATGGTACAACCTGAGGGTATTGTGCACTCGACAATTGATTACTATTGTCTTAGCTTTTATATTATAGACTTAAATGGTGATTAACTTTTTATCATACAATGTAAGAGGTCTAAATTCCCCAGCAAGAAGAGCATTCTTATGGTCAGAAGCCAAAAAGCTTGACTGCGATGTTCTTTGTGCTCAGGAAACACACTTGTTACAAACAGATGCTCATAGATGCAAGAATTTGGCTTTTCCAACTATTATACAAGCACACTACCAATCTAAAAGTAGAGGGGTTCTAATTGCTTTCAGAAATACAGTGGCACTCACTATACATGAACAAATATGCGACCCATTAGGTAGATATATCATTATTGTATGCACCCTTAATAATGTCACATACACCATCGCCAATATATATGCACCCAACACGAAACAACTATTTTTTATAAAGAAAATCAACAGATTAATTTCCAAACATAAAAAAGGATATGTGGTCATATGTGGAGACTTTAATATTGTACCGGACTTACAAAGAGACTCCACTTCACAATCTACAAGACATCAACCATCTCTAGATACTTTTCTATGGGAACACGAACTATATGATATGTGGCGTGCTTTCCATGGGAATGAATTAGACTATACTTATTATTCTCAAGTACATAACAATTATTCCAGAATTGACCTGGTACTAGCTGATCTCCCATCGTCAGTTTGCTTCACTAAAATTAAGATTGAAACAAGGACATGGTCAGATCACTCCCCAATTTCATTTTCTATGTCAGAACAAACAAACTGGTGTGTTTATGGCGCTGTAACACATTTCTCATTTCTCATGCGACACACAAAGCAGAAGTTGAAAAAACCCTTATTGATTACTTTGCGCATAATGCTAACGATGAAGTATCGGCGGAAGTAGTCTGGAACGCCCATAAGGCAGTAGTCCGCGGTACCCTAATTAAACTTGGCGCACAAGTAAAAAAGGAAAAGTTAAAAACTATTACATCTCTACTAACAGAGATCAAGCGCGTAGAGAAATTACACAAACGCCTCCAATCACATACTACCACTATGGAACTGAAAGCCTTGCGCTCCAGACTACGAGATGCCATGATATCAGACTATGAATACAAATTTAGAAAACTCAAACGTTTATACTATTCACAAAGTAATAAAGCAGGCAAATTACTGGCACAACGACTAAAAATACAACACGCCAAAACAAGAATCCCATTCCTTATAGACCCAACTTCTAAAAGTAAACTGATAACCCCCTCAGCAATAGCTGAATGCTTTCAAAAATTCTACGAAAAATTATATAATTTAAAGGATGATCCTAGTGTCAAACAACCATCGCCAGACCAAATAGAAGCCTTTCTAAATTTAGTCCAACTTCCAAATATTTCATCTGACCATCTTTCACAACTTAATGCTCCCTTCTCTATACAGGAACTAGAATCAATCATTAAATCCCTACCCGCTCACAAATCCCCTGGCCCAGATGGCCTCACAAACCTATATTACCGATCCTTTTTCCCACTTTTAGCTCCCCACCTCTTAACGTTTTTCAAAAAAATCCGTGATATGGGCAGGTTCCCTGACGAGAACCAACGTGCACATTACCAAAACCGGGCAAACCTAGCGATGAACCCAAACACTACAGACCAATCTCATTGCTAAACTGCGACCTAAAAATATACGCAAAACTACTTGCCAATAGACTAGCAACTGTGCTGCCTGCCATCATCAACAGCGACCAAACGGGATTCATTAAATCCCGCCAAGCATATGAAAATACTAGGAAGGTTATCAATATAGCACACCATATTTCGACTTCTAAAATCCCAGCAGTGTTAGTTGCCTTAGACGCCGAAAAGGCGTTCGATAGAATAGCCTGGCAATATGCGTTTGCTGTCTTACGCCGGATGGGGATCACTGGTGAGTTCTTTAAATGCATAACTGCACTATACTCAAATCCCTCTGCCCAAATATTCACCAATGGAGCCATGTCTCCTCCCTTTGCAATTACGAACGGGACGAGACAGGGATGCCCCCTTTCCCCACTAATATTCATCTTATCTATTGAACCACTAGCCCAACTTTTTCGTTCAGACCCCAAGATTAATGGCATTGCTGTTGGTGGCGGCAGGCATGTACTCTCCTTATATGCTGACGATGTCATCCTTATGCTTAGTAATCCGGTTTCATCGCTGGAAAGAGCTTTACAACTGCTTCAAAAGTTTGGTGATGTTTCTTACTACAAACTAAATGCACAAAAATCAGAAGCTTTACCATTTAACGTTTCCTCAGGGGACCTGTCCAAGATGAAGCTCTCGTTCCGGTTGGACTGGAGAGAGGATTCCATCAAATACTTAGGTACTATCATCACCAAAAATCCTAAACTCCTATTTGCAAATAACTACCCACCACTACTATCTGAACTTAATCAATTAGCCTCTCAGATGTCTAAAGTAGAGACATCATGGATAGGCAGAGTAGCAGCTTTCAAGATGCTTCTACTACCAAAACTACTATTCCTGTTTCAAACAATGCCTATTTTTATACCACAATACTTTTTCAAATCCATACGCACATTGATATCCCAATACATTTGGGCAGGCCGCTCACCACGAATTGCCCATAAAATTCTTATTAAACCGACTAATATGGGTGGTCCTCATTTATATTATCAAGCAACAATTATTAAACAATTACAGTTATGGTGGGCTAACGATACTGACAAACCGTGGGTACAATTAGAGCGAGACATATGCGGTATGGATCTGAAAGACCTCCTGATTTCCTCTGTGTGGGGATCACCCTCCTTTAGTCCACCCCTATCGCCCCCTATGGTAGCTAGTCTTAAATGTTGGAAACAGTGCCATGAAACACATGGCCTCCCTTGCACCTTAATCACCTCTTGTTTACCTTTTATAAACCTAAAAGCTTTACTACCCACCTCTTCCCATACGCAGATACAGGGCTGGCATGATAGAGGTATAACAACAATAGGTCAGCTGTTCAGCAGAAATATAATGAGAGATTACCAATCACTTCAAACACTATTCTCACTCCCCAGACAAGAATTTTTCCTTTACCTACAGCTCCGACACCTCTTAACCTTCTCCCCTCAACAATCCGTTAAATGGAACAAACTGTTTATAACTCAACTCAACAGACCTCTGAAAGGCCTCAAACCAATATACAATCACATAGGAGGCTTCGATATGTTTATTAAAGATACTTCAATCTCTAAATGGGAAAACATGCTTCACACCACCTTTTCAGATCAAGACTGGCAATGTTCATTCCACTGGTCACTAAAATCAGTTATAAGCGCACAACAACGTGAAAATATTCTCAAATGTCGTTTACATTGGTACTTCACTCCACAACGACTACACCTTATGTATCCTGAAACATCAGCTGATTGTTGGCGAGAATGTGGGAATGTAGGCACGCTTCTACATCTACTATGGGAATGTCCATACCTGAAACTCTTTTGGCGACAAGTATCAGATATCTTATCAGAAATCCTACACACCCCCTTTCGCCTGACTCCAGCAATGGCCTTGTTATCATTAGAGATATCACACATCCCAGTAAAACATAGGCCTTTGACCTGTAAAATATTAACCCTAGCCCGAATACTTATCACCAGGAAATGGAAATCTCGTGCATCACCACTTGCATCAGAAATTTTAGCTGAGATACGCCATGTCTATTTAATGGAAAAATACATAGCATATGGTAGGGGGACTACCAATACGTTCATGTCTCAATGGCACCTTTGGGAATCGAGTAAGTTCCATGTGACGTCGGACACGTAATCAATGATACTAATTTTGCCTTATTTTTCCTCATAGGATGACTACCTAAACTGTATATACCTGCACTATGTTTTTAAGTTTCTATGTTTTTTCTTTTCTGTTTTCTTTTTTTTTTTTTTGCGGTTGTACCGTATACAGAAACAATAGTAAATATCTGTAACAATAAGACAAGACCAAATAATATACTAATGGTCTCCTCAATACAAATTATAACTTTTATAGAATAACCTATACGGCCGGATTGTTCCTGTTTTACTTATTTACTTGATTATTATCATTACCTAGGTTCATTTAACCTGTATAATGCAAACTGTAAACGGTTTATTTCTCTTCACATGTAAAAATGTATCTAAAAAATTTCTAAATAAAACTTTTTGAAACGTTAACAATCGGGACCCCCTGAGACGTCACGTCTCGGGCCCGCGTCAGACACCCGGAAGCGGCCGGGAACCGGGCACTGGAGCGCCGCGATGCGGGACCCAGCGCAAAAGTGCCCCCACGCTGGAGTACCCCTTTAAGTAATCATTCTGCTAATCACAGACGACTGTGTCCCATAGAGTCTCACAAGTTTCTACATATGGATCTATGTTCTGAGCCATTGCCCATGTTTCTGTCTTTTGCCTAGTCTCCTGATTCCTTATGTAACATACTCTCCTGGTAATCTGTTCATTGGCTTGGGTACTGATACCCCTATGGTTTCTGACTTCGTTCCTGATGCCACCCCCTAGTTTTGACCTCAGCTCTGACTTTTGATTATGTTTTTGCTTCCAGGTCTGTCCCTAATGTACCAGCTGTTTTTGACCCAGGTAACTGACTATTTGCCGTCCTGTTAAGTAGAATTAGACAGTAATGGACCTTCACACAGTTGGAGCTGCCAACTATTGTGCCAGGAACTCCAAGGAACAGGAACAGGTAGGTAGGAACAGGGATGCTAGTAGAATGTAGGGCTGCTCTTCCCTATCTTCCCCCCATATTCCTTATGGCTTATACATGTCTAGTTACATACATGATAGTACAACATTAAATAACTATTTGGATGCTGATATTTGTATACATAGAGGTATTTTTTTCAGATCTACAGTACAGTTCAGTGCACACAGCTAAAGAAAGAAACCTGACCAATTTTACCATTTGTATTTCATGTGTCTGAAGCCAGTAAAATGCTTCCTGCAAAGCTTATAGCCTTACGCTGCATCTGAAGGTGATAATAATGAGAAGTAATGACTACAGGTGACATGGTGTAAATGAGGTTACGCTATTCTTATACAATTATATAAGGGGAAGTGTGAGGACAGTTTTAAAATCAGCAGTAAACTACTTACTAGAAGTCTATACAAAATTATGTCATCTGATGTCATAGAAATGCTGATAGTGGTGTTCAAGTTAAATTGTATGTACAATGAAATGTTAGTGAAGGCTGAGTAAAGAAAGGCCCCCCCCCCCAGAGGGTACATATAGGGAAGTAGCTTGTTGCCCTTTAAAAAATGTACCATTAGAAATGACAGGGTCTACTCTTGGTGACTGCAGTATATTGTGATCAGGTCTCTACATATAGGGCTTTTTCTCACGTTCCATAAAAAAAAGGAACCTACAGAGGGGATGGGAGGTACTTGACTCTATACCCACCCGGCATTATGTATCAATATGATGTCAGGAGCTAGGAAAGCCCATAGACTGTGCAGAGGTTGTGGCTGCACCTTGACCCTGAAACCTTAGGGGCACAAAAGAGTCCTTTGTACCATATAAGGGGCATTGGTATAATTAAGCACCTGCCGTTATTATGCTATAGAAAAAAAAGTAAAACCCATTTTTGTCTTCAGTTTGGGTGGGGTTTTGCAACTCGGTTCCATTTAAGTGAATAGAGCTTAAAGGAGAAGTTAAATGGGGGGAACATAACAAGGGGTGGGGGAACATAACAAAGACAGTATGCTTACCGGACCTTGTGCCTGCACTATGCTGCATCACCGGATGTTGCTTTCTTCATTCTTCAGGGTTTGTCACGACCCGGCTTACACCCCACTGATGGGCGCGATTTAGCCTTCTTAGCCAATCAGTGACTGCAGTGGTGTCCCACCCCCCTCAATTATTGACTGGCTGAGCAGAGCATCCATTGGCCGGGTCATGATGTAGCTGTAGGGGAGTTCTGCAAACCATTAGCAGGGTCCAGAAGCAAGTCGCAGCACTGTGCGGGCACCTGGATGGGTAAATATAACTTCTTTATTATGTTCCCCCCACCCCCGTATGGAAATTATTTTTAACCCCTGCCGGACCTCTCCTTTAATTGCAAACCACACCTGAACCGAAGACAAGAGTTGTGCTGTCTCTGAAAGAAAGTGGTCCTGTTTTTCTAACACTGGATAATTCATTTAAAGAAAAACATTAGACGAAGAGAAGGATGGAAAGAAATTTGGAGAAAAAGACCACCAAAAAAAAAGGCAAAAATGTAGTGTCTACCACACACTTCACTAATCTCTTTGGAAAATTAGATTTCATTGTTGATTTCATGGATTTATGAATATTTGTTTCTGTTTTCATTTTTTTAAGCAGCAAAACCTTCGTATTTATTTTTTCTAGTAAGGGTGGACACTGCAGAAGGCTTGGGTGAAAAAACAGTAGATGGCTCCTTACTCTCCAACAGCACATCGTAGCTCATTTCTCTCTAGCTAATCCCTCACAAATAACTCAATTCAATGCAATCTAGCAGTAATTGTGAGCCATAAAATTCATTAGGTAAGTCATTTAAATGCAATCTAGTAGACAGTAGGAAGCAGAATTATTTTCTTGTTAAATTAGCAGTATATCCACTTACCTACCAGTCTCCCATTCAGCTGCACAGGTAACACATATGGCCTATCCACTTCTGCCTCTGTTCATTTGGCCCAGGTCAGTCAGAATGAATACAAATCTTAATCCTGATGATTTATACTGTATAGTTGTTGGTCTGGACAGAAGGACCAGCTTCAGTGCCATATCACCAAAAGTGCACCTTTGTGGACTGATTCTGCAAAGCCTATTGAGAAGCCCTTAACTTTAAGTTTATATTGTTATCCTAAAAGGGGTATTCTGGTCAGATGAAATACATGTTGAAGCATCCCTTCTTCTGGAGACCAACAAATTCTTTTCAGTCTCCTTCCCCAAGTTCTGAGCCTCTTCACAGTGACTCAGCTGATCCCATAGGTTTTCAATGGTATTCAGGTCTGGAGAAAATGCAGGCCACGCCATTTGACGTTCCCCAGCCATTCCCCAATTATGTGATTTTGACAAGCTGAAGATGAAATATGCCTGTGTTGTTCATGCAGAGGAACAATGACTGGATTTCTGATGTTATTCAAGTAGTATGAGCTTGAGTTTATCTTTCACAAAGTGTAGGGCAGTTCTGTATTGACACACCTGACCACCACCAAGCACCATATAACACACTCCTTGTTAGAGAACAGCAAGTCGTGCAAAAAGGACTCAAACATTAAACAGTTGGACATGTGCATTTAGAAGTTTAGAGAAGGTGACTATCCCAGTTTTGAAACAACCAAAAATAATTTTTTTTTGTTTGCATTTTGTTTATCTTGTGGCTGTCCTTCCAGGATGAGCAGTTTTACACAGTATCACAGGTTCCAGAATGCAATGCTTTCCCCCAGCTGTTCATCACAGTCCTCCACCCTGCCCATTCCCCGCCCAAATCTGTTGCAGAACATCTAGGCTGTGTTCACACATTGCAGTTTCATTGTGTTACTGAATTATTTACAGTACTTTATTATTTCATTGTGTTCTTTATTGTTTCATTGTATTCTCTACCTGTAACACCACACAGCACACTGTATTCTCTACCTGTAACACCACACAGCACGCTGTATTCTCTACCTGTAACACCACACAGCACACTGTATTCTCTACCTGTAACACCACATAGCACATTGTATTCTCTACCTGTAACACCACCAAGCACACTGTATTCTCTACCTGTAACACCACATAGCACACTGTATTTTCTACCTGTAACACCACACAGCACGCTGTATTCTCTACCTGTAACACCACACAGCACACTGTATTCTCTACCTGTAACACCACACAGCACGCTGTATTCTCTACCTGTAACACCACATAGCACACTGTATTCTCTACCTGTAACACCACACAGCCTGCTGTATTCTCTACCTGTAACACCACATAGCACACTGTATTCTCTACCTGTAACACCACAAAGCACACTGTATTCTCTACCTGTAACACCACACACAGCACACTGTATTTTCTACCTGTAACACCACACAGCACACTGTATTTTCTACCTGTAACACCACACAGCACGCTGTATTCTCTAACTGTAACACCACACTGTATTCTCTACCTGTAACACCAAACAGCACATTGTATTCTCTACCTGTAACACCACCAAGCACACTGTATTCTCTACCTGTAACATCACACAGCACACTGTATTCTCTACCTCTAACACCACCAAGCACACTGTATTCTCTACCTGTAACATCACACAGCACACTGTATTCTCTACCTATAACACCACCAAGAACACTGTATTTTCTACCTGTAGCACCACACAGCACTGTATTTTATACCTGTAACACTACACAGCACGCTGTATTCTCTACCTGTAACACCACAAAGCACACTGTATTCTCTACCTGTAACACTACACAGCACGCTGCATTCTCTACCTGTAACACCACACAGCACCCTGTATAATCTACCTGGAACACCAAACAGCACACTGTATTCTCTACCTGTAACACCACACAGAACACTGTATTCTCTACCTGTAACACCACACACAGCACACTGTATTTTCTACCTGTAACACCACACAGCACACTGTATTTTCTACCTGTAACACCACACAGCACGCTGTATTCTCTAACTGTAACACCACACTGTATTCTCTACCTGTAACACCAAACAGCACATTGTATTCTCTACCTGTAACACCACCAAGCACACTGTATTCTCTACCTGTAACATCACACAGCACACTGTATTCTCTACCTGTAACACCACACAGCACACTGTATTCTCTACCTCTAACACCACCAAGCACACTGTATTCTCTACCTGTAACATCACACAGCACACTGTATTCTCTACCTATAACACCACCAAGCACACTGTATTTTCTACCTGTAGCACCACACAGCACTGTATTTTATACCTGTAACACTACACAGGGTATTCTGGTCAGATGAAATACATGTTGAAGCATCCCTTCTTCTGGAGACCAACAAATTCTTTTCAGTCTCCTTCCCCAAGTTCTGAGCCTCTTCACAGTGACTCAGCTGATCCCATAGGTTTTCAATGGCATTCAGGTCTGGAGAAAATGCAGGCCACGCCATTTGACGTTCCCCAGCCATTCCCCAATTATGTGATTTTGACAAGCTGAAGATGAAATATGCCTGTGTTGTTCATGCAGAGGAACAATGACTGGATTTCTGATGTTATTCAAGTAGTATGAGCTTGAGTTTATCTTTCACAAAGTGTAGGGCAGTTCTGTATTGACACACCTGACCACCACCAAGCACCATATAACACACTCCTTGTTAGAGAACAGCAAGTCGTGCAAAAAGGACTCAAACATTAAACAGTTGGACATGTGCATTTAGAAGTTTAGAGAAGGTGACTATCCCAGTTTTGAAACAACCAAAAATAATTTTTTTTTGTTTGCATTTTGTTTATCTTGTGGCTGTCCTTCCAGGATGAGCAGTTTTACACAGTATCACAGGTTCCAGAATGCAATGCTTTCCCCCAGCTGTTCATCACAGTCCTCCACCCTGCCCATTCCCCGCCCAAATCTGTTGCAGAACATCTAGGCTGTGTTCACACATTGCAGTTTCATTGTGTTACTGAATTATTTACAGTACTTTATTATTTCATTGTGTTCTTTATTGTTTCATTGTATTCTCTACCTGTAACACCACACAGCACACTGTATTCTCTACCTGTAACACCACACAGCACGCTGTATTCTCTACCTGTAACACCACACAGCACACTGTATTCTCTACCTGTAACACCACATAGCACATTGTATTCTCTACCTGTAACACCACCAAGCACACTGTATTCTCTACCTGTAACACCACATAGCACACTGTATTTTCTACCTGTAACACCACACAGCACGCTGTATTCTCTACCTGTAACACCACACAGCACACTGTATTCTCTACCTGTAACACCACACAGCACGCTGTATTCTCTACCTGTAACACCACATAGCACACTGTATTCTCTACCTGTAACACCACACAGCCTGCTGTATTCTCTACCTGTAACACCACATAGCACACTGTATTCTCTACCTGTAACACCACAAAGCACACTGTATTCTCTACCTGTAACACCACACACAGCACACTGTATTTTCTACCTGTAACACCACACAGCACACTGTATTTTCTACCTGTAACACCACACAGCACGCTGTATTCTCTAACTGTAACACCACACTGTATTCTCTACCTGTAACACCAAACAGCACATTGTATTCTCTACCTGTAACACCACCAAGCACACTGTATTCTCTACCTGTAACATCACACAGCACACTGTATTCTCTACCTCTAACACCACCAAGCACACTGTATTCTCTACCTGTAACATCACACAGCACACTGTATTCTCTACCTATAACACCACCAAGAACACTGTATTTTCTACCTGTAGCACCACACAGCACTGTATTTTATACCTGTAACACTACACAGCACGCTGTATTCTCTACCTGTAACACCACAAAGCACACTGTATTCTCTACCTGTAACACTACACAGCACGCTGCATTCTCTACCTGTAACACCACACAGCACCCTGTATAATCTACCTGGAACACCAAACAGCACACTGTATTCTCTACCTGTAACACCACACAGAACACTGTATTCTCTACCTGTAACACCACACACAGCACACTGTATTTTCTACCTGTAACACCACACAGCACACTGTATTTTCTACCTGTAACACCACACAGCACGCTGTATTCTCTAACTGTAACACCACACTGTATTCTCTACCTGTAACACCAAACAGCACATTGTATTCTCTACCTGTAACACCACCAAGCACACTGTATTCTCTACCTGTAACATCACACAGCACACTGTATTCTCTACCTGTAACACCACACAGCACACTGTATTCTCTACCTCTAACACCACCAAGCACACTGTATTCTCTACCTGTAACATCACACAGCACACTGTATTCTCTACCTATAACACCACCAAGCACACTGTATTTTCTACCTGTAGCACCACACAGCACTGTATTTTATACCTGTAACACTACACAGCACGCTGTATTCTCTACCTGGAACACCACCAAGCACACTGTATTTTCTTCCTGTAACACCACAGAGCACTGTATTCTATACCTGTAACACCACACAGCACCCTGTTACTACCTGTAATACTAATATTGGAATAAAGTAAAGAACTTTTAGAATAATTTTTTTTTTATCCTTCTCATCTCCACGCACATATTATGATCGATTATCTTTTATCTTTGAAGTTGAGCCCCACAATAAGGACTTTATCTGATATTATCTTACATGGGATATACTGTTTATGCCTCCTTTTTTGTCAGGTGGGATTGGCAGTGCCTCTCTGTCGTTTAGCATAATTTAATTGTGTTACTGCATCATTTTTGTGAAGATGCTTCAGTACTGCAATGACACTCCAGCATGTGTGAACAGAGCCCTCATTTCACTGCAGACTTTTGCAGAATCAGTGAAGTTGCAGCACCTGCTTCTGGCTGCTCAGAGATGATGAATCATTAAGGGGATTGGGGGATCCATCCAAGCCTCCTGTCTGCATCATCAGCCTGTGCTCAGCAAACAAACACAATGTGAGACAGAGGCATGGAATCTTTGTCTCCTAAGGTGGGTGAGCAGTGGGAGCAGGAGACAATGTGGATTGGCACAGAGGCCAGTTTTCTTCACTTCCTGGATGTCAATCAGCTACCAGTGTGGCATAACTCTACGGATATGATAATGCACTATATAGACACTTTTAATAGAAAAAAAGTTTTCCTTTTCTGGAGTTAAGCTCACCTGTATAAGTTTATCTGGAAAGTACACTCGCAAGCCAAATACTCTTAACTTTTTATGAGTAGTGTATATTATTCATGTTGTAATATTTTGCAATTCAACTGCAAAATAACAATGCTTCCTAAATCTCACAGCATTTCTTGTTGTTACCAGATAATAAATAAACCATTACAGATTGCTATACACACATTAGCTTAAAGGGAGGTTTATGAAGGGAATTGTTCCTAGTCATTAGTTGTAATCATTGGACACTATGCGACTAATTTACTGAGAACATACATTAACATGTTGTTGTTACATTACATGGCACATGTATTTATAGGACCATGAGCATCAACAGCAAACAATAGACTTATGTATTAAATAGCATTAATGGATATATGATATTTGTTCATACACGTTTTATTCTAGAAGACCAATCTACAGTGATGGAATAATTCGTCACAATAATTACGTGTGCGATTGGGTTATTGCCCAAAGCGACCTTTTGGCTCTATGGTAAACAATATGATTGTAATTAGTCGGTATTGTATAAGGAAACAGAATGTCTTCCAGAGGGAAGAAGCAGTGGAAAATAAATCAGTTCACATAGTTGTGCAGCAGAGTTGAATGTGTTATTGTTTCTTTTGTGCACCATAATAACTCAGTGACTAATACATAGTTAATTGTGTTAGGTCCAATGAAAGAATAGTACAATAAACACGAGTTGTTTTATTTAACCTTCATATAGTTCTGGAGATCTTTTATTTTATTTATAAAGTTTGATGGAAAATCCTTTAAATGTTCTGTACTTTTTTCTGCATGAGATGTCAGGTATAAATTGCAGGTTGCACAAAAGTGGTGCCTAGAGAGGTCATTTTATTTTTATTAAGTCCAACTACAGGCCTAACTACAGGCGGGAGCACAATGGGAGAGTGAGAGGAATGAGTTAATCCATCCAAAGTTTGAAAGAAAAATAAATCCTTTTCCATCCAAAGTTTGAAAGAAACAATAAGACTTTTTCTCATGGAACTTTCACTGAACTTGTTCAAGGATATACAGCTGGTTTCGAGATTATGGAACTCTCCTATGTGACTGAACCTGTTCCCAGCAGAAAATAAATGTTATTCTATAATTCTCATAAGCAGATAACAAATGTTTTTTAGCATCCTTATGTATGTATCAACATCCTTATGTAAACAATTTATCTGTCAAAATATATCGTATAAAATATATAGTTATTAGTTAAAATATATAGTTATTAGTTTTTTGAATAATACGTATATAGTGTATGACTTTGCATTTTACATTCATATCCATTGGTTTTTTTCTGTATAAACAAAGGTGGGTTCTCAGAGATAGTTGGAACATTGCTTACCTTAGAAAACTTCTGATATGACACTAGAAAGAATGTTTTGTCTCAAGAACTATTTCCCTCAGAGACATGTTTATCAGTGTTTAAGGACATTCTCAGAGGAAAGTTGCCTGTCTGTTACAGTGGGAATAATGTGAAAGTATTATTGCACAGAATGTGTTGTTCTAACCTTTTTGAATAATAATAATGGATACTAATATAGATGCTATTGCGCATGACTGAATATCTAAATCACTAGAACCGCCTCATCTATGTCTTATTAGCATTTGTTACCACCCTATATTTTATCTGTCTATAAAATGTGATCACCATAATAAAAACTGGGGCCATATACACCAGACTTGTTTGCAAGATACGTTGTCTGTGTCCTCATTCTAAGTGCATGGTGTGGGAGAGGGGATCCGGACCCATTCTCCAACTCAATTAGGGAACAGCCAACAACAGTAGGCCTTCTTTGGGAAGGCACCTCGACATTATTGGCGCCCGAACAGGGACACGCCCATTACATCGGGAGATCGGATGACCTGCACTGCTGTACCAGGAGAGAGAGGGGTGAACAAGGAGACCACAAAACCTGGCCAGGTAAGAGTAAAAATTTGTTTGCTCTTTTCTGTGCTCTCCTCCTTCACATCTTTCTTACCTACCTCTGCAGAGTAAGTTATCAAAGTGAACTCACGATAGGCGTGTTAATTTGAACTCTGTTCTCCTCTTGTTGGCTGTTTTATGTCTGTTTGTCCTAACCTGTGAGGGATAGTATATAGTAGGCGAAGAATTGCTCATTCAGGCTAAAACTGTTACTCAGGGCCCGGCCGTGGTTGTCACACAGATCCTCATAAACACGGAGCGTTGTGCAGTGGGAACAGTGCCAGTGCTAAAACCACCTTGGAATGAGCCTAGTAGCCTAACTATACAAGGACGCTGGACAGTGGTCTGGTTGTTTCCAAGGGAAAGATCTGTAATATGCTAATTACTGTCCTCTGTATACTTGGGGTAACTTGTTTTGCAATCTACATAGCAGCAAGAGTGTATTTCAACATAAGAGAAGGAAGCCCTGAACCGTGGAATATTCTAAGTCCCAGCTTTTGGTAGTGATCCGTGGTCATAAGTGTACAGGACACAAGAAAGAAAATCATCAGTTGATTATTCTGGGTGCCTCCTGTCATAAGTGTACAGGACACAAGAAAGGAAATCATCAGTTGATCATTCTGGGTGCCTCCTGTTATACGATCACGAAGTAATATAAAATGGGACACACAGAATCAAAAGGGGTTTCTGCAACCCACATAGTGACCTGCCGATATGGCAAAGAACAAGCAAAAAGGGCAAAAGCAATGTTGAAATATTTTAACATCCAACACGATGCTGTTTTTAACCCCAATACTTGGACTAAAGTCCAAGAAACAAGGGGAGGATTAATAATTGATAATGGATGGGAAATGACAGTTACCCATATGAAAGATCTATCTCAACAGGCAAAAGACCAACAATGGATGTATGACTGGACAGAGGGAACCTGGGATATAACCCAGAGGGGAGATAACAAAAAGGGACTGAGCCTTACTTCAGCTCCAAATCCCCCCCCTTCTTACACAAAAACAGTAAACGGACCCCCGGGATGGGTATGTGTCAATTGTGGTCAACAAAACCCAGACTGGGAAGACACTTGCTTAGCATGTGGGGCACACAAGCCTCATCCTGATGCTTTGCACCCTGTGATTGAGAGAAGGATATTTATTAAGGAACCAATAGATCCTAATAATCCTGATGCTCCACGAGATTACCAACTAAGGACATTTGATGAATATAAACCCTGGCAACCTGGGGATCAAATGTCCCTGTTGCAGAATGCACCAAATCCTGGAATAGCTCCTGTTAGTTTCTGGAGGTACCTAAATCAAATTCAAGGTACATATAGAGCCGCCTGGATAGATATGATGGATCTCTGTAGAATGAAAATGAGCCCGGTTCAATTTTCCCAACTCCAGGCACATATTGGCAATCGTGTACCTCATGACATAAGGTCAATGGCATCAGGAGAACAGTTTATGCCACATTTAAATGTTTTTTGCCAAATGCAACAGAGACAAAAGGGATCCGCAGGACCAGTAATGCAAGGTCCTCAGGAATCAGTGACTGATTATTCTTTCAGACTAAACCAGTCATATCAAGATGAGGGATTGGATCTACAAGATGCAGCAGTCAGAAGATTGCTAACAAGAGCTTTCATAGATGGTTTAAGACACCCAATTGCAGATAAACTGAAATTATGTTGCCCAGAGTGGAGACAGGCAGATAATGTGGATGATATGGTTACAAAAGCATGTGGAATCCAATTGGATTTGCAAGAAGGAAAACAAAAAAGAGTAGTGGTAGCTGCGGCCAATGAACAGCAACCTGGCCAGAAACCACGGAGAGGTCCCACTTGCTACTATTGTGGTAAGATAGGACATATGATCAAGGAATGCAGGAAAAGAAAACGGGATAATAAAGAAGAAGAAAAGGAGGAGTCAGAGCCAAAGAGACAACAATGACTATATGTGGCAGAGGATAAATACACTAGAGGACCATTTGTCAAAATACCCATACAAGTCTCTGGAGTTCAAACCCAAGCTCTAGTAGATTCAGGAGCCTCAAGATCAATGATACCCTCTGATAAGTTGTCTCCCAATGATATATCAGATGATGCAGTGAGTGTAGCTGGCTTTGATGGTCACCTACAACAAATTTCTCTTACCCACCCACTAAAAACAAAAATAGGTCCACATATATTGGTATCCAGATTTCTTGTGGGTGGATCTGGGACAATGGCACTTTTGGGTGCTGATCTTCTGTCCCGCCTGCAGGGGAACATACAATATATGGAAGATGGGAATGTTATGTTGAAAATTCCCTCAGACCTACAACCTGAGGCACTGTGTCAAATACTCAGCCTTGAAGAGCAGAATGACAGCATTCCTGCTACTTCACAGTCTGCACCCCTTGATTCCTTACCTCCCATTTTATGGGCTAAGGATAAAATTGACGTAGGAGACATGCCAGTAGCACCAGTAAAAGTGAAATGGAAAGAAAATATCACACTGCCTCAACTTCAACAGTACCCTCTTAACTCTGCTCAAGAAAAGTCATTATCTGAGCAAATAGAACCATTGTTGCAAAGGGGGGTACTGATTAAATTAAAATCTGCAGCCAATACTCCATTATTCCCTGTTAAAAAGAAGACCATCAAGGGACAACCAACTGTTTACCGAATGGTTCATGATCTAAGAGCCATAAATGCAATACTGGAACCCCTCACTCCAGTAGTCCCAAATCCCCATACGCTGCTCAATCAAATACCATCTGGAACACAGTACTATACTGTCATTGACTTGGTCAATGCCTACTGGTCAGTGCCATTGCACCCTGATTGCTATCACCTGTTCACATTCACACATAAGGGTGTCCAATATGCGTGGACGAGATTGCCACAGGGAATGGTTCATTCGCCAACTTTGTACTCTGCAGCAATGGCATCTGTCCTAGAAGCCTTTCAGCTGCCACCAGAGACAGTGCTCTTACAGTATGTTGATGACTTACTTCTTTGCTGTCCGACAAAAGAAGTTTGTGAAAAAACAAGCATGGAATTACTGAATTTCCTTGTTACAATACACTGCAAAGTGTCCAGAGACAAATTACAATTTGTCCAAGAGAAGGTCATTTTTCTAGGACATTGTCTATCAGCTGGCCAGAAACATCTGAGTCCAAGTCGCATACAAACTGTACAGCAAGCTAAACCTCCAACCAATGTGAAAAAGCTTCGTGCTTTTCTGGGACTCGTATCTTACTGTAGACAGTGGATACCAAATGCTGCAAAACTAATGCAACCATTGTATGATTGCACAAAAGAAATTCCTTTCAAATTTCCAGCAGAAGCGGCAGCTGCATTTCAAACTCTCAAGCAAGAATTGTTGAGAGCCCCTGCCTTGAGTTTGCCAAATTACGAGTATCCTTTCTTTCTCTTTATCAGAGAAATAGATGGGTATGCTTTGGGAGTCCTTACTCAGAAACATGATGGCAAACATAGACCTCTGGGGTACTATTCAGTCAAATTGGACTCAGTGGTCAAAGCAGCTCCCACTTGCCTAAGGACTGTTATATCAGTACAAATCATGGTGGATAAAGCATCAGATGTATCTTTAGATTATCCTACCACCATTCTAACTACTCATGACGTCTATGCCATACTAACACAGGTCCAAACTAAGCATCTGTCAATGGCTAGACAAGTCCGTATGCAATGTGCACTTCTCCTTCCTCCTAATTTCATCTTTCAAAAACTCACAAGTCTAAATCTGGCTGAACTTCTCATATTCACAGATTTGGACAGGGGGGAAAAGGACAGTGACAATGGTGAAGAAACACTTGAAATCATGGAACACGACTGTGCTGAACTAATAGAAGCAGAGTCACAACCTATTCACAATATTTCAAGAATCCCATTGCCAAATCCTGTGCATGAATTTTTCATTGATGGCAGCAGGTTTGCTGATGAGCATGGCAAATTCCATACTGGATATGCTGTGGTAACCCTGCATGAGACAGTGATCTGTGGCCCTTTGCCGCCAGGCTGTTCGGCCCAGGTTGCAGAATTAACAGCACTGAAAAAGG
Source organism: Dendropsophus ebraccatus (assembly GCF_027789765.1). Classification (NCBI taxonomy): domain Eukaryota; kingdom Metazoa; phylum Chordata; class Amphibia; order Anura; family Hylidae; genus Dendropsophus; species Dendropsophus ebraccatus. The sequence goes on from NC_091462.1 coordinate 81,394,333, forward strand.
CCATAGAACAAGCAGGAGATGATGCCACCAATATCTACACTGATTCAGCATACGCACATGGCGTAATCCATGACTCAGGCCACATTTGGGCAGTGAGAGGGTTTTTAACTGCAGCAGGGAACCCTATTAAGCATGGGACTCTGATCAAAGAACTCATAGAGACAGCTGCAAAAACCAGAGATCTTGCAGTGATAAAAGTGGCTGCTCACACACGAGCAGATACCAAGGAGGCCAGAGGGAATGATTTGGCCGACAAAACTGCAAAGAAAGCAGCTCTCCTTCCACTAGAACCTGATGAAGAAGTGGATACTGTGAGTGATCAAACAGAATTACAAAAAGTCATTCAGTCTATGACGGAGGAAGAGCTTGACGAATGCACAAAAAAAGGGGTGTTGGTGGATGGAATATGGCATATTGAAGGGTTACCAGTTTTGCCAAAAGCCTGGTTTCCAACCCTTTACTCAACCTTACATCTACCTAGCCATGTCAGTGCAAATGTGATGTTGCAACAAAGCAGAAAATTCTGGTATGCACCAGGATTCAGGCATTATGTGAATGAACGCCTAAGGGTATGTCACATTTGCCAGGCCAATAACCCTGGACAGACAGTAAAAGTCCCACAAAAACATTTACCAAGGGCTTATTATCCCTTTCAAAGACTGCAAATTGACTACATCCAGATGCCAAAGTCTGGTCCACATGAGTATGTACTTGTCTGTGTGGATCTCTTTTCTGGATGGCCGGAGGCATATCCGGTAAAGTCAGCCAATGCCAGAAATACAGCAGCTAAGATTGCTATGGAACTGGTTCCAAGATTTGGCTTACCAGAAGTCATTGAATCGGATCGAGGAACGCACTTTACTGGTCAAGTGTTCCAAAATGTGTGTCAAGCTTTGGGTATAGACTCAGCACTACACACCCCCTACAGGCCACAGGCCTCAGGAAAGGTGGAAAGGCTGAATGGTACCCTTAAGCTGAAAATACAAAAAACAATGCAAGAGACACATAAACCATGGCCACAGTGCTTACCAATTGCTTTGTATTCAGTGAGAACAGCTCCTCAGGGCAAGACTAAACTCTCTCCATATGAAATATTGTTTGGGCGGGCACCGCAGTTGGGGTGTTATCTACCACAGCAGTTGGAAATGAATTGCGATAACCTATCTGCATATGTTATCAGTTTGCAAAAGCAACTAAATAATAACCATTCTCGAGTTTTCTCTTCCCTTCCAGACCCTGAGGCTGATACTGGAAGCCATAAATTACAACCTGGTGATCTTGTCTATGTAAAGAAGCATACTCGAAAAAGTCTTGAGCCCAGATTTGATGGTCCATTCCAAGTGCTTTTGACAACACCTACATCTGTCAAGTTGGAAGGAAAGGAGACATGGATCCATGCCAGCCATTGCAAACTTGCATCATGATTTTGATCCTAACTGGGTTGAGTATATCCTTGTTAAAAAAATCTGAGTCTCGAGAAAACATGTTACTAACACATCACAAATTACTTAACATGGAACTAAATGTATCTGACTGTTGGATATGTACCCACTCCCCAGTAACTGCATCTTCTCTTGCTTATCTAGCTATTCCTGTCCCATTTGAAGAATTTCTTGATGTTGATTCCTGCTGGGACCAATTAGCTAATAATGATACACAGTACAGTAGTCAGTGGAATGTCAGTGTCACAATTCCAATAGTAGGGTGGATATCTTTTCCATGGTGGGCAGGGGAAGTGAGGTCTCCAACCAAAGGTTACCAATACCTAGCATTCAAAGGGGGTAGTTGGGTGAGGAGAAACTCTACTCAAATAATACACATGGGAGATGTGCCCTTAGAGAATGTAAAAATAATATTCAATAGGACAGATGCTAGTAAAGGGACATCAGATGTATGGAAACCATCCCTACTAGAGAGAAAGATCATAGATTCTAAATGGGAATGGTCATATTTATTCAAAGGTGGTAATGAGACAACCTGTCAGAATGAACAACATAATTTATGGTGTAATGATTCATCGGCATACAGTCCAAACGATCCTACATGTGGAAACCCAGATGCTGGATATTGTAGCCCTTTGGGACAAGAACCTGAATGGTGTGCAATAAAGAGTGTAAGCAAATTGATTGATCTTGCCCATCATCTAGTTTTACAGCATTCTCACCTATGGGACCTCCCAGGAGGAGTGTATTGGGTCTGTGGAAGGAACGCCTACAAATGGCTCCCTGTGGGGATAAATGGTACCTGTACAGTGGTAAGATTGACACCTGCTACCTTTATAGTACAGACTGACGACCTCCCAATAGGTAAGATCCCTAGACATACACTGACAAAAAGGGCCAAGGACAATAAACCGCGACACAATGGAAGACCTCATCTAGTACAGATGTCAATGGCCAACAAATTTTTTAGTACTTTATTTCTGTATCCTATGGTGATGCAAACTTGGGACAAATTAGTTGAAGCCACAGACTATTTAGATGATCAGATATTTGACATACTGGATATACTTAACACCTCAGTAGCAGTGCAGAGGCAACTTATGGTAGTTACTAACCAGCACACTGTGGTGCTTGATTTTCTGACTGCTGCTCAAGGGGGGATGTGTCAGGTAGTTGGCCCTACATGTTGTCATTATGTAAATGATCAGGGAATAGTGCAAATCACAGCAGGACTGGATAAAATTGCACAACTAAGGAAAAAACATGATGAGATGATTCTGTCAGACCAGGATAAATGGTGGTCAGGGGCATTAGCTAGCTTAAATCCTGCAAATTGGTTCAATGGTATGGGAGGATGGTTCATGGGAATACTACAAACAGTTTTTCAGATCATGTTGTTTCTTTTATTGGTCTATTGTGTAATCAAAGGATTATGCTGTTGTTGTCAGAAAGTTACAAAGACTAAATCTTATACTCTATAAGTAATGATGTTTGTTTCTTTTCCTTCTAGATTGGCGTTATGATGAGGAAATTTCTTGGAGGAGGATATGCCCATGTGGCTCTAGGTGATGGTGTTGGACCCAGAAGCATCCGCACCCTGACAACCCTCGCCGGTCAGAGAGTGTTTAGGGTGCATACTGGGATTTAATCCTGTCCAGGACCCAGATTTCTTCATCATCGCCAAAAAGGGGGGACACTGAGAGGAATGAGTTAATCCATCCAAAGTTTGAAAGAAAAATAAATCCTTTTCCATCCAAAGTTTGAAAGAAACAATAAGACTTTTTCTCATGGAACTTTCACTGAACTTGTTCAAGGATATACAGCTGGTTTCGAGATTATGGAACTCTCCTATGTGACTGAACCTGTTCCCAGCAGAAAATAAATGTTATTCTATAATTCTCATAAGCAGATAACAAATGTTTTTTAGCATCCTTATGTATGTATCAACATCCTTATGTAAACAATTTATCTGTCAAAATATATCGTATAAAATATATAGTTATTAGTTAAAATATATAGTTATTAGTTTTTTGAATAATACGTATATAGTGTATGACTTTGCATTTTACATTCATATCCATTGGTTTTTTTCTGTATAAACAAAGGTGGGTTCTCAGAGATAGTTGGAACATTGCTTACCTTAGAAAACTTCTGATATGACACTAGAAAGAATGTTTTGTCTCAAGAACTATTTCCCTCAGAGACATGTTTATCAGTGTTTAAGGACATTCTCAGAGGAAAGTTGCCTGTCTGTTACAGTGGGAATAATGTGAAAGTATTATTGCACAGAATGTGTTGTTCTAACCTTTTTGAATAATAATAATGGATACTAATATAGATGCTATTGCGCATGACTGAATATCTAAATCACTAGAACCGCCTCATCTATGTCTTATTAGCATTTGTTACCACCCTATATTTTATCTGTCTATAAAATGTGATCACCATAATAAAAACTGGGGCCATATACACCAGACTTGTTTGCAAGATACGTTGTCTGTGTCCTCATTCTAAGTGCATGGTGTGGGAGAGGGGATCCGGACCCATTCTCCAACTCAATTAGGGAACAGCCAACAACAGTAGGCCTTCTTTGGGAAGGCACCTCGACAGAGAGACAAGTGAACACTGTACATGCGTTGAATCGTTAAGGCACCTGTGCAGTGTTCAGACAGGTGATGAATAGGAAAATGAATAGGGGCATACCTAATGGTGAAGAGGGCAGGGAGGAGAGACGGAGAGGTGGTGAAGGCCTAGGGCACAGATACTCTAGGCCACACCAGTTTGACACAGGGCAATAACTGCATCACCTGCTGAACGGGCCCCAGGACAGATCTTGGATTAAAAGCAGCTATCCGAAAGTACAAGTGGTTTGGGGAGGGCAGATTGTGGGTACAGAGTCGCTTTAAAGCCATGCATACAGTTGCATATAGGAAGCTATGATGCATTCATTCTCAACACACTAACAATATTGTAAAAAAAAATATATGACAGAGATGTTTAGTTAGGTAGAAACACTTCAGTGATTATTCCAATGTTTTATTCATCTCAGCATTACCAGAGCTTTGATACATCCTGTTCAATGGTGAGATTACATGATCTTTATGTCAAACTGACAAAATATGTCTGTAAGGTACAAACATCATTCCAGATTTTATTAAAGAAATATTACACACTGCCTGCTTCTCCTAAATGGAAAAAAAGGAAAACTAAACAGCTTTGTATAGTTTTACGATTTCACGATTTAGTCAATGTACAAATTTTTCCAACTTCTGTGACCTGACAGACTGTTACCTAACGCCTTCCCTCCTGGGCTAATTTTCATTTTTAATTAGTAGGCTCTCTAGCAATACCCCTAAAATATTATTTTTGAGACAAATGTAAATCTTGAAGTATAATTAAATCACAAGTAAATATGTATATATAACACTTTATCTAAATCAAAATTAAAATTCATAAAAACATATAAACAAATGAATATGTAACTACACGCTTACAAAAAAATCTCTGTATATAAATCTCATGCGGTTGCAAATGGTATAATACAGGATATAGACTTGATTATTTGTAGGTAAAATACATATAATGCGGTTAAAATTAATATAGTACAGTTAAGTCCGCATGTAGTTGTTGCATACGGTGCGAGCAAAACCGCGTGCGACTAGTGCAGGGCCCTTGCAAGTCGCCGTGGTTTATTACTACTATACTTGATCAAGTCAATTATCACTGTTCTGTTTATCAGTTCAATATAAATTGCAACAGTTAGTGGCGCTTATTAGCGTTTTCACAGAAATATGTTAAAATAGATTCGGTGGAAATCCACCTCTCACCGCTCTGAAGACTCTGATTCTATGAGGTCTGCGGCCGCAGACTGGTGGGAGCAGACAGAGGGTTATTTACTTGAAGATGTCGTCAGGAGCTCTCCTCATGTTCAGTGTTCCTCGTGTCGTGTGCACAGGGTCTTGTTTAGAGTACTGTCCGGTTTGGAGCTGAATGCTCAGTACTCGGTTGTCTCTCCTGACATCAGATGGGTGTTTACCCTTAAGCGTCCGCAGACCTCATAGAATCAGAGTCTTCAGAGCGGTGAGAGGTGGATTTCCACCGAATCTATTTTAACATATTTCTGTGAAAACGCTAATAAGCGCCACTAACTGTTGCATATTTATATTAAACTGATAAACAGAACAGTGATAACTGACTTGATCAAATATAGTATAAATAAACCACGGCGACTTGCAAGGGCCCTGCACTAGTCGCATGCGGTTTTAACCGCACCGTATGCAACAACTACATGCGGACTTAACCGTACTATATTAATTTTAACCGCATTATATGTATTTTAACCTACAAATAATCAAGTCTATATCCTGTATTATACCATTTGCAACCGCATGAGATTTATATACAGAGATTTTTTGTAAGCGTGTAGTTACATGTTCATTTGTTTATATGTTTTTATGACTTTTAATTTTGATTTAGATAAAGTGTTATATATACATATTTACTTGTGATTTAATTATACTACGAGATTTACATTTGTCTGAAAAATAATATTTTAGGGGTATTGCTAGAGAGCCTACTAATTATACATACTAATTAGGTCATTTGGTGCCAGCCAAGTAGTGCACTCGCTATACACCCATTCCATAACTGCACTAGAGGTAGAGTTCTTACACCAGAGTTTTTCCATTTATTTTCATTTTTGCGGTTTTGTTTTTTCCCCCTCATGTTTAAAAGGGTATGGCGCTTGCAGTTTTTCAGCTACAGACTCAAATGAGCCCTTATTTTGGCACCACAAATTATACTTTGCAATGGCAGACTTAATTTTTGCAAAAATATGCTGCGAAAACAGATATAAATTATATGCGTGGTGAAATTGAAAATAAAACGCAATATTTTTTATTTGGGGTTGTTTTGTGTTTACGCCACTTGCCCTATGGTAAAACTGATTTATTATTTATGTTCGTAATGTTAGTACAATTAAAATGAAAGGCAACCTTGCCTAACTTATTTTATTTAATGGCTTTAAAAAAATTAAAACCTTTTTAAAAAACAAAATGTTCCTTAAAATTGCTCTATTACCATCATTATAACACTTTTATTTTTCTGTCTATGGGGCTGTGTGATGTGTCATTTTTGCACCATGATCTGTACTTTCTATCGGTACATTACTTGCGTATGTGCGACTTTTTGATCACTTTTCATCACAATTTTTCTGGATTTGATGCAACCAAAAATGCGCAATTTGCACTTTGGATTCTTTTTGCGCTGACACAGTTTACCGTGCATGATCAGAATTGTGATTATTTATCACAATTCTGTTTTGGCGATTACACACGCCGTGATTCAAAATATGTTTATTGCAGTGCGGCGCATATCTGTACAGTTTCCCCGCTCCCAGCATCTTATCACAGATGCTGCCGGGGCGGGGGAGAAGTCCGTTACAGGCATTCCACGTCCGTGTTCCGTGCGGAACGTGTGAATGCAGTCTAAGAGGTGTGGGGTAATTAGGGGAAGAGACTAATTAGGCGGGGTAATTGGGGAAAGAGACTAATTTAACACCAGTGTACTAGAACCCCGGTCTTCATAAATGTCCCTTTATCTGGATAATGTATGTATTTAGTGCTACTGATTTGTATCACTATTATATAGTTCATATGCAATGGATTACCTTTACTGAGCCCCAATGCAAAATCCATTCCAGGGCCCACAAATTATGTGCCAGTTATATATTACTGGTTCCTACTTTTTGGCAGAAAACCCATAGAGCACTAGTGCTCCTGCTGCTTCAGCACTCCCTATAGCTACAGCATTAGTATGTGTCTAATATTCTGCACGTAAAATATTTGATTGTATGTGAATTTACAAATCAATGTCAGGAATACAGCAATTCTCCAGTGGAGTTTAAATAATGTAATCAAATGAAGGAAAGGCAAGCGATATGACTACATAGCCCTGTATTAACTGTGCTGCCACAGGCAGAAAAACACATTTTCATGCTCTAGTAGTTGGAAAAAATGAGAACTGTTTTGTGCCCTTCTATCATAACTACCTTCAGAGACCTAATGCGACATGCAATGTAAATAGTTGGTATGTTGCCTGAAGAACATTGCACAGTAATATCTTTCTGCTGTGCTGGTAATACTAATGGTTCAAAGCCTAGGTCACATTTTACTGTGCTACTTAAAATGTAATATGTATCTAGTAAGAGGACATGCTCAGAGATGCTGATTCACACTACATGTCCTAGCACTGTAATGTGGAACTGTCAGCAGGGAAACAGCAGTGTATATAAGCCTATGGCTAGATAGGGCTAGTCATCAGGATTCTGGGCATACCTTTTTAGTCCTTTCCAGCACAGAAATATAAGCACTTTTGTTGATATGTAGATGAGGCTCAAAAGTCCAGGGGATGTTCCCCAGTATGACAAGAGCCCAGGTAAGCCCCAGCTCTCTGTATAGCAACACAATGCCCCCTGCTGGTGTGATCATCTAGGGAGCCTTACTAGTGATTGATCAAAGAGACACTAACATCTCAGTGACATGTGCAGGATATCCTGCAACCTCATGCATTCTCGTTCATGGCAGGGCTTTACACTGGCATTTTCAGCAGGATGATGTTCCCCACACACAGCAAGAGATTTGCAGGAATGTGTCTGCCAGACTGTCTTCATAGACAACCATAACTCATAGTAGCTAAGCTAGAATTGTGGTGTCCCACTAGGGGTGTTGCAGTTATATACACCCTTCGCAAAAGTCTGTACTTATGTACTTATGTATAAGTATATGGGAGCTGCACAGCTAAAGGATTGCTAAGGGTTATTGTTTTTGTGTGTGACCAGATTCTGTAGACCAGTATGAGTTCTGCTTTCTTATTTCCTATCATCTCCCTCCTCTCTTCTTCTGTTGAATTTTTTACCCACTCACAGCGCACCATACACACTGGGGAGGAAGTGAGTCACACAGGAGACAGGAAGGGAAGAGTCTTTTGTTCTGGACATTGTGGAGGAAGGACACGAGTCAGCTAGCCCTCCACAGTGGTCCTATCTGGGCCCTGGCCCCCTGCCAGGTCCCTGTACCCCAAAAGAGTCAGTCTTAGTCAGTAACCCACATAGGAAGGACACAAGATAGTACATCATTAGGAATGCCCTATGGCCGGATTTGTCCTATTCATCAGTTGTCTGAGTGCTGCACATGTGATGGAGTGTGGAGGCACATGTACACAGTGACGAATATGAGAAATCTTTCCAGGGTTGTTCCTAATGATGAAGAGGGCAGGGAAGAGGGACGAAGAGGTGTTGCTTGCCTAGAGCACGGGTACGCTAGGCCACACTAGTTTGACACAGGGCTGCAAGTTTAAAAGTAGTTTTTTAGGACAATAATTGCATCACTTGCCGAACAGACCATAGGACAAATCTTGGATTAAAAGCAGCTATCTGACAGTACAAGCGGTTTGGGGGGGGGTCAGATTGTGAGTACAGAGTGGCTTTAAAGCAGTACTGTCGCAAAAATAATTTTGACTTGTACACACAGTAAAAGTATAAATTGGTCTAGGTCTGAGTGCTGAGACAACCACTTTCTAGATAAATCCAGAAGAAGCCTGCAGTTGTGCACTTTGCAATGGTACAGAACAAAAGTGCCTTTGTTACTTTGTTTTTAAGTAGGTAGACACTAAAAGAGAGCCATAGGCTAGTGTTCTTTGCATAGTTAAGGTCCCTTCTCTCAAAGCAAACCTATCAGAGGTTAGTTTCCCTGTCTCCTTGTGTCTTATCCACATATACAGTAGGATAAGCTCTCTGAGGAAAACTCCATATATACATAGTGGTATTGCAGTGCAAGTCTAGTCTAGTCTAGTCTAGAGAGTTTCTGGGGCCTGGCCAGCCGACCAGGGCCCTATGCAGGCACCTCAGTGCAGTGATCCTGATCCTGTCAACATCAAGCACTCCTATACTCTAGCGATGTCTGGCTAGTGGTCCTGCGGTGAGGCTACTGCTGTCGAGGACAAGCCTTATTCATGCTGAGGGGCTATACTTCCTTCTCTTCAAGAGCCCTGCAACTTGCAACTTCACCAGGAGCCTCAACTTGCCAGCAGTTTGGAAAGAACAACCAAAGTCAACTTTCTCTGCTACACTTTGCTAGGACCTACGGGGTCGCCCCAACGGATAGCTCGGGATTGTGCAACCCACAATCTACCCTTTTTGCCATTGAACACCCTGCTGATGAGCAGGCAGGGGCACAGCAAGGTGGGGAGAATGTGTGACCTCCTCCCCCAGACTGATTTATCATGATTTAAAATGACGAAAGTCTAAACTAAATCAGAGCTGGTATAGATTGCTAAGACTGCTGTATCATCAGTATCAGAATTACTGGTGTAACAGACCAGAGTATATCCACAGTCCAGACTATATCTGGGATTAAGGCGTACTAGGCTAGTTTATATTCCGGATATATTTTGGCCTAGGCCAATTTATACCCCAGAGTATATATTAGCCTAGGCCAGTTCATACCCCTCAGGCCATATTATACCTCCATGAAATCAGTAGCATTGAGTGATATACACAATAATTTCTTGTACCTGCCATGACAAAAAACTTTTGACATGTCAAAGTGACTAATCAGGGGAATGAGCCAAGAGAAGTCAGCCTGTTGTGCTGTCTTTCCTGGCTCTCTGTTATCTGACTTGGATGGCTGCACAATGAAACTCTATGCAGCTGCCCAAGTCTGCTTGTGATGGAAAATAACACAGAGCCAAGACTGAGGGGGAGATTTATCAAACATGGTGTAAAGTGAAACTGGCTCAGTTGCCCCTAGAAACCAATCAGATTCCACTTTCCATTCCTCACAGATGAAAGGTGGAATCTGATTGGTTGCTAGGGGCAACTGAGCCAGTTTCACTTTACACCATGTTTGATAAATCTTCCCCTGATTGTGCAACATGTGGACTTCTCCAAGCTCATTCATGGTGTTGTTTGCTACCTTCAGTAGTATATACCCCTTGTGAAGGGCCTCTAGTAGTATTTACCCCTTGTGAACGGCCCCTAGTAGTATATACCCCTGGTGTGCTGTCCCTAGTAGTATATACCCCTTGTGTACTCCCCATTAATATAGACCCCCCCTATGTGCTGCCCCATTAATATAGACCCCCCATGGGATGCCCCCAATAGTATATGGACCTCTGTGTACTCCCACAATAGTATATAGACCTATGTGTGCTGCCCCCAGTAGTATATGGACCCCTTTATGCTGCCCTCGGTAGTATATAGACCACTATGTGCTGCCCTCAGTAGTAAATAGACCCCCTGTGTGTTGCCCTAGTAGTATATAGACCCCTGTGGGCTTTCCCCAGTAGTATATAGACCCCTATGTGTTGTCCCCAGTAGTATATGGACCCCTTATGTGCTCCCCCAGTAGTATATAGACCCCTGTGTGCTGCCCCAAGTAGTATATAGACTCATGTTTGCTGCCACAGTAGTCTATAGACCCCATGTGTGATGCCCCAGTAGTATATAGACCCTATTGTGCTGCCCCCAGTAGTGTATAGACCCCTTGTGTGCTGCCCCAGTAGTATATACCCCTTGTGTGCTTCCCCATTAATATAAACCCTCTGTGTGCTCCCCCAGTTGTATATATATATATATATATATATATATATATATACCCCCTGTGTGATCCCACATTTGTAAATAGACCCCTGGGTGCTGCCCCAGTTGTATATAGACCCCCTGTATGCTGCCCTAAAAGTATATAGAGCCCCTGTGTGCTCCCCAATTTATATATAGACCCCCTGTGTGCTCCCCCAATTATTTCCAGTGTGAGGTCCTGCACAGCAGACACCACTTGAAATTCCGCTTGTCCTATTGATTCAATGGGAATTTTTGTGAACTTCCGCTCAAAGAATTGACATGCCAATAACATATACTTTTTTGGCGTATACGATAGCAACAAATAGTAGATGACAGACTACTAGGCAACACTAAACAGCAAAAAGAATTCAATCACTCACATGTGTAAGAGTGGCTAACATCTGCAGCATTTAAGTGGTTAAACAGCCAGGATCAGAGTTATCTTTTATCCCATATGTCTTAATGAGATTTTATGTGTCAGGGTGTCAGGACTCCAGAGTTAATGGACTCCACCATCAGGCCTCATTTATGAAAGCTTTTATATTGGGAATCCTGCTGCCTATAGCAACCAATCATAGTGCAGCCAGAGCTGGGATTGGTTGCTATGGTAACCAGTATTTCTGACAGTTTGGATAAATTACACCTAATCTATCTGGTCCATTTAATCTATGGAGGCAGAAAAATTGTCTGTTGCCCATAGCAACCAATGACCGCTCAGCTTTTATCTTTCCATAGCTCTATTGGAAAAACTATGTTGTGATTGTTTTCTATGGGCAACTAGGACAATTCTTTATTAACGAGAAAAGTCTCAGAGGGACTTTTATTGTGACAATAAAATTGTGTTTATTTTGACATCACAATACAGTGATGTCATCAGTGTTCTATGACATACACACAGCTAGAAAACTCCACTGCGCAGCCATTTTGGTGTCATTTCTTTAGTGGAGGTTTTACCAAAGCTAGTCCTGACTACCAGAGAAGCCGATTTATTTTGCTTATCTGGTTTTTTGTGCGAGAAAGATGAGTGGTCGTCAGCGGGATGGCCGCAATACAGGAGGTGGTAGAAGGAGACAGTCTGCTACTAGAGGTAAGTGGTATCTTACAGCTGTCACCGTGGGGTGGGGGGGATCTGTACTGAATTTATTATAACATTTCATATATTGTTACAGCAACTACTGATGGAAGGAGGAGGAGGAGGCGCAGCCGGGGGACATCGGGGAGGAGCCGCTCACCACATCAGAGCAGGCAGAGGAGCCGGTTACCATCACAACAAAGGGCTCGCCGTATAACATCGAGGCAGAGGAGAAGCCGGTCCCCCCAAAGGCAGAGGAGCCAGCCGCCATCACGACGCCGGAGACCAAGGCGTAGGAGGAGAGAAATCATCAGGGCCCAGCTGATACAGAACCTTCCATCTAGGGTTATAGAACAAGAGGAGAATCTGTCCTGTACCATCTGCATTACAGATTTAGAGGCTGGAGAGCAGGTGACCGTCCTTCCATGCAGCCATGTATACCACCCAGCCTGTATATCCCCCTGGCTCCAGCATAATACAGAGTGCCCCATCTGCCGTGCCAACAGCTTCTCATAGCCGCTCCTCTGCTTCCTCCTGGGCGTGAGCATAAACATCGCTCAACAACAAAAAATCAGCATAACATCTTCCCTGATTTACTGTAGAGGCCACAATTTCCATCTAACCCATCCCAGTATTTACTGCCATCTCTGCATGCCGGGATTTGTAGTGCGCCTTACAGTCTATCTACAATAGCTGATTACAACAAACCCATTCAACATCAAAAGACTAAAGCAAAAATCTAATGTGGTCACATGATTTGCTCCTGAGACGTTACCAATAAAGTGATTTTTACCATCAAAATGAGTGTTGTGTATTTAGTTACTGGGTGAGGGATATTTATGGGATGGATGTACAGGAACCTGCAGGTCACTTATCTAGGAAAACAACAGCCCATTCATATCAATGGTGTCAAACCTGCCGCCCTCCAGCTGTAGCAAAATTATATTTCCCATTGTGCCTAGTGGTAATATTGCAGCATTTGGGAGACTGCGGGTTTGACAACTGTGGGATAGACCTCAAAATGCATTGGGTGGGGGTGGGAGTCAAACCATGAGACCCCTACTTATCAGCAGAATAAAGGGTCTCACTATTCTCTAGTGCTACTTCCCTTTCAGTGAGTATTAGTCTTTCATCTCAGTCCCATTCACTTGAATAGGACTGAGTTGCAGGACTGGACACAGACACACATTTGTATCCACCACTGTGCATGTTTGAACTTCCCAAGTGTGCATGATTTCTTAATAGTGAGAAGGAAGAAAGTGACTCCTTAACAATATACAGTACCCAACAATTCTCTCCCCTGATATTTGCCATCAGAGCAACAGTCAGGATCTCCCATCTCCCCTTTTCCCATTTTATAAAGGGAAAAAAAAAGAATAAATAAACAAACATATTTGGCATCGCTGCATGCATAATCGCCCAAACTATTACATTATCACACTCCTGATCTTGCACAGTAAACCACGTAAGGGCAAAAACCCGCCAAAGTGCAAAATCGCTGATTTTTTTGTCACATCCAATCCATAAAAAGTAATAAAAAAGTTGCATATACGCAAGTAAGGTACCAACACAAAGTACAGATCCCTTAATATATTTTAAGAGAAACAGATTGCTGAACTCAGGGAGAACAGCTAAATGACAACACTGCCGGCTGCTAATGAAAGCGCTCAATGCAGTGAAGTCCTAGGTGCATTGCCCCCTGGGAAACATGAGTATGCAAAAGAGGAGTCCGTGGAGCCTCATTGAAGAGTCTCAAAACACAGGACTAGCCAGATATCCCTCCGGGAAGGACCCAGCCAAGTGGCAGCTCCTATTAGGAAACCACCAAATCCACCATATTAAGTGGCCCTATAAGTCAGTGTAATGACAAGGGATAAACCAAGGCTAGGTAACCATCCACAGACAGCTGTTTCGGGGTGTTGCCCCTCATCAGTGTGGAGCAGGACCCCGGCTAGGTGGGAGCAATGCCTAGTAGAGCCATAAGAGAAACAGATTGCTGAACTCAGGGAGAACAGCCAAATGACAACACTGCCGGCTGCTAATGAAAGCGCTCAATGCAGTGAAGTCCTAGGTGCATTGCCCCCTGGGAAATATGAGTATGCAAAAGAGGAGTCCGTGGAGCCTCATTGAAGAGTCTCAAAACACAGGACTAGCCAGATATCCCTCCGGGAAGGACCCAGCCAAGTGGCAGCTCCTATAAGGAAACCATCCCTTGTCATTACACTGACTTATAGGGCCACTTAATATGGTGGATTTGGTGGTTTCCTAATAGGAGCTGCCACTTGGCTGGGTCCTTCCCGGAGGGATATCTGGCTAGTCCTGTGTTTTGAGACTCTTCAATGAGGCTCCACGGACTCCTCTTTTGCATACTCATGTTTCCCAGGGGGCAATGCACCTAGGACTTCACTGCATTGAGCGCTTTCATTAGCAGCCGGCAGTGTTGTCATTTGGCTGTTCTCCCTGAGTTCAGCAATCTGTTTCTCTTATGGCTCTACTAGGCATTGCTCCCACCTAGCCAGAATCCTGCTCCACACTGATGAGGGGCAACACCCCGAAACAGCTGTCTGTGGATGGTTACCTAGCCTTGGTTTATCCCTTGTCATTACACTGACTTATAGGGCCACTTAATATGGTGGATTTGGTGGTTTCCTAATAGGAGCTGCCACTTGGCTGGGTCCTTCCCGGAGGGATATCTGGCTAGTCCTGTGTTTTGAGACTCTTCAATGAGGCTCCACGGACTCCTCTTTTGCATACTCATGTTTCCCAGGGGGCAATGCACCTAGGACTTCACTGCATTGAGCGCTTTCATTAGCAGTCGGCAGTGTTGTCATTTGGCTGTTCTCCCTGAGTTCAGCAATCTGTTTCTCTTATGGCTCTACTAGGCATTGCTCCCACCTAGCCAGAATCCTGCTCCACACTGATGAGGGGCAACACCCCGAAACAGCTGTCTGTGGATGGTTACCTAGCCTTGGTTTATCCCTTGTCATTACACTGACTTATAGGGCCACTTAATATGGTGGATTTGGTGGTTTCCTAATAGGAGCTGCCACTTGGCTGGGTCCTTCCCGGAGGGATATATGGCTAGTCCTGTGTTTTGAGACTCTTCAATGAGGCTCCACGGACTCCTCTTTTGCATACTCATGTTTCCCAGGGGGCAATGCACCTAGGACTTCACTGCATTGAGCGCTTTCATTAGCAGCCGGCAGTGTTGTCATTTGGCTGTTCTCCCTGAGTTCAGCAATCTGTTTCTCTTATGGCTCTACTAGGCATTGCTCCCACCTAGCCGGGGTCCTGCTCCACACTGATGAGGGGCAACACCCCGAAACAGCTGTCTGTGGATGGTTACCTAGCCTTGGTTTATCCCTTGTCATTACACTGACTTATAGGGCCACTTAATATGGTGGATTTGGTGGTTTCCTAATAGGAGCTGCCACTTGGCTGGGTCCTTCCCGGAGGGATATCTGGCTAGTCCTGTGTTTTGAGACTCTTCAATGAGGCTCCACGGACTCCTCTTTTGCATACTCATGTTTCCCAGGGGGCAATGCACCTAGGACTTCACTGCATTGAGCGCTTTCATTAGCAGCCGGCAGTGTTGTCATTTGGCTGTTCTCCCTGAGTTCAGCAATCTGTTTCTCTTATGGCTCTACTAGGCATTGCTCCCACCTAGCCAGAATCCTGCTCCACACTGATGAGGGGCAACACCCCGAAACATCTGTCTGTGGATGGTTACCTAGCCTTGGTTTATCCCTTGTCATTACACTGACTTATAGGGCCACTTAATATGGTGGATTTGGTGGTTTCCTAATAGGAGCTGCCACTTGGCTGGGTCCTTCCCGGAGGGATATCTGGCTAGTCCTGTGTTTTGAGACTCTTCAATGAGGCTCCACGGACTCCTCTTTTGCATACTCATGTTTCCCAGGGGGCAATGCACCTAGGACTTCACTGCATTGAGCGCTTTCATTAGCAGCCGGCAGTGTTGTCATTTGGCTGTTCTCCCTGAGTTCAGCAATCTGTTTCTTTTATGGCTCTACTAGGCATTGCTCCCACCTAGCCAGAATCCTGTTCCACACTGATGAGGGGCAACACCCCGAAACAGCTGTCTGTGGATGGTTACCTAGCCTTGGTTTATCCCTTGTCATTACACTGACTTATAGGGCCACTTAATATGGTGGATTTGGTGGTTTCCTAATAGAAACTGCCACTTGGCTGGGTCCTTCCCGGAGGGATATCTGGCTAGTCCTGTGTTTTGAGACTCTTCAATGAGGCTCCACGGACTCCTCTTTTGCATACTTAATATATTTTGGCCTAGGCCAATTCATATCCCCCAGGCCATATTATACCCACATGAAATCAGCAGCATTTTATTGGGAGTTCAGCTTTGTCTAGTAAGTTTATTTTAGCAACTTTCCTCACGTCTGTTGTTAGTTTAGTTTTTGCCTGTCACAACACATTTAACAACTGTATAGGGAGAAAGGATATTAGTCCAGTCCAGGGGGATGGGGTGAAGCATGCTAGTACCATTCCAGTGATTGAAAGTAGAGAAGAGTGAACCTCGAGCATGCTCAAGTCCATCCGAACCCGAACGTTTGGCATTTGATTAGCGGTGGCTGCTGAAGTTGCATAAAGCTCTAAGGTTGTCTGGATGACTATATCCATGATTTCCACATAGCCTTAGGGCTTTATCCAACTTCAGCAGCCACCGCTAATCAAATGCCGAACGATCAGTTTCGGATGGACTCCAGCATGCTCGAGGTTCGCTCATCTCTAATTGAAAGTCCTTTTCCTGAACTGTCTTTAAACTATGATGCAAATCATAAATGGTTTTGGTAAGAGAAGTTTTTCCAGGTGTTCCATGGTTTGGGCAACATAAAATTGATAACAAGTTCTCTTTAAATAAATGAAATAAAATGCAATATTTCAGAAGAGCAATTCAATAGTACTCTAAATACCATGAATAATATGAATGTAGTAATTTTTTTTATCTTGCTTATACAGGTCAAGCAATTTTAATTCATGCCACTTGATGATTTATCAAACTCATATGAAAAAACAATATGCGAAAGTTCGCACATGGTCAGGTTAATGTATTGCTGCTGTGGTTCTGCAAATACTGTAATATGAGGGTCTGGAAATGTAACAAATGAACCATATTCTTCATTTTAATCTGCAGGATAAATTGGCTTTATGTAAGGACTTTAATTAACCTAAATCCATTCATGGTGTGAATATAAAATGGATACGAGGTGAGATGTTTTTCATTCCCAGACATGGGAAACACTTACTGATACAGCTAATAAATGGGAAATCTTCAAATCCACATTAAATAACTGTACTGCCAAATATATTCCTATGGGTAACAAATATAAACGGTTAAAATCCAATCCCACATGGCTCACAACCGAGGTTAGAAGGGCTATAAATGAGAAAAAAGGGGCATTCAAAAAATATAAATCAGAGGGGTCAGCTGTAGCATTTAAACATTACAAAGAAGTCAACAAAACCTGTAAAAATGTAATAAAAGCAGCAAAAATTCACAATGAAAGGCAGGTAGCTATAGAAAGCAAAAGAAACCCCAAAAAATTCTTCAAATATATTAATGCAAAAAAACCAAGGTCAGAGCATGTAGGACCCCTAAATAATGGTGAAGGGGAATTAATAACTGGGGATCAGGAGAAAGCTGAGTTACTTAATAAGTTCTTCAGTTCTGTATATACAAAAGAGGATGGAGCTGTGGTGGGTGGGGCTAGTACTACGGTGGGTGGGGCCAGTACTGGGGCCAGTAATGTACTGAACTGGTTTACTATAGATATGGTCCAAGATAAATTAAACAAACTCAATGTAACCAAAGCTCCAGGGCCTGATGGATTGCACCCCAGAGTTCTTAGGGAACTCAGTTCTGTAATTTCACTACCCTTGTATGAAATATTCCGTGATTCTTTGCTTACTGGTATTGTGCCGAGGGACTGGCGTAAGGCAAATGTAATGCCGATCTTCAAAAAGGGCTCTCGAACTTCCCCAGGTAACTATAGACCCGTAAGCTTAACGTCCATTGTGGGGAAACTATTTGAGGGGCTTATAAGGGACTACATCCAGGAATATGTAGTGGCTAATAGTATTATAAGTGATAACCAGCATGGCTTTACTAAGGACAGAAGCTGTCAAACCAACCTGATATGTTTCTATGAAGAGGTAAGTAGAAGCCTGGATGGCGGCGCGGCTGTGGATATCGTGTACCTGGATTTTGCAAAAGCGTTTGACACAGTTCCTCATAAACGTCTGATGGGTAAGTTAAATTCTATCGGTTTGGAAAATTTAATGTGTAACTGGATTGAAAACTGGCTTAATAATCGTACCCAGAGAGTGGTGGTCAATGATTCCTACTCCGAATGGTCCCCGGTAATAAGTGGTGTACCCCAAGGGTCAGTACTGGGCCCTCTTCTGTTTAACTTGTTTATTAATGATATTGAGAATGGAATTAACAGCAATGTTTCTATCTTTGCAGATGACACCAAGCTTTGTAGTACAGTACAGTCTATGGAGGATGTGCAGATGTTACAGGATGACTTAGACACACTGAGTGTTTGGGCGTCCACTTGGCAAATGAGGTTTAATGTGGATAAATGTAAAGTTATGCACCTGGGTACTAATAACCCACATGCATCATATGTCCTGGGGGGAGTTACTCTGGGAGAGTCGCTGATGGAGAAGGATCTGGGTATACTTGTAGATAATAGACTACAGAACAGCACACAATGTCAGTCAGCTGCTTCTAAGGCCAGCAGGATATTGTCATGCATTAAAACAGGCATGGACTCTCGGGACAGGGATATAATATTACCGCTTTATAAAGCTTTGGTGCAGCCCCATCTGGAGTATGCCGTCCAGTTTTGGAATCCGATTAATAAAAAAGATGTACTAGAGCTGGAGAGGGTACAAAGACGGGCAACTAAACTAATAAGGGGAATAGAGCATCTTAGTTATGAGGAGAGATTAAAAGAATTACATTTGTTTAGTCTGGAGAAGAGACGTTTAAGGGGAGATATGATTAATTTATTTAAATATATAAATGGCCCCTACAAGAAATATGGGGAAAAGATCTTCCAGGTAAAACCCCCTCAAAGGACAAGGGGGCACTGCCTCCGCCTAGAGAAAAAAAGGTTCAATCTCCGGAGGCGACAAGCCTTCTTTACCATGAGAACTGTGAATCTGTGGAACAGTCTACCACAGGATCTGGTCACAGCAAAAACAGTAGAGGGCTTCAAAACAGGGCTAGACAAGTTCTTAGACCAAAATAATATAAATGCATATGTATAGAACCTATCACCCCTCCCCCTTCCCTGTATCCATCCCCTCCTTGGTTGAACTTGATGGACATGTGTCTTTTTTCAACCGTATTAACTATATGTAACTATGTAACTTCTGTTTCAACTTCAGGTAGAAAAATGTGCAAATTGCATCTTGTTGTGTGGGATCACTTTCGATTAACATATCACATGTATAGTCTTAGGCTACATTCACACGTATAGTGACCTTCATCCTCAGCTCCCTGTGTGCTATAGGGGACATGTCAACAGGTTAGATGTTTGAAAATAAAGGATTCTTTTTTTTTTCTAAAAAGAGCACCACCCTGGTCCATTGGTTGTGTCTGGTTTTGAAGTTCAAGACTTTTCACTTGGCTTCGAACAGCAAACTCATGCTGGCTCCTTATTGCAAGAAAAGTCAAGTAACTTGTTTATAGGCTTGGCCAGGGAGCATAAAACATATATTTAAAAAAAATCTGGATCAGGAAGAAGAGTTCACTGGGTTACTCCTCTCTAGCTTCTTCCTGCAGCATGTCAGAATAAAACATAGTTTTGTAGAGATGATCCGAACCCAAACGTTTGATTTGATTAGCGGGGTCTGCAGAACTTGGATAAAGCTCTAAGGTTGTCTGGAAAACATGGATACAGCCAATGACTATATCCATGTTTTCCAGATAGCCTTAGGGCTTTATCCAAGTTCAGCAGCCCCCGCTAATCAAATGCCGAAAGTTCGGGTTCGGATCGACTCGAGCATGCTCGAGGTTCGCTCATCTCTATAGTTTTGTAAAAAAAAAAAAAAGCCTGTTGTCGTTTCAGGTTCTTTATGGATAATGCAGCATGAATCTGCTGACAGGTTCCCTTCAACAGATGACTTTCATGACAAGAAATAGAAGACCGTCAACTTTTCCAATAGTGTTGATTCAAATATATTTGTATATACATATCTATGTGTGGTGTCCCACCATGGGTTTTGCTATTGGTTACACCCCTCGCAAAAGCCTGCAGTTATTGTAAGTAAGTAGTGATAAAGTTTCGCCACTAGATGTCACTATTGTAGATTTATGTACTCAGATGCTCACACGGCTGGAGTACGGAAAGGGTTATTGTTTATTTGTGTGCCACATGGATCTGTAAACCTATAGGAGTCTTTTCTTCTTCCTTCCTATCAGCTCTCAATTTACTTTATGCACTCTTCACCCACTCACAGCGCACCTTAGATACTCTGAAGATAGGAAGTCACATGGGTAGAAGAAGTGTAGAGGTGTTTTGTGTTGGACATTGTAGTGGAATGACGCAAACTAGAACGCTCCCCACAGTGGTTCCTTTTGGGCCCTGGCCCTCTGCCAGGTCCCCAGCCTCAAGAAGCAAGACAAGATGCACCTAACAGTTTCTCTCCAGCTAACACTATACAACACTATGCAGTGTTAAACCCCTCACAGGAGAGGACAAGTCAGAGATCATCTCAACCCACACTGTGGACTAGGAGAGTCACAGTGCAAGACAGTCTTCACTAAAGCCAAAGAAAGCTAGGAGCTCATACGGATAGAGCAAAGTTGCTAAGAGCCTAGGAACTTTATCTTGCAGCGCGGTTGTCAGCGGGGAAACCTCAGCATGCTGCTCATCCCAGGTAACAGGGTCTGGGGCTTCTGTCACCCTCTAGGATGGGACACCTGACACTGTAGGGCATCTACCTCATCCTCTAAAATCCCGGCAGTGGTAGCTAGTCTGCTCTATTCACTCTCGCTGATGTGCGTAGAGCGCTGGAGTGCTGGAGGAGCCGGAGGAGCCATTGCCCAGCACTCCAGCGCTCTACGCACATCAGCGAGAGTGAATAGAGCGGACTAGCTATCACTGTAGCAGTCACGCTAACAGTACCCTGCCTGACGTTGATACAGATGTCCTACCCTGATGCCCACGCTCCCTGAAGATCCCAGCAAACTGGCTGAAATGATCGTTGGAGGGGGACACAGAACACGGACTTGGTATCATAGGGGCAGTTACAAAGGGGTAGCACGGGGTCGAGGGAGCCCGATCTACTAAGGGTTAACTCCTAAGCCCTGAGCGAGAAGGGAGAGCCGGCAAACCTGACACCACAGGGATTACTAGGGTCAAGGATATTTGCCACAGATGATACGTTGATGCGGCTTCTTCCTACACATCATTGGATATTAACAGCTGACAGAAGACCATGGATGGGTGAGATTGCCGGTTTTTCATTTCACTTATAGCTGGTTTGTCTTGTCTGGCGCAGTCCAGTGGTGGAGAAGGAGTATTACCGGCTGGTGATCGCTCCTAAGTGGTTCTGGTGACCACATTTGTGTTTTGTAATGTGGGGTTGTTATATTACATTATTTGATTAAAAGTTATGTTTTAAGTCGTTGCACCCCTATCTGTGATTTTGTTTAGCACGGAGGTGCCAACTATCCCAGTGTGGGAGGTATTCTGTGAGTTGTACCATGTGAACATGGCCTAAGACTGCAGGCTGCATTAGACCTGCTATCTAGAAGTGATCTGGAGCAGCTTACGATGCCTGCCTGGCACAGGCTGCTCCATGAGATTGGCGTGCAGCCTGAACAGCGTGACAGCAAATGGAGAGGTGAGTAGCTTTTTTGTTTTGTTTTTTACACTGCAGAAAAAAAGTTTTCTAGGAGATGGAGGCATATTAGGGGTTATTACTGCTTGGGAGACAAAAGAAGGGGGCTATCAATACTTGGGGGCACAGAAGGAGGGTTTATTATAACTTGGGGGTGCAGAAGGGCAATTATTACTACTTTATGTACTTTATGGCAAAGGGGGGTGGGTGGGCGCTATTTCAGTTTTTACCTTAGGAAGCAGATAAGCTAGAAATGGCAGTAGACATGACGTATGGAATAAGTAAAAATTGCTTTTATTTATAATATGTTTAATTAGTATTACTTTCAATGCTAATTATTTTTTTATTTTTATTTTAGATGAATTTCAGCAATAAAAACTGGTTGCAAAGGCTGATTATCTGAGCTCCCAGCTTTCACCACTTGTGGTAGGAAATATTCCTAAGGAATACAGAATCTTAAAATAAATTCCGTGATTTGTTTTTACAAAGCAGACTTAAAAATAAATTTGCATACATATATGGGTTTGGAGGAATAAACTGCTATTATATTGTTAGTGTTTCACAAATTACAGCATGCTGATTTACTAGAAAGCGCAGCATGATGCCGAGAATACAATAAGAACCTTTAATGCTTTTCTTGTCACTGGAAAAATAAACATTTCATTATTAAAATTGGACTCATGAAGAGCAGGCACAATTAATTGTGATTTTCCAGTATTTCTAACGATGGACTTCAATTGCGTGAGCACTGCTTTCTTCCTTCTCTTCTCTGTTACATGGATGTGAATTGTAAAGCAGCTGAGGTTGGGGAAGGGGTAGGGGGTGGACTAGTTGAGCAATAACTGTAAGTAAGGTTTGAATTCTAGCAGGGGCAAAAGCAGTGTTGGTTTCATAGAGGCTTATATGAATCCATTGACCTTCTATGATAACTGTTATATAACATTGCTTTAAAGTACTTGTCCAGAGTAAAAAAAAAAAAAGCAGCTAATTTTTTGTAAAAATTAAAAGAAAAAGATAAAGGGCGCTTTCTGGTATAATATGTTTTAGATGATGCTGACAGCTCCACATAGAATGAACGAAGCGGCAGGCCAGGCCAGGCCAACCCTATAAAATAATTGAATACAAAGTAAAGAACAGACCGTAAAATGAAAGAATATGAAATAACAGGGGCCATATTACACTGCTGTGTGAGTGTGGTAAGCAAGCGCCCATCTGCTATATTAATGCTTGCTTACAGAGCCTATTAGACAGTTCAATGGTCGTGCAGTAAGGGCTGCATGGACATCCTTAGCAATGTCTGGAAGCCCTTGCTTAAAAGTTGTATTTGAAATATAGAAAATAATAAAGATTATGCTTACCTCTCCACGCTGCCCCAGTGTCTTTACCTCTACGTCCTCCGCTGACCAAAGCCGTCAAACCTGTCTGTGACGGGTTTGGCATGAATGGGCTGTCACTACAAAGACACAGAGATACAGCAAGAGGGCCTTAAGACACGGCAAGAACGCCTGAAGACTTTGTATCCAATCATTTCAATTGAAAACCTAAATACCTTTAGTCAGAAACAAAAGGAAAGCACTCCATTGCAAGGATCAGTGTGTACTGGGTGAGATACAACAGAGGCACAACTCTTGTGTAGTCAGCAACAGACCGCAGCCACTCCTGATATCCACAGGGGATAGAAACAATAGAAAAAACACTCCCAATACCTCCAAACAGGTATAACTGGGCGTAGGTCCAAGGAAGGAAATAGATAAGAATGTGTTTATTGCGACCCAACGCATCTCCAAACCGTACTGGTTTGGTTACAGTTCACCCAGCCCACAGAGATGGAGGTCATGTGTCCTTCTTGGGGGAGGAGCGAGGCGGAGAAGACTCTGTTGGGGGTCTTTTTAACGTCTAGAGGGGGGGATTTGGCACATGGGGGGGATTAGGAAGGTGAATTAGCTAACCTTAAGCATTTCATGGCTGGAATACCCCTTTAAGACCAAGCATGTTACTTCGATATCTGTAATTTCATGATATGTGAAGAAAACATAATAAATAGAGATGAGCCGAACGGCTTATCAAGCAGAGCGAATGGCTTCATTTTAATCGGCACTCTCCTGATCACGCCACCGGGCTTGCCGCACTGCTCCGCTCCCTGCCACTCCTCCCAGGATGCGGGAAAAAGCTGGATTCAATCCTGGGAAACTTCTCCTAGTTTCCCAGGATTGGATCAAGCTTTTCCCTGGCACCCAGAGTGGTGCGGCAGGGAGCGGAGCAGCGCGGAAAGCCCAGCGGCATGATAAGCGCAGCGCTGATCAAACGATTGATGAGCGTTTCAGTTCATCTCTAATAATGAACTTTTATCTTTAAAAATGTTATCTCATAAGTAGATTCAGGAACTCCTGCCTTCTAAGAGTCTCAAAACGATCAGATATCCTTCTGGGGAACCCAGCCTGCCTGTATGTTGTCACTGTAGGATGAAGGTATGGTGGCAAGAAAGTAGAGTACTGCCATGCCACCTTTAATTCACCAAAGGGGTTGTGAGACAAAACATGAATTATATAATAAAAGGAATGTCTAATCCAGGCTGTGCTGCTCTGATATCTGTGAAGCAGCCCTCTTAAAGATACTTAACGAAATATACAATCCATTACAAAGCATTTAATCTGCATTTTACGATCGATCCCCATTCCCAGCATATCAGCAAACTAAGTGATTTCATATAATGCTATACAAACTACAATAGTCTCAGGGTAAGAACCAAGCAATTGCAGCTGTTTGATAACCTAATATTGTAATTCATTCTGTAATGCCCTTATTTTATCCCTTTGTGCTACTGAATCATGTTGCTAGGGTAACGTGCATTAAAAAAAAAAAAACTTTTAATCTCATCTTTGTCTTGCTTTAACATAAAAATGAGCTATTATGTGAAAACACAGTGATATTAAACATCCTGTAGAGAAGAGGAAACCCCAAAGTTGGCCTAATGTACAAAACTGATTTTATTCCATATCATTAACCGAAAGCAATATGTATCATTTATTTACTTACTGTAGATTTGCATTGATGCTAAATGTTTATCAGCTATGGAATCACTGCTTACATTAGGGTCATATAGAATAGATCCTGCTGTATGAGTACTTATGGTTTGTTGACTCCTTAATCTATTAGTTTGTAATTTGACAAGGAAACGGGATCACTACGTCATGTCTTGTGGGACTGCCCATTGGTATACTGGTTGGGGAGAAAAGTTGGTAAAGTATTATCCAGTATTTGTGGATACCCAGTAATTATCTCACCACACTTGGCCCTACCCTCCATTGATATAGATAATTTTCCACCTGGTGGTTATAATGCATACCTTAATCTCTATAAGGGCCAATTTAGCATTATATTGAAAGTCAACACCGCCACCTTCCATTATGGCTATGCTTCATTTCAGAACCTCTTTTACATCACAACTGCTTAATCAACATTAATAAGTAGTAACTAACGCTATAATTCATGATCCATATAACGAAAATTGGTCTTAGTTTTTGTTTTGTTTATGTTTATGGAAAACATTTAACGATGTTAAAGCATTCATACATTTATGTATACTATTTTGGGGGGGAAAATTCAATAAAAATTAATGTAACAAAAAATATATATATTTGACAACAATACCATCTTCTTACTTGTTCTGGTGACATGCTGCCCACCAATTGGGCCAGGGAAGTATATCTGTCATATTAGGTAGGGATCAGTCCAGCCCTCACCCACTCCACTGTTCCTACCTAACTAGATGATCCACTTAAATGGTGGCCCCCAAGTGGGTGATGGTCCTTACACTGGGGTAATCACACAAAAGGGGTAAAGAGATCAGACTGACTTGGTAAACACGAAATGAGCATGTAAAAGCAGAAACACTAAAGACACGGATGCAGATATATCTCCATGTTTTATAGACAATGATCAGCTGACGAGCATGCAAACGTTCGCTCGTCGGCTGATTGGTGTCTTTCAACATGTCAAAAAATCATCGGCCACCGGCTGCACATCTTTCCATGTAATAGGAGATGCATTGACAATAGCTGATTAAAGCAAGGACTGCACAGAAACTTCTAGCGATGTCCGTACAGCCCTGCCCAAATGATAATCGAGCCATTTAATATGGCCTTTAGGCTATGTTTACACATTTCGGTCAGTAAATTTATTTAATCAGGGACGGGTTGAAAACACAGAGATCTTTCCATTATATTTTTTGTCTGTCAATTCAACTCTTGATTTTGGCTACAAATACTGACCAAAATACTAAAAAGAAAAATACTAATCAAAAATACTTTGTGCGAACATAAACCTAAGACATGGGAAAAAAAGCACCAACAGTCCGACAGTTTAGCCTTATTGTATTCTAAGAAGCCAAACTGTTGAAATGGTAGCGGGGGGCCAAGGAGTGGATTGTACGGCAGCCATGGCACACTCTCTCCACAACTTTATGTCCTGATCCCAACAGGTCTGATCAATAACTTTTGACACGTCTGGTGAAATAGCAAAAGTTATTTTTGATGGCCTAGGTAAACAAGCTCTATACTTGTCATGCTGAGGGGATTGAGATAATGGGCCCACTGTACCTCTTTTCTTCCAGGACTCACATACAACTAGATTCCATTTCTTTAAATTTATAAGTATTTAGAAATGTTTGCTGGTGTAAAATAGGAACGCCATGTGAAAGTGAGGTTGTGGGTAAGAATTGGTTCCTATGTAAAAAAAAAAAAAAAAAAAAAAAAACACAGTATGAATAGGAAATCTCATTTTATCCTCATGAAGCAATTTTTCCTCAAAGGATTCTATTTTCCAGCATAACGCTATGCTACCTTTAATACCTACATAATTATTCAGCAATTTTATTATAAAAGTAGCAGGGTGCTAATTTCGACATAATTATGGTTGTATTGCCTTTGTGTTATGATCAGTAACCCAGTGGTTGTGTAAGTCTTTGTAATAACTCCCCTTGAAGTGTTAAACTTATATTTAAAACAAGAAAAAGCACTGGGTGAGGTGACAAGAACATTGGTTCAACGAAAAATACTTTCTAAGGGCAAAATTTTACAGTCAAAGAGATGAGCAATAACACATGTAATGTGAAATGGTAAGAAAGGTCCAAACCTAGAAATGGTAATTATCATGAATAGATTCCTTCAATTCATTGAGAGACCAATAAAGAGCAGGATGGTAACTAGCAGTTTGAGGGGGATAAAATGAAAGCGGTCTCAATTCAGAGCTCCACTGCCTTTTACAGCTAATATACCACACTCTGCTGGTATTACTTTATCTCCCCAATAACTATGTTCAAGCTCTCACCCTTTAATTATGTCTGTTTCTAGATATCTATGGCACAGAAAATAAACCTGCAGTTTAATTCTCAGTGCACAGTATTTCTAGTGGACCTAGAAATGCTAACTCTTTTTATGTTATCATAAATGTTGAAGTCATAAAACAAGAGCACGGCCTAGTGTGAAGGCCTCATATGACAGAGGTAGGAGGTAGTACAAAAGACATAATGGGAGGGGTAGGTCAGGTGCAGTTGGAGGAAGGTATAATAAAATCTGTGCTCCAGCTTGTTTTGTGGCTCCCAGCTCCATGACATCCCGCTCAGCCATTCAGTGTGCTGTCCCACCGCAGCGCACTTATTGGCTGAGCGGTATGTCCAGACGCTGGGAGCCACAGAACAAGGCGGATAACCAGGTAATGTACGCCCCAGGTGGGGTTTAGAGGGTTGCCGCTTACATACTCGCAGCGGGTTGACAATTTCGCTGTGCGTATGTAATCCTATTGAAACTGACAGGAGAAATCCGCTGCGCTTCCATTACGTGTGAACCCACCCTTAAAGGGAACCTTTATTATGTTTCAGGCCGTATGCAAACAATCTTCAACTAGTTATCTGGGCGTTCTTTTTCATCTTGCATGTAGTCACAGTGGGTGGCATGTAATCCATTGTAATCACGCCTCTTTGGTTATGATTCAAATGCCATTGGCGTAAAGACTAACCTATGGGCCAGTCTCTCTTTGTGACGTAGGAAGCGTCCTACATCACAGAGAGGCAGGTCCATAATAAAACTATGTTTTTGGCTGATGGCTAGCCCTGGCCAACAGATGAAATATATCTTAGGAATGACTGACTGTAGGACGCTGTATTAGGTCAGAGATAGGTGTCGGGTCCACGGAGCTAACCAGAGGACACAGGAACCAATACACGGCGCTCACAGCTTGAGTCAGCAAACTTGGTTAACAATGTAGCTTATTGGTCTAAAGAAACATGCTGTATTAGGTAGGATTTTTAGATATATACCTGTAAATGCCCTTTTTGGTTTCCTCTGAATCACCATATTCTGAGCATCATAATTTTTTATTTATTTATAAGTCTACAGTGCTGTTTGGGGGCTCACATTTTGCATCATGATTCATTGTTTTTATCTGTACTATTTTTTATCACTTTTTATTCAGTTTTATCTGATATGTGATGTCATCAAAAATAAATAAACAAAAAACTAAATTTTGGCGATTACATGCGGGATGAATAACATTACAATTTAATAGTCCACACAATTCCGTACACACAGTGATACCACATGTTTCATTTTTTTATGTTTACATTACCATGAACTTGCATAGAGTGTCTCGAGATACTGTACTATGTTTTTTAAAACTGTGTAGGATGTTGTGTTTGTTTATATGTTTTTTCAAAAAAAGCTGCTTGTGACCCAAATGGATGACTTTAACAGCAGTGCCAGTCCCATAAGGGCACAAACCAGGTTCAGTCTAAATTTCAATGGATTAGTTAGAATCCAAAACTTTTGTGATTAATTTTCGATTTGTCTTATCTCATCTGTATGCATGACACCATTTACTCACTAAATATGCTGGGATGAGTACTTTGCACCTGGCCCAACCACTCAGTTTACTGTACAGGTCTCCCTACTCCTTTACATACTATAGTTTGCGTGGCAAACCGGGGCACTTCCAAATCAGGATCCAAATCCGAAACAAATCTGATGGTCAGATTAACTAAATTGGCTCCCAAACAAATCTTGGAATATTCACTCATCTCTACACCTGGTGACTAGGGATAGTCCGAACCTGCCGAGGTTCAGGTTCATACGAACCTGAACTCTCGGCAATGATTCCCGCTGTCTGCCCGCTCCGTGCAGCAGGTGGATACAGCCGGAGGACCGTCTGGAAAACTGAGATACAGCCATAGCCATAGGCTACAGCCTATCCACCGTCTCCGCGAAGGTGGAAGACAGCGGGAATCATTGCCGAGAGTTCAGATTCGTACGAACCCGAACCTCGGCAGGTTCGGACCATCCCTACTGGTGACCAGTCATCTGTTGGTTGACCACAACCACTTCAAGGAAAATGATTCCTTTCTAGAGTGCATGGTGCTGAATCTTCTGGTCACTCATTCACCTAGTATAAGTACGTAGGTATAAGAAAGTAAGTGTACAAAGACAGTTTTAGTTTTACTCCTCTTTGTACTCACAGTTTAGTGTTATTATGATAAAGACCCCACATAGCACATGAAATGCTAAGATCATGCTTAGACCATAAGACCATATCTAACGATTCCACCTGAGACATGTATCTAAAACAACTTTTAAAAAATTTATATATAAGAGGTGATTTTCCTGTTAATAAGTTTGATATATAGCAATACACATATATAGGGGAATCAGCACTGGCATTGTATATAGTTTTAATGCTGTTAGATATGAAGAGATAAACTTATATTTACTCTGATTTAAAAGACAAAACTATATATTAAGAGTAAACTTGTCTCCTTCACCTGCTATGCTGCTCTTTACTTCCATCCATAAGAAAATTATATTGTTCTATATACAGTAAATTGCTTTAGAAAAGATTTTGGCTAAAAAGTTTAAAGCCTTCCTGTCTGTTAGCATTAAACATTTATATAAGAGCAGCTGTTGGCTGGCGATCAAGAAAAGCAGCTGTAAGTCCTTAAGACAGATGTACTTGTCTGGCAGGTATCACTTTCATATGATCAGCTGAAGGTAGTGTTACATAGATTTCTCGGCTTATTTAGTCACGTTATACATATTGCATATTGTTTGACTCAATTACATTAAAGGTGTCTGAATTGTGATTTGGTGGTCACTATTAATGAAACTTCATTTTCCAAGAGCATAAAAAATTTCCACTTAGCAGATGTTTGAAAAGTTTGGGATTCTATGATGTCACTAAAAAAACGCATATGCGTTGATATATGTATATTTTTTTTTTATAACAGTAGTAAATGGAAAAACAGATCTAAATCGATGCACACAGATGCATCCGTTTTTTCATCCTTTTTTTTGCATGAAACGGATGAAAAAATGGATTGCAAAAATACAGTGTGAACCCAATCTAAGTCAATGGAAAACAGATCC
This sequence comes from Dendropsophus ebraccatus, assembly GCF_027789765.1. NCBI lineage: Eukaryota > Metazoa > Chordata > Amphibia > Anura > Hylidae > Dendropsophus > Dendropsophus ebraccatus. The sequence goes on from NC_091462.1 coordinate 81,424,771, forward strand.
TGATAGATGGTATACAACTGCATCCGTTTTTACCATCCATGTTAAACAGACAGCAAAAACACAGTGTGAACCTAGCCCAATAGGGAAAATAAAGGGACAATAGAGCAAAATACCTATTAGTTTGTATTTGAACATAAACACATTCATTCATTTACTAGAAAAAATAAAAATAACACATTTCCAGAAATAAAAGTCACAGTTTTATGTGCCATCTGGAAAAACAGCAGCTTGCTTTATTAACCACACAAAATTATCTATTCAACTTAAATGAACCAGATGCTGAATGCATATTATCAATTGGTATCAGGTGACAGTAATATTTGCAACATATGAAATAAATGTCACAAAGAAATGGGATTATTATGAGAGAAATCCATATTTATAGTTTTTGCATTCAATTTTTTCCCCTTGCTTTCCAATAGGGACAAATTGTACTTTTTAATGACACTCTTTATCTTACTATATGTACTTGATAAATATTAGTATAGTATAGTAAACTAATATTTGTTGGGTGAAATTGAAAAAAACCCTAGTCAAGGAAAACAGTTTTCCAGGATTGCATCCAGCTTCTACAGCCACCAGTAGTCAAATGGCGAGCATTCAGGTTTGAAGGAACCCAAGCCTTCTGTAGGTTCGCTCATCACTAATGGTAACATAATCAGAAAATAGATACACAATAGATAAAAACATACAAACATAGAAAATGTCCACCTGTTCCATCTAGTCTGCCATTTTAGTAATTTCTCTCTTTTTTGATTAGGATACACGTTATATATGTTAATTCCAGACATCAGTTACTGTCGATTTACCAACCACATCTGCTGGAAGTTTGTTCCAAGCATCTAAGCATAACAACAAACAAAAAGAATATGTATCAGTGTATGGTTTTATGAAAAATAAATAAACACATTAGAGAGGTTATCCAGAATTAGAAAAAGCACAGTTACTTTCTTGCAAAAACAGCACCACCTTTGTCCTCATTGTTGGTATTACAATTCAGCTCAGGCTTGGAATGGGCCACTGGGGTACGAGGGAAACCCTCAGTGGGCCCTTCCTCCTAGTTAGTGGGCCCTTGCTGGACTGGCTTCCACACAGAGCAGTGACAGATTAGCCCCCAACCTGTAGTAACACTGGCATTACACACTGACTCCAGCTATCCTGTCCCTGCCCCTCTCCTTGGGCCCTCAGTGGGCGCCAGCATACTTGTGCGAGGAGTGGGAAGCTGCACAGGTCAGGAGCTCTTGCTGCTTACCTCTTCACCCTGCTGTCCTACTCTGACAGAAGCTGTAACTATTGGCTACACAGTCACCTCCTGTGTGCTGATAAGATGTATAGCTGCCACTAAACAATCGTCAGGCAGAGGTCAGATACCTTCCCCTCATCCCCCACCCCACCCCACCCACACACCCCACCCCACCCACACACACACACACCTTCTGCCGTCCTGGGGTCTTAGGAGTCTCAGGAGGAGAAAGCTCCAGGGATACAGCCAGGTATGGTGGAAGGGTGGGTGGGAGTGGGTGGGACTCCCAACCGTCCTGGATCCAGCGGGACAGTCCCGCTCCCCACCGCACTGCCTCCTGCCCCATAGGCATACTGTCCTTAGATTTCAGTATGCCTGTGGCCCCCCCTCCCCCAGCTGATACACGCTCTCTGGAGATGTCCCGGGGATTCCCCAGCGCACCAGTGACCTTTCAGTATGTGCCGCCGGCCTGTACTTACAGTAGAGGGAGCTCTCACAAGAGCTGAGAGCAGCCTGCAGCCCCGACGCACACTGAGAGGTCACTGGTGCGCGCTCTGCTTGGGAATCCCTGAGACATCCCCAGAGAGCGTGTATCAGCCGGAGGCTAGGCCGACAGAAGAAGACAGCTGCATCGGGGGAGTAACGTGTTAGGTGAGTTGTTTTTTTGTTTTTGTTTGGGGAACATGTATTAGGGGGACATATACAAGGTGGCATCTATAAAGGGCACATGTATTACAGGGCATCTATAAGGGGGACATGTACAAGGGGGAATCTATAAGCAGGACATGTATAAGGGGAACATGTTTTGGGGGGCATCGATAAGGGGGCAATCTATAAGGGGGACATGTACAAGGGGGCATCTGTAAGGGGGACATGTACAAGGGGGCATCTGTAAGGGGGACATGTATAAGAGGGGGCGATCTATAAGGGAGATATGTACAAGGGGCATCTATAAGGGGGACATTTACAAGGGCCATATAGGGGGCAATTTATAAGGGGGACATCTATAAGGGGGGCAAGGGGAAATCTATAAGGGGGCATGTATAAGGGGCAATCTATAAGGGGGACATGTATAAGGGGGTAATGTACTGTATAAGGGGGAAATCTATAAGGGGGACATGTACAAGGGGAATCTATAAGGGGAATCTATAAGGGGTACATGTACAAGGGGAATCTATAAGGGGGACATGTACAAGGGGGTAATCTATAAGGGGGACATGTACAAAGGGCAATCTAAAGGGGGGCATGTATTAGGGGGGAATCTATAAGGGGGCATGTACAAGGGGGTCATCTATAAGGGGGACATATACAAGGGGGCATATATAAGGGGGACATGTACAAGGGTGAATCTATGCGGGGGATATGTATTAGGGGGCAATCTATAAGGGGGAAATATATAAGGGAGCAATCTATAAGGGGGATATGTATTGGGGGGCATCTATAAGATTGACATGTGTAAGGGAGCCATATAGTAAGTGGGGTTACTTGTTTGCAAAAGCAAGTGGTAAATAATAAGAATGTTCATTATTTGAATGACTGTAATCATTTACAGACGTTATTCTATACATTGTGTGCACTGCTGGCCAATTTTCCATTGACTTCAATGGAACAAATTATTACTTTGAAAACACAGCTGTTTTTTTTTTTACCTCAGAATTAAGTTCGTATTTTACCTTTATTTTAGGGAGTGGACATGATATGACAGTGGTCTTCCAGTAGAGATCATAAGTACTTTATACTGTTCTCTTTTCTCTTACCATCATTTTGGTTCAAGTTAAATGAACAATCACAAAAAAGAAACTTAGGAAATGTATGCTATAGGAATATATCAAAAGTTATTTATTTTTAAATCACCAGGGGCTTTTTTTCACAATATTAGTTGAGCATGGGCACTTGCTTATCTAATCCCTCCTAATCAACTGTGACATTGACGTTGACATCAGCACCAAACATGTATTACATACAAATGTTAATGAATTTTACTCCCAACACTTATCTTTACACTCCCTTACCTTATCTTTAGTATAAAATATAATGACACCCTCTCTATTGATACCAATATATATATATATATATATATATATATATATATATATATATATAAATCATTATCACTAGAGAGGAACATCTGCTATGTAAAATGAGTTTGACAGTTCACTGGGGGAATTGTGTTTAATTGTGTTTTTAAAGGGATTATCCAGTGCTACAAAAACACGGCCACTTTCTTCCAGAGACAGACCAACTCTTGTCTCCAGCTTGGGCGGGGTTTTGCTGCTCAGTTCCATTGAAGTGAATGGAGCTTAATTGCAAACCACACCTGAACTGGAGACAAGAATTGTGTTGTCTCTGAAAGAAAGTGGCCATGTTTTTGTAGCACTGGATAACCCCTTTAAAAAGTTTTTTTTGTTTTTTTTTTTAATTTTTTACATAACCTTTATAGGCATTTAAAGGGGTTATCCAGCGCTATAAAAACATGGCCACTTTTCCCCCTACTGTTGTCTCCAGTTCAGGTGCGGTTTACAATTAAGCTCTATTTACTTCAATGGAACTGAGTTTTAAAACCCCACCCAAACTGGAGACAACAGTAGGGGGAAAAGTGGCCATGTTTTTGTAGCGCTTTAACTATGTGATCACTTGTACAGTTCATTGCAATACAATCCCTCTGTGAATAACTGTGCATGAAGACATCATATAGTACTGAATGATCTGTGTCAAGGACAGAAGCCTCACTGTACGTCTCTACTTTCTGTGACTGCAAATGTGCAGTACTGACACAATGAGTCTAATACAGAACAAGATTGTCTCACACAGGTAAGGGAGGGTAACAATCGCCTTCGAAACAGTAGACAGCAAAGTGTGGATATAGATATTGAGTCACCTTGTAAGTGTACAGGAACAGGGTGCTGGCCTGGTAATTCTTGCCTCTCTAGGTTATGGGGATGCAGATCCTAAACAGGATGCTAGACAGGAGGTGAGCACAGTCACAATTGGCTTTCAGGACCAGAGCCCATTTTTTAAATCCAACCTCTCTCACTTTATGTGGTTGTAACTATGTGGTTCTTTAACTTTTCTTTCCAATTCTGAGATTTTGGCCTATATGCGAAAAATGAAATGAAATGAAATGCTATTTTTTCATTAAAAAAATGTCAAAATTAGTTTTTTTGCCATTTTAAATTTTCTTTGGTCACTGTGTAATAATTGTATTGCCAGCGACATTACACATGCGACAATACTAAATATGTGTACTTTTTATTTTTATTTTTCCCAACATTAATTATTGTATTGAGGGCAATAGGGATTATATTTGAATTTTACTTTTTTATTAATATTTTTTGTGTGTGTTTGTGTGTTTTTTTTTAACACTTTAACTTATTTTCCCACCATGGGGACTTCACTGTGCAATTGCTTAATTACAGGCATATTGCATTGCAGTGACAGTCTGCACTGTAATAGGCAAAGCTGGTCAGACTAGGCCTTATGCTGAGCTTGATCAGCCATCGTAGCTGAGACAAAGGAGGCTTTGGGGAAGCCTACTGACATCACAGCAACCATTGGGGCTGTTAGACCTCACCTCACAGCCTCGATGGGGAACGAAGGGAGGATTCTCCCTTCTTTTAGCACTATAGGGGCTGCAATCGCACTGATCGAACCACCTATAACATGGCAACTTTTGCACCACTCTTGTCTCCAGTTTGGTTGGGGTTTTGAAACTCAGTGGCCATGTTTTTGCAGCGCTGGATAAAGGCAATGCTACCAAATACTTATCAAATAGATACAAACTCGCGAGCCTCGGGAAACAGCATAGAATAAATAAAAGGTGAAATAAGTCCTTGTCTATAGCCAGACAGTGCTGTCTGGCTGAGATTTCTGCACTCATTGTACCTATAAACAGCAGATAAGTCAGGACTCTGTGCTCCCCTATAGAGCAGTTAATATAATAAAAACTAAGTTACACTTGTATTGTTCGTAGGACCTGTACCCCCCTTCTGTTTATTTCATAAGGGAAAAGTGTTGTCAGGCCCTCTTTATAGCACTGCGGTAGGCATGTGCTTAGCTTCCCATAGGAAAAATACTGAATAAATTTATATTGAAATAGAAATAAACTGTATCCACATTTACACTTGTTTGTCTTATCTGGTTTCTAAATGTGCCCAGCTGGTATATGTTATCTTTTATTATACTGAATAATTTAAAATTCTTCCTATATAAATAAGATTTGATTTCCCTGGAAATCTCCTGGGCCTGGCTGCTGAATCGAAATGGAATTCATAAACATATAAATAAATAATGTATATAATAAAGGTGAGCGCTATTCACTGAAGAAATCCATTTCAGCAAATCAGTTTAATTTTGCAAAGAAACATGTACGTGATTAATATTAATAAGACAAGCAAGCAATATAGTCAAATAACCCAAATGGGAAATTATATTGAAATCTCTTTTCACAGTTTCTGTCTGATCAAACATACATTTTAAATAATGCAGAGCAAGCATATGGAGTATGTTGGGTTATTAACCTGAAAAGCAGAAGCGAAGCAATTATTACTTATTCCCAGTAACATGTTAATTATCTGAACATTATTTATTGCACATTAAGAGAGCCATCAGTAAATTTATTGCCACAACTGATCTCCAATAAAAAAGGTGATCGGTGGGGATGTCAGTGCTAGTTGTCACTGGATTCACCAAGAGGCACATGTCTCAATACCAGCTCTAAACCTGCTAGCAGATGTAAATTGTATTTTATGGTAAACCTCACTCACTCAACGTAGTACAGATTGGCAAAGTGGTTTGTCAGGAACAGGGCTTGATAAATTTTCCCTATCAACCTTCCATTTGTCTGCTTCATGATCAGGGGTGTCATAATTTAATAGTTCAGGCGAATATGCACGCAATACCAAATATGTATTTTTTTTTCTTTTATTTACAAAATAGGGGTGAAACCTTTTTTTTTTTTTTTTTACTTATACATTAGTTTTAATTAATTTGAAGGACTTCTAATATAACTACACTGATCTCTACATTATACAGCACTGATTGATAAGATCAGTGCTGTAATACTCCAGCCCAGATCTATATATGCTGAGGCCAGAGCCGGTAATAGGAAGGGACCCCCCCCCTCTGTGATCGTACCATGCAGGGTAATCCATCCACTAGACCACCACGGATACGCTATGGAGGGCATTTAAATGTAGCTGTCATGTTTTCAGCTACATTTAAGTGTCATAATTAGCAGACGCAGCAATCGCCCCATGCCTGCTAATAGCCGCAGTCCCTGGCTACTGATAACAGCCGGGAGTGGGCCGGTTCAGAGCAGGGTCACGGCTAAGTTTCTTTAGCAGCGCCATGACGTTAATATACGTCATGGGTCGTTAAGGTGTTAAAAGACCATCTAATTTAGTCCAGTCTACTTGTTTACAGGATTTCAGCACTTACAGGCCACAGGGGTTACTGTCTTACATGGTGTCAACAACATCTATTCCAGGGTCCTTATTATTCCTTAGTCCACACAGTCTCTGTCAGAGCTAATCTTCTTTAAGGACAAGGCCCTCAAATCATTGTAATGTACAGGAAACCTAGCTTTTAAGCTTTTCACACCAGTGTCACCTTGAAACACCATTTCCAGCCCCTGGACACAATAAAGAATGTTTAATGTTTTTTATTGTTACCGATAAACATTAAAAGAATGGAGTTCTGGATTACACAGTACTATAAGGAGTGTTTTGCACTCCTCCTGGTGAGACCCACATGACCGCAATTAGCAGGAGACACCTGAGTGCACATGGTTTTAATCCCTCCTGTCTTTTCCCATTCTGTTGGCAGCATCTATGGTGGGCGCAATACCTCATCCAGACTTGTGCTGTTTGGGGGCGACCTTCTCCGCCGGCGGTGCTGGCCGGGTTCTGGTGTGGTGTTTTTGGGTCTGGTCCTGTGGCATGGGGGTTGCAGGGCCGTCCCATGGCCCCTGTTCCCTGACTGTGCACGCCTGCGGGGTTGGTGGTCACTGACTGGCACGGTGTGGACTTAGTGTAGGGACCCATGTGTATCAGATACCTGCACGATGATACATGGGGCAGTATGGCTTGATCAATTCATACACAAAATTCTGATGTGTTTTTTATTTAGCCTAGGGGCACTAGTATCAGCCATAGGTGTGAGGTGCAGCGCTCTGTTTCTTCCCTGAACCGCATTTTGTTTCTCTCTTTTCTCCGTGTTTTGCACTCCTCCTGGGGAGACCCACATGACCGCAATTAGCAGGAGACACCTAAGTGCACATGGTTTTAATCCCTCCTGTCTTTTCCCATTCTGTTGGCAGCAGCTATGGTGAGCGCAATACCTCATCCAGACTTGTGCTGTTTGGGGGCGACCTTCTCCGCCGGCGGTGCTGGCCGGGTTCTGGTGTGGTGTTTTTGGGTCTGGTCCTGTGGCATGGGGGTTGCAGGGCCGTCCCATGGCCCCCGTTCCCTGACTGTGCACGCCTGCGGGGTTGGTGGCCACTGACTGGCACGGTGTGGACTTAGTGTAGAGACCCATGTGTATCAGATACCTGCACGATGGTACATGGGGCAGTATGGCTTGATCAATTCATACACAAAATTCTGATGTGTTTTTTATTTAGCCTAGGGGCACTAGTATCAGCCATAGGTGTGAGGTGCAGCGCTCTGTTTCTTCCCTGAACCACTATAAGGTTAGTTATAGTCTATATTAGGGGAAAGCATACAGAAGGTTTTTGAATCCCTAATTATGCACATACTATTGAAGACAAACCTCAAAAGTCACAAAATTAGAACAGGATATTAATGTAGGTAGAATGTAGGATAATGTTGAGTGAACTTCCTAAAATTTAATTAATTGGAAGGATATCCTGTGAATCATCCATTGATTCAATTCTAATTTGATGCCCAATAAGGATTCAATGGTACACACAAACACACACCCAGTCAAGAGAGTCTCCTAGCAAGTGTAAGCAATGTGTCCATAGAGCATCATCACTTTCCTCTGGGCTGGTATAAGCAAGGGTTTCTTGGCTTGTTGCTGTATGTACTTAGCTGTGCTTACTGAAAATTTGCTAGGCCTGGCCCCGCAAATGTAGAATGTAAAAAGCATTGTATATTATCATTATATTAATAACCTGGGTTGCGGATGTTACTTTAGCAGCAAGGCAAACAGTGTATGCCTCACTGCTTGATGTACAGGAGCACGGACTCCCATCTATTGAAGACAGGTGTCCCTGTTCCTGTACATGCTCAGCAGCCAGGCATGTACTATTTTCTTTGCTGCTCAGTAAACATTTGTTATGCTCAGTGGCTGGCCAAATGGCAATACATACAGTGTTGCTGCATGCCCTAAAGCCTAATATATTTTCTGGACTATGCACTCTTCCCAAAGCAAATAAAAAAAATTGATTTGGAGAATTTCATTTTTTTTTTTCAAATTTGGAACAAATTTGATTTACTCCAAATCAATCTACTCCTTTAGATTGACTCATAACATGTCCTTCCCTAGGGCTTTCATAACAGAATTGACAAGAAGAAATGTGCAGTACATGTCTCCTTGGAGAAGGCTTTGAAGTTATTAAGGGGCAGGAACAGGAGGAGAACTAATGGCAACATTAGATATAGAGCCTGCCTACCACCTATATCTACAGCATTTTAAATGCTCAACCTCCTGGGATGTTTTTTTTCCAGGTCACTACTATGAGTGAATAGTGAATTAAATTATTTATACTGTTTTCATTTTTGGTAGTCCCAAAACTGCCCTAGTGCTGACTCCATAGTCCATTTCCTTGATTTCCTTTTCTCTTTGCGAGAAATATTGCAGTGCCATTCATGTTCTTCATTTCCAAGAACAAAACTCCATAGCTCCATAGGGTTTTTGTGGAATGGGCTTTGGTATTTGGGAGTAATCATGGAGTCATTGATTGGAGAGTCTATATTTTGGGATTTATAGCCCGTTTAGACTGACAAAGCAAGCACTCATAAGAATGACCAATCTGTGTGCTCATTTACTGAGGTTGTTTCTGGTATTGTAACCATACAATGAACATGTTTGAAACACAGACCCTCTTTTTAATATCAGACACCCTATTCAAGACCTGAATAATAATATACAACTTTCATTATCTTATAGTACAATATCCTAAAGCCCCTAACTGATGTGCGTAGAGTAATTACAGTGCTTGTGCGTCATTGCAATGCCATGTTCTTTCTTTTTTTTTCTGCAAGCTTCAGCTAAAGGTCTGATTCCTTTATTTATGGAACCTATATCTGTCTACTGCCATGGGAAGCAAAGTAATTAGTGAAAAATTAACATTAAGGGGCATCTCAATAGAGCTCTATGATAAAAATCTGTGACAGAGCAATATTAGCAAGATACACGCACAGCACCTTCATACTGCAATGACTAACACTCCTAATAAAAATGCTCATTAAAAACCTGCCCCTTGATACATCCAAAAGACACAGAGGTGTGCAGTTTTTGCTTTGAAAATTGGTCACGTACCTTCTTTTTGCCTGGAACATTCCCTGGTATGACTTTGCTGTGTTATTTTTCAATGATACACTAAATAGCTTCATTGGCTTTTTGCTCTTTGTAGTTTAAATGATCCTGATGGAGAAAAAACAGCTGGAGTCAGGAGATATTAGCTTAATGACCTATTTCTTGCACCCTTCAGTCACAAATAAATGAAAATCTAATTGGTCCATGCTACCAGGTAAAAAGATTAACCAAATAGGTGTATATGGATTTATCAGAGCACTTTTGCACTTGTTTTATTTGCATTGTTTTGAATCCCAATAAATGGGATTTTACAAAGATTTTATATTTTGTGCTAAAACAAATAAAATTTCACCTCACTGGAACGATGGACAGGAAATCAAGATTACTTACTATATTGTGACCTGACCTTAAGCCCCAGGTCCCAATGCAAAAGCTAAAGCAGAGTTCTCTGTGCCATTTATACACCAGTGTCCTCTTGTGTGGCAGAGAGGCCCTTGGGTCCCCTCAGGCACTAGGGCCTCTGCAACCTCTAAAAGCTATTGAGAGTAAACATGAAAATCTAGGAACAGTATGAAAAATAACTGTTCATAGTGTTGCTGGTTTCCCATTACCGTTGGGTTTTTTTTGTTTTTTTTAAGAACAAGAACAGCATAGTCTGAAAGATCCATCAATAAGATCTAAGATCCCTCAAGACTTGTTGGAAGCCAATTTGAAAAAGGGAGGTCCAACACAGATTTCGTCTAGTGTGTATTAGTATTAGCTATTTCCATCAAAAAACAAGGAGATTTTTTTTTTTACATTTTTAACTTTGTCCAGGAAGGTGTAAAATAGTAAGAAGAATTCACTCACCTGCCATAATCCTCCACTGCTGCAGTTCCTTCGGTGCCATATCCATGCTGCTTACCACTTCCTGGTGATGTCTCGACAAGAAAATTCCCACTTAGCCAGTCAACGATTTGATAAATCTTGGTTTTCTGTCATTTTTACCAGGTTGTTTTTGCATCCCAAAAAATAGGCATTAAGATATATTTAGAAAAAAAATGTGACAAAAAAATTTCAAAAGAAAAATAGTGTTTGCTTTTTTAAGCCAAAAAAAAGGAGGCCTAATGGTGTTCTTATCACACATACAGTTACATACTACACACAATCAGTAAGGGGTGTTTGGAATATTTTTTTTTTCCTTCAAAACTTTCCAACCAAAACCGCAACTTATTTTTTGCGGGATCAATGACAGATACTGCCAAGCTACGGAACGGCCATTGTTCATACTGCATGTAAACATATCTTAAATAATCCACCATGATCTCTTCTTTCTACAACATAGGAGTTTTATAGTTTGGTTAACTATATATAATCTTCACTGAATCGTCAGGTAGGTGGTAAATCTTTTCATAAGGAGGTGTAAATTCTAGGCTCACGGGGTGTGATTACAAGCTACATGACCACACCCTTGAAGAAGATTCATGGACCCCCTCCTCCCCTCCCCTGATTCCTATAAACATCCCATTTTGCCATAAAGCTCTGGCAGATTATAAAGCTATGGGGTATTTAACCCCTTCTCTCCTCAGCCACTTTTTCATTTTTTCACTTTTGTTTTGTGCTCCTTGTGTTTAACCCCTAGGCGACCCTGGGCATACCCGTACGTCCTGGGCCAACTAGGGTTGTTCAGAGCGGTGCTGCCCAGGTGCCGCTCATTACCGCTAATTAAGTAATCGGATGTAGCTGTCAAAGTTGACAGCTGCATCCAATTACTTACTGCAGCCCATACCTGGTGTCTAGTGGGGTGGATCTCCCCCCCCCCCCCGGGATGTTGTCCCAGCACTTGATTGCTTCCAGCTGCAGCAGCCGGAAGCAATCGAGTGCCTAGCTCATTGATCTATGCTGTATAACTATACAGCATAAATCTCAATGAGAGATCAGTGTACTTATACTAGAAGTCCCCCAGGGGGAAGAACCATAACCCCAGGGGGGAATAACCCTAACCCCAGGGGGGAATAACCCTAACCCCAGGGGTGAATAACCCTAACCCCAAGGGAATAACCCTAACCCCAGGGGGAATAACCCTAACCATTGGTAGCTTGCTTGCGTATACGCAACTTTTTGATAACTTTTTCCGGATTCAATGTGTCCAAAAATCAGCACTTGCACTTTTTTTTTGCACTTACACCGTTAACTGTGCGAGATCAGGAATGTGATAATTTAATAGTTCCGGCGATTCCGACCACAACGATAGCAAATATATTTGTTTATTTATTTTTATTTATAAAATGGGAAAATGGGAGTGATTAAAACTTTCGTATATATACGTATCGAAAATACGTATATATACGTTCCTGTTGCACATATCCCGTGCAGCAGGAGTGTATATATACATTCTTGAAGTGAAGGTGCTGTAGATGTGTGCGGGACCACTGCAGTGAGAGCAGTCCCGCATACATCAGTGTGTCCGGGGCCGGAGATAATGACAGACAGCTGCGATCCCGCAGCTGCCTTTCGTTAACCCCTTAAACACTGCGATCTATAGCGATCCCGGTGTTTAAGGTAGTTAGTGACAGGACAAGCACCTGTCATTGGCTGTTTGAAAGTCCGTCGTGTCGGATCGGCCATCTATGTATAGAGTCTGCTCTCAGGCACAGATTGCCGATGACACTGATCTATGATATGCTATGGCATAGCAAAGATTAGTGTATTCAATCCAATGATTGCATTTCTTAAAATAAAATAAGTATAAAAAAAAAGTGTAAACACTTCTATGAACAACGCACTGATTGTTCATAGGGATGAAAGTAATACACATGTACTGCATTGTCACGGCCGCGGCGGCGTCCCATGCTCCGGACCGCCGCCGCGACCTCCCCCCATCTCATGCAGCTGCCGGGGTCCCGGTGCAGGGACCCGGCGCTGCTACATGTTCGGCCCCGGGGGGCGCCTTACCTGGTCCCGCTCCTGCCTCCGTCTGTGCCGGCCGGCGCGCGCGTCCCCGCCTCCTCGGGCGCGCGCGCGCCGGCTGTCTCAGATTTAAAGGGCCAGTCCGCACCTAATTGGCCAGTTGCACCAATCACTCCCTATTTATTCCAGCCCTGCCCCACTACAGGTGTTGGAGCCTCTACATGCTTCCCATAGCGTTTGGCCCAGCTCCCTGTTGTTCCTGTGTCCTGTCCGTTACCTGGTCCCTAGTCCCTGTTCCTGAGTCCTGTCCGTTACCTGGTCCCTAGTCCCTGTTCCTGGTTCCTGTTCCCCTGTCACTCCACCTGTTCCTGTGTCCAGCCAGTCACGTGCTCTCTCATCTGCAGACTATTGCCTGTGCCATCTCCTGCCACGCCTCGCCTGCCGACACCAGCAACCAAGCCAGGGGTAGCGACCTGGGGGTCGCCTGCCGCAGCAAGTCCATCCCGCCTTGCGGCGGGCTCTGGTGAAAACCAGCGGCCCCTTAGACTCCGCTCCCTGGTGAGGTTTGTGCCATCGCTGGTGCCGGTCCAGTGGATCCACTACTCCGGGCGTTACAGTAGGCTCCAACCATGGATCCCGGCGAGGTGCCTGATATCCGCGAGGTAGCCCGAGTGGTCGCCCTACAGGCTCAACAGATTCAGCAACAGTCACAGCTGATTCAACAACTGACTGCAGCCGTTCAACAGCATACCACAGCTCAGCAGTCATCACCTCCGGCAGCCTCTTCAAAACTACGACTGGCTCTCCCAAGCAAATATGGAGGTGACCCCAAGTTGTGCAGAGGGTTCCTGACCCAATGCACTATGTACATCGAACTTTTAAGCAGTCAGTTTGCCACCGAGCGCTCTAAAGTGGCTTTCATTATCAGCCTATTGGAGGGAAGAGCTCTGGCCTGGGCCACGCCACTATGGGACCGTAATGATCCGGTTGCTGCCAATTTTCGAATCTTCCTGGACGAGTTCCGCTCTGTCTTTGAGGAACCTGCCCGTGCGTCTTCAGCTGAGACTGCTCTCCTCAATTTATCCCAAGGGACTTCCTCCGTTGGTGATTACGCCATCCAGTTCCGCACCCTGGCTGCGGAACTAGACTGGAATGAGGCCGCTCTGATTGCCACCTTTAAAAAGGGCCTGTCCAGCCAAGTGAAGGATGTGCTCGCTGCCCGGGATCTGCCTACCTCCTTGAACGATCTTATTCTACTGGCTACCAGAGTCTACACCAGGTTTTCCGAGAGAGAGGAGGAGGTCCGGCAAGGACGGCGTCTGAGTCTGCCCCGTCGCCATCCTCGGCTGGCACCGGTGTTCCAGAATCCTGTTGCTCCTATGTCCCAGTCGCTTCCAGAGGTTCCTATGCAGGTGGAACGTGTTCGCCTGACGACTGATGAGAGGAACCGTCGACTGGACCAGAATCTCTGCCTCTATTGCGGTGGCGCGGATCACTATCGACAGAGATGTCCCCAACGCCCTCAGCGTCCGGGAAACGCCCGCACCTAGGTCCGGTGGGAGAGGCCTCCCTAGGTGTGAATGCCACCTCTCCAAGGTTGACTATGCCCGTCTCCATCCAGACACCCTCTGGGCAAGTTTTCCAGACTACTGCCCTCATCGACTCTGGCTCTGCTGGCAGTTTCATCTCTGCTTCGTTGGTCCAAAGATGGCGGCTACCCGTGATCCAGCTAGCCCAACCCCGGTCTATCTCTTCGGTTACGGGGGAGGTTCTTACCGAAGCGGTGTACAGCCAGACGGCACCCCTAGTCCTCCAGGTGGGAGCCTTACATCAGGAGAAGATCTCCTTCTATGTCTTGCGCCATTCCTCTTCCAACCTCCTGCTGGGTCTTCCTTGGCTGCAATTCCATACCCCTAGGCTGGACTGGAGAACTGGGGAGGTTTTCAGCTGGGGCCAGGACTGTCATAACCGGTGTCTGAGATCCCCTCTATCCAACTGCTCTACAAGGTCACCTGCTAATGTCAAGCCTCTATCCGGGCTACCAGAGGACTACCAAGACTTTGTCGATGTTTTCTCGGCCAAGGAGGCGGACTCACTACCACCTCATCGAGCCTATGATTGCCCTATAGACCTTCTTCCAGGGGCTTCTCCTCCACGTGGTCGAGTATACCCTCTCTCTGTGCCCGAGACTGAAGCCATGTCCTCCTACATCCAGGAGAACTTACAAAAGGGCTTCATCCGTAAATCCACGTCCTCAGCTGGCGCTGGATTTTTCTTTGTTCAGAAGAAGGACGGTTCCCTCCGCCCATGTATAGACTATCGGGGCCTGAATAAGGTGACCGTTAAGAACCGCTATCCTCTTCCGCTTATTCCTGAACTATTCGACCGTCTTCGTGGAGCTAAGATCTTCTCCAAGCTGGATCTCAGGGGAGCGTATAACTTGGTCCGTATTCGTAGAGGAGACAAATGGAAGACCGCTTTCAACACCAGAGATGGGCACTACGAATATCTGGTCATGCCATTCGGCCTATGCAATGCCCCAGCGGTCTTCCAGGAATTCGTGAACGATATCTTCCGAGACCTCCTCTATGTCTGCGTCATTGTCTACTTGGACGATATTTTGGTCTTCTCCCCGGACCAGCAGACTCATGTGGCACAAGTGCGTCAAGTCCTACGAAGACTTCGGGCCAACCATCTATACGCCAAGCTAGAGAAGTGTGTTTTTCATCAGCGCAGTCTTCCATTTCTTGGCTATATCGTTTCCGACCAGGGTCTACAAATGGATCCAGCCAAGCTCGCAGCTGTCCTTCAATGGCCACGCCCTGTGGGACTTAGAGCCATCCAACGGTTCCTTGGCTTCGCCAACTATTATCGGCAATTCATCCCTCACTTCTCTACCCTGGTCGCACCCATAGTGGCTCTCACTAAAAAGAAGGCGGACCCCAGACGTTGGCCTCCAGAGGCCGAACAAGCCTTCAATAGCCTCAAGTCTGCCTTTGCCTCTGCTCCTGCTCTGGTCCGCCCGGATGTCTCCAGGCCGTTTTCTCTCGAGGTCGATGCTTCTTCTGTGGGCGCAGGAGCCGTTCTCTCGCAAAGGGACACATCAGGCAAGACCAGAACCTGTGGGTTCTTCCCTAAGACTTTCTCCCCTGCCGAGAGGAACTATACCATTGGAGACCGTGAACTCCTGGCCATTAAGTTGGCACTGGAGGAGTGGCGTCATCTATTAGAGGGGGCTAAACACCCGGTTAACATCTACACGGACCACAAGAACCTCCTCTACCTCCAATCGGCTCAACGCCTCAATCCCAGGCAGGCTCGGTGGTCCCTCTTTTTCTCTCGGTTCAACTATACCATCCACTTCCGTCCAGCCGAGAAGAACCTAAAGGCCGATGCATTATCCCGAGCATCCGATGTCATGGGGCAAGAGGAATCTCCTCGTCACATAATACCTCCCAACCGCCTAGTACCAGTTGCCACTTCTGCTCTGCAGAGACTGCCTCCCGGGAAGACTTATGTGCGCCCCGCACTCCGTAAACGCATCTTGAAGGGGGGGCATTCCTCTTTGGTAGCCGGGCATCCAGGAGCCCAAAAGACCGGGCAATTGATCTCCCGTCACTACTGGTGGCCCAATCTCCTCCAGGATGTCAAGGATTTTGTGGCTTCCTGTGCAGTCTGTGCCAGGAATAAATCTCCCCGTCTAAGACCTGCCGGCCTACTATTGCCCTTGCCAGTCCCGGATCATCCCTGGCACCACATTGGGATGGATTTCATCACTGACCTACCTCCATCTGCGGGCAATACAGTTATTTGGGTGGTGACGGACCGCTTTTCTAAAATGGCTCACTTCGTGGCCCTTCCTGGTCTGCCCTCTGCTCCTCGTCTGGCTCAGTTGTTCTTCCGACACATCTTTCGCCTGCATGGACTTCCTCTTCACATTGTGTCCGACCGAGGCTCCCAATTTGTCTCTAAATTTTGGCGTGCCCTATGCTCGCAACTCCAAGTGAAGCTGGACTTCTCATCGGCCTATCATCCTCAAACTAACGGGCAAGTGGAGAGAGTCAATCAGATTCTGGGCAACTACCTACGCCATTTTGTTTCAAGCCGCCAAGACAACTGGTCCGATCTACTCCCATGGGCAGAATTCTCATATAACCATTTGGACTCGACTTCCACAGGCAAGTCCCCTTTCTATGTGGTCTACGGGCATCATCCTCGTCCTCCTCTGCCTCTCTCTCCATCCTCTGAAGTCCCAGCCGTGGAGGAGTTGTTATCTGACCTGCAATCGATCTGGGAACAAACTCGACAGTCCTTACTCAAAGCCTCTGAACGCATGAAGGACCAGGCTGATAAGAAGAGGAGACCTGCCACGAATTTTCTCCCAGGTGACAAAGTCTGGCTCTCGGCCAAATATGTCCGTCTCAAGATCCCCAGCTACAAGTTGGGTCCTCGATTCCTCGGTCCTTTCTCGGTGCTAAGACGCATCAACCCTGTCACCTACAAACTCCGCCTACCCCCCACTATGCGGATTCCGAACTCCTTCCATGTTTCCCTCTTAAAACCAGTGGTCCTGAACCGGTTCTCCGATAGATCTTCGTTCTCTACTCCTCAAGCCGTCTCTGACGACGTCTACGCTGTTAAGGACATTCTGGCCATGAAGACTGTCAGAGGGAGAAGGTTCTTCCTGGTGGACTGGAAAGGATTTGGTCCTGAGGAGAGGTCCTGGGAACCCGAGGCTAACATCCTGGACCAAGATCTCATCAAAAGGTTCCTGCAGGTTAGAAAGAGGGGGAGGCCAAAGGGGGGGGGTACTGTCACGGCCGCGGCGGCGTCCCATGCTCCGGACCGCCGCCGCGACCTCCCCCCATCTCATGCAGCTGCCGGGGTCCCGGTGCAGGGACCCGGCGCTGCTACATGTTCGGCCCCGGGGGGCGCCTTACCTGGTCCCGCTCCTGCCTCCGTCTGTGCCGGCCGGCGCGCGCGTCCCCGCCTCCTAGGGCGCGCGCGCGCCGGCTGTCTCAGATTTAAAGGGCCAGTCCGCACCTAATTGGCCAGTTGCACCAATCACTCCCTATTTATTCCAGCCCTGCCCCACTACAGGTGTTGGAGCCTCTACATGCTTCCCATAGCGTTTGGCCCAGCTCCCTGTTGTTCCTGTGTCCTGTCCGTTACCTGGTCCCTAGTCCCTGTTCCTGAGTCCTGTCCGTTACCTGGTCCCTAGTCCCTGTTCCTGGTTCCTGTTCCCCTGTCACTCCACCTGTTCCTGTGTCCAGCCTGTCACGTGCTCTCTCATCTGCAGACTATTGCCTGTGCCATCTCCTGCCACGCCTCGCCTGCCGACACCAGCAACCAAGCCAGGGGTAGCGACCTGGGGGTCGCCTGCCGCAGCAAGTCCATCCCGCCTTGCGGCGGGCTCTGGTGAAAACCAGCGGCCCCTTAGACTCCGCTCCCTGGTGAGGTTTGTGCCATCGCTGGTGCCGGTCCAGTGGATCCACTACTCCGGGCGTTACATGCATTTATCTATGCAATCAGTAATCCATTACTAAGGGCTGCTGAAGCCCATAGTAATGGATTGCCAAGCCGAGATCAGCATCATTGTGGCACAAAGCCCCAGCCCGGAAAGTAAGAAGAATTAACCCTCCACGATCAGGCCGCGCTGGCTAATAGCCACAGTTCCTGGCTGCTGATAGCAGTGGCAACGCTGTACAAAAAGGGGCTCACGTCGTGAACCCTCTCTGTATGGGGGATACAGGGATATTAAATGGGTTAATGGGTAAATTTAGGCCGATCTGATCACAATGTACAAATGTATGAACATATATATAATATATGGACAGTACAGAGATCTTTCTACTCCTAGGCCTGTCACCATGGCAAGAGGGCAGCCTCTACGATAAGAGGAAAGAAGGTTTCACCACCAGCACAGACAAAGATTCTTTACTGTAAGAGCAGTGAGACTATGGAACTCTCTGCCACAAGTCCTCTTTGATAAGAATATGTTCTAGTGTAGATCATATTGCTTCTGTGTGTCATCTGTTTAACATCAGTACATCAGTATTAACATAATAACTGATTTCTGGCCAAAATGTATTGATTAGTGCCCACTACATAGTGAATAGAGTTTGTCTCCATTGACTGTGTTGTGTTGATGGCCTGTAAATGCAGCTCTGGTCCCATTCAGGTGAATAGGAGCTGAGCTGCAGTCACATGGCCCCACTACTACACAATTAATGGACAAACTCTGTTCACTGTGTAGTGTGACGCTGAACAGCTGACTGGCATGGGTGTTGGGTGTCAGCACGACACAATCAGTTGATCAGTTGCTGATGAGCTATCTTGTGTGTAGTCTTAGGGTACTATTACACGGAACGATAATCGTCCAAATCGTTCCGATTCGGCCGATTATCACTCCATGTAATAAATTTAACGATCAGCTGATGACAACGATCATCGGCTGATCGTTGATATAGGTTCTGACCTATTTACGTCGGGTGTCGGGTGCGGTCTTCTCCCCCGATCCCGCTTGCTCTAGCTTCAGAGCGGCCTGTCAGCTGACAGGCTGCCCGGCCAATCACAAACCGCGGCGGTCCTGGCCTGTTATTGGCTGAGCGTGGATAGGTAATGAATGTAGTTTAAACAAGGGCTGCAAGGACATCGGTAACGATGTCCTTGTAGCCCTTGTTAAGCGATTATCGGGCCATGTAATAGGCCCAGTAAACGAGCAACGATCTAGCAGATCGCTGCTCGTTTACAGGTATTATCGGGCCCCTATCGGCCCGTGTAATACCACCCTTAGGGTATGTTCAAAGTGAGCAAAATTGTGGAAATTCCATGGTGGAGCTCTCCAACACAGAATCCCGTCTGCCTCAGTGTCAAACTGTGTGTCTATGTGAGGTCTCGCATGCCTCTGCCTTCCACTCAAAGAACTGACATGTCTTTGAGTGGAGAGCCGCAGAGAGCGGAGGTATGCAAGCCCTCCCATAGACACACTGTTTGACTCTGAGGCAGGCGGGATTACGCGTCAGAGAATTCTGATGAATTCGCTTAGTGTGAACATACCCCAAGGCTATGTTCACACCATATTTGTTTTGCAACTGTCTTTTTGGGCAGCTGTCATTCTGATGCCAAGAGACCTTTGCTGGTTGCAAGGCTTGGGAAGAAATCTACACCTGCCATGACCCATGCCCATCAGGCAAGCAGGGCTTTTGTCTGGCATACGCCACAGAAAATACATGGATCTGCGCCTTTCTATGGTGTACGCCAGGGGTGCCTCTTTGATAAATGTGGCCTATTACATCAATTCAGGCGGGTAACATAGTGGTGAAGCCCCTGATCAACCCATGGTGAATATATATCTATATTTTTCCATATGAACAAGTTTATTTCGTTTTAGAAAGTATGCACATTTGGTTCAATTACAGCATGCATGCAAGAAGACCTTCTACTACATCCCCAAGTGGTCCCTAAGCATTCATTACTGAAAAGTAAGTAATTAAAAAAATAAAAAGGCAACATATAACAAACAAAGAAATATTGTGTCATTTGAAACCCACAAAGCAATTATCATGCCTCTGAGGCTCATTAAAACAAGCAGTATGTTGCTATGAGACAAAATGGTTGATCTTGCAGAATGCGAGCACTGTGATGTTGGTCCATACTTTAATTCATTCTTAAACAAAACATATTGGATATTGGCCAATGTACTTATTATGAAACAAAATGTGTCTTTTACATGGCAGTATTTATTTGTCGGATTCATAGCAGTTACATTTATTGGTGTGGAAAGATAGTCATGTATAAGAATAGCTGCAATGAAAGTATGGGATTACCATATTAACTAACCAGCTGTATACAAAGAAGAGAGGCAGCCACATAGCACACAATGGGCCCCTTATTATGAGACTGCGTTTTAGCATTGAGAGCTGAAGGGCCCTTGAGCCCATTCTACATTAAAGGGGTTGTCCGGCGATAAAAAATTATTCACAGAATAACACACATTACAAAGTTATACAACTTTGTAATGTATGTTATGTCTGTGAATGGCCCCCTTCCCCGTGTTTCCCCCCACCCACGCTAGACCCGGAAGTGTGGTGCATTATACTCACCGCATCTCGTGTCGTCCACGGTCTCCGATCCTCAGCAGTGACGTCTTCTTCGGGAGGCCGGAGGATCTTCAGGAGTGCCGGCCACCCTCTGCAGCGTCATCCGAAGCTCAGCCGTGATTGGCTGAGCATAACTGTGCTCAGCCAATCGCGGCTGAGCAGCTGATGACGTGGCCGCGTTATCAGCCGCTCAGCCGCGATTGGCTGAGCACAGTTATGCTCAGCCAATCGCGACTGAGCTTCGGATGACGCTGCAGAGGGCGTCTGGCACTCGGGAAGATCCGCCGGCCTCCCGAAGAAGACGTCACTGCTGAGGATCGGAGACCGTGGTCGGCATGTGACAGGTATGTATAGCGCACCACACTTCCGGGTACACGGGTGGGGGTGGTGGGACACGGGGAAGGGGGCCATTCACAGACATAACATACATTACAAAGTTGTATAACTTTGTAATGTGTGTTATTCTGTGAATAATTTTTTATCGCCGGACAACCCCTTTAACAATTATCCTTTATTAACAATGCAATTCTTTTGTAGAGAGAAGTCCTTCCCTGGCTCCAGTCACCCAATAACAAATGTTACGGGACCAATTAAAACTGAGTCTCTATAGCCTGAGCCTCTATAATACAATGCCCTTGTTTTCAATTGCACACCTTATCTTATGGTAATTGGCAACTGGTATGGACCTGCTGTGCCACCCAACCAGTTTGGGTTTGGGACACTTTTAAGAGTGTTGTCTAGGGACTACTAGGTCACAACCTGTGAAAGTGGTCCCAGCTTGGGTAGTGAGCACCAATGTTAAACACAAAGGGGCCAGACAAGAGCGAGTATGGGCACAGGAGTCTTGGGCTGGCAGCAGAGAAGCATAGTTAGGGCAGGCAGCAAAGGCAGTAGACCAGCAGACTTCTGTGGAATCTGTTGTAGCTATACAAAAACAAATTATTATTATTATTATTATTATTAACACTCTCCTAAGGGGATTTGCCACAGAGGTTGTAGGGGAGCCTGCACCTAAGTGTTGTGGATGGTGATAATAGTGGTCTGTGTAGTGGGCCTTGTACCAGTGGACCAAGGACACCCTTGGTGTTTGTGAGATGCAGAAGAAAAAAAAAAAAAAACCAGGAAGACGTGGTAGAATGGTGCAACAGTGACTTTTTACTTGAACATCAGGTACTTCAGGTTACATTGCTTTATCTGTAGAGCACCTTTAACACAGCCGCTAGCCAGAGATGGGTTAATAAGATACAGTGGAGGTTTGTAGTCAAGTGGTGTTGTCTTTTTGAACTGCAACTCTACCAGGAGGCAGTTGGTGGCACTGTTGCCTAAATGCCCCAAAATGTTTGGTTGTAACTGGTGGGCCATCTCTGAAATGGCATCTCTCTGGTATATAATGAATTATATGTACATCAACATACACATAAATATATAACACAGGTTACATGCTAAGACACAGCTTTAGGGATTAAACCTAAGTATTTCCCACAGTTTCATGGTAAATAGTATGGGCCATACATAGGAGAGGCAATATTATACAGTGGATCTGGAAACATTGTCAGGAAACATGGTAAGTTTATACACTTTAATGGATCATATGCTCAGGCAGGTTGGAGTAGGTGTGGCTGCTTGATATTGCAGGTGATGGCTGGTAGGAAGGGAAAGATGTATGTAAAAATGTGTGCACTGGTGCATAAGAAAACAGGAAATGAGTTAACATACACACAATAGATAGAGTAAGAAGTGGCAGTGACAGGAACAGATGCATGGAAGCAAGCTGGGAGCAGTCGTATGTTTGCAGGGCGGACCGCCAGTGTTACAATTGTGATGGCATTACCAAAGTAAAACACAATCACACTTAACAACTACTTTTTTGTGCTTTACTAAGTTCGATGATGGGACCTGCCAATGGGACTCCTTGCCTCTCGGGAAGCTGCTTGTTTTGAGCCCAGTTAGAGAAAAAAAGTTGCAGTAACAAGAAAGAGACAACCTACTGCTGGTTTGCTGTGGTCCGGGGTGGTGAGGGTGTTTTACAGCAGGTGGGCTCTGGTGTTTTCTACTGGGACACTGGGTCATGGTGGCTGGCAACGTTGTTACCCACACCCAGACTTTGACTGTGTAGTGACTGAAGAGTAGAGATAGGATTAGAGGTGGAACTTGTTCAGATCAGGTGTAGGTACCATCTTGAGGGTCTTGTCCAAGGTAGAAATGTACTCTGTCTGTATCAGTGTGAAGAGAAAGAAGAAGAATACTTGTACTTATGTATAGATATCTTACCGCCTTCTGACCAACCAGTTTAGCAAGTGCCAGATTAGATGGTACAAGCCCCAGGCCTATACAACTTGGTGTAACAGACTTCTCGAGACCTCCCAGGATAGCCATGCAAAACCAGAAGGTACTTCGCTTTACTGCGCTTTGTCTTACTGAGGATCACTCTTGTACCTTCTTTAGACTGTCCTGAAACTTTAGAAGAATCCCTAACATGGACAAGGTGTTTTCTAGAGAACAGTTACCCTTCCTAAGTAAAGTATGTTTATAGAGTCCATCAACAGTACCAAGTGTCATAGATAGACAAACAACAGCTACACTTGGTATGTGACACCCATGTTGAGTTATTCCTGAATGACTATAAAAAGGTGTATGTGCAGTAATAAAGCCCCTATCAACCTCCATAAAAATAAACATAATGGCAGCCATTAACCTCTTGAGTGTATTGTCTCCTCAATTTTACAATGTCTTCAAAAGACATTTAAATGGTCTAGGAGTACAATATCCTACATCTTACTCAGACTGAGGCAAAAATCTTCTCAGATGCTGATTGGGTTGGTTTCACAGACCAGTCTCTCACAGGCCTTTGCTGACACTTTAGTTTTCATTAAGATTCTTTAGGGTAGCATTTCCTCAAAACCCTTTAAGCATTGTATCCACAATGGGAATTAAGCTCACCAGTCTATGGCTTCCAGACAGTTTTTTTTTTGTCTATGAATAAAAGTTATTTTGAGTGCAGAAGTTTTGAGCGAAGTCAGGGCTTACAATGTTGCGCAGAAAAATAATTTAAACACTATTAGGGGGAGATTTATCAAACAGGGTGTAAAGTGAAACTGGCTCAGTTGCCCCTAGCAACCAATCAGATTCCACCTTTCATTTTCCAAAGAGTCTGTGAGGAATGAAAGGTGAAATCTGATTGGTTGCTAGGGGCAACTGAGTCAGTTTCACTTTACACCATGTTTGATAAATCTCCCCCTATATATCTGACAAGCCAATGAAATCTGAGCATAAATATATGTGACAGATACGTCCAATAGACAGATATCTTTAGAATGAAAAAAAAAACAACAGTGGATGGAATCTGAAAAAAAAAGAATTACAGTGTCCTATGCGTGACGCCAAGAAAAATTATAATGTCCCTTTGGTGGTATTATTGTAATAAGCTGAGAGTCCCCTGTCACTTACCGATCGGGACCCCGCAGTGTTACTGCGGGGGTCCCGATCATTAAAACGGACCGCCAGAAGTCTCTCACCTGCCTCCGTGCGGTCCGATCGGCGCTCTGGTCACTGAGCCTGCACAGGCAGGCTCAATCAGCAGAGCGCTCATAATACTGATCAATACTATGCCTATGGCATAGCAGTGATCAGTGATGAAATTAAAAGTTATGAATGTACAAGTCCCCCAAAGGGACTTAAAATGTATTTTAAAAAAAAGTTAAAATCACTAACACACTACCCCAAAACCTCTCCTCCAATAAAAGTTTAAATCACCCCCCCTTTACCATTATATAAATAAAACATACAAAATTAAATAAATAAATAAACATATAATATAACGTAGCATGCGTAATTGTCCGATCTATTAAAATATAACAAGCCTCATGGCGAACGGCGTACACGAAAAGAGGGGAAAAAGTGCGCGGATTACAGATTTTATGTTAAAAAGTGATCAAAACGTCCAATCTTCACAAATATGATATTAATAAAACTAGAGATTATGGCGGAAAAAATAACATCTCATACAGCCCTGTAGGTGAAAAAATAAAACTGTTATAAGAGTCACAATAGGCCCATTTTATTAATAATTAATTGCCAAAAAAAAGGATTTCATTTAAAAAATATATATAACATTAGAGAATCTGTGTAAACCTGCATATGGTTGTATTCGGGCTGACCTATAGAGTAATAGTATCATGTCACTTTTACCATATAGTGCATTACGTAGACACAGGAACCCCCCAAACGTTACCATATTGCATTCTTATTTACGATTTCACCTATTTATATCTTCATAAATAATAACTTTAGGATTCCGTCATACATGTTATGGTAAAATGAAAGATGCCATTACAAAGTACAACTACTCCTGTAAAAAATAAGCACTTACATGGCCTTGTAGATAGAAAACTGAAAGTGCTAGAGCTCTTAGAAAGGGGGGAGGGAAAAACGAAAGCGCAAAGATCAAAATTTGCGAGGTCCACTGGGTCATTTTGGGCCTGGTCCTCAAAAGGTTAAGAAAAAATAAGAAAATATTAAATTAAGAAAAAAGTACAATATATCTATACATGGTGTCTTAGCAGTGGCGGTCTTTGGCACCAAGCACCCCAAGCGATCGCTTGGGGCCTCCAACATCCAGGGGGCCCCCACGCCCCGCTCTTGTGCTCAAGACCGCTGGACAGGCCGCTGCCCCGCTCGCTGCTGCCATCTGAACTGTAACTATGAGCACTCGTAATGAGCGCTTATAGTTACATGCAGCAGCACTATCAGGGCGGGAGACATTGGCCCCCTTCCTGTCAGTCACTCTTGTGGCCGCAGGAAGGGTTTTCCCTGCGGTCACAAGTGGCAGCTTTGTCCTTGTGGTGCCGGGCTCCAGTGACATCACTGGAGCATCGGCGCCAGGACAAGGGGAGTGCGGTCTCTTGTGATCTCAGGGAAAACCCTTCCTGCGGCTACAAGAGTGAAGAGAACAGGAGACGCCCAGACCCAGGTGAGTATAAGTGTTTGTTTTATTGTGTTATATACTATATGGGAGGGGGAGCACACAGGGGTCTGTTTAACTGGGGGAGCGCACATCGGGAGTCTATATAAATGGGGGGAGCACACAGGGGGGCTATATAACAGGGGGAGCACACAGGGGGGCTATAGACTACTGGGGCTTCACAGAGGGGTCTATATACTACTGGGGGCAGCACACAGGGGGTCTATATACTACTTGGGGCAGCAGAATGGGGTCTATATACAACTTGGAGAGCACACAGGAGGTCTATATCCAAGTGGGGGAGCACACAGGGGGGCTATATACTACTGGGTGAGCACACAGGGGTCTATATACTTCTGGTGGGGCACACAGGGGGTCTATATACTACTGGGGTTACATACAGGGGGTCTATATACTACTTGTGAGGCACACAGGTGGTCTATATTTAACTGGGGGAGCACACAGGGGTCTGAATACTACTGGGGCAGCACACAAGGGGTCTATATAATACAAGAAGTCTATATATAATACCCCTGAGGGAGCACACAGGGGGCCTATATACTAGTGGGGGAGCACACAGGGGGTATTTACAACTGGGGGCAGCACACAGGGGGTCTATATACAACTGGGACAGCATACAGGAGGTCTATATACTTCTGGGGGAGCACACGGGGGGCTATATATAAGTGGGGGAACACACAGGGGTCTATATACTACTGGGGGAAGCAAACAAGGGGTATATACTACTGGGGGCAGGACACAAGGGGTATATACTATTGGGGGCAGCACACAAGGAGTATATATTACTGGTGGTAGCGCACAAGGGGTATATACTACTGGAGGCAACACACAGCAGTCTATTGTTTTGGAACGCGTGTCGAGGGGGGGGGGGGCCCAGACATAACTCCGCTTGGGGCCCCAGAAATGCCAAGACCGCCCCTGTGTCTTAGTAAGGGGTGGTGTGGTAAATCAT
Organism: Dendropsophus ebraccatus; assembly: GCF_027789765.1. Taxonomy (NCBI): domain Eukaryota; kingdom Metazoa; phylum Chordata; class Amphibia; order Anura; family Hylidae; genus Dendropsophus; species Dendropsophus ebraccatus. Next base: position 81,451,437 of record NC_091462.1, read on the forward strand.
AGTGCAAATGTTTGGAGGGGGGAAAGCACACATCCTTCTAAACTATCAAAGTGGTAAAAGTAAACACAAACTGTGCAATCAAACAACAACCAATGAAAAGTGAGGTAAGTGCAGAACTTTAAACTTTTACAATGTGAACTATGAACTGAAAACTATGAACCCATCAATAGTGATATCCCTAGTTGACTAATGTGACAAGTCACAATTCTAAGTGCTAACTAGAGATGAGCCAACCTGGAGCATGCTCGAGTCCATCCGAACCCGAACTTTCGGCATTTGATTAGCGGTGGCTGCTGAAGTTGGATAAAGCCCTAAGGCTAAGTGGAAATCATGGATATAGTCATTGGCTGTATCCATGTTTTCCAGATAACCTTAGATCTTTATCCAAGTTCAGCAGCCACCGCTAATCAAATACCGAACGTTCGGGTTCAGATGGACTCGAACCTGAACCCGGTTTGCTCATCTCTAGTGCTAACTGGTTTAAGTGCTAACAAACAAGCATGAGCACAGCTAGATAGATTTCTCTCTCATACTGTGCAAACTTACAATATGTATATATCCCAACAAATTAAACTGAAGGGTAACCATCATTTCCAAATTTCTGACATGTCACCAAACTTGTTAGGTTCCAAGTGCTGACCGTAACCCTACTTGCTTAAAGGAAGGGGCAGAGGGCCCTCAGCAGAGTGTGGCATCTGTTCCTTCCTGATCATCATTTCACGGATAGACAAACAGAAACTAAAAGGTGACGACCTGACCACCTCTGCCCTATTTTGGCAACTGTTGGGGGTAAGGAGGCTGACATGTCAATATGAAAGTTATAGTCACGTCAATCGTTCTATGAAGTGATAGTTACCCTCCCCTTTAAGGCACAAACAGCATTAACAAACTATTATCTGTGGCGGTGTGAATCCTAAACGTCATTTTTGTCAACTCCATTTCCTCACTCTCCTCCTCACTTTGAGTTACATCCATGAGAACAACCTCACTGTCTGACAACCGGGTCTCATCGTCATCATCAGACACCTCTTCCAACCCTGCTTGCAAGTCCTCACTCTCATCACCCACTGACTGCGTGAGCTGCATAGTTTGGGCATAAGGACAGATCGACTGCTCTGACTCAGCGAAGGGTCCAGAAAAGAGTTCCTGGGAGCATGGTGGTGGATCTGAATCCCTTCTTTCCCTGGAGCGGCCAGGCTGTGGGAAAGGAGGCTGAGCTAATGGGGCAAGGGTTCCACTCCCTTGGGTAGTGTGGCTGAACTGCGTGGAAGACTGGGTGGTGGATAAGTTACTGGACACATTATCCGCTATCCACGTTATCACCTGTTCACACTGCTTCGGTTTCAATATCAGTCTACCTTGAGACCCCGTAAGTTGGGCAAAGAAGCTAGGAAGTGGACGTCTGCGGGGTGCCACTGCTACCTCCTCAACAGGTGCTGCTGTCTCACCCTGCCCTGAACCAAGGCCTCCTGGTGTTCACTATTTTATGGACACTGCACAGTATGGAACTTACATAGGCCTTGCGTATGAAATACAGAAATCAGGAAAAATACTTGTGCTCTCACAAGTTTTGGGGGGGCTGTACGGTACAATCTGGTAGTGGCTGGACCTAGATACACTCTGTGATACCCCCTTACAATGAGCAGTGAAGTTTTATAAAGGTGTACTACAAATCCCAGCAATACAGTGTACTACCCACTAGTTTAGAGGGGGGGCTGTACGGTACAATCTGGTGGTGTCTGGACCTAGATACACGCTGTGATACCCCCTTACAATGAGCAGTGAAGTTTTATAAAGGTGTACTACAAATCCCAGCAATACAGTGTAGTACCCACTAGTTTAGGGGGGGCTGTACGGTACAATCTGGTAGTGGCTGGACCTAGATACACGCTGTGATACCACCTTACAATGAGCAGTGAAGTTTTATAAAGGGGTACCACAAATCCCAGCAATACAGTGTAGTATCCACTAATTTAGGGGGGAGGGGGCTGTAGTGGCTGGGCCTAGATACTGTGATACCCCCGTCCAATGAGCAGTGAAGTTTTATAAAGGTGTACTACAAATACCAACAATACAGTGTAGTACCCACTAGTTTAGGGGGGGGGGGGGCTGTACGGTACAATTTGGTAGTGGCTGGACCTACTCTAGATACACTCTGTGATATCCCCTTACAATGAGCAGTGAAGTTTTATAAAGGTGTACTACAAATCCCAGCAATACAGTGTAGTACCAACTAGTTTAGGGGGGGGGCTGTACGGTACAATCTGGTATTGGCTGGACCTAGATACACGCTGTGGTACCCCCTTACAATGAGCAGTGAAGTTTTATAAAGGTGTACTACAAATCCCAGCAATACAGTGTAGTACCAACTAGTTTAGGGGGGGGCTGTACGGTACAATCTGGTATTGGCTGGACCTAGATACACGCTGTGGTACCCCCTTACAATGAGCAGTGAAGTTTTATAAAGGTGTACTACAAATCCCAGCAATACAGTGTAGTACCCACTAGTTTAGGGGGGCTGTACGGTACAATCTGGTAGTGGCTGGACCTAGATACACGCTGTGATATCCACTTACAATGAGCAGTGAAGTTCTATGCAGGTGTACTACAAAGCTTAGCAATACAGTGTAGTACCCACTAATTTAGGGGGGCTGTACGGTACAATCTAGTAGTGGCTGGACCTAGATAGACGCTGTGATACCCCCTTACAATGAGCAATGAAGTTCTATGCAGGTATACTACAAATCCCAGCAATCCAATGTAGTACAGCAGGAACACCAGCCCCAAAATCAAAAAAGAGAACACTGAGCACTTCTTAGGGGCCTATATGCAACACCTAATGCCCCCTTTCTGCCAGCAGCCGGTCACCACAGTGTGCTGGTTAAATCGTGGTAGCAGCACTGCAAGTCCCAGCCAGCAGTCTGTAGTAATACTATTAAAAAAACGATTTGAAGCCCTTAAAAGTGCTGTTTGTTTCTATTGCTAGTATATACCCTGCCTACTGGAACGCTAAATCCTACACTGACACTCTCCCTGACCAGCAGCAGCTCTGACCCTAATCTCTCACAGCATACGTCTGAAGCGAGTACTGCCGGCTGCGCGTGTTATATGGCAGGGTCATCTGATCTGGCCAAGCAATCGCTGCTATCGACATGTATGGGTCCCACGTGATCGCAGGATGTACCAAAGAGTCTCCTGCATGTTTATTGGCTGAGAAATAGCGCCCAAACTTACAGGAAACGGATTATGAGATTTTCTCGAGTATTGCGAGATGCTCGTCCGAGTAACGAGTACCATGAAGTACCCTAATACTCGATCGAGTGCCAAGCTCAGACGAGCATGCTCGCTCATCACTAGTCAGTTCCTGAACATGTCTAATAAAATGCCAATTTTCTCATAAATTTAGAAATAGTGAAATTTTCTCCAATGGACTATGTCTAGAACTGAAGCTGACCCCCATTCACTCATATCTAGATACAGGAAGATTCTTTTAAATGGATCTGACTTGCACACAATATCATAGAGAATAACATCAATAAAGGGGTTATCCAGCGCTACAAAAACATAGCCACTTTTCCCCCTACTGTTGCCTCCAGTTCAGCTGCGGTTTGCAAGTAAGCTCCATTTACTTCAATGGAACTGAGTTTCAAAACCCCACCCAAACTGGAGACAACAGTAGGGGGAAAGTGGCCATGTTTTTGTAGCGCTGGATAACCCCTTTAATAACATCATTTAAAGTGACTCTATACCCACAATCCTCCCCCCCCAATTGCTTCTACCGTCGGATAGCCGCTTTTAATCCAAGATCTGTTGTTGGGTCCATTCAGCAGGTGATGCAGTTATTGTCCTAAAAAACAACTTTTAACTTGCAGTCCTGTGTCATTGGCATGGCATAGAGTATCTACGCCCTAGGCCTGCGACGCCCCTCCATCCCTCCTTCCCACTCTCCTCACCATTAGGAGCACCCCCAGGATTTCTCCTATTTATTACTTGTTAGAACACTGCACATGTGCTGGATAGTTAAGCACTGATTAGTGTTTAGAAAGTGATGAATAGGAGAAATCCTGCCTGGGGGCATTCTTAATGATTAAGAGGGTGGGGAGGAGGAACAGAGAGGCAGTGCAGGCCTAGGGCACAGACACTCTTTTAGGGTATGTTCAGGTTTGTGCTTAGATATAGCCACACATGTAATTAATCCAGCACCTCCATTATTTTCATAGTTCTTTATTTATATTCATAGACTGTAGGATAGGCTGTATCCATGTTTTCCAGGCAGCCCTAGGGCTGCATCTACAGTATCTTCTTGAGCAACCGGGGGTCAAATGCCGAGGGTTCAGTTTCACACAAGCTCGAACTTACTATAGGTGTACTCACCTCTAGCAATAAACAATGCAGCCTTAGGCCGCTGTAAGAACTTTTAACAACGGCCGTTGTTTTGTGAAAACTTACATTGTGTGAACATAGCCTTATGCTCTGGCTTTATATGATTTGTAATCTCCTTAAGAAAACAAAAATATACAGAGAAAGGCTATGTTGACATTACGTATGAGCCCGGCCGTTCCGTGACCCCGGCAGGGTCACGGAACGGCTGGTCTCTGGCCAGATCATCCCGAGTGATCTTTCCGGCCGCGGAGCTCTGATGCGGGCGCATCAGCGCGTGCCCGCATCAGAGCTTACCATAGCACACAGTGAGCCGGCGCCGCTCACTTCACTGTGTGAACTGACAGGTCTTTCTGAGGCCGGAATTCACTGAACTCCGGCCGCAGAAAACTGACCTGTCAGTTTTTTCCGGCGCCGTATGGGTCCAGCCGGGATCCCATTGTACGCTCCGGCCGGGATCCCATTGCACATAAGGCTTTGTTACACACCGCAAAACTATGGCCGTAGTTCTGCGGCGAGAGCTACGGTCTTAGTTTTACGTTGTGTGAACATAGCCAAAATGTAGAAAAAAAATTATATATTTAGTTATAACAAATGAAATATTACTAATAAAAAACATGAGAACATTCTTAACACCTAATTTATGCAAATTTTAACAATTTGTTGTAACAATGCCTGGCATTTATATGTCACTTCAAAAGCTTTAATTAAACCCATTATTATTTCATTAGAGAACATTCAAAATGCCAACCCCCAAAATGTAACGTTTTCAATTATAAACCTAATGCCACAAGGCACAACAAAATAATTAAAAAAAAAATGTAGATGCTCTGTTCAATTAGCTTTAACAGAATCCCTCCTTTGTAAAGAGTAAATTTCTGACCTTCTTCACGTGTTTCAATTAATTTTCCTATAAACAATGTACTTATTTAACTGTAATTGGCGCTAGATTACCCATACCAGTACTGTACTTATCTTCTCCTGCAATCCCTTCACCTTGCCATTTGGTTTATCTATAGTATTAAGCTCCACTAACTTGCCAAACCACACACTGTATATGAGGATGTTGCATGTTGTAAAGATGTACACAATAACCATATGGTCACATTACATAGAAACATAGAAACATAGAAGATTGTCGGCAGAAAAAGACCACTGGGTCCATCTAGTCTGCCCTTTTAGTAATTCCTTTCTTATTATCTTAGGATAGATGTATGTTTATCCCAGGCGTGTTTAAATTTTGTTATTGTAGATTTACCAACCACCTCTGCTGGAAGTTTGTTCCAGGTATCTACTACTCTTTCAGTAAAATAATATTTTCTCACATTGCTTCTGATCTTTCCCCCAACTAACCTCTCACTGTGTCCTCTTGTTCTTGAGCTCAGTTTTTTACTAAAAACACTCCCCTCTTGAACCTTATTTAGTCCCTTAACATACTTAAAGGTTTCAATCATGTCCCCCCTTTCTCTTCTTTCCTCCAGACTATACAGATTCAAATCTTTAAGTCTTTCCTGATATGGTTTATGCCTTACACCCTCCACCATTTTTGTAGCCCGTCTTTGGACCCGTTCAATTTTATTAATGTCCTTTTTTAGATGAGGTCTCTAGAACTGGACACAGTATTCCAGATGTGGCCTCACCAGAGCTCTATACAGCGGGATCACAATCTCCCTCTTCCTACTGGTTATACCTCTAGCTATACACCCCAGCATACGATTAGCTTTTCCCACCGCCTGGTTGCACTGGTGACTCATTTTAGATATCACTACCCCTAAATCCTTCTCTTCTGAAGCCTTTTCCAACACAGTACTGCCGATGTGATACTCGGATAGAGGATTCCTCCTCCCCAAGTGCATTATTTTACATTTGGAAACATTGAACTTCAATTTCCACTGTTTGGACCACTTATCTAGCAAAGCTAAATCGTTTTCCATATTACTGACACCTCCAGGAATATCAACCCTATTGCACACTTTTGTGTCATCAGCAAACAGACAAACTTTACCTACCAACCCTTTACAATGGTAAACCATTACAATGCTTTTATTTGGGTGTGCCCTTTGAACGAGTTCATATGTTTACATGAAATATATCTTGTTGGCTCAATGATCAGACAAAACAAAAACAATTATGCATAAAGGAAAAGAACAAAATATTGCGAAGCTTATTCAATAAAACTGTTTTCACTATGCAGGTGAATGCTGCCATGACTGAAATATAGGTACAAAAACAAAAAAAGTAAAAAAAAAAAAAAACACACAGCACACTGCAAATGCTAAGATACTGTATGTGGTTAATATAGGTATGTAGAATTTAAAAATTGAGAATTTTTTTTCTTTTATAAATCAGGTTCTTAGCATACCATTTAAACAAATATTGTCTACCATCCTGACATTGTATACTTTCCTCTTCTGGGCTAATACATCCTACACATTTTGGGCACTCCATCCATTCCCCATGCGTGATTTAAACAGAGACTAGCTGGATCCTACATGCCCAGAATTCGTAGGCTTAGTTTTAGCCCAAGATAAGCTAGTGTAGAGTCATGGCCAAAAGTTTTGAGAATGACACAAATATTATATTTTCACATGATCTGCTGCTCTCTGGTTTTTATGTGTGTTTGTCAGATGTTTTTATCACATACAGAAATATAATTGCAATCATATTATGAATAACAAAAGCTTATATTGACAGTTAGAATGAGCTAATGCAGCAAGTCAATATTTGCAGTGTTGACCCTTCTTCTTCAGGACCTCTGCAATTCTCCCTGGCTGCTCTCAATCAACTTCTGGACCAAATCCTGACTGATAGCAGTCCATTCTTGCACAATCAATGCTTGCATTCTGTCAGAATTTGTTGGTTTTTGTTTGTCAATGGGATTAAGATCTGGGGAGTTTCCAGGCCATGGACCCAAAATCTCTATGTTTTGTTCCCTGAGCCATTTAGTTATCACCTTTGCTTTATGGCAAGGTGCTCCATCATGCTGGAAAAGGCATTGTTGATCGCCAAACTGCTCTTGGACGGTTGGGAGAAGTTGCTCTTGGGGGACATTCTGGTACCATTCTTTATTCATGGCTGTGTTTTTAGGCAAGACTGTGAGGATGCTTTACAGTTGGCATGAGACAAGACTGGTGGTAGCGCTCACCTCTTCTTCTCCGAATAAGCTGTTTTCCAGATGTCCCAAACAATCGTAAAGGGGATTCATCAGAGAAAATGACTTTACCCCAGTCCTCAGCAGTCCACTCCCTGTACCTTTTTCAGAATATCAGTCTGTCCCTGATGTGTTTTCTGGAGAGAAGTGGCTTCTTTGCTGACCTCCTTGAGACCAGGCCTTGCTTCAAGAGTCTCCGCCTCACAGTGCGTGCAGATGCACTCACACCTGCCTGCTGCCATTCCTGAGCAAGCTCTCCACTTCTGGTAGGATAATTCCGCAGCTGAAACCCTTTTAAGAGACTGTCCTGGAGCTTTCTGGTCTTTCTTGGGTGCCCTGGAGCCATTTTGGCAACAATAGAACCTCTCTCCTTGAAGTTCTTGATGATGCGATAGATTGTTGACTGACGTGCAATCTTTCTAGCTGTGATACTCTTCCCTGTTAGGCCATTTTTGTGCAGTGCAATGATGACTGCACGTGTTTCGTTAGAGATAAACACGGTTAACAGAAGAGAAACAATGATGCCAAGCACCAGCCTCCTTTTAAAGTGTTCAGTGGTGTCATTCTTACTTAATCATGACAGATTGATCTCCAGCCCTGTCCTCATCAACACCCACACCTGTGTTAATGGAGCAATCACTGAAACGATGTTAGCCGGTCCTTTTAAGGCAGGGCTGCAATGATGTTGAAATGTGTTTTGGGGGATAAAGTTCATTTTCTAGGCAAATATTGACTTTGCAAGTAATTGCTGTTAAGCTGATCACTCTTTATAACATTCTGGAGTATATGCAAATTGCCATTTTAAAAACTGAACTTGTATCATTCTCAAAACTTTTGGCCATGACTGTACAGTGTTGGGTCCATCCCTCTCAAAGGTCACCTTATCGTGAAGAGGTGCTACACACTAGTTGATCAAATGCTAAGAACTTACTTTTTTCTATTTTTTTTATAGCAGTTTTGCTATTCTTAATATCTACAAACAGCCGAAAAGAGAGACAGCATGTGGCTATGTTCCCACAATATCTTATTAGGTTAAAGAAAGGCAATATTTTTGTAATGATGATCATGATCATGTTTAACGGCCATTATTCCGCCTAAAAAGAGGTTGTGGGAACATAGCCTTTTGCTATGTTAATACATGATTTTTTTAAAATAAAATAATGGCTGTTATTTCAAAATGGTGGCCGTTGTTAAATGACGTCCGTCATTATAAAATAATAGCTGTTGTTCGGATTCAAAAAGCCCAAAAAAAGACATGGGGGACATTTACTAAGGAGTCTAATGTGTGCGACTATTCTAATGTGGGTTGTTCATAAATAGAACTTTGATCAAAAATTGGCGAAAAAATCCAATTTTTCACCAAAAATAGGCGCAACGCCCTTGATAAAATTTCCCCCTATGTGAACATAGCCTCAATCAATTACAATAAGTAAAGTCATTTGTCCTCAGTTTGTATAACCTTTATGCCTTTGCTTCTCCGTTATCATATGCATGAATATCACATTGTACAAGACTTATGGTTAATACTAAGACTATGAATATTGTCCTTTTGAAAAGTTGCATTAATTTACCAAACCGCATTAATTTATCTGTAGTACAATGAATAAATATTAAAATGTGATTAAAAAAAATGCATGAAAGAAAATGTGCCTGTACTGTGTACTCTGAGGGCAGGGTCAGCAGTCATCTCATTATCATAAGAGCTTAAAAATACATTTGGAAACATCTTCCCTATTATAATGCTGAGGGCAGATAACACAGGACCCCACTATTGACAATAGTTGTCTGAAACATTTCAGCTTCTCCTCCCTCCTCCCTCTCTCTGCAAAGTGACCCCTGCACATCTCACATAGCATGCTCAATTCTTATTTACATCAATGGATTATTTGGTTTTATTTTATCCAGGTGTCTGCCAAGTAGATCTATGGAACTCAAGATGCCTACCCTATGAGCATGTCAATAGTCCGAACAATTCAAGTAACAGTAATATAAGAGAAAAGAGGACCGCAGCAGAGGATAGGGAACAGAGGATAGGTGAGTGGGGTGTGTATTTATTTTTATTTGGTACAGACTACCAGAGTGTACAGACTGCCAGTATCGTTCGTTATGGCCCATAATCGTCCCGTGTAATAGAAAGCAACAGTCAGCCGACATGAACGATGTCGGCTGATCGTTGCTGTCATTTGTCTTTTAACATTGTTGAAAGACAAACAGTAATGATAGTAGCATTCTGCCGCTGTCACTCCGTGGAATAGGAGCAACGGCAGAAGACCGCTACATCCCCCTTTGCACCTCCCAGCCATGCTGACTAAGTTGCGTAATGAGAGGTAAAAGAAGGATCAGGAGAGTACAGAGGAAGATGTCGAGAGAGTCCCAACCCAATGTAGTACTGTGCTCTGCCGGAACTCTAGAGGTAGAATGAGTAGAATACTTGAGAGTAGAGAATACTTGTGCCTGTGTTTTGACTCTTTCAGTCTTTACACCACCTATTGCCCACCAGTGTCGGGTGACCCGTCTTAGAGGGTGACACAAGCCCCAGACCTTGTTACCTGGGATGAGCAGAGTGGTCAGAGTTCTCTGATGCATAGGCTTCTAGCAACTTTGCTTTATCCGGATCAGTTCCTTTATTTTGTGTGGATACTTTCCTGCACTGTGTTCCTCTGGTCCATGGTGTGGGTTGAGATGATCCCTGACTCTCTCTCTCCAGTAGTGACTTAACACTGCATAGTGTCTAGTAAGGTTGCCTAAAGAGAAACTGTGTCCAGATACATGTGCTCTACATCTAGACCACAACTTAGATTGGGGACCTGGCAGGAGCCAGGGCCCAACTTGACTGCTGTAGGGAGCATCCTGTCTTGCGTCCTTCCACTACAGAATCTCAGGCAAAAGACACACTACACTTCCTCTACCCTTGTAACTTCCTTCCTACAGCATGTGTAAACTGTGCTGTGAGTGGGTGAGAAGTGCGTGCAAAGAAGTAAAGAGAGAGATGATAGGTTAGGAGAAGGAAATAACTCTCATTGGTGTACAGATCCATGTGATAAATAAACCAAACAATAACCCCTTCGTTTTTACAGCTGTGCAATATCTGAATATACATACTATCAACAACGACATCTACTGGCGAAACTCTGGTACTACTACATCACCACTTACACTTAAAAGTACAGGCTTTTTCAAATGGTGTAACCAATAGCAAAACCCATGGTGGGACACCACACCTGCAAGTAAAATGTAAGTTAAAGTAAAATACAACTGTAATAGATCTTACAAGAAAGAGTCTGCTTAAAAATTTACATTATAATTTATGGCCTTCCAATACTTATCAGCTGCTCTCTGTCCTGCATATAGTTACATAGTTACATAGTTACATAGTTAATACGGTTGAAAAAAGACACATGTCCATCAAGTTCAACCAAGGAGGGGATGGATACAGGGAAGGGGGAGGGGTGATAGGTTCTATACATATGCATTTATATTATTTTGCTCTAAGAACTTGTCTAGGCCGGTTTTGAAGCCCTCTACTGTTTTTGCTGTGACCAGATCCTGTGGTAGACTGTTCCACAGATTCACAGTTCTCATGGTAAAGAAGGCTTGTCGCCTCCGGAGATTGAACCTTTTTTTCTCCAGGCGGAGGCAGTGGCCTCTTGTCCTTTGAGGGGGTTTTACCTGGAACATCTTTTCCCCATATCTCTTGTAGGGGCCATTTATATATTTAAATAAGTTAATCATATCTCCCCTTAAACGTCTCTTCTCCAGACTAAACAAATGTAATTCCTTTAATCTCTCCTCATAACTAAGATGTTCCATTCCCCTTATTAGTTTAGTTGCCCGTCTTTGTACCCTCTCCAGCTCTAGAACATCCTTTTTATGAATCGGGTTCCAAAACTGGACAGCATACTCCAGATGAGGCCGCACCAAAGCTTTATAAAGCGGTAATATTATATCCCTGTCCCGAGAGTCCATGCCTGTTTTAATGCATGACAATATCCTGCTGGCCTTAGAAGCAGCTGACTGACATTGTGTGCTGTTCTGTAGTCTATTATCTACAAGTACACCCAGATCCTTCTCCATCAGTGACTCTCCCAGAGTAACTCCCCCCAGGACATATGATGCATGTGGGTTATTAGTACCCAGGTGCATAACTTTACATTTATCCACATTGAACCTCATTTGCCAAGTGGACGCCCAAACACTCAGTGTGTCTAAGTCATCCTGTAACATCTGCACATCCTCCATAGACTGTACTGTACTACAAAGCTTGGTGTCATCTGCAAAGATAGAAACATTGCTGTTAATTCCATTCTCAATATCATTAATAAACAAGTTAAACAGAAGAGGGCCCAGTACTGACCCTTGGGGTACACCACTTATTACCGGGGACCATTCGGAGTAGGAATCATTGACCACCACTCTCTGGGTACGATTATTAAGCCAGTTTTCAATCCAGTTACACATTAAATTTTCCAAACCAATAGACTTTAACTTACCCATCAGACGTCCATGAGGAACTGTGTCAAACGCTTTTGCAAAATCCAGGTACACTATATCCACAGCCGCGCCGCCATCCAGGCTTCTACTTACCTCTTCATAGAAACATATTAGGTTGGTTTGACAGCTTCTGTCCTTAGTAAAACCATGCTGGTTATCACTTATAATACTATTAGCCACCACATATTCCTGGATGTAGTCCCTTATAAGCCCCTCAAATAGTTTCCCCACAATGGACGTTAAGCTTACGGGTCTATAGTTACCTGGGGAAGTTCGAGAGCCCTTTTTGAAGATCGGCACTACATTTGCCTTACGCCAGTCCCTCGGCACAATACCAGTAAGCAAAGAATCACGGAATATTTCATACAAGGGAAGTGAAATTACAGAACTGAGTTCCCTAAGAACTCTGGGGTGCAATCCATCAGGCCCTGGAGCTTTGGTTACATTGAGTTTGTTTAATTTATCTTGGACCATATCTATAGTAAACCAGTTCAGTACATTACATGTGTTAGCAGCACTGGCCCCACCCACCTCAGTACTGGCCCCACCCACCACAGCTCCATCCTCTTTTGTATATACAGAACTGAAGAACCCATTAAGTAACTCAGCTTTCTCCTGATCCCCAGTTATTAATTCCCCGTCGCCATTATTTAGGGGTCCTACATGCTCTGACCTTGGTTTTTTTGCATTAATATATTTGAAGAATTTTTTGGGGTTTCTTTTGCTTTCTATAGCTACCTGCCTTTCATTGTGAATTTTTGCTGCTTTTATTACATTTTTACAGGTTTTGTTGACTTCTTTGTAATGTTTAAATGCTACAGCTGACCCCTCTGATTTATATTTTTTGAATGCCCCTTTTTTCTCATTTATAGCCCTTCTAACCTCGGTTGTAAGCCATGTGGGATTGGATTTTAACCGTTTATATTTGTTACCCATAGGAATATATTTGGCAGTACAGTTATTTAATGTGGATTTGAAGATTTCCCATTTATTAGCTGTATCCGTATGTGACAGCAGCCGCTCCCAGTCTATGCCCTGAAGTTCTGCCCTTAACCCAGGAAAATTGGCCCTTTTAAAATTAAGAGTTTTTGCCCTCCCAACATGCTTTTCTTTTCTACACTTTAAGCTAAAAGTCACTATATTGTGGTCACTATTACCCAGGTGTTCATGGACAGTGACATCCCCAACCAGCTCAGCATTGTTAGAAATAACCAGATCCAACAAGGCATCACTTCTAGTTGGCTCCTCCACAAACTGGCCCAGAAAATTATCCTGCAGGAGGTTAAGAAATTCCCTCCCCTTTGTGGTTTTAGCTGAACCGTGACCCCAATCTATATCTGGGTAGTTGAGGTCCCCCATTATCACTACTGTTCCCTCCCGGGCAGCCCGCTCTATTTGTCTATTCAACTGGCCATCTACCTCCTCAGTAATGTTGGGGGGTCTATAGATTACACCAAGAATAATTTTTTCCCTCTTTTCCTCCTTCTGTAGTTCTACCCACAATGCTTCCACATCATCACAGTCATCTCCCACTATTGCATCTATTACACTCACTTTAATATCATTTCTGACATACAGACATACTCCTCCTCCCCTTCTGCCCACCCGGTCCCTTCTGAACAACGTAAATCCCTGAATATTGACAGCCCAGTCATGTGAGGAGTCCAGCCATGTCTCAGTCACACCAACCACATCAATGGACTCCTCCAGAACCAAGGCCTCTAGCTCCCCCATCTTGCTGGCTAGACTTCTGGCATTAGTAACCATACACTTTATATTACCATCGAGTTTAACCGCTTCATTATAAGAAATGGGATTTATTACTGTGCTGTGGCTACAATCATCCTCACTGTTCATCCGCAACATATGGATCTCCCTATCCACTGCTCTTATCCTCCCCCCACAGGACCCTTCTCCTCCCTCCTCATTGTTCTGTCCCCTCTTTAACCTATCTGCCACTACATTACATACTACATTGTCCTCCCTCCACATCCCTAGTTTAAAAACCCCTCCACCCCTTCTAGGATTCTCTCCCCCAGCACAGCGGACCCCCTTCCATTAAGGTGCAAATTATCTGCGGAAAACAGATTGTACCCCAATGAAAAGTCAGCCCAGTGCTCTAAAAACCCAAACCCTTCTCCTCTACACCATGACTTGAGCCATGCATTTAACTCCCTAAGCTCCCGCTGTCTTTCCTGCGATGCGCATGGCACAGGCAGTATTCCAGAGAATACCACCTTGGAGGTCCTTCCCTTCAACTTAGCACCTAGTTCTCTAAAATTATTTTTAATAGACCTCCACCTACCTTGTATCCTGTCATTGGTTCCCACATGGACCACGACAGCTGGGTCATCCCCAGCCCCCCCAAGTAATTTATCCACCCTTTCCACCACATGCCGAACCCTGGCACCAGGGAGACAGCAAACCATTCGGTTGAGGCGGTCTTGGCGACAAATTATTCTATCCGTCTTCCTGATTATAGAATCCCCTACAACCACTAGCTGTCTAGGCCTACCTACAATACCATCCCGCCCACTACTAGTTGGACTGTTCCCCCGGCTGTTAGGGAGAACAGGTTCCACTAGAGCTGCCATTTCTGACACGGATGCCCTTGCATCATCACCTAACTTGGCAATTTTGCTTGGGCATATAGTAGGAGAAGTGGCCTTCCTTTTCTTGGATCCCTTACTGGTCCCTCTAACTACATTAACCCAGCTACTTACTTGGGCCTCCTGATCTATATCACCACCCTCCATCTCTAACCCACTAACTTCCTGCTCAGTGAGCCGAAGTTCCCTCTCAAGGTGGCCAAGTTCCCTCAGTGTTGCAATATGCTTCTCCAGATCTCTAACTCGAGCTTCTAGATGGGCAACATGCTCACATCTGTCACAGCGGTACTCACCCTGGAACACCTGCTCCAGTTGTGCGTACATGCAGCAGACTGCGCACTGAATGAATCCTTCCATCCTGCTAGCCATCATCCTCAGTGCAACAAAAACAGTGAAAAAGAAAGAGATTTAGCACTTACCAGAACTTGTAACTCCTTCTTTCAACTCCTTTTTTAAACTCCACTTATTTTCAACCACTTGTCAGCAAGCACAGTGAGCAAGCACACACAGTGAGTGCTGAGCCTTGATTTAAGCACCTGAGATCAATTAACCCCACCCCCAGGTGCAGAGCAGACCAGAGAAAAAAAAAACTGTTTGGACCTGTTTAACTAAGCAACTATGGCACTAGCTATCTATGCACTGCAGCAATGCACACCACACAATTGCACAAAAACAACAATATATCAGTCACTCCAAACCCACAGAATCACCAACAACTCCTTTTTTAAACTCCACTTATTTTCAACCACTTGTCAGCAAGCACAGTGAGCAAGCAGGAAGTGGTGTTTTCTTTCTAGCCTGACACAGTGCTCTCTGCTGCCAGCTCTGGCTGTGACATGAACTGTCCAGAGCAGGAGAAGTTTTCTGTGGGGATCTGCTGTTGCTCTAGATAATTCCATTCACTGACAGAGGTGGCACTGTGTCACACTGGAAAGAATACACCATTTCCTGCAGGACATACATCAGTTGATAAGTTCTGGAAGGCTTGACATTTACAGATTTGAATCGGAGGGCACGCCTTATGCAAAGCAGGTGAGATGAGTCCGATGTCCATAAAAAAATGACTGGAGCAGTCATTTTCTATGGACGTCGGACTCATCTCTCTTGCTTTGCATTAGGCGCGCCCTCCACTTTGGGCCGTGATTTCTCCGCCCAGGGACTGGACCCATGATTTGACAGGTTCCCTTTAAAGCGGCACTATCAGCAGGTTCAGCCCAATGAACCTGCTTATATGCCACAGAAGATCTTCTCTTCTCCTGGGCATTCTTATGATATTCGCTAATTGCCCCTATGCTATTAGGTGCCTAGGAGCATTTGGGGCGACATGTTTTCGTAGCACTGGATAACCCCTTAAACCCTTTGAGGACCAAGCCCAAAATGACCCAGTGCACAGCGCAAATTTTCATTTTTGTGTTTTTATTTTTTCCTCCCCCCCTTCTAGGAGATCTAGGAGTTTTATATCTACAAGGCCATGTAAGGGTTTGTATTTTACAGGAGTATTTGTACTTTGTAATGGCATCTTTCATTTTACCATAACATGTATTATGGAACCCCAATAGTATTATTTATGAAGATATAAATTGGTGAAATCGTAAAAGAGAATGTAACTTTTGGGGGGTTCCTGTGTCTACGTAATACACTATATGGTAAAAGCAACATGATTCTATTATTCTATAGGTCAGTCCAAACACAACCATTTGTAGGTTTACACAGATTCTCTAATGTTATATATATATATTTTTTATTAAGTCCTTTTTTTTTTTTTTGCAATTAATTATTAATAAAATGGCCCTATGGTGATGCTTCTAGCGGTTTTATATTTTCAGTTACGGGGCTGTATGGGGTGTCATTTTTTCCGCCATGATCTCTAGTTTTTAATAATACCAGATTTGTGAAGATCGGACGTTTTGATCACTTTTTATAAAAATTTTTTATACATAATGTAACAAAAAATCTGTGATCCTGGCATTTTTTTCCCTCTTTTCGCCTACGCCGTTCACAGTTTGTGATGACACTTGTTATGTTTTAATAGATCAGACAATTACGCACGCTACGGTATATTATATGTTTATTTATTTCTATATGTTTTATTTATATAGTGGGAAAGGGGGGTGATTTAAACTTTTATTGGGGGAGGGGCTTTGGGGTATTTATAAAAACTTAAACTTTTTTTTTTTTTTACACATTTTAAGTCCCCTTTGGGGACTTTTACATACAATTATTAGATTTTGCGCACTGATCATTGCTATGCCATAGGCATACCATTAATCAGAGTGATAGGCGCTCTGCTGATTAAGCCCGCCTGTGATCAAAGCACTGATTGCACCACATGGAGGAAGGTGAGAGGACTCCGGCAGTCAATTAAAATGATCGGGACCCCCGCATTCACACTGTGGGGTTCCCGATTGGTGAGTGACAGGGGACTGCCCCTGTCACTTACACTTAAACGCCGCGGTCTGGAGACAAGAGTAGGGGAAAAAGTGGCCATGTTTTTGTAGCGCTGGATAACCCCTTTAGGTTCCGCCTGCTAGTGCCATCTCTTTCCTCTGCAGTGGCATGAATGCTGGTCGGGAAAACAGACTGTAAGCTGGATGACCTCTGAACCCAGTAAGGACAGCTGCAGATACTGTATATACTAATTACAGGGATATATATGTAACTGGGTCAGGTATCTGCAGCTGCGGCAAGACAACCAATCCCATCATGCTCCAGAAGTGAAATCATGATGGGAGTGGTAGTCTTACTCAGGGGCGTAGCTAGAAATGGATGGGCCCCATAGCAAGCTTTTGATTGGGACCCCCCACTTTCCCGACTGACCACTAAGTCGTCAAGTGTAGTCATAACTGCATAAGTCTTGTAAGGAGTGTTTTCAGTTAGAGGAACATTTGCAGAACCCGGGAGGTCGTTTGGCCGCTTGGTGCTAAAACTGATTACAGCTCAGGGGGCACCAATGTATTGCAGGAGCAGGCCATGGGGCCCCTTGATGTGGCGGGCCCCATAGCAGCTACTATGGCTACGCCCCACCCCCCCAACCGGATTCAAGGGCTTAGTGGATGCGCCATGGCTTATGTGGTAAGACATGAAAAATGCAGGTCTTAAAACATTTTCCTATCCAGTTTATTTATTTTTTTCCCGGGGGGGGGGGGGGGGGGGGGGGGGGGAGTTGTAGTATGTGAGGTAGTTGAAATTACAAAGACACAACCTGCAAAAAATCTAACACAAGACCAAATAAATCAGATAGCCTGACATTTCCCAGTAAGCTAGCGCCTATCTGCTGGCTGTGCTTGCCAAATCTGTACACGGCTCAATAATTCTGCACAAGGGCTGCACAGACATTGTTAGGAATGTCTGCGCAGCCCTTGCTTTTCACATTAAAAGTAATAAAGTTTATACTAACCCATGCTCCCGAGTTGTGCTGCAGACTTATGCCCATGTTCCCTGCTCACGTTGGATGCTTGTGGCCCCGTCTCTTTAGTGACAGGCTGCTCATCCAATCACTGGCCTAGACAGGACAGCGCCCCGGCCAGTGATGGGCTGAGCAGCGTGTCACATGGCAAAAGGCTTCAGGACAACAGGGGTAAAAAAGGTGAGCATAAATTTTATTATCGATCATAGTCGACCTGATCAGGCAGATAATTGCTCCATGTAATAGGTCCCTTAGAGATAACACAGTGCTCGTTGTGCTTTAAAGCAAAGGAAATGGCATCTGTAAAGTTATTCTACTGTTGGTGCTTTCAGTGGGTTGGAACAATAGAGGAGCAAAGTAGGATTGTTCTCATTTCTTGTGTAGCTGTAAAATTCTGATTCATTATGAATCTATTACGGAGCTATTACAGATCCAATATTGACAAACTTATGGACATATGGTCATGTGAACTAACCTTAAAGGAGAAGTCCAGCATAATTTTTTATCAAAGTATTGTATTGCCCACCAAAAGTTATACAAATCACCAATATACACTTATTACCGGAAATGCTTATAAAGTGTTTTTTTCCCTGCACTTACTACTGCATCAAGGCTTCACTTCCTGGATAACATGGTGATGTCACGACCCGACTCCCAGAGCTGTGCGGGCTGTAGCTGCTGTAGAGGATGATGGCAGAGGGATGCTCAGTGTCCCTCCAGTGCCCTGTGTCCCTCAGTGTCTCTCTGCCATCATCCTCTCCAGCAGCCACAGCCCGCACAGCTCTGGGAGTCGGGTGGTGACATCACCATGTTATCCAGGAAGTGACATCACCATGTTATCCAGGAAGTGAAGCTTTGATGCAGTAGTAAGTGCAGGGAAACAAAGCACTTCATAAGCATTTCCCGTAATAAGTCTATATTGGTGATAACTGTATAACTTTGGGGACTTTGGGGGAATAAAATACTTTAATAAAAATTTTCGCCAGATTTCTCATTTAAGGTTATACACTAGACATTGGTCTGCAAGCTGGGAAATATTCTCAGCATATAGATGGAAGGTACAGTATTTATAGATTTAGATAGATGTGCTTTACAATAGAAAGGCATCATGCCTTTTTTATTTGTAATTTTTTTATATATATAAAAATGAAAAGAAACAATAAATAAAAATCAAGTGTAGACCGTATAGACCAATCAGAACAATAAGCAAGAGCTTCATGTCAATAAGAAGTGCTATCTACAAATCGTACAAGAGCAAACCATCCGGTCAAGGTGACACAGGCATTGTGTCCTTTTTATAAAATGAGAGTCAATGGGAAACAATAGGCTGGTACAGAACTATCTGCTATCTAATGTAAAAACATTTTCAGCAAGGTTTCTATAGTCCTACCTATAATGGCAGATAACATAGCAGAGCGCTGAGTATTAAAAAGATCAGGCTGACACTGATTATTTCTTTTTGTGCTTTTCTCATTGCTTTTGAGTATGCCGTAGTTTATTTTACAGCATTATCAGATTGTAGTGTAGTTTAGAAAGTAAATTTGGGGCCATCACAATGAAAAGTTAGACAAAAAATTCTCCACTCCACACTGGGATACTTTGGCACAACTCCAGGTATAGGCAGTTTCAGCATAAATTTTAGAAATCTGTTATTAAAAACTGACACAATGAGACACGTTTTGAGACAGTGCCGGTCTCTGTCTAAAGTGTCATATACATATATTACATAGTATTACATAGTACGGTTAAAAAAGACACATGTCTATAAAGTTCAACCAAGGAGGGCATGGATGCAAAGAAGGGGGATCTACAAGGAGGGGATGGATACAGGGAAGGGGATGGATGATGGGTAGGTTCTATTTATATACATGAATGTTATTTTGTTCTAAGAACTCATCTAAGGCTATGTTCACACAATATAAAAAATATTAAAAAAGGCGGCCGATTTTCATAAAAAAAACAAACAGTTTTTGTCGCGATTTAACTGACTACAATGGCAATGCGTTGAAGTCAATGAGAAGACTGACGTCCAATGCACACAGTGTATTGAATAACTGACTTTTTTTAGTGGACGTCAAAATAATGAGCATGATCATTATTTTTGGCGGTCTTTTGCAAACAGCGGACGTTTTTTATTAGTAGTTCACACACAGTTTTCCTTTTGTCACTGTTCTTTCTCCATCTTTACTATTAAATTCAATAGACTTTTCAATTAAGCCACACCCAAAGTTCAATTAGTAATCCCAAACTAAAATAATGCGCAAACACCAGTTATAGCACTAAGGGGAGGCCAGACTGCTAAATAACGTCCGTTATTTTAGACTTAAAATTACGGACATCATTTTAAATGGAGCTGAAAAAAACGTTGTGTGAACATACCCTAAGCCTATTTTGAAGCCCTCTACTGGTTTTGCTGTGACCAGATCCTGGAGTAGATATAGCACCATTTATATATAGCAATATTTCCGCCTGACCTCATCACAAAAGGTCATAGATTAATGCATGATAGATAAACATATTAACTATTTATGAACCTTCAACTGGCATACTGCTCTCACATAAAAGAATTACAGAAATAAAAAATTATAAAACCGCATACTGTATATACACTTACCCTTATCCCATATGGGTTAAATGAAACTACTGAGAATATCCGATAAGTCTATTTGGAAGAAGGATATGTTCACACTGAGCAAATTAGGCGAAATTCCGCAGCTGAACTTTCTGCCGTGGAATGCCGCCTGCTTCAGTGTCAGACAGAATCTCTACGAGAGGGCTTGCATGCCTTCGCTCTTCTCTGCACTTTGCTCAAAGAATTTACATGTCCATTCTTTGAGCACAGAGTGGAGGAGTGCATGCCCTCCCAAAGAGATGCTATCTGACACTGAAGCAGGCGGGATTCCTCGGCGGAGAGTTCCATCAGAATTCCACCCCATTTGCTCAGTATCTACCCTTAGGCTATGTTCACACTACGTAAAACTATGGCCGTAGTTCTCGCCGCAGAACTACGGACGTAGTTTTGCGGTGTGTGACATAGCTTTATGTTGAATAGTATCCCGGCCGGAGCGTACATACTTCGCACGCGCTCCGGCCGGGATCCCATGCGGCGCCGGAACAAAACTGACATGTCTGTTTTCTGAATTCAGTGAATTCCGGCCGCTTGCTTCACTGTGGGCTATGGAAAGCTCTAATGCAGGCGCGCGCTGATGCGCCCGCATCAGGGCTCCGCGGCCGGACGGATCATCCGGCCGGTACTTAAGTACCGGCCACAATGATCCGGGCACAGACAGGCTGTTCTGAACAGAACGGTCACGGAACGGCCGGTCTGATACGCCGTGTGAACATAGCCTTAATGTAGAAAAATTTTAAAATCTAGAAGGACTCATGATTAGAAATGAGTGAATTTACAGTAATAACTAAGTGAATCACTTCGTTATCTCAGCAATTCACTCATCAGCCTGCTGTCTTTTAACTTTGTGTTGCTTCGTGCTGCTGCTCCTCCCCAGGTGCCTGGAAAAGCTGGATCCAGTCCTGGGAAACTGGAAGAAGTTTCCCAGGACTGGATACAGCTTTTCTCAGTGCCCAGAGTGGAGCAGAATGGAGCGTCAGTGAGTTAGAAGGCAGCAGCTGATGAGCGGATTTCCGAGATACTGAAGTGAATTGCTTTGTTGCTACTGTAAATAACTGTAAAAGGCTTTTAGGATATTCGATTGGTGCTTATTCATACGGGACCGCTACGTCTGTGCGCTGCGACCCACATATTGCAATTTGCATATCCACTAGGTACACAAGAAACTGCGTAGAACAATCAAAGGTACCTGGTATAGGAAACATCTCTTCAGTAGTTTGGCACCTAAATCTGGTTAGGGGAGTATCCAGCATCCATCCATTATAATTTTTTACTTCTGTAATTCTTTTATGTGAGAGCAGTATGCCAGTTGAAGGCTCATAAAGAGTTAAAGCGACTCTGTACCCACAATCTGTCCCCCCAAACCACTTGTACCTTCAGATAGCTGCTTTTAATACAAGATCTGTCCTGGGGTCCGTTCGGCAGGTCATTGCAGTCATTGTCCTTAAAAACAATTTTTAAACTGGCAGCCCTGTGTCAAACGGCCGTGGCTTACAGTATCTGTACCCTAACTTTGCACCAACCCTCCGTCCCTCCTCCCCACTCTCTTCATCATTAGGAATGCCACTGAAATATTTACTCCTGTCTGAACATTGCACAGGTGTCTTAACGATCCAGCCCATGTGGCGAGCTGGCACAGGTGATGAATAGTGGAAAATCTGCCTGGGGCATTCCTAATGAGGAGGAGGGTGGGGAGGAGGGACAGAAAGGTTGTGCCAGCCTAATGCATACACAATCTAGGCCACGGCTGTCATGAATGTGCCTGTGCCGAACTCCGTGCGCCCCTTGGCTCGTGCTGCGCGCCTGAGATGGCGCTGATATTCGGGGTTTTTGTGTGTTCGTGCAGTGTCCTGAACCTTGTCTGAACACTGCTCCAGGGCCGCCGATAGGGCAGTACAACCGGTACTGCCGTATGGGGCCCGGACCCTGAGAGACATGGGGGGGGCCCGGCGGGCCCGCCGGCCGCCGCCCCCCCCCCCCGACCGCTACGCTAGGGGGGCCCGCACGGCCCCCCTTGCCACCTGTTTTTGAGCATCCCGAGAAGCTGCGGCCGCGCACCTTCTCGGGTTGCACTGATCGCTTTGATGTTCCGCCCGCACAGTGAGCGGGCAGAACATTAAAGAGATCAGAATACAGGAGAAGGACCTGTCAGCGTCCTCCTCCTGTATTCTCTCCAATAGGCTGCCGGCACTTCATACCAGCAGCCTATGGGAGGCCGGGCCGTGACCTCTCCGGCAGGCGTGATGATGTGACGTCATCACGCCTGCCGGAAGTCCCGTCCCTGCGGCTCGCAAGATGGAGCCCGAAGAGGAGGAAGAGCTGCTGCCTGCACAGCGTGGATTAGGTGAGTAGGATGTTTGTTTTTTTAAGGGCACCTCTGGGGGCATTATTAGTATATGGGGGCACCTCTGGGGGCATTATTATCTCATGGGGGCACATCGGGGGGCATTATTAGTATATGGGGGCACCTCTGGGGGCATTATTGGGGGCATTATTAGTGTATGGGGGCACCTCTGGGGGCATTATTAGTTCATGGGGGGCACCTCTGGGGGCATTATTAGTATATGAAGGCACCTCTGGGGGCATTATTATCTCATGGGGGCACCTCTGGGGGCATTATTAGTTCATGGGGGCACCTCTGGGGGCATTTTTAGTGTATGGGGGCACCTCTGGGGGCATTATTAGTATATGGGGGGCACCTCTGGGGGCATTATTAGTGTATGGGGGCACCTCTGGGGGCATTATTAGTATATGGGGGCACCTCTGGGGGCATTATTAGTGTATGGGGGCACCTCTGGGGGAATTATTAGTGTATGGGGGCACCTCTGGGGGCATTATTAGTGTATGGGGGCACCTCTGGGGGCATTATTAGTATATGGGGGGCACCTCTGGGGGCATTATTAGTGTATGGGGGCACCTCTGGGGGCATTATTAGTATATGGGGGCACCTCTGGGGGCATTATTATCTCATGGGGGCACCTCTGGGGGCATTATTATCTCATGGGGGCACCTCTGGGGGCATTATTAGTTCATGGGGGCACCTCTGGGGGCATTATTAGTTCATGGGGGCACCTCTGGGGGCATTTTTAGTGTATGGGGGCACTTCTGGGGGCATTATTAGTATATGGGGGGCACCTCTGGGGGCATTATTAGTGTATGGGGGCACCTCTGGGGGCATTATTAGTATATGGGGGCACCTCTGGGGGCATTATTAGTTCATGGGGGCACCTCTGGGGGCATTTTTAGTGTATGAGGGCACTTCTGGGGGCATTATTAGTATATGGGGGGCACCTCTGGGGGCATTATTAGTGTATGGGGGCACCTCTGGGGGCATTATTAGTATATGGGGGCACCTCTGGGGGCATTATTAGTTCATGGGGGCACCTCTGGGGGCATTATTAACTCATGGGGGCATCTCTGGGGGCATTATTAGTGTATGGGGGTACCTCTAGGGGCATTATTAGTTCATGGGGGCCACCTCTGGGGGCATTATTAGTTCATGGGGGCACCTCTGGGGGCATTATTAGCTCATGGGGGTACCTCTGGGGGCATTATTAGTTCATGGGGGCCACCTCTAGGGGCATTATTAGCTCATAGGGGTACCTCTGGGGGCATTATTAGTTCATGGGGGCCACCTCTAGGGGCATTATTAGCTCATGGGGGCACAGCAGGGAATCCTACATACAGGGGGCACAGCAGGGGATCCTACATACAGGGGGCACAGCAGGGAATCCTACATACAGGGGGCACAGCAGGGGATCCTACATACAGGGGGCACAGCAGGGAATCCTACATACAGGGGGCACAGCAGGGGATCCTACATACAGGGGGCATCCCACATTCCTACTCGCTTTACTGCACATAACACCAAACAGCGCAGTTACTATGGGAGCCTACAGGAGGGAGAAAGGGAAGGAAGTTGCTAGAAATGTGCGGAGCCTGAATTGTTTGTCTCGCAGGTTCTGAAAAGATGAAACATATCTGGAAGGAATCATCCTGGAGGTCTGGGCCGGATGGAGAGGAAAAGGGAAAGTGACTCCTCAGATCAAAGAAGACGCCACCTGTGAGTCACTGTATGACACTTTTCTTATTTTGTAGAACATCATTTAGTAGGGGCGCCCCGAGGTGACAGCTACTACATTATCCGTACTCAGAGATATCACTGTGTAATCTGTGGTGTTACATAGGACTGTAGGTGACTACTACATTATCTGTACTCAGAGATATCACTGTGTTATCTGTGCTGTTACATAGGACTGCAGGTGACATCTACATTATCTGTACTCAGAGGGATATCACTGTGTTACCTGTGCTGTTACATAGGACTGCAGGTGACTACTACATTATCTGTACTCAGAGGGGTATCACTGTGTTATCTGTGGTGTTACATAGGACTGCAGGTGACATCTACTACATGATCTATACTCAGAGATATCACTGTGTTATCTGTGCTGTTACATAGGACTGCAGGTGAAATCTACTACATTATCTGTACTCAGAGATACCACTGTGTTATGTGGTGTTACATAGGACTGCAGGTGATATCAGGTGATTTCTCCAGGTTGCAGAAGTTCAAACTTTATTGTGCCCTGGTGTGCTGGTGTCTGTATACATGTGTGCTGGTGTCTGTATGTGTGTATACATGTGTGCTGGTGTCTGTGTGTGAGATCAATTCTAGAGAACTGGCTCATATACCCCATTTTCCCCAGTGGCTTAAAATGTAACCTCTGTTATACAGTTATAAAATTGTAGAACCTAAATGTGAACAAGGTGCAATTCAAATAGACACTTACTTGTATAGCTGTCTCTTGTGCTCTGTATGCAGTGCATTATATTCACCCTTGCAACGTACAATTTATAGCGTGTCTACAAGCCCAGCGGGGCTCATTATGATGGAGACTAAAACTTACACAAGAGTGGGGTCGGGGTTCCCCTGTATTCAGAATGCTGTTGAGTGCTAGGCAATGCCCTGTCTGGGATTATTGAATTTCGAGGGTCTATGCAGAGCAGGATAAAGACTAGAAAAGCGTTCTCACCGCCATGTATTCGCTATCACTGTCTTGGGTGAGCTAAACTAGTCTGCCTGGGGGTGTGTGATTTGTATATGCTCACTAACATGGAACAGCCTTATTATATTAGCCTTATCAGCATATTCTATGTTAGTGAGCATACCGGGGGAGGGGGGGGGGATATTGGTGAACATATACAAATCAAACAGCCCCCCAGACCCTCGAAATTCAATAACCCCGAACGGGGCATTGCCTAGTACTCAACAGCATTCTGAATACAGGGGAACCCCTACCCCACTCTTGTGTAAGTTTTAGTCTCCATCATAATGAGCCCCGCTGGGCTTGTAGACACGCTATGAATTGTACGTTGCAGGGGTGGATATAATGCACTGCATACAGAGCACAAGAGGCAGCTATACAAGTAAGTGTCTGTATGGTGACATTTACATTGCACCTTGTTCACATTTAGTTTCTACAATTTTATAACTGTATAACAGAGGTTACATTTTAAGCCACTGGGGAAAATGGGGTATATGAGCCAGTTCTCTAGAATTGATCGGAACCAAATTATACCTCCCAGCAAGGCGTGGGCCGAACACACTATTTTTTTTTTTTTATTAATGTGGGGGGCCCAGACACTTTGGTTGTATGGGGCCCCGAAATTCCTGATGGCGGCCCTGCACTGCTCTATTTCCTTCTGTGTTTGTTCAGCCACACCCGCTTTGCCTGAGATACTCCTGGCCACTCCGGAGTTAACTCTGATGCTGGTTAGCTAGTCTGATAGACTGTTCTCCCTGCCAGTCAGGTTGCTCTTGCCCCAGGTGTTCTGAGGAGATTAGGGGTCTGGTCCAATCAGCTCCTGCACTGGACCTCTGGTCTCCTATATAGTGTCTGCCAGCCTGCCTCTCACTGCCAGATATTGAGCTTGTCTCAGCCTGCTTCTGCCTCTGTTTAGCTCTGTGTTTATTCTGTCCACTTTGCCTTGTATTCTGACTATCCCTGCTTGCTGCCTGCCCCTGACCATATTGCCTGTTTATTGACCTTGCTTTTTGGATTGTGTTTTTGTACTGCGCTGCCCGATTGTTGTGACCCGGACTATCGACCATTCTTTATTGTGTTTTGTCTGTCTGTCTTGTCTTTTTGTCCCACCAAGCCAGTACAGGGACCGCCGCCCAGTTGCTGCCCTAGGGTTTAGCCTAGGGGGGCAAGTAGGTAGAGTCAGTGGGCGGGGCTGAGCTTAGGGCTCACTGTCTCTGTGTGTCTGGTGTCACCGGTTCCTGACATAATATCCGGCCCAATATACATACTGCCCCCCTCTGGTGCCATGGCTACTGTGGAAGATCTTGCTACCCGGGTGGAGGGGGTGTCAGGCCTTGTGGTCAAACTGGCCAACCAGATAACCCAGTTAATGGATTTAAACCTGGTGGCTAAGATGGAGGCGTTGTCTTGCCTGGTTGATGATCTTGCTAAACAGGTTCAAATTTTGTCTGCCAACCAGAATAATGCTGTGGTAGAGCCCCCAGTGGTGGAAAATCCTAGAAAACCGGTCATGTTGCTCCCTGATAGATTTTCTGGTGATATGGAAAAGTTTGAGTCCTTTAGGGGTGCTTGCATGTTGTTTTTTCGGATAAATCACTTTCCTTCTGAGCAGGAGAAGGTTGGTATTGTGGTCTCACTGCTTCAGGGAGATCCTCAGGCTTGGGCTCTCAAAATCCCTCCTGAGGCAGAGGAATGGAGTAGCCTGGAGAAATTCTTTTTGTCTCTGGGTACTGTATATGCTCAACCAGATCATAAGGCATTGGCAGAGAATAATCTACTCTCTCTGCGTCAGGGTAAGCGACCAGCAGAGGAATATTGTTCTGAATTTAGAAAATTTTGTGTGGTGACTACTTGGTGTGAACCAGCTTTAAAGGCTCTCTTTAAGCAAGGATTGGCAGAGGGCATTAAGGATGCCTGGGTAGGTCACCCAGATCCACCAACCCTTAAAGAGACCATGGCTTTGGCCATTTCTATTGACCGCAGACTACGTGACAGAAAGAGGGCGAAAGCTAACTCTGACCTCTTCCAATCTTCCACTTCTCCTGTTCAAAAACCTTTCCTCCCCCCTGTTGTCTCAGAGGAGGAACCTATGCAGCTGGGAGTATTGAATGTCAGGACAAGACAAGAGTTTCGGAGACATAATGGCCTGTGCTTTTACTGCGGGAACAGTGGTCACTACATCAGCCATTGCCCCATCCGTCCCCAGCGATCAGAACATCAGCGTCCAGGTGACTCCCAGGAAGGTCATCTGGGCGCACAGGTAACCATTGGTGAAATTGGCATAAATTGTTCCTCTGATAAACCTGCCATACCTGTGCCTGATGTGAATAAAAATTTTGGTGATGATAACTCTGTCTGTAACCCAGAGTCCTCCGCTGATGAGTGGGAGACGGATAATGACATTGATAGTGACATTGAAACCTGTGTGGTGAGAGGTCATTTTCCGCCTACACCTGATTTATCAAGTGAGGGTCCGGAGGCCCCTCATAGAAGGGGGGGTACTGTCATGAATGTGCCTGTGCCGAACTTTGTGCGCCCCTTGGCTCGTGCTGCGCACCTGAGATGGCGCTGATATTCGGTGTTTTTGTGTGTTTGTGCAGTGTCCTGCACCTTGTCTGAACACTGCTCTATTTCCTTCTGTGTTTGTTCAGCCACACCCGCTTTGCCTGAGATACTCCTGGCCACTCCGGAGTTAGCTATGATGCTGGTTAGCTAGTCTGATAGACTGTTCTCTCTGCCAGTCAGGTTGCTCTTGCCCCAGGTGTTCTGAGGAGATTAGGGGTCTGGTCCAATCAGCTCCTGCACTGGACCTCTGGTCTCCTATATAGTGTCTGCCAGCCTGCCTCTCACTGCCGGATATTGAGCTTGTCTCAGCCTGCTTCTGCCTCTGTTTAGCTCTGTGTTTATTCTGTCCACTTTGCCTTGTATTCTGATTATCCCTGCTTGCTGCCTGCCCCTGACCATACTGCCTGTTTATTGACCTTGCTTTTTGGATTGTGTTTTTGTACTGCGCTGCCCGATTGTTGTGACCCGGACTGTCGACCATTCTTTATTGTGTTTTGTCTGTCTGTCTTGTCTTTTTGTCCCACCAAGCCAGTACAGGGACCGCCGCCCAGTTGCTGCCCTAGGGTTTAGCCTAGGGGGGCAAGTAGGTAGAGTCAGTGGGCGGGGCTGAGCTTAGGGCTCACTGTCTCTGTGTGTCTGGTGTCACCGGTTCCTGACAATGCCAGTTTGGCACAGGGCTGCCAGTTTAAAAGTTGTTGTTTAGAACAATAACTGCATCACCTGAAGAACGGACCCCAGGACAGATCTTGGATAAAAAGCAGCTATTTAAAGGTACAAGCGGTTTTTTTTTTTTTTGGGGGGGGGGGGGGGGGGGGGGGGTCAGAATGTGGGTACAGAGCTGCTTTAATATGTTTATCTGTCATATTAACCTATGACCTTTTGTAATGAGGTCAGGCTGACATATTGCTATATATATGGTGCTAGACTATCTATATGTATATGACATTTGAGAAAGAGACCAGCATGGTCTTGAAACGCGTTATATAATTTATGCCAAAACTGCCTATACCAAGACCTGTGCCCGAGTATTCCATTGTGGAGTGGAGGATTTTTTTGTCTATTGTGGATCCCTTTATGGAGATACCTGGGGATTGGCTGCAGTCCACAATACACTCCCTTTTGAGTGTTATGAGAGTGAGAGTTTCTGATAGCTATTCACACCTCCTTTTGATATAGTCTTACCTATGCTATGGAGTGCTGTTTCTAGCTTTGTTACTATGAAAAGTTGTCTGCCTTATGCCATTAAATGATGACATAGTAGGAACATAGCCTAAATATACTGCATTCTTAGGGTGCATTCACACTGAGGAATCCAGGCAGATCACCCGCCGCGGATCTTGACATTCGTGCCCACACGCATCTCCGCCCGTACCATATATTACATTCTATGGTCGGGCAAATTTCGCTGTCCGCCCTAGGAACTAACATGTCACTTCTTTGGGCAGATGATGGATTATGCCTGACCTTGGAATGAAGCCTATGGGACCGGCACAACAAGTGGGATCATGGGGTGGCGGCTATGGTCGAGAGGCGTAATCCCCGGCAAGTTATCTGCGTGATTTCTGTAGTGTGCAAGGGCCCTAAACTACAAAAGGATGAAGTCCTTGCACCTGCAGGGAAGCCTCTGTAGGTGTAAACATATGTTTCCTAGGCAGGGAGATGTTTCACGCCCCCATACCTTTTTCTAGGGAATAATACAGTGCCTCATAGACTACATGTCTATTATGCAAGCCTGTAGGTACTCTACTGCCATAGAGGGTCTTTACATTTGGTTATCGACCAAGACAATGAAACCCCAATTACTGACGTTACACGCAATGTTGCGCAATCATTATGCCGTGTGAACGTTCTGTAGCCCTAGTTATAATTTCATTTCATTTGGGCTTAGTTCACATGGCAACACTCATTTGTCATTCCTAGCATATTCCGGGTTTCCTTTTGCTGCAGCATGCTTTTAGTTTAGAATGTTTATATTTAGTAACAAAAGGTATTATAAATCATATATAATGAGTAGGACTAAATGTTTTATGAAGCAGTTATCGCTTGTTACTAAAAATCCTTTCAAAAAGTTTCTTCTACAAAGGCAGTAGAAATAATTTATCAAAATGTAGGAAACTATCAAAGCCAAGTAGGCACATTATACCGAAACAGACCTGTTTTACTGCATGAAATACATGTGTTCATCTGTTGTATTGTGATGTCCATGATGCACGTTTTTCCCCTGAGAGATGACACTTCAGACGGATTTCAGTCAAGACAATACTTGGTAAGGAAGCCTAATGAAGCTTACCGGAGCTTGTTTGTGCTTCAGGGGAATGTGTTTTCCTACAAATAATATACAGTATTTTCAGGTTTATGAAAATGTGCATCTATTGTGATATACATCATTACTACATCAGGATGTCAGAATACAGAATGTAGACCGTGCTGATCTGCAACAGTGTCGACGTACGACAAACAGTTGGATTGTCAACATTTTATATTCATTAGGTATTCCATTACTTATTTTTAGGACAAATGTACTTGAGTTTTCCATTCTTTATGTTCCAATCATTCCAGATCCAGTGGGACATTCACAATTTTAAGGTGTCGGACGGCTGTCCTAGAATTGTCTCCATGTGTCCTATTGGCACTGTGAAGTATTTGACAGTGAAGCTATTGGGCTCTCTCCCCACCAGGGAGACAATGTAGTGTGATATTAACCTCAGTATGACTAAAGACTTTACAAGATGGTAAGATGGAGAATACTTATATAAAGGAGGAGGCTGGGTGTTCTTGGGTGAGGGCTGGGCATATTTGGGAAGGTGGCTTAAATAATTTACACAGTTTAAGATGCAAGCTGCCATGTCTGTTCCTCTTTGCTCTTGGCAAATGTTGTAAGGTTTGTCATTGGCAAAATTAATTGTTACACAATTATAAATGTGAAATATATATATAATATAACATGTTCAAGTTGAAAGATGTATATAGAGGTCCAAAAGAAATTCCAAATTTCCAAGATTTCCTACTGTCAGAATTATTTAAAGCTTCAAGCCTCTCTAATACAAATCTGAAACCAGGTAGAATAGGTTTAAAGTGACTCTGTACCCACAATCTGCCCCCTCCTAACTGCTTGTACCTTCGGATAGCTGCTTTTAATCCAAGATCTGTCCTGGGGTCCGTTCGGCAGGTGATGCAGTTATTGTCCTAAAAAACAACTTGCAGCCCTGTGTCAAATTGGCGTGGCCTAGAGTGTCTGTGCACTAGACTTGCACCGCCTCTCCGTCCCTCCTCCCCGCCCATTTCATCATTAGGAATGCCCTTGGGCAGGTTTTTTTCTATCCATCCTTTGTCAGAACACTGCACAGGTGCCTTAATGATCCAGGTCATGTGCAATGTTTAGACAGGTGAGGAATAGGAAAAATGTTGCCTGGGGCATTCCTAATAGTGAAAAGGGCGGGGAGGAGGGACGGGAGGAGTTGCAAATCTAATGCACAGACACTTTAGGCCACGCCAATTTGACACAGGACTGCGAGTTTAAAAGTTGTTTTCTAGGACAATAACTGCATCACCTGCCGAACGAACCCTAGGACAGATCTTGGATTAAAAGCAGTTATCCGAAAGTACAAGCCGTTTGGGGGGACAGATTGTGGGTAAAGAGTCGCTTTAAGCTTTTTTTTTTAAACTTCCTATAGAGTGTGGTGCCTGTATAGGGGCTTCTGCAAAGTGTTGTCAGCCATTGTGACAGCCCCTCTCCTTTCTTCACTGACAAAATATAAGTGCACTACCTTGATATATAAATGGTAAAATGGAAAGTGAATTGCTGCAAATGATGAAATAGTTACTCTTAGTTACTCGTGTACAGTGCCTATGTGAAGCCATTTCTTTAAAGCTCAGCTGTTTGTGCTATGGTCTCTCGCTTCTATCTAATTCACTAACAGGGAGTTGGTCGTTCATCATTGTCTGAAATTTTACACATTACTCATCACATATTTTCCCTCAGGGTCAAATTTATCCTCTTTGCCGTCTGATGCAAAGACTTTAAATGTTGCCCAAACCCTTTGGGGGAGATTTATCAAACATGGTGTAAAGTGAAACTGGCTCAGTTGCCCCTAGCAACCAATCAGATTCCACCTTTCATTCCTAACAGATTCTTTGAAAAATGTAAGGTGAAATCTGATTGGTTGCTAGGGGCAACTAAGACAATTCTACTTTACACCTCTTTGATAAAAATTCCCCCTATGTCTCTACAAATGAACAGCTTTTCCACACATAGATAGTACTTTGTATACATAAATAATAAACTAAATTCATGGTGTCATGTTTCCCACACAGATAAATAGCACTACTAAGCCAGGTGCACTATAATACCATTATTACTTTATGTTACCATATAGCATATAGTGCTGTGCAAAAACTTAAGGTAGGTGTCGAAAAATTTCTGGAGTAAAATTCTGACAGTAAGAATGATACAAAAAAAAATAGACGCATCAACAGTTTTTTTTAGCAATTTAAAGACGCCTCTCCGACCTACTCGGCTTTTTATGACGTTCCATAGGAAAAAATAGAACTGTCGGTCACGCAGCCTTATTCATAACAGAGCCGGTGGTGCCCAATACAGAGTTTGGGGGGGGGGGGGGACAGAGGTCAGACCACCTACACCCAATACCCCCCCACACACACACACACACACACACGATCTCCAACTTTCCCCCTATCCGGGGGATAATTTTTCCAGGAATACCCCTTTAACCCCTTGCCTCTGGAGCCTGTTTTCCCCTTAATGCCCAGGGCTTATTTTTCAAATCCGACCTGTCACTCTTTAGGTAGTTAAAACTCAGTGATGCTTTTAACTATCACTATTGCGTTATACTTTGGTACTTTGTAAAAAACACATTTGCACAAAAATTTTAAAAATTTACGTTTCTTTATATTGAAAATTCTCTTTTCCTAAGAAAGATACTCATGTCACATGAACTAATTATTACTGCAACATCTACAACATGTCTACTTTATGGTGATGTCATTTGGTGAATGCCCTTTTACTTTTTAGGATGTTAGAGGACTTTGAGATTTTGCAGCGATTTTTTTAAATTTTCATGAAAATTTCAAATTTTGATTTTATTAGGGACCAGTTCAGTTCTGAAGTGGATTTATGGGCCTGTGCATTAGTTACCACCATAAATCCCTCCACTGTAAAAACTGCACCCCTCAAAGTATTGAAAGTAACATTTCATAAGTTTATTAACCCTTTATGTTGGAGGGGAAATTTAAAAACTTCATTTTTTTTGGCAGATATTCTATTTTAATCCATTTTTTACTTGAACACAGCAAATACTAACTGAGAAATAGAACTCAATATTTATTCAGCTTATTCCAATGTTTTTAGAAATACCCCATATGTGGCCGCAGTGCGTCACCTGACTTAACCACAGGCCGCAGACATTACAGAGACCTCGTGAATTTTGGGGCCTTTTTTTATTTCAGTTTTTTTTTTAGCCATTATACCATGTCACAGAGGCCTTGTGGTACCAAAATATTTGTGTAAGACAAGTTGACGATTCCATCTGTATCATTCTGGGGGACACCCTGATCATTTTTTTATTTAATTTTTTATGAGGTGGTAAAAATTAAAAACCCAATTTAGCAGCTGTTTTTATCTTCTTTTTTTTTTGTACGCCGTTTACTATACGTTACATATGACGTTATCGTTATTTGTCAGGTCAGTATGATTATAGTGATATCTGTTTTATATAGCTTTAGTTATAGTTTATGGCATTTATACTATAAAAACTGGTTGTGTCTTGCATATTGTAAGAGCAGTAATATTTTTATTTTTTTTTTTGCCAATGGAGTTATGTGAGGGCTTTCTTTTTTATGCTACATAAGCTGACGTTTTTAGTGATACACCTTTTGGGTACATGTAATGTTTTGATAGCTTTTTTTCTATATTTTTTAGGGGGTGGGATTAACAAAAAATGTCTTTGGTTTACTTTTTATTTTTTTAATTTTTGCAGCGTTAATAGGGCGAAATAATTAATGTAACAGGTTAATAGACGGGGTCATTATGGACGCAGCCATATGAAATATGTGCATTTTATTTATAGGGGATCATTTATAAAGGGGGGATTAGTGCAGAGGCCTAATTGTTAAATCATAGCAGCCCAGACGCAGTGGGCAGCGTCTGGGTTGCTATAGTAACCCCCCGAAGCAATGCGATCGCTCATACGGCTCCGGGCGGGTGAAGGGGGGACGGAGGGAGCAGATCTCCCTCCGTATTTCCCATAGACGCTGCGGTCCCACGACCACGGTGCCTATGGGGTTAACTGCCCGGGGAAGTCCAACTCCCATCTGGGCAGGGGCAGCAGGAGGAGGCTGTCTGAGACAGCCTCCTCCTGCTGCCCGATCGCCGCTAGGGACAGCGGGGGGAGGAAGGAAAAGAATGACGTTTGGGGAATGTCATTTTGCAGGAACTACCTTCATTACATGACGTTCCCCAAACGTCATATTGCAGCAAGGGTTAACCTATAGAAAAATTTTGTAATATGCTGAAAAATGCTACTATACAGTGCATAAAGCAGAAAACAAATATAGCAATGCTTCTTTAATACATTATAAGTTCAATTTGAAAATTTGTGTAAATAATTCTCAAATACAGAACAAAGAAATTATGTCATCACATTTTAGGCAAATAGTACTGCTATGTTTACTGTAGAAGTGACATAGTACATTTAAGGGCTCTATTACACCATCAAATTATCTGACAGATTTTTTTTTTAACCAAAGCCAGGAATAGACTATAAACAGAGAACAGGTCATAATGGAAAGACTAAGATTTCTGTTCTTTTCAAATTCATTCCTGGCTTCATCTTAAAAAATCTGTCAGATACTCCATTGGTGTGGTAGGGCCCTTAGACAATGCATATATATTGGCAATCAAATAACTGATCAGCGTATCTTTACTGCAGTAGGCTGTATTCACCCATCCAGTAGAGGCTTTATCATGAGGATATGTCTAGTCAGCAAGAAAATCTATTGATATACAGTATATCTTCTACTGTACCCATAGTACCGAAACTTATTTAACAGGAGTATTGGTTTTAGCATGCAAGGACTACCCTACTTGTAGGTCCACACAAGCAGCAGTTTAGAAATGTCACAGTTGCTGGAATGGGCTCTCCTGGTCCTCAGTGCTACCCTAGGGCACAATAATTGTAAAGGGAGGGGCTGCACTGTATGTGTTATTGTATATTCCATGGGTCACGTCCCTGGTAGTCATTTTCAGCTAACTCAGACTGGTACTAGCAAGTCACCGACAACCATTCCTATTGTTGTGAATTAAGTGAATAAAGATACCTAAGATATGGAGCACTGATGCTCAAACGGTTTTCTTATTACTGGAAGGTAGGGATGGTCCGAACCTGTTTCGGTTCGGGTTTGTACGAACCCGAACTCTCTGCAATGACTCCCGCTGCCTGGCGGCTCCGTGGAGAGGGTGGATACATCGGGAGGAGCGCCTGGAAAACTGGGATACAGCCATAGCCATAGGCTGTATCCCAGTTTTCCAGGCGGTCCTCCCGCTGTATCCACCCGCTGAACAGAGCGGGCAGACAGCGGGAATCTGATGTCGAGCGTTCGGGTTCATACGAACCCGAACCTTGAAAGATTCGGACCATCCCTACTGGAAGGATAGGTCCATTTACTGAATGTTCCATTTACCATGAATGAAGTAGATTGATAGAAAGTATGCTTAAGATAGCTATTGGCTAAGTATGTCTCCCAATCCCTTATCCACAAGCATGCTCAGCTCAGCCAATTGTGGATATTTTTTTAAAGGAGAGATGGGGATAAGCTTCTGCCAGACTCCTCTAGTGGTAGCTTCTATTCATGAGTCTCCTATACATATTATATGGCCATCTTGCAAAACACAGTAAACAAAGCTGAAGGCAGACAGTTCTGTACGTTATATAATGACTTTAGTGGGTTACAGCAGCTCAGCTCCAATTGAAGTGAATGGGGGCCAAGCTGCATTAACTCAGCAAGGTCACCACACAACCTGTGTATTCCCAGCTCAAGAGAAAGATCATTACCATTTTGATGTATAAATCCTTGAGTAACAATAATTTGTCTTCCATTGTGGCTCTTTCACCTAAGGAATGATTTAGATTTGAAGGATAACTGAGAGGTGTATTCAGCATTGAGAATCCAGCTCTGCTACATCTTTTTTTTTTTTTCCGTTTGCTGTACAGTAAGTATAGTTATCTGCTAGAAATAGTGCTATATACATCATAATGGAGACACTAGAGAAGAAGTGTTCACGTGAAACTGCTTCTCTGCTTGAAAATGGCTCAGAACAAATTGTGGTGGATGATGAAATCATTGTTTCTCCAATCTAAACGGCAAAATACCCTCTAAGGAGGGGGAAAAAACTGCATGTAACAAGACTATCATTTTAGCACATATTGCAGGAAGAAAAATGGTTCACAGTGAGGAAATATTGTTTTGTATCCTGAAGCACAAAGAAAACTGCAAAAACCTCTCTGCAAAATTATTCTTTTTTTTTTTTTTTTTTTTTTTTTGCAAAACTATTAATCTATAGAAGAATAAACCGGCAATGCAATAATCTGCAATATAATATAACCAAAATCAGAGGAAGCCGACTGACCCTCTATGCCAGGCAAACATGATGATTCCATTGCAATTCCTCTTTCTAAATGGTGCAAAATGTCAGTTCTGTTTTCTTGGGTTATAGTTTACATGTCTTAGACTACCAGCCTAATCACACAACAAAGCCTAATCACAATGGACTTTGCTTGATTCACAGCCTGATTGGTTGGAGGTGGCTTGGGCCTCCTGCAGGAGACTAGACCAGAGCTGGCAGCTGCTGACTGAGCTGGAAGGAGCAGCACCAAGCACCGGGAGACTGGGCCCAACCGGACAACAGCTCCTCCTACCTCAGGGCCCGGTGGGAAATCTAAGGAGCTTATGGAGGGGGAAACCGGCTTCATTACAGTGCCATGATAATTTAAAATGTTTTCTGCTCCCGACATCATATTGAAACATGATGCTGGGTGGGGGAAGAGGGAGAAAGAGTTGAACATACCTTAAATGAAAATACATTGCCTAGAAACCATGACCTCCTCCTTACATGTTGATATTCTGCTAACTATATATGATTCTAACCTTACATCATAATCTGCTTATCATAAATGACTGCCAGTTTTGATATTTTACCTATAGTACATATTGCCTGGGCTGATTTTAACCGCATTTAGTGACAAGCTTCACAGCAAGACTCATGGACATAGACAACAACAGACAGAGCCTGTCCCCTTGAAATTAATGTGAAACATGTACTCTATGTATGTGTACTCTATGACCTTTAAAGAGGTTCCACAGAGAGCTGCTATTGTCTTCTCTACTGCTCATATGTCGCTGCAGTGCGGCACAGATCACTTTACAGCAGCCTCCTCCTATCACCACAGACAGAACAGAAAATCTCAGCTTAGTTTAAGCCCCAGTGGAGATAATGAAATTGCAAGATTTCAGGATTATTTTATAATATAGATAAAAAAAATGGAAAATTTAGAAAAAATGTCACCCAAAACTCCTGATGCCACATTCCCTTTAACCCTTTAACAGGCCAATTTAAATTTTTGCATTAAATATTGAATATTGAATATTAAAGCGACTATGTACCCACAATCTGACCCCCCCCCCCCAAACCACTTGTACCTTTGGATAGCTGCTATTAATCCAAGATCTGTCCTGGGGTCCGTTTGGCAGGGGATGCAGTTATTGTCATAAAAACAACTTTTAATCCGGCAACGCTGTGTCTAACGGCCGGGGCTTACATTTGTATATGCATTAGGCTGGCACCACCTCTCTGCCCTCCCCCCCCCCCCCACCCTCCTCATCATTAGGAATGCTCCAGGCAGATTGCTTCCTATTCACCACCTGTGTGTATATTGAACATGGGCTGGATCGTTAATACACCTGTGCAAAGCTCAAACAGCAGTAAATGTTCCTGGAGCATTCCTAATGATGAGGAGGGTGGGGAGGAAGGACGGAGAGGTGGTGCCAGCCTAATGTATATACAAATGTAAGCCCCGGCCGTTAGACACAGTGCTTCAGGATTAAAAGTTGTTTTTATGACAATAACTGCATCCCCTGCCGAACGGACCGCAGGACAGATCTTGGATTAAAAGCAGCTATCTGAAGGTACAAGTGGTTTGGGGGGGTCAGATTGTGGGTACAGAGTCGCTTTAAAGTCCCACACTTGAGACAAAAACACATATCAGATCAAAAACTCGCTCACAGATATCAATATAAAAGAACATAGCTGCAGATTTTGCTTGTTTGTATCTCCTCTGCTGAACATGAAGGGAAGCCCAGACATCAGCAACCCAAATACTATACAGGTTGTCCACTCTGGATAACAGAATACTGTATTGAGGGCGAATTAAAGAATCTAAATATTATTGTACTGTATGTAATATGTAAATCAAAATGTTAAAGTGAATAAGAAAGATGAATGTGGTGGCAGATTTTGTTAAACATTATTACCGAGACCTTGACCAACAAGGCTGTCCTCAACGAATCGACTGCGGATTCCCAGAATGTACATCCCATTCTTCCTTATGAGTCAAATATCTGTACGTTTCCACATCAAAATGAACTTTACCAAGGACAACAGCATCATTATGTTAATTTGTTACTTCATTAAAGGCTAATTTATCATCCTAATAAAGATGATGGTAAAATTCAGCTTCATTCCTAAATTCAGTGAAAAGAACCTTCACCAATTAAATGTATAATGGTAGGTTGTGTGTGTGTATATTTCATTTTACTGTACCTTGACATTGATTAATGTGTCCACCAAAGAAATGTGCTGTGAGAATGAAATTCAGCCCATAATTAAGGATGTGTAGCTTTGACTCCAAAGGAAAACTTGCACACAAAAAAAGGCAAATAAATTACTCAAAAGTGAGAAGATAATGGTGGAAAACTCTGGCAGCCAAAAAGCTAGAGCATATTTATGTAGGTGTATCGCTTGAGGCTAGTGTTTGAGAGATTCCTACCCTTAAAGTTCAAAGTATGTTTTGGACGTTGACAAATGTGTCGGGCAAAGAAATGTACTGTGAATATGGAGGATGCAGGACAATAACTAGTCAATAGTAGAAAGTAATACTAATTACTGAAATAGGAACAACAGGCACAACAACTACTGCAGGTTTTAGAAAGTCAATATTAGGACTCAAACAAGGCAACAATCTTACCTATGTTTTTTGATATAAATTATAATAATAATTATTAAAATTAATTTATTTTATTTTTTTACTAGTTTTTTGGGGTCTTCAAGGCTTTTTTATTGCAGCTTTTGTGGCCTTTTTCACAATATAGTGTGTCTCTGTGCACATGTTTTAGTTGTGTTGGGTTTGTTTTAGCAAACAAACCCAACATGTTGTTATTATCTACTGATGTCATGGATATCTACACTGTTGTAACACTACCTATGTGAG
Source organism: Dendropsophus ebraccatus (assembly GCF_027789765.1). NCBI lineage: Eukaryota > Metazoa > Chordata > Amphibia > Anura > Hylidae > Dendropsophus > Dendropsophus ebraccatus. The sequence goes on from NC_091462.1 coordinate 81,491,217, forward strand.
AAGGACAGGCTTCCTGGGCAACCAGCTTTTATCCCAAGAAGAATATGCAAAAAGAGTCCATGAAGCCTCATTTAAGGGCCCATCTACGCACATGGTTAAATTTACAAGGGTCATTTAAATGGTTTCCTGCTGCGGTTTGTGTACGTTTTTTGAAAAAAACAAATAGTTTTTCTTCTTTTACCACTGGTTGAAACTACTCTATTAAATCTTTTATTAATTGTAATTCTATTTTTGTTATTTACTTAGCAGAGTGTTCTGCATGCTGTCTTCAATATGTGGGATCAACAAAACGCAAATTAAAAGTGTGAATAGCGGAGCATATCTCAACTACCTCAACCTCCGGTTTGTGCAACAGATGCATGTCTGGTCTTTCACGCCACTTTGCTGAAACACACAATGGTGACTTATCCAGTCCCAAAGTGCGTGCTATTCAAAAAGTTTTTTGCCCCAAACGAGGTGGTGACCGTGTTCACACCTTAAGAAAGAGGCTTTTTATTTTTTATTTCTTTTATTTCATATGTGTATATTTATTTATTTTTTTTCCGCCATGCCATGCCTATTCCTTTTGAATTTGTTCTGTCCATGCTTGTATTTAACTATGCAATGTGATTTATGTTGTACTAGAAAATGTACCCGGCGCTGCCCGGGTATCAAGTGTCAGTGTGTTAATTAGATTTGTTTCAAGGTCGCCCAGGAGGCAAATCTATGCCCTTGTTTTTTTTGTTTAAGTGGAAATCGCCAGGAGCCCTATATATCCCTTTGTACGCTATATACCCCGACAATTCTGCACTGTTTATGTAAATTGTAGCTTATGCACGTTAGAAATAAACTAAAAACTTTAAACATCCTAAATACCTAACAGCCAAACTGAGATGTCATGTGATCAGACTGTATACAGAGCCTGGTTATATATAACATTGGCAGTTTTTTATAGAGCCTGGTTATATACAAAGATTGTCAGTGTTATATACAGCCTGGTTATATGCAACATTGGCAGTGTTATGCTGAGCCTGGTTATATACAACATTGATATTGTTAGTGGAGGTCCTGTATACCTGTAGTGTATAGTTGGTGGAGGTCCTGTATACCTGTAGTGTATAGTTCTGGGGTCCTGTATACCTGAAGTGTGTACTTTGGGGGTCCCCCCGCTGACTGCAGACCATAAGTAAGGTGTGTGTGCAAAAAACCTGCAGCTTATAATAATAAGTGCATACACAATCCTGCATCATCATAATCTGGCCCTCTTAGGCACTACCTTTTATTCTTGGTGAGGACAATACAGAAGAGGTTTCAAAGTTTCTAATACTGTATACACTCCCCCCCTGCAGATAGCCCCCGTACTGTATACCCCCCCCCCTGCAGGTACTCCTATACTGTATACACTCCCTCCCTGCAGGTAGCCTACATATTGTATACACTCCCCCCTGCAGGTAGCCCCCATACTGTATACACCCCTCCACCTCTGCGGGTAGCGCCCATACTCTATACACTCCCCCACTTGCAGGTAGCCCCCATACTCTATACCCCCCCCCTTGCAGGTATTCCCCATACTGTTTACACTCCTCCCCTTTTTGCAGGTTGTCCTCATACTGTATACACTCCCCCCTGCAGGTAGCCCCCATACTGTATACACTCCCTCTGAAGGTAGCCCCCATACTGTATACACTGCCCCCCTTGCAGATAGCTCCCATACTGTATACACTCCCCCCTTCAGGTAGCCCCCATGCTGTACAAACTCCCCTCTGCAGGTAACCCCTATGCTGTATACACTCCCCCCTTCGGGTAGCCCCCACATGCTGTATACACCCCCCCAGGTATCCCCCATGCTGTATACGTTACCTAACACCCCCATACTGTATACTTTCCCTAACACCACCACCCGGCAGGTAAGCCCCTTACTGTTTACACTGTATATACACCGTACACTGTTAGGGTGCATTCACACCTACCGGATCCGCAGCGGATTTCACACTGTGAATTTGCAGCGAAATCCACTGCGGATCCAGTGTCATTAAACCCTAGGCTCCCCTCCAGTGTGTTCAGCGCTGTGCTGCTGCTGCCAGGCACAGCTCTCTCCTCATGGCTCTCGACGTCCCCCCCCAAGCAAGCTGGAGCGGTGTATGCAGCGTCCAGAGCTGTGAGGAGAGAGCCGTGCCCGGCAGCACAGCGCTAAACACACTGGAGGGGAGCCTGCACAATCTAACAGCGGTCTGTGCTGGTGGGATAATGGGGGCCTCTGTCAGTGTAAGTTACTCTCCGGCCGCCGAGGGGGTTAATTTACATATTCGCAGCGGGATGTCAATCTTGCTGTGAGTATGTAGTGTCATAGGGTTGAATGACACTGGATCCACAGCGGATTTCGCAGCGAATTCGCAGCGTGAAATCTGCTGCTGATCCGGTAGGTGTGAAGGCACCCTTACTGTATTTATTTCTGTGGATCTGTTGTGAGGCAGCTGGCCCTAGCAACCAATCAGATTCCAGCTCCCTGTGAAAATGAAAGTAGTAATCCTATTGGTTGCTAAGGCTCCCAACTGCCATTTTTGCTGGGCAGCTGCAGCACTAATTATATCACCTGTGTGTGCAGTGAGGAGATTCTCCCAATTATCTCTATGGGGCGCTCTTCCCCCTCCCCTCCTGTACATCTGGCGGGGACGGGACCTTCGCTCTAACCTTCCCGGGCACCCAATGTATCTGTGGGCCAAATTCGGGGTCAAACGGTTCAGGCGTTTGGAAGTCTATACGGGACAGACAGACAGACTTTGATTTTTATGATATAGATAACACATCTCATATAGCCCACATGATCTACATTGTCCCGTCCAGATGTGGGTGTGTTCTGTATTTTGGTGTTCATTTACTCTTGTATTTAAGTCTGTGCAATAGCATGTTATAACTGCCATGATTAAGAAACTGTTATTCCGAAACACGTCAGTGCTATTTTAATCACTGTATGGATTTTTAAAGCTTATGGAATAAAGTTTTATACGATTTTTTTCACTGTATGGAGCTGTGAACTTCACTCTTTTGCATACAGTAAAATGATCACTGATCTCAGGGAGACCAGCTAAAGAAGAAGACTTCCAAGTTCCTGACACCAGATATGGCCCTTAATGGTCTCTGTGGGGCAAAGAACAAACATATGTTTATAATAAAGAAATAATGTTAACAAAATCATTTATGATTCAACAGCTTTCAAAGTTGGGGAAGGGTTGCATGCTCTAAAATCTCCCTCCAGCTCAACAAGTACAATTTTAAGCCCTTGGCTCCACTTTAAGCATGGCACATCTGATAGTAGAAATATCTGGGCATCAACTCATACAGTCATGAACTTTCTGCCTGAGGATAGGTCATGAATATCTGGTGGGCTGTTGATACCCAGAAACAAACCCACCGTTTGCTAAAGCTGTGTTGCCTGGAAGACAGGGAATGGGTCCTAAGGTTGGGCTAGTGGTGTAGTGACTATGCTGGGCTGTGTACAAGAAGATATGGGGTTGAAGATCAGACTAGGGCTGCTTCCGATTAATACTGGGCTTAACTTTTCATTGACCCCTATAGTAGCTGCATGGTTGTCTCTATGGTACATATTGACATTCCTGGACTGAAGATATCAGAAACGAAATACTGCATCCCAATCGTCCACAAATGTACAGTATTTGTATAAAATGCAAATGAAGTAAACTTTCACAGATTTACTGTAGGTATTTACTGGACAAACATTTTTACTACTTCCTTCTCGCGAGCTAGATTAGAAAGTTATAAGTTATATATACTCTACAGAAAGAAATATACATTTCGGCAGGGAAGGAAGTCTTGCATTCTCTCCTTGGTTGCCTAAGCGTGATTAAATCTCATGAGATTAATAACCTAGAAAATATTGATCTACTTTATACTACTCTTATGAGGTTAATCATCCAGACAAAATAATGTCTCCTACATCTTTTATTTCAATTAACATTTTCTGTACGGAATCTCTAGAAACTGCCTCAATGAGCAATTATATGGTCTTCACATTGTAGTGAATGGATGTGATTAATCTCTTGATGCTCACATGATGTAATCCCATTGCATCATCGTGTAACTAAGAGTAAAGGACACTTTACCCATCCTATAAAATTTCTGAGCCTAGTAATACAGTGCAACATAATACATTTTGATTCACAATATATGTAGATTGGGCCATCTCATTAGCAATAGAAGGAATGATGGTTAATGGCAAATAATAGCTCTATTGTGGAATAATACAATAGTGCACAACAATACAACCTGTACAACTACACAAACTAATAAATACATGATTTCCATATTTATATGACGAAAGTTGCACCAGGTAGCAGAGTCTAAGGGGGGCGCTGGTTTTCACCAAAAGACTTGCAGCTCGCTGCCCCTGGCTTGGTTTGCTAGTGGAGGCAGGTGAGGTGCAGCTGGAGACACATGGCAGAAGGCAGGCAGAACCGCAGCAAGGCTCACAGCTGGAACCAAGGCAAGAGTCAAAGGCTGGAACAACTGGCAGCAGTCACGGGTAGGAACCATGGGCAGGAAGGCTTGGACTGCAACACTAGGGGTATCATGCAGAGGCTTCAACAAGGAAGCCAGTGCAAAGGGGCAGGCTGCCTATGCCAGCCAATTAAGGCCATACTGGCCCTTTAACCCCTTAGCGACACAGGGCATACATTTACGCCCTCATTTACACAGGAGAATATAAATGTATGCCCTGGCACGGTCCTGGGCTATGGAGTGGGTTCACGAGCTGAGCCTGCCCCATAGCGTGTGAGAACCGGCTGCTGTCTGCAGCCAGGCCCTCACCCTCAATGGCGGGCCGTCGCGCCACAGGCAGGCTGAATCAGAAGATCACAGATAACACTGATCCCTGCAATGCTATGGCATAGCAGGGATCAGTGTATGTGATCTAATGTATGAATCTGATAGTTCCTTAAGGGAACTATAAAAGTGAAAATAAATTAATAAATAGAAGTTTTAAAAAGTGCCCCAAAGCCCCTCCCCCCAAAATTGTAAATCCCCCCCCCTTCCAATTTCATACATAAAACACATAGAAAGTAATAAATTTAATCAACATATAATATACTGTAGCGTGCGTAATCACCCGATCACCAATCTATTAAAATAAAACAATATTATTCCTGCATGGTGAATGGCGTGAAAAAAAGCGGTAAAAATACGCAGAGATTGCTTTTTTGCTAGATCAATACGTTTGATCTAGAAAAAAATGTTACTAATAAAAACTAGAGATCATGGCGCAAAAAACTACACCACATACGACCCCGTAGATGAAAAAATAAAAGCGCTATAAGAGTCACAATAGGGACATTTTAAATATGCCTATTTGCAAAAAAAAAAAATGTTTTACTGCTAATAAAAATAGTAAAACATTAGAAAACCTAGTAACCATGCATATCGCCGTGTTCAGAGTTACCTATATAATAAAGGAAAAATGCCAGTTTTACTGTTAAGTGCATTACGTAAACATGGAACCCCCCCGAAAATTTGCGGAATCACATTCTTTGACCCAAATTCACCCAAATTCAAATTCATAAATGATATTTTGGGGGTTCCGTCATTCATTTTATGGCAGATTGAAAGATGCCATTACAAAGTACACCTGCTCCTTAAAACAAGCCCTAACATGGCCCTGTAGGTGGAAAAATGAAAGAGTTATGGGTCTTAGAAGGCGAGGAGGAAAAAACAAAAACGCAAATGGGACAATTGGCCCTGTCCTTAAGGCCATTTCAGGCTCTGTCCTTAAGGGGTTAAATTTAAGCAGAGCTGGCCCGGGCGCCCTAGGAAGCAAGGACGTGCACTAGCCCACAGAGCAGGCGAGGGACCATTACAGGCAGGAAGCTGTGAGCTGGGCCCCACAGATGCCGCCGGGGGGGGAGGGACTTTGGACAGGAGGACGAGTGAGACAAGGGTTAACAAGGGGCTAACAGTCAAATCCTGTCAAAGTTAGGTAGGTTCCACACAATGTACATTTAGTGTAACTGGATGGAGATCTCAGCAAGGCAGTGCTGATGGGATATCAAAGGCCCAGAAACCAACCGCTCAAATGCCACAGACAATTTGACCACAACATCTAAGGGGTAAACTAGGAGGATCAAAGGCTTTTCTGCTTTTCATAGTTAGAGCAGGGGCCTTGCTGTCATGCAACATCCTATATTCTGCACAGGAGACCAGTGTCAGGCTTCCTTTCCCCACAACAAAAAATTGTGGTCATAAAGAGATTAAAACTTTTGACATACATAGCTCTGCAGGACTTCCAATGCATGGGCACAGCTCTGCTGCATCATACAAACCATGCTCTGCTACAACAAAATACATACACAAACACAAAGAGCCCTGCTACATAAACATACTGACAAAATCACACACAGCACTACAACATCTATAGAAAAACACACATTATGTTGTATCACCGTTGTATCACACATATAGGATATCATAGGAAAGTGAGGGAAATTATCTACAAAGTCTGTAGTTGTACAAAGCTGACAATTATTCTATTAACATCTTGATTTATTCATCTTGAAGGATGTGCGCACAGGAAAGTAAACCCCATATTTTTATTTCCTGTTGCTTATACACTTTACAGGGCTGTACAGAAATTTTAATGACTAATCATTTTGTGTCTCATATGGGGCTTATAATTTAATTTCCCTGTATACGGGAGGGAAAATTTCATAGTATGCTAAATGGCCAATTAATATTTAATGGTTTGATGTAGAAAGACAAAAAACCCAGAGGTAATGCACACAAACGATGCCAGTTCTTGAGATAGGAATGCCAGGTGAATCAAGTGTAAGAGCACAGGAAGCCGAGTGTAAACAGAACATTTTTCTCCCTACAGATGCTATTTTAATGATGTTTGAGACAACAACTATATTGCTTCCTGCTGTGACAGTGCTCCCCCTGTGCCCTTACGTAGTAGACAAGCCCCCATATAAGTAGTTTTCCCATATATGTGCCACTCTGTGTCCCCATATAGTATAGGAGATCTTATATCTTATAGGAGGGGACCTGCATGTGCGGCCGGGATGGGAGCGGGATGCAGGTCAGCCGTGGCTCTGAGGCTGGAGGCCATCGGCGCCGCATCTCTCTGGACCCCCACCCCCCTAAAATTTGACTGCGCCGCTTGCCCTGCGCCTCTCTCCAGACCACCCGCCCGCCCGACACTCTAGCACACCGCCCGCCCTGCACCGCTCCGCTTACACTTCACCTCACTGCTCTGCACACTATTTTTACAAAAAATCTAATCAATTTTGACATTCTGGGCGAATTAATCGAATTAATATGATTAATCGCCCAGCCCTACCACAGTAACAGTGGGACTTCCAGACATAAAAGGGTGGGAATACTCCCATGTAAAGCCAGTCTATAGCCAGTAGTTGCAGAGCACTGGCTGAATTATGTGTGGTTTTAACAACATTTTCAGCTACCGCAGAAATATATGGTGGATGTTGTGTTTCTTGACCAAAGACCCTTACATCTCTAAAACCCAGAGAAAACAGTATTTGGGGGGGCAGATACTATCAAAAGGAGAATCAATTATGGGATCAGAAATGGGAACGTTAACCTGGACCTTCACTTCAGAGAATAACAGATGAAACAGATGAAATTTGGAGAATTGTTATTGTTTTAGAGATTTTTTAGTGTATAAAACAGCTTAGGGTGCACACAATAGGGGACATTTATTAAGTCCAGTGTTTTTTACACCGGGCTTACAAATGTTCCCGCAGCTCAGAAGCTCAGAGGATTTATGTGGAGACACACTGCCTCTACATAAATCTTGTGCGCACTGTGCTCGTCTGTGCGAACAGAGTGAAAACTATGCCAGCTCAGAGCTAGTGTAGGTTTCACTATCATTTTTCCTCAGAAAAAATTATAAATGCGGCGCACGCAGAGGCCCCGCCCCCTCTGCATGCTGGTGCACTCCTCATAACGCCCCCTTCCTGCCCCACTTGCGCAAGAGACACAGATGGGGCCGATGCGAATGAAATATTTGCAAATAGAACATTTGCAAAAAGTTTATGCCGATCGGGCCCATCTGGCCCTAAAAAAGGCATTTTAGCCTTTTAAGAAATGTCCCCCAATGTGTACAATTGGTAACCCAGCCTTATAAAAAGTTGTCAGTTTTCAATAGCTGGGAAAAGATTGAGCAATTTAAGGCTATGTTCTCACCACTTCCTTTTATAGCCGTGTTATGGCTCTGATCTTTTTGGCGTAAATTACGGATGTATTATGAAAATATTGACTGTAATTTGCATAATAAGCCCCTATTTTTGTGGCAAAATGAGGACTGTCAAAAAAGGCAGCCATTAAACAGCCAAAAAAAGAAGTTGTGAAATTAAAGCTGTAAAATGAAAAGGTTTTTCAAGGGCAAAATAGACAGACAAGCTATTCATAGGGTGTCAGCACCCTGCAATCGGTCTATTTTGGCCAGAAATTCCCTTTTGGCTATGTTCCCGCAACATTCGTTTTTGGCAGTTTTGGGGCTGCCTTTTTGGACAGCCTTCATTTTGTGGCCAAAATACAGGTGTATTATGCAATTTACAGCCGCTAATCTCCCTAAAATGGCAGCCATAAAACGGGCACAAAAAGAGGGTTGTTGGGATATAGCCTTAATGTGTGTGCGTGTGTGTGTACTAGCAGCATTAGAACTCAATAGGAAAACAAAATCAGACAATTCTTTTTACTAGTATTAAAAACTTTTTTTTCTCATTAAAATTATTTTGTAGCACAAAAAATGGCAAAAAAATTTGTGTGATCAAGGCTTTATAACTCTTTATTGCATATTATTTCTTCCCATTTAAGTAATTAAATAAAATTTGCTATATATTAAAACCAAGATGAGATGCTTGTTTAAATTTATTAAATTAAGATTATATATTAAAAAATGTTTTAAAGGAATCTTCTCGTAGAAGCAACTATGTTTTACTTGACAGCTGACATTATGCTAACTAATTCCATGAACTTAAAATAGTGTTAGATTTTTTTTGTTGTTTTTTTTTCATGTGTCAAATTATCTAAGATTTTCAGTGACTTCATTCTGATTAAATATATTTTAAAAAAAATCAGCTAATGCATATTATTTTGGATGGATTTCAATCAACCCAAGAGGGGACCTCTAATTATGGCAGCTTCACCAAATGATTGCTACCTGGAGAAGCAATTATTTCAATCACCTGCAAATTGATCCACAATTTAGATTCAAGAACTTAATTACCTAGCATCTAATATGAAATCTGATCTGACAATGAAAAAGAATTTAAGAAATGTTATAATAAACAAGAAAAACATACCCATGAGTGTAGAAAGAATTGAAGTCAACTTTCTTGCCCACTTAATATCATGGACAGTGGTAGAGTTCAAACCAGATTTTTTGCTGGCAAAAATTTTTACTGAAAGATAATAAATGCACAGTTACTAAGCAAGAAATTACATTACTTTCATTGCATTTGTGGAGGTCTCAGAGCATACAGTGAGAAATGGTAAATTGGTTAAAAAAATGATTCAAATAGCAACAAAGAGTGATGTTACAATCATCAAGGACTTTCAGGTTATGTTCACATATTGTGTTTTTGCAGTAATTTTGGCACAAATTGCACAGCCGCTGTAAAATATTGCTATTTTTGCCACAATTTAAAAGGAATTGCAAAAAAAAATAGCGATATTTTACCCTGATTGCTCAACTCACTGTAAAATCATGGCAAAAATGCATAATTAGCCAACCTATCGGCGATGGTTTGATTAGGACTGTGCCGAAATCCTGGGCGTCTACCTTGGCTGACCCTCCTCCGGGGTTTCTCATGGTTCTTGTTAGTGATGATCAAACAGTAAAATGTTTGAATTTGAGTCGAACCTCGAACAGTAGTGGTGTTCGGTTCCAGGTTCGACTCGAAATCGAACCACATTAACCTATTGCCGCAAAATGACGTTTGGGGAACGTCATGTAAAGTAGGTAGTTAATGCAACATGACGTTCCCCAAACATCATGTTGTTCCTGCCTCCCACCGCTGTCGGTAAGTGAGATCGGGCAGCTGGAGGAGGTAGTATCACACCACATCCTCCCGCTGCCTCTGCCCGGAGGGGAGCCGCGCTCCCCCGGGCAGTTAAACCCATAAACGCCGCGGTCGATGCGACCGCAGCGTCTATGGGGGAGATGTCATGTTTGACGTTAATCGGGCGGCGGGAGGAGGCTGCCTCCTCCCGCTGCCACTGTCACTGTGTCCCCCGGCCCCCCTGCCCCCGGCTCCCGTACCAGAGATCGCCGCTATCAACGTTATAACGGCAATCTCCGGTACCCACGCCGCCGACAGCTTTCATCTCCCCCACCGTGAATCCACAGTGGGGGGAGATAAAAATGTAATAATCAGACCCCAGATCAGCCCCCCTAGTGCCCCGTTCACTAACCCGCTCCCTCCCCGGGCGGCCATCAAATACAAGATGGCCGTCCCCATCCCTGCGAACAAACACACACTTTTTATTATAGTAATAATTAAAGTTTACTCCTAAATTACCCCTAACCCCCCCCCCAGATTACCCGTAACCACTGCACGTTGCCCATAACCGCCACAGGTTGTCCGTAATCACGCCAGATTGCATGTAACCACCACATGCTGCCCGTAACAACCGCACATTGCCCGTAACAACCGCACATTGCCTGTAACCACCGCACGTTGCCCGTAACCACCGCATGTTGCCGTAACCACCGCACGTTGCCTGTAATCACGCCAGATTGCACGTAATCACGCAAGATTGCACGTAACCACCGCACGTTGCCCCTAACCACCCCAGGTTGCCTGTAATCACACCAGATTACCCGTAACCACCGCACGTTGCCACTGACCACCGCACGTTGCCACTGACCACCACACATTGCCACTGACGGCCGCACGTTGCCACTGACCGAAACACATTGCCACTGACCACCACACGTTGCCTCTAACCACCGCACACTGCCTCTAACCACCCCAAATTGCAAAAGACCCCCTCCAGATTGCCGTAACCAACCCAAATTACATATAAGCACTTCAGTTTATCCGTAACCAACCCAGATTGTCCGTAACCACCCCACGTTGGCCGTAACCACAGCAGGTTACCTGTAACTACCCCAGATTGTCTGTAATCACCGCAGATTACCCGTAACCACCTCCAGATTACCCGTAACCACCCCACTTACCTGTAATCTAATTTTTTTATTGTATTTTAGTAACTGCGCTATTCTAATAACTGTTTCTAGCTGCGGTTTTGCTCCAGCAAATTGGCGTTCTTTCTGAGCCCCACTGTGTGCCCATACAGGGGTTTATGTCCACATATGGGGTACCGTTCTACTCAGGAGAACCTGCATTACAGATTTTGGGGTACATTTTCTCTCCTGTTCCTCATGAAATTTAGAAATTTCCAACTAAAGGAACATATTATTGGAAAAATTCGAGGTTTTTCATTTTTACTGTCTACTTTTGAATACTTTCCTCTAATACCTGTGGGGTCAAAATGGTCAGCACACCCCAAGATGAATACATTGAGGGGTGTACTTTCCAAAATGGGGTGACTTATGGCGGGATTTTACTCCGATGGCACTACAGGGGCACTGCAAACGCACCTGGCGCTCAGAAACTTCTTCAGCAAAATCTGCACTGAAAATGCTAATTGGCGCTCCCTTCCTTCTGATCCCTGCTGTGTGCCCATAGAGTGGTTTATGCCCACATATGGGGTACCGCTCTACTCACGAGAACCTGCGTTATAAATTTTTTGGTACATTTTTTCTCCTGTTCCTCATGAAATTGAGAAATTTCAAACTAAACAAACATATTATTGGAAAAATTAGTGTTTTTCATTTTTACTCTCTACTTTTGAATACTTTCCTCTAATACCTGTGGGGTCAAAATGGTCACCACACCCCAAGATGAATTCTTTGAGGGGTGTACTTTCCTAAATGGGGTGACTTTTGGGGGGGTTCTATTCTTCTGACACTACAGGGGCGCTGCAAACGCACCTAGCGCTCAGAAACTTCTTCGGAAAAATCTGCACTGAAAATGCTAATTGGCACTCCTTCCCTTCTGAGCCCGGCTTGGTGCCCATACAGTGGTTTATGCCCACATATGGGGTACCATTGTACTCAGGAGAACCTGTGTTACAAATTTTGGGGTGCGGATTCTCCCCTGTTCCTAGTGAAATTGAGAAATTTCAAACTAAACGAACATATTATTGGAAAAATTCTAGTTTTTCAATTTTACTGTCTTATTTTGAATACTTTCCTCTAATGCATGTGGGGTCAAAATGGTCACCACACCCCAAGATGAATTCTTCGAGGGGTGTACTTTCCAAAATGGGGTGACTTTTGGGGGGGTTCTCTTCTGCGGACACTACAGGGGCACTACAAACGCACCTGGCGCTCAGAAACTACTTCAGCAAAATCTGAACTGAAAATGCTAATTGGCGCTCCCTTCCTTCTGAGCCCTCCTGTGTGGTCATACAGTGGTTTATGCCCACATATGGGGTACCGTTGTACTCAGGAGAACCTGTGTTACAAACTTTGGGGTGCGGATTCTCTCATGTTCCTTGTGAAATTGAGAAATTTAAAACTAAACAAACATATTATTGGAAAAAATCGTGTTTTTCATTTTTACTGTCTAATTTTGAATACTTTCCTCTAATGCATGTGGGGTCAAAATGCTCATTCTACCCAAAGATGAATTCTTTGAGGGGTGTACTTTCAAAAATGGGGTGACTTTTGGGGGAATTCTATTCTGTGGACACTACAGGGGCTTTGCAAACGCACCTGGCGCTCAGAAACTTCTTCAGCAAAATCTGCATTAAAAAAGCTAATTGGCGCTCCTTCCCTTCTGAGACCGGCTGTGTGCCTATACAGTGGTTTACGCCCACATATGGGGTACCTTTGTATTCAGGAGAACCTGTGTTACAAATTTTGGCATGCATTTTTTCTCATGTTCCTTTTGAAAATGGGAAACTTTAATCTAAACGTATATATTATTTGAAAATTTAAATTTTCGATTTTTTTTTTAACGGCCTAATTGTGGTTAAAATGCTCATTATACCCCTAGATTAATTCTTTAAGGTGTCTAGTTTCCAAAATGGGATCACTTATGGGGGTTTCCAGTATACAAGCCTTCTAAATCCATTTAAAAAAAGAACTGGTCCCTAAACAAAATCAGTTTTGTAAATTTTCACAAAATGTGATAATTTGCTAATAAATTTCTAAGCCCCATAACACCCTAAAAAAGTAAAATATGTTTCCCAAATTATTCCACAATAAAGAGGACATATTGGTAATGTAATTTAGTAACTAATTTATGTGCTATGACTTCCTTTTTTAGAAGCAGAGAATTTCAGAAGTTCATAAAATGCTAAATTTTCTAATTTTTCATGATATTTTGATGTTTTTCACAAAAAATACACAAAGTAGTGACCAAATTTTGCTACTAATATAAAGTGTCATATGTGACGAAAAAACAATTTCAGAATCGCTAGCATACGTTAAAGCATCACTGAGCTATGAGTGCATAAAGTGAGACAGGTCAGATTTTGAAAAATGAGCCTGGTCATTAAGGCCAAAACAGGCTTTGGGGTTAAAGTCAATGGGAGAGGTTCGGGTTAATTTTTATACCTATACAGGTGAGGAGAAGCTGGAATTATAATCCAGAAGAGTAAACCGGACACATGGAGCAACTAAGTGAAGAAAATTTGGCTCTAAGAATGACAGGAAAAAAAATTAAGAGGGTAAAATACTTCATTCCTTTCAATGGATAACTGAGGTAGCAGAGTTGAGAGAGTGACAGAGTGACGTAGTTAGTACTAAGTTAGTAAGGTAGTGATGTAGCAGAGTGGAGTCAGCAGTGATGTAGCAGAGTTGAGGCGGCAGCGACGTAGCGCATTTAAGGTAGTAACTTGTATCGACATAGCAGAGGTGAGGTAGTAAGGTAGGAATGTATGGTAGTAATGTAGAAGTTCAGGCGGCAGTGGCGTAGCAGAGTTGAGGCAATAGTGAAGTAGCAGAGTTGAGGCAGCCAGTTGTAGGTCACTCAGCTTCCCTAGCATGTTGTATAATAGTCAGTATAATGGTGGTCACTCAGCTTTCCTAGCATCTTGTATTATGGCAGTCACCCAGCTTTGCTAGCATCTTGTATAGTAGGCAGTACAATGGTGGTCACCCAGCTTTCCTAGTATCTTGTATAGTAGTAAGTATAATGGAGGTCACCCAGCTTTCCTAGCATCTTGTATAGTACCCAGTATAATGGTGTTCACCCAGCTTTCCTAGTATCTTGTATAGTAGTCAGTATAATGGAGGTCACCCAACTTTCCAGCATTTTGAATAGTAATCAGTATAATGGAGGTCACCCAGCTTTCCTAGCATCTTGTATAGTAGTCAGTATAATGGAGGTCACCAAGCTTTGATATTGGAAAGATGGAAAGCTATGGGTGGGCTATTTATTAATGCAAAAAAAATATTTTTTGGGGGGAATAACCCTGTTAAAATTACTCTTTTTGCCATTGAAAAAGATTTAGCAACAGAGAACTCTATTTCCTGGATATATATATGTGTGATAATAATATACGGCATATATATACATATATATATATATATATATATATATATATATATATATATATATATATATACATATATATGTATGACAAAAACAGGTGTATATATATCTATATGACAATAATACATGGTAAATTTGAACAGTATTTTATCCCCCAAACTGACAAAAATTTACTTTTAACCCCTTAACAACATCGGGCGAAAATTTACGCTCTGATGCCGGTAAGGGAGTTCAGAGCGGGGCCGCGCGGCGACCACGCTCTGAACCGCGGCGGTCCCCGGTGCCACTTGTAGCCCGGGACCACTGGTATTAGCGGGCACGGTCCGATCGCCGTGCCCGCTAATACAGTAATCAGATGCAGCTGTCAAACATGACAGCTGCATCCGATTACCGGACGCAGCGTCATCCCTGGTGTCTAGTGGGGAGATCGCTCCTCCGGGATGTTATCCCGGAGGAGCAATCTCTGTAACTGAAGCCGGCCGGGGACCGCTCCAAGATGGCGCCGTCCCCGACTCGGCACTCGTTTGTTTCCGGCTGCAGCAGCCGGAAACAAATGAGTGCCTATCTCATGGATCTCTGCAGCATATCTATGCTGCAGAGATCTCAATGAGAGATCAAAGCACTTATACTAGAAGTCCCCCAGGGGGGCTTCTAGTATAAGTGTAAAAGTAAAAAAAAAAGTGTCATTATTAGTAAAAAGCCCCCTCCCCTAATAAAAGTCTGAATCACCCCCCTTTTCCCAGGTTATAAATAAAAGTAAATAAATAAACATGTTTGGTATCGCTGCGTGCATAATCGCCCGAACTATTAATTAATCACATTCCTGATCTCGCACGGTAAACAGCGTCAGCGCAAAAAAATCCCAAAGTGCAAAATTGCGCATTTTTGGTCGCATCAAATCCAGAAAAATTGTAATAAAAAGCGATCAAAAAGTCGTATATGTGCAATCAAGGTACCAATAGAAAGAACATATCATGGCGCAAAAAATGACACCTGACACAGCCTCATAGACCAAAGGATTAAAGCGCTATAAGCCTGGGAATGGAGCGGTTTTAAGTGACGTATATTTGTTGACAATGGTTAAAATTTTTTACAGGCCATCAGATAAAAGAAAAGTTATACATGTTATATATCGTTCTAATCGTAACGATTTGAGGAACATATATAACAAGTCAGTTTTACCCCAGGGTGAATGGCGTAAAAACACATTTGCCGCAAATAAACAAAATGCGGGGTTTTTTTTCAATTTCACCACACTTTGAATTTTTTTCTGGTTTCGCAATGTACTTTATGCAAAAATTCAGCCTGTCATTGCAAAGTACAATTAGTGACGCAAAAAATAAGGGCTCATGTGGGTCTCTAGGTGGAAAAATGCAAGTGCTATGGCCTTTTAAGCACAAGGAGGAAAAACCGAAAACACAAAAATCGAAATTGGCTCTGTCCTTAAGGGGTTAACTAAGCAACTTCTATGTATGATTTATTGATGCGTATGATAGATGGGAAGAGTTTTTTTAAAACTATTATTCAGCAATAAAAACTGATAAAAATGGACTTTTGGGCACTGAGTGTGAATAAGAAAATAATGGAGGTCACCCAGCTTTACCAAACCTAAGTACTGCTGTCTATGGAGAGGGAAATGCTATTTAACTAAGTCGACGCTTCTCCCTAAATTCCTAAGCTTGTCCCTAAGTCCCCGAGCTTTATAAACACCCCACTAACTAAGCTAAAAAGCAGCATGCAAGCAGACAGACAGAGAGCAGTCTGTACAGTACAGTGAGTGAGCAGAAAATGGCGCCCTGAACACATCACAGTGATGTATATATGAGATGGTCATGTGATTTTAGCAGCCAATAAGACCCCTACACCTCAGCAATGACGACTCTGACCCTTCTATGTCCTCTGCACTGATTGGCTGACAAAAAGTTGAACTTGAACTCGAACTCAAACATTAACTCAAACGAGTTTGAGTTCGAGAAAATCGATATGTTCGACTCGAACTTAACTTTTCTTAAACAGTTCGATTAACACTAGTTCCTGTGACCCTTATGGGACACATTTCTACAAGACGATTTAAGAGAGGCACTTTGGCTACGTTTACGCATAGCATGGGATTAGCATTAATTAGCAATATTTTGCATTCAATTGGGCAATTGTGGTAAAATAGCGCTTTTTTTGTGTGTGTGCTGTGATTCTCTCAAAATCGTGGCAAAAATAACTGTGTCCATTCTGTTCAATTTGCTCACCACTGCCTTTTGTAAGGGGATTTCTGTCCCTAAGAAATGTAGAGAACAGTGTTGATCTAGCATTGAAAAAAAATAGGTATTAAAATGTACACTTTATTCCATCACAAAAAATAAAAAGCCCACTAGGGGTTACTCGCTAACTAGATGACTCATTTTTCGCATGCACACCTAGTCATGTCAGACATGACCAAGCGTGCATGCATAAAACACGTTTAGTTAGCGAGTAACCCCTAGTGGGCTTTATATTTTTTTCTGATGAAATAAAGTTTACATTTTAATACCTAATTTATTTGCAAGTTCTGGATTCACAATTTTCTCTATATTTCTTAACGAATATGGGTTGGCTGCCCAGAATCCGTGCGCCCATAGGCTATGTTCACACTACGTAAATCTACGGCCGTAGTTCTCGCCGCAGAACTACAGCCGTAGATTTGCGGGGTGGAACATAGCATTATTTGCTTCACTCTGTGCTATGGGAAGCTCTGATGCGGGAGCAGTGTCGGACAGGACTGAGATTTGCTGATTTTATTCAACCAGGGGGAGCAAGTACACTCAGAAAAAAAGCAAAACTGTGCAGATTCTTAATAAATGTATATTGGAAAGATGAAACGCTATGGGTGGGCAATATATTGAAGCAAAAATGAGTTTGGGGGGAATACCCCTTTAAGTACTGGCCGTGATGATCCTGGCTGATACCTAGTGTGAATATAGCCTTAGGCTGGGTTCACACACAGTATATTTCAGTCAGTATTGAGGTCCTCATATTGCAACCAAAACCAGGAGTGGATTGAAAACACAGAAAGGCTATGTTCACACAATGTTGAAATTGAGTGGATGGCCTCTTTTTAACAGCAAATATTTGCTGTTATTTAAAAACAACGGCTGTTTTATCGAAATAATGGCAGTTATTTACTGTGATAGGCTGCCATCCACTCAATTTCAACATTGTGTGAACAGAGCCTTTCTGTGTTTTCAATTCACTCCAGGTTGAAGTTGCAAGATACTGACCAAATACTGTCTGAAATATACTGTGTGTGAACCCAGCCTTACAGCGAATTTGATCCTGGAGCCAAGAAGGAGAGCCGACACACTGTTCATCTTTTGTTTGTTAATTTCTGTCTCTTTCAACAGAGAGACTCACAACATCTGCCAGACAATTTACAATCTGGGAGCCTGTTTGCCTCTTAAGGATTATCCACACTATTTCCAGAAGGTGAACCAAGGCTTCCCTTGCGATGCAGGGAGTGGGCATAATATGGTTTGTGGACACAGGTTAGAGCAGTGATTCTCAAACTGTGAGGCGGGCCTCACCAGTGAGGCGCCCCTTAGTTATTGATGAGGCCAGCTGGGGAGCCAGTATTTTACAAAGGTAACTATGATATGCACAATCCTCCAAAATCTCCATTTTAGCAACATTATTAATTAATTTTGTACTTGCTTTATTAGTATAAAGAGCTTGAAATACAGAGCTTAAAATACAGTGGTGTCTGGCCTCAGCCAGTGGGTGTGCCTGAGCAGGCAGTTCCTGCTGAGAAAGTTTGTCACATGCTCAACAGGAAAGAGTTGTTAAAACTTCCATAGATGTGGTTGGAGAATCCAAGTGCATCCAAACCATTATTTTAATTTGACAAAACTTATGACATGTCATAGTGACAGGTGAAAGTCAGAGTGTGAGTATTCAGACCTCCACTAGGGATGAGCGAACCAAACCGTTATGAACTAGTTTCGTTACGAACTTTGGAAAAAGTTTGGTTCGGCACCGAACTGAACTTTGAGAAAGTTCATTACAAATCTGGTAAAAATAACAACAGCGACGCAAAATTGTTCCTTTTTCCACAGAATAGACCAGGATACAATGTCTACGAGATTATTACTCCTATAATCCCTTGTATCCTGGTTTTCTGTGAATATCAAGATGTTTGACCTCACCCCTGTTAGGGTGAGATCGTAAATTATTCTCCTCATATATACCTGGGTGCTGCCTAATCAAAAATGTAATGTGACAGCTGTCTGTGAGTATTAACCAAGACACATGAAAACAACTTCAGTGTTCAAGCTTATAGAATTTATTAAGGGAAAATCATATTATATCTTTACAATCAGGTTCAAAAAATAGGAGAACCCCGTTTAGCCGCAACAAAAAAAAGTAAAAAAAAAAAAGGTCCAAAAAAAGGTCCCATCACTGCCTGAGAAACAAAAAAAGTCCAAAAAAAAGTCCCATCACTGTCTGAGAAACAAAAAAAAGTCCAAAAAAGTCATCCCATCACTGCATATTTGTGTAGAAAAATGTTGGCGACTCATTGGGTATCTTGGTGTCCAAGACCATGCACCCCAGTGCTGATGTCTGGTCCTTTAATTATGGGCAAGGGCAGTACATATCTGTTACTGCCCATTGGGTCAATATTCCCCCAGAAGACCATCAGAAAGTTAGCCCATTCTTGCCACTGTCACTTCCCCGGTGCTTTAGGGGGCCAGTTCTGCAAAAGTTCTGCCTCCACCAGCTTGCAACCATCCCCCCTTTGACTGCAGTCCAACCTGCCACAGTGTCTTACTAACAATGTCAGGCCCGGCGCTCTCAGGCTGTCCTCCATTTTGTGAGCCTGGGTGAACGAAGCCAAAGTGGGCAGGAGCTCCTCCGGACCATCAGGTAGGAGATATGAGTATGAATGGCTGAGCCAAGGTCAACTAAGGGTGGGAAGTGTTGTAGCCCACAAAGGGAGGAACCTTTTCTCTGCAGTGCAGCAGGGAGTCATACACTTCGTATGGCACATGTGATAAAGCTCATAGTGCACAGGTTTCTTCGAACATGTTGTGCCAATTGTTGATCCCTTTTGAGGATGCAAATCTGTGAGCAGGCATCAACGACATTATCCCATTCGTCTGTTCTTAAAAGTGCGGTGAACAACATCATCAGCGAGGAATCCCAGGCCACGACTCCAAGGCTGAACATCCACCTCCATGAATAGTCTGTTCGCAATCATACTGGTCTGGGTGCAATCCGGTACTGCCTCCTCCTCCTCAAATAGTCTGTTCTCAATCATACTGGGCTTGGTGCAATCAAGTTGTGCCGCCTCCTCCAGTAGTCTCTTTTCAACCATACTGGGCTGTTTGCAATCAAGTGCTACTGCCTCCTCCTCCTCCTCCTCCTCCCCCTCCTCCACACTGGGTCCAATACAGTACTATTACTGCTGCTGGTTCCATTGTTAAATGTTTGTTTTCCACAATATTGGGTCCAAGGAACTTTATATCCCATGTCCCGTGTAATCACTTACACCTTGGATAATTTTTTTTTTACTATTTTTGCTCTTGGATTTTTTTCCACTTTTTTCATTGTAATAGCAACTGCAACTAAACGAAACTATATCCTATCAGACTCCCACTATTGTAGCTGCAATTATTCAGCCCTTATTGTAAGGTTCGTTTTAGGTTCGGTTTTGCAGAATTCGAACTTAACGAAAGTTCGCCGGATCGAACCGAACCAAACTTTTCAAAAGTTCGCTCATCCCTTACCTCCACCAATTGCAAGAATGAGTCATCTTATTGCTCTTCCTTTCTCATTGCAGAAAATAAATTCTATAGTAAGTCTGTGGAGCCCAACTTCTGCACTTAGACATACAGAGAATAACTTAGCTGTCTGCTTTACCTAACAGTCTATGGGGTCTAAAAGTCCAGACCCGACAGATTAAAATTTTTAATATGCCTCTATCATGTAATCTGTAGTAATTTTTCAACAGCACTTGGTTAGGCTCACCATCAATTAGGACATTAGGATGCACTCGAAAGTTCCAGCAAAACCAAAAGCACTCAACAATTTCAGAAATGGAGACTCAACCACAACCGTAGGTGTAAAACTTGAACCGTTTATTTTATTACATGCATGCAAAATGTATTAATTTTCAAAATTTTACTGAAATAGGCTGAACTGTTTTTATTAAATACATGCAACCTACTACAATTTTGTTTAATCTCCCCCAGTAGTAAGAGCTACAAAACTGGATTCCTAGATCCAGATGGTGACAGACACCATATTTATTAGGAATATGTTACATGTAAATTTTAATAGCTGCATGCCATACTTAGCACTGCATTGAATGCCAATGGAATTTCACACCTTTTTCATGTAAATGTTGTCATACATTAATCCTTACAGATTTACCAACATCAATGTCTTCAACATGCGGCAACCTTGTCAGTTGAGAAACAGAATATCTATATAGGGCGTGTCCTTGAGATTCTCTAGAGACATGTCTTATTTATGAAGTTAATAGAATAAGAACCCCTATGTAATGCATAAAAAAAAAAAAAAACATTTTTTTTCCTTAAAAACTGAAAAAAGTTAAGCATTGCAACATTAGCCCCTTAACATCACAATATGTATATATAGGTTCCTGAACTGAAGGGACTTTTTTTTTTTTTTTTTTTTATAAAGAGGTAACACAGTACAAAAAGCATGAGGCAGAGGCAAAGTCTAAGTCCGAGTCCAAGTCTCAAATACAAGTAACACAATAGAACCGCTGATGTAGCTGGAAACCAAACATACATTGGCAACTCTAGGGAGTAAACCACCAGCTTAAAGAGAACCTCCAGCTTAAAGAGAACCTATCACCTAAAATTCACTTTCCCTATTATCAAAGGTAATCTCTCCCTAAGTCTATCTTATACTCTACCCAATCCTCTTCTTCGGTGCAGTAACACCAGGCGCCATCTTGATGACGTCACTTGCGTTCCAGCGGTGCATTCCAGCGTGACGTCAGCGGGATGGAGGCGGCTGGCACCACCACATCTGAATAAAGGACCAGGCAAAGCATAAGCCACAGACTGAAAATGCAATCTGCATCCCCACGAAGTCCATCCACGAAGACACAGACCGCACTCACAGTCCGCATCCCACACCCCACCCACTCCCGTGCTCCGGCGCAGCAACGCCGGCCGCGGCCACCCTGACGACGTTGCATGCGTTCCAGTGGTGCGTTCCAGCATGACGCCATCAAGATGGCGGCGGCCATCACCACTGCACCAGAACAAAGGAGCAGGCAAAGCACAAGACACGGGCTGCAAATGCAGTCTGCACCCCCACAAATAGACTCCACAAAGATACAGACTTCACTCCCAGTCCGCAACCCATACTTCACCCACTCCTCCGGCTCCACGCAGCAAGGCCGCTACCTCGACCACACCACCTGCGCCCCACCGCTGGAACGCAGGCGACACAATCAAGACGGCGGCGCCCGGCCCCGCCGCACCGAACAAGAGGACCAGGCAATGTATAAGACACAGACTGCAAAGACAGTCTGTATCTTCATTTTGTCTATCTTTTCATTTTTCCACAATCCTCTCGTCCGCTGCAGCAAGGACGGGCATTGGCATCCCAACCTAGTCACCCGCATTCCAGCGGTGGAACCAAGATGTCGGCGCCCGGCCCCTCCGCTCTGCATGACGGTAAAACAGTAATTGTGAACAGTAGAACAGTAATTGTGGTAGGACCACCAGCTTTATAATTGCTAGCCTGTCATCCATACTAATCGTTAGCCTTTTCCATACCTCCAGCCTTTTCTCAAGAGCTTTCAAGTATGGGCTCAGATTACTCTTACTATATCTCCCCCCATCCAAAGTTATTTTCACCCCCAAATATTCAAGAGCGTCTTGACGGCACAGAACCTTAAGATCCCCTAGTTCTCCTTCCACCTCCTCCTCTCCCACGGGTAGCAGACAGGACTTTCCCCAGTTGATCTCTAAACCGGAAACCATTCCAAATTTCTCCAAAGCTCTCATAACTATTGGTAGATCCTTCCCTGCCTATTTCAAAAAGATTAGTATGTCATCCGCATAGAGGAGAATCCTATCCAGACAGTCCCGCACATCAAACCCCTCAAACTCCAAACATTGCCTCACCCACACTGCTAGAGGTTCAACATATAAGGCATATAGCAAGGGGGATAAAGGGCACCCCTGAAGAGTGCCCCTAGAAAGAGCAAATGCTCCAGATGGCGCTCCATTTATGATTACTCTTGCTTCTGCGCACACATAGAGTAACTTAACATAACTAATGAATTGGTCCCCCAAACCCATTCGGGTGAGAACCACCCACAGGTAGTCCCACTCCACCCTGTCAAACGCCTTGGTAGCGTCTAAGGACAGGATGGAGCGGGAGCGCCCCTCACCCGTCTGAATATATGCAAAAACTTTAAGAATATTATCGAAGACTGTTCGCCCGGGCATAAAGCCCCCCTGATCTTCCCCTACCAAAGAAGAGATCACTTTCCCTAGCCTAGGGGCAAGCACTTTCGCATACAGTTTTACATCGGTATTTAACAATGATATGGGTATGTACGACCCCACCTGTGTAGGATCTTTGCCCTTTTTTTTAATGAGTACTATATGAGCCATCCCCATAGATGCCGGCAATGCCCCCCTTGCCCCGGATTCATTAAAGGTTTCCAGCAGTGTGGGAAGGATTTCGCTATTAAAGTCCCTGTAGATCTGGAATGGCAGTCCGTCTGCTCCCGGGGATGTATTTCCAGAGAAGGAATCTAATGCTTCCTGTAGCTCTGTTAATGTAATATCACGATTCAAATCCATCTGTTCCGATTCAGATAACACCGGAAGGGGAATGCTGCCAACAGGGACTTTAAATGTGTGCAGGGCTGCTCCAATGTAAGCATTCACGCACACATCACCGGGCATAATGGCAGGCAGCCTTGGTCATTAGAAATAAGCGAACCTGCCGGATTTCTGGTTCGTACAAACCAGAAATCTCGGCATCTGACTCCCGCTGTCTGCCGGCTCCGTGCAGCGAACGCCTAGAAAACTGGGATACAGCCTATGGCATAGGCTGTATCCCAGTTTTCTAGCCATTCCTTAGGCTGTATCCACCCGCTGCACGGAGTCTGCAGACAGTGGGAGTCAGATGCCGAGATTTCTGGTTCGTACGAACCAGAAATCCGGCAGGTTCGCTCATCTCTAACGGTCATGCAGCTGCCTGTCAATAATTCCTTAAAAGCTGCAATGCACAGCAGCATTTAAGGGAGTTAGTGACAGGATAAGCACCTGTCACTGACTGATCGGGACCCCGCAGCTAGGTGGATCTGCGATCTATGGATAGAGTCTGCTCTCAAGTAGACTCTATGTACAGATCACCGTGCTTTGCATAGCATAGATCAGTATATGCAATCTAATGATAACTGTTATGAATCTTTATACAATAAACCACCGATAAAAGTTTAAAATGACCTCCTTGCCCATAATGAAAATAAAAATATGCAAAATAAATTAACATATTATTTATTGTAGTGTGCAGAATTGTCCGATATATTAAAATATCACAATATTTTTCTGCATGGTGAAAGGCGTACACAAAAAGAGGTGAAAAATACCAGAATTGCAATTTTTTTTATATTACATATCAGAAAAAAAATTATAAAAAGCATTAAATATTTTACATATATTTGACACCAATATCATACTAATAAAAACTAGAGATTATGGTGCAAAAAATAAGCCTTCAACCAGTTCTGTAGGTGGAAAAATAAAAGCGTTATGGCTCTTAAAAGGCGAGGAGGTGACACTGCTTCATTGTGACCTGGATATCAGTGCAACAATAAACTTGGTCATGAAGGGGTTGGAAAGGATATAAGCAATTTTTAAAGAAGGTATACATGTTGAAAGTAGGAAGATTTATTTTGTTTAAAAGTTCTCCTGTACAAAATACAGCTAAACTGTTCTATATAGAATCTTACCAGCCTTATTATTTGGCACTGAAATTTTTAGTCTAACAAAAACTATATTTGGAGAAATGTATAAACAGACCACATGGGGCCTGCAGCTCTGTATTCAAGACCAAGTATATTATGTGAAGAGAAAAAAAAATGTTTTTCTCTTAACATCAGACTTACAGAAAAGAAAAAAGAGTTCTAGCAGGGACACTGTCATTTGCTGTCCATTCCGCCCCTTTCTCTCATCACAACCAGCAAAAAAATGAGCAGAAAACACTTGCTGCCTCTTCTCTTTTTTTGCAATGTTTAAGGTTTGAGGTAGTGTTTTTTTCAACCTGCATTCTCAGGTTACATATCCAGTTGAAAATTGTGGGAGAGCAAAGAGGGTGGTTTTTAAATACTGTGTGCAGGCACAATTGGGGGGCTAACAACTTGTTAGGGCACAAATAGGAGGCCTAACTACTGCATTGTGGCAACTGGGGGTATAAATAATATTTAAGGGCTGAGATTGGTGGCCTGTCTACTGTGGGAGGTACAAAGGGAGAACCATAATCATAATCCCTAGCACTGCCCAATCAGCTGAAGGCTCCTCTGTGATGTCAGCACCTCACCCTCTATATAAGGCGATTTGTTTACTGGAGGCCAGTCTGTGTGTAAAGGAGGTGGAACCAGACACAAAGAGAATGCAGAGCAGGGAAAGAAATAAAGAGAGATATAGGGATAGAGAAGAGAGGAGAGGAGGGCTGATTGTTATTAGATTGTGGGCTGATTGTAAATGGATTGTGGGCAGATTGACCAGCATGTCAAACTAGGGTGCAACTGCGAGTCCAACAGAGATTCCTGGCACTGCAGTGCTTGTGCCACCTGCAAGGCACATGCTCTTAAGTTTCTCAGAATGGCAGTGTCAGCTGTCAATCACAATCATTAAATGTAAAAACCCTATGCCCATTAGCTAGGGGCGGTGAAAACCCGGCTGCGACTACAACAAATGAATAGCACTGCCACGCCCCCAGCAACCAGGTCGATCACTGGGGACGCTGTTGGCTCTCCTGTAAGGCCGGACCCAGGGAGTGCGCAGCCCGGTTTTTTGACATTACCGTTCGCATCTCATTTTTCAAGACATCCGTGGTAAATGGATCGATACTGTTATTGGGGTTTTTAAGATACCATAATAGTCGCACAATGGTTGCTAGTTTCTTGAGTGCTTTAAAGCTATAGGAAGGGTTCATGATGGATTGATGTTAAGCTGCTGGCCCACTGATGTGTACTGCTCTCCTGGGAGAAAATTAATGTGACGCTGCTGGTCCACCGATGTCCACTGTTGTCCTGGGAGAAAATTTATGTTACACTGCTGGTCCATCAATATCCACTGCTTTCCTGGGAAAAAATTGATGTTATGCCGCTGCTCCACTGATGTTTACTGCTGTCCATGGCAGAAATTTGATGATTGACTGGCTGACTGACATTTTTTTAGTGATTTTTACACTTTTTCAAGAACATGCATAAACCAATTTGTCCTTCTGTAATAGTCCCAGTACTATAGCTACTACAGTTTCGCTGTTTTAATTGAAATTCTTTAAAATTCTATTTTGATAACAAATTTGACCCAAAATTCCTGAACCTCACTAAACAAATTTCTGCCTGCTTCGCTCATCTAAAATTAGAATACCCAAAAATGCCCCAAAATACTCATGTCAATTTTAAGTGAACCCCACCATTAATAACCATTAGTAATTTTTAAATACTATAAAATAGCATTGCCACTATTTGGGGTATTATTAGGTACACAGTGATTCATTGTAAGCAGATCAAATGAACTATCTGCTTTTCTCAAACAGAATGCCCATTTGTGTCTATTACTTTTCTTTTCTAAATCTAGACCTACAGAGAAATTTCAAATAACTTTTTTTCACAAAAATTCTATTCATTGGCAAATCGGCATAGAAAATACTGAGAAAATCTTAAATATCAATCATCAAAGCGAAAAAAAGAAAGAAAAGAAATTGATTCTAACATAGAAAATCTAAATAATTTTCTGGGTCTACATGTAAGCATTCTATTCAGTGGCAAGCCACATAGTGAGTGTGGATATATCCGTTTACAGCAACTAGCAATGAATTATGAACTGGTATTACAATGGAAATCCAAAGAACAACAAAACCTCCCGTTGTTGCTAATTTGCTCCTGTGAATTATGCTGTACCTGGTGTTAATATCACTCGGCAGGGAATGACTGCTTCTACTTCTCAACATCCCTTCCTGCCTTCTACTGTATTTCAAATCAGGTTGACAAAACAATAAGCGCAGCATGTGAATTCAGATACCAAAGTTAAGATGGCTAGTTTTTGTGAACTAGATACTGTGTTGCTGATCTGCCAAAGAAATTATATGGGATATTTCATGACGGCCACTAGACGCGAGAAAATCCTGCCATAGGTGGCTTATAAAGTGTACACAATGTCACAGTGTAGTGTAAAGGGTACACTACAATGTTATCATTGTTATGGTTAACATATTTTAAGAACTTAGGATCAAAATTCTTTATCTTCATCATCAGGTAAGGCGCAACCTTCTTTTATTTTGGACATGGGCAATACTGAGACCCTTTGAAGCAGAAGTGACTGATTTCAGCTGTTAAGCTATAGCAGAAATCCAAAGGAATTCACTAAGTTGTATGTAAAAAAAGTGGTACAAAAAATCTCTATGTGGCCCAGCTCTCAACCTTAACTCTAGGCATAATGCTTAACTGATTCACACTACGTAAAAGTACGGCCGTTGTTGCCTTTACTGCTATGGGATCCCGGTCGGAGTGTATACACATAGTATATGTTCCAGCCGGGATCCCATACGGTGCTGCAAAGAACTAACATGTCAGTTTTCTGCGGCCACAATTCAGTGAATAGCGGCCGCAGAAAGACCTGTCAGTTCACACAATGAAGCGAGTGGCTCCGGCCGCTTGCTTCATTGTGTGTTGTGTGAAGTTCTGATGTGGGCGCGCGCTGATGTGCCCGCATCAGAACACTGTGGCCGGAAAGATCATCCGGCCGGTACTTAAGTACCGACCGGAATGATCTTTGCAGAGATCGGCTGTTCCGTGACCCGGCCGGGTCACGGAATGCCTGGTTATATACGTAGTGTGAACATAGCCTAAAAGTTAATTTTATGTTTATTTTAAGTAATATTAACCTACTATTACCAGTGACAAATTGTCACTGCCCACACTGTAACACCACCAGCACCACTAAAGGCAACTGTGGCTTATGCATAGCCCTCTCCTTGACGTCTACAACATTATTGGTGGCCATCATTTCTTCTAAATGTGAATTGACTCGAAGATTATGCCCCTTTCAGTGTGGACAGCATCATTTCTGCTCAGTGAAAAGCACTAAGGCCAACCTTTGGTGATGCTGTAACTGTGTGGGCAGGTTTGTCTAGTCAATACAGAACTGCCCTACACTTTGTAAATGGTACACTGACAAGCCCATACTACTTAAATAACATCATTAACCCATACATTGTTTCTCTGCACGAACAACACAGGCCTAATTTTATCTTTAGGAACGAAAGTGCTCTATGCTCATCAACGTCACGTCATTAGTAGAGATGAGCGAATACGATTCAATCGAGTATGTATTTGATCGAATATTGCGGTATTCGAAAGCTTTAAATACAATCGAGTAGTGTGTCCAATACGCGGCAAACATTCAAAAGCCCTCCCATCGCACTTGGCGCTTTTTTTTTATCCAATCACTATGCAGGGAGGCTGTGAGGGACCCTGGGAGTATGAATGCAGCGTCAAAACGGCGTCTACCCACATTGGATAGCTGAACCACATGACCTTGAATATTTAAGACTTGACTTCCGCCTCTCAATCGCAGATGCACTTTTAACCTAGTCAGGGAGAGTTCTTGGAGCAGGGAGAGATAGATTTTAGTAGCGTTTTGGTTAGGCAGGCTTACTACTGAACCCAAAAGTCCTTTTCAGGGCTAAGATCAAGCGAAAAGACATCTCTGAAGTCTGCATCCAAAGCACATCTCAGTGCTAAAAAATAGATGATATAACAGCAGCAGCTGTATTCATTCCAGTACCCTGTGTGTACAAGTACTGTAACTTATAGTGTCCCTGGTTTAGCCCAGTAAGGGCACGTTAACCTCCTACCTATTGTGGCAGTAGCCCAGTAAAAGGCAAGTGATACCTAGTGTGCCAGTTGCCTAGTTAAAGGCATGTGATACCTATTGTGCCAGTTGCCCAGTTAAAGGCACGTGATATCTAGTGTGCCAGTTGCCCAGTAAAAGGCGTGTGATACCTAGTGTGCCAGTTGCCCAGTTAAAGGCACATGATACCTAGTGTGCCAGTTGCCTAGTAAAAGGCAAGTGATACCTATTGTGCCAGTTGCCCATTAAAAGGCAAGGGATACCTATTGTGCCAGTTGCCTAGTAAAAGGCACGTGATACCTATTGTGCCAGTTGCCTAGTAAAAGGCACGTGATACCTATTGTGCCAGTTGCCCATTAAAAGGCAAGTGATACCTATTGTGCCAGTTGCCTAGTAAAAGGCAAGTGATACCTTTTGTGCCAGTTACCTAGTAAAAGGCAAGTGATACCTAGTGTGCCAGTTGCCCAGTAAAAGGCACGCGATACCTAGTGTGCCAGTTGCCCAGTTAAAGGCACGTGATACCTAATTTACCAGTTGCCTAGTAAAAGGCAAGTGATACCTATTGTGCCACTTGCCCATTAAAAGGCAAGTGATACCTATTGTGCCAGTTGCCTAGTAAAAGTAACGACAGTGCTCCATGCTCATCAAGGTCACGTCTTTAGTAGAGATGAGCGAATATAATTCGATCGAGTAGGTATTCGATCGAATATTGTGGTATTCGAAAGATTTGAATACAATCGAGTAAAGTGTCAAATACGTAGCAAACATTCGAAAGCCCTCCCATCGCACTTTACGCTTTTTTTAATCCAATCACCATGCTGGAAGGCTGTGAGGGACCCTGGGAGTACGCACGCAGCGTCAAAACGGCGTCTACCCATATTGGATAGCTGAACCACATGACCTCGAATATTTAAGACTTGACTTCCGCCTCTCAATCGCAAATGCGCTTTCAACCTAGTCAGGGAGAGTTCTTGGAGCAGGGAGGCTTACTACTGAACCCAAAAGTCCTTTTCAGGGCTAAGATTAAGTAAAAAGACATCTCTGGAGTCTGCATCCACAGCACTTCTCAGTGCTAAGAAATAGATGATATAACAGCAGCAGCAGCAGCAGCTGTATTCATTCCATTACCCTGTGTGTACAAGTAAATTATAGTGTCCCTAGTTTAGCCCAGTAAGGGCACGTTAACCTTATACCTATTGTGGCAGTAGCCCAGTAAAAGGCATGTGATATCTATTGTGCCAGTTGCCAAGTTAAAGGCACGTGATACCTAGTGTGCCAGTTGCCAGTTAAAGGCATGTGATACCTAGTGTGCCAGTTGCCCAGTTAAAGTCATGTGATACCTAGTGTGCCAGTTGCCCAGTAAAAGGCGTGTGATACCTAGTGTGCCAGTTGCCTAGTCAAAGGCAAGTGATACCTATTGTGCCAGTTGCCTAGTAAAAGGCACGTGATACCTAGTGTGCCAGTTGCCCAGTAAAAGGCGTATGATACCTAGTGTGCCAGTTGCCTAGTCAAAGGCAAGTGATACCTAGTGTGCCAGTTGCCTAGTAAAAGGCACGTGATACCTAGTGTGCCAGTTGCCCATTAAAAGGCAAGTGATACCTATTGTGCCAGTTGCCTAGTCAAAGGCAAGTGATACCTATTGTGCCAGTTTCCTAGTAAAAGGCAAGTGATAGATATTGTGCCAGTTGCCCATTGAAAGGCAAGTGATACCTATTGTGCCAGTTGTCTAGTAAAAGGCAAGTGATACCTACTGTGCCAGTTGCCCAGTTAAAGGCCCATGACACCTATTGTGCCAGTTGCCCAGTCAAAGACACGTGATACCTAGTGTGCCAGTTGCCCAGTAAAAGGCATGCGATACTTACTGTGCCAGTTGCCCAGTTAAAGGCACGTGTTACCTATTGTGCCAGTTGCCTAGTAAATGGCAAGTGATACCTATTGTGCCAGTTGCCCATTAAAAGGCAAGTGATACCTATTGTGCCAGTTGCCCAGTAAAAGGCTACAATGAAGAAGGAAAGTGCAAAGGGATGGGGCCGTGGATGCGGAAGAGGTGGTTCAGGCACAAGTCGTGTTCAAGCAGCTGGATAATCGGCTGCTGCTGAGGGGCAGGTAGGTTTACGTGCTTCCAAGATCCCTCAGTTCATGAACCGGCTAGGCATAGGGCAGAGTACACCACTGTTAAGGCCAGATCAGCAGGAACTGGTGGTCAAATGGATAGCAGATAATGCTCACACACCAAAGAGTCCAGTCCCGTCGGCAGCCAGTCCTTTTCTGGCATCGGAACTGCCAGAATCCCAGGATTTTATATGCGCTGATGCCCAAAGTTTGGAGCATTCGCCATATCCAGGTGATGTTGTTGGTGAGAAACGGCACCCACCTAGTGGAATCTGCATAGATGACGATGATGGCGAGACACAATTGCCATCTAGGGAGGTCTGTCCGTTGTGCAGCATGAGGATGACAGCGATGTATTTGAGAAGGAGGAGGCGGTTGATGACTTAGTGACCGACCCAACCTGGCCTGGGGAGTTGTCCAACGGGGAAAGTTGTGGAGTTGCGGAGGCACGTGCAGCCCCCCAAACTGCGCCCCGAGGAAGAGGGGTGTCCAGAGGCAGGGGAAACATAGAGCGAAGGCAGGCGAGAGGCAACAGAGTGGAGGCCCGTATCAGCCCCCGTGCCAATCTCCAACCTCGAGGGGTCGTGTCTCTTTGGTTTGGTCATTTTTTTATGTCTGCGCTGATAATAAATGGAGCGCGGTGTGCTCACTGTGCCATTCCAAAATAAGTTGGGGCTCTGAAAAAAGCAACCTTAACACATCAGGTATGTGGCGCAATTTGAAAGGCAGGCAATGGGCAGAGTGGGAGAGAGCCAATGCGGGAAAAGCTGCATCAGGGGTCCCCGCTGCTGCCTCTTCCCCTCGTTTGTCTGCTGCCTCTGCAGTCCGTATGACCAGGCAGGACACTAAAGCATCGTCCTCCGCTTTGGTCACGTCTCGTCCTTCCACCCCAGCCTGCACCTTTGTTTGCCTCCAGACAACAATTGTCTATCGTGCAGGCATCTGAGCGTGAGCGGAAGTACGCAGCGAGCCACCCACAAGCCTAAACCCTAAACAGCCACATCTCAAAAATGCTGGCCCTTGAGATGTAGTCGTTTAGGCTTGTAGAGACCCAGTCCTTCCGCGACCTGATGGCGGCTGCCGTGGCACAGTATTTGGTCCCCAGCCGCCACTACTTTTCCCGGCGTGCCATTCCTGACCTGCACCAGCACATGTCCGGTAACATCAAGCGGGCCCTCAGATACTCGGTGAGCACCAAGGTTTACCTCACCACGGTCTCGTGGACAGGCGCCTGTGGTCAGGGAATCATCACGGCACATTGGGTCAATGTGGTGGAAGCTGCGATCGGGTCTCAAACTGGGAGGCACTACCTCCAACCCCCAAGGTAATTGCCTGCACAAGTTCTGCCAACCCCACCACCTCCTCCTCTTCGTCTTCCGCCTTACAATCTACCTCAGCCACTGGATGGAGGCGTTGCAGCACTGGCATGGGGATACAGCAGCAGGCCATGCTCAAGCTCCTCAGCTGAATGGCCTATTGCAGGAGACGAAAAGGTGGCTGTCAACGCTGCAGCTGGGACCAGGCATGGTCGTGTGTGATAATGGCCATAATCTGGTAGCAGCTCTGGAGCTGAGAGAACTCACGCACGTACCATGCCTGGCCCACTTTTTTAATTTGGTGGTTCATCATTTCCTGAAAACGTACCCCGACCTCCCCGAGCTACTGGTGAAAGTTCCCTAAGTCCCACGGACCCGCTGCTACCCTGAGGAAGATCCAGCAATGCCTTAATTTTCCTCAACACTGGCTAATCTGCGACGTCACCACTCGCTGGAATTCCACCTATTATATGTTGGCCTGGGTGTGTGAGCAACAGAGAACTCTGATGGAATACCAGCTCCAAAATCCCCGCGTGCCTACCTCTCAGCTGCCTCAGTTTGCCATCCATGACTGGGCATGGATGGTGGACATATGCGAAGTTTTGCACCTATTCGAGGGCTCCACCAAGAGGGTCAACAGCGATGACGCTATAGCCTAACCATCTCTCTCCTGTGCCTCATCAAAAAAAACCTGCTCTCCACAAAGCAGAGCAACTTGTGTAGGGAGGAGGCCGGAGTGTCAGGAGATGTTTTGCAGCGTGACACTGAGAGCACACTGTGTCTTCAGCTTTTCAGCAGCAAGGCCAGCAGGAAGAAGAGGAGGACGATGACGTGATGGAGGAGGATGTGGAAGAGGAGGGTGCCCACACTTTGGAGGGTAGGACTGGCGTTGGGTGTGTACCGTCGCTTAGGTTGGGATGGGGAGAGGAGGAGAAGGAATGGGAGAGTCATCCGTCTGGTGGGGACAGCCTGTTGGTTGTTAAGACTCTGGCACACATGGCAGAGTACATGTTGGACTGCATGGAGAGGGACCAATGCGTTGTCCATATAATGGACAGTAGCCGATACTGGATCTTTGCACTCCTGGACCCCCGGCGTAAAGAGCAGGTTTGCTCTCTTATTCCCCTACAGGAGAGGACCTGGCGGCTACACCAATACAAGTTGGAACTCCTGCAGACAATGATGGAGATCTTCCCCCCCCCCATCGCTAGCGGAAGAAAGGAGAGTTCAACTGGAACAACATCCGCGAGGTCCACGGGCAACAAGCCAATACTGGACAAAATGTGGAACAATTTAATGGCACCTAGCACAAAACATCCACCACTGAAGTGCCTCCTAGCAGCAGGAGGAACAAGTATTAGCGAATGTTTAGAGAGTACATGGCAGACCGTGACCCTGTCCTCCCCAATCCCTCGGGGCCATACACCTATTGGGTGAACAAGCTGTACACATGGCTGGAGCTGTCTCTCTATGCTTTGGAGGTGCTGGCCTGCCCTGCTGTCCTGTTGTCAGAGAGGGTCTTCAGCGCAGCAGGGGGAATTCTAACCGATAAACGCAGCTGGCTGTCCAAGGACAGTGCTGACCGGCTGACGCTTATAAAGATGAACAACAACTGGATAGACCCACAGTTCCAAACTTGTCCACCACAGTAAAGCAGCAGACAGTGAAGTGCCTTGTGCACTTCCCCCTCACATTACCTCCTAGTACTTCTCCTCAACCTCCTACTTCCTCCTTAACCACTGACTGCACCTGTAGGGCCTACTAGACCCAATTTTTCCGGGGCTTGCTTTAAGGGCCCCCAAGGGATTTTCAAAAGGAAAAACCTTTTGGGCCTACTATGGCCAATGTTTTCGGGGGCTCAACTCAAGGGCCCCCCCCCCCCATCCAATTTTTTTTATAGGGCTCACCTGATGGGCTTCAACCTCATTTTTCCAGGGTTTGCCTGATGGTACTCAACCTATTTTTTCCAGGGCTCACCTGATGGGCTTCAACCTAATTTTTCCACGGCTTTCTTGATGGTCCTCAACCTAATTTTT
The DNA here is from genome assembly GCF_027789765.1 of Dendropsophus ebraccatus. Classification (NCBI taxonomy): domain Eukaryota; kingdom Metazoa; phylum Chordata; class Amphibia; order Anura; family Hylidae; genus Dendropsophus; species Dendropsophus ebraccatus. The sequence continues at coordinate 81,525,368 of NC_091462.1, forward strand.
CCAGGGCTCACCTGATGGGCTTCAACCTAATTTTTCCAGGGCTCACCTGATGGGCTTTAACCTCATTTTTCCATGGCTTGCTTGATGGTCCTCAACCTAATTTTTGGAAGGCTGACCTGAAGTGCCTGCTACCTACTTCTTGGAAGGCCTGCTTTTCAGCATAGTGTATTCAAAAACCAATGGAAGAAATCAATACAAACACTGCATAGAGATCTAAATAATAACAAATTTTAATTATAAAATTAGGAACACAAATAACGAAAAACAGAAATAAACAGAAAAAAAAAACATCAATGCCTTTGGCGCAACTTGTCAATCTGGCCCTTCAGATTTCTCAACCCCAGCTGCACATCCCTTAAGGTGTGCATTGCCCCATATGCCCTCCTAAAGAGGTTGTCTGTCTCGTCCGCCAGCTGGTTGAGGGTCTCTATTACTGTTGAGGTAGAAAAAAGTTATGTAATGATTGGAAAACTTATACAGGTGATGAAAAACAACCATTTCCATCCTGTAGTTTCTCAAGTTTCTGCCTTTACTATATGCAACAGGAGTTTGGAGGATTAGGGGAAGGTTCTTACCGCTCGCTGGTAAGGGCCTTGCTGAGGGTCGGAGCTAAAAAATAAAAGCGCAAATTAGCCGATGTTTTCTAGAAAGAAATTCAATCTGTTTCACGTTATTTTACCTACCATTTGAAGACGAGCTTGATGCTGGAGATGTCCTCTGGGGAGATGGTGTCCTTGCTGGCGATGGGGTCAGAGGAGCTGGGCTTCTCAGTGGTGGCGGTGTGGGAGGGTCTGTCCTCTGTGGTGTATAAACTATCCAAAAAATAAATAAATAAAAAACAAAGACCTGCCACACGCCCCCCCATTATCGGCGGCTCTCCTCTTCTCCCTCCGAGCACATGTGGTGTGTAACGCACTCGGCCTGCGCTGCAAGCAGGCTCGGACTGGCCCACAGGGGAGCATGGGAATCCCCCGGTGGGCCCTACCCATTAGTGGGCCCCTGAGCAGGAGGTCTGTATCCCTGTTTAGCAGCATCAGGATGACATATTTCATTGGACAAGTTTCATTGGACTTCACCTTTCAAGAAACTTAAGTGGACGGCTGTGCTGTTTGCATAGAGTAGGCATGGGGAACCTTCGATTCTTTATCAATTGCAAAACTACAACTTCCATCATGCCTGGACAGCTCCTATACAATAGAACAGGGACGGGGAACCTTCAGCCTTTCAGCTGTTGCAAAACTACAACTCCCATCATGCCTTCGGCTGTCCAGGTCCCCATCCCTGGAGTGTCTGACCAGTTAGTAACAGTGAGCAACAATTGCCGGTCACATACACAGCACTGTGCAAAGTCACTATAGCAATGTGAAATGTTTGCCGCTGGGTATATCTGGTGTATGTAGGGTGGGCCCTTAGAATAAAATATTCCCTGGTGGGCCCAAGGTACCCCAGTCCGACACCGGCTGTCCTGTTACATTGTGTGAACATAGTCTATATATCCATGCAAATGTTTACACTTACAAGACGGTCCCGACTTTCATCCGCTGTGGGCCGAACAGCTGCCCTTCTGCGGCGGCGCCGCCTTCGTTCTTCCATTATATTTTTTAAAAAAAGAAAAAAAGTATAGAAGTCATCAACATCATCATCAGCATCCTTATCCTAGGCTGTTTTATTCCTAAAAACTGCTCAATACTTATATTATGAGAGGAGGGCCATATGATGTGGGCTGCACATGACAGGTGGAGGGAACATATGATATATGTGAGCCTATGTGTTGGCAATAGGGTGGTGGTTCTGTGGGTACAAAGTAAAAGGGTCGTACACACCCCAATAGCAGATCCCAGTATATTACATATGACACTCTCAGGAATCCAGTATATTACACATCCCAGTATCACGACTTCAGTATATTACACATCCCACGATCAGGCTCACAGCATATTACTCACCGTGCCGTATCTATGCAAGTTTCCGGGGACTCTTATATTTCAGGTCCGACCATTTTTTGGGATTTGGGCGGGGGTCCTTCTCTTGTTGAGATCCTGCTGGAGGGCACGTACCAGTGACAGGGACACGTTCTAGCCCATAATCCATTTGATCCATGATTTTGACCATGAGCTTCGGCTCTTCATCACCAAAAGGGGACGATCTGTTGGACATTTTTCTCGCTCCTAATCTCTGCTCTGCTGCGGCCTAGTCTTCGTACAGCGTAATGCTTGATACGCGCGAATAATGACGCTCTACGGATGCACATTGGGATCATTTATGTAACGCTGCGCAAGAAATCCGAAGGAAATGTGTAAACATTACCATAAACGTTCATAAAGCGTTCACAAAGATTTTTCATTCGCAGCTGCGGAGAGTGGCATTATACTGCTATTTTGTGGTGTTGGCTGCACCCAGGCATGCTCCCCTGATGTCACAGTGTCATTCCGGAGGTGTTTGCATAGTTTAGGGAGGTTTCATGGGGGACTTGATGACCTCTAAGTGGTCGAATTTGGATTTCCAAGTGCCGAGCATTTTTTTCCCATAGACTATAATGGGATTGAGTATTCGTTCGAAAAGTCGAATCTCGGTGCCTAGTCAATTCGAAATCTCAAAGGTCGAATATTTCACTACTCACTCATCTCTAGTCATTAGGAAATGGCTGTTGGAGACTGAGGGACCTCAAATGGAGTGGTCACTGAACCTAAATCCTAAAGAAAACATATAGGATCAGCTGAGCCACTGTGTAGAGGCTCATAACTCTGTACCCCAGAACCTCAATGACCTGAGAGCTGCCCTAAAAGAAGAGTGGGATGCCATGCCTCAGCAAACAATAAGTCAACCTATGAACAGCATGAAGTGTCATTGTCAAGTTGTGATTGATGCCCAAGGGCACATGACAAGTTATTAAAACATTGACATTTCTTGTTGGGGTATACCCACCACTGGTGTCCACTTTTGTTTAAATAAGTAGTTTGAGATGACAAAATCACTGTTGCATGCTTCTACTTAATTGCCCTACTTTCATAATGTAATATCACTGAAGCAGGAACCTTTTAAGTTTTACATAAATTTCACCCACAAGCCAAATATCCCTAATTTTTTGTCAGTTGTTTATTTACCAGACGAGGAGCTCTGTATGATAACAGCCCCTAACCTGATTTAGATATATTAGGAAATTATTTAATAAATCCTCTGAATAGACATACATTGTAAGTGTACCTATCATTCAAGTAGCTTTGTAGCTTTTCAGTAAAAGATATACTGTAATGTGCATATTTAAGGAATAGCAATATTTCTCACCATTATATAACTCATGTAGTGTCCAACAAGCCCTGTTCTGTATATTGTGTGCTATGTATGGTTTGGCACTATTCTCCTTTTTTATTCAGTGCCTACATGGACTTGTGTGTGGTGAAGTATATGTACTTCATTTACTGTATTCTTTTTCTCAGGTTTTCAGTCACTGACAGCAAGAATAGGCTGCTAGTCACTAAAGGGTTAAGTGTGCACATGATTTGTAACAGTTAACCTGCTCTCCTGCCTGAGTAGACAGTCTATCACAGCTTAGTAGTTAAGCCAAAAATAACTCCCCCCACCCCCACCCCCCGGCTATCAGGGACATGCCAAAAGTCTTCCTGTGTCTGTCACCTTCACCAATGAAAAAGTTTACCTGTGGTATAAGAACAGTGGTTATTGTAGGCCTAGGGTCTCTCTCCGGTTTCTTTTTCCTGCTGTTACTCTGTCCAGTTGATTTCAGAGAGTGCCTGTTCCCAGGGGCTGGCTGGCAAATTTTAGCCCGGGGGGCAAGTACACAGCACTGGCCCATGAGTAGCAGGCTGGCGGCCCATCCTTAAAGGACCACTCTGGCCTCTTACCTCTTACCTATAACATCTTCGGTCCTTCCAGTCATTTGTGACCAAATATCCTACTGTGCCCTGTGTGCCCTATGAAAGGGTCAGAACTCACTTTCCTGTATAAGTCTATGGGGCGGCTCAGTGATGACACAGAACGGTCCCATAGACAGATGCTAGGAAAGCTGGGTGACCTCTATCATACTGAGTACAAGATGCTGGAAAGCTGGGTGTCCTCCATCATACTGAGTATAAGATGCTGGGAAAGCTGGGTGAACTCCATGATACTAAGTATAAGATGCTGTGAAAGCTGGGTGACCTCCATTATACTGAGTATAGGATGGTGGGAAAGCTGGGTGACCTCTATCATACTGAGTATAAGATGCTGGAAAGCTGGGTGACCTCCATCATACTGATTATAAGATGCTGGGAAAGCTGGGTGACCTCCATGATACTAAGTATAAGATGCTGTGAAAGCTGGGTGACCTCCATTATACTGAGTATAGGATGGTGGGAAAGCTGGGTGACCCCCGTCATACTGAGTATAAGATGGTGGGAAAGCTGGGTAACCTCCATCATACTGACTACAAGATACTGGGAAAGCTGTGTGACCTCCATCATATTTAGTATAAGATGCTGGGAAAGCTGGGTGACCTCCATCCTACTGAGTATAAGATGGTGGAAAAGCTGGTGACGCCCATAATACTGTGTACAAGATGCTGGAAAGCTGGGTGACCTCCATCATACTAAGTATAAGATGGTGGAAAAGCTGGTGACCCCCATAAAACTGTGTACAAGATGCTGGAAGGCTGGGTGACCTCCATCATACTGAGTATAAGATGGTGGGAAAGCTGGGTGACCTCCATCATACTGAGTATAAGATGGTGGGAAAGCTGGGTGACCTCCATCATACTGAGTATAAGATGGTGGGAAAGCTGGGTGACCTCCATCATACTGAGTATAAGATGGTGGGAAAGCTGGGTGACCTCCATCATTCTGAGTATAAGATGGTGGGAAAGCTGGGTGACCTCCATCATACTGAGTATAAGATGGTGGGAAAGCTGGGTGACCTCCATTATACTGACTACAAATACAAGATGCTGGGAAAGCTGCCTGACCCTCATTATACTGACTACTACGCAAGATGCTGGGAAAGCTGGGGTTACTGTATTTTTACAATAGTTTATATCACTCGATGTACTTCTGTATATATGTCTCCTCTATGTACTCCTGTGTAGGTCTCCTCTTGTATATATGTATCATCTATATACTTCTGTATACGTCTCCTCTATGTACTGCTGTATATATGTATCCTCTATGTCCTCCTGTATATATGCCTCCTCTATGTACTCCTGTATATATATGTATACTCTATGTACTCTTGTATATATATATATGTATCCTCTATGTACTACTGTATATATGCCTCCCCCTGTATATATGTATCCTCTATGTACTGCTGTATATATGCCTCCCCCTGTATATATGTATCCTCTATGTACTGCTGTATACATGTATCCTCTATTTACTGCTGTATATATGTATCCACCATGTACTCCTGTATATATGTATCCTCTATGCCCTCCTGTATATATGTATCCTCTATGTAGCAGGGACACATGCAGGCAGGGGCATTTCCGGGATAAGCGAGGGGGGGGGGGGGTAGCGGGACACATGGTGCCTCCATCTAGGTAGAGTGTAGTAGTGGAGGTATAGTGGATAATGGGTGTAGTAGTACAGGTAAAGATGAGGGGTGAGGTAGTACAGGTATAGATATGGGGGGTATTAGTAATACTGATGAGGGGGATTAGTAGTACAGGTATAGATGTGGGCTGTAGTAGTACAGGTAAAGATGAGGGGTGTAGTAGGAATAAAGGTATAGATGAGAGGTGATAGGGGCATACTGGGGGAAACTGGGGCAGCTGGGGATGACTGGGAGAGCTGGGGATGTACGGGGCAAACTGGGGGGTGAGTGGGGCAGCTGGGGGTGACTGAGGGGGACTGGGGCAAACTGGGGTTGACTTAAGCGGGACTGGGGCAGTTGGAGTTGACTGAATGAGGACTAGGGCAGACTGGGGGTGACTGAGAGGGACTGGGGTGACTGAGGGGGACTGGGCAGACTGTGGATGACTGAGGGGGACTGGGGGTGACTCTAGGGGGACTGGGGCAGCTGGGGGTGACAGAGGGGGACTGAGGCAGACTGGGGGTGACTCTAGAGGGATTGGGCAGCTGGGGGTGATTGGGGCAGGAGTGCACATATCCCTCCTCCTCTCACCCCGGCACACAGGTTCCCCTCCCGGTCTCTGAAGCAGGCCACAGGGACTGTAGGCCACAGGGACTGTAGAGGTGATAGCGTCACTGCCGTTACTGGAGCTGTACAGCGGGATCGGGGGATGCAGATCCCGCTGTTCAGCTCCAGGACCCGAAGCAACGTTATCACCACTTCAGTCCCTGCAGCCTCCTCCAGAGACCGGGGACCTGCACGTGTGGCCGGGAGGGGAGCAGGACGTGATATGTATAGCTGGGGTAGGTCAGTCGCGGCTCTGTTAGGCGGACTGCCGACCGCCCTGCACCTCACCTCCGGCCCGACACTCCACGCACCGCCGCCCGCCATGCACCTCACCTCCGCGCCGACTGCTTGACCTGCACCTCTTGCCCGGCCGCCAACCCGTCACTCTACGCTGCTCCACCTGCAATGATTTTTTGTGAAAATTGAATTTACGGTTTTAATCTAAATTGATTCTAACCTTCTGGGCAAATTAATTTGATTAATCGCCCAGCCCTAACTCCTCTGTATGTATGTATCCTCTATGCACCCCTGTATATATGTCTCCTCCTGTATATATGTATCCTCTGTATGTCTCCTCCTGTATATATGTCTCCTCCTGTATGTATGTATCCTCTATGTACCCCTGTATATATGTCTCCTCCTGTATATATGTATCCTCTGTATGTCTCCTCCTGTATATAAGTCTCCTCCTGTATATATGTATCCTCTATGTACCCCTGTATATATGTCTCCTCCTGTATATATGTATCCTCTGTATGTCTCCTCCTGTATATATGTATCCTCTATGTACCCCTGTATATATGTCTCCTCCTGTATATATGTATCCTCTGTATGTCTCCTCCTGTATATATGTCTCCTCCTGTATATATGTATCCTCTATGTACCCCTCTGTATGTCTCCTCCTGTATATATGTATCCTCTATGTACCCCTCTGTATGTCTCCTCCTGTATATACATATCCTATATGTACCCCTGTATATATGTCTCCTCCTGTATATATGTATCCTCTGTATGTCTCCTCCTGTATATATGTCTCCTCCTGTATATATGTATCCTCTATGTACCCCTGGTAAAGTCCAAGGTTGGAACAGCGGAACCTCCCAGGGATGCACAGTCTCCGTCAGGTGGGCCCACACCTGATACTCAATAGCGAAAAAGAAATGGTGTGGAGACAGCATCCATCCAGTGAAAAAATATTTTTACTTTATTTTAAGCCATTGCATATAAAAAGATTACCGACGTTTCGGCTCTAACACTCCTGAGCCTTTCTCAAGTGTTAGAGCCGAAACGTCGGTAATCTTTTTATATGCAATGGCTTAAAATAAAGTAAAAATATTTTTTCACTGGATGGATGCTGTCTCCACACCATTTCTTTTTCTCTATGTACCCCTGTATATGTCTCCTCCTGTATATATGTATCCTCTATGTACCCCTGTATATATGTATCCTCTATGTACCCCTCTGTATGTCTCCTCCTGTATATATGTATCCTCTATATACTCCTCAGTATGTCTCCTCTTGTATATATGTATCCTCTATGTACCCCTGTATATATGCCTCCTCCTGTATATATGTATCCTCTATGTACCCCTGTATATATGCCTCCTCCTGTATATATGTATCCTCTGTATGTCTCCTCCTGTATATATGTATCCTCTATGTACCCCTCTGTATGTCTCCTCCTGTATATATGTATCCTCTATATACTCCTCAGTATGTCTCCTCTTGTATATATGTATCCTCTATGTACCCCTGTATATATGCCTCCTCCTGTATATATGTATCCTCTATGTACCCCTGTATATATGCTTCCTCCTGTATATATGTATGCTCTATGTACCCCTTTGTATGTCTCCTCCTGTATATATGTATCCTCCTGTGTAGGTCTCCTGTATATATGTAGGTCTCCTGTATATATGTATCCTCCTGTGTAGGTCTCCTGTATATATGTATCCTCTATGTCAGGGAGGGGGAACCTTGGCTCTTCAGCTGTTGCAAAACTACAACTCCCATCATCCATGGACAGCCTATCACTCTCCAGCTATGATGGGAGTTGTAGTTTTGCAGCAGCTGGAGGGCCTTGGTTCCCTCCCCCTGCCCTATGGCCTGCTGTGTAGATCTCCTCCTGTGTAGGTACCTTGCTTGCTGCAGACACCATCTTCTCTGTCTTCAGGCTCTTCTAGCCCAGTTGCAGGAAAACCAGCTGGGAGGAGAGAGCGGCCTCTGGTGGCCGGAGGAAGATACTGCCTACAGCAGTTTGCTTTTTACCATAAGCCTCTTAGGCTTATAGGAAAGCATAATGGCCATAAAGGAGGCGGGGCTTACCGTCATGGGGGCGGGGCTTCAGCGGCCGCTTCCAGCACAGACCGGATCCACCACAGCCACAGGTAAATATGACTGAAGAGGGCGGGGCTGTAAGCAGGGGAGGCACTGAGGACTCCAGCCAGCTGTCAGCAGCCATGCGGCCCTGACAGCTGGGGGAAGAGCGGCCCGGGGGGCATATGCCCCCCTGCCCCCCGGCCCAGCCCGCCCCTGCCTGTTCCTAAGCTACTGTTCCTGTGTTCATGACTGTATAGCCATGCAAAGCTAAGCTCACCATAAGTATGACTACGCCTAAAGGGAACCTGCTGTCCACGCTGAGAGGGGAATCATCCTCAAGTCAACTCTAAGGGGGAAATTTATGAAATGTCCACCCAAGGCATACGCCAGGGAGAAGGTGCAGATTCGCCCCTTTTCCCGGCGTACGCCTGCCGTATGCCGCATTTGCCCGATATTGGGGGTCGGGCATGACAAGGTGGGGAGGAGGCGCGCCTCATTACGCAGGTGTAAATAATGATCCAAATCTACACCTGCTGGAGGTAGGTGTAGATTTAGTACGCGCCCGGCGTGTGCCTCTTAGTTAATCCTGCTGGGGAGAGGGGGTGGGGCCTAATAGAAATCTCCCCCCCCCCAAGTCAAGTCCTGCATTCCCTAATGTCAAGTCTAGTCAGAGGTTGGAGAAGCTGCATATTCTAGCCGATATGCCCCCCTTGCTTTTGTTCTATTGGCTAAGTTCCAGGGTCAGCACTAATGCAAAGTACTACTGGATGTGTTGATCTTCTCCCAAGCTATTCTCACTTATAAACAATGGGGGACATTTATGAAACGTCCACTGGCGTAGCTACCATGGGGGCAGGGTAGGCAGTTGCTATGGGGCCCCTGCACACTGTGGGGCCCGGGCCAGCCACCATGGTAGCTACATCTCTTAGCACTCCTAACCTGTGTCGGACGGAGCCACGGAGGATCCTCTGGTGTTACCTCGGCTGAGAGAAGTCCCGCCCACTACCCAGGGTCCCCTGCAGAGCTGAGCAGCTATAATTCTTCTACATTGCTTCTCCTTTCCTTCCGGCACATGTGACCTCAGGCAGACTCCTCCCCCTCCTCTCCTGCCTGTGCGGCTCTCTGCTTGTCTCCAGCCTGGGCCATGTGATGTGTGCCCGACCCTGCCGAGCAGTGAAGGAAACAGAGACAGGAGGGGGAGACCGGGCTGTGGACAAAGGAGAAGCAGGAAACTGTCAGCCCTGTCCCCTGCTCACCCCTCCAGCTGTACTATGGACATGTGTATAGCTGCTGCTCTCCTGGACTGCAGCTATGTCCACACTAGCACAGGATTTGTGTAGGTAAGTGTGTGTGTGTGTGTGTGTATGTATGTACAGTATGTATCTTTGGTGTATATGTGTGTGCAGTATGTTAGTATATATGTGAGCCATATGCATGTCATGTGTATATGTGTGTAGTATCTAGTTATGTTTATATAAGTGTGTAGTAATTATGTTGTGTATGTGTGTGTGCAGTATCCAGGTATGCATACAGAAGTGTGTTCTATCCAGTTTTATGTATAAATGTGTGCAGTGGAAATGGCATGTACTGTATATATGTGTGTGTGTGTGTGTGCATACAGTAGGCATGTCATGTGTATATGTGTGTGTGTATGTGTACAGTAGGCATGTCATGTGTATATGTGTGTGTGGTATATGTATGTATGTGTACAGTATGCATGTCATGTGTATATGTGTGTGTGAGGTATATGTGTGTATGTGTACAGTATACATGTCATGTGTATATGTGTGTGTGGTATATGTATGTATGTGTACAGTATGCATGTTGTGTATATGTGTGTGTGGTATATGTATGTATGTGTACAGTATGCATGTCATGTGTATATGTGTGTGTGAGGTATATGTGTGTATGTGTACAGTATACATGTCATGTGTATATGTGTGTGTGGTATATGTATGTATGTGTACAGTATGCATGTTGTGTATATGTGTGTGTGGTATATGTATGTATGTGTACAGTATGCATGTCATGTGTATATGTGTGTGTGAGGTATATGTGTGTATGTGTACAGTATACATGTCATGTGTATATGTGTGTGTGGTATATGTATGTATGTGTACAGTATGCATGTCGTGTATATGTGTGTGTGGTATATGTATGTATGTGTACAGTATGCATGTCATGTGTATATGTGTGTGTGATATATGTGTGTGTACAGCAGGCATGTCATGTGTGTGTGTGTATATATATGTGTGTGTGTGTGTGTGTGTGGTATATGTGTGTATGTGTACAGCAGGAATGTCATGTGTATATGTGTGTAGTAATCGTGTATATCAGTGTGCAGTATACATGTTGTGTATATGTGTGTGCAGTATACATGTTGTGTATATGTGTGTGCAGTATACAGTACATGTGTATATGTGTGCGGTATGAATGTGTCAGTACATTAGGGACCATGGTGCGGTGGTTTATGTATTTCAGCAGCTTGTGATGTTAGTGACCCCCCTGTCCTTACACGTCTATCAGTGACATGTGAATCAGTGCTATCAGGAGGCGGAGGCCACAGGAAAACACTTACTGTTTTACTGAGATATTTAAGGGAAACTCTAGTTTTCTAACCTGTTGTTCTTTTCCCATGGAGCCGGGATGCTGACGAGAAAGGTCATTTTCTTACCTTTATTCTCAGTGTCCCAATTTTCAGGAAATATTGACTGTGTATATGAGGTGGCTTGGTACACAGTGGGGGTACTGATCAGCAGACGGATCTGCCCCTGTTGGCCCTCTTTTATTAATGTTCATCTGACCCTGTATAGCTGAGCACTGGAGGGACGTCATTGCAGAGCATTGCCTCACTATTCATTAGAAGGGTCTGGCCAGTACACTGAGGTAAATAGCACCGGTCCCAGTGCACCAAACCACCTTGTTTCATTCCTCTGTACAGAAGGAAGGTGATCCATCAGCAGTAATTCCTCTGGTGGGCCCTGTATACTCCAGTCCAACACTGCCCATATCTGCCACCACTAACAGGGCTTCCTGCCCTCTCAGTCTCTCTTGTGGCTGGAGGCTGCATTGCACTTTCAGCCATAAGAGGCCTCAAAACCTATGCACATACCTGACCCAGCACAGTCTATCAGCGTTTGTTCTCCCAGCTCCCTGGTGCATGAGTAACATCATTAATGCGCTAGAGATCTGGGTGAACAAAACACCACGGAAATGCGCTTGGTCAGGTGAGTATGTGCATCCAAGGGGGGCCTGTACAATTTCTTGCTATGGGGCCCAATGACTCCTAGCTACGCCCCTGGAAACGTCCGTAACGGTACTAAAATATCCCTAGCTCCTGCTAATACCACCCGACAGCCCTTTGTTTGCCGCACCTGTATATGGCATGTTTTACCACATGTCCCCTCTACAGGCTCTGCCTCTTATTTTCAGTTGCCCCTGAGATAGTAGGTACTGTAGACACTAACTGCTATGATGTCTTTAACACACTGTACATATTCAAAAGCTTGCTCCCTATTTTTATGTCTACAGGGATTTTACCAGTTTTTCAGAAGGAAAGATTTGTTTGGAATGGAGGGGGGGTGGGGGTGGAAAAGAGCCCAAGGCATTTTCTGTAATAATATATATTACAAATGTTCGTATATTTGCTTGTACAATTGATTTATGCAAAGTCTGTTGAAAGGCTAGTGAGTGACCCTTTAATACATAACATGCTGGCAGTCTGCATTAACCAGTGGAGGGAGTTTGGAGCCTACAGCATACTGTTATACTTTCAACACAGCAATATAATAGTGACTGCATATACTGTAGCAACTTTGTCTTATAGGGATCCATATAAATGCTGGGGTTTTGGAGCTTTCGCATTAAAAAATAAAAATGGGGGAAATTAATTGCCATAGAGTTTTGAATCTCAAATAAGTTTTAATTAAACTCCTTTTGAAGCATTACTGTCATTTCAACTCCCAAATTTAAACAGGAAAACTTTTTCAAGCAACTGTGTAATATTTTTCTATGTAAAATTATGCCGTTCCTAAAAACTAAGCGCATAAACTTGACCTCTAGTGGTCAGTATATTAATGATTTTATTGTCCATGTCTGTGATTGGGTGGAGTCTGTCTAGAGACTGCTAGACAAGGCAGTTTACAGGAAGCAAAGAAGGACAAGTAATACCCAGCATGCCCTTCTGTTTTACTATGACTGACAGTGTAGAGATAAGCAGCTAAGCACACCTGTCAGACCACACATAGTGCCTGGACTTCCTGCCCTCAAAGGTTAGGATGTTGTGGTTTATTGCTGTTAAGAATATTCCCAGACTAGTTGAGTGCTTGGTTCAGAGCTGTGAGCTAGTAGTGTGCATGCAGTAAATCTTAGTGTGATGTGTTTAATACAGAGCTGGAGTGTGCATGTAGTGTGCATGTACATATTTGATTTATTATTTATTTGAATGCACTGTTTATACCATTTTACTTTCTGAACCCTCAGTAGTCTTGTAGCTGAAACCCTCCTCTCTCTCATACACATGGATCTATAACAAAGTGAAGGATTTTAGCATCTATGCTGCAGAAAATGTGACAGCAGTGTGTGTTTATGGCATTCTAAAGTTCCTAACAGTGTTGTCCTGGCAAGTGTCATGACAATTATGACCGTGACATATTAGGAATCTACAGGTATTGCTTACCCCAGCAGCAGTCTGAGGACACGATCACTAGCTTTGGATGGATTTCCATGGCAGCCAGGGGCAGTGCAGAGTACTCTAAGAGCAATTATGGAGTCACATGTTAAGGTCTTTTTATGAGACTAGTTGAATAGTTAAAAAAAAAAAGTTTAGTGAAATAGTAACTCCCCCCCCAAAAAAAAAAAAATTAAAAAAAAATGTCAAAATAGTGCCATTAAGAAGTGCAACTTGCCTGACAAAAAACAAGTCCTCATATGGTTACGTTAAAGTAAAACATTCGGGGAAAAAATTGGGGCAATAAGGTGTTAAAATTCTTAAAACATACAGGTGCACTTTAAGGCTATGTTCAAACAACATAAGTTCAGTAGTAATCACGGCCGTTGTTGCCGATATTCAACAACGCCCGTGATTAATACCCAACCTAGTGTACATTGTGCTACAGGCTAAAGGAATCCCGGCCAGAGTGTATACACGTCAGTTTTCTGTGGCCGCTATTCATTGAATAGCAGCTGCAGAGAACCTGTCAGTTCACATAATGGAGCGTGCGGCAGTGGCAAAGCGGCCATTCTGTGATCCAGCCAGGTCTTAGAACAGCCGGTGTTTCACTGAATGTGAACATGGACTAAGGCATCTAGCCAAATCCTGATATTTTTGATAGAAAGGAGTCTGTGAAAACAGGTATCACTAGAGATGAGCGAAACTCGAGCATGCCCGAGTCCATCTGAACCTGAGCGTTTGGCATTTGATTTGCGGTAACTGCTGAACTTGGATAAAGCCCTAAGGCTATGTGGGAAACATGGATATAGTCATTGGCTGTATCCATGTTTTCCAGACCACCTCAGAGCTTTATCCAAGTTCAGCAGCCCCCGCTAATCAAATGCCGAACAATCGGGTTCAGATGGACTCAAGCATGCTCAAGGTTTGCTCATCTCTAGGTATCACCCATCGTGTTTTACTACAGTGTAGAGATTTAAATCTTACTCTCATGGTAATTAAAAAGTCTTTCATTTAAATCCTAATTAAACACTTAGAATTTGTAAGGATTTATACTAAATGTCTGCTGGAGTGTGACTCTGACTTTGAATTATCCTGTGCAGCAAAGTAAACTGCCATGTAACAATACTTTTATGTTCATAGCATTACTATTGACAAATTCAGGGTGCATCCACACAAGATTGATATGCGGCAGATTTTCTATAGTGGATAGTCGGCAGGTTTTCAGGCAAATGTGGAGGGGAAAAACTCACCAAATTGTACAGATTTTTTGTCTATTATTTAAACTGGAAAAAAAATCATTATGTAAAACTCTTTGATCACATTTCCACAGCAATAACACATTTTACTTAGATTTGTTAAAGGGATTATCCAGCATTAGGAAAGCAGTGCCACTTTCTTCCAGAAACTCTTCTCCTCACTCTTCTCCTCAGGTTGTGTGTGGTTTCGCAGCTAAGTGAATGGAACTGAGCTGTAATACCACACACAGCCTGAAGACAAGTGAAGTGCTCTATAACAACTGTGTTTTTCTAAGGCTATGTTCACACAACGTCAAAAAAAGAAAAAGAGCGTCCACTTTTTCTACTTAAAAAGACATCCATTATTGCCGTGATTTATTGTGCTTCCATGCATTGAAATCAATGGAATGATGAACATCCAGTCTACACAGTGTATATAAAGTGGCGGATGTTATCTGCTTGGACGTCAAAAAACGATCATGTTGATTATTTTCGGATGTCTTTTGAAAGTTGTTCACACGCAGTTTTTCTTTTTTCAACGTCCTTACTATAAAATTAGATGGACTTTTCTAGAGATGAGCGAACCTCGACCATGCCCGAGTCCATCCGAACCCGATCGTTCGGCATTTGATTAGCGGTGGCTGCTGAACTTGGATAAAGCTCTAAGGTTGTCTGGAAAACATGGATACAGCCAATGACTATATCCATGTTTTCTACATAGCCTTAGGGCTTTATCCAAGTTCAGCAGCCACCGCTAATCAAATGCCGAAAGTTCGGGTTCGGATGGACTCGAGCATGCTCGAGGTTCGCTCATCTCTAGACTTTTCAATTAAGGACAAATCCAAAGGCAAGTTAGTCCATCTAAACTAAAATAATGTACCAACAGCCGTCATTGCACTGACAAGTGGCCAAACAGTGAAATGACGAATGTCATTTAAAACTCAAAATTAGAGGGAAAAAAATGTTATGCGAACATAGCCTAAGGCCATGTTCATACAGCCTAAGAGACCGGCCATTCCCTGACCAGGCTGGGTCACGGAACGGCCGGTCTCTGAGAAGATCATCTCGGCTGGTACTGCAGTTTTTGCTCTTTGCTGTTTTCTATACCATCTTGTTTAATAAAATATTTGATTGGAAAAAAAAGAAGTGAATGGAGCTTAATTGTAAACCACACCTCAACTGGAGACATGAGTCATGTTGTCTCTGGAAGAAAGTGGCCAGGTTTTTGTAGTGCTGGATAAACCCTTTAAGTAGTTGTGATTGAGTATCTACATAGGGCCCCTTTAACACACTTCGTAGTTTTGAACCAATTAGTTTAAATGGCTCTGTTAACACTTCTGTACATGTTATGGGGTCGTGATCCATGCCACAAAAAAAGGAAAGAAAAAAAAAACAGGCAGGTCCTAGTTCAGACAATTGTGGCATGGAATCCACAGAATGGATCTGCGGATTGCAGGTGTGTGAATGAAGCCATCCGTAGGCTGTCTGTAGCTATTGATCCATGCCTATGGACAGTCCTACAGAAAGGTGTGAATGTAGCCTTGGGCAATGTATTCCAGTCCTGTAGCTATGTACAGTTATACTAAAAATGATTCAGAAACCTACTGACTTTTTGGTATAATTGCAAGAAATTCTTACAATCCCTTACTGAGTGCTGAACTAGTTGTGCTCTTACCTTCTATGAAATATTTGAAATATTATTTTGACAAGCGATTCCTAATTAGTAAGGAAAATATTTCAAAATAAGTACATTATTATGCCAAGTTAAATACATTAATGGCAAAAGCCCAGAGAAAGTTTACATATTAATCTAAACCTGCTGCATAAAATGGTGGCGCTTTCCTTTGTGATCTGTAAGATAAAACAGTAAAGTGAACTGTATTCTGCTGCTAAAAGGATTATTCATTTTGCACAAATATTTTTTATTTATTTATTTATTTATTTATTTTGGGGGGGAGGTGGAATGTTAATAGGTCTCCTGGTTGGGAAATTTATTATAGTAAGAACTGTGGAATTCTTGATTATCCCCAAGGTGATGCTGCAGATGAATAACTCTAATGCTTTAGGGTTCCCCCACAAACAGGGGTGGGCTATAATGAGTAGAGACATAGTACAGCCCTAATCTGAACTTACACCACTGACCACATGTACACCAGAAGTCCCCAACTGGGTGATGGTCACTACACTATGTGCACATAGCTTACACTATACAAGGGAAGTCAGACAGAACAGGAGAGAACCAAACAGGAATGACAGGGACAACAAAAAAAAGAATAGTCAAAATGTAAGCCAGGGGGCAGCATCAGATCCAGAACAGAAGCTATACCAAGCAGGGTGAAACCATCAGATGATCAGGGTCCAAAGTGACAGGCAGGTAGATTAAGACTGCTAATGCGGCTTAGCAAAACAATTCACAGGGGGACTTCCGGTTCCGGCGCTGCTATTTGAGGAAGCAGGGTGGAGAGCTCCCGCGTACCCGTCATCTCTAAACCGCCGAGACATAGAGCCAAGCTGATCCTGACCCCGGCTGCTGGTTTCGGGGGACGCAGTGGACTCCCTAGTGCCGCAGTGTATGGATCGATACGTCCTCCGGAGCACACAGAAGCTTCCCGCAGCGGAAACAACTGACCCCCCCTGTCACGCCACAGCAAGCTAAGATGGCGCCGGCGGCGCACAGCGCCATACAAGCAGGTACCGGAGACAGTGAGGAGGAGCTGGCCGGGACCCAGCAGGGAGTCTCGGAAGCTGCGGACCCACACATAGCCCAGGTACTACCCACACTGAATGTTGGCTACCACAAATTGGCAGCCGAAGTGGCTCTGAAACTGTTGCCGGACATACAAAAAGCGGTGGAGGGCGCCATTGTAGCCTCACTTACCCAGCTCCAAGCGGATTTGGCACATACTAATGCGCAGGTGACTACCCTGGAGACCTCGGTCACGGCATTGCGGGGAACCAGTGCTGATCTTCAGCATGCGCTGGCCTTACACCAGCAGGAAATTATCACACTGCATTCTAAACTGGATGATCTAGAGAATAGATCAAGGCGCAGCAACTTGAGACTCATAGGGTTGCCAGAGTCTGTACGCAGTACTGAACTGTTCCGTGTGTGTGAAAAGGAGCTGCCAGAAGCTTTGGGACTGGGATACTATTGCAGAGTGGAGAGAGCCCACAGAATGGGCCCTGAACCTGCCCGCGCCAAGCGTACGGATCCAAACTTGCCTGCGCGACCGCGGCAAGTGATAATGAAATTGCTGGACTATAACAATAAAGCAGCTGTGATTACAGCCTTCAGGCGGAGGGATGAAGATATAATGGTGAGAGGTTATCGTATCCTATTGTTCGAGGATTTTTCGGCAGAGGTAGTGAAAGAGAGGCGTGCTTTTAGTAGCATCTGCACTTCCTTGTACAGGAAGAAGTTGCGTTTTCAACTCCAATACCCTGCAATTTTGCGTGTCTTTCATGAAAATGGGTCTGTGGATACCTACACCTCCCCGTCGGATGCGGAGCAGGCATTGCAAACATGGGAGCGACAAGAATCATCTTTGAGGCGCTCGGATGAATCCTTGCAAGGACAGAACAGCACCACAGCCTGTGGAGATCCACTGCCACCTCGGTCACCCCGACGACAAAGGAGGGATATGCCGCACCGTAGTCCACGGGAAGACCAGTCACGTTGAGTACATCATTGACTGTCCGTGGGATTATCATCTACGGTATTGCATTATCTCTGGAAATTCAGGCTGAACGTCCCTAGAGATCCAGTGTGCATTTATTGTTGGGATGGGTTAACTCACTCTCCTATTGGCTGTGGGGGCAAGGACTACGGCCCGTGAGATGACAGCAGCGGGGTGCAACCAGTGTGTATAACAACTTTATTGCGGATGCACATCGATATCTATATTTTTGTTCTTCTTTTGTTTTGGTGGGCGGGTAGAGTCTAATGTAGGGATGGCGGGTCTCCACGCTGAGCTCTCATAGTAGAAAAAAGTGAAGTTCAGAGCTCAGTATCACCACCCACAGTAGATAGGGTAGAAGTGATAGAGCGTTCTTGATACCCGTTACTGTAGTTACAGTTGATGTTTATGACATTTTGTCTCTGTTCTGGTCTCCCTAGGCATTTGGTCTAGAGGGCATATTTACTTTTCCTTGCATATTGTTATTGATTGTCTTGCTCTTTCTTGTCCTGTTCAGTCTGTGCCCCCTGTAGTGTCTGTGTCGTATATGTCCTTTTACCCTCCTTCTTAATTCCATTTCTCAGGTCACTGGTGCTTGGCACTTTTGTACGTGGATTGTAGTATCATGAGGATTATTTCCTGGAACGTGAAGGGACTGCGGTCCCCTAATAAGCGCTCTGCTTTGCTGAGACACCTTAAACGGTTCCGCCCAGACCTAGTCTTGCTCCAAGAAACGCACCTAACTGAAGGTGATTTTATCCGCTTACAAAAGTTCTGGGTGGGTAAGGTTGTGGGTTCCTCAGCGAAGGAGGGGAAGGCTGGAGTTTTAATCTTATTTGCCAAAAACTTCTCTGGATCAGTGTTGGATGTGCGGGCTGATGGCGAAGGCAGGTGTGTCCATGTGTTGCTCGAGGTGGAAGGGGCTCAATATAGCGTTTACAATCTGTATGGCCCAAATGGGGACAACAGGTCCTTCTTCAGGGACATGGGTCAGTTGCTTCAGGCTGACACAGTGGCCCAAAAGATTGTGGGGGGAGATCTAAATACCGTCTTAGCTGTGTCAGAGGACAGACAAAGTGGGGACTCACGGGGTCCCATGCCACGCTCTAGAGATAAACTTCTGGGCCCTTTTTTGGAAGCCCAGCGTATGCATGACCCATGGCGTCTTACACATCCGGATAGTAGAGAGTTCACTCACTATTCGAATGTGCATAATTCCTGGTCACGTATCGATTACCTGTTGGTCAGTGATACATTATTAAGCAAAATGGTGTGCTCAGAAATATTAGACATGGTGATCTCTGACCATGCACCTATACAAATAGATCTACATGACTCCTTTCCAAAAGGGACTGATTATTTATGGAGATTTCCCTCCTATCTTGTTAAAGATGATAGCTTCCTTGAGACCATGAGGGGATGGTGGACAGAGTTCAGCACATACAACGCGTCACATAGAGATAATGTACCATTATATTGGAGTACTGTGAAAGCGGTCCTGAGAGGACGTCTTATTAGTTACATTTCCTCACTACGCAAAAAAGTCACTCAGCACTATGCTGAAGCGAGCAAAAAATTGAGGGAGGCGTACACAGCCTTTCTGCGGGACTCGTCTGGTCCCTTCATGGCAGCATGGAAGCAAGCCAAGCAGACCTTTGACTTGTGGCTTGATAGGAGGGAATGAATGCACTGGTCGTACTACCAAAACGAACTATTCAGATTTGGCAACAGCGCTACGGACGGATTCGGGACAGGTTGTCTCTGATCCGCAGTTGGTGAACACGGTGCTGAAAGATTTTTATGCTAACCTTTATAGTTCCACTCCCCGGTCACAGGAGGATAGGGCCAACTTCCTAAATAATATCAGACTCCCCACCCTTTCGCAGGAACAGCTGGAATGTTTAAATGCTGATGTGACGGAACAGGAAGTGAAGGCAACTATTAAGGCACTTCACAATGGCAAAGCACCGGGACCAGATGGTTATTTGGGGGAGTTCTATTAGGCTCTCCTGGATCCTGTAGCGCCGGTTCTTACCAGCTTGTTCAATCATATCTTGCATACAGGAGAATTGCCTGTCCACTCTGACATAGCTCACATTAAATTGTTGCTGAAACCGGGGAAGGACCCCCTGGATCCCAACTCGTATAGACCAATATCATTAATAGATCAGGATATGAAGATTCTGTCCAAATTATTGGACGAAAGGCTAAGTGGATTTCTGGGGGATCTGGTGGGTCCTTCACAGGTTGGTTTTGTCAAAAACAGGTCTGCAGTGGCCAATATTAGAAAGGTCCTCACGGTCCTCGATTGGACTAGACACCTCCCTCCGCCGTCCCAGTCTCCTATTCTTTTAGCGTTAGATGCCGAAAAGGCTTTTGATAGTGTGGACTGGGGCTGGTTGGGGGAGGTGCTTGATAGATTTGGCGTACAGGGACAATTCCGCACCTTCGTGAATTGTATATATTCCAGCCCTAGGGCGCGAATTCATACTGCGGGCTTTTTGTCTGCACCGTTCCAGCTGTTCAGGGGTACTCACCAGGGGTGCCCTCTGTCCCCTCTCCTTTTTGATCTGGCGTTGGAGCCTCTGGCGAGATCCTTGGAGGATTCTAATGTTTACAAAGGAATTATGGTAGGGCAAGCAGAAATAAAACTCACGCTCTTTGCGGATGATGCGTTATTATTTGTGTCGGATCCTAAGGCTCATCTGGGGCCATTGATGGCCCATATAAATCATTTTGGATCATTCTCTGGATATCGCATCAACGCCGCAAAGAGTGAGGTTCTGATGCTAGGGAAACTGTTACCCCCACAATTTTGGGCCTCTCATGGTCTGGGTTCCCAATCGGTGAAATCCCATATAACTTATTTGGGCGTACGGATTGGGAAAGAACCCAGCTCTTTATATACATTGAATTACCCACCACTCTTTACCAAAATCATAAGAGAGCTGAGACGGTGGACCCACCTGCCTTTGTCCTTCATGGGGCGCTGTCATCTCATAAAAATAATAAGCTTTTCTAAACTCCTGTATCCTATGCAGACTATCCCGGTCCTTCTGAAGCACTCCGATGTACGTCGCCTCACCTCAGAGTTTACGGCTTTTATATGGCAGGGGAAAAAAAACAGAATTGCACTGCAAAAACTAATGCTTCACCGGGTGGTGGGTGGTGTGGGGTTTCCCAATATTAGAGGCTATAATTTAACCTGTTTATTTAGACGTGTTCGATTGGGTACATGCCACCAGTCAGTTTTCCAATACTCAGCTGGAGTCAGAGCTGGTAACTCCCTGGAGTCTGTTGGCATGTCTCCACTCAAGAGTGTCCTCCCTCCCTCCCCCCCCCCCCCCCCCCCCCCCGAATAAAGGGTTCATTGGTGATCAGAGACACCGTTATTGCTTGAAGGGAAATCAGAAAATTATTTAAACTCCCCTACCTGATGAATAAGAAACTCCCCTTATGGGAACATCCCAATTTTCCCCAGGGTAGAGATGATCGCCAGTATGAGTTGTGGAGGGCCAAGGGTATCACGGAGGCAGTACACCTTATGAATACAAGTGAGAAAAGATGGATGACTACCACGGAAGTACGGGATACATATGACCTGCCATCCACACATTTCCTACAGATCTTGAAAGTGACCTCCTTTTGTAGGAGTAGGTTACGAAATGTGGCAAAGGAAGCTGTGACCACTTCCTTTGATGAAATCATAGGTGTACGGCCTAGGCAGATTTCCCTCTCAGATCTTTATGGGATATTGCGCAATGATTTTCTAAAGGTGTCTGCTTCCAATTTGTTCTCTAAATGGATTGATGTGATACATGATCCGGATATTGGTGATAAGATTGGGCAGGGGTTGGTAAAAGTCAGAGCATGTGTGATCAATGAGCGCTGGAGGGAAACATACTTTAGGATCATACACAGTGCAATCTATGGTTTCAATTTTCCAGTGTCGCCACAATTCCCAGATCGCATTACGGCGTGTCCGAAATGCAAGGTGAATGCCACTGATTTCTGGCATGGCCTATGGTCCTGTCCGATGTCGCAAGAGTACTGGAAACAAATTATAGTGTATGTTAAGGCGCACTGGAATATTGACTTAAAGGTCGAACCTCAGGGCTTGATTTTTCATTACAGTGACCCCGCTGAGGGGGTATGTGTACCTGTGAAGTCCATCCCTCTCATGTTGCACGTGGTATTGTTGGCGGCCAAGCGGCTTCTTCTCGATCACTGGCTGCAGCCAACTACCCCCTCCACCCCTGAGCTGGTCAACCTCCTAAAACACCCGCTTGGTATCGACAGAGTGGAAACGGAGCGGCACAAGGAAAAGGGTGTGACAGTTTTTTTCAAGAAATGGAGGTCATTCATACAAAGTCACTATACCTGTCATGATCGCGCCTGAAAAGGCATCAGTGCCACCCTCTGCTGCGAAGATTCGACCTCTGCGCCAAAGACTGCGATTTTGGCCATAATCTTCCTGTTTCTGTGTTTTGTTTTGCTTTGTGTGAACTCTGGTTTATTGCTCACCTGGGTTGGGAGACACACCCGACTTCACCTGCTGAGTTCTGTCTGGCCATGTCAGGGTTAATCTGTGTTTTGGTTCTGCTGTGACTGACAGGTCTTCCTGCCAGTGGATCTGTGTTGTTCTCAGCTGTTTGTGCTTGGAGATCAGGGGGATGGTCCAATTATGTTCTAGATCAGAACCCTGGCCTCCTATATAACTACCTCAGTCTTGGATATCATTGCTGGTTATTGACTTAGTCTCTGCCTGCTTGTGGATTCTGTTTCTTTGCATCTCCTGACTACTGCTTTGTGTTCTGACTATCCTTGCTAGCTGCCTGCCCCTGACCATATCGCTTGTTTGTTGACTCTGATTATAGGATTGTGATTTTGTACTGTGCTGCCTGATTGTTGTGACCCGGACTGTCGACTATTCTTTATTGTGTTTTGTCTGTCTGTCTTGTCTTTGTGTCCCACGTATCCAGGCCAGGGATCGCCGCCAAGTTGTCCGCTGCCATTTAAGGGCAGATTGCGGCAATTAGGTAGGGACAGTGGGAGGGGCTGAGCTCAGGGCTCACTGTCTCTGTGTGTCTGGTGTCACCGGTTCCTAACAATACCACTTTAGAAATACATGACATAGTAAAACCATTCAGGTACACTACTTGGTATCTGAAGGCGGACTTGGCAGGCTCTCTGGGTCTGCTCAGGCTACCACCCCGCAGGCCTGCTGGGGCTGCTGACGGGGCTTCGGAGTCATTACTTCCTGACCCGGATTGAGCCTTAGTGATCCTGGAGGTTGTACTGGCGCTTTCTGAAGGGACAAGTGTACCATCATCTGGAGAACCTGTGATGTGGGTTAGCTTGGTATTGGAGGTTATTCCTTTCCCCTCTCCTTTTTCTTACCTTCCCCCCTCTTGTGTCCTTGCCACCTTTCCCCCAGTGTGTCTTAACTTCCCTTTTATGTTACATGTATTTCACTTATGAGGTCTGGCCTAAAGTGGACATAATCGCCTAAGGGTCATATATTTGAACGCCTTGTGCCTAAGAAATGGGTCACATATAGGTTCAGTGTCATGGACAACGATTTGTTGTTTTCAGCTATGCTTTCTCTGTTTATATGTTTCTTTGTGTACACTTCTACTTTCCATGTTGGAGAGGGATGTGTTCCAACATTTGTTTTATGTTCCCCAAAAATGTCAAAAATTTCAATAAACAGAATTTGAAAAAAAAAACAATTCACAGGTGACTGAGATGAAAAACCAGAGTGCCAGTGAGAGCATGGGGCACAGGTGCAGAGCCTGATTGGCCCAGCACCTAGCTTCCTGATTGGGCGGTCTACCCTGCTTCCTACTCTGATGACCAATCCTGACATCATTTGGGCTGGTGGCCGGGGTAATGGAACCACTCTACCGACACTGCCCCCGCGAAGATGGGATAACCATGGACAGTAGGTAAATCAGTGAAAGTGCTATATGTACAACCTGTGGAGTTTCACAGGGGTCAGTAAATAAGGGGACCACCTTAATAGCAGCTTGTTTAAGAGACAGAATGGTGGATGAACTTTAAGGAGAGCAAGGGGTCGATATAGTGTTGTCTATTTCCCTACATAGTCTGAAGCTGTCAGCACTGATTGGACAGCGTCACAATCCGTAAGGACGTGCTCCATTGACATGCCGAATGGTAACACCAAATTGTCAATTTATTTATAGGTTTGTATAAGCAATAACAGAGAAACAGCACAATTTGCCATAAATAGGTACTCCAGGGCTACAGATCCTCTTAATGTCTTAAGAACAGAAATTTAAAGGGAATCTGTCATCATTTCTATGCTCTCTGAACTGAAGGCCATTGAGGAGGTTTCTGGTGGTTTCTGCCTGCCCTGGAAGCCTTTATAGATCTCTTTATACCCAAAGAGTGCTGGGATGGGAGAAGCCACCAGGACCGCCCCTATGACTCTTTGTTAATAGGTCCCATTAATTACATGTGTGTGTTGAAATATTATGTTATATTGACAAGAAAAAAAAAACTAAGTGAAGAAAAAGATATACATAATATCCAGACTAAGTAGAAATAATTAGGTTGGCTGTAATGTGGATCAGGAAGAGGAAAGGACAAGTGTTCCTATATTCCTATAAATATCACTATTTCCATAAGCAATTTATATTTAAAGTCATGCCTTGTGCCATTCTAAAAAATAATATCCTTGAAATGCCATGTGGCACATAAGATAATGCCACTTAAAATAACCACCATATGCTTTTTTAGATCCTGTGCAAATTCTTACAACTGTTTAAATGGCATTATCTCTGTAACCACTTGGAGTTGGAAGACAGGCGTGATGTCTTTTTGGAATCTAAGCTTTCAAAGTAATATACTTCTTATGCAAATGTAATAAGGATATTGAGATACTGTCCCCCACAGTAAGCAGAATATAGAAAACAACATAATCATATTGTGTTATGTGTGCTATACCCTCAAGGTAAGATTACCAGTGTTTTCTTTGTGCCTTTCAGATATGTTTCTCTTTTTGTATTGTTATTAGCTAGAACCAAATAATTTTAGGAAACAGAAATAGACAACCATATCTTCCCTCAAGTTGTAATAAAAAGGAAGTGAATAAATAAATATACAGCTAAGTTTTTTTAAAATTGTCTATGATGGATTCAGGAAAGTGAAAATGCAATATAAATAATCTTATTTACAACAAGTGGCAACAGATGATAACCAACGTCCTCCTTATTCATCGAGTTTCTGTGAATTGTTCATTAACGTTTCTATCATGTACAGGGTAGACTGACAGTGATCTGGGCCACCTGGAATTCATGTTCACGGGCTCTCTTCAGCTCCTGCATTGTCAGGAAGAAAGCAAACTGTGAATGTTGAAGAGTGGAGTATAAAAAATATACAAATAAGAATATGATCATGTTTTTTAATAGAGATGAGCAAAGCAGCCGGAAATTTGTGAATTTTTGGTCAGTCGTTAGGATTCACGAATCAAATCTTAACGAATTTCATTAAAACAGCCAAAACTATAGAAGCTACAGTACTGGAACTTTTACAGAAGTGCAAATTTGTTAAAATGTCAAAAATCGGAAAATCAATTTAATTAAAAACAAAATGTCAATCATCCAATTTCCGCCATTCCTCTGCTCTCTGTCCCTAAATCGCTCTGTTAGTCTCTCCATGCTCTGCTCTTACTGCCTGCTGCCATCCTGTTCTCTCTTCCACACACTGCTAACTCTATTAACAAACCTCTTAAATGGAAGGGGAAGGGGAAGTGCTGACATCACAGAGAAGCCTGCAGCTGATTGGATGGGAACCAGGGACCCAAGGAGGCAATTGTACACCACCAGTGTCTCCCAGAAGCAGAACATTGTTTTACCCATGGAGGAATTCTCATATGTGTTGTTGTAGGATCAAAAGGGTAATAATTCTCCTTGAGGAGAGCGTGATAAAGATGAATGAAGACTAACAGGCCATTGGGAATTCTGGGAAGAAAGGAGACCCATTTGTAGAGAGCTGTTTTGCCAATACAGAGCAGGGTGGCTGGCTGTTGAAAGACTATCTCCTTTGATCCAACAATAATAGGAATCGCAACAGCCAGCTAACACCCTGCTCTGTACTGCTGCAGAGGGCCAGAGTGCAGAAACCCAGAGAAGCAGGTGTTGGGGAGATGGAGCACCACGCAGGCACTTGTCACGATAGCCAAGAGTGGGACCTGCTGGCCACTCCTAGTTACATTGGCTAGTCACCACCACGGATACTTGGAGTTGCTGCTCTAGTGTAGAGTAGGAAGTCTCGCATAGCTGCAGGTGTTCAGTGCGAGTGACAACAGTGGAACAGAAAAGTTCAACCAAAAATAGTATACTGTAATGCTTTGAAGGACAGTACAAAATCGTACAGCTTCTGGAATACAATAGCCTCTTGTTCAAGGAGGCAATCCCTTCTGTGTGAGATAGTATTGATCTTCTCACATGCTTAGGCAAAAATATAGAGAGTCCACAACTCTCTGATTAGAGTTGGACAGTTTGTAGAAGACAATAGTTGCTTGTATTACTGAAATACACTTGTATTACATATAACAACTGCTTGAGATACAGTATACTTGAGAAAACACTATAGTTGAGTTGAGATACACTTGTAAAGCTGGTAGTTAGTAGGTTTGGCATTAGGTAAAATAGACTTTTGGGTGTGCAATAAGGTTAAGTTGCGATACTGACGCTACAGAATTAGGGCCTATTCAGACACAGAGGTTCCGCTGGTATCATCTTTTGCCAGTACAGAAAAGTCCTGAATCCACGGGAAAGGACATCCACCTACGCTACTGGGTGGGCTCGGAAAGACATACGATTAGGGAGTTCAGGTCAACCTAGTGAACGAGCTAGTTGTCCGGGAGACCCTCAAGGGACACACTAGCAACTTGCAATAGAAACTTGGCCTTTGCACTTGCACAGAGAGGACAATCCCCCAGTGTGAATAGGTTAGTGGTTAGCAGGAATCAGAAGACAGTGGCAGGAAATACACAATCAATAATAGAGAGATCAGTTGACCCTTATACTCTTTTAGCTATCTTTTAGCTGTGCAATAGAACAGTGACATCTAGTGGCGGGAGTTTCAAAATACAGACTTCAGTCTCAGAGGTTACACACAATACAGTACTGACCTATACTTGCTTAGAAATGACAATGGACCACTCTCTGGGGCGCTGCACTGCCAAGGGGTAATAACTCTGAAGCAGCTGTCTGCAGGTGGGTACTCTTTACTTCTGGAAAGATTTCTGAGATTTCTTGGCATATATCCCCACTTATGTTCTAAGTTTCTTAGTTGTAGTCAAACATTGACTGTAAGAGAAAGCTACCTTGAAACGGTGATGTGAGAGCTGTTTTGCAAATGCTGTCTTTTCAGATTTGCTGTTCAAAATCTTCTAGACATCATTACTAATGGAAAGCACATTTTCATAATGCAACACGACCAAGGGATATTAAAGGGGTATTTCCATTATCAAACATTCTCCCCTATCCACAGGTCACCCTATCAGATCAGTGGGATTCTGACTGCAGAAACCCCATGAACAATACTATGAACATGGGACTAGTGATGAGCGAACATCCCAATGTTCATTTTATACCCAGGACACAAACATAAAAAAAAAGATCGTTATCGGTTTGTGTTCGCTGAAAATTCACAAACAAATGACAAACAGACAGAAGCAGAAGCTTAAGTGCAAAGCGTAAATTACCCAGTTGTGTACATATTGCGTACGTTTCGGTACTGATTGTCAGGTGTAAATTACACAGTTGCGTACGTTTCTATAAAGGTTCTATTCATTTTAGTTGATACTATATTAGTTTCTATAAAGGTTCTATTCATTTTAGTGGGTACCACATTATTCCAATTTACTCTTGCACAAGCAACTGCTGCTTCCTGGATCACTTTTAGGGTAGAATATATCTAGAATGAAGCATGCATTAGAACAGGGATAAGCCCCCAGCTGTTGCAAAACTACATAACTGGACCGCCATCCCCAGTTACAGCATAATATAACTGTTTTAGGGTGCCTTCACATTTACCGGATCTGCAGCGGATCCTCACGCTGCGGATTCGCAGCAAGATCCACTGCGGATCCGGTACCATTCACCCTAATGATAGCACATACCCGCAGCGCTGTGAGTATGAGCTTTAACCCCCTGGCGCCCGCAGCCCTACCGCATCCCCGCCTCATGCAGCTCCACCACTGCCCCCATCAGCCCCGGCGCCCGCATCCCCAATCGCCGCCCGCCCGCATCCCCGATCATCCCCGCAGCCAGCACGCATCCTCCCCGCAGCCCGTCCGCATCCCCGCAGCCGGCACGCATCCCCAATCGCCGCACGCAGCCTGCACGCAGCCTGCACGCATTCCCCATCATCCTCGCAGCCCGCCCGCATAATCCCAGCTGCTGCGCCGAGGAGCAGGTAATGTATGCTCTCGGCGGCGGCCGGCAGGCTGCGGGGATGATGCGGGCAGGCTGCGGGCAGCGATCGGGGATGCGGGCGGGCGGCGATCGGGGATGCGTGCCGGCTGCGGGGATGCGGACGGGCTGCGGGGATGATGCGGGCGGGCTGCAGAGATGATGGGGGATGCGGGCGGCGATCGGGGATGCATGCTGGCTGCGGGGATGATCGGGGATGCGTGCGGGCTGCGGGGATGATCGGGGATGCGTGCGGGCGGCGATTGCGGATGCGGGCGGCGGGGCTGATGGGGGCAGCGGCGGAGCTGCAGGAGGCGGGGATGCGGTGGGGCTGGGGGCGCCAGGGGGTTAAAGCTCATACTCACAGCGGGATGTCAATCCCACTGCGAATATGTGCTATCATAGGGGGTGAATGGTACCGGATCCGCAGCGGTTCTCAGTTCGAATCCGCAGAAGTGAGATCCGGTAGGTGTGAAGGCACCCTTAAACAGATTCCTAATAAGTGGAAGAGAACTCTCAATGCCAACAAATGGCCATTACACTATTACAATATCAACTCATAGTAGGCTGTGTATGTGGCGTTACAGAACAAAAATTTGTAATTTAGCAACATGCATGAGGCCTCGATCTCTAAGGTTCTTTACTGAAGAATCTATCCTGTCATAACAAAGAATGGAGGTTATATATTACCAAGTAGCTATAGATTAAGTATATTATTATGTGACTCATTATGTGAGTCTATTCGTTTCTCTGAGTCTTTGAACCCCCATTAACTTGTATCACCTGGATACTCACTGGTGTCTAATAACTCCTCAGTGCTTCAATAAATTGTGTCAATCTTCAAAAAAGAGAAGCCAAATGCTAGCAAAAAACCACACCATTGTCTAATGAGCTTTAAACTTTAGATATAGAAAGTGCTCAGACGCTGGGTGGTAAATCTTGTTACACTATATTAAACAAGTCTAATAAAGAAATGGTATTTTAATTTAGAGCAGAGATAATACGTTGCCTTATAACATTAAACCCAAAAAGTCTAATTGCATTCAGTTTAATTGCAAAGTTCCACAGTAGCATTATCTTCAAAAGGTCAGAGTATCATGTGACTAAATTAAAGTGTGTACCAAAGGATTTTCCTGCTAGAGAACTGGAGAAATTATATTCACATGAAGTCCTCTGTAATTGTAATGAGGACAAAAACAGCAAATCCAGTATTCTCTGAAATAAGTACTGAATTTCAAATAAAGAGTCAACTTCAAAGACATCAGAAAATGGATATTTTTTCTGAGTTTTAAAGGTAAAAGACTAATTTTCTTTTATTTATACTTTGTCGGTTCAAAGATAATTACCCACATTGAAATCCTGCTATAGACAGTTCCTATCATGGACAAAGGTGGTAGCAAAGAGCACTTGCCTGCTGGTGAGTTCTGGTGTTTCGGAGGCTACTTGTCACGGTGGCCAGGAATGGTAACACCCACCCTCAGACACACGGCAACGGTGAGGTGCGAGATGTAGGTGCAAGTGCAGCGGCAGAGAAGACAGCATGACTTTAAGCAACTAATGTACTAAGTACTCTGCTGGGATGTGGTGAAGTGTTTCTGTAGTGTCTGAAGATATCCTCGTACTCACGTATGGTTGAGTCCAAGTTATTTCACCTAACCACCTTCTGCCCCACAGTGTCAGGTTTCCGTCCTAATGGGGTAGTACAAGTCTCAGGCCTTTGCTCTGGGTGGAGCTAGATAGTAGAATCCTTCCAACTAAGCTGAGCGTCAGTTAGTAAAAAGCTACTTGCTGGAACTGCACTCTACTGCAAGTACAGTCTTGATAAATCCTTCCCTTTCCTCTAGGTGGTCGACTGTCCTGTGAGATCTACGGCGTAGGCAAGGAGTGAGAATACCTTGTCTCCGGCTTCCCTGGGGGTCTGGTCTAGTAACCCATAAAGGTTGGGTAACTAGCTGGTCTGGAGCAACTATATACACGTCCTGCCTGACACTAACTAACTAGCCTAAAGAAAAATTGATACTAGAGAGGGAAAGGTGTGTGTAGCTGAACCTAGTTTTACCTGCAGCTATGCTGTGAAAAAGTGTGACACCTAGTGGTTGGAGTAAGGTACAGCAGCCTCCACTCCTAATTTTTGACACTAGAGTGATATGCTTTTACCTACGTGTAAGAAAAGAAAGAAAAACATGTAGTGGGACTGGAAAATATATTCTACTTCTTGCTGGACATAGAGCAGCTGATAAGTACTGGACAGCTTGAAATGTCTGTATAATTTTCTGACACCAGTTGGTTTTAAAACTCTTTCTCTTTCTCTACAGTCTCTTTTTAAACACCACTCAGGAAAGCTGTGATACTTTAATATAGCAAATTGTTTAATTGCTTCATGATTCTGGGAAACCCTTCTTCCATACACACGCACACTACACAACTTTTCGGATGCATTCCATTTTATCTATTTGTATGAATTGTGCTCTGTTAACCATTAGGGATGCATGTATGCAGTACACAGAAGAGCCTAGCTTATGGGTTTCTAATAATGAAATGTTGTGTTAGATCTCAATGACAGGTCTGAGGATCTATAAAAGTGAACCTTTACTTTGGGCGGTGATCGTATTCTGATAATACCTTCAGGGCTGCTGATGGGACAGGTCCTAGCAATTAGAAATTCCCTGTGGTTCCTTGTGTTATTATTAGAAAGCTGCGTGACCGCCGGCAATGATTCTGCTAGTAACACAATGTTAAGGAATTGCTGTTGATGCTATTCACAGTGAGGTATGTTTTACAGGTACAGTATCTTGACATTTTCACTTGACTAATGAAGTAAACAAATTCTGCACCATTCATTAGTTTTTTTCTTTAGTTATTTAGAGAAAGTGTAAACTGGAACAAAGCCTGTAGGTGGTTAGGCATGGTAATGCCACAACTTGTCATGGTCACATTCAGGTCGGCACGCAGCTTCCACAGGTTTCTCTTACAATTTGTGCCATGCAGTGAAAGGCAGATGCACAGCTGGAATACACCCTCTGCAGTGTTTTGGATATTGAGGAGTCAGACATGGGAGCATAGGAAGCAAAGCACAGGTTTTTTTTACCCCTTGTAAGTAAATCTTTCAGTGTAAGCATACCTCCCAACTTTTTGCATGACCAAAGACACTTGGGAGGTATGGTGT
Organism: Dendropsophus ebraccatus; assembly: GCF_027789765.1. Classification (NCBI taxonomy): domain Eukaryota; kingdom Metazoa; phylum Chordata; class Amphibia; order Anura; family Hylidae; genus Dendropsophus; species Dendropsophus ebraccatus. Next base: position 81,557,008 of record NC_091462.1, read on the forward strand.
AAGAGATGTCATGTCTTCCAATATCACAGATATGACAAAGGCCTGAGCAGGGAAGTGCCCTTTAGGGAAAACAAGGCAGTTTTAGGAGGACCCCCGAAACAGCCTCCACTTTAGCCCTTTGGAAGTGATACACAAGTCATTGGCTTCCGCACTGAGGGATGTACACTGGTTGGCTCTTAGCAAATTGTTCAAAACATTGTATTGACTGCAATGCCCACTGCAAGGTGCAGGTCCTAAGCTAATTCTGTGATATAGGAGTCACAACCTCTCTAGGTCCAGCCTAAAGCCTTAGAAGGTCCAGATGTGTTATATTGTAGGGCTCCTGTACAACTTTACCCAAAAGCCACTTTTCCCTTCATCTGTATCTCTTCTTTTTCTTGTGTAATCCATAAGAATGGACAAGGATTGATGCTCGGGGATAGGGAATCATTTCTTTGCAGGAGTTACTAAATTCCTTATGATGCTGGTGCTCTTCAGTATGAAAGAGACCACAAGTGTCGCCGGTCCTCTATAGTACTGAGGCTGCAAATGAAAAAATCTACAGTTGAGGATTTGCTGCAAATTTTGGTGCAGAAGTGCTGGCGATTTTTTGCTTTAGTAAATCTGCAGCATATCTACCCTATGTAAACAATACCTTAAACTGGATCCGAAGTAGAAGCTTGAGTTTAAAGCGTAACTGTCATTTCAGGGTCATTTTTCTGAAAACATTAAATATCAACAGTACAAGCGATTTTGAGAAACTCTGTAATAGGTTTTATGTACTAAAAGAGTTTCCTTCTGGACTGAAAAAGCAATCTCCCAGCCTCCCCCCTCACATCAAATGAAGCAGGATTTCTGTCTCCATTATGTGGCTATGGAGAGGGGAGGGGCTGTTAGGAGTGACTGAGCATGGAGGATTTCTGCACAGCACAACACCCTGCAATCTTCTCTCAGTAAGTTCATAGATAAGCACTGACCTTTCTGACACCTGAATTTAGCGTTTTAGGTGCCCAGACAGTCTAGAAACAGCTGACCTTCATGTCACCTCTTCCTGCTCCCTCATCTCCCTCAGCCCCTCCCCCCTTCATAGGCTTACAATGGAGAGAGCAAAACCCGTCTTCACTGGCTTCTCTGAAATGAATGAAGATGTGTTTGCCTGATAATGCACAGATAAGAAGTCAGGGGGGGAGGCTGGGAGATTGCTTCTTGAGTACAGAAGGAGGCTTTTTTGGCTGATGAAACCTATTACAGAGTTTCTTAAAATCGCTTATACTACTGATTTCTGCAATAAAAAAAAACATGACAGTTACTCTTTAAGGCTATGTTCATGGATGGTATTTAACAGCCATTGTTATCAAATGATGGCCGTTATTTGTTGTTAAATAATAATAAAAAAGCCTGACACTTTGGTGGTGGTGGTTTGTGTGTGTGTGTGTGTGTGTGTGTGTAGCCTAAAAATGTAACTGTAACTAACTAATATTCTATTTGCTATATGAAATTTGGCAGTATGCTATTCTGTAGACTATTCCTTACACCTTGTGGGTTACCAGGTAGCTCCAGGTCTCCGCTTAGACCACCACGCTGGGAGATGCCTGTCATTGCCATTATGTAAACAATGAAAATTACATTCTTACATTGAAATTGGCAAGGCTTCAGTGTAAACACTGTGACCATGCCTTGGGCCACAATAACATACAGTGTATGAGTTGGCATACACTAGAGAGATGGTTTTTCATTGTTATTGCCTAAATGTCATGTTTTCACTATCATCCTAATTCCCTGAACATATCTATCCATCTGACACAAAATGTATACTTACCAGAGGAGAAAATGACAAAATGAGTTTGGACTTTCTTATGTGGGTGAACCTCTGATAGTGGCTTTGCCTAAGGATCTAGGGCATGGTTTATTACTGTCAAAGGCAAATACAGCTTCACTATTTTGTTTTCTGCCAGTAGACCCTGCAAGGATTCTCAATGTTCTCTAATACCGCCACTGTGTTACTCTTTAGCACATTCTAAAAAGCCAGGAGGGTTCACAAACGCTGCACATTAGTGGGATCTATTGTTTGGAAACATGGATACGGCTATAAAACTAATTTTGGGTATATAAACAATGGCAATGTCATAATATGTTTTTGTTGTATTAAAAACATCATTAACCCCTTCACATCAGCCATACCGCTATATACGTTTCTGCTGCATATGCCCCGTGCAGCAGGAACGTATATAAACTTGACTCCTCTTGACTGTGAAGGGGTTTTAATGTGTGCAGGGCCGTTTCAATGTGATTGGGCCTGCACACATTCCTGTCCCCAGACCCGGGCATGACATGCAGCCACGGTCCTGCAGCTGCCTGTCATTAACCCCTTTAAGACAGCGATGCATAGTGATTGCAGCGTATAAGGTAGTCAGTGACAGGACAAGCACTTGTCACTGACTGAACGGGACCCCTGCAGCCATGCAGTCATGATCACTTGTACCGACAGGCAGGGGTAAGCCACTTACCTCCCTCCTGTCAAATCAGCGATCTGTAGAGTCTGCTCTCAGGCAGACCCTATGCACTGATCGCTGATAATACTGCAGAATGTTATGCTATGGCATAGCATAGATCAGTACATGCAATCAGAACATTGCAAATATAAGTCCCCTAAAGGACTTATATAAGTAATATAAAATGTGTTTAAAAAATATTTAAAAAAAAACTAATAAAAAGATCCCACTCCCAATAAACATTTATATTACCCCCTTTCCCATTGTACAAATAAAAATATAAAAAATAAACATATTACACATCATAACATGTGGCATTGTCCGATCTATTAAAACGTAACAATATTGTTTCCGCTCAGCGTAAATGAAAAGTGGGAGAAAAAACCACCAGGATTGCTGATTTTTTTATTTAATATATTAGAAAAAAACAATGTGTTAGGAATGTGACTTTGCGCTCCTCGGTCCGTGTCGGGCACCCGAGGACGTGCTGAGTTTGTCTGTTGTTTGCACTGAATATTGTCTGAATTGTGTCTTACTTTCCAGCCACACCTGCTTTGCCTGTCAGATTTCTGGCGGTGCAGGGGTTACTGAACTGATAGGTCTGTTCAGCTGATCTTGGTGCTAGGATCAGAGCTGGTCCAATCAGCTGCTGGACCTAGTCTCTGATCCTGGTTAAAAAGCAGTCAGTTGCTCCATCCCCGCTGGCTATTAGTTGTTACTAGTCCGAGCTCCCCTGCTCCTTTCCCAGCGTCCCTGCCCTTATACACTTGCTTTTGCTCTGCCAGTTTTCTAACCTTTTGCCTGACCTCCGACTATCCGCATTTTGTATTTTGATTTTGTACTGCGTTGTCCGTTTGGTTTGACTTGGCTAGCTGACTATCCTCCATTTTGTTTGTTTGTCTGTCTAGGTTCTGTGTGTTCACCTACTCAGCGTAGGGACCGACTCCGTGGTTGTCCCCGGCCATTTAGGGCCGTGCGTGGCAAGAAGACAGGGACATTGGTTGGTTCAAGTTCAGGGCTCACTGTCTTGTCCGTATCTCCCCAGCCTAACACAATGCTCTTACACCAATATGATACCAATAAAAACAAGACATCAAGGCGCAAAAAACTGCACCCCAACCAGCCCTGTGTAACGCCTGGATCCACTGAACCGTCACTAGCGATGGTAGTAACCGCACCAGGGAGCGGAGTCTTAGGGGCCGCTGGTTTTCACCAGAGCCCGCCGCAAGGCGGGATGGACTTGCTGCGGCAGGCGACCCCCAGGTCGCTACCCCTGGCTTGGTTGCTAGTGACAGCAGGCAAGGCGTGGCAGGAGCAGTAGGCAGAAGATAGTACAGGCAGAGGTCTGTAGGCGTAACTGCAGGTGGCAGGCAGTGCTCAGGAACAATGGGTAAGCAGCGGACAGGGACTAGGGACCGGGACAGCGGACAGGGACTAGGAACAAGGACTGAGGTCGGGAACAACAGGGAGCTGGGCTAAACGCTATGGGAAGCATGTAGAGGCTCCAACACAAGGGACAGGGCATTCTGGGATTTATAGGGAGTGATTGGTGCAACTTCCAATTAGGGGAGGACTGGCCCTTTAAATCTGAGACAGCCGGCGCGCCCTAGGAGGCGCCGGCCGGCACAGACGGAGACAGGAGCAAGGCGAGGTAAGGCGCCCCCCAGGGCGGAACAGGTAGCAGCCCCGGGTCCCTGCACATGGACCCCGGCGGCTGCATGGGGCGGAGAGAGGTCGCGGCGGCGGCCCGGAGCACGGGACGCCGCCACGCCCGTGACACCCTGTAGGTGGAAAAATTAGTGCGTTATGGCTCCTAGAAGACGAGGAAGAACATTACTTCAATATGACCTGCACATCTGGGCACCAATGACCTTCAGTCATGAATGATTTAAAAAGAATGGCCGTTCTTGTAAAAAATGAGTACACTCTGTAGAATCCTATAGGGAACAGCGGCCACTGTGCACACAATGTATTGCACAACAACCACTTTTCCCCTACGGCCATTGAAATAAGTGAAATGTCGATTATTTCTGGCCAGCAGACTATAAACAATGGCCACTGTTTACAGTCTGTTCACAGAATGTATGGCCATTCTCATGGCTGTATGTTGTATTGAGGTTAATGGCTAATTGAATTTCACACCCAAAGGTGCCCGCAATTCAAATAACCATTCAGTAATGTTTCTGATATGGCAGTATCTGCTGCATGAACGTGTGAAAATACAGCCGGTGCTGAGCTGTAATACAATAGCCACTCTATTACAGTGTGTGAACATAGTCTTATGGTGGAGCTGGATTGTGCCTCTTTTATTTTAAGTTGCAGATCTTTAATAGGCTTGGGGGGAGGTGATGGGGCAGTTTGGACACTGGGAGGGCTTATAGGGTGGTGTGGGCACTGGGGGGTTGTGATGGGGTTTGGGACATCATTTCAGGTTTCGCACAGGCAGCAAAAAACCTAGAATCAGCCCTGCAGCATCATATACAAAGCTTAATTATAAACAGATCAATGGTCAACTTTCAACTGGCCATATCAAGAGAGTAGCTAGAAACTGAGCCACAAAACAGCTCTTCTGATGAATTCCTGCACTATAAAGGTGGGTTTACATTACGGAATCCGCGCTAGTACGTGTTCATGGATGCGCACCTCTCTATGCGACACCATTCTATGCAAGAGTGGATTCCGCATTCCGCCAAAAGAATTGTGATGTGAATTTTTTTGGCGGATAGCCAATAGAATTGTGTCTATGGAGCCATTGGTAAGGCATGCGGCCGTGAGCACGTACTAGCAACAGGATCCACCGGAATTTATGCGCGTGGATTTCGTAATGTGAACCCACCCTATGTGTTAAAAAAAACATGTCCGCTGCAAAAAAAATCTGAAAAAATACAAATACAATAGGGCTATGCGTAATAAGATTATTTATTGTAAATATAAGCTACCGGTAGTTATGAAACACTAGCCGTTAGCAAGTAATAGGTCTCCAAAACCAATAATTATATATAACTATATACAAGAAGAGACAGTGATTTTGTCCGTTGTCACTAGACAGTCTGTGAAAGTGCTGTTCGTCTCTTGTTTATGACAACAATCAGTCACAATGACCTCTGTCACAATCCGTCACATAAGTCAAAATGACCCCTGTCAGTAACAGATAATCGGTGACCAGTCCGGTCCCAGTGGTAAATGATAGATCCCTGTCGGTCAGTACAATCAATGATAAATAATAGACCCCTGTCGGTGACTACAGCCTCAACCGGCTTCAAAACTTGACCTATTTCGGTCACTACCGCCAAATCCAGCTGTTACAAACTCAATGCTGCCATACACCCGTACTCAACGCATTTCAGTCAACCTGTACTATTGACATCATCAGGAGTATGTAGGTGCTCAGTAATATATGGCAATAATTAGGCAACACATACATTGTTAGTATGCAAATGTAGTAATTGATGGGCACAGGTTCCTGCGGTCATACTCACTGTCCCACGAGGTTTGGACTGGGGCCTGCAAGATCCAGTATAGCAGTGGCTATCACCGATCCTGAAAATATTGGGGTAAGCGTAAGTGTATGTGTGGGTGTGTATCATACAAACTGTGCACAGACAACCTGCTGTGAACATACTCACTAGGTCCCTGGCGCGGTGAGTATATATGCCGATATAGTTGTCCGGTGGTGTCCCGGTCTAAGAAAAAAGCGGACTAGGATAAGTCCCTATGCATAGGAAAATGTAAGTGCCGCAATGTAAGATAAAACTTACTGTGTCCAAATAGTGAAGAGACGTGGGTGCCCCGATCCTCTGCAGTGGCAGATAGAAGGGAATCCCCGGGCGCTAACATCACCTGCCGTCCTGTGCACGCCTGCAGCAGGAGCGGGCCCCGCCCCTCAGTGTAACTCAAATGAGGGAGGGGGCGTGACGTTAGCCTGATTGCGCTCCAGGCTTCTAAGTGAGAGAACAGCAAGCAGGGAAAACACTGTCCTTGGTGCTGAAGTGTATTAATGAAAAGACATTGGTAGGTTGGAGGTTGGAGTCTGGCTATACGTATGGGTAGTTGTGTGTAGTTGCAGGTAGTTCACTATTGTTAGTTATGCCAAGTATTAATACGGAATAGGAGCTAAGAGGGCAGGTTTGGATAATGAGCTAATCATACTCCGGTGCCTTGTGATGGTATTGAGAGTATTGTTAGGGTATTGTACTAAGGAGCTACATACCATCTATTATCCCCTAGGTACTAGGTCGCTATGCCTAGGTGGGGTGGCCGCCCTAAGAAGGGCGGTCCCACGTGGAAACCTATGCTACCCATCCCTAAGATTTCCTAGTTTAGTCAATGAAGCCAGTGCTGTCTCATACAGGACCACACTACCTATGAAAAAACAATGCTGGACAGTATTCTACATATATCAAAAATACTTTATTGATTACAAACAACAGAAATTAATTCTTTTGTTTAAAAACATATGTTTAAAAAGGGAGCTGAAAAACCATACAATACATACATCAGATGGTATACAGGGCAGAGAAAAAGATAATAAATACTATATTTCACTTATATATTATATATTAAACCATTGATGGTATATCACTTGGCCCACAGAGGTAGGAGGAGAAAAGAAATGAATAGTAAATGCAAATAATCAAGAAACAGTAAAGTAAATCAACACAACTAAGACTGCAAGTGCAGTTTAAAGTGCAAAGTGCAATATAAAGTACAAACTATGCAAGTGTATAGTCCAACCTCTGGGTATGTAGTATATATACCTGCCCTGTACCACCACTCACCCAACGCTGCGTTTCGCTGTGCAAGCTTTATCAAGGGTCCCTTGATAAAGCTTGCACAGCGAAACGCAGCGTTGGGTGAGTGGTGGTACAGGGCAGGTATATATACTACATACCCAGAGGTTGGACTATACACTTGCATAGTTTGTACTTTATATTGCACTTTGCACTTTAAACTGCACTTGCAGTCTTAGTTGTGTTGATTTACTTTACTGTTTCTTGATTATTTGCATTTACTATTCATTTCTTTTCTCCTCCTACCTCTGTGGGCCAAGTGATATACCATCAATGGTTTAATATATAAGTGAAATATAGTATTTATTATCTTTTTCTCTGCCCTGTATACCATCTGATGTATGTATTGTATGGTTTTTCAGCTCCCTTTTTAAACATATGTTTTTAAACAAAAGAATTAATTTCTGTTGTTTGTAATCAATAAAGTATTTTTGATATATGTAGAATACTGTCCAGCATTGTTTTTTCATAGGTAGTGTGTATTATTCCTGATGCTTATGGACATAGGACCATTGGTGGTTCAAATTTGTTGGTTAATTTATTCTCATACAGGACCAACTAAGGTCCTGGCTAACAACCTAAAACTGGCTAGGTGATAGAAGGTCATGTTATAGGGAGGTAGGGGGGCGGGGGTGGGGAAGAGAGGGTGGGGGGAAGGAGGGGGGAGGCTGATATGGAGAATAAGATGGCATATTGAGTGGATAGAGTAGGGTAGTAAGTGCAGGGGTTATGGTCGTGCGATCACTGAGTATCTAGGGGGTCACGTGGCTGATCAGATATAGCAAGAGAAATTGAGGTGTTCATTTAGCCCTTTTGGTGACACAGTATCTAGAATAAATGTCCATCTTGTTTCCTTTTGCAAGAGGAGTCTATCTAGATTGCCACCCCTTTGTGAAGGTTTAAGACTCTCAATGCATCTCCCCTGTGTACCGGTCTGATGTGTTGCACTACCGACGTGTCCCTATTGTTTCTTATATCCCCCAAGTGTTCCAACATCCTTTTTTTCTATTCCCGAAAGGTCTTCCCTACATATTGTTTCCCACACCGGCATGTTGCTACGTATACCACCCAGCGTGTACTACCGTTTATGAAGGTCCCGATCTTATGTTTTGTTAGTGACCGAGCTGGTGATAGTTTTGGTTTTATTAATGTAGTCACACGCTCGTCAGTGTCCACATTTATAACTCCATTACTCTCTGTGGTGTTGAGCCAAGTGCGTGCGGTCTGAGGTGGTTTGAGGTGGCTCATGGTCACTTTATCACCTATACTAGATCCCTTACGGTAAGGAATGGCAGGGTGTTCACCAACTACCTCCTTAATGTCGGGGTCAAGCGTGAGAATGTCCCAATGTTTAGTAAGAATATCCCTTACTTGTGCCGCCTCAAATGAGTCAAATGTACCAATAATCCATGTTAGTTCCCTAACCTCTTCTCTAGCTCTGGGTGTAAGTAATGTTTCTCTGTCCGTATTGTTGGCTATCGGATATGCTGTGCGTAATGTGTAATCTGGGTACCCCCTCGCCCAGAATCTCAATCTTAAGTCATCTGCTTGTTGTTTGAAGTCTACCTCTTTCGAACAGTTTCTCCTCATACGTAGATATTGTCCCCTAGGGATGCCCCTCTTAAGGGGGGTGGGGTGCCAACTCTCCCAACGAAGAAGGCTGTTCGTAGAGGTGGACTTTCTATGTACTGTTGTGTCTAGATATCCACTGTTGGTTTTAGTAATTCTGACATCCAGAAAGGTCAATGAATGGTTGTCAATTTCAAAGGTAAACATCAGCCCTACTTGGTTATCGTTCAGGTGTGTCATGTACCTAGTGAAGTCCGCCACCAAACCCGACCAGAGGATGAAAATATCATCTATAAATCTGGACCAGGCTAACACCCAGTCATTAAACTGCTTGTTGTCGTTACTGAGGGCTATGGTGGCCTCCCACCAGCTCGGGGGCAAATTGGCGTAAGTGGGCGCACAAGGGCTGCCCATCGCCGTGCCCCTGAGCTGGTGGTATACCTGTCCATTAAAAAGAAAGAAATTCTTGGTGAGGATGAATTCTAACAATTCTATGATGAATTGATTGTGTTCCCTCAAATGAATACCCCTAGATGACAGGAAATACTTAACGGCTCTTAGGCCACAATCATGTGGTATAGATGAATAAAGCGATTCCACATCAATGCTCGCTAGTTGTGTGTCTGGTTTCAAGTTCACGTGTTCAATTTTCCGTAGGAGGTCCATAGTATCTCTGGTATACGATGGAAGGGATAGAACAAATTCACGTTAGACCCTATCAACATATATCCCCAGGTTGTGGGATATGCTCCCTATCCCCGACACAATCCCCTTATTCTGCTGCCATCAGCTTTTTACGGCGATGGCAGAGAATAAGATTTCGGGGCCGGGAAGGCCCCCACCCCGTCCCCCTAGTTGAGGGGTTGGGGCAGTGTGTGGAACTCATATTCATTTTCGTCAATAATTGTCTTTCGTTTGGCCGCGTCAAGTATAAGTTTCAGTTGTGTTCTATATTCCTTGGTGGGGTTAGAGGGTAGAATCTCATATGTGTTTCTGTCATTGAGTAATGTAAGGCACATTGCAATGTAATTGTCCCTATTCATTACCACTATATTCCCCCCTTTATCTGCTGATTCAATCACCAGTTGAGGATGTCTCTGAAGTTCCCGCAGGGCTTCCCTTTCCCCAAAACTTAAATTAAATTGGGGACTTATCCTAGTCCGCTTTTTTCTTAGACCGGGACACCACCGGACTACTATATCGGCATATATACTCACCGCGCCAGGGACATCGGGGACCTAGTGAGTATGTTCACAGCAGGTTGTCTGTGCACAGTTTGTATGATACATACCCACACATACACTTACGCTTACCCCAATATTCTCAGGATCGGTGATAGCTGCTATACTGGATCTTGCAGGCCCCAGTCCAAACCTCGTGGGACAGTGAGTATGACCGCCGGACCCTGTGCCCATCAATTACTACATTTGCATACTAACAATATATGTGTTGCCTAATTATTGCCATATATTACTGAGCACCTACATACTCCTGATGATGTCAATAGTACAGGTTGAATGAAACGCGTTGAGTACAGGTGTATGGCAGCATTGAGTTTGTAACAGCTGGATTTGGCTGTAGTGACCGAAATAGGTCAAGTTTTGAAGCCGGTTGAGGCTGTAGTGACCGACAGGGGTCTATTATTTATCATTGATTGTACTGACCGACAGGGGTCTATCATTTACCATTGGGACCGGACTGGTCACCGATTATCTGTTACTGACAGGGGTCATTGTGACTGATTGTTGTCATAAACAAGAGACGAACAGCACTTTCACAGACTGTCTAGTGACAACGGACAAAATCACTGTCTCTTCTTGTATATAGTTATATATGATTATTGGTTTTGGAGACCTATTACTTGCTAACGGCTAGTGTTTCATAACTACCGGTAGCTTATATTTACAATAAATAATCTTATTACGCATAGCCCTATTGTATTTGTATTTTTTCTGATTCATTTTGCGAGGGTTTATTTATCATTATGGTGTTATGGTATCTGATTTTCTCCGCTGCAAAAAAACAAATTGGTAAAATAAAAACCTATAGCCTATAGAATTTTATTTATTTATTTGCACTATTAAGCACAATGCAATAATGAAAAAAAAAAACATTAAAATGTATCCGATTCCTTAGCGTTAAATATAATCACATGAAATAAATGTTGCAGTCCTTTGTGGTTGTATTGGCATAATAACAAACAACAATATTATATTAATAAGGATAAAAACAGGTTTTAGGTTTTATTTATCTATAATATTAAGCTTAAAAATCTGAGCAAAAACTTTCCAGCCTCATTTTTGCTGGAAAACATAAGCATGCGACTTGGATGACATGTTATTATATTTTGACAAAGAGGAAATAAAATAGGGCACGTAGAAAAAAATGGCCATGAAATGTTTCTGCCAATCTAAATGTCTTCACTTTCACCATCTGTAAAAACAACACCATTGCCATGTTTTCTCTTTACCCAGTCATAGTTATGGGCAGATAGATGGGTATCTTTCTGCCAATAAAACGGTCATTTCATGTCAACATGTTGTATTGCTGCTCTTTCCAGCTTGGACAATGAAAGCAATTGACAGTTTTATTTGCATATTAAAAAAAAACCAGAAATTATATTTGAGTTTCATTCAATTTTAATGTGCTCATTGTGCATTATAATTGACAAAACCCCAGACACTCTATTCAATTCATCACAATTAACATGTGATTTCCTTAACTGCCTTACATGAAGGTTTATTATAAGGCCATAAGTAATAGAGTTTACACAATAAGGCACTGTACACACTGAAAAATAAAGGTAAAATATGGGCATAATTTTGAGGTTAAAAAACAGCCAGATTTACAACATAAGGCCATGTTCACATGGCGTGAGACACCAGCCATTCGGTGACCCAGTCTGGTCACGGAACAGCTGGTATCAGAGGAGATCGTAACGGCCAGATGATCTTCACTGCCACTGAATTCGAATGCGGACACAACAGTATGCATCCGAATTCCCCGTTGCACACAATGAAGCATGCGGCTTTGGCACGGACAGGTTTTCTGCGGCCGCTATTCAATGAATGTCAGTTTTTTGTGGCGCCGTAGGGATCCCGGCCGGAGTGTATGCTATGTGTATACACTCCTGCTGGGATTCCCTCAGCTGCAGCACTACGTGAGTTCCGTAGTAAGATTACTACGGAACTTATGTAGTGTGAACATAGCCTAATAATGCATTCCACTGAAGTCAATGAGCAGTGTTTCAGAACCCATGTGCAAATGTTTCTGTGTATGTATATGGTCGGCACTGAGTATTTTATTTTACAGGGTTTCCTGCGGAGCATACCTCCATGCATTTTGACCACAAGGTGGCACTATTTCTTTAAAGCTAGCACACTAAAGGATGCTAATGTGGTTAATTGTGTTGTCACACTTATGAGTGCGTTAAAAGTTTTCCAGCCATCTCCATATATCTGAGCCTATCAGATGTCTTTCTAAAAGCTTCTCTCCATATTTTTGCCTACTGGGTGTTGAGTTACCACACAGTCTGCATCACCAATAGGAAGTCCAAACTGGTGGAGGGAGCCAGGTAGTAAGCTGTGGTCTAGTTAAAGAACTCCAGGCTGGGGTGATTTTTGCAGAGTGCTGGTGAGGGGGGAGGATGAAAAAAGTAACATGCTCTCACCTCCCCCCACTCCAGCACTGGGGCCTGTATCCCGAGTCTTCTCAGAGTATGGACCTGGGATGTGACGTGTCAGGCACACTCAGCCAGTCAGCAGCTGTAGCGGGGAACCTGTCATATTGATCAGACTCTCTAAGGAAGTTTCAAAATAAACAATTTACTTTGGCTGTAAATAGAATAAATAAACAAAGTGGAGGGACTGTGGTGAAAATGCTATAATACGTCTTATAGCATGTATTTATTAATATGTACATTAAACACAAACATGAAAAACAGGTTTTATAATTAGATGATTATAGGTAGAGGTATAAGGGGTAAGGGGTAAAGGTACGAGATAGGTTACCCCTGGTTTAACCCTGCCTATTACTGAGGTGGGACCCCCTGGTTTAGGCGTCCCCAAACAACAGCCCTGCTCTGTAGTATTGATGTTGAGGCCCTGTACAGTTCTATTCCCCATCACTATGGCCTAAAAGCGGTATCCCATTACCTACAGTCTAGAAGCACTCACTACAACCTTCACAATCAGTTTATTTTGGATACCCTTGAATACATCCTCAATCATAACTATTTCCTCTTCAATAAACTCATCTACCACCAGCTCAGGGGGACCGCTATGGGTTGTCCCGTAGCGCCCACCTATGCTAATCTCCTCCTGGGCTGGTGGGAAGACACCATGGTATTCGGAGAAAAATTCACATCATTCCACCCCAAAATCATGTACTGGGGCAGATTTATAGATGACATCATGATCATATGGACAGGAACACGGACATTATTCAAAGAATTTGTTCACTCCCTCAACGAAAATGAAATAGGTCTCAAATTTACCTGTGAAATACAAGAAACTACACTCTGCTTCCTAGATGTCAACATCCACCTGGAACAAGATGGAACCATCAAGACCTCGGTTTATCGCAAACCAACGGCAGGAAATAGCTTGCTGAGATGGGAAAGCCATCACCCCTTGCCCCTCAAAAGGGGCATCCCAAAAGGCCAGTATCTACGCCTACGTAGAAATTGTTCCACTGTAGAGGCATTCAAAAGGGAAGCCGATCTCCTGAGAACCAGATTCAGGGATAGGGGATACCCCAACAAAGTACTAAAGAAAGCTTTTTACTTTGCCCTGAACTGTAACAGACAAGACCTACTGATCCCCAAACAAATCAACACTAAGACGGATAATGAAACTCGAATTATTGGAACCTTTGACCAGGCAGCCCCTCAAATAAGGGAAATCCTAAACAAATTTTGGCCGATTCTACGGAGTGACCCCCTGACCAGAGAAATAATTAGCGATAAAGCTGTCATCACCTTTAGAAGAGGCAGAAACCTTGGAGATTCCCTCACTAACAGCCACTTCACCCCACCAACAACTCAGGGAACATGGCTTACAAGACAGGTGAAAGGTACCTATCGCTGTGGTAGCTGCAAAGCCTGCCAATTCATTAAGGTCTCCAAGACATTTTCCGTACAACATATACCTAGAACATTTTCCAACAATACATTTGCCAACTGCAAAAGCTCGGGAGTGATCTATCTGGCCACCTGCCCCTGTCCTAAATCGTATGTCGGTAAAACAATTAGAGAACTGAGACGACGAGTTCTGGAGCATGTGGGAGACATTGAACATAGGAGACCTAAACCCATAGCCATCCACATGCGTACTGCCCACCCAGAAGAACCTTTTCGAATACAGTTTCAAGTCATTGAAGTGATAAACAGATCTATCAGAAGAGGAGATTTTGACAATCTTCTACTTAGAAAAGAAGCAGAGTGGACATTCAGGCTAAAAACTCTAGAACCACAGGGCTTGAATGACCAACTACTCTACACCAGCTTCATTTAGGACAATAACTTGCCCCCCCCTGTTACACTTCTCTACTCCTACCTAAAAACCAGCACACCATATATCCCAATGGAGTTCATCTCTCCATATATGACCATGTCCATCCACCCCCCTGATCAGTCTGACCTTTTACATAGGTAATACCCCCATGGTTCACAAAATAGACAAACATGTAGTAATCCATTATATACACCCTCTATTTATCACACATCCAGTTAATCCATCATATATACAAATATACATCATCATTTCATCTTATATACTCACACCATTATGCATGTATACATAGTTCCACATTCCATGGGATCCACATCTACAGCAGTACCCCTACTAAGATGCAGAACATTAGTTTCCATTCCATCTAATAATGGAGTCCTACTAATATCCTTAACTACTAGATGTTGTCTACATACAGCAGTATACAGCTAATCATCCTGGCCACCACCCTCTGCTTACAAAAACTGGACATCTATACAAGCATCTAGTCTATACAACAGACACCCCCAGCTCAGACATGAAACAGTTAACCACTGCACAGCAATTCCCAGGACACGTCACTACTACGTCAGTAGCCCCTCCCCCCCTAAGAGAGCGCGCTCCTATTTGAATATCCCCTGCATCAGCCAACACTCTCCAGCAGTAGCCAGCACACGAGGACGCGCCTCCATCAGGCACCCTCGCACAGAGGGTAGATGTCTCAGCATCTCTGAGACCTCACAGCAGACTCAGTGCACGCTCCGCAGCGCATCACTCTGCAGGAGAAAAACTATCTGTATCAAACTAACTACATCTGTTTACTAACACCATCTGGGAACTGAGTGAGTAATCATTATACAATGTAATAAATACTGACCATGAATTGTAGCAGCGCTCTGAACCAAGCAGCTTACATGCCACATTGTTTCCTGACTACTTAGGGGCACGAGTGTAAGACCATCATTACATGTAATAATTATGCATGCCAACATCATATACCCTCTGGGCATATAGCAATAATTCACATGCTAGCACCACTATATCAACAATATACATACTAACATCATATCATCTAATATAGAAATGATCACACAGCTAATCATGATAATATCCTTTACGCTCTATACTTAGTACTTAATTAGCTCACCACACTGTATCATTACTGTCAGCCATAACCTGAGCCTCATAATTCTTCACAGGATTGCTGGTTACCTATCTACTACAGCTCGTAATAATACTATACAGTTGATCATACTGTAAAGGCAGAAAACAACTAACACACAAGACCAGACACAAATCTGGTAAGTGTATTAACACTTGGGGGACTACTGATTTACCATTACGTATAACATAACTAAGGGTATTGATCATCCTAGGATAAAGTGACCACAACTTATCCACCAGACGTATCTCTATACATACAACGGTGATCCCCTACAACAGACTTGGGAGCACCCACAAAATTCATCTGTAAATTCAATTTTTCCTGGATCAGACTGAGACATGTATCAAGGTATGCACCTATACTAAATCTAAACACACTACCTTACAACAAACACTATCCTGGTTGATGACTGAACACTTGTCCATACTTACAGGCATATCCCATTGATACTCCAACACTCTTCCTACTCCCTGAGGAACTTGTCGCCATAGAACAAGGGAAACGCGTTGGATAAACGGAAGAAGGGATATCAGAACCACGACAAAAAAACATCTACACCTGCCTTTTATATGCTACACACTTTGTATATTACCGTATTACCAGACACAGTGACAACTGACATCTGTGACGGGAAAGACCTACACAACCCTAGCACAGGGTCAGTCCCTCCTGTTGTTTGGGGACGCCTAAACCAGGGGGTCCCACCTCAGTAATAGGCAGGGTTAAACCAGGGGTAACCTATCTCGTACCTTTACCCCTTACCCCTTATACCTCTACCTATAATCATCTAATTATAAAACCTGTTTTTCATGTTTGTGTTTAATGTACATATTAATAAATACATGCTATAAGACGTATTATAGCATTTTCACCACAGTCCCTCCACTTTGTTTATTTATTCTAAAAAAGCCTAGGACTGTGGGAACTCTCTACCTAAGTTTAATCATTAGGTTCCCCGACCCAACTGCTAAGCTCTTTGGCTGTAAATAGGCCTCTCAACTAGGGATGAGCGAACTTTTGAAAAGTTCGGTTCGGTTCGATACGGCAAACTTTCGTGAAGTTCGGATTTGTACGAACCGAACCTAAAACGAACCTTGCAATAATAACCTTGCTGAATAATTGCAGCTACAATAGTGGGAGTCTGATAGGGTATAATTTTGTTTAGTAGCATTACAATGAAAAAATCTAAGTGCAAAAATAGTGAAAAAAATTAGCCAAGGTTTAAGTAATTACATTGGACATAGGACACAAAGTTCCTTAGACCCAGTAGGGTGGAAAACAGACATTTGACAGTGGAACCAGCAGCAGTAATAGTACTGTATTGGACCCAGTGTGGAGGAAGGGGAGGAGGAGGAGGCAGTAGCACTTGATTGCAAACAGTCCAGTATGGTTGAAAAGAGACTATTGGAGGAGGCGGCACAACTTGATTGCACCCAGCCCAGTATGATTGGGAACAGACTATTTGAGGAGGAGGAGGAGCCAGTACTTGATTGCACCCAGGCCAGTATGATTGCGAACAGACTATTCATGGAGGAGGATGGTCAGCCTTGGAGTGGTGGCCTGGGATTCCTATCTGATGATGTTGGTTACCGCACTTTCCAGAATACGGAGGAGTGGGATGATATCCTTGATGCCTGCTTACAGAGTCGCGTCCTCAAAAGGGATCAACAATTGGCACTACATGTTCGAAGAAACCTGTGCACTATGAGGTTTATCACATGTGCCATACAAAGTGTATGACTCCCTGCTGCACTTCAGAGAAAAGGTTCCTCCCTTTGTGGGCTACAACACTTCCCACCGTTAGTTGACCTTGGCTCAGCCATTCATATATCTCCTACCTGATGGTCCAGAGGAGCTCCTGTCCACTGTGGCTTAATTCACCCAGGCTCACAAAATGGAGGACAGCCTGAGAGCGCCAGGCCTGACATCGTTGGTAAGACACCGGGGCAGGTTGGACTGCAGTCAAAGCGGTGGATGGTTGCAAGCTGGTGGAGGCAGAACTTGTGCAGAACTGGCCCCCTAAAGCACCGGGGAGGTGACAGTGGCAAGAATGGACTAACTTTCTAGTGGTCTTTTGGGGGAATGTTGACCCAATGGGCAGTAACAGACACGTACTGCCCTTGCCCATAATTAAAGGACCAGACATCAGCACTGGGGTGCACGGTCTTGGACACCAAGATACCCAATGAGTCGCCAACATTTTTCTACACAACTGTGCAGTGATGGGACAGCCGAGGAGACAGCTGATGGGACTTTTTTTGGGACTTTTTTTTGTTTCTGGGACAGTGATGGGACATTTTTAGGGACTTTTTTTTGTTTCTGGGACAGTGATGGGACTTTTTTGTTTCTGGGACAGTGATGGGACTTTTTTTTTGGGACTTTTTTTGTTTCTCAGACAGTGATGGGACTTTTTTGGACTTTTTCTGTTTCTCAGACAGTGATGGGACTTTTTTTAACTTTTTGTTGTTATTTGTTGTTGTTATTTGTTGTTATTTTTTGAACCTGATTGTAAAGATATGAACTGATTTTCCCTTAATAAATTTGATAAGCTTGAACACTGAAGTTGCATTCATGTGTCTTGGTTAATACTTACAGACAGCTGTCACATTACATTTTTGATTAGGCAGCACTCAGGTATATCTGAGGTGACTAATTTAAGGTCTCACCATAACAGGGGTGACATCACACATCTTGATATTCACAGAAAACCAGAATACAAGGATTTATAGGAGTAACAATCCCTTGTATCCTGGTCTATTCTGTGACAAAAGTACTATTTTGCGTCGCCGTTATCTTTACCAGATTCGTAACGAACTTTCTCAAAGTTCGGTTCGGCCCTGAAACGAACTTTACCCGAAGTTCGTAACGAAACGAAACTACTCTGAATTATTGTGTTAGTTTGTCAGCACCGATTTCTCCTATAGGTGTATAAAAAGGACAAGTTATCTAGTCAGTGAGCCTCTTCGTAACAGTGCATGGGCTATTATGCAACTGACAGTAGGGGTCAGTTCACACTGAGGAATCAGCGACAAAATTCTTTGAGCGGAGAGGTACAGAGTGTCAAGGTATCCTTTACCTTACGTTTAGGCGCTAAGGCAGGCGGTATTTTGAGCGGAGTCCGCGACGGGGATTCTGCTCAAAATTACAGTGCTGATTCCTCAATGTGAACTAACCCTGGCATGGGATCCTTGAGCTGTACTTGTGCCGCACTAAATACTTGTCCACAGCCCTCCACATTTTCTACTGTGGAGAGCTGGGCACAACTAGACAGGCACGCCTGTAATTATATCTCTTGTACGTGATTGACAAGCATGATATCAGACAATCCCACCGCTTGCAGCACTCAGAAGCCTGCATTGACCCGGGCATGTGCAGTTGATGGTGCTATATTAATTTTGGTTCCAAAGGCTTACAGCACCAAAGCTTCAAACATATCTAATCCAGTCCTCTTATTCACTTACTTCTTGGTGATTTTCAATACTATGGCATACATGCAAGATTCTGACCTGACATCAAGGCCTTCATGTGTATCAATCATGCCTTAGATTTTTTCCTTGCTGTGGGGGAACTTGCTGTGAAAATTACCTCTCACCTCTATAAAAGAAATAGTTTTTTGCCTTTTTCTATTTCAAGGTGTGAGGTAGTACTGTTATTACTTATATTTATACTCAACTGCGCTAAGATTTATTTGCTTATAAGGTTGGTAAACCCCATCTGTTTTCTCCCTAAAGTAATTGTTTTTAGTTTTGAGTGAATATGTTCAGTAAATGGTGTTGCATATTGTCAAGTGGACAGTGAGTAACAGTGAGGAGTTAAAGTTCTTCTGCTCCCTGGACACTACACTGTCTGCTGCCAAGCATGTTAAACACAATCTCTCAAGGAGGAGATGAACACAGGAGCATGTTTGTTCACACAGACAGATTTTTAATTGCAGTTGGTGAAAACAAAGCCAAGAATGAAGAAATCTCAGTCTTTCCTTTATGACCTGTTCTATATTTATAGTCTATTCCTGGCTTTGGCTTCAATAATTGCCATCAAAAACCTGTCTTTGTAAATGCACCCCAAGGCTATGTTTCCACACAGTATTTTTGCTCAGTATTTTTCAACCAAAACCAGGAGTGGATTGAAAACACAGAAAGGATATGTTCACACACTGTCAAAATGTGTGTGAACATAGCCTAAGACTGTCTTGCAGAGGCATTTCGGGGATACAGTATACCTAACTACAATGTAATCCATATGCATATGGAAAAGCTCTTTTGCATTGTTTCATGCACCACAAACCTTAGGCTTAGAGATGTACTATCGATCCGATCAGTACTGTAATGTAATATTCTCTTGTGTTATCCTACATAACTGCCATTATTTTCTCAGTTATGCTAAACTGTATTGATGTCAAGCAGCAATATTTTAGCATTCTCTCCCCTTATAGTGATTAGTCCTTGTTATAAACTAATATTTGCATAACCTTTGTTAAAATATGAATTATCACAAATTATACACACATATTTAGTATGTCTTTACTGTCATGTAGATAACCCCTGTCCATTTGCTGTACTACAGCATATTGACTTCACCACAACGCACCTCACCTATAATCCAGAATGGATCTGCTTCTGTATTGGTTGACTCAAGCTCTCTGTACATTATGTGCATATTACATGCCAGCTGCAGGGGCAATGTCTGACCAGTGATTTTAAAAATTATTTTCTTGTGATAAACTGTACTTCATGTTAGTAGAAAATTTTGATAGATACATATTTGGGAAAATTCTAAAATGTCATAAAAATGTAAAAAAAAATTGCAATTCTCTGCATGAAACAAAGAAAGCCACACAACATCAGGTACACTGACAGCAACCAAGATCATCTATCAGGTACAGCAATGGCATAGGGATCACTATTAGTTACAGAAACAGGAGACAGGGATGACTATTAGTTATAGGGACAGGGGCAACTATTAGGTACTGCAACAAGGGTCAGGGGCAACTACTAGTTACAGCAACAGTGGACAGTGAACAATTAGGTTAGCAAGGGTTTAATGTGTGTTAATGTGTGTTTGTGCTTACTGTACTGTGCCAATGTTGTTGTTCTTCCCCGGCTCTGAACTCTTCACACACATAAAGGCAGAGATCAGAGCCAGGAGAGCTGTCAGAAGCCAGCCCCTCACTGTGATTAGTCTGCCTGTAATGAAGGACCAATCGCAGTGATTCTCGGCCAAGGCGAGCAATGATAGGTCCCTGGCTAGTTACTTGGACTTATGTCATGTTCTTCTTTTTCTCAAACTATTTATTATTGAATGAAGCGCTTTACTTCATTAATACTGCACTGTATTCACTGTGCAGTGCAGCACCAAGCTACAGATTGGCTGCCTGTTCTATTGGTTGGAACTGCTCTGATCAGTACATAGAGCTGCAACATAATTTAATATGCTTTAGATTTAAAAGGGTAGTTCACCAAAAAAATTATTTTAAATCAACTGGTGTCAGAAAGTGCCAGAGATTTATAATTTAATTTCTATAGAAAAATGTCAAATCTTCTAGTACTTATCATCTGCACCACAGGCCAACTTCCACACAGAACACATACAGATTTTTCCTGCATGGTGTGAGAGGATTTTTAAATCTACTGATGTAATACACTACAAGTTTTTTACATTCAGATGCCCAAAAAATCCATAGCCTAGCTGTCCCATTGGGAATGGTGAGCAGCAGAGAATTGTTGTTCAGTATGTAATTTCTGCAGCAGGGCATCTTATCAGAATAGGCCATCATGTAGGAGTTATCAGTTGTTGTTTTTTTGCATGGGGACAGCGTGACCACCTACTACATTGATCCCCATTCATTTCTATTACTGCCTTATATGTCCTGCACCAAAATGTGTAGCCCCCAGATTTTTACATACAGGACCCATGGTGAGCAGCTGAAAATTGTTGTTCAGTATGTAATTTCTGCAGCAGGCCATCTTTAAAATAGGTCATCACGTAGGAGTTACCAGTTATTTTTTTTATTATCAGCATATATAATAAAAACCCAGGGAGTGAATTGTTAGGATATTCCCCTTGAGGATCCTTTCAGAATGCCCTTGATCATGTAAGAACCCTGTCAAAGGGAGGGGGAAAATTAATGCATAAAAAAACATAATGCGTCAATAGGAAATAATAAATATTATACAGATGTAGAAAATAGTAAAATACCTTTGAATGGTCATCATTATGGGGGTAGTGTCCCTTTAATAAAAGTCAAATTCTCTTCTTGTCCTCATAAAGGCTGATTGACATGATCTGCCTATTTCTGAAGATATTAGACAATTTTTGCCTCTGCTGAAAACCAAATCATGTGTCTCTATTATACAGAAAAGAGAGATAGCAAAGCTTAAAATCATCTTGTGCTATTCTTCATGCACTGTGAATGGGCTCTGTCTTTTCATGCATTACTTATATGCTATAGAGAGTTCCCGCTGTCTAGGAAAATCCATTTCACAAAATAAGACATTTATAGAAAAATACAATACAAATCATAGCTGACATAATTCAAAATGTGAACACGACAGAAAGAGACAGAATGCATCGCCAGGATCCTCAGTCATTTTAATTTATGATAAACACCCAATGAAAAAATCAAAGAACTGCATTCTTTTCTACAATACATCCCGCATACAGTTCTAAGGATTGTTTCAGCTCTTGTTTTATTTCCTCTTTCATATTATTTTTTATCCATATTTAAGTATCTTTTCTTTGGAAGAAGCTTTAATTTTTTTTGTGTTCTCTTATTGTTATGTTTTTTCTTTTTTTGGGAGAGAGAAAAAAAAATGCCTTTACAAGTAATATCCTCTTCCTTTAATAATTTCTTACTTAAAGTGAATCTGTGAAACCAGAGCCCCAACCGCTGGCAGAGTAACCAGGTCATAATCCAGGCCAGAGGCGTAATTGAAGAGAAAAGAGGTGGCGGAGGCACTAAAGTTGCAGCTCTAGGCCCCACCTCTCTGACCCTGTTATCAAGGATTGAAAGTGATTTTTAAAGAGAATCTATCAGCACCCGAACCTGACCCAAAGTGCTGACAGTGAGCATTAAGTGGCAGCTCACTAGTTAGCAAGTTTCCTTTGACATAGTTGTCAGTGGAGGGGATGCTGCACAATTTGTTGCACCGTAATAAAGAGTCAAAGAGGAGTCCTGGTGGTGTCTTGTGCCACACTCTGGCATGCCTAACCACTTTGTCCTCCTCCCTCTTCTCCATGAATATTAAGTGGTGGCTGGCAAGCACGAGCACTTCACAACGACTCCTCTTTGACTCCTGATTACAGTACAAGAAATGAATTTGTGCAGCATCCCCTCCACTGGCACCTAAGATAAAGGTAACCTGCTAACTAGTGAGCTGCCACTTAATGCACACTGTCAGCACCTCGGGTCTGATCTGGGTGCTGACAGATTCCCTTTAAGAAAATAATGGTGCCAGCAGGGATTTTGATCACAGGGCTGAGTTTTTTCACTTTAAAGAGATTCCATACACCCCCAGGAAGCATTCCTATTCACCATTTGTCTAAACTGCACCTGTGCTGTAGCAGCCCAGGTGCAGTTTAGACATGCGATGAATAGCCATCCTGTGTGGGGGTGTTCCTAATGATGAGGTGGTGTGGAGGAAGAAGGGAGAGGAATCGCAGACCTGGGGAACAGACACTCTAGGCCACACCAGTATGACACAGCGCTACAGATTAAAGCGACTCTGTACCAACAATCTGCCCCCTCCAAACCACTGGTACCTTCGGATAGCTGCTTTAATCCAAGATGTGTCCTGGGGTCCGTTCAGCAGGTGATGCACTTATTGTCCTAAAAAAATACTTTTCAACTTGCAGAGGGTCTGTGCCCAGGCTTGCACCGCCTCTCCATCCCTCTTCCCCACCCTCATCACCATTAGGATTGCCCCTGGGCAGGTTTTTTTCTATTCATCAATTGTATGAAAACCGCACAGGTGTCTTAACGATCCAGCACATGTGCAGTGTTCTTACAGGTGATGAATAGAAGAATACCTGCCTGGGGCATTCCTAATGATGAAGAGGGCAGGGAGGAGGGACGGAGGGCTAGTGCAAGTCTAATGCACAGACATTCTAGGCCAGGCCAATTTGACACAGGGCTGAAAGTTTAAAAGTTGTTTTTTAGGGCAATAACTGCATCACCTGCCGAACGAACCCCAGGACAGATCTTGGATTAAAAGCAGCTATGCGAAGGTACAAGCAGTTTGTGGGGGGCAGATTGTATGTACAGAGTTGTTTTAAAGGATCATTTGTTGCTCTAACCAAGCCACCAGGCGCATTTTTAAAAGAGACGACTGGTAAGGATTTACCCTCATCAAATGGATGGTACTATCAGTTTGGTGGGGTGGTGGATACAGAGTCGCTTTAAAATGTCAATTAGTGGAAGAAAGCCTACCCACTCACCTACCCACTCCCACCTGAAGTCTGGACCTAGAGTAGCAAAAACAGTTTGGAGATGAGGTGAGTATCTTTTTTACGTAGATGTTTCCCTTCATTAATCAACACTGTATATCTTTTATCTCTTACTACTTAAGCAATACAGCTTAATTTTATTGAATAGTCAAAGCAACAGATCTAATCTCTATCTATAGAATCTCCATTGTAAGCCATATGTAAAGCATAAAAGAATACTCTGTAAATTACTTCCTGATCTATGTAACACTGTAAAAGAACACGACAAGTATAAAAATAAATAGTTTATTCTGGGTCTGGAAAGAACTCTCATAATACTATTGAATAGTGGTAATGATTTTCTTCAGATAAATAAATCCGAGATCATTATACACAGCACTAATTACTAATGTTTTGTGAAAAACAAATAGCATTAAATTGAACCTCATTACTTTTTCCTTTTACAATGATCATTATTCTTGGCATTCAGATTTTTGATAATAATGTCCATTGCAGCTTTTGCCTGTCTATGAAATAATGAGTCGGCACTTCAGTTGGGAAATTAGACGGCATGTGTTAATGCACCTAATACAAAAAAAAAAAAAAAAAAAAGATCTTGGAGGCAAGGCTGCAAATACTTGATGCTGTAATGCTCAAGATTTTCTTGTACTGTAGTTTTGAAAAATACAAGCTGTTTCTTAAATAATACAGTGACATTCTATTAATCTGTCATGTTACATATTGCCTGGGTGTCAGATAATCAGACATTCCAGACAATTAGCATACCGGCTCCTATACATCTTTAATAATCTCAAAATGCACAGAAGAAACTTGTTACTCAGGTGAAAGTAATGCCCTGTCAGTCAGTCTTGTGGCCGCAGCTTCACACCTGCAGGCTTTGACTTTGTGCCTTAGGGCGCGTTCACACTACGAAATCCCAGCGGATAATTAGCGTAAGGCACCACAGAATTTACACACAGAAGCAGGTATCCCTGTAAAATGCAGGAGTCTGTACACCTGTACATTGAGCAGTGATTCATATACTTTAGGGTAGCTTCACACATGCCGCATTCGCAGCGGATTTCACACTGCAAGTTTGCAGCAAAATCCGCTGCGAATCCTGGTAGTGTGAAGGTCTATGGGGTTACATATCCGCAGTGGAATGTTCATTCTGCTGCGGATATGTAACCCGGCCCCTTTAACCCCCTGCCGCCCGCAGTCCCCGGCCCGAAGCATACATTATCTGCTCGGCGCCACGGCTGTGTGTGAGGTACCCGACTCCCATCGGTCCCCATCAGCCAGTCAGTGCTGATTGGCTGATGGGGACCGAGGGGAGCCTCACATGCAGCTGCGGCGCCAAACTGGTAATGTATGCTCCGGACACGGGCTGCAGGGGGTTAAAGGGGCCAAGTCACATACTGGCAGCGAAATGATAGCTCCGCTACGGGTATGTGACCCATTCAACTTCACAGTACATGGATTCATAGTGGATTTCGCTGCAAACTCTAAGCATGAAATCCGCTGCGAATCCGGTATGTGTGAAGCTACCCTTTGGCATTTGCTTAGTTGACATTTGTGGACTGGGTTCAGAACACCTAGCCATCCAGATGTAAGTGTCAATACTGTATGCATCCCTATTAATGCTTACTATGTGAATCATACAGTGATATGTGATTTAACATGCCCTGAATGTGCAGCTGGGGCTCCAGAGTCTGTTATCAGACTGCAAATACTAAACTTTAGAGCACCTAAGAGACCAAGACCCAAGTCCCCTGAAATTACTCCCACAAGTATTACTGTCCTAGAAATTCTAGCTAAGGAGAAGTACTTTTAGTTGTTCATTTTAGCACCTTGGAGAGCTCTTTTGGCATAGGCAATTACCCTCTTTTTCTTGTTCTGAACCTGTAAATGGACAGCACCCAGACCTTTCTTGTCGGCATCTGTATATAGCCTTAGGCTATGTTCACACAACGTAAGTTCCGCGGTAATCACGGCCGTTGTTGCAACGACTGTGATTAGTACGGTACTTACGTTGTGCTGCAGGCTGAGGGAATCCCAGCCAGAGTGTATACACATAGTTTGCAGTCCTGCTGGGATTCCTAACGGTGCCATAAAAAATTGACATGTCAGTTTTCTGCGGCCGCAGAAAACCCTGTTAGAGCACACAGTGGAGCGAGCAGCTCCGGCCGCACGCTCCATTGTGTGCAGTGGGGAGTTCTGATGCAGGCGCGCACTGATGCGCCTGTATCAGAACTGAGCGGCGCTAAAGATCATCCAGCCAGTACTGCAGTACCGGCCGGGATGATCTTTTCTGAGACGGCCGGTCTCTTACAGCGTGTGTTCACAGCCTAAGGGTTGATTGTAGTCTGTATGGCCTAGATTGGGTGGTTGCAATACCAGCTACTTTAGAGTCTGGAGTTATATCTTGGTACTTTATCCACTCAACTGGTAGTCTCCTCTTCAGCTGTTCAAATGGATATCCTTTGAGTAGTCCTTGAAAGGGTTTGGCCATTTTAGTGGGGGACAAGTTCACCTACAGAAATGTTGAGTCTGTGCTTGATAAAAACCTAACAGACTTCATATTTTGACCCAAAATTCACTCCATCAGTTATTGGGAGGTGGCAGGTGCAAACTTGTGAACTCAAAGAGGCCCATTGAGGTGGTGTCTACCATCATCTTGCAGTCTTCAGGTGCCACAGGCACTTGCTAGTACCCCCTAGTTAAATCCAAGCTAAAAAAAACAAGCAGTAATCCCTGCTCCTGTGCATACTTTCTGATCGATTTGCCTTAAAAGATTCCTTTAAAAAATTGGAGGGATTCCTTAAAAAAATTGTAGGTATGGTGACATCTAACCCAAAGTCAACAATATAATCAAGGCTTCTCTTAGACTAAAACGTGGACAGAAAACTAGAAAGCTTGACACATAATAAGGGGAGGAATAGTAAATACAGAAGTTTTGTGATGCATGTGACCTATGAATGATGTTTTTAGCCTTTAGTTTTTATGTAAATAAGATTTTTTTACCAACAGCAAACAGATATTTTGTAAATGCGGAAAAACTATTATACATAGTAAATTAGAAAGCTATGTATTTTTTTTTATTACCAAATAATAATACTTTATTTGAATAAAAAATGAAAACTCCTTTAAGGCTTCAAGTTCAATTGCAAGTACCAGCTAATTCTTTTAAATATCAAGTGTTATTAGAGGCAAGGAACAAAGCAGGTGGCAAAGTAATGTCTTATCTGCAATAGTTATAAATGCATAGGAATTAAAGCAAGTTCTCCTCTTTGATCCTTTTCTGCCGCCAGATCTAGCTCGCCTCCAAGGATTACAAATAAGGCATAATCAAATAATATATTAAATTTATGGCATTATGTTTGTTCCTTGAGGCTGCTTATCAGGCAATCAATAAATTAGCAGTCACTTTGCAGCACAGGTTATATGTGCCATCTGTTCTGTGTAAATAGGAAAACAGTCAAATATTTTCTTATAGCGAAGATAAAAATTAAATAAGAATATTAAGGAATATCAGAGAATACTGATTTAGTTTTGAACAGAAGTTTACATCTGGATATAGAACTAGCATAGAACTGAAGAGCAGACAGACTATTTCAACCAGTTCCCTGAATTGACATGTGATGATTGAAGCTTTGTAAAGGGCAGCAAAGGTATGAAACAAGGGGGTCATAGAGCAGCCAGTGTTCAGCCCCTAAATCCCCAAAGTGCTGTAAAATCCTTTTAAATATGATGTGCAGGCAGCGTATTAATTGAGCCTCAGGCCAGAATATACAGGTAAGGCTTTGAGTGACTGTACTTTCCGCAGTGACATCAGGGAGACTGGAGAAATGGAGTCAAGTTTGAACATAAACAAATATAAATAGTTCAAGCCCCCCGAGCCCTACAACCTGATACCTGATTAAAATCACAAGATGTCTCTGTAGGGTTCCATTACATCCCAAAATAAAAACCAATCACCAACTCCAAATTAATTCAGATGCCCGATTAAAGCTAATGTACCATAAGGTACATTCGCTTTAAGTTCTGCATATGTATAGAATGGAACTGGGGCGGGAAAGCTGGTGCAGCGGTTTTATTTTTGAAACGCAACCCGGTTATGGGTACGTCACCGTTCTATTTGCAGTGGGAAGACAGCCTCACCCCTGTATGATGCGGCTCTATTAGAATCAATATAGCCACATCAAAGAGGGATGGGGGTTTCCCCCCACTGGGGGTGGGCTAGCCCACCTCCAGTGCTTCAGCCAGGGCAAGTGATAGAACGGCGCTGCATACGGGAACCTGGCGGCGGTTCAAAAAAGGACCGTGGCACTGGCTTCCCTGTGCCAGGGCCGCTCTATACATGTGCAGAGCCTAAAAGAATTATAGATCTCAGACTAGATGTTCCAACAAATATACAACCCAGAATTAACAGTTAGAGGACCGGGCCAATTTGCATTTTTGCACTTCCGTTTTTCTCTTCCTTGTGCTTAAAAGGCCATAGCACTTGCATTTTTTCACCTAGAGACCCACATGAGTCCCAGGCTTATAGCGCTTTTATCCTTTAGTCTATGGGGCTGTGTGAGGTGTCATTTTTTTGCGCCATGAAGTGTTCTTTCTATCGGTACCTTGATTGCGCATATGCAATTTTTTGATTACTTTTTATTACAATTTTTCTGGATTTGATGCAACCAAAAATGCGCAATTTTGCACTTTGGGGTTTTTTTGCGCTTACGCCGTTTACTGTGCGAGATCAGGAATGTGATTATTAGTTTGGGCGATTACGCGCGCGGCGATACTAAACATTTTTATTTATTTATTTTCATTCATAACATGGGAAAAGGGGGGTGATTCAAACTCTAATTAGGGGAGGGAGCTTTTTATTAATAATAACACTTTATTTTTTTTACACATATACTAGAAGTTCCCCTGGGGGACTTCTAGTATAAGTACATTGATCTCTCTCTCAGTATAGTTATACTGCATAGATCAATGAGATACTGTAGGCACTGGATTGATTTCGGCTGCAGCCGAAAGCAATCGAGTGCCGAGCCGGGATCAGCGTCATTATGGCGCAGACCCCGCCAGTGCCGGATGGAAGGATCGCCTCTCCGTGACTATGTGTCGCGGGGGGGGGGGCTGCTGTAAAGTGATCTGTACAGTATTGCAGTGATTTGTGACACCAGTAGATAGATAGCATCAATACAATAGCAGCTCCCTGTGAAGTGGCCTCTTCACAGGTCAGTAATGTTTCACATTCATCTCAAGTTGACAGACTCTGTCTATTGTAGTCTATGTCCATGAGCCTGGCTGTAAAAAAAAAAAAAAAAATTACAGTCAGAAAATAGAAACAGATTAGAAAAAAAAAACTTTTTTTGTATCTGACTCTAATAAGTAAAAGAAAATCTAGGTAATACATTACCTTTAAAACTTTCAGTAAGGTAGTGCTCTTTGCCAGACTGCAGAAAAGTGTTCAGATATGTTTATTAGCAACATGACAAAAGGTTCAATGTCTTGGCCGCCCAATTCACTACTCTAACCAAACATCTGTGGGTGTACTTGAAAAATGGAAAAGGTCTGATCAATAGAGACTCCACCAGTGGATCCCTCAATGGATTTTCCACCAGCTACACAAGACACCTTCAGGGGTCTTATGAAGTTCCTGCATTGATGAGTGTGAGGGGTTTTTTCTCTTTTGCAGCACAAGGGGGACCTATACAACTACATACGAATCTCCTCTTACT
Source organism: Dendropsophus ebraccatus (assembly GCF_027789765.1). Taxonomy (NCBI): domain Eukaryota; kingdom Metazoa; phylum Chordata; class Amphibia; order Anura; family Hylidae; genus Dendropsophus; species Dendropsophus ebraccatus. The sequence continues at coordinate 81,586,654 of NC_091462.1, forward strand.
TTCTATAACACACCCATACATTGGACAATTACTGTACATTCAACAAGATTTTGGTTTAATAATCCATCAGAACATAGGATCATGTACTTTAGTATAAATAAGCATTTCACTTTAGAAGAGGTTTCTTGTAAGTGCCCTATTCATACATAACATGAACATTCTTCAGTAACTGGAGTTTAGTATCTACCATACATTGTATATGTCATATAACAGACCCTTGTTTCCTACTGCTATAAAAAGAATAGATCTTAAAAGGTTTATGAAAACAAGCTATTATTTCTTCCATTGCCAGCCTGGTAATTTCCATACTTTCCATGTATAAAATGAGAAGGAACATTACTTGGGGTAATTTGTAGCAGATGACATTTCCCAGCACCTATTAGAAGAGGATAAGCCAGTAACCTTATCGCGTCCCAGGAACATTTAAACTTACTTATCTGTGGCTGAATAACGTTTCCTTTGGTTTTTTATGTACTTTAGGTAGAATTCAATGTACTTCTTTCTGTTCTAACACTTTCTATATATACTATTTATGTATCTTATCTATATTTGTAATTTGCTGATTCATCTGGAACCAGGGCAGATTCCAGTTGCTGCTGCCTGAGTTGAAAATTGAAATGGTGATGGATGGTTATTGGTGTGCCGGGGAGAAACATTAGAGAACATATAACATGCTGTCATTTATTTAAAAAGAAAAAAGAACACAGAAGCTGGTGGTATTATTGTTATGGTCTGGGGAATTTGTCTGTGGCAATCTCTGGGTCCACTCAACCGATTTGGGTATATATCCATCCTTGCGGATACCCATACATGCTGAGTGTCTTCATCCTGCAGGAAGATATCTCATATCTCATACAGCTAGAGCTGAGCTCACTTCATAGCAGCTAGGTCCACATGTGGCCACCCGCCATTAACCCCTGCAGTGCCGCTGCATTTAAAACAGTGACAGGAGCTGCGCTTCTATCACTGTACGATTGTACAGTCACACTGCGGGGGGGTTACTGACTGCTGGAGGTCTCTTACCTACCTCCCGGCAGTCAGCTTGGCGATCATTGCATAAAGTTTGCCACAGACCAGCTCTATGCAATAATCACAGATAACACTGATGAATGTTATGCTATGGCATAGCAATGATCAGTGTTAGTAATGTAATGTAAAAATGTCATATAGTCATTTAGGGATACTTAAAAATTGTAAAATAAAAAAAAATAAAAAGTTAAAAAAAAAACAAAAAAAACATGACATAGACCCTCCCCCAATAAAAGTTTAAATCACCGCCAGGATTGATGATCCTTTATTTCATTTTTATTACATTTATACAAAGCGATCAATACATCCCATGTACATAAATATTATACTAACAAAATCTAGTGATCATGGCACAAAAAATGGTGCCCCATACAGCCCCATTGGGGAAAAAGTAAAAACGTTATAGGAGTCAATATAGTCCCATTTTAAATATACCTATTTGCAAAAAAGTTTTAATGTTAAAAAAAAAAATAGTAAAACATTAGAAAAGTTATATAAACATGCATATCTTTGTATTCAGACTGACCTATACAATAAAGGTGTTGTGTCAGTTTTACCATAAAGTGCATTACGTGAACACGGAACCCCCAATTTTACCCCATAAATAATATTTTGGGGGGTTTGTCGTTCATTTTATGGTAGATTAAAGGGTTCCATTACAAAGTACACTTATTTCTATGCCATCTATCAAGACACACACATATGTTTAACTTTATTGAAATAAAAATCACCAAGACCCCCTCAATAACCCTTATATTAAATTGTAAAAACACCAGTTTTCTTTGACTCTTTCAGGCCTTCTTCCAGTTAAAAAGAAAGAAAAAAACTTTACCTACAACTTCATCATTGTCTGTGATTACTGCAATGGTTTTTTGTTTTTTTAGGCAGAAACAGAAGGTTTTGGCACACATGTTCTGCTTATCTGCAGTAAGCAGAAATCTGAATAGATTCCTGCTTTTTGTCTCTTCCCAAATAAATTAAGTGGCAATGCTGTCCATGGATCCATTTAGTATAGAGGCCAAATGTGCAAGTTTGTTATGAATTTGCTTCCCCATCGTAGATTTTATATAGGTACATCCGCTGTGTGGAATCTGCAGAAGTACATGTGAACATACCCTTATTGTGCCCCCAGAAACATAAGTAAATATAGAAAGATACTAGAATATCCCTATATAAAACAACCATTTAAAAAAGGAATACAACATTTACAGTCTTTGCTTCTCACTAGTCTACGGAGTAGCATTTTTTTTTTCAATAGCTGCTGCTGTGACAGTGTCAAAATTGGAAACTGTCAATTTTTCAAAAATGTCATTCAGCCTGTCATTCAGCCTAGTGGACGTTGGGAGATCAGCAGCGAAATATCAATTTTCTTCCTTGAAAGCAGTGGACATTGGTAAATGAACACCCAGCAAGTTATTAAGATGGACATTGTGTTAACTGTGACTTCCTATAATGCACACCCAGCACCCAGTGATTTCCTATAATGCACACCCAGTGACTTGGTATACTGGACAACGGCTTCACTGCCCTTACAGAAAACCACTCACAATCCACCCTCCTATCCTCTCCTCTCTGTCCCTATCCCTCAGTATTTCTCTCCCTGCTCTAACTGCCTGCTGCAACCTGCTCTCCAATATACACAGCCGACTGGCCGCCTATACGAAGCCAATCACCGTATATAAAGGGTATGGGGGGTTTCTGACATCACAGTGGGGTTTGCAGTTTATTGGATGGGCACTAGGGATTATGGATAATGCATTGCTCCCGCCAAAAGACAGTACTGTAAGCTAACATGTATGTCAGGTAGTGTTCTGGGAAAACAGCAGACAAGTGCAGCCCTGTAACTGACACCTGACCCAGCTCACCCTACCTACTTGCCTCAGCAGTCCTAGGTAACTGTGGACAACTTGTCGACGTTCCCTATACTGAATAAGTTGCAAACACAGGACAAGTAAAGACAAACAAATACATTATAGAATAGTCAGAGAAGCAATGTCAGCAACAACCGGGCAGCTAAGGTACAGAATCAGAATCAGTAGCAAGGTCAGCAAAACAATCAGAGAAACGCTAGATCCAGGCACAAGGGCTCTTTCACAGGCACTGGACTGAGGACAGAGGCTGGACTTTATAGTGGACAGGAACCTAGGTGCTGACAGCTAACTGGTCAGGTCAGCTGTCAGTCACCATCAAGGGTACATCTGATGCCAAGCGACAGGGGGGTGGTGAAGCCCCGACCGTGGCTAGAAACAAAAGACAACATAAACACAGCAGGCTGGTTGGCGGGGATGCAATCGGTGGGCCCCCGACAACCAGACCCGCACAGAGCAGAGCGTCATGACGTCTGAGCGCGGTCCCAGTGCAGCACGGCTGCTAGGGACGCCGTCAGCCCGCCCCCAGCAACCGAACCTGCCTGTTGCGCGCGCGGCTCGGTTCCTGACAATGTGCATGTCCATGTTTAGTGAATTTGCGAAATAAATTTGGTGAATACGCAAATCGCTATGAAGGGAATTTAATGCCCGATTAGCTGCAATTTGGAATTCACCAGTTTCTCTTCGCTCATCTCTAGTCTTTGTGTTCACTGACTGCCCCCACAAATTACTAGAATGAGCTTGGAGACTTGGCTTTTCTCCCCCAGGTTACTGCTCAAACCAGCATTCCTGGCACTGCCTATCCTAAAGTAATTTTCCCAACATTTTATTTACACATTGTATCCCTTAAGCAGTAGGTAATCCCATAATTGTGCCCCAAACAGTAGCCTACCCACCCCCATAGTGCCCCACATATTAGGCAGGCCTACTATTAGAGTCCCACATAGTAGCCAACCCTTTCAATAGTGTCTTATATAGTAGCCAGCCCTTTCAATAGTGCTCAATATAGTAGCCAGCCCTCCCAATAGTGTCTTATATAGTAGCTAGCCCTCCAAATAGTCTCTTATATAGTAGCCAGCCCTCTAAATAGTCTCATATAGTAGCCAGCCCTCCCCAATAGTGTCTTATATAGAAGCCAGTCCCTAAAATAGTCTTTAATATAGTAGCCAGTCCTTCCCAATAGTTTCTTATATAGAAGCCAGTCCCTAAGATGGTCTCTTATACAATACCACCCCTCCCCCATAGTTTTATATAATAGCCAACACTTTCCAATAGTCTTAGAAAGTAGCCAGATCTCCCAATAGTGTCTTATGTAGAAGCCGGCCCTCCCCAATAGTGTCTTATATGGTAGTCAGCCCTCCAAATAGTTTCTTATATAGTAGCCAGTCCTCACAATAGTCTCTTATATAGAAGCCAGTCCCTAAAATAGTCTCTTATATAGTAGCTAGCCCTCCCCCATAGTTTTATATAATAGCCAGCTCTCTCCAATAGTCTCTTATATAGTAGCCAGCCCTCCAAATAGTCTCTTATATAGTAGCCAGCCTTCCAAATAGTCTCTTATATAGAAGCCAGTCCTCCCAATAGTCTCTTATATAGTAGCCAGCCCTCCTCCATAGTCTCTTATATAGTAGCCAGCCCTCCCCCATAGTTTTATATAATAGCCAGCTCTCTCCAATAATCTCTTATATAGTAGCCAGCCCTCCTCTATAGTCTCTTATATAGTAGCCAGCCCTCCAAATAGTCTCTTTTATAGTAGCCAGTCCGAGCGCCTGTCCGGACCACCCATAATATAATCTGCTGCAACGTCAGGCGGGCCAGATTTAATACAGCAACGGAAAAGCTCAGCGGGACAAAAATAATGGCACTGTGGGACAGATTTGGCCCGCAGGACAAAGTTTGACATGACTGGTCTAGTTATACAGTACGTTGTTCTAGTCTGTTAGATACGTATAGGCAGTTGCATTAAATATGCTGACAATCAAGTATAGGTTAGCATGTAAACTTTACAAAAGTAAAAGAAGAAAAAGAAGACTAAGATGTAAACACTACTAGTTTGGCATCTACAAGGCATGTATGTTGCATAAAAATACCCCAATTTATATGCATTTATCATTGAGGCCAAGTTATCTGTTATATTTGCAAGCATCTTAGCATATAGTCATTATAAAATATGATTGTACTAAAGGGCAAAAATATAATATTAGAGCAAAAACATTAAAAGTAAAGCATTGTTCTAAAGTAACATGTTTCAAATCTCTATTTTACTTCTCCTTAAAAATATGACACTGACTTCATTAAAACCTCACTGCTTTATTTTACATGTCCTTTAGATAAGTTCAGGCATTAAGACTTAATAGTGAATGTTCCACAATTATACCTCTAAGTGCAGGGTTATGTTCTTGTCACCAGAAGGCTCTTTAGAATTTTCTAATGTCACAGCATTTAAATGGTAGAATAATCCAACCAAATGTGAATGGTGCTTTGTCCTCTTCAATATGAATAACTATCATTAGCACTAAAATTAAGTTTTGTCTTACATTTAAAGTTTTATTTTAACAGATCCAAGTAGCCTGGAAAGCTCGCAATTTCATTCCATTCAGTTGGAATTGACAATGGTTTGTGAGTTAACTCTACTGTTTTTAAAAAAAATGCTGTATTTAAGAGCGAGAAGGATGATACTCCTGGTACAGTTGGAAGGTGTCCTAAAGCAATGCTTTCGGAGCAAGCCTTGGCATCAGTAAATAGAAATAAAGGTGTAATGGAAGCTATTATTGTAAGCTATTCAATTTCCAGGCAGTTTCTCAAAGCGTATTAGCCTAGCAATATTCTATGCTTAAGCAGCATTTATACCCAAAATAAAAACTTATCAGAATGGATGCTGCCTTGTGCAATATGAACCAGGTTATGTTTTCATAAAATGCGCCATTAATTTCCTTATCAGAGCATGCAGCCCGTGAGTGTTAGATCACAGAGCCAATACAATTCCTTTTGAAGTTATCACTAGAGATGAGTAAATCAGTTTATTCTATGGGGCTCTAACTTTCATCTGAATCAGAATTTTAGGGGGGATTAGTTTCGGGCAAATATCAATCTACAAGTGCAAGTACTCCTGTTAAAGATAGGAGTAACCATCAAGTGAAGTTAAAGGGGTTATCCAGCGCTACAAAAACATGGCCACTTTTATCCATAGACAGCCACACTCTTGTCTCCAGCTTGGGCGGGATTAAGCTGTTCAGTTCCATTGAAGTGAATGGTGCTTAATTGCAAACCGCACCTGAACTGGAGACAAGAGTTGTGTTGTCTCTGAAAGAAAGTGGCCATGTTTTTGTAGCACTGGATAACCCCTTTAAGTAACAAGGATCTAAAGGAAATAGTAAACAAACACAGACTTATCAATGCTAAAGACTGTCTAAACAATGATGACACTAGGTGGAGATCCCGCAGTGTGCAGCATGGGCGGAAGAATAGAAAGGGGGAGGAGAAAGCAATGAGGGAGAGGGAGAAAGGGGGGGGGGGTTGCAAAGCAATATGAATAGAAACTGTGGGTGCCTATAATCACAGTATGAAGAGCAGGCAGCATGACCCACACATCCTCAGAGAAAGCATGCATAAGTTATCTGCTCATTCCAACCTTTGGAAGAGACTGTCTGCATACGGAACATCCATTCTGTCTCCTGCTGCAGAATCAGTCTGTCCCAATTACCACCTCAATCGGGGGGGTTAGCAACTCTGCTACTGGTTTATCCGCTTGGTTGCTGATATCGCGTAAATGTTCACTGATGCATCGTCTGAACTTGCATATTGTTTTTTCTATATGCTCTATACCACATTCGCAGGTCAATTTGTACACTTCTTCCCTTGGTCTGCAATTAATGTGATCACATATGAGATATTCTTTTTGGGTTACGTTGCTCACAACTTTCTTGCTCACCTCGATATATGCACAGGCAATGCACCCAATACATCAAGGCTGGGTTCACACTAGGTATATTTCAGTCAGTATTGTGGTCCTCATATTGCAACCAAAACCAGGAGTGGATTGAAAACACAGAAAGGATCTGTTCACACAATGTTGAAATTGAGTGGATGGCCGCCATTTAATGGCAAATATTTGCTGTTATTTTAAAACAACGGCTGTTATATTGAAATAATGACACTTACTTACTGTTATATGGCGGCCATCCACTCAATTTCAACGTTGTGTGAACAGAGCCTTTCTGTGTTTTCAATCCACTCCTGGTTTTGGTTGCAATATGAAGACCATAATACTGACTGAAATATACCTAGTGTAAACCCAGCCCAAAAGTTGCCCATTACTTTTTTCTCAAGACAAGTACCTTGTGGCCTTTGGGGTATAAAATGACTTTTAACTCATCTATCACAAAGATTCCGTGCCCGTTTGTAACTATTCTGGCCATAATGGCATCTTTAATGTCCCATTGTCATTCTAACACTTTCCTAATATCATTTGAGGCAACGTCAAATGTACCAATAATTCTGGTACCCTCCTCCTCTTTTTGCTTGGTCCTTGGTATCAGCAGTATCCTACCTTTTACAGATCTAGCATCCTGATATGCACTTTTAAGGACGGAATCAGGGTACCTTCTCTGTTTAAAACACTCACGTAGGGCATTAGCCTGTTTATTATATTCCATGGAGGGGTAAACCCATAAGTTCGCTGTTTACTTTATCTATATTATGATTTATACTATCTTGAGTTGTGCTACATACTGTGTCTATAACTCATTTAGTGTGTTTGGGCTTCATGCCCGGTTACTGCTAGAGGTGTGACACTTGAGTGTTCTTTTTTGGTATTCGTAACAATATTTTTTCAAAGCTATGCTTTAAGGTACTGGGTACCATACTGTGATTATGTGCAAATAGAAAACAGACAAAAAATAAAAATAAATGAAGTGAATTTCAAACATTTCGTATATCACCTCCTCTGCTTATTTAACATTATTTGCTGGTAATGACAATGCCCATTTAAGCAGTTTCTGTGTGACTTCTTTTAAATTGCCTTACCGTGGAGACTGCTTTTTTGCTTAGACTAAAATCAAAATCAAGGTATTTCATGTAAGTTCAAGAACTTAGAAGTAGTTCTGTGCCACTATTTTCTGCTAGCTGTACAAATCTCCAACGAATAAAAATAACTCAATTGGGGTTAAAGACATTACAAATTCAATATCAGAATCTTGCAGCAGCTATTTTTTTCCCTTGCCTTTTTTTTTTCATTTTAAATTTCTGTGATTTTTTTATAAAGACATAAAAGCTTGAAAATGAACTTGCATGGTATACGATCCCTTCCTAATAACCCATTCTCAGATTGAATGCTCATATACATTGTTAGGCTATGTTCACACTACGTTTTTTTAGCTCCGTTTAAAATGATGTCCGTCATTTTGAGTATAAACTAACGGACGTTATTTAGCTGCATAGCCTTCCCTTAGTGCAATGACGGCTGCTGGTACATTATTCTAGTTTGGGGCTACTAATTGGCCTCTGGTTGTGGCTTCATTGAAAAGTCCATTAAATTTAATAGTAAAAACAGAGAAAGAACGGTGCCAAAATAAAAACTGTGTGTGAACAACTAAAAAGAAATCAGCTGTTTGCAAAAGACATCCGAAAATTATTGTCATGATCATTATTTTGACGTCGGCGGAAACGTCCATTATTCAATACATTGGAGGAGATTTATCAAAGGGTGTAAAATTTAGACAAACTGCCCACAGCAACCAATCACAGCTCAGCTTTCCTTTCAGCACTGCCTAAAGCTGAGCTGTGATTGGTTGCTGTGAGCAGTTTGCACCAGTCTAAATTTTACACCCTTTGATAAATCTCCCCCATTGTGTGCATTGGACGTCCGTCTTTCCATTGACTTCAATGCATTGCATTGCAGTCAGTTAAATCAGGGCAAAAATGGACGTTATTTTAAATAGAAAAATCGTCCACCTTTTCTCTATTTTTGACGTTGTGTGACCATAGCCTAATGCTGAAAATTAACCCTTAGAGGACCGGGACAATTTCAATTTTTGCGTTTTCGTTTTTTCCTCCTTGTGCTTAGAAGGCCATAGCACTTGAGCCCTTATTTTTTTGCGTCACTAATTGTACTTTGCAATGAAAGGCTGAATTTTTTCATAAAGTACACTGTGAAACCAGAAAAAATTTCAAAGTGTGGTGAAACTGAAAAAAGAAAAACGCATTTTCTTTTATTTGGGGTTTTTTCATTTTTACGGGTTCGCCCTGGGGTAAAACTGACTTGTTATATATGTTTCTCAAGTTGTTACAATAACAAAGATATGTAACATGTATAACTTTCATTGTATCTGATGGCCTGTAAAAAATTCAAACCATTGTTAACAAATATATGTTCCTAAAAATCGCTCCATTCCCAGACTTATAACGCTTTTATCCTTTGGTCTATGTGGGGCTGTGTGAGGTGTCATTTTTTGCACCATGATGTGATCTTTCTATCGGTACCTTGATTGCGCATATGCGACTTTTTGATCGCTTTTTATTACAATTTTTCTGGATTTGATGCGACCAAAAATGCGCAATTTTGCACTTTGGGATTTTTTTGCGCTTACGCCATTTACCGTGCGAGATCGGGAATGTGATTAATTAATAGTTAAAAATTACGCATGCGGCGATAGCAAACATGTTTATTTATTTATTTATTTTCATTTATAACATGGGAAAAGGGGGGTGATTCTGACTTTTATTAGGGGAGGGGGCTTTTTATTAATAATAACACTTTTATTTTTACTTTTACACTTATACTAGAAGCCCCCCTGGGGGACTTATAATATAGGTGCACTGATCTCTCATTGAGATCTATGCTGCATAGATATGCAGCATAGATCGATGAGATAGGCACATCGATTGCTTCCAGCTGCTGCAGCCGGATGCAATCGAGTGCCGAGCCGGGGTCAGCGCCATTACGGTGCTGACCCTGGACGGGGCAAGATGTGTGGATCACTCCTCTGGGACAACGTCCCGGAGTAGCGATCCTCCCCACTAGACACCAGGGAACGGCTGCATCAAGTAATAGGATGCAGCTGTCAACTTTGACAGCTGCATCCGATTACTTTATTAGCAGGCACGGAGATCGGACCGTGCCCGCTAATAGCCACGGTCCCGGGCTACGAGCGGCACCCGGGACCGTGGCGGTTCAGAGCGCGGCCGCCGGGTACGTCCAGGGTCGCCTAGGGGTTAAAGAGACCACAATGAATCAGAAGTTTTCATCTGGGAATTTCAATTTAATTTTTTGTTTGCCCAGTAAAACTTTATTGCGTTTAAGTATGATCATGCGTATAATGGAACAGGGCTACAATACAGCCCTTGCCAGAAAATTGGGAGCAGATTGCACTACACAACATTCCTATATAAAATAACAAAAAAATATAGGTACTGGGTATGCACTGTAAAGTTCATAAAATTATACTTGTTTAGGGGAAACAATCAATATGGCCTGTAAGAAAGCTCCCATAGGAGCTGTAACTAATTCATAATTCATGTTATGCTGCTTGAGTAGTCATTCCTATCATGCTGTTATTGTTGTGTATAAATCTATGTCCTGTGTGCTGGCTTTCAGACTGTGTGTGTGGGGGGGGGGCAGTGGGCCAGCAGGGTAGGGGAAACCGACTTGGTTATGACTTGCCACTGATTCACTGGAGAGGAGGCAAATCAGAATAGGCAAAAAAAAGGGGGGGGGCAGTCCATGGATACTCAGTCATAAGTCTCAAAACACAGGAATAGCCAGATATCCCTCTTGGGAAGGAAAAACATTGCCAAGGGGTGCCTCCTAGTGAGGAGATCACCAAACCACCATATGTAGCCCCTTAAGTCCCACTCAGTTGTAAGTATTAGGGCACAAATAGGGAAATACCAGGGTGACTGCTTTTGCGTCAAAGTCTAACTTACTTGCGAGTATTGCAGCATGACAAGGGAAAAACCAAAGCCAGGCATTCATCAACAGACAGCTGTTTCTGGGTATTGTCCCTCATCAGTGTGGAGTAGAATTCTAGCTAACAGGGGCAGTAAATAGGAGCCCAGCAAAACACAAAAATCACTGAGCTCAGGGAGTTTGCAAAACAAATTCAACAGAGTACTAATTCAAAAGTCTCCATTAATACATTATCCCCTAAAAAATGTGAATATGCAAAAAAAAGGGGGAGGGGGTCCGTGGAGCCTCAATCATGAATCTCAAAACTCATGGAAATAAAATGGGAATAGACAGATATTCCTCCTGGGAAGGAAACCCATTGCTAAGGGGTGCCTCCTAGTGCGAGTATTAGGACAAAAAGAGGGAAATACCAGGGTGGCCCTTTGGCGTCAAAGTCTAAAATATTTTACCAAGGACCCCTTTTTTTGCATATTCAAATTATTTAGGGGGCAATGTATCAATGAAGACTCTTGAATAAATACTCCATTGATTATTTTTTTTTTGCTAATCTCCCTAGCTCAGTAATTGAGGAGGAAAATAAGAGCCCCCCTTAGTGTCCTTCTGCTTTATGTCCAAATTCTGCTCCAAGGACACCAAGGGGCACTGAAGAAAAGGATAATAAGGGCACAGTAAATACAATGATGTATGATGACGCCTAGTCCTTGTTCATCAACACTTCCTGCTCCAAGTCTTAACACGAAAAAAAACCCTTCAAAATAATTTCCTAGTGCATAACAACCACATAAACACAGAGGTCTACCTACGTTTTCACTCTGTTTTTGTCGCTGGAATATTGTGTACAGTTTGGTGCATAAGTGCACAGGAAAGACAGTGGAATTTGATTGAATTAAAAGATGGGAAACCATAATATTATATTAAATGGGTGAACTAGGGATTACACAGTGTTGGACAGTGTCAGACAGTACATCAAGCCACCATTGCTGTATATCATTGAGTGTTGTCTTGCTGTCTTTGCTTACTGTAACAAGGTTTCCCTGGGTTTTGTCGCACACTGTGACAAAGCCTTCTTTTTTTGCTTGGTAAACCCTGTGGCAGTAAGCACAGACAGCACTGGAGAGGTGTTATGCCCATGTCTGTTTGAACCTCTGGATGGTCCTCAGCTCTTGGTATGCATCCGAGACTCTGCTCTCCATCATGGTTTTGTGTTTGTATTTTATGTTTTATCTGCATCTCTCTGAACAGTGTCTGAACACAGCTATACTCCTGGTCTGCTAATTGTGGTCCAATCACGTCCTTGATCAGGTCCCTGACTTGCTGTAAGGTGTATCAGTGCCCTGATATCCACACTGGCTATTAGACTAGTTTTTCTAGCGTGCAAGCATCTCCATGTCTTTTTCTGTATTGTTGCATTGATTTTATTTTTTATTTTTTATGTTGGCTCTGTTAACTGACTCCTGTTCCCGCTCCTGTTTTTGCATCTTGCTGCCTGTTTGGTTTGACCTCGTCCTGTGGACTACCCCTTGTATGTAAATTTGTCTTCTTTTCGTTCTTGTTTCGTGTAATCACCTTTTCGCAAGTAGGGATCGTCTCTGTAATTGTCTGCAGTCTCCTAGGACTGTTAGAGCAGAAGGCCAGGACATTTGCTGGGACCAGATTAGGGCTCACTGTCTGTGTCACTCCTCCCATACCCTTTACTCAGGCTACCCTACCTACATATAACACTACATATAACACCCACTTTTCTGTAAACCGGCTGGGTAACAAAACAGCAGGTGTTACTGAAGATCATACATGAAGATGATCTTCATTTCTGGTGAATTTGGATGCGGGCACATCTGTGTGCCTCCACATCCTAATTCATCAATGCACACAATGGAGCGTGCAGCCAGAGCCGCACGCTCCATTGTGTGAACTTACATGTTTTGTGCGGCCGCTATTCAATGAATGTCAGTTTTTCATGCAGCCGTTTTTTACGCGTATACGCTCTGGCCAGGATTCCGTTCATTCACATACAACGTTTGTTATGTATAATTCAAGTCCATTGTTGCAAATTGCAACAACGGCCGTGATTTATACAAAACATACGTTGTGTGAACATAGCCCAAGAATACACTGACTATTTCAAGTAGAAGACAAAGAAAGAAGATATTTTATTTTAATGCATGCACAAAATCCAGGTAGTTTTAAATGTCTCACCTGTGTTTTCCTTCAACTGAATATTCCCATAATACACTTTTCTCCATTAGCTATTGTTGATGTGAATTGACGGAGCTACAGGTAGCATATAATAAAGGTTTCCTCACACTAAGACAGAGATTCTCCAGGAATAAAGCAAATAAATTCAGACAAACGCATCATCTGATTCACTATTCTCTGCCCTTGGCTATAGCCACTTCAAATATCCTATAAAATGTCATTCAAGTCTGAGTTTTGTCAGAATTCTCCACAGTCTGGCATTTTCAGTATATATCCTCTTGTTTATAAACCATAACTCATTTAATTTGCTTACAACACAAAGAATGGAAACATTCATTCTGGCATACAAATGTAATTAGCAATGCAATGAGCAGCTATGCCTCAGGTATCTGTAATTAATTATGTGTATTACTGAGCCATGAGCATGTCTACAGGATCATCTTCCACAGCAGGAAACAAACAAAAAGGGCTCCATAAAAGTTCAGAAAAACTTGATATTCTAATACAAACACACAGAGTCATTTATCTTGTTCCAAATGTACCGCAGCCAGGGTCCCGGGTACAGATGGCCTTTTGATAGCATTGCTATATAGACTAAACAGGAGGCCACCATTTATATTAGTGACTGCAGAAGTCAAGAGCAGTGTTCATTCCAAAAGAATGAGCAGGAAGGGGTTTATTAGGTGACTAAGTCCACCGCCTCTGGCAGGAAGTAAATTATAGCTTTTAAGTTAACAAAAGTGTTTTCCTGACTCATAGGTATCAATCTAGAATTAAACAGGGAATGCCGTTCAGCTAATATGTCGTGCCTATAAACAATTAGAGGAGTGAATAGCAGGTGCAAGTTCCATTAGAAACTAACTGTATGGCTATTACTGTGTCTTGCTTTGTTTGTTAAACATTTCTCACTAACATGTTCCGATTTAGATTGTGTTTAATGTTCTCTTTAGCTTCTCTGGAGATACAATTTTTTTTTTGCAGAGACCTAGCATTAAGTCAGGGAGACTCCCTTCCTCTATCAAATTACCATGCAAGCCACACCAGAATATTCTAGGGGATGATGGCAGCTTCTTGTAGCTTCTTAGTAACAGAAAACACAAGTCGAGTTGACTGCATGAGATTCTGTTCAGAAAGCTGGGCTGCTTTGCACAAAGTGATCACAGGGATACTGTATGTGGGGGAACCCCAAAAGCCTGGGTTTAATTTCCCACAAAAGAAATAAAGTAATAAACAAGTCCTTCTTAGATCATTTGACTGCCTATATAATGCAAAGACCCAGATTTTTTTCAGATTTTACAAAAAAAAAAACATTCTTCACGTAGGGTATGTTCACACTGAGCAAATGAGGCGGAATTCTGCGGTGGAACTCTCCGCTGCGAAATCCCACCGATTTCAGTGTGACACTGTTTCTCTATGGAAGAGCTTGGAGGCGCGAGCCTTCCCATAAAGAAGCACTGTCACACTGAGGCAGGCGGGATTCCACCACATTTGCTCAGTGGGAACATACCCTTAGACTAGACATGCTACAAATCCACCAGATTTTTTAAGTGCAGGCTGTTTAATAATTTGATGGCTTTTTAACCAAGTCTATCTAGTTTTAATATTAAATTCAAAAAATATGTTCAGCAGCACTAGAAAAAAATTGCAATGTGCGGGTGCACGTCTCACCAAACCGGACCCGGGTTCGTATAGGGTATCCAAAGAGAAGATGGAGACCGCACTTCCAAAAAGAATTCACACTTTATTCACACCAGATGCAACGTTTCGGCTCAATGTGTAGCCTTTCTCAAGCAGGTTGAGAAAGGCTACACATTGAGCCGAAACGTTGCATCTGGTGTGAATAAAGTGTGAATTCTTTTTGGAAGTGCGGTCTCCATCTTCTCTTTAGTTTTAATATTAATCATAGTGCATTTATTTGCGTAATTTTGACACATTTTTAGGCTATGTTCACACTACGTATATGTCCGGCCGCATATTTTACGCCGGACATATACGTGTGAAACTCCGGCCGGAGATTTACGTAAGTTGCGGCCGGCTACGTACGGTCCGCGAACTTACGCCCATAGTCTACTTACGCTTCCCGAGCGCCGTACGTAGCGATGTGACAGCGGTCTTTTACTTGGATATCTTCGGCTAGCCCCAGACACCCCACAGAACCTTTTGGATCGGCAAATCAAAGTGCAAAAATGAAGAAATCGCCACTCCGTGCGGGACCGCATGTTATGCTAAGGCGTAAGTTACAGCATTTCCGTCCTGAAACAATGGTCTGGTTCATTTTTTACGGCGCCGTATACGATCCAGGCGTACGTTCTTACGTAGTGTGAACTGTGCAGCCGTAGATCGTATACTTTCCATTGTACGCAAACTACGTAAATCTCTGGCCGCTTATTCACAGAACGCGCTACGGCCGGAAACTTACGTAGTGTGAACATAGCCTTAGTCTGTGTTAAGACACGCCTTACTTTATGCCACACCCACACCTACTTTTTTATGATGCACACCCATCTGTATAATTTTGCACCAAGATTTTGGGGGAAATTTTTTAATCATTTTCCCCAGTGTTCTGCAGATTTTCTCTGCTGTTTATTTTTGTTAACCTTTAGTGATGAGCGAACATGTTAGTAAATGTTTGTATGTTCATACAAACATAACGCTAATCGTTACTATTCGCCGATCACAAACAATTTGTTTGATGATCGGAATGGTTATAATGACCATTTTCGAATATATTCGAACTAATATTTCGCGATCTACGCAACTGCGTAATTTATGATTTGCACCTGATAATCTGTACGTATGTGCATAGACCAAAACATACGCTTCTACTGTACATTTGTTATTTGTTCGGCAAACACAAACCGATTACAATCATTTTTTTTGTGTTTGGGGTCCGAACCAAACATCGGGATGTTTACTCATCACTATCCTTCTTCTTTTAGTGCTGTACTGTATATTACAGTTTTTGACAAGATCTTCGTAACCTCCTTTGGTGTAATCATGCATGCCCACCTTATTTTGGTCGTCCAAAATATTAGTTTTAGAAGTCATTGTACAATATGTTTGTTTGAACAGTCGGTATTTCAAAACATTTTTGCATATTTGTCTATTATACATGTGGTATGGCTGACTCATATAACAAGTTCAAGGAAGGCCTGGATGTTTTTCTTGAAAAATATATTACAAGTTTTGGCACTAGATTTCTCATAACCGCACATTGATTTAGGGAAATGGTTGCCATTTTGGAGTTGGAAAATATTTTTTCTGTGATGGGGCAATTGCTATCTGCCTCATAAGGGTTTTTGTTTTCCTCTCGATCAGACATGTCAAACTCAGGCCCTTCAGCTGTTACAAAAGCACAACTCGCATCATGCCTGGAGAGCCAAAGCATTAGCTTTGGCTCTCCAGGCATGATGGGAATTGTCGTTCTGAAACAGCTGGAGGGCCTGAGTTTTACACCCCTGCTTTGGATCAACACAGTAGGGTGTAGGTTGAACTTGATGGACTCTTGTCTTTATACCCTTATAAACTATGTAAATAAAAGGACATATATGTCTGTCACTTTTTTTCCTTAATAGCAGATAGTGGCATTAATTATTATTTTTTTTAATTATGATAAAAACGCAGTGTGAAACTACCCTTGTCTTGGGGTGACCATTTTATTTAAATATATATTTCTTAATTCGGGGGGGGGGGGTATTTTGTTGAAAATTAAATAAATAATACTGTACTCATTTACAAAAAAAAATATGATGGCTTTAAATGATGTTTTTCTAGGACCTTCATTTTGTTCAAAGTATTTAGATACAGTAGTCAGTAGTACCTACAAATATAATATTTTCTTCATCTCTTAGCAACCTTTAGTCCCTTTTTTCCTGCACCAAAAGACATTTTGAAGAAATCACTAAACAAAAGAAAGAAGTAATGGGGTAAGAGGGGAATGCAGATTTAATGTACCTACTAAAGATGAGTGCAATTCAAGCATGCTTGAGTCAGATCTTTCAGCATTTGAATACCGAAGCATTTGAAGTTGAAGAACTTTGATGCAGCCCTGGGAAGTCCAAGAAAACGGCCTGAGGCATTTTCCTGGACTCACCAGGGCTGTATCCAAATTCTTCAGCCACCAGATGCCAAACGATTGTACTCGAGCATGCTCAAGTTGCGCACATCTCTATTAGCTGTCTCATTGTGTAACATTGCATGCTGTAAAAGAGAAGAGGGAATAGCAGGACAGAGATATTTCACTAGATAAGAGCATGCATCACAGCTCATACATGACACCAATATGAGCTCTACTACTCTGCAATCATAGAGAGAAAATTCAGCAAAATAAGTAAAAAAAAAATATTCAAATCAGACCTCACAAGCACTATATATAAAATTCATCTAGTGCTGCCTAAGGTTGCCCTCACACATAGGTTTATTGTGGTGGGGTTTTTTTCTGCCACAAAAAAAAAACGCCAATATGGTGCATGGTGTTTTTTCCTGGCGCTTTGGCCACTTTTTTGGCTTTATGTTTGAAAGTTTCTTTACGTGTAAAAGTCTAATTTAACCTGCCAGGTTTAAATGAATCCCTTGTGGATCAGACTGGTCTCCATTCCGGGCAGTGCGGCGGATGTTAACCTACCCTCTGATTTTCTCCCTGTCGTCTTCTAATCAACAGCTGAGTAGGGACACTGCTTTAGCCACTGATTGGCTGAGCATCTGATGCTGTGGCCCCCAGTACCCAATGCCAACAGGGGTACTGGGAAGAGGCGGTTACCAGTAATCTCGGAGCATAAAAATTTGGTGCTCCTGGACATAAGCCTGGATGGTTATGAGAAAAGGGGGAAACCTATAGTTTTTTTTTATTAATTATTAATTTATGTAAAACAAACACATAGAATTCCCCCTATTTCCATAACCAGCCAGGTTTGAAAACCAAACAGCAGCAGCCTAGTAGTACCAGGGTGGGAAGGGGCATTTTTTTATTGCCTTCCCCACCCTAATAATGCTAGCCTGCTACCGCCCACTCCAGGAGCGCCAAATTTCAGGCTCTGGGAATACTGGTACCTGGCTCTTCCCAGTAACCCTGGTGGTATTGGGTACTGGGGTAATATTGGAGAATATAGTGTTAGCCACTTTATACTAACACTAGGCCTATACTTATTAATGGATGCCATGTATCAGACAGCTTCCACTACTAAGTCTGAAAGGAAAGAAAAATAAAACACACAATAGAGAAAAATATTTTATTTAAAAAAAAAAAAAAAACACCCCTCGTTGACCATGTTATTAAATAAAAAAAACACGGGACATCCACATAGTCCAACGAATCCGAAATAATACGCAGGATACCGATATCTGAATAAAAAAAGGGAAAAACATGCAAAAAAAAGGCCAGGAGCAGAACACCCATCATTGTGACAGGTGTTTTGCACCTAACAGTAGGCAGCATCTTAGCAGATGCTGCTTACAGTATGGCACACAAGGGGTTAAGTATGGATGCATGGCATCCATACTTAATCCCTTGTGTGCCAGACTGAACCATGTGACCCCTAGAGGATTAAGTGAGGAGGCATGGCTTCCTTAATTAACCCCATGGGGACCACATTGATGTCAACATGTACCCATCCCAGCAAGGAAGGGGTTAATAGCCAATCTTACTTGCTAGGATGTGTACAGTGCTGGGGGGAGAAGGGGGCCCAATTGATCCCACCGACTTCTTGTATGTTCAGCAGAGCCTGGCACACTGAGATCCAAGTGTGCCGGGCTCTGCCTCTTCAAAGACAGCGCCGCAGCATCACATGCTCAGCCAATCAGCAGCTGAAGCAGTGTCCCTGCTCTGCCGCTGATGAGAACACAACGGGGAAAAGACCGCAGGATAAGTTAACCCCCCTGGACCCTCCCCACGGAACGGAGCGCAGTCTGGTTCACAGGGGATTCATTTAATCCCCTGTGGGCCAGGCTGTCACCCCCTGGACCACAGTCTGGTCCACAAGGGGTTAAGTTAACCCCCTGGGGACCAGACAGTGGAATTTTA
The DNA here is from genome assembly GCF_027789765.1 of Dendropsophus ebraccatus. NCBI lineage: Eukaryota > Metazoa > Chordata > Amphibia > Anura > Hylidae > Dendropsophus > Dendropsophus ebraccatus. The sequence goes on from NC_091462.1 coordinate 81,605,672, forward strand.
CTCCCTGAAAAGCGCCACTAAAAACTGTCATATGCATAGGCTATAGCATCTTTCAGTGGAGCTGAAGACTTCCATTAAAGTCTTCGGGAGAAAAACGTAGAAGTTTGCCAAAAAAACGCCAAACCCTCAGCCTGCTGCGTTTTTCTAAAACTGCTACAGAGCTGAAAAAACGCCACAAAGAGTAAAATAAAAACGCCACAAAAAAAAAAAACCGCCATACAGGCACAGGATATCATAAACTTCCATTGATTCCCAGCTAGCATCTGGCTGCAGGCAAAAAATGCCATGGCATTTTTATTGGCGTTTTTCAAAGAAAAAGAGGCAGTGTAAGGGCAGCCTAAGGATTGACTGCAATTTTAAACAGAGGTAAAAAAAAGTTATTTTAGACTATGATCACATTTTACATCTTTGGTACTGAATCTAAATGATAGCCTTAATAATTCCATATGTTGGTGTAAAAATAATATAGCACAATAGTAACTAAACAACTGTCAGAAATGCCAGCTTTGCATTCTGGATAATTAATGTTTTAGTTTTTATCCCCTATTATTTGCCTGAGGCTCATATTTTGAGTTTGTTATATTATTACAAGAAATCATTGCTTTAAAAGGCACACAATTATGAGCATGCAGTGACTTTTTGTACCACCTCTCAGCATTACTTCTGCTCTGCTGGCATTATAAAAGGTTCCTCATTCACTGATGTATCGACAATTTCTCAAACAGCTTCTTGAAAGCAAATCAAAATAATTTTTCTTCTTTTCTTCCCTCATAAACCATTCCATTCTTCTTCAAAATATTATTTTCTTGAATGATATATTAGTATGACGTGAACAATCTCTTACAATGGTTACCATGGTGAGTATATGTGTAAAACCTCTAGTATAAGAAAATATATCTCTATGTAGATTTCTTTGTTTAACTCTTTGGTTAGTTCAGCAATTCACATGCAATTCTATTCTATTCACTTTATTTAAATCCCTGCTTGTGCTGACCTAAAGAGTACAGAGAGGATAAAGTTGTTGGTTGTCTGAGGAATTCTCTCCAAAGTCTATGTTTGTCTCTGGGTATCATCAGTTTACAATGTATAAATTATCATTTTGTCGGTTGTTTGTACTGTATGTATCTGTATCTGTACACTGAGGTTTTATGGATTTGCTATTTCACTGCTTTTCACTGCCATCACTGGTAAACTATATTGGTGCATGGGTTACGGCTGTTAAACTTTGGTCACATGATCGTATGGTAACTCACAGGTGTTGCGGTACAGCTGTAGCAATTGTTACAGGGCTTAGAGTGGTATATGCCGCCACTAGATCCCAAAAGAAAGCTATTACAAGTTGTAGGTAGCCCCTGGTGTTTCTGTTATGATGCACTGCAGAGTAAGCTCAGAGTCCAGAATAACTTAAAGAGACTCCGTCAGCAGGTTTAGGCTGTCCTAGCTAAGGGTAGGATAAAGTGACATAGAGACTGAACAGAATAATGTATCACTTACATTGTTCTTTGCAGCTGATCCAGAGATATCCTCCTGAATAACATGGACAATAAGTAGTCCTCTCCATTATGTGCATGAGCCCAGTAGTCCTGGATATTCATAAGAAGCAGAAAACTCCGCCCACCAGCTGCTGATTGGCAGTTATCTATCCATGCTGTGTATAAACAGTCAATTGTCAATCAACAGCTGGAGGGTGGGGGAGGGGTTTGGCAAGAATTCTATTCTCCTGCATATTAGGAGAACGGCTGAACAGAATGATGGAAGCATTACACTGATCTGTTCAGCAGTCCTGTCACTAGTTTATTCTGCCCTCACCTAAGGCAACATAAACCTAGTGACAGGTTCCCTTTAAACAGGTTGTAGCTTTTACTAAACTTCTCTTAAAGGTAAACAGTCCTTGTATGCAAAACGCAAAAAAATAATAGCTTGATTGTTGGCTGGAAATATCTTTTTAAAACGTTGGACACTTTACTTACAGTATAAGGCTGGGTTCACACGCTGTAACTGTGCGGCTGTATTTTTTATGCGGCTGTAAATGTGCGGGTGAAACTCCGGCCGTGGGAAAAAATAGACATGCGGCTCAAAACATACGGTCATTTACTTGGAAATCTGGTTCAACTAAAAATAACAAATATAATGTTAAGAAAGTGATGCAAACACCTCTGGATGCATCTGGGAAAGCAGGGAACACAGTTTACATGAATCGCTATTACCGGGGTTTGCGATCCTCTGCACTATAGCCGATGTCTCTCATGGTTAATATATTGAATTAATAAAACACATTTTCTTTGTAATAAAGTCCCTTTCATTGTTCAATAATTAAATGTAAACGATTCCATCATTTTGCAATTAAATATACTGTTAAAATAAATATATATATAAATAAATGTATATTTATATATATATTTATTTTTTGACAGTATATTTAATTGCACAATGATGGATTCGTTAGAATTAAATTATTAAACAAAGAAACTGTATTTATTTCAACGAAAATGTGTTTTATTCATTAAATATTAATTAGTACAGGAAGCTCTATAAGCCGTTAATTCATATGCCGGCAATAGAGCTTTCTGTACTAATCATCACTTTACTTTAATGAAAACATCAAATGTTTCTTCTAATTATGTTATGACAATAGCATTATTAGAAGAAACATTTAGAATTATATGTGTGCTCAGCTGATTGGCTGATAAGGAGCCGGTCCGCAGTACAGTCACTTCATTGTGCTGCGGACCAGCGAAGAGGACACATCGGGGTGAGTATAGAGCTCTCCCCACCCCCTCCCCGGCACTGCAACCCTCCAAGCAAGGAAGGGGGGGTCACTTAACCCCTTCCTTGCTGGGATGGGTGCAGTCTCACATCAGTCTGGCCCCCAGGGGGTTAAGGGGGATGCAATACATCCTCCCTTAACCCCTTGGGGGTCAGACTGTAAGCAGCGATCTGTAAAGATGCTGCATACTGTAAGAGCACAACACCGCTCACAATGATGGGTGTTGTGCTCCTGTTTGTGTGTTTTTTGTGTGTTTCTCCCTTTTTGTTTTTCAGATATCGGTATCCTGGGGATTACGTCGGATTCCATGGACTACGTCGATGACCAGCGGTTGTTCTTTGAATTTTTTTAATAAAATGGTCAATGAGGGGTGTGGGGGTGTTTTTATTTGAATAAAAAATATTTTAAACTTGTGTGTTGTCTTTATTTCTTTACTTTATAGACTTAGTAGTGGAAGCCGTCTAATAGACGGAATCCATTACTAAGTTGGGGCCTAGTGTTAGCCGGTATAAAATGGCTAACACTAACCCCCTATTATTACCCCAGTACCCAATGCCACCAGGGGTACTGGGAAGAGCCGGGTGCCAGTGGTCCTGGAGCGTCAATATTGGCGCTCCTGGACCGGGCGGCAGCAGGCTGGTAAGATTTAGGCTGGGGAGGGCCTAAAACAATGGCTCTTCCCACCAATGGCTCTTTATTTCTTTAAAAAAAAAACGCATAGGGTCCCCCCTATTTTTATAACCAGCCGGGTTAAAAACCAAACGACAGCAGCCTGGTAACACCAGGGTGGGAAGAGCCATTGGTTTAGGCCCTCCCCAGCCTAAATCTTACCAGCCTGCTGCCGCCCGGTCCAGGAGCGCCAATATTGACGCTCCGGGACCACTGGCACCCGGCTCTTCCCAGTACCCCTGGTGACATTGGGTACTGGGGTAATAATAGGGGGTCAGTGTTAGCCATTTTATACCGGCTAACACTAGGCCCCAACTTAGTAATGGATTCCGTCTATTAGACGGCTTCCACTACTAAGTCTATAAAGTAAAGAAATAAAGACAAGACACAAGTTTAAAATTTTTTTAATTCAAATAAAAACACCCCCACACCCCTCATTGACCATTTTATTAAAAAAATTCAAAGAACAACCGCTGGTCATCGACGTAGTCCACGGAATCCGACGTAATCCCCAGGATACCGATATCTGAAAAACAAAAAGGGAGAAACACACAAAAAACACACAAACAGGAGCACAACACCCATCATTGTGAGCGGTGTTGTGCTCCTTACAGTATGCAGCATCTTTACAGATCGCTGCTTACAGTCTGACCCCCAAGGGGTTAAGGGAGGATGTATTGCATCCCCCTTAACCCCCTGGGGGCCAGACTGATGTCAGACTGCACCCATCCCAGCAAGGAAGGGGTTAAGTGACCCCCCTTCCTTGCTGGGAGGGGTGCAGTGCTGGGGAGGGGGTGGCGAGAGCTCTATACTCACCCCGATGTTGTCTCTTCGCTGGTCCGCAGCACAATGAAGTGACTGTACTGCGGACCGGCTCCTTATATGTGCGCTCAGCCGAGCAGCCAATCAGCTGAGCGCACATATAATTCTAAATGTTTCTTCTAATAATGCTATTGTCATAACATAGTTAGAAGAAACATTTGATGTTTTAATTAAAGTTAAGTGATGATTAGTACAGAATGCTCTATTGCCGGGAATATGAATTAACGGCTTATAGAGCTTCCTGTACTAATTAATATTTAATGAATAAAACACATTTTCGTGGAAATAAATTCAGTTTCGTTGGTCAATAATTTAATTCTAACGAATCCATCATTGTGCAATTCAATATACTGTCAAAAAATAAATATATAGATAAATATACATTTATTTATATATCTATTTTTTTTAACAGTATATTTAATTGCAAAATGATGGATTCGTTAGAAATAAATTATTGACCAACGAAAGTGTCTTGATTACAAAGAAAATGTGTTTGATTAATTTAATATATTAACTATTAGAGGCATCGGCATTCGGCATCATTGCCGGCTATTTTTGAATTACTCCGTACGGACCGCCTGTCAATCCTCGGCCGCATGTCCAGCCGCAAACAATGGTCTTGTTCATTTTTTACGGGTCCGTTTACGATAGGGCCGTAGATTCAGACATAGTGTGCACTGTGCAGCCGCATATCCTATACTTCCAAGCATACACACGAACCACCAAAAATACCGCCGCACAATTACAGCCGCAAATACAGCCGCACTGTTACAACGTGTGAACCGAGCCTAATGGTATAATGAGTGTAATAGGTTTATTAGGAATCTTATAGTTTTGTTAAAGTCTCTTTGGAGGTAGTTACTTGTAAGGTTAGACTTGACTTCAAGACCAGGTGGGTTACTATAAGCGGGAGCCTATGGAGCCGCCATATAGAGTCGAGTACAGCACTTGGCTATTTCCAGCATATCCATAGAGAATGAATAGAGTTGCGAGTCACTTGCTGACCTACAGCACTATTCAAAACAAAGAAGCCGGGGGGGCACGAAGGTTGGACCTCCATGATCTCTTACTTGTCCCCTATCCACAGGAGTAAGTTTAAATCAGAAAACCCCTTTAAGTCATAATACTGGCTATGGTCTACAGAAGAAGGAGACTAGTGTGAAATTCTACTCCAGTTTCCTTGGTGCTATGAAAAAAGGTGAGAAATGTCTAGTCAGTAACCATTTTCTAACCAAACCTGCTGCAAGCTAGATAATTAAGACTTGTTCATACCAGGGAGACTACATCCAGTTTAAGATCCTAAAGTCAAATTTGGATCAGATAAAAATGATCATGGCACTGTTCTGAAATTTAGGAGGTTTTTCCTGAAAATGTCTACAGTGCCCACTAAGAAGGCAATCAACTGTGATATCCCCTTTAATAGAAAAAAAAATATTGGAAACAAGACAGAAATTATTTGAATTACCTGTAGTAAGAGGAAAATTGACATCATGTTTGACATTTGATTTTATATTGCGTACTCTTTTAGTTTATTCCATAGCGTTACTACATGCCTCCTTAATCCTGCATGATTGACACTTTATTATGAAAGTTAGCAATTATTTTACTCATTAATCATTTCAAAACTTTTATCATAGTATGTTACTAGCTCTGTTAAACTTCACTGAATTTTGTCTGGGATGAATCAAGATGAATATAATACCGGTGGGATCTTATTAGAATGTGCAGTGAGTCATAACTACGCAAATTTAAAAAAAAGATATTTTGTAGGCCAAAGCCTGAATAATTAAGAGATACGTTTAAATAGCGATACTGTATACCTATATAGGAAACACTTCCCAGTTCACTCACTGATAAATTTGGTAGAGAAATGGCTCAAGTTGTAGATTAATTACCTTAAAGGGGTAATCTTGTGTTAGGATTTTTTTTTTTTAAATGGCGGAGAACATAATAAACATGTTATACCTACCTCTCCACACTTCTCCACTTGTCCTGTTGTTGCCTCTAAGGTGTCTCCGCTAACTGCAGCTGCTGCCACTTACAAGACAAACCTGTCCCTTGAGTGACAGACAGTCAGCAGTCAGCCAATCACTGGCTGTGGAGCTGTGCCATCCCAGTCAGTTATTGGCCTCTTAAAGGGGTTGGCCAATTTATAGTAAAATTGTTCAGTGTGCAGTATTAGTATGTGCACTCACTGCACTTACTGACAGTAGTTCTCTGTGGACCACATAGAGTTAAATCAAACTCTCGTCCTCCAGGCTGTGATACCCTGCTCTGTGGTGATTCTGTCCATAAGATGGCTGACATGGAGGAACATGTGACCATGCCCCCCCCCCCCCCCAGTGTCCACCATAGGCATGTACAGGCTCAGTGGTGGATATTGGGGGGCAGGGCATGGTAACATGCTCCTCTGTCGGCCATCTTATTGACAGACTCACCTCAGAGCAGGGCAGTACAGCCTGGAGGAGGGGTGTCTGATATTAGCTCTATAAGGTACACAGGTAGCTGCTGTCAGAAAGTAATGTGAATAAACTTAATACTGTCACTGAACAATTTTACTATAAAGTGGCCAACCCTTTTAAGAGTAAGCAACTATATAGTTCATGAGTCTGCCCCTGAAAATCCATTTGAATGTTAGAGACCCCAGGTTTGCTCCAGGCTGCCTGTATGGCAGGATCCCTGGACTCCCTGCTACTATCAGCCTCAGGTAAATGACTATACACAAGGTACTTGATTTAGAAACCTTTAACCCTTTTCATACCAATGACCCAATCACTACCATTTTGGATTAATTACATGGCAGAGGACAGAAGGAGGGGAGAAATTTACATTTTCTGCCTGGGGCATAAGATTGCCTTGTCCTTGTCTGGGCATTATTCGAGTATTGTGAAGAAGGATAGAAATCAGAATCAGACGGTTAGTGATTTGGTTAGTTGCCAAGCAAGAACAGAAAAGCAATGCGGAGCAAGCAGATGCAAAATGCAACCCAGCCACTGATCAAATACTTAGCACAGCAGAAAGAGTAATTATTATAATGCACGACTTTATAATCAGCACAGATTACAGTTAATATGGTGGACTTCAGCTTTTCAGAAATTAAATGTCTTAATAATGAGTTTCTGAGAGTATTTTGGCCATTGATGTGGTGTAGTTTACAGCCACAATACAGCTGTGCCTGTATGCCAGAAAGTGGCACCAAATGCCAAGTGTGTTCTTACATGTGACATACATAAGTGTGACATACATGTAGCAGAAGAATGTAGCAGAGCACAGAAAAACAAAACAAAAATGCCCAGTGTATTCTCAGTATACCATTTGGTCTAATAGTGTGTACTATCACAATAAGGTGACCTCACAGAAGGACAGAACTACACTGTACAGTGTACACAGGTCTCTCCTGGGCTAAAACTAAGCCTACACACTGGGCATGCAGGCTCCAGTGTGATGTAGCAGAGTAGGCATCATCACTTAGCGCATAGGTGCTAAGCTGAGGTAACCTACCTTGGATCTTAAAGGGCAACTCTAGTGAAAAAAATTTCTTTTAAATTAAATGGTGTCAGAAAGTGCCAGAGATATGTAATCTACATCTATTTAAAAAAAATCTCAAGTAGATACTGGTAAAACGTATTTTTTCTATTTCTATTTTTCTATTTTAATTTTTTTTTTTTTTTTTTTTAGTACATTATTATGGGGGCAGCCATCTTGTCTGAACTGTTTTTAACAGTATTTTGTGACATGCTTTATGGCAAGCCTCAGGGACATTGACACTATATACATCTCCAGACCCTATTCTTTGTGTGGGACACCGTTGTAAGCATGCTCTGTAACCTCTGTGACCAGTGCAAAGGTCATTCCATAGGAAAGGGAAAGCAGAGCTGCTGTTGTTTTCTTTTTCTTCTAGTGTCACCATTTACTGTAATGCTTTCCACCTTCCCCCTATTTATTATCACAGAACAGGAAGTCTCAGCTGAGTTTTAAACCTAATGGTCAAAATTTAAACTTCCAGGATTTCAGGATTATTTTATCATTTGAAAAGTAAAATGGAACATCTGATAAAACATCACCAAAAATAATTAAAAAATATGTTTAACATAAGAAAAACAATAGGTCCATTTCTGATGACGCATCCCTTTAAAGATGTGAATACCATTGGTTCTGAAGAAAAAGGGGAGCTAATTAGCATACTGGATATTCTTTGTTTGAATGAACTAGCTACGCCCCATTCCATAGGCAGGAGTAGGACACCTGGAGTGCAGTGGGGTCAGGATCTTCTTGGATTTGCTGGGTGTAGACACAAGCCCTACTGTGTGCAGTAACTGAACATAGTAGGATTTTCCCTATGGTAGCCTCTCTCTATATCCTGCCCCCAGGGCCGTTTCTAGCTTTTGTGCTGCCTGAGGCGAAAATTAAAATGGCGCCCCCCCCCCAAAAAAAAAATCCTAGAATCAATTGTTTGTCAACTATTCCCATATGAATACCGCAGCTATCAGTAAACACACCTCAGCTGCTGCAGAACCTCATAAGACTCTTACTTTATAAAGAAGCAGGCATAATTTTTAAGCTGAAATTGTTGTATTACAAGGGATAATGGTAAAAGTTAACACAGAATTAAAGATTGAGACTCCCTGGAACCCATGGGTGACTATTTTGGGAGCAGAGTTGGAACTGGAGGGTACAGGCAGAAGGGAAAAAACATGCCTACATAAAAGATTATTTGTAGCTAGATTGCTTATAGTTAAAAACTGGTTGGCAGTAGAAGCCCCCGAGGTAAAGGCATGGGAGGAAATGGTTAAAGTATACAATAAGTATGAAGAATATTATTACAAATATTGAGATACCCTTGCCTGGAAGAGGGGGGGGGGGAGGGAGATTAGAGGGATCAGAATGTATATTTTTATTTATAATAACATTGCTGTAAAGTAAGAGTTGGCAAAATAAAATTTAAATAAAAAAAAAAAGAACCAGGCATAATTTTTAAGCTGAAATTGTTGTACTACAAGTTCCAGCACAGAGAGGCTGAGGGCTGGATCCAGACAAGCTGTGCGCTTCACTACTAACTAGTCTGCACAGCATGGCAGCTCCACACTATTTAACAGTGTAGTGTAATATATGGCAGTATAGTGTTGTATAGGGTATATATCGCAGCACATGTAGATGCATATGTTCACTGTAGTATATTAATGGAGGGGGTGGTAAATAGTAGCACATGTGGATATATATGTACACTGGGGGCGATGATAGACAGATAGATAGATATATATGAGATAGATAGATAGATAGATAGATACGAGATAGGTAGGTAGATAGATAGATAGATAGATAGATAGATAGATAGATAGATAATAGATAGATAATAGATAGATAATATATAGATAGATACGAGATAGATAGATAGATAGATAGGAGATAGATAATAGATAGATAGATAGATAGATTAATAGATAGATTAATAGATACATAGATAGATGATAGATAGACAGATAGATTGATAGATAGATAGTGGATAGATAGGAGATAGATAGATAGTGGATAGATAGATAGATAGATAGATAAGATAGAGAGAACAAAAGAGGTGATAGAGATATTAATACAGACAGACAGTGAGGAGAAGTATTCTTACTCAAAAGCCAGGGGTAGACATGGAGGGAGACAGAGGATCCTGCTGCCCAGGGAGGGTGAAGAGGAGGAGGCACACAGGCCATGCAGAGGTCACAGGTCCTCCACCACAGGGACGCACGGCCTGTGAAGATTAACCCTACAGCTGCCTCACACATACAGACTTCCCAGCACAGTTTATCAGGCCGTGTGGCAGCAGCAGGGTAACCTCATCTCCTTCTCCTTCACCTACACTGGGACACAGGCCTGACAGTGACAGGAGGAGAAAGCACCCCCCCTCCCCCTACTCACACAACGCGACTCCTCTGTCCACTGCTCTCTTCCCCTGAACTGTAAGCCGGCACTCGCAGGGTTAAGACCCCTCTCCCAGGCCAAGTGACAACAGTGCCATACAGCAGACAGGTAAAGATCAGACCGGGGGTTTGATCCTGGCTGGGGGAGGGGTCTCAATCCTGTGAGTGCCGGCTTACAGTACAGGGCAAGAGAGCAGTGAACTGAAGCGTCGGGTCTTGTATGAGTGGGCATAAACTGCATGTGCCGCTGTGTTAATCTCACGAGCAGGGGGCCGGGGCTGCTGTCATTTTAGTGAAGTTAAACTTCACTAAAATGACAGTGGCAGAGAAGATTGTGCCGCCCCCTGCAGGATGACAGGAGCTGCCGCCTGAGGCAGAAGCCTCAGTCTGCCTCATGGCAGAAACGGGCCTGCCTGCCCCTAAACTCTACATGCTAAAATTGTACAGTAATGAATTAAATATCTAGTAAAGATATTTAAGTCATTACTCTTATGTATATACATTATTCTTATGTACATAAATTTTGATAACAAAAGGTATACTATTTGCTGAGAATCTGTGTGGGAATTCTGGCTATGCAGCACTGCCATCTGATCAGTTTATTTTTTCATTAAAATAACAGATTGTTTCAAATAAGAAAAATGAAACCATATAAAGTAGCGTATACAGTGGAAATCAATGAGTTTGTACACAACCGCATACCAGAGAGTAGAAGCACTTACTGTATTGTTCAGCAGTTAATAACATAGCGCCAATATATATATTTTTAGCACTTTACAACATATCATATCAACAAAATGAGACTTTAAATAGTAATAAACTAATCAACAATTCAATCAAGAAGAGTGAGGGCTCAAGAGTTTACAATCTATGCAGAAATAAGAATGATACAAAAAGTAAAGAAGTTATTGATTTTTTACGACAGTCCAATAATATAAGAATAAAGTAGTACACAGAAAAGTGGTTTAGCTAGTCACCCATCCAGTACCTGTGTATGAATAGCTATTAAGGGCATAGGAATTTTGGTGGCCATATACCAGTCCCCAGCTGGTGGTGACCACAATCCTGTCCTGCAACTGTAAGTGTCTTCTTATTTCCTGTGTGTTTGTGGTGTCCTGGTTCCAGCTGCCTACTGGTGACTATTAGGGGGAACCTGAGCTGGAAGCACTTTCCCTCAGTTTGCCCCAGTCTGGCCAGTGTCAAAGAAGTAGCATTCTACAGAAGCCACTCAATTGTCTACAGATTGCGCTTTAGGTTTAAAACATGTCATCTAAGGCTATGTTCACACAAAGTTAGAGACCGGCCATTCCGTGACTTGGCCAGGTCACAGAACGGCCGGTCTCAGAAAAGATCATCCGGCCGTATGATCTTTCGGGCCGCATCAGAACTTCCCACAGAACACTATGGAGCGAGCGGCCGGAGCCGCTCGCTCCACAGTGTTAACTGACATGGTTTTCTATGCCCGCTATTCAATGTCAGTTGTTTGTGGCACCGCTAGGGATCCCAGCCGGAGCGTATACTATACTATGATCCAATAGTACGTATATTTTCATATAAATCACAGTCGCTGTATAACAGCTGTGGTTTTACAAAAATATACGTTGTGTGAACATAGCCTAATGGTGTATGTGTACTGGCCTTCAATGGGTTTATCCAAACATTACAGGATAGTTATGAGTAGTGTTGAGCGACCTTGCCTATGGCTGTATCCATGTTTTCCACGTCTCCCTAAAGCTGCATCCAGCTTATCCAGCCACCAGAGTCAAATGTCAAACCTGAAAATTTGACAAGTTTGCTCAACACTACATATAGGTAGTTCTCTATTGTGACAATGGCATTCTGGTTTAAGTCGGTGGCAATATTTTATCCTGAGTTACTTGTAATTGTTTAGGCTGTGTTTTAGTATTCTAATCCAAATTTGGTCAAATGACCAAACTAATCCCCTTACAGTAAATCATATACAAAAAACCAGAATAGCAAAAAGAAAAGCTAAATGGGGAAAACACCAATAAAACATAACTTTTAATAACGATCTTTTAAAATGGATAACACCCCACACACATTCAATACCACAACCGTGGTCCTTGCTAGAAATTTTTGCCACGCATCAATATCATGGTACTCTTTGGACTCAATTCACACCGAAACAATTTTCTCTAGTGGATAGGAGAAAAGTCTCAGAGTTCCTTTTCCTGGAGTCCAATACGATATGATGCAGGAGCACACAACCTTTCCGGGCAGTCAGGATAACTCACCCTAAAATGCCCCTAGTTGTGTGTATATGTTGTCTACCCCTGCTCGCACAGGGTCTGTCGGGGCACTCGCCCTAACAAGGGCGACCCCTGCCCCAAACTACCCCTTTGGGATACAATCCCTATATACACCCTATATCCACACAGGCTGCACAAGGGGGTCAGAGCAGATTTTCAAAGCAAAGATTCATATACTTCTGCCACTCACTGATATGTTATATTGAATCTTTTTCTTTAATAAAACAAATTAGAAAACTTTTGACTTTTTTGTTTGATTTCATTTTTTTCAGTTAAATTTATGAAGAAAAATAAAAAATTCTGAAGAGTTCACAAGCTTTTGCGCACGTCTGTATACCACTTTTATATGATAATTATGTTGTTTCCGACTTGTGCAATATAAATCCAATAAACAAATTCTTTCCATTGTCAAGTATCTAACAAACATTACAAGAGGCACAGCACTGAAACAAACCTGGCTTCTGACATGATTACAATATAAAACAAGTTACAAAATTTCAAGCTGAGCTAGAGAAACAAAACAGTGTCAGCCCCATTAATGCCAATCCGGTTACTCTCTATGGCATCTTCATGAATAATGATCTGGGTTCATAACTATGGTAATTTATTACAATGTATTAGTTGCTTTCAGGGTTGCTATTAATAATAAAAACATAGCATAAAAGTAAAGTATAGCAGACAATGTTAAGAAGAAAAGAGATGAATATTATGCTAAAGGAAATAGGTTACATTTATATAACTTAAGCAGAAGGCATAACAATGTGTCATATGGAGGTTGAAAAAAAAGTATAATTATAATGTGGAATGTGGATTGAACTTGGAGCTGTATGGGGATATATACCTAATAAATGTAGGCTAGCTTTGCTAGCTTCGAAACATAGCTTCGCTAAGTAGTAAATTCTAGTACATTCTCGCAAAGTTGAGAAAAATTGAAGGTGATTTAAAAAATTGGTTAAATTAAATATATTTATGCTAATTGCTAAGCAATACTTTATTTTCAGGATTGTCTCAATCAAATATTCCATTTAAGGGATTTCCAACTCAATTAATGATTGGATAGTCCTTAAGGTCCTTAGTCCTTGGGCTAAAATAAAAAAAAAATCTATGCTCATGGCCTGGCCACATCTGCGCCACCCATCAACAGCTGCATTGGTCCAGTGATTGACTGAGCGGGCTGTCACACTAGACACAAGGCATGTCAGTCCACTCAGCCAATCACCGGCCACAGTGCGGTTTCGTCCCAGTCAGCCAGTGATTGGCTGAGAGGGCTGTCACTCTTCTCTCAGGAGTGACAGTCAATGATTGGCTAAACAGGCAGGAGGCACCTGAAGACACTGGAGACCCAGAGAAGGACACTGAGGGAGTGTGGACAGGTGAGAGATTTTTTTGCTCGTTTGTTTGTTTTTAGTTGTGTGGCCGCCATTTTCCTGAACTTGTTCTAAACTTTGAAAAAAGTTTGGTTCAGTAACAAATTTCGGTTCGCTCATCTCTACCCATAAGGTAGTATCTCCTGTACAAAATGATCACAGTGCATAAACACCAAATTACCAACTGGTGCTCACCTGGTTAGGTCAATCAAAACCACTTCATTTGCACATCATCTGTAACATGGGTAACAGCAGGAACAATTACCAACTCCCTGTGGCAGTGCACATAGCATATGGAAATGAAAAAAAAAGAAATTTAACTGTGTAATAATGTATTAAGTAATAATGTATTTTGTAGCTTACCCAAGTGCCCCTTCATCAGATTACAATGGACGGATGTCTGAGTCTGATGAAGGAGTAATTGAATAAGCCCTGAAACACCTTACTGCTTGTAAACACAATAACATTTCTTTATCTGGTGATTGAGTGCTGTCCTTCTTGTGTTTTGAAATTTCCATATGAAAGTTGAGAAGGTTGGGATTAAGCAAGTACACATTGTGGAGCTGACTTTCATTATTAAACAACTAAAAAAGCACACAAAATTTAGGGGGTTTAATAAACATATATTCATGACCGAAAACTAACAAACACATTAATCAACTTGCCCCCCATTTGGGTGCAAATCACTCAAATAAAAATGTGATGATCTGTCTAAAAATAACATCAGAAGACATTTCAATTAAGAAAGTCTGATCTTAATTGTGTTTTCTTTTTTTTTTCTTCTCCAAAATTAATTTAGCATTTTATATCATTCAACAGCTAGAACTGATGCTCACATCAAATTTTAGTAAAATGCCAAGATGTGACTTACTGAACTTTGACTGCTTTAACCTTAGACCTTGATCATTATTGCTTTACTACTACAGATGGCCAAAGCAATTTCCATATTAATGAAGTGGCAAATAATGACATGTGTAGAAAAAGAATTTGCATATTGAAATGATTCCAAATTTTCCTGTACTGTGTTCATATACAAATGCAAATGTAACAACATACTGTAGAATGTGATGACATTTACCAAATAAAGCAGGAATAAAATATATATATGATAATTATTTTGCTATTATTAGCTCCATGTGTAATCCAACACATACTGAACAAGTACAGACACACTTCATAAACATAAAAAAAAAAAACCACACACACTAACACACGCTGTGTCGTATGTACAGCAAATCCAGGCAGTAAAGACAATGGCATCATTTAAGATCTAAGATCTACTAAATTCCAGTGTGTGTATATATATATATATATATATATATATACAGTGGTACCTTGGTTTAAGAGTAACTTGGTTTAAGAGCGTTTTGGTTTAAGAGCTCACAGTTTTTCAAAATTGTGACTTGGTTTAAGAGCATTGCTTTGGTTTAAGAGCTCCCTGTACTGGGTGGGATGGCGAGTGGGGGAGGGGCATGGTCTGCATAGCGGGGTCTACAGCACTGGTCTCTGACCCAGGAAGTCTCCCTCATCTTCCAAATCATAACAGATCCACTTCAGGCTGGAGCTTGCATCAGGGGACAGGACAATAGGGGTGATCTCTTCATAGCTGTAACCTCTCTCCCCAGACAGAGTGCTGCTATACTGTGACTACATATGTCCTGCTCATTCCTTCATGCTCCTTGCAGTCTCTGTCAGCCCTTGTGTTTCCCATCCTCTCCATTACTGTACAGTAACTAATAATATCACATAATTAGCTGTTTTTGAATGTTTGTTTCTTCTGTTTTAGATGTTATTCAGAATAAAAAATCATTTTGGGGGCGTGGAACCAATTGTCTGCATTTCAATGATTTCTTATGGGAAAATTTGCTTTAATATAAGAGTGGATTTGGATTACAAGCACGGTCCCGGAACGAATTATGCTCGTAATCCAAGGCGCCACTGTATATATATATATATATATATATATATATATATATATATAAATATATTTTTTTTTTGGGGGGGGGGGAGAGAATGGCCCAAAGCTGACTTGAGTAACAGTACAACTAGAATTCACTGGAAGACTCAGGGCTGACTACTAAGCTTATACACAACAGGCTTGATGGCAAGGAAAGGAGGGACTCTCGCTTCTCTGGGCTAAGACAGACACACACTGACAATATCTTTACGCTCAAAAGCAGAGCTGGCAGAGATCACCTCACGCTTCTCTAGCCAGAGCCAGACATCGACTAGGTTGGTTTGATCCAGCCCTCTGGGAACCTGCTGCCACACTAAAGTCTATATTCTTTAGCAGCGGGTTATGTATTGAGACACAGCTGACATGTTAAAAACATTTCTAGCAAATCGTTGAGGGTTTTTGACCACTCAAGTTTTAAATATCAGAAACTTAACCTCAAAACCCCAATGATTTTTGGAATATTACATGTGGTTTAGTCTCATGGTAGTTGGCTATGTGGCACACAAGGAACATGATAGGATAGATAGGAAATGCTGTTCAAGCAAATCTCTTTTAAGCTCGGTAGGAAATGGTCTTTATCATTTCTTTTTGTTTTTGAATTTTGAGTTTTAAACCTTGATTTTTTTTTATTTTTTTTTTTGTAAGAGACATGGCTCTGCGAAGCTTTGTTTTATAAGACAGAAATTGTATTTTTGGTGCACTTTATTGGTAGATTTATTTTAATTTTTTATAGATAGAGATAACTGTTTTTCTGTTTGTTTTTCTAGTGTTTACTTTTTACAATCAAATTCATCAGGTTACTAAGAAACTGCCTTTTTTTCTTTGTTCCATTAAGGAATTTCTATTTCACTATTTTGTTAATACTAATAAGTAGAGATGAGCAAAGCAGTCGGATATTTGTTTTGCGAGCTTTGCAAATTTTTGGTAAAATTTTTGGTTTTTGGGAGCCAGAGTGCTTGGGAAAGGGATATCAGGACGAGGGTGAACTGGTTATCAGTTTACGGTAACATCAAAAAAGTAGCGCCCTCGGTGAACATCAGCTGATCCAGTTTAACATCGTCCACAGACTATATTATACTCCTTCTTTCCTTTGTAAAATTAAAAAAAGAATTAATAATCTTTGCCCTAGATGTCAAAAGGATGTGGGAGACTTTGTGCATATGCTCTGGTCGTGTGAGAAGCTGGGTCAGCTTTGGTCCGGGGTCTCCCGGGAGATAAATAAGGCTATAGGCCTGTCCCTAGGAGAGGACCTCCGTTTGTTCTGGGGGATACATCGGGATTACCCGCGGGGATAACCAGGAAGCAGAGGAAGTGCCTGCTGAAAATGTTGTTCTGTGCGAAATTATTGATTATGAGAAGATGGATATCCCCTCAGCCACCCAGTCTAACGGAATGGGGTCAATGTGTGAAGCGATATGAGTGTGTTAAGTAAGGGTATGAGGTCTTCTCTGTCTCCCTTTTTTTTTTTTTTTTCTTTAGTGCATGTTCTCTGTTGGGATGGGGAGGGGTTGGGTTTGGGTGCAAGGGTTTATATAGGGAGTGCTATGTGATGTAAATAAATTTGCCTCCTTGATGTGGAGTCGGGTGGGGGTAGGGATGGGAAGGGGGGGCAGATGAGTGTTTTGTAATATGGTGGGTTTAACTGTTTGGAATTTTGTACCCTGTATATGTAATTTAAAATTAATAAAAAATTTGGAAATTAAAAAAAAAAAAATTTTTGGTCAAACTCATTAAGATTCATGAAGGGATTATGGTTAATAGCTTTCTCCCGCCCAGTGACGCTCCAGACAGTATGTGCGGCCGCTATTTTGTGTTGTATTTTTGCAAATTTCCTTAACGAATCAGCGGGACTTTACTTCGCAGGACGAAGTGAACTGACAGCGTAATTCGCAGCGAATCTTGATTCGCCAGATTTACTTCGCTCATCTCTATTAGTAATGTATAGGCATACTCCTGTAGTCTGCTGTTACAACTATACCTACTGTGCGCTAAAAGGAGGCTGGGCTTCTGTCACACTTTTCTACCATTACTTTAACACATTTTTGCCCTAGTGCACATACACCAGAAGTAGATAACGTGATGTTTAACCCTACCCTGCCAAAGCTTAGCAAATTAACGTCACTGCAGCCTATGCCTAATTTACACTACAGGATGACACAGACATAGAAGCTGCGCCTGTGTCATCTGCGGTGGGTCCTGGCCATCACTGATAGCTGGGGACCCACCGCAACTCTCAGCAGCGGAGCCACGCTCTGGTGCTGAGAGTTAACCCTATAGATACTGCAGTCAGCACGACCGCTGCATCTATAGGGCTCCTGCATTCTCTGTCTGGTGTCCATCGGGGCTCTGCGAAGTGATCGCAGAGTCCCAATGGTAGCCATGAAAATAGGAAGTCTCAGGTGTCTGGTTTCCTGGCTATGGAGGTCAGCGGGGGGAGAGAGGGAAGGCAGGGCACACACCGGGGGGAGGGAGGGGAGGCAGGGCGCTCTGCCCCCTCCCCTCTCTCCCTTGCCGCTGTCACAATATTGTGCCATAAAGACATCAGCTTATGGGATCATTATGATCCTATAAGCTGATGTCCAAAAACGACCTGGGCATTGAGGAATCAATGACCCATGGTCGTGAAAGGGTTAAGAAGCTCCCCCAGTCATATAATGTGTTAAAAAAGGAACTTTGTCTTACCTTTCTTCACTAAATGGTGACACTACCTGCTTTGTATCCTCAAACCTCTGAAACTTGATGGTTATTGTTTAGACTAGGGGACACTACAGTATTTCATCATCTAATGTGACATTAAAGGGGTTATCCAATGAAAAATTATAGTTTTCAGATCAACTGGTGTCAGGGAATTATACAGACTTGTCAAATACATCTATTTAAAAAACTCAAGTCTTTTTAGTACTTATTATCTGCTGTATGGAGTTTTCCTTCCAGCCTGTGAGGGTGCTCTCTGCTGCCACCTCTGTCCATGACAGGAACTGTCCAGAGCAGCAGCAAATCTTCATAGAAAATCTCCATTGCTTTGGACAATTCCTGACACGGACAGTGGTGTAAGCAGAGAGCACTGTGTCAGACTGGAAAAAAAACTCCACATCCCACAGCAGGGCCGGCATCAGCACAGGAGTTACCTGGGCAAGTTCCAGGGCCCACAGTGCCTCTAGGGGCCTGGAGAAGGAGAGGGGCCTGTTGTTCTAATGTTCAGCCCCCTCACTGTAGTGCAAGGTGAGCAGCCTGAACATCAGGAGACACAGGAGATGGAGCAGGACCTGCACAGAGAGATAAAATGGTGAAAGACCTGATCACATGACCTGAAGGTCCTCAACCTTACAGTGTGGAGAACAGCCTGACAGAGAGGAAGAGGGAGAAGACTGAGCTATTTGTGCTGTGTGTTAGTGTCTGAGTGTGTCAGTCAGTATCTGGGTCAATAATGTGTGTTTGTGTATGTTAGTGGTGTCTCAAGTAATTGTGCATAGTGTGTGGATGATGGGTGAATAGTGGATGCATGAGGGGCCCACTGAGGCTCTGCTGCCCGAGGGCCCACAAAAACCTGGAGCCACAGGATAAGTATTGGAAGACTTGGCATTTTTAATTGAAGTAATTTACAAATCTACATACTGTAACTTTATGGTACCAGTGTTAAGAGTTCCGCTTTAAAACAATGATGCTGCTTTAATGATTAATTTAAAGAATATATCTGCTTCCCTTGCGGGGGCCTCAATAGAAAGTACTGCACGCCCATCCAGGTTAATTCTTACTTACACCATTATAACTATAAAGACAGCTATTACCAGAATGTACAAATGGATCAAGCATGTGACAGTTAAAGGACAACTCCGGCGGTACCCCCCCCCCAAAAAAAAAACAGACACACAGACACCATACTCACCATCCCTCCGGTGACAATCTCCACTCCATTCGCACGCCGTCCGCCTCACCGTCACCGCCGTCCGCCGTCCAGCGATGTCTCTGACTTCCGGATCCTGGGGATGGAAAAGGCTGCCAGTGCGCTTTCGCACCAGCAGCCTTTTCATTGGCTCGAGCGCATCACATGGCTTCCAGCAACCTCAGCCAATCAGGGCTGAGCAGGCTGGAAGCCATGTGATGCGCTCCAGCCAAAGAAAAGGCTGCTGGTGCGCATGTGCACCAGCAGCCTTTTCCGTCCCATTCACTCTCTATGAAGACGCCGAGGAGGAAGAAGACCCGGACCACCCCCCCGGCTCTGACGTCGTCGTCACCAGATGCCGCCCCGGGAGAAGAGGACCGTTACGATCGTAATAGGTAATGTATACATTCTTTAACTTCCGGGCGGGGGGGTCGGGGGTCCGAAAGTGGGGGAAGGGGGCCAGACCGGGTATTTAACCACATTACAAAGTTATATAACTTTGTAATGTGTGTTAAATAAGCTAAAAAAAATTTGTTGGAGTTGTCCTTTAAAGGGAAGGACATGTAATGTTTAATAACCATGGTTCCCTGGATTGACAGCTGTTTCAGTTGCCTGAAGTATATCTGCTATTATAGTGATAATCAGCACTATATATTGCTTTCCAATATTTTCTATACACTTGTGTCCTCTTAACAAAAAAAAATTCAATAAAAATTGATTGTTACAAAAAGCAGCTCCTCCACTAAAATACTAACAAATTAGGGATGTCGCTTGTCATCCATGGTCTTCAGCTTCATGGCATGTTTAATGAACTTCAAAAGACACCGATAATCCCTTTGAGTCTTCTTATGTGTTTGATCACACTCTTGCTAGTAAGTATGTTAGGAGATGTCATCCAGAAACATAAAGCCAAATACAGGATTGCTTTGAGTGTTTTTAAATGTAATGCAACGTATTTATTGTAACCGGTGACTGTATAATCTTAAAAGGACATTACAAAGTGTAGAGAAATAGTGTTTGAGTAGTTTAAAATGCAGATAAATTTGTTTTTTATTAATTTCTTAATTTAAACAATTATACTTGCCCATATAAAACAAATTGCACAAAATAGATGGATGGATAGATAGATGGATAGATAGATAGATAGATAGATAGATAGATAGATAGATAGATAGGAGATGGATAGATAGATGGATAGATAGATAGATAGATAGATAGATAGATAGGAGATGGATAGATAGATAGATAGATAGATATACTGAGCAGTAGATTCAATGTAGCAAGATGGTCTCTATTAGACATGAGCAAAGCCAATCTGACAAATTTCGACTCGCAGCGCAGTGCAGAGTATTACGCAGTTGCGAATATTATTGCAGTAGCGTACATCACAACATAAACGTTCACATGTTTGAAAATGATTGTTATAACCATTCCAATCATCAAACACGGACAATTAGCGGCATGTACAAACATGTATGAACATGTTTGCTAGGACCTATTTTTAATGAAATTGGTTTGTATGCAATTCGCAAATATTCGCAAAACGAATTTCCAAGTGATGGGCTCATCTCTAGTCTCTATCTTTAATTATATCTTCACTGAAAGTCAGACTGGCCTCTCTGCCTGTCAATCATCCCCTCCGAGCACACTGACAGACAGAGAGCAGTGACAACATACGGGCAGGAGCCGCCCAGATGACTACCTGCCGGCCTCTGTACGCCTGGGGATTCAAACTTCATTTTCTCTGGTATAAAGCTGCTGCTGCAGCCAGGGGCGTAACTAGAAATGGCTGGGCCCCATAGCAAACTTTTGATTGCCCCCCCCCCCCCGACTGACCACTAAACGGTCAAGTGAAGTCATAACTACATAACTGCTAGCTCTGGTCAGGAGTGTTTGCAGTTAAAGGGACATTTGCAAAACCCAGGAGACCAGCAGGGCCACCCGGTGCTGCAAATGATGACGGCTCAGGGGGCCCAGTCTATTGCAGGAGCAGGCCATGGGGCCCCCTGATGCGGCGGGCCCCATAGCAGCCGCTATGGCTGCTATAGTGGTAGTTACGCCCCTGACTGCAGCCGTGCCCGGTATGTGCCATAGGCTGCTCAGGAGCTTTATACAGTGATACAGGGAACCAAATCAGCCCAGTAGGCTGGAGCGCCGCGGGTTAAGGGGGGGCGGCGTTTACATATTCGCAACAGAATTAAAATTCGCAGCGGATTTTACCGCAACTCGCAGCATGAAATACGCTGCGATTCCATTATGTGTGAACCCACCCTTAAGAAGTAAAATCTGTGTGCATTGTAACATGACTTTTACAATAATTCGGCTTTATTCTGAAGCTCACCTTTTAAAATAAATCAAGTAGGAAAAAAAGTGTTCATGTAAATTCTAAAAAATAAATCAATAAAATTTTTAGTTTCCTTTATTTTTGCCATAGAGCAATCTCCAAATATATTGTGTTGTTTTATTCATATAAAATGAATTCCAATTTGCGGGGAGAAAAAAATATAACCATACATCCAACATACGCTTACTACCCACCAAACTAGAATACCTGCCAGTATTTCACTCAAACACCTGTCTTTGTATACATCAATATAGCTCTTTGTGATGGCTCTGAAATGTTCAGTCAGACATCTGGCAGCTGCAGTAAAGTGAAATGACTATGCCACAGTCTCTGCACACAAATATACCTGAACTGCATTTCCTTCTTATTGATATAACATAACAGTGGAAAATGAGTAAACAGAGTGCACAATGCAGTGAATATTAGAGTAGGAGTCTTATGGAGCTTGTATGCAGACCCAGTCTGCTTACCGCTCATGGAATCGGTTGTCGGATGTTGTGGAATCAGCACCTGGACTTTCCTGCGGTCACTCCAGTCTTATAAAAAGAAAAAAAAAACTTTTTTCCAGAACATGGATAAATAATAACACATATTCAAGGATCCCTGGCAGCCAAGTCCATCTGATCTTGTAAAAGGCTCTGGTCAAGTCACTGGAGTATTGACTGGTATTGGTCATTTTATTGGGATTCTGATGAGACCCCTTATTGTCATTAGATATTTTCTATCACAAAATAAATCTATTTGAAAAAGATCTGAAAAAAGACAAAGAAGTTCCTTCACCCATACCCACATTGATGAAACCTAAGGCCCAGATTTATCAATCCGCGTAAAAGAAAAACTGAGGTAATTTGGCGACAGGTCCTCTTCAAATTAGCGCTGGAGAATTGTGTATATTTAACATATAGATTGATTTTAGACTAAAAAGTATGTAATGTTAATCATTTTTGTGCCTAAAAAAAGACTAAAGTATTCTAGGAGATTTTACTGACTACCTCAAAAGTATATTTGCAAACATCTAGAGCACAGGGGACACCTCATCAGACAAGTAAACAAATGAGCAAAACATTTATACACCATTACAATAAGCTAAACCAATAAAACTGATGAGATCGAAGATCAATAAAGACGATCACTTAGAAGTGCAGGGATCTGGTGTCACTCTGGTACAGGTGTGCAAAGTGTATTCTGTAATGAGTCATAAATCCTAGTCATTATCTTGCAGCACTGGGGTCCTGGGTTCAAGGGCAACATCTGCAAAGAGTTTGTATGTTCTCTCTGTGTTCGAGTGGGTTTCCTCTGGTTACTCCCACACCCAAAACATACAGATAGGTAAATTTAGATTTTGAGCCCTAATGGGGACAGGGACAAAAATTGGCATACTGTCATAGTGCCCCCCTTCCCACTTCTTCTTCTGTTTCCTTCGCTCATCCACCTGGTTTCTTTGTCTATTAGGCCACATTTATTCTCATATAACTACAAGTTACTGATATTTACGCTGTATATTTTCTTTTGTCGGGAAATTGTCTCACTCTGTAATTTCTGTTCTGTATTCATTACCTTTTTTTATGTTCCATTTCAGGTCTTTTTCAAAATAGTTATTGAACCATAAATCTAGGTCACAGTATGACAGATTTAAAAGTCTTTACATTGAAAGGTAATTTTAAGAAATGATAGGAAAAGAAAAATCAGGGAATTCAAAATAATGAGAACATTCCAGCCTGTGACACAAGGACTTAGTTGAAAACCTGGATTTATGGCCCGTTACAAGGACACATTTTACTTCCAGACTGACTCCAGATTTTTGCACGCCTAGGTCATCACTTCTGACGCCCTTCCATCTGTAACAAAAACCTCTGTTTTATTGCTTTGACTTATGTTAATGATGTAAGCAAATAAGTTCTCCTCCAGAAAATAGAAAACAATTTCTACCCAAACCCGAGTATTCCCCAAATTCAAGCATAACCCATTTGTAGATAGCTTTTTTGATTGAGAATGATTTATAAACACTCATCAGCAACAGACATACAATGTCCTGGCTGGGGATATGCTAAGGGTCATGATGTTGTGTGAGCAGTTTAGACCAGGACACCAGGACTCAATGGGTGTTGCAGCATGAGAGGTAACATTTATGGAACATCTTCCAAATAATGAAGGCAAACATCTTAAATAGTTGCAATTGTTATGAATGCACCTCAAGAGTGCCGCCATATTGACTGTCTGCTCCAAATTACAAGTTATAAGTTTATAGTGCACACTGAGAATAAAATACCCTGACGTGGCAGCCAGTTTATAAACCCTGGGGGGGGGGTTCTTCTACTAAGGATCGTGTCAGTACTTCATTGGCTTCATTGGCAATTCTAATATGTCTAATATGGAAGGTATAATAGAAGGAAGGGGGAATGATGATAGCAGATGGTAAACAGCAACGTAGGGGTTAACCCATGTGGATTGTACTGGTTATGTAGAGCAGTTCCGTATGATGTTGATTTCCAGAGGCCCTTGAAAAAATCTGGAGGTTGACTTTCACCAGAGAAAGGGTCACATGGCCATACTGGAGTTCCTCAAAGGTGTAGATTTGCTATGAGGCCCTTAGGTAGTTCCCTCCAGTGCAGAAGAAAGTCTTTTTTGGAAGTAAAGTCTATACACAGGATATTGTAGTCCTCTACATTGTAGTCTGTAGTTGTACTCATAATCCTGGTCAGCTTTTAGCAACTTGCTCTAACTCTATTTTGAAAAAGAAACTACCTCAGAGTTTGAGACCATTTTACGACATTTAACTTCGAGACCAAGACAACAGGAAAAACTGGGTATTTATAAACTCTCTATCTTGGTTAATTAGCTAAGGGTTTTCTCTCTGAAAGGCGTTAGCATTTATTATTTTATGGACATCATTCTGTCTATTTTTACAAGATTTATTAAAGTTTCAGCAAGTATTGTTCACCTGTGGAGCTGGAGGCATTTGTTTCTTATACAGCAATCTATTACAACTGGGAATCTGCCCGAGTCTACTTCCTTACAGGCTTCATCGATGGAACCTGCAGCTGATTCGCATTTATACATGGTGAGCTGACTACCCTATTTTTGGACTTAATTAACTAAATTCTTGCAGTAACTGACGTGAGACATTAGGTATAGAGGGTAGATCAGAGGGGTACTTCGACTTTGCTAAAGGGTTCTAGGGGAATCTATTAAAGAGTCACTGTCATGAATTTTTTTTTTTTTTTTTTTTTGCAGAAATCAATAGCACAGGTGATTTTAAGAAACTTTGTAATTGCACTCATTAGCCAAAAAAATAAATTTTTATCATGAAAAAGCAGTTTGAAGCTCTCCCCCTGTCTTCATTCTTCTCCTATGGAGAGAGGGAAATGAGACACCAAAACAGGACAACAAAGAGTTAATTAAAAGCTTCATTACCCGCTGTCTCCTCTGATGTCACCACTGACCTATCTGACCTCTCAATAGCACTCTGAATAGCTCCCCCCAGGGTGTAATCCTTTGTTCTCTGCTCTCTGCTGCTGACATTTCTCCTCCATCTCTCCTCCACCCTCCCCTCTCCATAGCACAGACAGGATCCGTCTGATTGAGATTTCCTGATTCTGAGCAGTGGATGACAGAAAGGAGAAGGGGGGGGACCTGGGAAAAGGCTTTTTGAATGCAGATAATGGCATATGTGCCTAATAAACCCAATTACAAAGTTTCTTAAAATCGCCTGGACTTCTGCAAAAAAATTTCACGACAGTGACTCTTTAAGTTAAAGGTACAAACACTGTCCACCAGAGATGGCAGTAGAGAGCAGTAGGGAAGTAGCAATAGCTATGTGCACTTTATAGCATAATGTCTTGTTTTATATACAATGTATTCTTTTCTTGACAGAACTAACAGATTTATAGGGTTCGAGTTTAAGATGAGTTTGGTGTCCCTTCATGTGTTTGTATTGAAAACAGTTTGTATTTTTTTTTTAATTGTCTGTGAACCCAATCTTTATGTGTTGGTCAGTATAGTACAGTGTCCCTTTCTACATTCTTCCTTTTTACTTTATCCTTTGCATCTGTCTAATAAATTTCTTACTCATACAAATGTCTTTCACATCTTTCAAACAGAAAAGTTATAACATCACATAATTTTTTCAGGGTAACACATGAGCGCACAGACTATAATATAAAAATTCTACCAGTTTAACATACTGTTCTAACTTCTTAAAATTTTCAGCCTTAAATGTTCAACCTTAAAATAAAAAAAATAATATTAAAAAAATATGCAGTTTCATTATTTTTTATTATTGTCATTATTTTACTGTACTTGATAACTGCAGGCCATCTCCTAGTGGAGAACACTAACCCAAATGCCATGTATCATCCAAGCTAGGTTGCAGCTGACCTCTTTTTTTGCTAAGGGTTTTCAAGTCAATTGATAAGAACAGAGCTTGACATACTGACCATGGAGAAAGCCTTTGGCATTTGCTAATTGGTAATTAGTGATAGCTGAAGCTTGTACAGTAGACTGCAGGTTCACTGCAGTACATTCCAGTGGGCAATATATAAGTGCTATTCAATTACATATAAAAATAGTGCGAGGGGCTGCCTAGATACAGTTTTTTGTAAAAGCCATTAGCTCTCTGATAATAAAAAAAAATAGCACCACAAGTAGAAGGACAGTACAGAACATCGTGGCTTATTTGGCTAAATAAAAAAAGGATCAGAAATAATACTGTATTACTTTGCAGAATAAAATACATAAGTGGTGATGAATTATACCTTTAACATTTTTTCGTCAGTGAAAGAAAGCATATTTAATTATGACCCATATTCACACCAATTAATAAATGAAAGTGAGGAATTTTAATAAGCTTCTATTGTTTTACATAGTTCAACAAAAGAAACATGTTCCATTGATGGAACCCCATCAAAGTAAATTTTTACTGACTGGAGGCAGGCCAGAATGCCAGGCCACCAATCTAACAGAATCAAAGTAAGAAAAAACTTTACCAAACTTTTTTCTCCACCCTGGCTAGGGTCGAAACATCCATCAGTTGCCAAAAAAAGCTTTCATTGTGTCACACCAGTGAGGTGTTAAAAATATTGTAATATACCTGGCCTTGCCCTTTCTTGCATGCTGTAAATAAACTTTTGAACACTTTGCATTTGAAAACAAGTGCTACAGAGTTTTCCTATTAGGCTATGTTCAGACTGTGTAAGAGACCGGCGGTTGATGATCTTTGCAGCTGCAGAGTTCCGATGCAGGCGCATTCGTGTGCGCCCGCATCAAAACTCCCCACTGCACACTATGGAGTGAGCGGGCGGAGGCGCTAGCTCCATAGTGTGAGCTGACAGGGTTTTCTGCAGCTGCTATTCACTGAATAGCGGCCGCAGAAAACTGACATGTCAGTTTTCTACGGCGCCGCAAGGGATCCCGGCCAGAGCGTATACTATGGGGGAGATTTATCAAAGGGTGTAAAATTTAGACTGGTGCAAACTAGCCACAGCAACCAATCACAGCTCAGCTTTAGGCAGTGCTGAAAGGAAAGCTGAGCTGTGATTGGTTGCTGTGGGCAGTTTGCACCAGTCTAAATTTTACACCCTTTGATAAATCTCCCCCTATGTGTATACGCTCCAGACGGGATTCCATAGAAGACAAGGCAACATATCTTTTCCTAAAAAGTACAGCCGTTGTTGCTGATTGTGCAAAAGTGTGCAACAGGGTTGATATTCCTGGAGGTGTCAGTAATATGGAAAATGATTTAGCTTTGCTAGATAAGTGGTCCAAACAGTGGAAATTTAGGTTCAACCTTTCCAAATCTAAAATAGTGCACCTGGGGAGGAGGAATCCTCTATCCAAGTATCACATCGGCAGTACTGTGTTGGAAAAGACTTCAGAAGAGAAGGATTTAGGGGTAGTAATTTCTGACAGCCTTAAAATGAGTCACCAGTGCAACCAGGCGGTGGGGAAAGCAAATCGTATGCTGGGGTGTATAGCTAGAGGTATAACCAGTAGGAAGAAAGAGATTGTGATCCCGCTGTATAGAGCTCTGGTGAGGCCACATCTGGAATACTGTGTCCAGTTCTGGAGAACTCACCTAAAAAAGGACATTGATAAAATAGAACGGGTCCAAAGATGGGCTACAAAAATGGTGGAGGGTGTGAGGCATAAACCATATCAGGAAAGACTTGAATCTGTATAGTCTGGAGGAAAGAAGGGAAAGGGGGGACATGATTGAAACCTTTAAGTATGTAAATGGACTAAATAAGGTTCAAGAGGGGAGTGTTTTTAGTAAAAAAAAACCTGAGCTCAAGAACAAGAGGACATAGTGAGAGGTTAGTTGGGGGAAAGATCAGAAGCAATGTGAGAAAATATTATTTTACTGAAAGAGTAGTAGATACCTGGAACAAACTTCCAGCAGAGGTAGTTGGTAAATCTATAATAACAGAATTTAAACACGCCTGGGATAAACATATACTGTATCTATCCTAAGATGATAAGAAAGAAAATACTAAAAGGGCAGACTAGATGGACCCAGTGGTCTTTTTCTGCCGACAATCTTCTATGTTTCTATGATTGCAACAACGGCCATACTTTTATAAAACGATACGTTGTGTGAACATAGCCTTAAAGTGTATTTTGGGTTAACACCCTTCCATGGAGCTCACCAACTATTTTGCTTCCTGTTGTGCACCCCTGTTTCTTCCTATAAAATTTGAATGGAACAGTGGTCAAATGTGGGCCTTATTGCTCCACTCCAAGTATTGGCCACTGCGAAAAATAGACTTTTGTGATCTTTGAAAATGTATCCAGAAATTATATGTAGCTGATACAAATATAAAAAAAAAAAAATCGAAAAATGTTCTCTCTTTATAAGTGCAGTTTCCTAATCCATCTCTCTGTTTTCAGTAATGATGTGCTCTTATAATTAGTTCAGATATTCTGTACATATAGTTTAGTATGTTTGCACCTACTACATAGTTTGTCTTTTTCCCAAACAAGTTGACAAAGTAGAACAGAATGCAGCGTCTCATCAAAATCCAGAGCACAGAGCATCACATTTTTTTAATTCTGTTCCTTCTCAGCAGGACGGAACTTCAATAGCACAGCAGGTTAGCCAAATATTTAGTCTGATAACAGACATACAGTATGTTTATCTAGCCACCATACCGGAAGGTAGTTGCAACTATAAAAGTTGCAAAAATAAATGATTACTATCCAAACTCTGAAAAATAATCTAAAAGGAGAATCGTCCAGTAATCTGGGTTTGTGCAGAAATATGTATAAATGATACTATATATATATATGTATATATATGAAACAATTAGGTATCAAGTAGTGAAAAAGCTCAGCAGTGACGGGGCGTAAGTAACACAATGGGGTAATAGGATCTCAATCACAGAAGATGTTGGGGGTCAAATGTGTCAAAAAAATTGAAACACTTGCAGAAGCTACATAGGCATTAATATGGAATTGATCCCCTCTTTGCAGTTATAACAGCTTCCACTCTGTTTTTTAAGGTGTCTGAGAATTGTTGCTAATTTATCCAGAAGATGTCAGACATTGAGATCAGATTAGAGGGCCAGTATGTTGACAGATGAGGTTGTGTCGGCTGTGAGGTTCTTTTACACCAAATTCCCCCCATGTCTTTTGTACGTTACTGTCTGCACTAGCGAACTGTCATGGTGGAACAGAAGAAATCCAAAATGTCCAAAATGCTGTGACAATTTTGTATGCTGCACAAGATTTCCTTTCCTATAGCATTATCCCTCCTCCACCAAACTTTACACTTTGTACAATACAGTCATGTAGGCAATGTTCTTCTGGTATTTGCTAAACTTATCTCATTGATTTCTTTGATAATGTCACAAAAGTGCTGGATGAAGGTGGTGCCGTGGATAACGCCTATCTAGACTTCAGCAAAGCCTTTTATACAGTTCCCCCTAAAGATCTGATACAGACGTTGGTGGGACTTGGACTTAATCCCTGGAGAGTTCAGTGGATTTGTTGTTGGCTGAAGGATCGATATCAGAGGGTTGTTGTTAATGGTGTATATTCCGAGCAGAGATTGGTTACAAGTGGTGGCCACAAGGTTCTGTTCTGGGTCCTGTTCTTTTTAATTTGTTTGTAAGTGACATAGGGGAAGGTTTGGTAGGCAAGGTTAGTGAAATAGGTGAAAGTTTGGTTCGTAAGGATAGTGACATAGGAGAAGGTTTGGTAGGTAAAGATAGTGACATAGGAGAAGGTTTGGTAGGTAAGGATAGTGACATAGGAGAAGATTTGGTAGGTAAGGTTAGTGATATAGGAGAAGGTTTGGTAAGTAAGGATAGTGACATAGGAGAAGGTTTGGTAGGTAAGGATAGTGACATAGGAGAAGGTTTGGTAGGTAAGGTTTGTCTGTTGCTGATGACACAAGTGTGCAATATGGTTGATATTCCTGGAGGTGTCAGTAATACGGAAAATGATTTAGCATTACTAGATATGTGGTCCAAACAATGGAAACTGCAGTTCAATGTTTCCATTCCAAATGGGAAGTAATGAACTTGGGGAGAAGGAAACCTCTATCAGAGTATCATATCGGCAGTTCTGCATTGGCAAAAACTTTAGAAGAGAAGGTTTTAGCGGTAGAAATTTGTCTAGATGCAATGAGTCACCAGTGCAACTAGGTGGTAGGGAAAGCTAATGGTATACTAGGCTGTATATATAATGGTATGCTGGACTGTATATATAATGGTATGCTAGGCTGTATAGCTAGAGCTACAGTATAACCAGTAGGAAGAGTGAGATTGTGATAAAGCCTTAAACACAAATCACATTGATCACTCAGAAGGGCATTGTCCCACAAAAGGGCTAAGGCCATCTGGGAATACAAATACCATCTGTTGGGGAGGGCTCACTGAGTAGCATGAACAAAAACAGGTTTAGGGTGTGTTCACATTTATCCGTTGCAGATCTGTACCATCAAATCTGCTGCGGATCTGCTGCAGATTCAAAGCTACGCCATCAAATCTGCTGCAGATTTGCAGAAAATCCTCATCAAGGAGGATGGGAGTTGTAGTAGGTCAAATAAAGCCTTATTTATTGCAGATAATGCGTTTCAAGGGGGTCCCTCTTCATCAGTTGATAGCATCAAATAGAGGCAGACATACAGGATATTTATAGGGGGAAGGGCGGGAGTTTCAAATTCAAAAACCCCCGGGAATGTCTCCCATAGGCCAGTGTATCATCATGTAAAAGAGCATATTATACTATTAATTTTAACCATATAACCATAAAAACAAGATCATTAAAAGAATATAAAACTATGTGATGACTCTGAATTTGTTATTTCAATAATTGTAGCAAAAAAAAAAAAAACATACATTACAATAAATGTGTGTGTTGCCGCTCTCTATTAGGTCTATTTCATTCACTGTGGAAAATTTTTGTTTGTACATAGCTACTTTGTCCTAAAGGTAAGTGTCCTGTCCGAGACAGCAGCAGAGCCAAGTTCAAGAGGTTAGGTTACCCTTTTTGACAAACTGATAAAGACAGATTTGTTCTACCTTTTTATATTCATTGGAATATTTGCACTGCACATGCAGCTTCTGTGTCAGATCTTCTGCCGATACAGCTTTTCTCAGCAGGCCTCTCCTGAGAGGGTAGTACATCAACATCAGCAACTTTACATATCTTAACTCGTATAGTTTTATGCAGATATGACAGCACTCTGTGACTGTTGTCTTATATGAATAACGGAAACTGACAAAGGATTAGCATGTCTTAATTTTATCTTTGACTTCTTTGACGTCAGGACCCAAAGGTGTTGACCCAGAAGTACTGCCTTATTCTATCAGAGTAGTAAAACCTGTAATACTTTTTGGTAAAACTTACTTTTATTAGTACATGTTAGGCAGCATATGTTAATCTAGGTCAGGCAACCCTTAATCAAACATATTTCCTTAAATATCCTGATGGTTTGGAACAGAATTGTTTTCTCATGATAATACACTGACCTTAGAATATTAGTGGTACCACTTTTGTTAATAACTGATGTTGCCTTAGGGCCAGTTCCCACAGAGCAAAATTAGCTGAACTCTCTGCTGCGGAATCCCACCTGCTTCAGTGTGACACTGTTTGTCTATGGGAGGGCTCATGCACCTCCGCTTCTGTTGCTTTTGCTCCATGTGAACTAGCCCTTAGATAGAACCAACTACAACAGGGACCTAAGCTTTTCCATAAAAGTTGGTAGGGGGTTAGGTGCAAATGTGAATGGGAAACATTAATATTTAGGGTGCAGCTCATGCCTTGGCACATTACAAGGCCAGCCCCTTTGCCCACCTTCAACTTACAGTCATTCTAACTCCATTACAAAGCCATCCTTACCTCCTTAGCAACCCATGACGTATCTGATACGTCATGGTGCCGCGGGGGGTGTTCAGAGCGGGGTCCCGCGCTGATCCCGGCTGACATGTGCAGCCGGGCAGTGCCTCTATTAGCCGGCGCGGGTCCCGTTGCCGCGCCGGCTAATTAAGCACTTCAATGCAGCTGTCAAACCTGACAGCTGAACTGAAGTGCTTTATGCACAACATCCCTGGTGTCTAGTGGGACGGATCTCCCCCCACGATGCGATCGCGGGGGAGAGATCCGTTCTTCTGCCCGTGCTGGGCCTGCTCGCCTGATGCTGATCCCGGCTCGCCAATAGATTGCTATGGCCTGCAGCAGGCCATAGCAATCTATGACCGATCTAATGGATCTTTGCTGTGTATATACACAGCATTGATCTCTATGAGAGATCATTGCTGTTTATATACAAGTCCCCCAGGGGGCTTCTAGTTAAAGTAAAAATAAAAGTAAAAATGTTTTTTTATTAATAAAAAATCCCCTCCCCTAATAAAAGTCCAAATCACCCCCCTTTTCCCATTTTATAAATATAAATAAATAAACAAATAAATAAACATATTTAGTATCGCCACGTGCGTAATCGCCCAAACTATTAATAAATTACATTCCTGATCTTGCACGGTAAACTGCGTCAGCGCCCAAAAATTCCAAAGTACAAAATTGCGCATTTTTGGTCGCAAATCCGGAAAAAATGTAATAAAAAGTGATCAAAAAGTCGTATACGCGCAATCAAGGTACCGATAGAAAAAACACATCATGGTGCAAAAAATTACACCTGACACAGCCCCATAGGCCAAAGGATAAAAGCGCTATAAGCCTGGGAACAGAGCGATTTTAAGGAACATATATTTGTTAACAATGGTTTGAATTTTTTACAAGCCATCAGATAATATAAAAGTTATACATCTTACATATCGTTGTAATCGTAACGACTTGTGGAACATGCATAACAAGTTGAGTTTTACCATAGGACGAACGACGTAAATGCAAAACTCCTCGAAATCAAAACAAATTCCTTTTTTTTTTCCAATTTGACAACGCAAATGATTTTTTTCCAGTTTCGCAGCATATGTTATGTAAAAAGAATGCCTGTCATTGCAAAGTACAATTGGTTTCGCAAAAAATAAGGGCTCATGTGGGTCTCTAGGTGAAAAAATTCAAGTGCTATGGCCTTTTAAACATAAAGTGGAAAAAGCAAAAGTGCAAAAACGAAAATTGGCTTTGACCTTAAGGGGTTAAAGGTGCATCATACAAATCTATAACCGCCCATTTTGGAAAAATGTCCTCTATCTCAGTCCCCATGTTAGACCTGTTCTTTAACAGTTTTCCCATGAGCCCAGCTACAACAGTGATTGCTTTGTGAAACCAGCCTGTATTGGGTTAACCCATGTACCCTGTAGACCTGTGGTGCTTGCTAGTTAGGGTATACAAACCAAAAGGTTGAGAAACTTGCATCATTGAAAAAATTATGAATGGCAGATATCAAAACAGTATAAAGAATGTTCTTCTACTACATGGTAACCAATTTACTAGTTGTTATTCTTATTATTATTATTATTATTACTATTACTATTATTATTAGATATTTCTATTCAATATTTATTTTATTAGCAAGCATAGATTTTATCCCTATGATTTGCAAATTTTTTAAGCTAATTAAAGTTTTTGTAAGCGTTCAGAAAAGTGTGTTTACAAATTAATTAGCTATTGTTAGCTATGATGTCGCATTGGATATAGACAACTCTGTTTATTACATTACAGCGGATTAACACAGTTTGACAGAGCAACTTCCCCACAGCGCTTTTCAGCCTTGCTGAAAAAAAATCCCAGATACATTTGTAAAGCTTTCTGATCACAATAGGTAAATAAGCAGTCAGACTAAACTGCTAGTAGCATATCTTTTTAGCAGGTCTTGTTGCCAAAAACATAGGATTGTGTAACCTCTGGTAAAAATTAGAGAATCAAAGTACTTGCTCACCAAACTTTTTTACTTTGCAGAAAATACCTAAATCACAGAGATGACATAATACTGTTTAAAACATTGTTGATTGATTTTTACATCTCTAAAACAAATACAGGCATACATGTAAAAATACAATCTAGTTTACAGTTAAGAGTGAAAGTGCTTACAGACTGCAAAGTGGAAGGAATTATCTATATTGAACAAAAACATTAAAGAGTTGTTAATTGATACAATGGAAAGGATTATGAAACTCCTTCAAGGGGAAAAAAAGTTGTACTGTAGTAGAGTGTGGAAAAAGATGTTGGTTGTTCCCAGCTGTATGTAAAATGTGCTGAAAGTATATATAAGGATACATAAGCAAAATGTGTTGTCCATGGGAGAATACAAAGCATTAGGATAGAAAATGTGGTTTAAAAAAATAAATCTTTAAATAAAAACATTTTTTATTGCAAAACAGAGAAGGAATTAGCATGAATTTAAGTGCAATTTAACCCCTTAAGGTCAATGCCAATTTTTGTTTGCTTTTTCCACTTTATGTTTAAAAGGTCATAGCACTTGCATTTTTTCACCTAGAAACCCACATGAGCCCTTATTTTTTGCGCCACTAATTGTATTTTGCAATGACAGGCTGAATTTTTGTGAAACCAGAAAAAAAATTAATGTGTGGTGAAATTGAAAAAAAAAAAACGCATTTCTTTTATTTGGGGGGTATTTGTTTCTAGGCCGTAAACCCTGGGGTAAAACTGATATATTATTCATGTTCCTCAAGTTGTTATGATTAAAACGATATATAACATGTATAACTTTTCTTTTATCTGATGAACTGTAGAAAATTCAATCCATTGTTAACAAATATACGTTCCTTAAAATCGCTCTATTCCCAGGCTTATAACGCTTTTATCCTTTGGTCTATGGGGCTGTGTTAGGTGTCATTTTTTGCGCCATGATGTTTACTTTCTATCGGTACCTTGATTGCGCATATGCAACTTTTTCATCACTTTTTATTACATTTTTTCTGGATTTGATGCAACCAAAAATGTGCAATTTTGCACTTTGGAATTTTTTAGGCGCTGACGCTGTTTACCGTGCGAGATCAGGAATGTGATAAATTGATAGTTCGGGCGATTACGCACGCGGCGATACCAAACATGTTTGTTTATTTGTTTATTTATTTATTTATATTTATAAAATGGGAAAAGGGGGGTGATTTGGACTTTTATTAGGGGAGGGGATTTTTTATTAATAAAAACACTTTTTAACTTTTATTTTTACTGTAACTTGAAGTCCCCCTGGGGTCAAGATCATAGAGATCAATGCTGTCTATATACACAGCAAAGATCATTGTACTCCGTGATAGATTGCTGTGGCCTTCTGCAGGCCACAGCAATCTATTGCCGAGACGGGATCGCATCGCGGGGGGGAGATCCGACCCACTACACATCAGGGACGTTCAGTACAAAGCACTTCAATGCAGCTGTCAGGTTTGACAGCTGCATTGAAGTGCTTAATTAGCCGACGCGGCAACGGGACCCGTGCCGGCTAATAGAGGCACTGCCCGGCTGCAGGTTGCAGCCGGGAGTGGTGCCATTCAGAGCGGGGTCCTGGCGGGACCCCTCTCTGAACTCCCCCTGTGCCACCATGACATTCCAGGTACGTCATGGGATGCTAAGGGGTTAAACAAGACAATTGCTTATAAGACTTGCCTTATATTCACTGTGTGTTTTAGACATGTGTAAATGTGGATTCTGTTACTCACTGTCCTAGGGATGCCCATCCGTATGTCTTCCAGTATCTTCTTCCTCTTTCTGGTCTGGTCTGATCACTAGGGTGTTCATGTCCCAGCACCTCCAGTGGTTCCAGTCTCCTAATGGCCAGATTTAAAGACTCCAGGTATCCAGCTTCTACTGATTTTACGCTATCATAGGGATCTCGAGTCCTGCCAGGCTTCTTGAAACAGTGCCTGATCCACTTTGAGCTGCATGGGCACAAGTTCATTGAAACATGGAACATTTCAAAGTGTATTCATCATCACCCTTACTGTAAGCATGAATGTCCTTAGAATAGCTGCAGTATTTCTTTTTAACCTTCAGAATGCTCTTTAATGAACCAGGCTACACCTCCTCTGCAGCCTTAGCACTGCTCCATCTACGTGAGGGTTCACAGGCCATGGGCGAGTACACCATCCAGTTCCGTACCCCGGCATCAGAACTAGCATGGAGTGATATGGCCCAGCTGGCAGTGGGGTGGGTGGGGTAGAGGTTCTGTCTGACCAGATCAAGGAGGCCGCAAGGGCTTTTGGAAGGATGGAGCCAGATGAGCCGGTCTTCTTAGGCATGTAACCTCCCTGGTGCATTCCCAAAACCACATGTTGATATGGTTCGTCAGGTTTATCAGCTCATTGAGGGTCACCTACAGCTCAGTGTCCGAGCTAGTTCTTGATCTGGTCACACAGTCAGAGGAATGTGAGATAAGTAACACCCATGTGTTTTGCTGTTTAGCAATATCTCTTAGCTTACATAGCAATACACAGAAGGAAAGAGGAAAGTAAGTGTGCAGCTGAATCTTTAAAGGAGACCTGTCACCCCCCCGTGCTGGGGTGACAGGCTCCCGACCTCCCGTTAGAGCCCCCTATACTCACGTGATCCCGCCGGGTCCCGCTTCCTGAGCCGGTCGGGTCACGGAGATATCAGCGCCCAAAGCCCAGCGTGCGCGCTGACAGCAGAGTCAGATGCCCATAGAGAATGAATGGGGAGTCCAATGCTCCGTCATTCTCTATGGGCATCGGACTCTCCTGTCAGCGCGTGCGCCGGGCTTCGGGCGCTGATATCTCCGTGACTCGACCGGCTCAGGAAGCGGGACCCGGCGGGATCAGGTGAGTATCGGGGGCTGTAACGGGGGTCGGGAGCCTGTCACTCCGGCACGGGGGGTGACAGGTCCTCTTTAAAGGAAAACATAGATTATATACTGTAGTTGTGTTATTAGCCTAATCCTAATCCTGACTTGAAACCAATAAGGACACTGTGCCAAAGTATAAAAAAAAAACATAAACTGTGCAATACCCCTAAATTATGTTCGGCATGAAATTATTATAAAAAAAATACTTAAGCTACAATAGGTGCCTTCTCCATCTGCATACTGGCTTCCATTCATAACAGAAGCCTTAACACTATGCCAGATCTATCATTTGTCAGTTACCAGCAGTGCCTGATGGACCCCATTGACTTGTAATGTCTGCCAGGGTTTCATTGTAGTTTCTATTGTTCTGATGCCAAGAATAGCCTTACATGCTGTGATATTCTTGCTCTCAAACCAGTGTATAGTAAATATACAGTAATAGAGGAAAACTGGAAGGGAGCAAATATATTTTCAAAGCACTGTATATGTTTGAAGATCTGAGTTTTGAAATAACTCATTGATCACAACCTTTGTAAAGCATCACTCCTTCCAAGTATCCCTATGACTAATCAGAAATTGTTGAGCATTAAAGCCACAGCTAAAAGGTGGAGTGTTGTTTTACAGTACAAGGTATAATTTTGTGCACCATCCAATTCTAATGCTTTTAGGATCTTTATAGAAATCATTTCACTTTGTGTTACTAGTAGGCGATTCTACTTTGTCTACCACGGACATTATCTAAAATGCTGCACTGTCCTAATACTTGTAAAATGTTCCAAAATACATTGGAAAATGACTTGTCACATAGCTAAAATGTGGTTGAATAAAGACACGTTATTCACTTAGTGGAATTTTTGTATTTTGGGACAATGGATCTAGGCAGGGGCGTTGTTAGGGTCTTAAAACATCCGGGGTACGGGCCCCCTGAGTTGACTTCTGCAGTGACGTTACACACACACACTATATATATATATATAATATATGTGTGTGTGTGTATATATATATATATATATATATATATATATATATATATATATATATATATATATTATATGTATATATATATATATATATATAACTTATTTTTTAAACAGATGACCACATAGGCTAGTATTTGAAATTGAGACTCACAGTTGACGTGTTCTCTGATCAGATTCACTCACTTTTCTCTTTCTTTTCCATTCGGCCCAAGCCATAACCACCTCCTCTTCAGAATCTACCAGGAAAAACATTTTAGGCTCTTTGCTCCCGCACACACAGTAATTAGGTCTCCTCTGTGCCCTATATGCCCTATCTGTGCTCACATAGTATAGGCCTTCTCTCTACCCCCACATAGTTGTAGCCCCACCTTCCCTCTGTGTCTGCATAAATTATAGGCCTCAACTGTGCCTTTAAATAGTATAGCCCCACTGCTCAGCATCCTCCCTATATAGAATAGCCCCCCTGCTGTGCAGCATTCCCATATAGAATAACCCCCTGATGTGCAGCATTCCCATGTAGAATAACCCCCCCCCCCCCCGCTGTGCAGCATCCCCATATAGAATACCCCCACTGTGCATTATTCCCGTATAGAATATCCCCTGCTGTGCACCCAAATATAGAAATAATGCTTCCTTCTGTGCCCTATATAGTAATAATGTCCCTGCTGTGCCCTCATATAGTAATAATGCCTCTTGCTGTGCCCCTCATATAGTAGTGATGTCTCCTGCTGTGCCCCTCATATAGTAGTAATGTCTCCTGCTGTGCCTCCATATAGTAATAATGTCCATGTTGTGCCCCATTTAGTAATAATGTCCCTGCTGTGCACCCATATATAGTATAATGCCCCCTGCTGTGTCCCCCATAGTAAAAATGCCCCCACTGCTATGCCCCCTATATAGTAATATAGCACCTACTGTACCCACCATAGTAATAAAGTTCCCCCCTCTGTCTATAATAAACCTTCCCCCTACACACACTATCCCACCTGACCCCCCTACACACACACACAACCCCCACCTGACCCCCCTACACACACACACACACACACTACCCCCACCCGACTCCCCCTACACACACACACTACCCCCACCTGACCCCCCCTCCCGTACACACACTATCCCCACCTGACCCCCCCCATACACACACTACCCCCACCTGCCCCCCCATACACACACTACTACCCCATCTGACCCCCCATACACACACTACTACCCCATCTGAGCCCCACATACATACACTACTACCCCATCTGAGCCCCCCATACACACACTCCTACCCCCATCTGATCCCCCCATACACACACTACTACCCCCATATGAGCCCCACATACACACACTACCCCCACCTGACCCCCCATACACACACTCCTACCCCCATCTGATCCCCCCATACACACAATACTACCCCCATCTGAGCCCCCCATACATACACTACTACCACCATCTGAGCCCCCCTTACACCTACTACCACCATCTGAGCCCCCCATACACACACTACCCCCATCTGAGCCCCCCATACACACACTACCCCCACCTGACCCCCCATACACACACTCCTACCCCCATCTGATCCCCCCATACACACACTACTACCCCCATCTGAGCCCCCCATACATACACTACTACCCCATCTGAGCCCCCCATACACACACTACTACCCCATCTGAGCCCCACATACACACACTACCCCCACCTGACCCCCCCATACACACACTCCTACCCCCATCTGATCCCCCCATACACACACTACTACCCCCATCTGAGCCCCCCATACATACACTACTACCACCATCTGAGTCCCCATACACCTACTACCACCATCTGAGCCCCCCAGACACACACTACCCCCATCTGAGCCCCCCAGACACACACTACACCCACCTGACCCCCCATACACACACTACTACCCCCATCTGAGCCCCCCATACACACACTACTACCCCCATCTGAGCCCACCATACACACACTACTACCCCCATCTGAGCCCCCCATACACACACTACTACCCCCACCTGACCCCCCATACAAACACTCCTACCCCCATCTGATCCCCCCATACACACACTACTACCCCATTTGAGCCCCTCATACACACACACTACCCCCACCTAACCCCCATACACACACTACTACCCCCATCTGAGCCCCCCCCCATACAAACACTACTACCCCATCTGAGCCCCCCATACACACACTACTACCCCCATCTGAGCCCCACATACACACACTACCCCCACCTGACCCCCCATACACACACTCCTACCCCCATCTGATCCCCCCCATACACACACTACTACCCCCATCTGAGCCCCCCATACATACACTACTACCACCATCTATGCCCCCATACACCTACTACCACCATCTGAGCCCCCCATACACACACTACCCCCACCTGACCCCCATACACACACTACTGGCCCCATCTGAGCCCCCCATACACACACTACCCCCACCTGAGCCCCCCCATACACACACTTCTCACACCTGACCCCCATACATACACTGCTACCCCCATCTGAGCCCCCCATACATACACTACTACCACCATCTATGCCCCCATACACCTACTACCACCATCTGAGCCCCCCATACACACACTACCCCCACCTGACCCCCATACACACACTCCTACCCCCATCTGAGCCCCCCATACACACACTACTGGCCCCATCTGAGCCCCCCATACACACACTACTAGCCCCATCTGAGCCCCCCATACACACACTACTGGCCCCATCTGAGCCCCCATACACACACTACTAGCCCCATCTGAGCCCCCCATACACACACTACTACCACCATCTGAGCCCCCCATACACACACTACTAGCCTCATCTGAGCCCCACATACACACACTACCCCCACCTGACCCCCCCCATACACACACTACTAGCCCCATCTGAGCCCCCCATACACACACTACTGGCCCCATCTGAGCCCCCCATACACACACTACTACCCCATCTGAGCCCCCCATACACACACTACTACCCCCATCTGAGCCCCCCATACACATACTACTACCCCCATCTGAGCCCCCCATACACACACTACTGGCCCCATCTGAGCCCCCCCATACACACACTACTGGCCCCATCTGAGCCCCCCATACACACACTACTACCCCATCTGAGCCCCCCATACACACACTACTACCCCCATCTGAGCCCCCCATACACATACTACTACCCCCATCTGATCCCCCCATACACACACTACTGGCCCCATCTGAGCCCCCCATACACACACTACTACCCCATCTGAGCCCCCCATACACACACTACTAGCCCCATCTGAGCCCCCATACACACACTCCTACCCCCATCTGATCCCCCCCATACACACACTACTGGCCCCATCTGAGCCCCCCATACACACACTACTACCCCCATCTGAGCCCCCCATACACACACTACTACCCCCATCTGAGCCCCCCATACACACACTACTACCCCCATCTGAGCCCCCCATACACACACTACTAGCCCCATCTGAGCCCCCATACACACACTCCTACCCCCATCTGATCCCCCCATACACACACTACTGGCCCCATCTGAGCCCCCCATACACACACTACTACCCCCATCTGAGCCCCCCATACACACACTACTACCCCCATCTGAGACCCCCATACACACACTTCTACCCCATCTGAGCCCCCCATACACACACTACCCCCACCTGACCCCCCCCATACACACACTACTAGCCCCATCTGAGCCCCCCATACACACACTACTACCACCATCTGAGCCCCCCATACACACACTACTACCCCCATCTGAGCCCCCCATACACACACCACTACCCCATCTGAGCCCCCCATACACACTTTACTGGCCCCATCTGAGCCCCCCATACACACACTACTGGTCCCATCTGAGCCCCCCATACATACACTACTACCACCATCTATGCCCCCATACACCTACTACCACCATCTGAGCCCCCCATACACACACTACCCCCACCTGAGCCCCCCATACACACACTACTACCCCCATCTGAGCCCCCCATACACACACTACTACCCCCATCTGAGCCCCCCATACACACACTACTACCCCATCTGAGCCCCCCATACACACACTACTGGCCCCATCTGAGCCCCCCATACACACACTACTAGCCCCATCTGAGCCCCCCATACACACACTCCTACCCCCATCTGATCCCCCCATACACACACTACTGGCCCCATCTGAGCCCCCCATACACACACTACTACCCCCATCTGAGCCCCCCATACACACACTACTACCCCCATCTGAGCCCCCCATACACACACTACTACCCCCATCTAAGCCCCCCATACACACACTACCCCCACCTGACCCCCCCCATACACACACTACTAGCCCCATCTGAGCCCCCCATACACACACTACTACCACCATCTGAGCCCCCCATACACACACTACTGGCCCCATCTGAGCCCCCCATACTCACACTAGTGATCCCATCTGAGCCCCCCATACACACACTAGTGGTCCCATCTGAGCCCCCCCATACACACACTACTGGCCCCATCTGAGTCCCCCATACACACACTACTACCCCATCTGAGCCCCCCATACACACACTACTACCACCATCTGACCCATACACACACTACTAGCCCCATCTGAGCCCCCCATACACACACTACTACCACCATCTGAGCCCCCCATACACACACTACTGGCCCCATCTGAGCCCCCCATACACACACTACTGGCCCCATCTGAGCCCCCCATACACACACTACTACCACCATCTGACCCATACACACACTACTAGCCCCATCTGAGCCCCCCATACACACACTACTACCACCATCTGAGCCCCCCATACACACACTACTGGCCCCATCTGAGCCCCCCATACACACACTAGTGGTCCCATCTGAGCCCCCCATACACACACTACTGGCCCCATCTGAGCCCCCCCATACACACACTACTGGCCCCATCTAAATCCCCCATACACACACTACTACCCCATCTGAGCCCCCCATACACACACTACTACCACCATCTGACCCCCCCATACACACACTACTACCACCATCTGACCCATACACACGCACACACGCACACACACACACACACACACATACACACACTATTTTAGCAGACCGCCATCCCCCCCGCCCCAAGCACACACAGTAACCCCCCAGGGCAGTGGCGTAGCTATAGAGGTCGAGCGGTCGCACCTGCGACCTGGCCCCTCATCAAGGGGGGCTCGCATGGCCCCTGCCACCTTATTGAGTGCAGATGTAACTGCACCGATGGTTCTCACACACCCAGCGATGCAGTTAGCAGACTGTAATCTGTTATGGGTTAGGGGGAATCACTATCTGCCTCAGCAGCACACTTCCTTAAAGCGGCAGAAAGTCTGTATTTCCCGATGTGTCTGTGGACGGAGAGGAGGAGGAGGGGCAGAGCTACAGCAGAGAACAGCTGCCCCTCCCCCTTCTCCCCTCAGCTCTGTGTGCTCCGGAGCCGGCCTGAGACCTAACATGCTGGGCCTGCAGCTGCTGGTAGGGACTCTACACACTGTATAAACTATCTGCTGGATTTTATTTTTTATTTGCAGAAACTGGTTCCTCTTGCCTCCCTGTCCTGTGCATAGCCCATAGTGTGCCCCCTGTCCTGTACATAGCCCATAGTGTGCCTCCCTGTACTGTACATAGCCCATAGTGTGCCCCCTGTCCTGTACATAGCCCATAGTGTGCCCCCTGTCCTGTACATAGACCATAGTGTGCCCCCTGTCC
Source organism: Dendropsophus ebraccatus (assembly GCF_027789765.1). Lineage (NCBI taxonomy): Eukaryota > Metazoa > Chordata > Amphibia > Anura > Hylidae > Dendropsophus > Dendropsophus ebraccatus. The sequence continues at coordinate 81,649,618 of NC_091462.1, forward strand.
TGTACATAGCCCATAGTGTGCCCCCTGTCCTGTACATAGCCCATAGTGTGCTACCTGTCCTGTACATAGACCATCGTGTGCTACCTGTCCTGTACATAGACCATCGTGTGCCCATCATGTCCTGTACATAGCCCATAGTGTGCCCATCATGTCCTGTACATAGCCCATAGTGTGCCCCCTGTCCTGTACATAGACCATAGTGTGCCCATCATGTCCTGTACATAGCCCATAGTGTGCCCATCATGTCCTGTACATAGCCCATAGTGTGCCCATCATGTCCTGTACATAGCCCATAGTGTGCCCCCTGTCCTGTACATAGACCATAGTGTGCCCCCTGTCCTGTACATAGCCCATAGTGTGCCCCCTGTCCTGTACATAGCCCATAGTGTGCCCCCTGTCCTGTACATAGCCCATAGTGTGCCCCCTGTCCTGTACATAGCCCATAGTGTGCTACCTGTCCTGTACATAGACCATCGTGTGCCCCCTGTCCTGTACATAGACCATAGTGTGCTACCTGTCCTGTGCCCCCTGTCCTGTACATAGACCATAGTGTGCTACCTGTCCTGTACATAGACCATCGTGTGCTACCTGTCCTGTACATAGACCATCGTGTGCTACCTGTCCTGTACATAGACCATCGTGTGCCCCCTGTCCTGTACATAGACCATAGTGTGCTACCTGTCCTGTGCCCCCTGTCCTGTACATAGACCATAGTGTGCTACCTGTCCTGTGCCCCCTGTCCTGTACATAGCCCATAGTGTGCTACCTGTCCTGTACATAGACCATCGTGTGCTACCTGTCCTGTACATAGACCATAGTGTGCTACCTGTCCTGTGCCCCCTTTCCTGTACATAGACCATAGTGTGCGTGCCCATCATGTCCTGTACATAGACCATAGTGTGCCCCCTTGTCTTGTACATCTTTCATACTGTGGTGGTAAAGTTTCATTAGGGGGGCCCAGGTTGAACTTTTGCTCCAGGGCCCATGGGCCTCTAGCTACGCCCCTGCCCCAGGGGGTTACAATACTCACCCCCTGCAGCCTTAAGTGGAGGAGGGTGGCGGGGGAGAAGCTTGGCGCCACTACAGCTGGCTGTGACGTCCCTAGAGCGCAGGAGAGAGGCGGGCCGAAGCGTGCAGCGTCCACAGCTCTCCTCCGTCCAATGAAGAGCGGGGTGACGTCACGAGGTGTCCGGAAATAGTGCCGGCCGATCTCGCTCCCGCGGCCCGCAAGCGCTGAAGTAACAGCAGCTTGGGGCCTCTGATAATGATCTATCACAGACCTGGCTGCTGTTATTTTGGCGCTGGTGGGATCAAAAAGACCTTCGGGGCTAGGCTGAATTCATTGGGCCCCGAATGATTAAGCCTAGCAACTCCACTGGATCTAGGTCCTGACTGCTGACACCCCCCCCCCCCCCCTTACTGTTCTGAATATTGCTCTCCTGGACTATATTTAAATGATAGAATTGGTTTATGCATAATAAAAAGTCAATATTGCAAGACTACACATAGCTCAATTTGTCACTTATTCTTTGAGGGTACATTGATTGTACTTTCTAGAAAAATAATAGCCAGCATACAGGTGATCATTTGTCCTATGGATTGTTGCACATACTGTAGGAACATGTTTTGTCGTACTACTGTACAAACATCTTGAGGAAAGTATCATGAACATGCTCAACATACTGTACCATTTTAGGACAAAAACATCATAGATCTATTAGCAGACATAGGATTAACATTAGTGCATAGTTCTGAAATCCAAATGCACAATAAAAGTATAGTCTAGATAATGATAGACTAAATAAACAATATGAATCTTCAGTGGAGCCTAAAGGAATATCTCATTACAGAAACTGATGGCATATTAGTGGGATTACCATAACCACCACTAATCAAAGGAAATGGCTAGAAGAAATCTAATATTGTTAGAATATATTGTTAGTTTCTGGTAAATCTATAATAATACAAATATAATATAAAATTAAAAAAAATATATAAATTGCCACTTTCCTGTGGTGTGCTGTACATGAAACATGTACAGCTCCCTATTTTTCAATTACATGTGCCATATGTACAAAGATATTCTATCTTAAAAGCAATACTTTGTTGGAATGTGCCATAATGCATGTGATTTTATAAGTCATCAAACAGAACCATTAAGTCGAGGCAATGTAACATGGAGGATTTTGCAAGACTGTGCCACAGGGTTAGCAGGATGTCAGACTGCCAGAGAGTTTCCTACACAGCAAACTTAGGCCCCATGCACACCACTATGAAGATAATCAGTATTTTCTGATCAGGAAATAAATTTACTGACCTATTGAGATCTACTAGACACCTGAACACCGTTTAGTATATTTGCTGAAGGTTGTCTGTTCCAGAATAATGAGAACAGAAGCACAGTGATTGTTATAATTGTATAGTTATAAATATACTTTACTTGAGCCTATTCACATTGTACAAAAAAAATAAATAAATAACATGAACAACATTATAACTAACCTCTAGGGCACTGGAAAGGGCACATAGCTACAGATAACCGTATGCCTCCCCACAGCCACATGCACTTCTATGAAAGCTCTACTATGGCTGTATATAAATTAAAAACTAGAGTGAATGCCCCCTCCCCCCCTACATTTTCTGTATTGAATTAGTAAATTATTCAACTCAGCTGTAATTCTTCTTGAACTGTGATTCTTTAGTCACTAGTTCTCATTTAATTCTGCAGCTACATTATTATTCAACATCAATTACCCTGATTACAATGGTTGTTTATGAAGCGCTTCAATTTCTCACTAAAATCTAATTGAGTTGGTCAAGTTTTTTAATCATACACCATGAAGTAGTTGTTTCTCCGATTCTCACTAAATCTAATTGACTTGCAGTACGCTGAACGTTGATACTAAAACCACGGACTTCATATTTAAGTTCATTTAGTTTCCTGCAATAATTTAGAAGCAAATTAAGTAACTAAGAAGTTTAACTAAATAAATTAAATTTAAGTGCATAAAATTAACTTTCAAATTATTTCACACTGCTCATCTGCACTTGGAAAATCTGTTAAATGTTAGTTGTTGTGGTCTACAATTATCTCATATAACCTGCAGAATTTCTATCTTTCCTTCAACTTTAAGTTGAATTTATTACAATGGTCAGGACAAATTGATTACGGACAGCAGATTTGGGGGTAGACGTATAGAGTATGTGTGTAACTGGTGCTTTTTTTTTTTTAAAGGCACCACGTGCACAGGACACAGCACAGTGAGGATACGTATAGCTGAACTACAGATCCCAGCCAGCCAAGAGAATGTCAGCAACAGGACAAATTGACTACTGACAGCTGCACTACAAGTCCAAGCCAGCAGCCAAGAGTAGCAAAAAAATATGTTTTCAAAATTTTAAATACTTAGAAGGACTGTTGGGTTCTTCATGTCGGATTCCTGCCTAAACGCACACTAATTCCCTGCCTAACACTCTCCCTGACAGACAGAAGCTCTCTCCCTGATCTCTTCCAGCCTGCGTCTGAAGCGAGCATCGTGGGACCTGATTCTTATATGCCCAGGTCATCTGATCTGGCTAGCCAATCGCTTCTATCAACATGTAGGGTTCCAACCTGATGCTACAAGCTCCCAAAGACTCTCCTGCATGATAATTGGCTGGGAAAAAAAGCAGCCAAACATTCAGGAAGAGGAAACATAGAAACATAGAAGATTGTCGGCAGAAAAAGCCCACTGGGTCCATCTAGTCTGCCCTTTTAGTATTTTTTTTCTTATTATCTTAGGATAGATGTATGTTTATCCCAGGCGTGTTTAAATTCTGTTATTGTGGATTTACCAACCACCTCTGCTGGAAGTTTGTTCCAGGTTACTACTCTTTTAGTAAAATAATATTTTCTCACATTGCTTCTGATCTTTCCCCCAACTAAACTCTCACTGTGTCCTCTTGTTCTTGAGCTTAGTTTTTTTTTTACTAAACACACTCCCCTCCTGAACCTTATTTAGTCCTTTAACATACTTAAAGCTTTCAATCATGTCCCCCCTTTCCCTTCTTTTCTCCAGACTATACAGATTCAAATCCTTAAGTCTTTCCTGATATGGTTTATGCCTCACACCCTCCACCATTTTTGTAGCCCGTCTTTGGACCCGTTCTATTTTATCAATGTCCTTTTTCAGATGCGGTGTCCAGAACTGAACACATTATTCCAGATGTGGCCCCACCAGAGCTCTATACAGCGGGATCACTTCCTACTGGTTATACCTCTAACTATACACCCCAGCATACGATTTGCTTTTTCGAACCACCTGGTTGCACTGGTGACTCATTTTAAGGCTGTCAGAAATAACTACCCCTAAATCCTTCTCTTCTGAAGTCTTTTCCAACACAGAACTGCCGATGTGATACTCGGATAGAGGATTCCTCCTCCAAAAGTGCATTATTTTACATTTGGAAACATTGAACTTCAATTTTTCACTGTTTGGACCACTTATCTAGCAAAGCTAAATCATTTTCCATATTACTGACACCTTCAGGAATATTAACCCTGTTGCACACTTTTGTGTCATCAGCGAACAGACAAACTTTACCTACCAACCCTTCTCCTATGTCACTTACAAACATATTAAAAAGAATAGGACCCAGAACAGAAGCTTGTGGCACACCACTTGTAACCAATCTCTGCTCGGAATATACACCATTAACAACAACCCTCTGATTTCTATCCTTCAGCCAACCACAAATCCACTGAACTATCCAGGGATTAAGTCCAATTTTCTCCAACTTCTCTATCAGCTCTTTATGGGGAACTGTATCAAAAGCTTTGCTAATGTCCAGATAGGCAATATCCACAGAACCACCTTCATCCAGCACTTTTGTTGCATAATCAAAGAAATCAATGAGATTAGTCTGACATGATCGGCCCGCAGTAAAGCCATGCTGGTTTGTATCCATCAAATTGTGGATTCTTAGGTGAGCCATTATCTTCTTATTTAGAAGAGTTTCCATCATTTTCACTACTACAGATGTTAAGCTCACTGGCCTGTAGTTACTGGGCTCTTCTCTACTCCCCTTCTTGTGGATTGGTATAACATTGGCTGTTCTCCAATCATCGGGGACATCTGTTAGCAGGGATTGGTTATACAGATCTGTCAGGGGGGCAGCAATCACAGATCCCAGTTCTTTAAGAACCCTGGGATGGACACCATCTGGACCCATCGCCTTATTCAGCTTTAAACGGGCAAGTTCCTCTGCCACTTAAGCCTCTGAAAATGCCACTGTCTCGAGTATCGCAAGATGCTCATCCGAGTAACGAGCACCATCGAGTCCCCTAATACTTGAACGAGTACCAAGCTTGGATGAGCATGCTCCCTCATCTTTAGTAATAAAGCATCTTTCATTATTATTGTGAAGTGTTGTTAATTGTGTTTTGTACTGGACTCCCTACTACCTTTACTACCTTTCCAATTTTGGTCACATTTAACAAGAATTTGCTGTAGATATTTGCACCTATCAGATAAAAAGTGTCTTTAGTGGAAGAGAGGTGCATGGCCATGCAGCAGCCAAGCCTCAATGTCTATGTTAGAAATTTTCAGTTGCTACCAAAGTCTACAAATAACCACACTTGGTCTTAAAGAGGTTTTCCAGGGAAATAAAAATTAACAGCCTATCCAATAGATAAGCTATCAATAGTTGATCAGTAGGGGGCCAACATCTGGCACCCCCCCCGATCAGCTGTTTGGCTCCCGCACTATGCTGAAAACAAGGCCATAAAGGCCAATAGCCATTAAATACAGTATTTTTATAGTCTTCGAAAGAAAAGAAGAGAACAACTTTGAGATAACTGCTAAAATCCAAGAGAAGAATATTACTCTTATGTTTGACTTGATATAAATAATGGCCTAAGGCTCAAGCACATAGAAATACTACAGGGAACCTGAATGTGATTCTTATGGAGAAGATTGTACATCAAATTGGTATAATATCAACAGGAAATACTCAAGACAGTGTAAATGTGCTGAGATAATCCAATCCCTTCATGTACACCCACAATGATGTTCCCTACTCTTGTAAATACAGTACTATTGCTTTATCTTTCTGGCAGAATTATATTACAAAAGCAGTGAAACAGTATATAACTAGTAACACAATTAATGTTTCACTTCTTCTACAAAAGACAGTTCTTAGTTATATTGAAACAATAATGATACATCAGATTAAAAATCCAAGGCAGAAGTCACACATGCAGATTCAGATTTTGAAGTTTCCATACACCTTACACTTTATGTAGCTGTACCCACCACTCGAGACGAGTTTGATCAAGCTCCCCTAACTGACTACCAACCGAATATGTTGGGCGTTATGAAAAGCCATTGCCCGACCTTTGTTTTGAGAGAGATAGGCTGAAGCCCCCTGGCTGCAGTTTAACCCTCCCTATAGAGAACACAGGAACATGCTAAATATTCCAGTGAAGAAACGATTGGTAGTCCAGCACTTGCAGAAGAATGAATTTATTTTCCAATTGCACAAGATAAAATCCAACAAAACACCTAAGTGCAGTGACCCCACAGGACACGTTTCGAGCACTTGATAAACATTCCAGTGCATGGGAAAAAAGGGGAGAGATAACTGATGGCCAAACGATTATTCAGACGTAAGTTATTGAAGGTGTATGGCCACTTTAAAGCAACTCTGTACCCACAATCTGCCCCCCCCCCCAAACCGCTTGTACCTTCGGATAGCTGCTTTTAATCCAAGATCTGTCCAGGGGTCCGATCGGCAGGTGATGCAGTTATTGTCCTAAAAAGCAACTTTTAAACTTGCTGCCCTGTGCCCAACGGCCTAGATTGTGTATGCATTAGGCTGGAACACCCTCTCTGTCCTTCCTCCCCACCCTCTTCATCATTAGTAATGCTCCAGGCAGATTGTCTCCTATTTATCGCCTGTGTTAGCCCGGCACATGGGCTGGATCGTTAAGGCACCTGTGCAATGTTAAGACAGGAGAAAATGTTCTACGGACATTCCTAATGATGAAGAGGGTGGGGAGGAGGGACAGAGGGGTGGTGCAAAGTTAGGGCACAGATACTCTAGGCCATGGCCGCTGGGCACAGGGCTGCCAGTTTAAAAGTTGCCGAACGGACCCCAGAACAGATCTTGGATTAAGAGCAGCTATCCAAAGGTACAAGGGGTTTGGGGGGGGGGGGCAGATTGTGGGTACAGAGTCACTTTAACACTTGAACCCAAAAGGAGAGACAAGTATAAAGTAAAGGGTGATGTTTCCATGGGTGGGATCTGACTATGGGATACAATAATGCTATCAAACTACCTGCATCTATAAAAGGCTAGACTGGCATCTTTACATAATGGCGAAACAACAGACACAAGTGAGTATCTTAGTTGGACTGGAAGCACTTGTTTTTACCGGGTTAATAATATGCCTTATAAACAAAAGGGATACAGTGTCCATTCAAAATTGTTTCAGGGGGCACAATGTGCATAATCATTAAATAAGGATGAACGCTGTACACTATAATTTGTTTTATAGGACAGTGTCTATTATATTTAATCATTCTTTATGTACATTTATGATATGTAAACACTTTTTTAATTTTGATTGACCAAAATGTTGAATGCATAGGTATATGTAGTAACAAGAAAGTGATTTTAAAACTAAAAAAAAACTAAACATCTGTACCTAAAAGAGCTTACGATTCATGTACTGTAGATAATAAATGACCTTAAAGGGCAGAGATTAATATTCATGTTAAATTTAATATTCAGTGGTTAGACCCTTTAAGAGAGGACATAATAGCAATACTCTTATAAGTGATATAAATTGTATTAGCTAAAAATGTTAACCACAGTCCAGTGATTCAAATTACACCGTATCAGTAAGACTATAATTTTAAAACACTTAACCTAAAATAGTTCAACATTTTTACCTTAAATAGGGATTAAAATATCCTACAACATTTGTAACTTACTGAAAACACATAAATGCCTCTGTTCTATAAAGGGAAATCTGTATACAGTAGACTCCAAAAAATATATTCCCACTGTGGGCATCACTTCATTTTGATTTTCAATGGAAAATTAAATCTTGAAATGCTTCAAAAAGTTTTTGGGACTATTAAAAAAAATTACAGCCCTTACTGTTCAGTAGCTTGTTCTCCTATTCTTGATACTCAAGACTGTTTAAGATATACTGTACACTGTTTTTTTTACATTGTAAAATTTTGTATTATATTGTAGGCTGCCTATTAATGGCTCAAAATTCCACTAAAAAGGTGTATTCTGTATTTTTATTTTGCAGGGTCTTTCAACATGCCTTTGCAAAAGTGTTTCTTTGGGTGTCAGATAAGGTAGCTGGCATGTCATTCAACTGCATGTCTGTCATCCCTATGTCTGTTTGGAACTTGGCACATCCAAGACTGTGTGTGTATGTTTTGTGATTAAATTGTGTTTTTGCTTTTGTTCTGCATTTGTCTGAACACTGTCATACTCCTTCTGCTCTGCTGACTGATTTATCTGTCACACCCCTCTCTTCCCTGCTGAGTTCCCTCTGACCACTTCACAATTAACCTCTGTTTTGCCTGGGTGATTGACATCTTCCCTTTCCACTTACTATTGTTGGGTTCTAGACCTCTGCTCCAATCACATGCTAGACCGTACCTCCCATATACAGTATACCTCCTTAGGCTGGGTTCACACACAGTATATTTCAGGCAGTATTTGGTCCTCATGTCAGGTCCTCATAGCAAACAAAACAAGGAGTGGATTAAAAACACAGAAAGTCTATGTTCACATAATGTTGTAATTGAGTTAATGGACGCCATTTAATGGCAAATGTTTGCTGTTATCTTAAAACAACGGCTGTTGTATTGAAATAATGGCAGTTCTTTACCGTTATATGGCGGCCATCCACTCAATTTCACCATTGTGTGAACAGAGCCTTTTTGTGTTTTTAATCCACTCCTGGTTTTGGTTGCTATGAGGACCTGACATGAGGACCAAATACTGCCTGAAATATACTGTGTGTGAACCCAGCCTCATTCTGTAAACCCTTTGCTAGCTATTAGTCTTTCTTTGTGAAGTGTGATAGCGTATCTTATGTTCTTCTCTTTGTCTGCTTTTGGTTACTTGACTTTGGCTTATTGTACCTTGTACTTGCTACTTGGATTCTAATTTTGTGCAGCCTGTTTGACCAAACTTGTGTTTTTTTTGTCTTGTCTCTGTTCCATGTTTTACATTGTCGCAGGTTTACCATCTCTGTAGTTGCCCACACACACTTAGGACTGTTTGAGGAAAGTTGGCAGGGACAGTTGGTGGGGACAAGTTGAGGGTTCATTGTCTGTGTCCATCCCGAAAATAGGTTTCCACTGTACTAGTACCATGGAGGGGGGCACTAGAAATGCATCCCATGGTCCCCAAAAATGGATCAAGCAAAAACTGTGCTAAATACTGTACTCTGTACTTTAAAACACACTTAGAAATTGTTAAAGGGGTTGTCATCCTAGAAAAGTTGATACTTAACCCCTTCCTGCTGCTGCACAGTAAATTAACATTGCTGTAGCCTATGCCTGATGTGACACAGACGTAGAAGCTGCGCCTGTGTAAGCCGCAAGGGGTCCCGGCTATCAGTGACCCGCCGCAACTCTCAGCACCGGAGCCGTTCTCCGGTGATGAGAGTTAGCCCTATAGATACTGCGGTCAGCACAACTGCAGCATCTATGGTGCTCCTGACAGAGAATTCTCCCTCTACAGAGGGAGAATTCTCTGTCCAGTATCCATCAGGGCTCTGCAAAGTGAGCCCCGATGGTAGCCATGGCTTCCGGTAGCCTCAGGCTTCCGGTTTCCTGGCTACAGAGGGGGAAGGAAAGCAGGGCACAAGATTGTGACAGCGGCAGGGGACAGAGGAGAGGGGGCAGACATAGGGACATCAGTTTATGGGATCATTTGATTTAGAAATCAATGGCCCATGGTCATGAAAGGGTTCAGCATGTTGCCAGGGCTGCAGGGACTTGTCAGTAATGTATAGTTACTAGTATCATCCCCCACTGCTGCCAGATCCCCAGCCGTCCACTCTACAAAGCTGTCAGTGTTTTCTTAATATACATAATATACAATGATGTCTCTCTCCCACAGGAAATAACTACACAGCATAGTGTCTATGCCGAGCTGCAATTTCCTGGGAGAGCAAGGTGTCATTGTATGTTATGAAAACACAGACAATAGTGCAGTTTGGGCGGCCCAAGATCGACAGCAGTGCGGGAACAAGACTGGTAAGTATACATCACTGAAATGTCCCTGCAGCCCTGGCAACATGATTAAAATGTCACTATTGTAAGAACTTTCAATATCTTATTCAATGGTAGATGTAAAATAAAGCAAATTTGCAATTTACAGTCATTACTTTTTTTTTAATTATCATGCATTAAAACAAACTGCTATTTAGCCTTGGGCTATGTTCACACAACATTGTTGACGTTGTGTGAACATAGCCTTGTGCTGGTTAAAAAAAGAGACTAAACACATGAAGTCCCGGTCAGTACACGTCACGGCCCAATATGTCCATCAATCACATGACTGCCTTCCCTGTGAGTGTGCAGACAACTTGGGAAACATATTATTTCACATCCTGTTAATTTAGTTTTTGAAAATTATAACGATAGTGACACTTTAAGTATAATATTTTCCCAGACAACCTCTTTAAAAAAGATTATTTACTTTTTACGCTGGTGTCGGCATTCTGTAGTTTACTTTCTGTACAACACCTTCATTTCACACAATGCCTGTAACTGCAATGCTACAGACAATGTAATAGTCAGGACTTAAATATGGATACATCCCTGTCTATTTTCATTATGTTCTCACAATATTCACACATTAGGAATCCCTGAAGAGTAAATAGGAGCTCTCTGCTTTAGTAAATTATTGAAAACATTTAAGTCTTTATGAAGACTTATTATTAAAATGATCTCACAGTAATGCTTAGAAAGGTACATTTTTCACATAATTATTATGTTTTTACACTACGGAATGAAAATATTCTTTGTGATTACAAATTTCATTGTAAGCCTCATCATCACACTAAGCACCCTATAGAGATGCATACACATAAAGTCAACAATAAAATAATGCTGGCTATTATCAGAAGAGATGCAGGACAAGCACAGAACCATAACAAACACACCAGTTCATTTACTGGGTCTTTATGAAAATAGCTATTAGAAGGCAGAAATCATGAAAAGCTGTAAAATAAACTAAAACTGATTTCATCTGAAATTTGATCCCATTATATTTTGACTGACGCACATAATATATTTTTACTAGGTTCACACAATAATGAATTAATCATTTGTGGTGAAGAAATTATTTCACACTTGGGTGGATTTTTAGAATTTCATGTACATTGTATAATCTAAAATATCAAGCATATTTTTCAAGTATAATTACATTTTTATATTACTATTCATGATACCAATAGATTGGCATCAATAGATCTCCTATGGATCTCAATTGAGAATTTAAGATAATTGAAAGCCTACTTCTGCTGGGGGAGGAAATCACCATTTTTGTCTACAAAAAAAGCATGCGCCCGATTTAACATTGTAATAAGTTTATCACTGGTCGGAAAACGCTGTGTACCACGCGGTTTAGATGCTGCGGTATGTGGAGCGATCACCTTTTAGGCCTGGAGTGGCCTATTAACACTGGCAGAGTCGACTTGTATTAAAAAGAGCCTCCTCGGTTGGGGTGGGGATCAGCAGTCCTGATGACAAGAAGCTGATGGATGTCCTGTGCAGGATCTTAGGCTCTGTATGCCAGTGTTGGGACTGAAGACACACGCCACTGGCGTATTTTCTCCTGAACACTAGAGTTGTTCCCAAAGTGATTGTGAACATCTACCTTCATTTGACAGCTTACCAGAAAGGTGGTCCGTAATGACTATGGGTGTGTAGCCCGGATCACATGATCAGAACACAGACCTCTCTGAACATTCAGACATGACGATACTTAGACTTGGACATGGTGGTGAGTCTCACTATGTTCACACAACATATTTATTTATTCGATTAATAATGGCCGTTGTTGCAGCATGCAGCATGCACTGCACTATTTGTATAAGCATGGCTTTAAGGGAGCACAGATCTGCTATTGATCTTTTTTTTTACTCTTGACCATCAGGGGTTCATTGTATGTTGCAATGAATTTAGTGCAATCTAATTATACCTATTGAGCTCATGAAATAAGTCCCAGGGGTGAAAGGCTGCTTTGATGGACAATTGCCATTCCATGGCAATGGGCAAGGTTGGAGTAAATTCAATTAAAAGCGATCTTGGTAATAACAGTTAAGGCACTCTTTGCCAAATGCACAACAGGAAGTGAATCAAGCTGTCTTACAGTAAGATTATTCTTTGATACCTATAGCAACCAATCACAGCTCAGCTGAAATATTTATGGGCCCTGGTAAAACCTAACCTGAGCTCTGATTATTTGCTGGGGTCAACAAAGAATACAAGAAGAATGCTTATTAAATTTCCCCCTTAGTGCCTTGGTCCATATTTTCTGCCTTTAAATAGCTTCTTTTTTTTTTTCTTTTTTTTGCCATACAGTCAGGTTCTTAGGATTTTTTGAAAAATTTCCCCAGACATTTTTTCTTATGTTTTTCATGTGATTTTTTTTTGTACAGTTCTATTTGTCTTTTTTAAATTATATTATGCAAAACCGCCCAAAAACTATGAAAAGAAATTAAGCAAAACATTGGATATGAACATAGTAGCCTAAGTCTCTCATCATCAGTTCTGGTTTGCCCCTATAGTGTACTGTATGTACCTGTGTATAGACATTCCAAAATTGTATTATAATAGAACAAAAAGAAAGTTTGGGGTATATGTCCCTTATTGAAATAAATTATACAAAAAACAAGGAACTACTCGGCAATATCAACAACAAAAAAATGAAACAGAAAAAAAGGCTCTCAGAATGTACTGAAGCAAAAACATAAAATTAAACCTTGCCCTGAAGACAGAATTTGGCTGCATCCAACAGTATAAAAGGAAGCTTTCCAGCAGTTTTATAGCACAAACTCCAATATACTCACACAGGGAGATTTCACCAGATGCTAAACAGTTGTGTACAAGAACTTTAAGGCTACATATTTGTAATACCTCAACAATCCATTTTCCTGGTGTTTTATGTTTTCTCCATTTTATTCAATAGGGATAAAATGCAAAGCCACATGTCAAAAAAGGGGGTACTTAAAAACCTTTTTTTTTTTCTCTGTTTCTTATAGTTTCACACAGATGGAGCTCAGTGTATCTCCATTATCACTATGTGTAAAGCAACTACGTATTGTACAATGCCTCCCATAAAATTAATTTAGACTTTGCTGTGCTACACTTTTTCCATAACTCCAATTCATTTCTATGGGAGTTACGTAAAAAAAAGGACCACACTAAAACCTATATAAAAACCCATATAAACCTGTATAACCCCCCCGAAGAGCCTTATATATTGTGCGGTATTCATTATTGATTGTTACAGAGCTAGTCAGTGAATGCTGAGAGGTTATTCCAGGCAGTAGCCCTTGTCTTGGGACAATTTCTTATTTTTTATGTCTGCCATTACCCTAGCCATGTCCGGCTAGAGCACCTCAAGGAGGTGAGTGAAATCTAGGATGCTGTATCTTCTACCTCTGAAGGCTATACAAGTGTATTGTCGTATTATACAAGCCAGTAGTTAAGCTACAGTAAGTGCAAAGGCCGAGTACTGACAACACGCTAGGTTTCTAAGAGATACCCTCAACAGCTAGCTCCCCCACTAGGTGGGCCTGCAATTCCTAATCATGTGTCACATTATATATATTTTTTTCTTTTTTGAATCAGACTTGTCGTTGTGGATGTGATGCACTGGTTCTAAGGTTCACCAAAGTTGTGTGGCCTAAGGTGAGTATTGTGCTCCACACAAACCTTGGGTTTCTGACACTAACACAACGTACATAAACTAGATAGCAGCAGACCAAGGGCAACAAACTGCATGCTAATGCTGGCTACACCAAATAAACAGGACAGAGAGCACATACACAACATTTAAAAACCTATTTCACCAGCACCTGATAAATGGTTCCTTAAATGATGAGGCACAAGTTGTCAGATACAACTAAACTCTGGCATGGACCCATTCCCGCAGCAAAAATCCTGCTGACAGCAACTACTAAAATAAAAAAATAAAATTTAGAGAAAAAAAACCGATAATAAAATGGCAGGTGTTAACCCACCATATGTAACATTGCTTTCTCCTAAAGTCAGTAGCAAACCTTTTCATCTTAGATAGTATATAGAGCACAGAGCTGAGCCACACATCTATCAGAGGTGGCTTCTATTTTAGTAGTTCTAATGATGTCTATTGCAACGAAATGAGCTATAGAAATCAGTGTATATTTAGGTCTCATAGACAACTGTAAAATCATTTATTCATGTAGGAGCTCAGATGACTTGTCAGTCACTCAGTCTGTTTTTTTTCCTTATTAGAAATGTAAAAATACCCTGGCTTCTTAGACACTTGTCCATTCTCACAAGTCCCTGAATATATTCATTGTTCCTTAGAAAGACCAATAATAAAGTTATAAATGAGATTATTTTAATGCATCTTTTTAATGATAAAATGTGCAAAAGTGAAATGCATGATGAATTAGGGCAGTGCTCCCCAAATTTTTCTACTGGAGCCTCACCCAACAGACGAAGGCAATGCCTGGGCCTCACCAGACTGACCAAGAGGGTGCCTGGGCCTCACTATCTGTGGTGAAAGTCCATTTAAAAGCTGAAATTATTCTACAGCTACCTTTCACCTATCTCCCAAGCTCTAGATTCTAATAAAGCAAGTATTAATGTTGCTGAAATGGAGATAGTTGTAAACAGCAAAAGGACTGTGCAGATCATAGTAACTTTTGTGCAAACTGCCTCCCCAGCTGGGCCTCACCAACAACTAGGGGGCACCTCACTGGTGAGGCCCGCCTCACAGTTTGAGAAGCACTGAATTAGTGTATATATGTTATTAGGTTATAGTGCAGAATAGTTACATATCATAGCCATGTCAAAACAGTATGTCACACGTAAAGTATGAATCAACATTTACCTTCTTAAAGGAGAAGTCCGCCGAAAATTTTAAAAAATTAATTTATTTATTAAAGTATTTATTAATTTATTAAAGTATTGTATTGCCCCCCCCCCCCCAAAAAAAAAAAAAAAAAGTTATACAAATCCCCAATATACACTTCTTATGGGAAATGCTTATAAAGTGCTTTTTTCCCTGGACTTACTACTGCATCAAGGCTTCTCTTCCTGGATAAAATGGTGATGTCACGACCCGACTCCCAGAGCTGTGAGGGCTGTGGCTGCTGGAGAGGATGATGGCAGAGGGATGCTCAGTGTCCCTCCACAGCCCTGTGTCCCTCAGTGTCCACCTGCGATCATCCTCTCCAGCAGCCACAGCCCGCACAGCCCTGGGAGTCGGGGCGTAACATCACCATGTTATCTAGGAAGTGAAGCCTTGATGCAGTAGTAAGTGCAGGGAAAAAAGCACTTTATAAGCATTTCCCATAATAAGTGTATATTGTTGATTTAGATAACTTTTGGGGGGCAATACAATACTTTAATAAAATTATTCGCCGGACTTCTCCTTTAACATCACTGATAGTATTGGACATAGGCTAAATTCACCCAGTGGGAATTTTGTGGCTGTCATTGATGGTGGCTGTCAAAAAAACATCCGTTATTTGCAGACGCCAGCCATCTATAATGATCATCGGCAAATAAATGTCTTGTTGACAGCTGCTGGCAATGACAAAAGCAGAATCATGTTGTGTTAACATAGCCATAGACCTTATACATCCCCTGTGTATTTGTTGTTGATCCCACTTTTCTACTCTTACATAAAATAGAAAATGTATTGGACAGCTAATGCATTAGGTGTTAGTAAATATTTCGGAATTATGTCAGAGGAGGACTGGTGAGAATAAAAGTACATGTACTGCAATGGTGGTAGGTAGAAGTGCAGGTTAAGTCCAGAACAGGATAAATTAAAAAGAAAAACTTTTGATGACATGTCAGAAGTTTGGTCAGTGGGGTCTGGATGCTGTATCCTCCATAGATTCCTAAGATAAAGGGAAAAAAAGTTTTTAGCTGAGTCTTTCTTATCAGCTCAATTTGACACATTGATGTTGATACATTGCTACGTACAGTACATTACAATATTATATACTGCATATAGCGGGATATGTATACATGATGAATAGAAAATCCCTTTGTGATAGCCAAGATTCACTGAACAAATCGACCCAGACGGTCGGATTTTCCTAATCGCTGGCGCAGTGAATTTCCAATGTTTCCCTTATCTGTATTTATATAGCCATTCTTAGCAGAATTTATAGACTAAAGCTGGATTGAAGTCTCTATTTTACTGACAATCGGTTATCATCTTTACTTTACACAATGTGAATTATTAAACTTTTAGAATATCAAAAACAGACTGGCTAGAGGGAGCAGCCGCAGAATGCAGATCTTTTCTGGTAGAATCCGAAAGCTTTCATTTCTGATGATACATTCACCTAGCATTTTCCAGGAGGGACATCTATGCTATAACTACGCAATCAACTCAAGTAATATCAGAAAACTCATTTAAGTTGCAGCAGCCTGAGAGAATATAAAAGCATTATTTGCATTTTTATAGCCGCTTTTTATCCAAATAGAATTCCCAAAATATTGAAAAGTACTCATATAGTAGAAACTATAAATTCAGAGATTTTCTGTCACTTTTATTTCAGAAACACAGAATAAAATAAGCGGATGATGTCCATAATAGATGTAGATTGTGCTTTGGGTACATGAAATTCTGAAGCATGAATTCTAAAAGGACCAGGGAAACAGGAGAACCATTCAGGAGTTTAAATGTTATTTTAGAGTCTTCCACAAGTAGTTAACTTTGCATTAAAATCTTTGCTTGACTTGTTCATCCCTTAAATCAGGGAGGCTTCATGTTAGATCTGCATCAATAAGACTCATAATAGTCTTATCGACAAGGTCTATAGAAAAATTATAAGACAAAATGATATGTGCTATTTACACAAGTAGTTATTTTCTCTTTTTAAAGGGGTAAACTGACCTAAAAAATAAATATTACTCACTTTAATGACCTCCTACTTATGCTTTCTGCAAAGACTTATCTGGTTCCTTCACTTCCTATTTTGATCTTGAGGCCGGGTTCACGCTATGTAAAAAACACGACCGTATTTCATAACAAAGGCCGTATTTGCGCAAACAATGGCCGTTATTTGCGCAAACAACAGCCGTTATTTGCGCAAATATGGCCATTGTTATGAAATACGGCTGTGTTTTTTACGTAGTGTGAACATAGCCTAACACTGGAAATGCCCTGTAAATCATTAGCTGAGACAGATCACTGCTTTGTCCAGTGAGTGGGAATTTCCTAAAAACGTGGAAATGGGACAGGAAGTAGAGGTCCACAGAAACAGAAGCAGCAGGGGACTGGTGATTTAACCCCTTAAGGACAGAGCCAATTGTCACTTTTGCGTTTTTGTTTTTTCCACCTTGCCTTCTAAGACCTATAACTCTTTCATTTTTCCACCTACAGGGCCATGTGAGGGCTTGTTTTTTTCAGGAGCAGGTGTACTTTGCAATGGCATCTTTAAGTCTGCCATAAAATGAATGACGGAACCCCCAAAATATCATTTATGGGGTGAACTTGGGTCAAAGAATGTCATTCTGCAAATTTTATGGGGCTCCATGTTTACATAATGCACTTTCCAGTAAAACTGGCAATTTTCCTTTTTTCTATAGGTCAGTCTGAACACGGCGATATGAATGGTTACTAGGTTTTCTAACATTTTACTATTTTTATTAACAGTAAAACATTTTTTTTTGCAAATAGATATATTTAAAATGGCCCTATTGTGACTCTTATAGCGCTTTTATTTTTTCACCTACGGGGTCGTATGTGGTGTCATTTCTTGCGCAATGATCTCTAGTTTTTTATTAGTAACATTTTTTTCAAGATCAAACGTATTGATCGGTTATTATAAAAAAAAATTATACAAAAAATGGCATTAAAAAAAGGAATCTCTGTGTATTTTTACCGTTTTATTTTCACGCTGTTTACCGTGCAGGAATAGTATTATTTTATTTAAATAGATCGGGTGATTACGCACGCTACGGTATATTATATGTTGATTAACTTTATTACTTTCTATATGTTTTATGTATGAAATGGGAAGGGGGGGGTTATTTACACTTTTATTGGGGGAGGGGCTTTGGAGCACTTTTCAAAACTTTTATCTATTAATTTATTTTCACTTTTATAGTTGCCTTAGGGAATTATCACATTCATACATTAGATTACATACACTGATCCCTGCTGTGCCATAGCATTGCAGGGATCAGTGTTATCTGTGATCTTCGGCAGGCTGAATCAGATGACCAAACCAAGGACTGCACGGAGGAAGGTAAGAGACCTCCGACAGTCAGGAAATGCGAATAGGACCCCCGCAGACACGCTAAGTGACGGGAGATGCAGCGTTTAAGGGGTCATGGGCGGCGACCCACCATTGAGGGTGAGGGCCTGGCTGCAGATAGCAGCCGATTCTCACCAACTATGGGGGGTCTCCATAGCCCAGGACATTTACATCCTCCTGCATTAAGTCCCAGGCAGTGAGGGCGTAAATGTATGCCCTGTGTCGTTAAGGGGTTAAGCAATTTAAGCAACAACTAAAAAAAAATATCAATATAAAAAATGTAACCACTAATCTGGCTTATACACTAATATGCCCAAGGGTGAAAAAAAAAAATGGATCCATATATCCAAAAAAAGAAGAATTTTACACTCGAGAGAGTGGGTCAACACATGGGGGGAGATTTATTAACATGCACCTTGGTGTATGGCAAAGAAGAGGTGGAGATTTTTGTGTAAACCACCCAATTTACACAAAAAAATCTACATCTTTTCTGTAACGCTCGCCTGATGGGTGGACACGGGCCACAGCAAGGTGTTCCTGATTTATCCTGGTTTACACCTGCAAAGTGTAGATTTCTGCACCTGTTCTGCATCTGAATTTATTAGGAGGCATGCGCTTCTTAGTTAATTTGTTGGAGTGCATCGGGTGAGGTTTTAAGGGCAGCATACTAGTTCACCGGGTTTGATAAATATACCCTAAGGTGTCTATCAGTGATGAGCGAGCATGCTCGTCCGAGCTTGTTACTCGTTCGAGCATTAAGGTACTCGATGGTACTCGTTACTAGGACGAGTATCTCACAGAAAGATTCGGGTTCCAGTTCGATAAAACAGCTAAACAATTGTTTGTTTAGCTGGTTTAATAATAATAAAGTTTCTGCTCCCTGGGAAAGCAGGGAATCAGTAATACAGAGATCGGCATTACTGGGCTTAGCGATCCTCTGCAATAATGCCGATCCCTGTATTGGTTAATAATATATTTAATTAATAAAACACATTTTCGTTCTAATAAAGTTATTTCCCTTGTTCAATAATTTAATTTTAACGAATCCATACTTGTGCAATTAAATATACTGTTAAAATAAATATATATAAATAAATATATATTTATTTATTTACAGCATATTTAATTGCACAAGTATGGATTCGTTAGAATTAAATTATTGAACAGAGGAAATAACTTTATTCGAACAAAAATGTGTTTTATTAATTAAATATTAATTATTACAGGAAGCTCTATTAAAGCCGGCAAATTCCTATTGCCGACAATAGAGCTCATTGTAATAATTAATACTTAACTTTAATTAAAACATCAAATGTTTCTTTTAATTATGCTATCACACCGGTCCGCAGTACAGTGACTTCATTGTGCTCCGGACCAGCGAAGAGGACGCATGGGGACATCGGAGGGTGAGTATAAAGCTCTCCCCACCTCCTCCCCTGTACTGCACCCATCCCAGCAAGGAAGGGGAGTCACTTAACCCCTTCCTTGCTGGGATGGGTGCAGTCTGACATCAGTCTGGACCCCAACGGGTTAAGGGGGATGCAATGCATCCTCCCTTAACCCCTTGGGGGCCAGACTGTAAGCAGTGATCTGTAAAGATGCTGCATACTGTAAGGAGCACAACACCGCTCACAATGATGGGTGTTGTGCTCCTGTTTGTGTGTTTTTTGTGTGTTTCTCCCTTTTTGTTTTTCAGATATCGGTATCCTGTGGATTACGTCAGATTCGATGGACTACATCGATGACCAGCGGTTGTTTGGATTCTTTTTTAAAATAAAATGGTCAATGAGGAGTGTGGGGGTGTTTTTATTTGAATAAAAAATGTTTTTCACTTGTGTCTTGTCTTTATTTCTTTACTTTATAGACTTAGTAGTGGAAGCCGTCTAATTAACGGAATCCTTTACTAAGTCAGGGCCTAGTGTTAGCCGGTATAAAATGGCTAACACTAACCCCCTATTATTACCCCAGTACCCAATGCCACCAGGGGTACTGGGAAGAGCCGGGTGCCAGTGGTCCCGGAGCATCAAAATTGGCGCTCCTGGACTGTGGCGGCAGCAGGCTGGTAATATTTAGGCTGGGGAGGGCCTAAACCAATGGCTCCCTATGCGTTGTTTTTTTTTAAATAAATAATTTTAAAAAACGCATAGGGTTCCTCCTATTTTCATAACCAGCTGGGTTAAAAAACAAGCAACAGCAGCCTAGTAACATCAGGGTGGGAAGAACCATTGGTTTAGGCCCTTCCCAGCCTAAATATTACCAGCCTGCTGCCGCCCCAGTCCAGGAGCTCCAATTTTGACACTCCGGGACCACTGGCACCCGGCTCTTCCCAGTACCCCTGGTGGCATTGGGTACTGGGGTAATAATGGGGGGTTAGTGTTAGCCATTTTAAACCGGCTAACCCATTACTAAGTCTATAAAGTAAAGAAATAAAGACAAGACACAAGTGAAAAACATTTTTTATTCAAATAAAAACACCCCCACACTCCTCATTGACCATTTTATTTTAAAAAAGAATCCAAACAACCGCTGGTCATCGACGTAGTCTATCGAATCTGACATAATCCACAGGATACCGATATCTGAAAAACAAAAAGGGAGAAACACACAAAAAACACACAAACAGGAGCACAACACCCATCATTGTGAGCGGTGTTGTGCTCCTTACAGTATGCAGCATCTTTACAGATCGCTGCTTACAGTCTGGCCCCCAAGGGGTTAAGGGAGGATGCATTAAATATACTGTAAATAAATAAATATATATATAAATATACATTTATTTATATATATATTTATTTTAATAGTATATTTAATTGCACAAGTATGGATTTGTTAAAATTAAATTATTGAACAAGGGAAATAACTTTATTAGAACGAAAATGTGTTTTATTAATTAAATATATAAACCAATACAGGGATCGACATTATTGCAGAGGATCGCTAACCCCCGTAATGCCAATCCCTGTATTACTGCTGTTTCCTGTCCATTTCCGTGGTGTTGCCATCATTTTCTGAGGTTGACAGGTTTTCACACGACCTTCCCTCTACCGAACTTGAGTCCCCTGCAAGAATGCTCGAGTCTCCCATTGACTTCAATGGGGTTCGTTACTCGAAACGAGCACTCGAGTATCGGGAAATACTCGTCTCGAGTAACGAGCACCTGAGCATTTTAGTACTCGCTCATCACTAGTGTCTATGTGCCGGTGCCAAAAAGTAAACTCTCCTGTTGTCATTCTCTCTACAGTTGGAAGCACTTTGGGGGGCTGGTTGGTGACCATAAGTAAACTCACTATAATGAATGATTCTTTTTATAGGTCTGTCATTGAGATGAGTTCTCCTTTAAAACCAGTCTTCTACAGCACCTAATCTGTATCACCTATAAAGTCCAAAAAGAAACATAAGCCTGGTGACAAGTTCATACTGGTACGAGTGCTGTCACATGGTTAACTGTCATAGCCAAAAATAAGACAGAAGATATATCGTGTAATACAATTTGCTCTATCTGTGTTTCTGAAACTGTCCCTTTTCATTTATCAAGACATAAAGCAACATCCCATCCTGACTATTCTACCAATCAATTTGACTGACAATGTTTTGTATCAGGGGAATAAGACTCGTATTAGGCTCTAATCTTTAGAAACTCCTCTCAAGGTTACAGAAGTATCTTTGTCCTTTCAATGAAAAAAATGTCATCTTTAGTGAAATGATAGCATTTTAAGTTGTATCACAAGAGTTTTCACATGATATCTGGCCCTTAGAGTAAGGAGATGTCTTCCTTTTAATGTGCTCAATATTCCTCATATGATATTTCATAGATTCTAATATACATCACTATGTAACTTTATTATAAGCAACAGGTAAAATGTAAAACTATCTTATACAACTTAAATACACTGCAAAATAAAAGATAAAGCGACAATGATAAAGACAATGGTTAAATGGAAACAAACAGCAGATTAGAAGACTATGGGGGAGATTTATCAAAGGGTGTAAAACTTAGACTGGTGCAAACTGCCCACAGCAACCAATTACAGCTCAGCTTCCAGCTCTGGTTAAAGGAAAGAGGAGCTGTGATTGGTTGCTGAAGCCAGTTTGCATCAGTCTAAATTTTACACCCTTTGATAAGTGTCCCCCTATGACCTGCTGATATGTTCCTATCGGACAAGAAACATTAAGGATGAAGGTTATTATCTTACCTTCATCCTCAGTGCCATAAAGGAAGGAATGGAAAAATGCAACTTTATAACTTTGCTAAAGGCCATTAGCAAAGACAAAGGCATCTTTTTTTTTTTTTTTTTTATCTCCCTCTCACCTATCTTTCCGCAGCTCTGTACCTGGTACAGACTTGACAGATTCCCTTTAAGTGTGCGTACAGGATCTGCAGCAGATTTGATGGCGCAGATTTGAAGCTGCAGATTTAAAGCAAATCAATTCTGGGCCATCAAATCTGCTGCGGATCTGCTGCAGATTCAAATCTGCGCCATCAAATTTGCTGCAGATCCTGTACATGTGAACGCACCCTGAGGCTCACACTACGTATATTTCAGTCAGTATTGTGGTCCTCATATTGCAACCAAAACCAGGAGTGGATTAAAAACACAGAAAGGATCTGTTCACACAATGGTGAAATTGAGTGGATGGCCGCCATAAAACAGTAAATAACTGCCATTATTTCAATATAACAGCCGTTGTTTTAAAATAACAGCAAATATTTGCCATTAAATGGCAGCCATCCACTCAATTTCAACATTGTGTGAACACATCCTTTATGTGTTTTTAATCCACTCCTGGTTTTGCTTGCAATATAAGGACCACAATACTGACTGAAATATACGTAGTGTGAACCCAGCCTAAATGTATATCTATGCTAGGAATTGATAGCATTGAAAAATCATTGACTGCAATAAAAATGTATAGAAAAATTAATAAACAGGAGATTAGGAACCTATTTACATTAAAAATGGTGTTCAAGGCTATGTTTACACATAATTAAAAAAAAAAGTGTAAAGGCATCCACTTTTTCTTTCTAAAAAGATGTCCGTTATTACCGCATTTATAATGACCTTAATGGAATGCATTGAAGTCAATGGAATGATGGACATCCCATGCACACAGTGTATTAAATCACAGACATTGTCTGCACAGAGGTCAAATTAATGATCATGGCAATTATTTTCAGACATCTTTTGCAAACAATGGATGTTATCTTTTAGTTGTTCACACACAGTTTTTATTTTTTCACCGTCCTTTCATCACTTTTACTATTAAAGGGGTTATCCAACCTAAGAGCGAAAAAATTAAATGCTAGCTGGTCTTACCAAACCCCTTCAGTATTTTGGGCTGTCTCCTTTCTTTCTAGCTGCTGCCATTCCTGAGTTACAAGTTTTTCTAAAAGCTGATTTATAACCAAGATAGAAAACTACATTTCCCATCATGCATTGCCTGTTTGGTCCATTTTCATACTCGCCCCCTTAGCCTTTTTTCCTGCCTACTGCTGTCATTACTATTGCAAGGTAAACACAGGACTGTTTTTTTTCACTAATTTTGCATCACATCACCCCAGTAAGTATTCCATGCTAGCTGATGATGTAGCAGAGCTGACACGCGCATGGTGTAGCTATGTGCTGCATAAAGGGCATCTGTTTACTGGGGGGGGGGGGGTGTAGTGTAGGTTTACGTCTCTGCTTGCTGACTGTGAATGACTGTGAACATAATAGTTCCATCCAGACTCTAAGAACATCTATAACACTTACAATATACAGAGCTGTGACACAAAGACAGGTACATATGCCTGCATTCACTGACAGCAAGCATAGATGGAACTATTACTTTTCATATTACAGAAACCTAGGCTCAGGGACACATGTAAGTCTATGGAAGCAGCACAGGTGCATGAAGATGATGCAGTTGATGTCTCCTGGGGGTCAGGTTACCAAGACAATAAACAGCTTACCCAGCCCCCAGAGAGGAGATCACATGTCCTGTTACCACAAAGGGAAGGGGGAAGAGCGAGCTAAGCGTGGTCAGAGTGGACCCAGAGTAGAGAATTTTACATGTCCAGAGTGCATAAGAATGAGAAAAAAAACAGGTAAAGGGTGTAAGATAGGTTATACATGTATATTAGACATAGGGTGGTATTGGGAAAGGGGATTGTTTAGAATATTGTTTTTGTTACCCAGGATAACCTCTTTAAATTTAAAAGACTTTTCAGTTAAACCCAAAGGCCAATCAGTCCACCTACTGTATACTACTGACAGACATTATTACACTTACGGGTGCCCAAAACCGAAAAGTAACGGACGCCATTTTAAAAAATTATAAACAGACAGGAAAAAATGTTGCGGTAATATAGCCCAAGGGTGGAGATTCTCTTTAAGCTCAAGATAAAGAAAATAAAATTGGGCTGCCCACCTAACCCCAAAGGATAAAAAGAGAAGTTGAGTGAACTGCTTATTTTTCAGGTATTCAAAAAAAAGTTAAAAACTTCAGCAGATTTATTCTATCCTAGATCATTCCTGAAAACTATGTAACACAATTTCTGATAACAATATCTGTCACTACATCCTTGAGGTATTGGTCTATTTGCTGGCATGTGTCTTATCAATGTAACTGTATATCAGGCCTCCATATATTTTTTGTCACTATGTATTAGCCTTCTCTATTCTTCACCTCAAGAAGGCAAGTAACATTTACCCAATCTTCTCCACTGCATTCAATCTTTCCAAACTTAACAAAGTCAAAGAAGAACTAGATATGCCCCACTGGTATTCTCTGTAATGATGATAAATGCACTGAAGTTAGCCAGATGTAATCTCAGGAACTCGCTTATTTTTTTTCAAAGTTTTCTTCAGCAACCTTTCTCAAGAACATTTATGAATCAAGGGATTGTGCTTAATAAAATTGTTTTCATCCCAATTAATTTAACGCAGGATTTTTAGAACTCATTATCAACACCTGCCGGCAACAAGTTAATAGTTTTTCTTATTGGATTTCGATTAGTCACTGCACAATCAAATATAAATAGTCTAAAATCAGAGACAGATGGGTTTCTTAAAGGGACATTATTATGAAAAACAACATTTTGATGTTTCTTGAACTTAAGAAATTGAATCAACATATTAAATAGTAGACCCTTGTGATATATAGTGTGCAATAAAGTAATAGTCATAATACATAGTGACATTGAGCAGAACTATATGGTGCCATGCAGGGTGCACCATCAGGCTATGTTCCCACAACATAAGATAAGTATAATACAGATGCCAATTTGAGGTTAAAATATGCATGTATTTTCAACGGTAAGGCCACATTAACACTTTGTAAGACAGTGGCCATTCTGTGATAGGGTTGCTGTCTGTGTAGTTCAGCCCGACTGCTACTGCAGTACCAGCTAGATGAACATATGAACATCTCTTCTTTGGAATTGAAATGTGGGCACATTCGAGTGTGCCCGTGTTTCAATTAGCCATTGCAAACAATGTAAAGTCCGTCCGGAGCCGCCCTTTACATTATCTGCACAGTCAATTTTGTGCTGACGCTATTCAATGAATAGTGGCCGCACAAAAATAACATGTCAGTTTTTGTGCAGTTGCATGGAATTCTGGCCAGAGTATATACAGTGTGTATACACTCCGTCTGTTGATTCGATAGTAATTAAAGCGATCAACCGATGTCATTAATTGATGTCCGTTGTTTAATGAAAATATATGTTGTGTGAACGTGGCCTAAAAATGTGCTGCATTAAAATAAATAGGAAATATAACGTTACAGGGGGAGATTTATCAAACTGGTGTAAAGTAGAATTGTCTTAGTTGCCTCTAGAAACCAATCAGATTCCACTAGAGATGAGCGAACCGGGTTCGGGTTCAAGTCGATCCAAACCCGAACGTTCGGTATTTGATTAGCTGGGGCTGCTGAAGTTGGATAAAGCTCTAAGGTTGTCTGGAAAACATGGATACAGCCAATGACTATATCTATGATTTCCACATAGCCTTAGGGCTTTATCTAAGTTCAGCAGCCACCGCTAATCAAATGCCGAAAGTACGGGTTCGGATCGACTCGAGCATGCTCCAGGTTCGCTCATCTCTAAATTCCACCTTTCCTTTTTCAAAGAATGTGTGAGGAATGAAAGGTGGAATCTGATTGGTTGCTAGGGGCATCTAAGACAATTCTACTTTACACCAGCTTGATAAATCTCCCACAGAGTCTATACACTGTATAGAATAAAGGCTGTAATGGATTATGACCATCCATATAATGAACATGCTGATTATTTACCACCTTCCTTTGCAAAAACTAATTTTTTTTTTTGCCCCATCTATTCACACACTTTTATTTTTATCCAAAATTGTGACCATAATATGTCACAATATGTGATAATATGTAATATTATTTTACTGTGTGTGTATCCAGCCTCAACATTGTAAACAACATATACCAGGTATTTGCAGACTTATTTTTGCATTAAAGTCATCTTTTGGGGTAAGTTTGCACAAATTGTTAAACATTTTTGAGCAGTGGTAAAAAGTATGGCCATTTTGGGGGTCATTTTACAACTCAAAAATGTCCCCAAAACTTTACATAGCTTAATGGTCTTCCAAAAGTCTTCACAATATATAACAAAAAGTAATTCTTGGGTAATGGTAATGAAAACTAGATGATCACCTACATATGATATCAGGCCCTTATTAGATGTGAGAGCAGATTTAAAATAAATAAAGCCAAATAAATCCCCTAAATCCAATAATTAAGAGGAAATTATGCTGCTATGTCTACTCTTCCAATGTGGCAAATGTGGTGGCAGTTAATTCTGTTCTTCCTGTGCATATACAAAATCAATATTTCATAGAATATAACTATGTAATTAAGAAAGAAATAAACTATGAAGTAACTAAGATGTTATTTCAACCTCAAAAAAAGTTTATTTGATTATCAAATTATAGGTATCCAAGTTACACATTCATGGATAGGATATGCTTGTTTTATTGAAAAGAATTGCATTTGCTTTTTTTCTCTAAATCTAATCTCCTTAATAAGTATTGATTTGTAGTGTCTTTTGCATTTCCACTATTGGTTAGTGATAAATGATGATTTTGTACTACTGTCTGAATCCCAGATTCTGCTAATAATGTTTCTACGGATCCACAGCAAAAATGTTAGGACTTTAACTGACTAGCTAAAATTGGGCACAGCGAAATAATTGACTAAAGAATGTAACATTTGCCACAAAAAGGGCTAGCCTCATTGATCTTACCTGACTCAGTTTGGGGTTTTGCATGTTTTTCTGTATTCTAGTGACCAGTAAAGGTCTAAGCATCCCAATTAAAGCAATTGACAATTGACCCGTAGGTCCTGGGTCGCCTAGGGGACTTTAGAGCTCTGAACCGCCGCGGTCCCGGGTGCCGCTTGTAGCCCGGGATCGCGGCTATTAGCAGGCACGGTCCGATCGCCGTGCCTACTAATTAAATATTCAGATGCAGCTGTCAAAGTTGACAGCTGCATCTGAATACTTCTTGCAGCCTATCCCCTGGTGTCTAGTGGGGGGATCGCCACGGCTGTGTCACAGAACGGCCGGTGTCTTCAATAGTGTAAACCCAGCCTAATGCTCCCAACCTACAGTCATGGCCAAAAGTTTTGAGAATGATACCAATATTAATTTTTACAAAGTCTACTGCTTCAGTTTTTAAAATGGCAATTTGCATATACTTCTGGATGTTATAAAGAGTGATCAGCTTAACAGCAATTACTTGCAAAGTCAATATTTGCCTAGAAAATGAACTTTATCCCCCAAAACCCATTTCAACATCATTGCAGCCCTGCCTAAAAGGACCAGCTAACATCGTTTCAGTGATTGCTCCATTAACACAGGTGTGGGTGTTGATGAGGACAGGACTGGAGATCAATCTGTCATGATTAAGTAAGAATGACACCACTGGACACTTTAAAAGGAGGCTGGTGCTTGGCATCATTGTTTCTATTCTGTTAACCATGGTTATCTCTAAAGAAACACGTGCCGTCATCATTGCACTGCACAAAAATGGCCTAACAGGGAAGAGTATCGCAGCTAGAAAGATTGCACCTCAGTCAACAATCTATCGCATTATCAAGAACTTCAAGGAGAGAGGTTCCATTGTTGCCAAAAAGGCCCCAGGGTGCCCAAGAAAGACCAGCAAGCACCAGGACAGTCTCTTAAAAGTGTTTCAGCTGCATGATCGGGCTACCAGCAGTGCAGAGCTGGCTTAGGAATGGCAGCAGGCAGGTGTGAGTGCATCTGCACACACTGTGAGGCGGAGACTCTTGGAGCAAAGCCTGGTCTCAAGGAAAGCAGCAAAGAAGCCACTTCTCTCCAGAAAAAAAACATCAGGGACAGACTGATATTCTGCAAAAGGTACAGGGAGTGGACTGCTGAGGACTGGGGTAAAGCCATTTTCTCTGATGAATCCCCTTTCCGATTGTTTGGGACATCTGGAAAACAGCTTATTCGGAGAAGAAGAGGTGAGCGCTACCACCAGTCTTGTCTCATGCCAACTGTAAAGCATCCTGAAACCATTCATTTGTGGGGTTGCTTCTCAGCCAAGGGAATCGGCTTTCTAACTGTCTTGCCTAAAAACACAGCCACACGAATAAAGAATGGTACCAGAATGTCCTCCAAGAGCAACTTCTCCCAACCATCCAAGAGCAGTTTGGCGATCAACAATGCCTTTTCCAGCATGATGGAGCACCTTGCCATAAAGCAAAGGTGATAACTAAATGGCTCAGGGAACAAAACATAGAGATTTTGGGTCCATGGCCTGGAAACTCCTCAGATCTTAATCCCATTGAGAACTTGTGGTCAATCATCAAGAGACGGGTGGACAAACAAAAACCAACAAATTCTGACAAAATGCAAGCAATGATTGTGCAAGAATGGACTGCTATCAGTCAGGATTTGGTCCAGAAGTTGATTGAGAGCATGCCAAGGAGAATTGCAGAGGTCCTGAAGAAGAAGGGTCAACACTGCAAATATTGACTTGCTGCATTAGCTCATTCTAACTGTCAATATAAGCTTTTGTTACTCATAATATGATTGCAATTATATTTCTGTATGGGATAAAAACATCTGACAAACACACATAAAAAGCAGAGGGCAGCAGATCATGTGAAAATATAATATTTGTGTAATTCTCAAAACTTTTGGCCATGACTGTAGTGAGGAATGACACCGGGGTTCTTCTTTAGTATACCAGGTTGTGCAACAATTATTCAAGTATAAAAGTAAAAGAGTTCCATGCAGGATACTTCACAGACTGACAGCTCTCTAAAATGTATTTTTTAGCCTTTTCATTATCACGTTGGAAGTGCTAAAACCCCAGTTGAGAAAATAGGAAATGACTTGGGTATCCTGATGCTCTCTGTATCATCATTACTTTTTTATTTTGTTAAACTGCTTGGTAGATTGACATCTGTCTTATCGAGAGAATGGACATATATCATTGGATAGAACTTGTGTCAGAAGGAAATGGGACATGAAACAGCATAAATTGAATAATGATAAGTGAACACAGATCTACCTGCTGTGTATAGAAGCCGCAAATTCTAGATGGAATGCCGAATGCAAATGACACCTCTTGTGATCTATTTACATAAGTTTCGGGTCAACGGCTATCCGTCTTGTAATGTGAGATGAGAGCTAAGCTTGTTCCAATCCTGTTTAAAACAGTGATAGCTTCTCAAGACTGCTTAAAATCTCCTCAGCCTTTGATGAATTGCTTGAGTCAAAATACAGAAAAAGATGTGTCTTATCTACACTGAAAATAATTCATTGGATTGAACAAATACTGAGAGCACAGATTAGGGTTTAGCAGACATAGGTAGGCTATTAGAACTGAACGATGGCTTAGGCTGGAAATAGCATACATAATATATTTAGTGTCTATCTATCCATCCATCTATATGAAGATTTATCATGATGTGCAGGTGACACAGTTGGTAAAAAGATGCATCTGTTTTGCGCAAACATTTTGTGATTATTTGCCATCTGCATCGCCCGCACAGTATGATAAATCCTCCTATAAATAAATATAAATGGCATCCTATGGAGGAATGAGTGACTATTAGTGATGAGCGAACATGTTCGTAAATGTTCATATGTTCGTACGAACATGGCGTTAATTGTTCGTGTTCGCCAAACAATTTGCTCAATGATCGGAATAGTTATAACATTCATTTTTTAAAATATTTGTACGTTTGTCTTGTGATGTACGCAACTGTGCAAGTTTCCTCCCACCAATTTGAAAGAGCCAATGAAAGTGTGGGGAAGGATAGTGGGGAACGTGTGGCATTACTGTGATTGGCTGTAGGATTAGCGTCATTACGTATGTTACTTACATACTATAAAACACAACGCTGAGGCAAATTTTCTCACAGTCTTTCCTGAGTCTTGTGCCGTTCAGTAGGGAGAGTGACACGAGCAGGGACAGTATCTGAATTTAGTCAGGCAGCAATATTTACAGTGGTAGTTTACAGTGCAATATTTACAGTGGTAGTCAGTGTAGGGAGGGAGAGCTGACCGTGTAGGGCTTAGAACGTTGTGAAATTGTTAGTGTAGGGAGGGTGACAGAATCCAGCATTTTAGCACTATAAGGATTCATTTCTTAACCCTGTGGTGACCAGGCGTCCATCATAGTCGATCCTGTCCATTATATTTATAATGTATTCGAGTTCTCGGAGGCCAAAAGGGGAGGCTTGCTGGGATATCTTGACTTGCTAAGCTGACTGCACACTGCGACCTAGCATTCCTCACTCGCATTGGGTGATACATGTATGCACGTCTTTGAGTACATACTGTACGCACAGATGAATAAAAGATACGCACCTCATAATTGCTTCGCTATTACGTATTTTACCCTTTGCACCTGATGCACCGAAACATATGCTTCTACTGTATGTTCATTATTTGTTCATGAATGTTCGGCCAACACGAACCAAACCAATCATAATCTTTTTTGTTTTATGTTCGTGTTCGGAATCCAAACACGAACATTATCACTAGGGACTATACTATATCACTCTGACTCCTTCAGAGTGCCTGAGCTTATTTCTAGGTTGCAGTCTACTGTTATCGAGGTCTGACTACAAATTTTATGTATGAGCCATGTTTTCCACAATCATTCTGCAAGTTAAAGGGAATGTGTCACCTAGATTGTCTTTAACTGATTAGAATCAGATACTATACGTCGTTCTTTTATTCTGATCTGTTTCTATTTTCTAACTGTAATATTTTTTTTAATTATACATTTTGTACATTGTTATGGTGACTGCCATCTTGCTTGAGCTGGTAATAACCCTTAGGTGACCCTGGACGTACCCGTACGTCCAGGGCCGCCTCACCGCGTTCAGAGCGGGGCCGCGCTCTGAACCGTCGCGGTCCTGGGTGCCACTCGTAGCCCTGGACCGCAGGTATTAGCGGGCACGGACCAATCGCCGTGCCCGCTAATACAGTAATGGGATGCAGCTGTCAAAGTTGACAGCTGCATCTGATTACCAAATGCAGCCGTTCCCTGGTGTCTAGTGGGATGGATCCACACATCTTACCCCTTCCGGGGTCAGCGTCGTAATGGCGCTGATCTCGACTCGGCACTCGATTGCTTCCGGCTGCAGCTATCTCATGGATCTGTGCTGCATATCTATGCAGCACAGATCTCAATGAGAGATCAGTGCACTTATACTAGAAGGCCCCGAGGGGGGCTTCTAGTATAGGTGTAAAAGTTAAAATAAAAGTGTGGTTATTAGTAAAAAGCCCCCTCCCCTAATAAAAGTCAGAATCACCCCCCTTTTCCCATGTTATAAATAAAAATAAACAAATAAATAAACATGTTTGCTATCGCCGCGTGCGTAATCGCCTGAACTATTAATTAATCACATTCCTGATCTCGCACAGTAAATGGCGTAAGCGCAAAAAAATCCCAAAGTACAAAATTGCGCATTTTTGGTCGCATCAAATCCAGAAAAATTGTACTAAAAAGCGATGATCAAAAAGTCGCATATGCGCAATCAAGGTACCGATAGAAAGAACACATCATGACGCAAAAAATGACACCTCACACAGCCCCATAGACCAAAGGATAAAAGCGCTATATGCCTGGGAATGGAGCGATTTTTAGGAACATAAATTTGTTAACAATGGTTTGAATTTTTTACAGGCCATCAGATACAATGAAAGTTATACATGTTATATATCGTTGTAATCATAACAACTTGAGGAACATATATAACAAGTCATTTTTACCCCAGGGCGAACGGCGTAAAAACGAAAAAAAAAACAAATAAAAGAAATGCGTTTTGTTTTGTTTTTTCAATTTCACCACACTGAATTTTTTTCTGGTTTTGCAGTGTACTTTATGAAAAAATTCAGCCTGTCATTGCAAAGTACAATTAGTGTCGCAAAAAATAAGGGCTCATGTGGGTTTCTAGGTGAAAAAATGCTATGGCCTTTTAAGCACAAGGAGGGAAAAATGAAAATGCAAAAATTTAAATTGGCCCGGTCCTCTAAGGGTTAACAGCATATAGTGACATGCTTTACAGCAAGACTCATGGACAAAGACAACAATAGAAAGAGTCTGTCCCAATGAGATAATTGTGAAACATTACTGAGTGTACTCTGTGAGCTTTCAAGAGGTCATTCTGCAGTGTAAGTGTATGGGTAGAAGCTGGGCATTTTGCTATATATTGTTTTCAGCAAACAGTGGAGGTATGCTCCTATGAGAAGTCAGTGACATATTCTGTAGTATAACTGGTCTGGGACTGACCTACTTTGTGTGTTAGTGGATAAAAAGGAAAAAGAGGACCGATGCACTGCTGCTGCTGCTATTGAACTAAATGCATTTATCTACTGAGCTGTCATAATCTTATCCTATTGTTAACACTACAACATGTTCATAATGAAGTGGATAATTGGTACAATGGCATTTCATAGGCTCTGGTGATTTTATCTTTCTCTTCTTGTTAGATTTGATGAATTCTTGTCCAGAATATTAGAAATTAGATGAAATCTGCAGATACACTTAAGTCAGTTACAACTTGTATTAATGCCAGCTATAGTACATTTATCTAGTAGCATATCAGCAAGGTCTTTAAAGGGATTGTCCCATGATTAAAAGGGATCAGCAGGTTAAACAAATCTAACTTTCTGATAGCCCCCGAGGCGGAAGGTATGTCTCTTACTGGAGCACCGCATCACGCCAGATGGCCAGCTCCTGCAAATGAAGGAGATGGGGCAGTTCTCCTAACAGTTCTCCAGACCGAGGATTACACTGCTAACAGCACGGAAAAGGCACAGAGGGGGAAGGTAAGAGACAAACCTTCCTCCTCGGCGCCTCATGCACAATAGGGGGCTATCAGCAGGTTAAATTTGTTTAACTTGCAGATAATTTTTAAAAGGCGCTCGATTTTGATATTTAAAAAACGTCCGTTTTTGCCGCGATTTAACTGACTAAAGTGGCAATGCATTGAAGTCAATGGGAAGACGGACGTCCAATGCGCACAATGCATTGAATAAGGGACTTTTTTACCACGGACGGCAAAATAATGAACATGATCATTATTTTCGGATGTCTTTTGCAAACAGTGGACATTTTTTATTATTTGTTCACACACAGTTTTTCTTTTGTCACCGTTCTTTCTCAGTTTTTACTATTAAATTCAATGGACTTTTCAATTAAGCCGCACCCAATGGCCAATTAGTAACCCCAAACTAGAATAATGTACCAACAGCCGTCATTGCACTAAGAGGAGAATAGACAGCTAAACGACATATAAACAGCTAAATGACATATAAAAAACAGACATTGTTACTTCAAAATAGTTTATTGTTCGATTGGGTAAATTATCGCTACGTGTTAACGCAGTATAAGCCTTTTTAGGCAAAAATCATTCAGTTAATTATGGCATTAAAGTAATATTCAGATATAAAATGATTGATGCACATCCTTCTCATTGTCTATAAATGTTTTATACTGTAGAACCATAGGATACAGTCATTGAAAGTATTGACATACTGTTTTCCATTTTCAAAAAACAAATATTTTTTGGTATATAATGAAAAGCAATGAAATTTTTCAATATACTTTCTATCAGTTCATGGTATTCAAGATCTTTTCTTATTATCATTCAAGAGGAAACTCCATTGTTTACTTCCAGGGGATAAAAATCTGTCTTCCATAATTTTACTTAGATGACTCTGACACTGGAATAAAAATAACAGCAAATAAAAAAAATATTATTTTACATAAAACAAGAAACATAATCAGCACCAACAGCTCATGGGCATTAACAAGAAGTACAGGTGGTGAGATGACCTGAAAAGAGACTAGGTAGAGTAAACAATATCATTTTCTAGAAAAATTTCATGGCAGCTTTGTCTTGATTGAGTACTACTTTATTTTACACCTGGACATAAAGTTGTGATCAAACAAACAAAATTAAGTTCTTCATTTTGAAAAATCGTCCTTGTCTCTGCTAATATAAGCGTGCTTCTTGTACATTATTACAGGAAAACAATCACCTCCCTGATGGCGTGTGACATGACCCCAGTCAGGGCAGTATTAACAGCTGCTGCTGCCCTAGGCACTACACCTGCAGACGCCCCATCTTCGCCCCATTTTCTCATGATGACTCTTAAATGAGGCTCCACAGGCTCTTCTTTTGCATATTCATGTTTCCCAGGGAGCAATGCACCTAGGATTTCACAGCATTGATCGCTTTAGCCGCTAGTGTTATCATTTGGCTGGTCTCCCTGAGGCTGGTCTTCCTGGGGCGCATAATTGTGGTGTATACTTACCTATCCCGCTCAGCCGGTACCCGGCAGTCTGATCTCCACTACTGTCAGTGTTTTAACATCTTCCGCTGATGTGCCAATCCCACAGGAAATGGCTGCTTAGCACTATGCTAAATCGCCATCTTTAGTTGGAGAGGCAAGTCAGCGGATGTTGTGAATGCGCCGACAGTGGCGGAGAGCACAAGTATACATCACTGTTATGTCCCCTGCAGACCAGGCAGGATTGCTGATCAGTCCAATTAGTCCTATAGGTCATGTAGGTGAGGAGCAACTCCAGACAGCTTCAAAGCAGAAAGTACCATCAGAGGGGGAGGGCACTGCTTGGTCATCTTTTTCTGCCCAATAAGAGTCCTTATTTTTTTAAACTATACAGAACACCTTAAAAACTTGCATCTGGGGAACTGCATGGCCCTAGTAGGTGTTAGATGACAGTCTATTAGGAAAATGTCACGCATGTCAAATGTCACGTTACCTTTAAATAAAAGACTATGGATTTTGTATGTTGTATAAGCATGGTAGTATTGCAAGCAAACATCAAAATTCCTTCCCTGAAGAGTTTACTATCTTATGTAGTATTTGAAATGTAGATTAAGCTTCTACTTTTCAAAGGTCTTGCAACATCAATTGCAAGTCTCTGTGCATTAAACCTTGGACAAACAGAGTGTACAGGGTTTTTATTATCTTGTATGTTTTGCATTTATAGCGAGTGGCTCAGAGACAAACTGCAAATTAACATTTTCCTTGGAAATAGAGAAAAAGAGAGAGTTTGCAAAGATGTAATTGTCATTTGCAGAAGATAAATGATGGCTATCCCTGGAGCAAAGCTTTAAATATAGTGTACAAGTACATTCAAGTCACACTGTGCCATTGTCAACTAGTGTTTTTCCCCCAGCTCCAGGACCAGAGTATAGAGGCAGACAACACTCATACATTTAAATTAAGTTTCCAGGCAGCAAGTATAAAAATACATTACATGGCTTCCAATGATAAAAGTGTGTGTGTAGACAGCAATATCACATTAAAAGTCGAATGGGAAATAAGTGCAAAAAAAAGACACTTAAAAATGTAAATTATTCTCAACAGTGGTATAGTATAGATAGCGTTCCAAATTATAACCGTCATCTGATGTAGAAATCATGAATTCATGTGAAGCTGATTATCATAATTCACTAAAATATAATTCTTCCACAATAATTGAGATGCTTCATTACTTTGGTAGCTTGGCCAAGATGTAACAAAGTAATACATTTCAATCAGCATTCATGAGACATACCATCACATCTGCCTAGGAATCATTAAAATATACAGTCGTTTTAGGTACACAGCACCTATGCAGACCCATGAGGATATTCTGTGTCCAGAGGTGCTGCTGCAGGTGTTGTGTGCTGCCAGTGGGTTAGGTGTTTTGGAGCAACTTGTCACAGTGGCCAGGAGTGGTAATACCCACCCCGGACATACGGGGCACCGTACTTTTGAAAGGACTAGTGTGAGGTGCAGGGTGCGATGGCAGAGATAACAGAGCCCCACTTTAAACAATGCTTTAACTTTACTTAGAAAAATATCCTTAGTGCAATACAAAAGGTATAACATTGCTTAGGTACTTAGTGCAATAGTATAACAGGAACTTGAGCTGAAGAAAGCTAAAGTTTTGCCTCTTAGTCTCGGTGACTGCCCTGAAAGGTAGCACAAGTCCCAGGACTCTGTCTCTGGGTGAAGCTAACTAGTAGTTTCCTTCCTACTTAGTCGGGCAAAGTCAGTAGAGAGCGGCTTACTTGCACTGTGCACTACTGCAGTACAGTCCCTTTTGTCTCTCCTTCTTGATGGGTGACTGTCCTGAAGTTAGGATCCACGGCGTAGACAAGGGGTTACTCCTATAACTCTGGTTACCCTGAAGTCAGGTCTAGCAGTGCTTCACTGCTGTTGTCTGTCACTGAAGAGTAGGTCTTGTCTCTAGACTCGGGCTTGTCTAGACTAGCCTAGACCACCCCTTACTGGGAAGTCCCCTAAATTATATAGGGCCCTGTGACAGGAACTAAAGTGTAAAAGAGAGAAAGTATGTGTGTAGCTAACCTTTTCTTTGACTGCAGCTGTATCCTGGGGGAGTGTGACAACTAGTGGTTGGAGTAGTGCACAGCAAACTACATAATTCAGCTGTGACACCTGAAAGAACTGCTTTTACTTGGGTGTATAAGAAAAAGAAAACTGCTGGGTATCCATGAAGACCCAAACTTTCGGATCAGCGGTGGATTTCACCGCTAATTGGGACGCGCGGCTGGTGACAAACACACTAGCAAGTCCTGCAGCCCTTGTCTCCCTGGCACTCACGAAAGCATGTCCTCGGCAACCCCCGCAGAGAGGGTTAGCAGTAGGTGTGTGACAGAAGGGTGACCGGGTCCCACAGGAAGCTGCTGCAGCCCGAGCCATCCGGACCACCCCTACCTGAAGTGTGGCTAGTGCCCCGAGGTGGAAAAGGTGGGAGGCAATGGGGGAGGGGGGGGGCAGGTACATTTTTTGCACAGGGGCCCTATACAGTCTGTGTCTGCCCCTGTTCTGAACCCCGACTCTAGCCTGCACATGCACTATAGCCTAGATGTGACTTTGCCTTTCGTATTGCCCCCTTAATTTGTCACGTTCCCTTTTCCTCTTTAGGTTGACCTCTTGCGTAGACTCCTCACTCCTAGATTTTCAATTTCTGAGGACATTTTCTAAAGCAATTCTGATTACAATCTGAATGAAAATAGTGAGAAAAGTGAGACATCCCAATAGGCTGAGGGCCAGTTGACATGTCAATTCTTTGAGCGGAGAGAGGAGGTGCGTGAGTCCTCCCATAGACAGACTGTATGATTTCCATCGCAGAATTCCACCTCTTTTACTCCATGTGAACTGGCCCTTACAATAATCGGCCATTTAGTCAAGTGACCCAATGCTCAGACAGAACACATTGAGCATTGTCTGACTCTTCTGATCGGCCGAGGTGTGATCACTTCCAAATAACATCATCAACCTTTTATTTTGTGAGAGTGCCTATGTAAAGTTCCAGTTAGAGATCTGTACTATGTAACTTTGTGGAATGTTCTATACCCTGCCTTTCCATTCCAGATCTGCTACATTTATTTTTACTGCCTTCCACAAATGCATCCCATTAGTTCAGATTTCAAATGCTTTTTATGTGAATATAAAGCTATTATTACAATGCAGTGTTATGAGAGGCAAGCAATAACAAATACAAAATATTGGGATTGTTATAATCATTAAGGTATGCCTGGCTACATTTCCAAATTCATTGTGACCTCATGTGAAAGTCTTTTAGCAAGCTTATTAGCAGTTATTATTATAGCTTCAGGGGTTTTTTAAAACTAAATGTTGTAAGAACCTATTATACATATGGAGGTATACCATTTATTTTACAAGAAATGTTGAGTGCAAAACTCACATAGTAACAGACATAATTTTTAAGGTAACCGGTCACCAGAAAAGACCCTCTAACTAGGGTAATACCCACCTTCCCTCACCGACTAACCTTTGTATTTAAAATATATTCAGATTAAGGTCAGACTGAGTTTGTGACACTCATTTACAGCCATGCACTTTTGCATGCATTATGACTAGTGCTAAGAGAACTTGCCGAACCCAAACTACTGGCAGCTGAAGAAGTTGCAGCCCTGGGGAGTTGTGGAAAACATGGATACAGCCAAAGGCCGGTTCACACTACGTAAGACACCGGCCGTTCTATGACCTGGCTGTGTCACAGAACGGCCAGTGTCAGTGAAGATAATCCTGAACTTCATTTGTGCTGAATTGGAATGTCGGTACATCCCAATTCCCCATAGCCGGAGCCGCACTTTCCATTGTGTGAACTGACAGTTCTGTGCGGCCCCTATTCAATGAATAGTGGCCGCACAAAACTGACATGTCAGTTTTTCCTGTGGCTGCTAGGGATCCCAGCCAGAGCGTATACTATATGTTGGGATTCCATTGACTGGATTGGAACATAAATTTTCTATTAATCACAGCCATTGTTGCAAATCGACAACTGTTGTGATTAAAGGGGAACTCCAGAAAAGGAAAATTTGTTTTCTATTAAAAGTACATTAAAAGTTATATAGATGTGTCTTTATAATGTATTACCGTATCTGTGCGGTTCTGCCACACTGGCAGCTGATAAAAATCTAGAAAGTGAAGAAAAATGGCCCCTGTGCCAATTCACATTGTCTCCTGATCCCACTGCTCTCCCACCTTAGGAGACAAATATTCCATGCTTCTGTCTCACATTGTGTGTGTTTGCTGATGATTCAGACAGGGGGCAGGGTGTGATGTAACAGGAGGTGCGGCTGGATCCCCCAATCCCCTGAGTGATTCACCATCTCTTACTAGCCAGAAGCAGGTGCAGCAAGGACTGTAGACTGTAATAAACAGCTGAGGGAAAGCAGTGCATTCTGGAACCACTACTGCATTCTGGGAACTGCTCAACCAGGAAGTACATAAACACAATACAGAACAAAAAAAAACCCAAACAAATAAATTTTGGTAGTTTCAAAACTGGAATAGATAGGTAAGTAATGCTTTATGCTTCTGCAGAAGTTTCATTTTTTTTAACCTCTACCTGGAGTTCCCCTTTAATAGAAAGTTTACTTTATGTGAACATAGCCATAGGCAATGTTCGACACTGTATTTTTGCTCTGTATTTTGGTCAGTATTTTGAAACCAAAACCAGGAGTGGATTGAAAACACAGAAAGGCTCTGTTCATACACTATTGAAACTTAAATTCACGGTTTTGTCCATATGCAATGGTTGTATACCTATAAGATACTCATACTAATAATTCTAGGTCCATTGCAATCGGCCGTTATACCGCCACTACAGCAAACACAAATTATACCAAAAAAAAGAGAACAAATGCTGAAATTTCGTAGCAAATACCATATATATCTTTATTGAATATACATAAAAACCACTAAAAAAAGAGAGACAGACCAAACATTAAAAAGAACAGTGACTATCCTGGAGATGT
Source organism: Dendropsophus ebraccatus (assembly GCF_027789765.1). Taxonomy (NCBI): domain Eukaryota; kingdom Metazoa; phylum Chordata; class Amphibia; order Anura; family Hylidae; genus Dendropsophus; species Dendropsophus ebraccatus. The sequence continues at coordinate 81,689,960 of NC_091462.1, forward strand.
TTCTAAAGTAACCAGATCATATATGCTGGAATCTCTGACCGACAACAAATGTCACAGAACAGGGGGATGTATTCACATATTAGGACACTATAGTAAATGTGATAAATAATAAAGTGCAAGTGCATTCAATTCATGGACTCAGCCCACAGATAATTCATAAGTCTCTGATCCACCCTTCATCAAATATTATTTCCCCATCAAATCAAGGGATCCAGACAGTTAAATACCTTTTATAATAGTATGCAATGGATATCCTCCAGGACGCCACCACCCCCGGACGAAGGCAACGAAACGCGCGTCGGGGTGGTGGCGTCCTGGAGGATATACATTGCATACTATTATAAAAGGTATTTAACTGTCTGGATCCCTTGATTTGATGGGGAAATAATATTTGATGAAGGGTGGATCAGAGACTTATGAATTATCTGTGGGCTGAGTCCATGAATTGAATGCACTTGCACTTTATTATTCATCACATTTACCATAGTGTCCTAATATGTGAATACATCCCCCTGTTCTGTGACATTTGTTGTCGGTCAGAGATTCCAGCATATATGATCTGGTTACTTTAGAAACATCTCCAGGATAGTCACTGTTCTTTTTAATGTTTGGTCTGTCTCTCCTTTTTTTAGTGGTTTTTATGTATATTCAATAAAGATATATATGGTATTTGCTACGAAATTTCAGCATTTGTTCTCTTTTTTTTGGTAGTATTGAAACTTAGTGGACGACTGTCATTTAATGGCAAACAATTGCCATTATTTTAAATACGGTCTTCGTTAATGATCTTGATCATTAATGACGTCCGTCTTTATCAAAAGAGGGACGTTTTTTAAGTAAAGAATGTCATGAAAACATAGTCCAAGACAACCTTTGATAAAAATTAGTTTATTACTTTATGCTTTTGTGTTTATTGTCACGGTTGATGTATTATGTTATTTTTTTTTTTTATTAATAATAATATATTCCACTAAACTATAACACATTTAAATAGTTTTTTTTAACCAAGTAAATTATTTTCCACATTTCGGTTGTTATTATTTGCACAATTTGCCTTTTTTATGCTGTGCCCTAGTACTCCTGAAATGGCAGTATACTGTCAGCCAGGTAAAGTATGAATAACTATAGCTTGAAAAAAATATGTTCAGGCATTTGTTTCTATGAATAAAATGCATTCGGGGAATAGAATTCTATATAGTTATTTTTGCATATTCATTCTAGTTAACAAACTTATTTAAATTATTGTGAGTTCTTGACATATTCTGTTGTCATAGTGATAGAAACAGCATGAATTTCAAGTAATTTTAGACTTAGATTTGCTCCTTCATCTTTTCTGGCTCATGAAATCTCTGAAAGCATGTATACTCTATATGTACCCACAAAAAGTCTATATCTGTTTTCTAAGCTTGTCCCTAGTGGATTTGTAGTAATAGAGTGACTTTGCTTAGTGCTTTTAGCTAAGTTAGCTCAATAAAAAGATAAGCAACAACTAATCTGTTTCTGAATAAGGGTTAATAATAATTGGGATTACAGACAGAATTTATTAGGTCGTAATTCCAGCAATTTTATTATTCTTATCGGCTAAGCACAATCAATTTTTGCAGGAACATTTTTTTATTCAATACACTCTCTGAGGGTCTTTGTTTATTTTTCCATACACTTACCTATATAACAGTTTGGGCGGGATTTATTAAGTAGTCTTATAGTAAAAATGTTCTTTATTTAGCATGGGTGATTTGTGCCGCAACTACGGGCCATACAATGACTGCAGGGGTCCCGATAGTTGTATCGGACCGCCGGAGGTCTCTTACCTTCCTCTGTGCGGTCTGATCGGCTTTCTGGTAATTGAGTCTGCCATAGGCAGGCTCAATGAGCAGAACGCCTATGACACTGATCCAGGGGCGTAGTTAGGATACATGGGGCAGAAAACTGTATGGGGCCCCCTACCCTACACACTATATATATATATATATATATATATATATATATATATATATATATATATATATATATATAAATATATTCGGTGATGTGGCCAAAAGATAAATCTCTTGTGGCCAGAGACAAAATCCTGTGTGCAGCCACAACAGTGACTGGCAGAGCAGAAAGCTAATGTTCTATCCATCCCCTGTATTTAACTATAACAGCCTATTAGGAGCCTCATGGTTATATACATAGGTGCAGGAGCAGATTACCTTTTGTTTAACCCCTCATTTACTGCAGTGTGTAAGTGACCCAGTGTTCTCTTACATGCTGCAACACAAAAAGAGGGTTAATGCAGAAGACAATTAGCTCTCTCCTTCACTACTCCTGCACTGATAACCCCTGACCTCTGCAGGAGCTCAGAGAACAGAGGTCAGAGGTTATCAGAGTAATGAGGCAGAGAGCTAATTGTTAACCCTTTTTTGAGTTGCAGCATGTTAACGAATACTGTGTCACTTTCACACTGCAGTACATTAGGGGTTAAGCAAAAGGACACAGGAGGCTCTTATCTTCCCTGTGCAGGGCCCTCTCCCTCCAAGGGCCCCATAGCAACCGCCTTCCATGCCTCTATGGAAGCTACACCACTGCACTGATCAATGCTATGCCTATGTACATTGCATAGCATTGTACATTATGTCTCCAGGGGGACTTAAAATGTGTTTTTAAAAAAAAAAAAAGGTGAAAATCATTATTACACTACCCCAAAGCCCCTCCCCCAATAAAAGTTTAAATCACCCCCTTTTCCCATTATATAAATAAAACATATAAAAATAAATAAACATATAATATAACATAGCGTGCATAATTGTCCGATCTATTAAAATATACTAACGGTAAATGGCGTAAACAAAAAGAGCGAAAAAAGGGCCAGGATTACAGATTTTTTGTTACATTATATATAAAAAAAATTGATAAAAAGTGATCAAAACGTCTGATCTTCACAAATATGGTATTAATAAATACTAGAGATCATGGCAGAAAAAACTGCACCCCATACAGCCCCATAGGTGAAAAACGAAAACAGTTATAAGCGTCACAATAGGCCCATTTTATTAATAATTAATTGCAAAAAAAAAAGGATTTCATGAAAAAAATGTATATATAACATTAGAGAATCTGCGTAAACCTGCATATGGTTGTATTCTGACTTACCTATAGAATAATGGAATTATGTCGCTTTTACCATATAGTGCATTACGTAGACATAGGAACACCAAAACTTTACAAGTTTGCATTCTTTTTTACGATTTCACCAATTTATATATAATATTTATAATATATTATTATATATATTATATATAATTTATAATAAACAATAATTTGGGGGTTCCATCATACATTTTATGGTAGAATGAAAGATGCCATTACAAAGTACAACTGCTCCTTTAAAAAACAAGCCCTTACATGGCCCTGTAGATAGAAAACTGAAAGTGCTAGAGCTCTTAGAAGGGGAGGAGGAAAAAACAAAAACACAAAAAAAGGAAAATTTGCACGGTCCACTTGATCATTTTGGGCTTGGTCCTTAAAGGGTTAAATCAAGCCCCATCCCCAATAACCCCATTGTGTTTACTAAAAGGTGCACGCCTCTTAGTAAATCCAGCAGGAACTGTGCCTGTGGCATGGTGAGCGCAGAAATCTACACCTGCTCGAGAGACCAGGAGACCTGCACGTGGTACACGGGGCAATATGGTTTGATCAAATTATTTATCGACATCCTGGTGTTAGTTTTTAAAATTAGCCGAGCGGCATTAGTATCAGCCATAGGTGTGATGTGCAGTAGCTCCCTTCTCTCCATGTTGCATTTTATGTTTTTCTCCCTTTTCTGAGCGGCTGGCACTCCCCTTTATAAGACCCATGTGACCCAAATTAGCAGGATATACCTGTGCTCACATGTCAGTACCTAAACTGCTGCAGACAGAATGGGAAAAACATGTACCCCATGCAGGTCTCCTGGTTCACACGGGTCCCTACGCTAACTCCACACTGTGTCGGTCAGCGACTGCCAACCCCGCAAAGCGTGCACGTGCAGGGAAGGGAGGTCATGGAATGGCCCTGCAACCCCAATGTCACAGGACCAAACCCAAAGTGCCCCACCAATACCCAGCCGGCACCACTGGCGGAGAAGGCTGCCCCCAAACAACACAAGTATGAATATGGTTGGTATGTTTTTCCCATTCTGTCTGCAGCAGTGGTGGTGAGTTTAATACCATATTCATACTTGTGTTGTTTGGGGGCAGCCTTCTGCGCTGGTGGTGCCGGCCGGGTATTGGTGGGGCACTTTGGGTTTGGTCCTGTGACATTGGGGTTGCAGGGCCATTCCATGGCCTCCCTTCCCTACACGTGCACGCTTTGCGGGGTTGGCAGTCGCTGACCGACAGAGTGTGAAGTTAGCATAGGGACCCGTGTGAACCAGGAGACCTGCACGTGGTACACGGGGCAGTATGGTTTGATCAAATTATATACCGACATCCTGGCGTTGGTTTTTAAAATTAGCCAAGCGACATTAGTATCAGCCATAGGTGTTATGTGCAGTAGCTCCCTTGTCACATTTTGTGTATAATGTCACACCCATCCTCTCAGGCTCAGGGACTCAGGGGCTTCTCTTGTGTTGGTGGTGCTCAGCCAACAAGTAAGGCACTAACAGCATCCAAACTTCATAAAGCAAATAGAAGCGGCACTCACTGATAACAGGACACACAATGCTTTATTGCAGGACGAATGGACAAATACAACAAGTACGTTCCACTGACAGAGCGAAGCGTGTTTCGCGCTTACGCACTTTGTCTGGCGAAACGTGCATCGCTCTCTTAGTGGAAAGTACTTGCTGTATTTGTCCAGTTCCTGCAATAAAGCATTGTGTGTCCTGTTATTGGCGAGTACCGCATCTGTTTGCTGTACAAAGTTTGAATGTTCCATATTTGAGGTGAAGCCTCCTGGGATGAAAGTAGTCGCTTACCAGAGGTACAGACAGTTGACAGGAAGGATAATAGGGCTGTCCAGGGGCGTTGCTAGGGTCCTAAAACATCTGGGGCCCTGGCCCTCTGAGTGCCGTCGTAAGCGGTTAGCAAAGGAGCCCAGTGCAGAGGCTAGTAACCCCAATGACAGCTCTATTAGCCCAGCTCTATTGCCGACACTCATAACTGTGGCTAAGCAAAAACAGACAGCCACCCTCCTTTGGCTCCTGTAAGGGTCACTGTCATCGGTAGTGGTGCACACCACTGCTAGGCTGCTCCTTCACAGCTCCCCCTGTACACACAGCCTCTGGGAGGTCTGCCCTAAGAGCTATCCTCTAGGCCAGTGTTCCCAAACCTTTTCTACCTCGGGGAACTCCTACCAGATAACAATCTACAAAATGCAAAAACCTCATTCAGTGACTCACAGGTGACGTCTACTTTGATCTGAGTTCTTTTTCCCTTTTCCTCTCCATCCGGCACAGGCCACCATGATGATTTCTTCCAGCTGCAATTCATCTCTTTAGAACCTGCCAGATAAACATCGTAGACTCCGCAATTTTCCTTCAACTGCCTACCCTTTTACCACCTATAGGCTCCTATACAGTAGTAATTCCACTGCTTGGTGTCAGTGAGTAGGTAGGTAAGTGTGTTGCCCCCTGTATGTAGGATCTTCTGCTGTGCCCCCATATAGTAATAGTATCCAGTGTTGTGCCCCATAGTAATAATGCCTCCTGCTGCGTTACCCCACCCACAAACACCCCGGTTACAATACTCACCAACTTGCACCAACAGCCAGGTCATCCAGGTCGCCGTGAAGAAGCACGGCAGGGCAAGAGCTTGCCGGGTGACTTCCTGGAGCGTCTGTCAGTGGCAGGAGAGAGGCTTGGCAGGAGCGTGGCGCTGCTGAGGATGGCCACAGTGCATGCATCAAATGCACAAGTGACGGGTGACGTCACTGAAGATGCGTCTGAGCGTTCTGAGGCGTCTGAGTGCGGCCAATCCAAGGTGCGGGTAAGGCCAGGAGTCAGAGGCTGTGGCTGCTGCTGCTAATTCGGCGCTGGCAGCAGCAAATAACTTTCAGGGCTAGGCAGAATTCATTCTGGGCTTAGGTCGCGAATGATTATGCCTAGCAACGCCACTGGTGCTGTCTACAAAGGAAGACCAGGCTATATGGGATAAGTCTAAGTGCAATAAAGGTAAGTTAATAAATTAAGCTAAGCCGATCAGTGTCACATTTCAGAAGCTAATGCTGCGTTTACACGGAACGATAATTCGCCCGATCGTACGATTATATATATATATATATAAATATATTCGGTGATGTGGCCAAAAGATAAATCTCTTGTGGCCAGAGACAAAATCCTGTGTGCAGCCACAACAGTGACTGGCAGAGCAGAAAGCTAATGTTCTATCCATCCCCTGTATTTAACTATAACAGCCTATTAGGAGCCTCATGGTTATATACATAGGTGCAGGAGCAGATTACCTTTTGTTTAACCCCTCATTTACTGCAGTGTGTAAGTGACCCAGTGTTCTCTTACATGCTGCAACACAAAAAGAGGGTTAATGCAGAAGACAATTAGCTCTCTCCTTCACTACTCCTGCACTGATAACCCCTGACCTCTGCAGGAGCTCAGAGAACAGAGGTCAGAGGTTATCAGAGTAATGAGGCAGAGAGCTAATTGTTAACCCTTTTTTGAGTTGCAGCATGTTAACGAATACTGTGTCACTTTCACACTGCAGTACATTAGGGGTTAAGCAAAAGGACACAGGAGGCTCTTATCTTCCCTGTGCAGGGCCCTCTCCCTCCAAGGGCCCCATAGCAACCGCCTTCCATGCCTCTATGGAAGCTACACCACTGCACTGATCAATGCTATGCCTATGTACATTGCATAGCATTGTACATTATGTCTCCAGGGGGACTTAAAATGTGTTTTTAAAAAAAAAAAAAGGTGAAAATCATTATTACACTACCCCAAAGCCCCTCCCCCAATAAAAGTTTAAATCACCCCCTTTTCCCATTATATAAATAAAACATATAAAAATAAATAAACATATAATATAACATAGCGTGCATAATTGTCCGATCTATTAAAATATACTAACGGTAAATGGCGTAAACAAAAAGAGCGAAAAAAGGGCCAGGATTACAGATTTTTTGTTACATTATATATAAAAAAAATTGATAAAAAGTGATCAAAACGTCTGATCTTCACAAATATGGTATTAATAAATACTAGAGATCATGGCAGAAAAAACTGCACCCCATACAGCCCCATAGGTGAAAAACGAAAACAGTTATAAGCGTCACAATAGGCCCATTTTATTAATAATTAATTGCAAAAAAAAAAGGATTTCATGAAAAAAATGTATATATAACATTAGAGAATCTGCGTAAACCTGCATATGGTTGTATTCTGACTTACCTATAGAATAATGGAATTATGTCGCTTTTACCATATAGTGCATTACGTAGACATAGGAACACCAAAACTTTACAAGTTTGCATTCTTTTTTACGATTTCACCAATTTATATATAATATTTATAATATATTATTATATATATTATATATAATTTATAATAAACAATAATTTGGGGGTTCCATCATACATTTTATGGTAGAATGAAAGATGCCATTACAAAGTACAACTGCTCCTTTAAAAAACAAGCCCTTACATGGCCCTGTAGATAGAAAACTGAAAGTGCTAGAGCTCTTAGAAGGGGAGGAGGAAAAAACAAAAACACAAAAAAAGGAAAATTTGCACGGTCCACTTGATCATTTTGGGCTTGGTCCTTAAAGGGTTAAATCAAGCCCCATCCCCAATAACCCCATTGTGTTTACTAAAAGGTGCACGCCTCTTAGTAAATCCAGCAGGAACTGTGCCTGTGGCATGGTGAGCGCAGAAATCTACACCTGCTCGAGAGACCAGGAGACCTGCACGTGGTACACGGGGCAATATGGTTTGATCAAATTATTTATCGACATCCTGGTGTTAGTTTTTAAAATTAGCCGAGCGGCATTAGTATCAGCCATAGGTGTGATGTGCAGTAGCTCCCTTCTCTCCATGTTGCATTTTATGTTTTTCTCCCTTTTCTGAGCGGCTGGCACTCCCCTTTATAAGACCCATGTGACCCAAATTAGCAGGATATACCTGTGCTCACATGTCAGTACCTAAACTGCTGCAGACAGAATGGGAAAAACATGTACCCCATGCAGGTCTCCTGGTTCACACGGGTCCCTACGCTAACTCCACACTGTGTCGGTCAGCGACTGCCAACCCCGCAAAGCGTGCACGTGCAGGGAAGGGAGGTCATGGAATGGCCCTGCAACCCCAATGTCACAGGACCAAACCCAAAGTGCCCCACCAATACCCAGCCGGCACCACTGGCGGAGAAGGCTGCCCCCAAACAACACAAGTATGAATATGGTTGGTATGTTTTTCCCATTCTGTCTGCAGCAGTGGTGGTGAGTTTAATACCATATTCATACTTGTGTTGTTTGGGGGCAGCCTTCTGCGCTGGTGGTGCCGGCCGGGTATTGGTGGGGCACTTTGGGTTTGGTCCTGTGACATTGGGGTTGCAGGGCCATTCCATGGCCTCCCTTCCCTACACGTGCACGCTTTGCGGGGTTGGCAGTCGCTGACCGACAGAGTGTGAAGTTAGCATAGGGACCCGTGTGAACCAGGAGACCTGCACGTGGTACACGGGGCAGTATGGTTTGATCAAATTATATACCGACATCCTGGCGTTGGTTTTTAAAATTAGCCAAGCGACATTAGTATCAGCCATAGGTGTTATGTGCAGTAGCTCCCTTGTCACATTTTGTGTATAATGTCACACCCATCCTCTCAGGCTCAGGGACTCAGGGGCTTCTCTTGTGTTGGTGGTGCTCAGCCAACAAGTAAGGCACTAACAGCATCCAAACTTCATAAAGCAAATAGAAGCGGCACTCACTGATAACAGGACACACAATGCTTTATTGCAGGACGAATGGACAAATACAACAAGTACGTTCCACTGACAGAGCGAAGCGTGTTTCGCGCTTACGCACTTTGTCTGGCGAAACGTGCATCGCTCTCTTAGTGGAAAGTACTTGCTGTATTTGTCCAGTTCCTGCAATAAAGCATTGTGTGTCCTGTTATTGGCGAGTACCGCATCTGTTTGCTGTACAAAGTTTGAATGTTCCATATTTGAGGTGAAGCCTCCTGGGATGAAAGTAGTCGCTTACCAGAGGTACAGACAGTTGACAGGAAGGATAATAGGGCTGTCCAGGGGCGTTGCTAGGGTCCTAAAACATCTGGGGCCCTGGCCCTCTGAGTGCCGTCGTAAGCGGTTAGCAAAGGAGCCCAGTGCAGAGGCTAGTAACCCCAATGACAGCTCTATTAGCCCAGCTCTATTGCCGACACTCATAACTGTGGCTAAGCAAAAACAGACAGCCACCCTCCTTTGGCTCCTGTAAGGGTCACTGTCATCGGTAGTGGTGCACACCACTGCTAGGCTGCTCCTTCACAGCTCCCCCTGTACACACAGCCTCTGGGAGGTCTGCCCTAAGAGCTATCCTCTAGGCCAGTGTTCCCAAACCTTTTCTACCTCGGGGAACTCCTACCAGATAACAATCTACAAAATGCAAAAACCTCATTCAGTGACTCACAGGTGACGTCTACTTTGATCTGAGTTCTTTTTCCCTTTTCCTCTCCATCCGGCACAGGCCACCATGATGATTTCTTCCAGCTGCAATTCATCTCTTTAGAACCTGCCAGATAAACATCGTAGACTCCGCAATTTTCCTTCAACTGCCTACCCTTTTACCACCTATAGGCTCCTATACAGTAGTAATTCCACTGCTTGGTGTCAGTGAGTAGGTAGGTAAGTGTGTTGCCCCCTGTATGTAGGATCTTCTGCTGTGCCCCCATATAGTAATAGTATCCAGTGTTGTGCCCCATAGTAATAATGCCTCCTGCTGCGTTACCCCACCCACAAACACCCCGGTTACAATACTCACCAACTTGCACCAACAGCCAGGTCATCCAGGTCGCCGTGAAGAAGCACGGCAGGGCAAGAGCTTGCCGGGTGACTTCCTGGAGCGTCTGTCAGTGGCAGGAGAGAGGCTTGGCAGGAGCGTGGCGCTGCTGAGGATGGCCACAGTGCATGCATCAAATGCACAAGTGACGGGTGACGTCACTGAAGATGCGTCTGAGCGTTCTGAGGCGTCTGAGTGCGGCCAATCCAAGGTGCGGGTAAGGCCAGGAGTCAGAGGCTGTGGCTGCTGCTGCTAATTCGGCGCTGGCAGCAGCAAATAACTTTCAGGGCTAGGCAGAATTCATTCTGGGCTTAGGTCGCGAATGATTATGCCTAGCAACGCCACTGGTGCTGTCTACAAAGGAAGACCAGGCTATATGGGATAAGTCTAAGTGCAATAAAGGTAAGTTAATAAATTAAGCTAAGCCGATCAGTGTCACATTTCAGAAGCTAATGCTGCGTTTACACGGAACGATAATTCGCCCGATCGTACGATTAACGATTTTGAAGTAACGATTTTTTTTTATAAAGATCAGCGTTTAGATGGAACTATGTATCGTTATCATTCAAATTTGATCGTTATCGTGCAAATTCGCACAACAATCGTTCTGTGTAAATGCAGCATAAGAATATTCCCTTCATCAGGTGACCAATGAAGAGTGTATTGTCAGCTTCTGAAACGTGTTGCTTTAATGAAAGCCTTATGAAATATGCTTAAGTATACATCTGGGTGTATCCACTTATGAATCTGAAAGCCAAACACTGGCCCCTATCTTCCAGGATATACCTTTTTTTGATCCACCATCTTCTTCTCTTTTGCCTTTGATGTACTGGATACCATTCTTCAAACTTATTTGTAATTATAATGGCATCTTGTGCTCAAACTTTTAGCATCATTTAATGTATGCCTAAAACAAGGTGAATCCTGAATAGAAAAAAGTTAAGAACCATTGCCTTATATCTGGTATATCCAACAATAAAAATGCATTAACCACTAAAATACAGGGTAAACATGAAAAAAAAAATTAACCTTGACATTTGAAATGTTATCCTGAAGTAGTTGGTGTTTATTTACAAAGAGTGTGACCAAGGCTAGTTTTCAGCTATCACCCTAAGGGAAAAGGAGTCGCATAGTCTCCATGCACCCAATTATAGCACCAATTACGGGCTTTGTAAACTTGTTGAATGCTTTACCGCTTTCAATATCCACTAATGGTCTGTTTAAAGTTGAAATCCTTAGCTGCATTTCACTTATCTAGGCCAAATGGTTATTAAACATTCATCCATCTGCTCCAAAGAATGAGAGTATTTCCCTGCACAATAAGTGCTTGAAAGTTTAGAAAGAAAATCTCTAGTCCAGGTGTCACAAATTGTAGTGATTGGCGCTTTAAGGGCATGTATGACTAATGGTAGGGTGCCTGAAATATTCTGCTTCAGTAGATAATACTATATCCCAAACTAAAAAGGAAGAAAAAGAATTATTATAGCTCCTCCCTGCTGGGAAGCTTCCTGGTCAGTCAGGCCAGGAGATGCACCTAATATTGTCACTTACCACTATGAGGCTATGTTCACACAAAGTATATTTTCGTAAAACCACGGCCGGAACGGCCGGTCTCTTACGTTGTGTGAACATAGCCTGAAAGGAACTGACTCCCCTATATAGTTACATCGTATTGTAGAAATAAAAGAAATGTCCTGCAAGTTCAAAGAACGGATGAAGGGAAGGAAGAAGGGATGTGAATGAAGGGGATGGGGATGTGTACTACTACTACTACTACTTTGTAGCTCTGCATTCAATACAAAAATGTTTCATCAGTTACTTGGGTATAAGGCTGGTGCATGGCTCTTAGCAAAGTGGACCTCATTAAAGGACACCTGATAGCCATAGTCTTAGGGAATCTGCTAGCGGCCGGGCCCTACCTAAGGTGCTAAAAGTGTTCTGTAGTACACTCTAGTACCTCACCACTCCTCCCTCCTCTTCATGAATAATCAATGCTGCCCGGCCTTCTGCTCGCTCAACTGTCAGCCAGTGTCTCTGATTGCAGATCAGTCCTCTGTAGGCAATTTATGTCTGAAAGAAACACTCAAATATCGTTGAATCTAAGAGCCCAAAATGTGTTGGAGCTGTGGTCTAGGGGTTACTTACCTGTCTAGAGTCCTGCCAGCAGTCCAATCTTTGGTTCAAATCCCTGTTGAAGCTGAGTGGATGGCTGCCATTTAAATAAATTGAAATAATGGCCATTATTTGCTGTCAAATGGTGTCCATCCACCAAATTACAACATTGTGTGAACATAGCCTTTCTGTGTTTTCAATCCACTCCTGGTTTTGGTTGCAAAATACTGAGCAAAAATACTGTGTGTTAACACAGCCTTAAAAATGATGAAATAATGAGGGAAAAAAAGACATATATTTAATTTCCATCAGGGCATTTGGACGAAATAATGAACTGCTGGCAGGTCTGTAGACAGGTGAATTACCCCTAGACCACAGCTCCAACACATTTGGGCTCAGAGATTTAACTATATCTGAGTGTTTCCTCCAGACATAAACTGCCTAAAGAGGACTGATCTGCAATCAGAGACACTGGCTGACAGCTGAGCGAGCAGGAGGCAAGGCAGGACTGATTATTCATGAAAAGGATGGAGAGGAACGGAGTGGTGAGGTGTGCCAGAGTGTGGCATAAACAATTCGTCTTTGACACTTCATTAAAGTACGATTGTGCATAATCCCCTGCACGAACAAATTACCAAAAGGCACTGTACTAACTAGGGGGCTGGCAGCTACAGCACACTCTCAGCACCTTAGGTAGGGCCCGGGTGCTGACAGATTCCCCTTAATGTGTACCTGTCATGAAGTACGCTGACCCGATAAGTATGAAATCCATTTGGCGTACTTAAAGACAAGTGCGCTTTAATTTGTGTAAGTATCCAACAATTGGAATATAAGGGATTATAAGGCTTATAAAGGACTACATACAGGAATATGTAGGTGGTAATAGTATTATAAGTGATAGACAGCATGGTTTTAGTAAGGACAGAAGTTGCCAAACCAATCAAATATGTTTTTATGAAGAGGTGAGTAAGATTAGAGGTGAGCCTGGATTAGGGGGGGGGGTAGCTGTGAATATAGCGCATGATGGAGTCCCTCAGGTGCGTCTGATGGGTAAATTAAGGTCTTTGGGTTTAGAAAGTTTAGTTTGTAAATAGATTGAAAACTGGCTTAATAATCGTACCCAGAGAGTGGTGGTCAATGATTCCTACTCTGAATGGTCCCCAGTAATAAGGGGTGTACCCCAAGAGTCAGTATTGGGCCCCCTTCTGTTTAACTTGTTTATTAATGATATTGAGGATGGAATTAACAGCAATGTTTCTATCTTTGCAGATGACACCAAGCTTTGTAGTACAGTACAGTCTATGGAGGGTGTGCAGATGTTACGGGATGACTTAGACACACTGAGTGTTTGGGCATCCACTTGGAAAATAAGGTTCAAGGTGGATAAATGTAAAGTTATGCACCTGGGTACTAATAACCCACATGCATCATATGTCCTAGGGGGAGTTACACTGGGAGAGTCACTAGTAGAGATCTGGATCTCTACCAGGATCTAGGAGCACTTGTAGATAACAGACTACAGAACAGCACACAATGTCAGTCAGCTGCTTCTAAGGCCAGCAGGATATTGTCATGCATTAAAACAGGCATGGACTCTCGGGACAGGGATATAATATTACCGCTTTATAAAGCTTTGGTGCGGCCCCATCTGGAGTATGCTGTCCAGTTTTGGAACCCGATTCATAGGACGTTCTAGAGCTGGAAAGGGTACAAAGACGGGCAACTAAACTAATAAGGGGAATAGAGCATCTTAGTTATGAGGAGAGATTAAAAGAATAAAATTTGTTTAGTCTGGAGAAGAGACGTTTAAGGGGAGATATGATTAATTTATTTAAATATATAAATTGCCCCAGCAAGAAATATGGGGAAAAGATGTTCCAGGTAAAACCAAGAGGGCACTGCCTCCGCCTGGAGAAAAAAAAAAGGATCAATCTCCGGAGGCGACAAGCCTTCTTTACAATGAGAACTGTGAATCTGTGGAACAGTCTACCACAGGATCTGGTCACAGCAAAAACAGTAGAGGGCTTCAAAATAGGCTCAGACAAGTTTTTAGACCAAAATAACATAAATGCATATGTATAGAATTTATCCATCTCTCTTCCTTTCATCCATCCAATCATAGGTTGAATTATTTGCTTCCGTCGTTATAAATTAACAGCTGCAATTTTAAAAACAATGGAGGATTGTGGGAACATAGCCAAACTTTGACTGACAGACTTATTAGTAAGCGTATGGAGGTTTTGGTTTATAGTAAAAAATAGAATGACAATAAACTATAACAATTTAACCACTGTTAAGAATAGATACCGAGGGCACATTCTTGTGTTTAGGTTTTGTGTTCAGGTAGTTGTGTTCAGTAGTTTTTATCATAAACAAATCATAAATGCAGAACAAATATAAAAGTAAGACTGAACACATCTATAAATGAATACTTTTAGTACTACATCAGCCACTTACCAATCTAGAAGAATAGGGATTAGGACTGTCGGCCAGATATGTCAGTATTGTTTTTCATTATCTAGGACTTCAGAAGCGCTCCTGATTGTTTTTAATTGCATTTTAATAAAATGATATGTAGTATACCAGAGCGCAATTCCTGCGTCTACAGCACTGTACTCTGAACCAGGAAGTCTCTCTCACCTTCCAAATCATAGCAGATACATATAAGGCTGGGGCTTGCATCAGGGGACTGGACTATGAGTTAATCTCTTCATAGTTGTAACCCCTCTCTCTACCAGGACAAAGAGTGCTGCATTTATGTGCCCACATATTTCCGGCTCATTCCTTCATGCTCCCTGCAGTCTCTGTCAGCCCTTGTGTTTCCCACCCTTTCCATTCCTGCTATAATGTGCCTGCACTGCACTCAGCTATACACACTGCTGCTATAATGTGCCTGCACTTACACTCAGCCATTCACACTGCTGTATATAAAAGTTTCCTCCATTGTCCTCCTGCACAGCTCTGTGATTCTCACTTCCTGATTGGTCCATGCTAAATACACACCCCTTCCCCATGTGTGGTCATGTGACAGCAGCCCTGCTTCTCTATTCTATTGTTTTACTACGATACTGCATTATGTGGATCTGCAGCTCCATCCTGTATCTACAAACTTCTGCTTTTTTTTCAGGTTTATTCCCTTACTATAGATTATACTGCACATGCTGATTGCTATACTCTTCAGTAATTTATAATATCACATATTCAGCTTTCTAAATGTTTGTTTAATCTCTTCTACATGTTATTCGGAATAAAAAATGATTTTTAGACTGTGGAACCAATTGTCTGCATGATTTCTTATGGGAAAATTTGCTTTGGTTTAAGAGTGATATGGATTATGAGCATGGTCCCGAAACAAATTATGCTGATAATCTAAGGCACCGCTGTATGCTCCCTATAAAAGGTTTGAGTACCCGACTAAGAGAAAAGCAAGTTAAAGGGGTTATCCAGCGCTACAAAAACATGGCCACTTTTCCCCCTACTGTTGTCTCCAGTTCAGTGTGTGGTTTGCAATTAGGCTCCATTTACTTCAATGGAACTGAGTTTCAAAACCCACCCAATCTTGAGACAACAGTAGGGGGAAAGTGGCCATGTTTTTGTAGCGCTGGATAACCCCTTTAAGAACAAGCAGAGAAAACTGTTAGAACACCACAGAAAGGGAAGACAAAGCTGTTGAAAGAGGGGAACAAGTAGTTCACAGTTGGATAAAAAGCTTAGCAGCAGGTGGAAGAGAGCTGGAGACTTTGGGAGAGAGTTTGTTAGGTGCACTTTCCACAACCAGGAAAGGACCTGCACTTCTACAGACAGTGGAAAACCTCAGTTCAGGAACCCAAGTGGACTGAGTTACTGGGTAGCGCAGTTTACATAAGCCTTTGTGCCATCTCTTTGTGAATTTGGGGGTATTCCTGTGTTGTCTATGGGGAGGGGAGGGGTAAACTGCACAGAGATTACTCTGGCTGCGGCTTATCTCTCTTTGAACAAAAGTGGTTGGCCATGTATTTCCATCATGGCAGCCTCCATCACCCCTGACATCATCTGTTGGTGGTTGTTCAGGATAGCCGAATCCACCACGACCGGCTGATTCAGCCAATCAAAGTCTAAGGTTTATAAGGGCCTTAAGAAAGGATCAGCCATGTTGGCTGGTGGCATAGCAGTGATAAGCCGTTAGCATCAGATGACCTGACAGTGGCTATAAGCCGTTGAAAACTGTGCAACACTTTACATGTTTGGAGTACGCAGTAGGAGTATATGCAGTAATCCACAACTACCTGCAAGTACTTTTTAGGACTAGTGATATCCCTGTGTGATACATACAGAAAAATCATCTGACATACAGATTTGATTGAATTCTCAGGATCAGTGGGGGCCCAGTGGTCAAATCCTCACTAATCCATAGGTTATCCCTTATCCTGTAGATACTATAATGTGTAAAATGTACACTTACCACCTCAGGGCACATCTACAATTGTCTCTAGTGTGATTAATACTTAGATCACTGCCACTGCCCACCTGGAGTTTACACAGTCAGGTCGACCAGTTAGAGAGAAAGAAAAGCTGGGTATTGGTGTTTATATTTCAGTCCTAGTCATGCCCTGCACCAGTGACTCAGGCACCATGAACGTGATTGACAGGTTCCCTTTCAGTTCTGTAAATTTTAGGCCATGTTCACACAACGTATGTTTAGCATAAATCATGGCCGTTGTTGCAATTTGCAACAAAGGCCGTGATTTATGCTAAACATACGTTGTATGTGAATGAATGGAATCCTGGCCAGAGCTTATACACATAGTATATGCTCCAGCCGAGATTCTATCTGGCCGCACAAAAAACTGACTGTCAGTGTTCTGCAGCCGCAGAGAACATGTCAGTTCACACAATGAAGCGTGCGGCTCCAGACGCATGCTCCATTGTGTGCAGTGGTGAATTGGCATGCAGGTGCACACGGGTGCTCCCGCATCCGAATTCAACAGAAATGAACATCATCTGGCCTGTACTGCAGTACCGGTAGGGATAATCTTCTCTGACACTGGCCGTTCTGTAACCCGTGGCGGGTCACAGAACGTCCGGTCTCATATGCCATGTGAACATGGTCTTTGGGTGAGGCCTTCAACTATCAGACATTTTTCCTGCAAATCCTACAGATAATTTAGAGGCAACACCTTGAACTCTTTGTGACATTCCTCAAACATTCCTGATCAATTTTTATAGTGTAGCCAAGGACATCATAATACTCTCACCATCAAGAGATATACTAGGTGTGTGCAATATTTAAATAGGTGCTATGTGTCAAAGTAACATCCCAGGGTGTCCCAGTAAATCATTATCCACCCCCACCCCCCGAGCTATCCATATGGTCTAGTTCTGATGAGTGGAAAGTGGTCCACGGACATAGGTACTTTGTCTATTTAGCGGCTACATGTTCATGTAAAAGGTGCAATGTGCTGTATGTTCAGATACGTATTGTAAATACAGTGATAGAATAGACTTAATAGGCTTACAAATTTCCCCGCAGCTTCGGAGCTCAGGGGATTTATGTAAAGGCGCATTGCTTCTACATAAATCCCGATCCGTGTGAAAATTTTGAAACCTACGCGTAGGTTTCAGTATTATTTTTCCACTGAAAAAATGATAAATGCGGCACATGCAGAGGCCGCGCCCCCTCTGCGTGAAGACAGACCCCACGTAACGCCCCCTCTCCACCCCACTAGCGAAGGTGGTGCAGATGGGGCAGATGCGAAAAAACTATTTGCAAAAAAACCTTTGCGAATATTTTTAGGCCAAAAAAAAACATCTGCGCCAAAAAAAGGCATTTTTCATACATGTCCCCCAATGTTTTTAAACTAAAGGTGCTAGCCCTTGTTCTCCACAGACATCATTCTAACAAGATAATCAATGGTTTTAACTTCACCTGTCCATGGTTTTAATATTATGGCTGATCAGTGTGTCCCAGTATATTTATTCCACGCCATCTCTCAAACACACACACAAAAAAAAAAAAACACTTGACTGATAAACACTTCATTGTTCTCATTGTCGGACTACATGAAATGCACTCAGCTGAGAAAAACAAGTTATGATTATCAAGCAAAAAAAATGCAAAAGAATCATAATAGCATTTTGTTATGTTACTATGATGTTCTTTTCCCTTTGTAGCCCCATAACACTTCATCAACTTCTGCTATTTTTTGCTATAATAGAATGACACATGATATATTATTAGTATAAAGAATCCATTTTCCCTGCATGTCATTCAGATTCATAATACCGAAGTTGGTTAATAAAGGACTGAAACCGTATATGACTGGGTGGAGGATGCTGCACTTACTTTATGTGTTCTGCTATGTAATTGTGGTCTGCTATTGCAGCATGGTGTGCTGGTGTATTTGGTATAGTGGAATGATGACTATAAAGTCACAGACATGTTCATTAACCCTTAGACGACCCAGGGCGTATAGTTACGCCATGGAAGTCTGTCCCCAGACGACCTAGGGCGTAACTGTACGCCCTGGGTGTTATTCCCGCTATGAAGAGCGCTCCGGAGCGGAGCGCGCTTCATAGGAGGTGGGGGCCGGCTGCAGTGAGCAGCCGGGACCTCACCGGCAATGACACGCTGCAGCGATCGCGCTGCCGCGTGTCATTAACCCCTTAAACGCCGCGATCGCGGCGCGACCGCGGCGTTTAAGTGTAAGTGACAGGGGGAGTCCCCTGTCACTTACCGATCGGGACCCCCGCAGTGTGACTGCGGGGGTCCCGATCGGTAAAACGGACTGCTGGAGGTCTCTCACCTGCCTCCATGCGGTCCGATCGGCGCTCTGCTACTCTAAGCCTGCACAGGCAGGCTCAATGAGCAGAGCGCCGATAACACTGATCAATGCTATGCCTATGGCATAGCATTCATCAGTGTAGAAATCCAAGTAATGTATGTAAAAGTCCCCCAAAGGGGCTTCAAAAGTGTAAAAAAAAAAAAGTTAAAAACACTAACACACTACCCCAAAACCCCTCCCCCAATAAAAGTTGAAATCACCCCCCTTTCCCATTATATAAATAAAACATATAAAAATAAATAAATAGATAAACATATAATATACCGTAGCGTGCGTAATTGTCCGATCTATTAAAATATAACAAGCATCATTGCGAACGGTGAACGGCGTACACGAAAAGAGGGAAAAAAGTGCGCGGATTACCGATTTTATGTTACATTATATATATAAAAAAATTAATAAAAAGTGATCAAAACGTCCGATCTTCACAAATATGGTATTAATAAAAACTAGAGATCATGGCGGAAAAAATGACACCCCATACAGCCCCGTAGGTGAAAAAATAAAACCGTTATAAGCGTCACAATAGTCCCATTTTATTTATAATTAATTGCCAAAAAAAAGGATTTCATTAAAAAATACATATATAACATTAGAGAATCTGTGTAACCTGCATATGGTTGTGTTCGGACTGACCTATAGAATAATTGTATCATGTCGCTGTTACCATATAGTGCATAACGTAGACACAGGAACCCCCCAAACGTTACCATATTGCATTCTTTTTGCGATTTCACCAATTTATATCTTCATAAATAATATATTTGGAATTCCATCATATATGTTATGGTAAAATGAATGACGCCATTACACAGTACAACTATTCCTGTAACAAATAAGCACTTACATGGCCTGTAGATAAAAAACTGAAAGTGCTAGAGCTCTTAGAAGGGGAGGAGGGAAAAACGGAAACACTAAGATCAAAATTTGCGCGGTCCACTGGGTCATTTTGGGCCTGGTCCTCAAAGGGTTAAAGAGAGGTCATAATGCCCTAAATTCTTCAATTCATTAGGACATTACGCACTGCTGCGTAACCTGATAACCTCATGTTCATACAATGTAATTTTTAAGTAAAGAACACACGCTAATTGCAATGGATACCGCATATGTTTTTTAACTGCAGGGGCGGCATTGCATTGAAGTCAATGCAATGCCGCCTGCTGTGTTCACGCAGCGTTATGTAAACGCCCGTTCTAGTTCACAGCGTCCGGAAAAAATAGCTCTTCACACAATGTAATGTGCGGCAGCCACCCATTACATTGAAGCGAATGGTTAATTGATTTGCGTGCACACCCTACGGTGCCCGCAAGTCAATGTTAAAGGAGAAGTCCGGCCAAAACTATTTTTTAATATGTTATTACTTATGGAAAGTTAGACAAATTTCTAATGTTCATTAATTATGGGAAATGCACATATAGGGCTATTTCCCTTAATTTAGTAGATCAGGGAGACTTCAGATTCTCTGAAATTCTGTGACGTCACGAACCGGGGGTGTAATTACAATGGAGTGTCCAGCAGGGGGAGCACTATATATAGAAGTCAATGAGTACCATTGACGCCCCATCTTCACTCACCAATTACATCATGGTTTTTTAGTTTCTGAACATGATATTGATATCTGATCTGAAGAAATGGCACCACTATATCCCTCCCCCCCTTCTCCCTCGAAAGGATGCTAGATTTACTGGCAAACGGGAGGTGGGAGACAAAAAAAAAAATTAAAAATAAAAAATGTTGTTTTTCTTCCCCCTGCTCCTTGGTGCTGCCCCCCTGCAAGGTGCTGCCCTAGACCAAGGGTGCCTAGTGGTAACTATGGCCCCTCTGAAACCCCCACTAATCAGCAGTTCAGTACAACCATACAGAGAATACACTGCAAAGGAAGCTGGAGGCAAATGGCTCCATTCACTGTTTAGTAGCCTTATTACTAAAGCTGAGCTCCTATTTACTTGAATGCCACCCTTGCCTTCTTTTTTTAGAAGACTATGAGCTTTAAATAGCAATATTCCTTACACATGTACAGTCACGTGTCAGTTTACTGTGTCTTAAATGGAAGCACTATGTTGAGGAGGATGTTGTTATTATAAAACCTATAAAATTAAAACTAACTGCCTTACTTCCACCGGAGGCTACATCCAGAAAGAAGATAAATCACATCCTATATAGAGCATCATATTATTGCTTCTGATGTCTTCTCCGACACCATAGACTACAACATCCAAGAACAATAGCACTAACCATTGCCCTTTGGCACCTGTGTTATGTTTCCTTCACAGTGTGAAATAGTGGAAGCAGTTTATTAGATATATTGTAATTAATCCCTACCATTTCCAGATGTACGACTAAATAAGGAAACCGGATCAATCCGAAAAACTACATCACAAAGGGCAAGCTGTGAACTACTGACAGGATAACCACTTTTTCCTCTCCGATAACATTAAAAGAACATAATTACTCCAGTATGAAACAATGCAAGAGTTAGTACTGTAACTACACTCTGTGCTATCATTAAGGATAGTTTCCTAGATGAAAATTCACATTTCAAGTACATTTGCACAAAAATATCCAGCAACATTTGCTGGATAGACGCTCAGCACTTGGCTCAGCCAGCATTTACCAGGAGTCCATGGGACATGGACTCCTTCCGCACCAAATTTATCATGATTTACACCCAGGCATAAAACGTGATACACATCTACACCTGCTCCCGAGGTTTATGCCTTTTAGTAAATCCAGACGGGGGAAAGGGGGCAGGGCTTTATTTAAGACTGGTGTACTCCTATGCTAGTCCTAATAAATGTTCCCCTTTGTCTGAGCAACCACAGGGCAATTAGGTAACTTTCAAATATGAATCGGGATCTAAATCTAAAAAAAATCTGATAGATTTTCTGAACCAGATGTGAAATGAATTTTAGGATATTTGCTCATTACACATTGGAAAGAAAATAGAATATCTTAGTAAATAAAGAACTCAATCATTGGTTAGTAGTGGTAAAAATTACAAAACCTGGACACCATTTGAGGCGTTCTCCCGGGAGCAGAAAAAATATTACCAGTTCAGCTTCCTCGTGCTTGGCATGTCTTAGAAGTATACACTGATACCTCGTGATCATCACATGAGGGTGAAGCCGAACCTGCATGCTGTGACAAATTGTTACAAAATGTCGCAAAAACATCAGTAAAATGTGAGCGGTGGCGGGGTGGTGATGTGACTCTGATCAGCTGATCAGGACCTGCTATTTCTTTTACTTCTTTTTTGTCTCCCATATGTCTTCAGCAGATAACTTTGAGCTGATAACAAAACTACCCCTTGAATGCAACTTTGCAGCAGTAAGATCTTATAACTAAAGCAAAGATGTAAGCATAAGCAGGCCATCAAAATGGTATTATTTACTATATGTACTAATCATCGGTCCAAGAAATAATTACTTTCTATATATTTAAACCATCTATGTATAGCCCCTCCTGAAACCACTATGGACTCCAAAGTCCTGATGGTGGCCCTGAGTGCAGAATAATCACTTGGAACTTTCTGTTTAGAGAACACTTCTCCTGAAAGACGCACACCTTAATCAAAAACTATTTTCGTCATCTTGGCTTTTTTACAAAATTGTTTCTGGTATCCAAGGTTCCTAGAAATATGAAGTGGTGTTCTTACAGAGAAATATGTGAAGAAGTGCTGTTGTATTAGCTGATGTAACAGCATATATGGCTAATATAACAGTTCTCTCTCACTAATTTATTTTCAAGAACACTACTTACCAAACCTTTCCAGGAATATTGAGGGTCAATGGGAGTAGTGCATGACTTCTATCTGTGTCTTTGGTGTCTCTTTTACCACCCGCTCAGGCCTGGCAGTAGCCATTTTTTCCTGGTATTTCCTGTGTAAGTGATGTACTAACCATATATTCCCATGTATATTTTAAAGAACAAATATCCTTTATAATAGTAAAGTCAAATAGTAAAATTGAGAAGTTATAACTGCACTTGCCGACTATTAAAAGTAATTTAAGATTGCCAATCAAGGTAATGTAAGAGTGAGTTGGTGATATATTTATAAGAAAAAATAAATCTATTTATTGCAGTGATTCTTATGAACCTTCTATTGTAAAACAGTAATACACGTAGGAGTTTGCTATTCAAATGAATAGAACAATGAGTGAATTTCAAAAGCTTTGTTCCCATTGCCTATAAAAACATCAGTCATTTTTACTCTTACTCTTTTCTCACTTTAGTCGACAAAGATGACTTGCGATGGAAACAGTTATCAGACCTTATAATGGTACGTGGCTTAGTGACCAGTCATCTGGCAATGACCCTATTGCTATAGTCATGTTAATTCTTGACTTGCAAGAGCAACTACTAGGAAGAACAATGAGGAAAGAGTGCATCCTCCCTGTCAAAAGTGGAACAGTAAATTCTGCAGGCTCAGTGGAATACCATATGCTACTGCAAGTAGCCTTGCAGGAATAAAATAATCAGGCAGAAACAATTTGCAAAAATTAACCAAAGGGTGATTTCACTGCAAAGGAAGGAAACCGCAGTACACAAGCCCTCAATGTTCTGCACTTGCTGCTGTGGCAGATGTCAGCTTGCCATGTGAAATAGATACATTGAAGACATTTAGGCAGACATTGCAAGCCACTCGGGGAATATTGTTTAAGGCAAATATGTTCTGAAACTGGTATTCTCAGTTTGTGAGCAGTGCTGTTCCCACTTAGCAAGGTGTAACAGAAGTGGCAGAGTGATAATTCTTACTCATTTAACCGCTCCGCTGTTTCTTGGAGATTTCCAGATTTGGGTTTTAGATTTGCCGTGAAATTTTCATATTTATTTCATTGGATTCCTAATCCTCTTCTCTCTCTTCTCTCTCTTTTGGGGCTAAGAGCAGCCTGAACTTTCTACACTGCTCATATATATTAAAATATGTATAAAAAGATCAAAGATGATGTGGTTATTTTCGAACACAGCAGGATCAAAAAGGGCAGGAAGCTATATCAAAGACTCTATAAAAGGCTGGCTTTGAAATCTTTTTTTGGAATATAACTTGATTTTTGGTAATGTAAAGGTAATGGAAAATTAATAGATTATTTTTGTGAAATCAGTTCTAGGTGCCTGGTATTGTATGCATAATGTATAGCTTCTATGAATACCTTTATACTACAGTAGGGTAGTCAGACGATAACAGCAAAACAGACTCCAGTATTAAACTCACACCTAAGCCACTCAACTAAATCTAAAATGAGCATCCACATAGATCAAGTAAGCCTTATTCCTTTGCTGCCTGCTATTCTCCCACATCCTCCTCAGACACCATGCTGTGCCTCTGTTTCTGACCCATCATGCGCTTCTATAGATTTAAAGGACCAGTGTGTACATTAGTTATGCTACCTTCACCTATCCCTAGCTGGCATCTTCTATTTAAGGCCGGGTTCACAGTGTATGACAGCGGCCTTTTTTGACACAGCCGTGTTAATTCCAGGCAGTACCGCCCGGATGAACTTCATTTCTTTTTCGTTCGGGTGTGCCAGCATTCCAATTAACCAAAGCAGACAATGTAAAGTGCGCCCAGAGCTGTCTGCACTGTCAATTTTCTTTGGCCACTATTCAATGAATAGTGGCCGCACAAAATTTAAATTTTTTCTGCGCCCGCATGGAATTATATCCGGAGTGTATACTGTATGTGTACACTCCAGCCGGGATGCCATAGGAATTAATGCAAAGTATTTTTTCAATTGATAATATCCGGTGTTGCAATCTGCAACAACGGCCGTTATTATTTGAAAAAATATGTTGTGTGAACATCCTGGTGTCATCTCTTTTCCAGGGAAGCAAATGACCTAGCTATCCATATTATATAAAAGAATAATAATGTATCAGACTAGGTTACCTTCTCCAATTGCTCCATGGTCCAGTTCTGATGCTCATGAGCCCATTAAGGGCAGGTTTGGATATTTACAGGGGCCAACTTGGGCATTCAAACCAGTCTTGTGGCTATCCAGCCTTTTTTTAGAATAACTGGCAATAAAAGTTTTTTCCAGAAATAATCCTTATCACCTATCCACGCTGAGAACATGCACTGCCACATTCAGTGCGGCTGACAAATTATTTCTAAACTTTATGTTTTTAGTCATACATGATGTGAGATTACCAACCTCTAACAGTAACAGGAACCTCAGAAACCTTAAAGCGACTCTGTACCCACAATCTGAACCCCCCCTCCAAACCACTTGTACCTTCGGATAGCTGCTCTTAATCCAAGATCTGTCCTGGGGTCCGTTCGGCAGGAGATGCAGTTATTTGTCCTAAAAAAATACTTTTAAACTTGAAGCCCATGCCAAACGGGAGTATCTGTGCTCTAACTTTGCACCACCCCTCCGTCCCTCCTCCCTACCCTCTTCATCATTAGGAATGCCACTGGAACATTTTCTCCATGCTGAACATTGCACAGGTCCTTAACAATCCAGCACATGTGCCTGCCTGCCGCAGGTGGGGAATAGGAGGCAATCTGCCTGGAGCATTCCTAATGATGAAGAGGGTGGGGAGGAGGGACAGAGAGGTTGTGCAAAGTTAGGGCACAGATACTCCCGTTTGGCACAGGGATTCAAGTTTAAAAGTATTTTTTTAGGACAATAACTGCATCACCTGCCAAACGGACAGATCTTGGATTAAAAGCAGCTATCCGAAGGTACAAGTGGTTTGGGGGGGTCAGATTGTGGCTACAGAGTTGCTTTACCATTCAAACACTCTCTGACTCCCTTCTGCCACTCTCCACCACACACTGTCACAAATTGCGCCGGACGTAGGTAGGGAACAGAACGAGACAGTGAGCCCTAACCACTAGAACCCACCTTCTGACCCTACCTACTTGCCTCAACGGCCCTAAACGGCCGTGGACAACGACAGTGTCAGTCCCTGTCCTACACCAGGTGATACACAAAACAAGACAGACGAAACAAACACAATAATGCAAAGTCTACGGTCCGGGTCAGCAACGGCGGTCAGCGAGGTACAAAAACGTAAGGCAGAAGAAGAGTCAGAGACAGACAAGGAGGTCAGGGCAGGCAGCAGACAAAGCAGGTTGGAAGATCAAGCAATAGATCAGGCAACAGAAGTAACAGAACCAGGAGAGCTGAAGCACTTAGCTGAGTAACACTCAATAGCCAGCAGGGAAATGAAGAGTCTGCTGCTTTTTTATCTGGAATCAGGGACTGGGTCCAGCACTTGATTGGATCAGCCCTGATCCCAGCACCCAGCTCAGCTGGACAGGTCTATAAGGAGTAACCCCTGCACTGCCAGAGTGTAACAGGCAATGCGGGTGTGGCTGGGAAACTAAGACAGCATTCAGACACAACTGCAAACAAAAAACAACCAGAGGCTCAGCGCTTCCTCGGTCGCCCAGCACGGACCGAGGAGCGCAAAGTCACATTCCTGACAGTACCCCTCCTCTTATGAGGGGCCTCAGGACCCTTATTTAAAGGACCCGGTTTAGAGGGGTTATGGTCATGAAACTTCCGGATGAGACGTGGGGCATGTATATCCTTACTGGCAACCCACGTATTTTCTTCAGGACCATATCCCTTCCACTGGACAAGATATTGGATGGAATTTGACGAGAGTCCAATATCCTGTCCACTTCAAACTCCAGCTCCCCATGGATGACCAGAGGAGCAGGGAGGACTGAAGGAAGCACAGGATTAACATATTTTTTGAGAAGAGACTTATGAAATACATTGTGAATTCTCATAGACCCAGGTAATCGTAATCTGAATGAAACAGGATTAATGATCTCTGTGATAACGTACGGACCAATGTACTTGGGTGCTAGTTTACCAAAGGGAACCTTCAATTTCAAGTTCTTAGTTGAGAGACATAGCTTTTCTCCTATACCGTAATCTGGGCCAGATATGCGTCTTTTGTTCGCCTGTTTCTTAGCTGTCTCTTGGGCTTTGACCAAGTTCTGAAGAGCTTGGGCCCAAACTGTGCACAGTTTAGAATAAATACCTTCGGCCGAAGGGTTTACGGACTCTGACGCATGTACAGAAGAATATCTGGGATTAAAGCCATAATTACAATAAAATGGCGACATCTTGAGTGACTGATTTTCACGATTATTTAGAGCAAATTCCGCTAAGGATAGAAACTCTCTCCATTTATCTTGGCTCCCTGCAACAAAACACCTCAAAAATTGTTCCAGAGATTGGTTCACCCTTTCTGTCTGGCCATTAGATTGTGGGTGAAAAGCCGACGAAAAGGATAATGAGATGCCCAGCCGACCACAAAATTCTCTCCAAAATGTGGAGACAAATTGTACCCCCCTGTCAGAAACTACATTTTCTGGAACACCATGCAAACGTAAGATATGGTTTATGAACAATGTAGCCAAGGTACGAGCATTAGGGAGCTTACGCAGGGGAATAAGGTGACACATCTTAGAAAATCTGTCAACAACCACCCAAATGACAGTTTTACCCTTAGAGGGTGGCAAATCGGTAATAAAATCCATAGAAATATGAGTCCAAGGTCTGGTAGGCACCAGAGGGGGATGGAGGAGACCTTCAGGTAGTCTACGCAGAACCTTGGATCTGGCGCAAGTTTCACAGGCGTCGACAAATGATTTGACATCTCTTGCCCATGAAGGCCACCAATAATGCCGTGAGAGTAAGTACTTAGTACTTGCAATTCCCGGGTGACCAGCCAACACAGAATTATGAATCTCCTCCAAAACCTTAAGGCGAAGGTTTGGAGGAACAAACAGTTTAGACTCAGGAGTGTTCCGGGGAGCCAGAGACTGAGATTCCGCAATCCGAGCTGCCAGATCGGGTTGCAAAGTGGCCACCACCACTCCGAGTGAAAGGATGGTCTCTGGTTGCTCCCTGGGAACCGTGTCGATGTCAAAGCTGCGCGATAAGGCGTCAGCTTTAACATTTTTAGACCCAGGTCGAAAAGAAATTTCAAAATTAAATCGTGTAAAGAACAAAGCCCATCTGGCCTGACGAGGAGTGAGACGTTTGGCTTTATCCAGATATATCAGATTCTTATGATCTGTTAACACCTTAATTCTATGTTTAGCCCCTTCCAGAAAATGTCTCCATTCATCAAAGGCTAATTTAATGGGCAGAAGTTCCCTGTTACCTATGTCATAGTTGCTTTCGGCTTTGGAGAACTTCCTAGAAAAGTAGGCTATGGGTCTGAGGTTGGTGAGGGTCTCTGAACCTTGTGAGAGAACTGCTCCTACCCCAACCTCAGATGCGTCAACTTCAATGACAAAGGGTTGTTCAAAGTCAGGCTGAGTTAACACAGGAGCTTCCGCAAAACACCTCTTAAGCTTGTCAAATGCCAGGATAGCCTCAGGACTCCAATTAACCAGGTCTGCCCCCTTTTTGGTTAGATCAGTTAATGGTTTAGCAATAACAGAAAAACCCTTGATGAACTTTCTATAGTAATTGGTGAATCCCAGGAACCTTTGTAGGGCCTTAAGGCTACTGGGTCGCTCCCAATTTTCAATGGCTGTCACTTTAAGGGGATCCATACAAAATGAGTTGGAGGTGATCTTATACCCTAGGAATGAGACCTCCTGTATCCCAAACTGGCATTTTGACAGCTTGGCGCAAAAGTGATTTTGCCTTAGCAATTGTAACACAGTACGAACATGCTGAACATGAGAGCACCAATCAGGAGAAAATATCAAAATATCATCTAGATATACCACCAAAAAACGACCCAGATGTTTACGGAACACGTCATTAACAAAATGTTGGAAGACTGCCGGAGCATTACATAATCCAAAGGGCATAACGAGGTATTCGAAATGTCCCTCAGGAGTATTAAAGGCAGTCTTCCACTCGTCTCCCTCCTTTACTCTTATTAGGTTGTATGCTCCCCGCAAATCAATCTTAGAGAGCCATTTGGCTCCCACAATTTGGTTAAACAAGTCTGGAATGAGAGGCAGAGGGTGTTGATTTTTCACGGTGATCTTATTCAATTCTCGATAATCAATACAGGGGCGTAGACCACCATCTTTTTTACTCGCAAAAAAGAATCCCGCCCCCATGGGAGAAGAGGAGGGACGGATGTGACCTTTACGCAAGCTATCCTTGATATAATCTCGCATAGCCTCTCTTTCTGGACAGGACAAATTAAATATTCTACCCTTAGGGTACTTAGACCCTGGTATCAAGTCAATAGTGCAATCATAGGGACGATGGGGAGGTAATCCATCCACCGATCTCTCATCAAACACATCAGCATAATCAAGCAGAAACTCCGGAATCTCCCCATCATCAGAAGAACATTCAGCAAGCGACAAAGAAATACAATGAGGAGCACACTCTGGTCCCCATCGAACCAGTTCCCTCTTGGGCCAGTCAAACACGGGGTTATGCTGGTCCAACCAGGGTAACCCCAGAATAATATCAGCAGAGAAATTTTCCATAAGCAAAAAGTCAAGCTTTTCAAAATGAACTGATCCCACCTTTACCTCAAGATGGGGGGTAATGTAGCGTATATTACCCTGAGCAAAAGGGGCAGAGTCCACTCCAGTCACATTCAACGGACATTTAAGCTGAAGCGGACATGCCCCCAGACCAGACCAGAAAACAGTATTAATAAAGTTAGCAGAAGCCCCAGAGTCAACCTGGGCATATCCAGAGATAAATTTATCTCCCAAAGTCAAAGAAATAGGCAACAACAACTTCTTTTTCTTGTCGAAGGTTACCTGTGCACCTGAATGACCCCCTCGATAATCATTCAGGCGCTGAAGTTTTCCGGCGGTGAACCAGGTCTAGCGGTACATTGTCGTACTTGATGCCCCGCTTTGCCACAGTAGAGACACAGATGGTTCTGGAGGCGATATGCACGTCTGGCCTTGGCATCAGTTGACCCAATCTGCATAGGTTCGTCTTGCGGAGGGGACACAGGAGAGGAAGAAGAAGGTTTAGGAGGTAAGGTCAAAGGACATAAACCAGAAGGGAATTTAGACGTCTCTCTCTTTTTTCGTCTGTCCCGCATACGCCTATCTACCCGTATGGCTAAGGTCATAGTTTCCTCCAGAGTCTCAGGATTAGGATAGGCTACTAACAAGTCCTTCAGTTGGTCAGACAAGCCCGCACGAAACTGGAAACGCAGAGCTGGGTCATTCCAAGCAGAGGGTACACACCACTGCCTAAAGTCAGCACAGTATTCTTCCACTGGTCTCTTACCCTGTCTGAGTGTCGTCAATTGGCGCTCTGCCTCTGCTGCTCGGTCTGGGTCATCATACAGAAGGCCCAAGGCTGAAAAAAATCTGTCAACGGTCATTAAATCAGGGGAGTCAGAAGGTAGTGAGAATGCCCATTCTTGGGGTGGGCCCTGCAGCAGGGACATAATAATGCCCACCCTCTGGGTCTCATCTCCGGAGGAGCGGGGACGTAGCCGAAAAAATAATCTGCACCCCTCCCGAAAGGTCCGGAAATTTTTCCTGTCCCCCTTAAATTTCTCAGGCAGCTGCACTGGGGGTTCAGGAGCCTGCGGGGGGGTCAGACACATCTGCCTGGGCAAGCACATCTGCCCACAACCAACGTATTCAGACCCTGCATCTGGGTCACCAGGGTGTTCATAGGGCCCATGATGCAGGTGACCCAAAAATCTTCTTTCAGGCTGGCTATTCTGTCACAAATTGCGCCGGACGTAGGTAGGGAACAGAACGAGACAGTGAGCCCTAACCACTAGAACCCACCTTCTGACCCTACCTACTTGCCTCAACGGCCCTAAACGGCCGTGGACAACCACGGTGTCAGTCCCTGTCCTACACCAGGTGATACACAAAACAAGACAGACGAAACAAACACAATAATGCAAAGTCTACGGTCCGGGTCAGCAACGGCGGTCAGCGAGGTACAAAAACGTGAGGCAGAAGAAGAGTCAGAGACAGGCAAGGAGGTCAGGGCAGGCAGCAGACAAAGCAGGTTGGAATATCAAGCAATAGATCAGGCAACAGAAGTAACAGAACCAGGAGAGCTGAAGCGCTTAGCTGAGTAACACTCAATAGCCAGCAGGGAAATGAAGAGCCTGCTGCTTTTTTATCTGGAATCAGGGACTGGGTCCAGCACTTGATTGGATCAGCCCTGATCCCAGCACCCAGCTCAGCTGGCCAGGTCTATAAGGAGTAACCCCTGCACTGCCAGAGTGTAACAGGCAATGCGGGTGTGGCTGGGAAACTAAGACAGCATTCAGACACAACTGCAAACAAAAAACAACCAGAGGCTCAGCGCTTCCTCGGTCGCCCAGCACGGACCGAGGAGCGCAAAGTCACATTCCTGACACACACTCTCTGAACGACACTGACACAGCCGCAACCTTCTACAATTCCACAATAACCTCAGCCCTTGACTTTGTCGCTCCTCTCACTAAAAAGAGAACACAACGCATCAACAGACAGCCCTGGCACACTGACCTAACCAAACAACTAAGGCGAGTGTCCAGAGCTGCTGAGCGGCACTGGAAGAAAACCCACTCCAAGGCAGACTTCCAGACATATAGAGGAGCACTCCTTGACATCAAATCTCTCCTCACCTCTGCTAAACAGGACTCCTTCTTTTCCCTCATATCTTCCTTATCTCGCAACCCTAGGCAACTGTTTAACACCTTTAACTCTCTTCTCCGCCCCGCACATTTCTCATTTCTGCTGAGGACTTTGTCACATTTTTCAAGCAGAAAATCGATGACATCAGGGTAAGCTTTACCTTACAGTCCCCTCAGCTCCCCTTCATGCCTGTCCAGTGCTC
This sequence comes from Dendropsophus ebraccatus, assembly GCF_027789765.1. Taxonomy (NCBI): domain Eukaryota; kingdom Metazoa; phylum Chordata; class Amphibia; order Anura; family Hylidae; genus Dendropsophus; species Dendropsophus ebraccatus. The sequence continues at coordinate 81,721,613 of NC_091462.1, forward strand.
TTCCCCACTAACTCACCTCTCCACCATCACTGAAGAACATCTCTCCAAACTACTCTCCACATCGCACCTCACCACCTGCGCACTTGACCCAATCCCATTCCACCTTATCCTCAACCTCTCCTCAGCACTTGTCCCAGCACTAACCCATCTCTTCAATCTATCACTAACTTCTGGCGTCTTCCCATCTCCATACAAACATGCAACCATCACACCCATCCTTAAAAAGACATCCCTTGACCCTACCTCCTTATCCAGCTACCGCCCCATCTCACTTCTCCCCTTTGCCTCAAGACTCCTGGAACAACATGTCTACCATGAACTTTCCTCACATTTTTCATCCAACTCGCTTTTTGACTCCCCCCCACCACTCCACAGAAACTGCCCTCACCAAAGTGGCTAATGACCTACTAACTGCCAAAACCTCACGCCAATACTCTGCTTTTTCTACTATCTTCTGCCTTCGACACAGTTGACCATTCTCTCCTCCTACAAATCCTCTCATCCCTTGGTGTCACTAGCCTAGCCCTCTCCTGGATCTCCTCTTACCTCTCCAACCGCACTTTTAGTGTCTCCCACTCCCACACCATCTCCTCTACTCGTCCCCTCACTGTTGGTGTTCCCCAAGGCTCTGTACTCGGGCTTCTTCTCTTCTCCATCTATACTTCTGGCCTGGGACATATCATAGAATCCCACGGCTTCAAGTACCATCTCTACGCCGATGACACTCAGATCTACCTCTCTGGTCCGGATGTCACCTCTTCGCTATCCAGGATTCCAGAGTGTCTACCGGCCATATCTTCCTTCTTCTCCTCCCGCTTTTTAAAACTCAACATGGACAAAACAGAACCACCCCGCCTTCTAATCTGTCAACCACTATCAATGGCTGCACTCGCACTCTGTCCCCTGTCCCCCAAGTATGCTGCCTCTGGGTCACCTTTGACGCTGCCCTGTCCTTTAAATTACATATTCAGGCCCTGACCACCTCCTGCCGCCTTAACCTCAAAAACATTTCCAGAATCTGCTCTTTTCTCACCACTGACTCCACCAAACTGCTGATACATGCTTTCATTATCTCCCGCTTGGACTACTGTAATATCCTCCTCTCTGGCCTTCCCTCTTACTCCCTTGCTCCCCTCCAGTCTATCCTTAACTCTGTTGCCTGACTAATCCACTTTTCCCCTCGCTTTGCCTCTGCCTCTCCCCTCTGCCAATCCCTTCACTGGCTCCCTATTGCCCAACGTATTCACTTTAAATTGTTGACCATGACGTACAAGGCCATCCACAACCTGTCCCCATCATACATTTCTGACCTGATATCACGCTAACGTCCCTCACGCAAGCTTCGATCCTCCAGTGACCTCCATCTGCACTCCCCCCTTGTTCGTACCTCGCACAACCGCCTCCAAGACTTTGCCCGAGCCTTCCCCATACTCTGGAACTCACTACCCCGACACATCCGGCTGTCATCCACCATCAAGTCCTTCAAAAGTAACCTGAAAACCCATCTCTTCAAACTAGGCTACAAACTATAATTCTGCATCACACTTGACTGGCTGCACTTTACCTCCTGTTTCCGTCCCCATACCTTATAGATTGTAAGCCCTCGCAGGCAGGGTCCTCTTCCCCATGTATCAGTCTGTCTTTTGTCATCATGTAATGTGTCCTGATCTTGTATTGTTCCTGCTTGTTACCCTTATCAATTGTATAGCGCTCTGGAATTAAGGGCACATTATAAATAAATAAATAATGATCCTAAGACACTGTTTAAGTCTACGTGTCTCATACAGTGATTGTTGTAAATTAAGCCTTTTGAGTGATCTGATCACATGTGGTGTGTATTGTGTTAAACCGTTTTCATGATGGATTTGGATTCTGTAACTTAAAGCGACTCTGTACCTACAATCTGACCCCCCCCAAACCACTTGTACCTTCTTATAGCTGCTTTTAATCCAAGATCTGTCCTGCAGTCCATTCGGCAGGTGATGCAGTTATTGTACTAAAAAATTATTTTTAAATTTGAAGCCCGTGCCAAACGGGAGTATCTGTGCCCTAACTTTGCACCACCCCTCCGTCCCTCCTCCCCACCCTCTTCAGCATTAGGAATGCCACTGAAACATTTTCTCCATGCTGAACATTGCACAGGTCCTTAACGATCCAGCCCATGTGCCAGGCTGCAACAGGTGGAGAATAGAAGGCAATCTGCCTGGAGCATTCCTAATGATAAGGAGGGCAGGGAGAAGGGACAGAGAGGTTGTGCAAAGTTAGGGCACAGATACTCCCGTTTGGCAAGGGCTTCAAGTTTAAAAGTATTTTTTTAGGACAATAACTGCATCACCTGCCGAACGGACCACAGGACAGATCTTGGATTAAAAGCAGCTATCCGAAGGTACAAGTGGTTTAGGGGAGGTCAGATTGTGGGTACAGAGTCGCTGTAACAAAAGGAAAGAAAAGTGTGGACACATCAGCACCAGAGTGATTGTTCTCATGGTTGGTAAGACTTCCAGTGATGGGGCCCCTAGCACTCATGCCCATATCACCTATCATGTGGATAGGTCTTGTTTTTTGGGTGGGAAAATCAGGCCCCAAAAATTGAGAGGTTGGTGACATTGTAGAGGGAGGGTTGAGGTACAGAAGAGATTCAGTCTGGAGAACAAAAGAAATACTAGCAATTGTATGTGGAGTTACACTAGAGTTGCAACTTTGCCTAATTTGTATGAACATTTTGGCAAACCCTTGTCAAAAAATAGGATCCCTATTTTTTCTGATACCATTTTGACTATTATCAAAAATAAATTACACTAATAAGGAACTAATTATATCATAGGTATCAGATCATCATAACTAGGCTGTGCCTTAACTTGGCTAAAAGAGCAAATCTTTACTAAAGCAGTGCAGTTTTCCTGTTATGTTTAACGTAAAACACCCAACCATCAAAGTGTGGAGGTAGTCATAGCACTTTCCGTTTAGGATTCAGGGGGTCCCAGGAATAAACTATGACTAACTGTGGTGGCTAAACCTCTGTTATTTACATTTTACGTAGAAACCATGCAAAACCCAATAATTTTTTTTAACAACTTGTGCCATAGTAACAGTATGTGCTGGACCATGTAGGCAACAATGCACGGCACCCATCCTTTGAAAGGACAGATTCGGTAAAACTCTTAGACAGTGTAAACATAGTCTAAGAATGTTCTAAATCTGTAACAACCTAGAGAGGAGAGGAGTACGGCACTACAGCGTTATCCAAACCGGATCCCGTGCACTGGAGAACTTGGCATTTAAATGTGCATGGCGACATAAGGTGGTCCTCTATGTAGAGAAGTTCAGTAACCAAATATCACAAGGGAAAGATAGACATGGCACTCACCCGAAGATGTCTTCACCGTATCTTTATTTAATTCATGCAAAAACAGGTTAAAGGAGAGGACGCCTAGCGTGTAGCAGCGACAGCTGTTTCGTGCCTATCCGCACTTCTTTATGCAACCGTGAAGAAGTGCCGGATAGGCAGGAAACAGCTGTCGCTGCTACACGCTAGGCGTCCTCTCCTTTAACCTGTTTTTGCATTATATCTTTCCCTTGTGATATAATGTTCTAAATCTATCAAAGTGTATTATGCTGTTTAAAGCAAATGTACAGTACCATCAGGTACATTGTTTTTTTTTACATGAGCCGATCGGCACCAGAGCAGGAATCCTGGTGGCACGGTTCTCTTTTTTGAACCGCCACCCAGTTCCCATGCTCGGTGACATTCTTTGGCAGTGCACTGACCCAGCTCTATGCACTGGGGCTGGGCCCGTCGCCCCCAGTGTGACGATCCTAGAATCAGAACCTGGAGCATGAGGGGGGGGGGGGGTTGCATATGGTCACACTGGAGTGCAGTGGGCCTGCCCACAGTGCATAGAGCAGTGCCTGAGAACAGGAAAAGAATGGTGGTGAGCATGGGAAAATGGGAGCATGGGCGGCATTTAAAAAAAATTAGCTGATTAGCTGATGTAAAATAAAAAGCAATGTATTAACAACTGTTGGCTGTCATTAGAGAGCTGGAAGGCTGCCATAGACCTTAGACAATCAGCAAAAACCACTTTAGCCAACTTTAATTAGATACACCTTTTACTGAAGCTACACCCCTAATTTCAAGGTCACATGCCTTTGGTTGGATACTGGAGAAGGATGTCTAAAAAGGTGTCTAAATCTCATAACAAATGTGGCACGTCACAAAATATGCCGAAATTCTGGTGCATTTACAATAGTAAAACTGTCCCAATGTCTCCAGAATAAAAATTAGGCACATGAACTTCACAACATTTTTATTTCCCATAAACACGGGAGCTTACGATAATTTGGCTGATGATTTTTGTGCACTTGTCATTTAGAGAAATAAAACAAGTTAAATGTCACTGGAGCAGAAATCCAATGGCTGTTATTTATTGCCGGCACTACTGACTGTGATGATTACAGTTTATAGCTTCTGACTAACTTTCCATTGTCAGGCTGAAAGTTAATGCAGCTTCCCATCCAAGGCACTTGTCATCACAAAATATGAAGAAACTGTTTTTTATATGGTTATGTTTAAAAAAAAAAACAACAACTCTGTTCTGAATTACATTATTGTAATGTGGAAAAATAAAGCGATGAAAATAAAAAATAAACTTTATATAGTAGTGGATTTATATACATATTCAGCTTTGCGGCTGATGTATTCACATGGCTGCACATATCAATCACTAAGACTCTAGACAGTATAAAATTATATACCACGCAAAAACCCTGAAATTATTCCCATAAATCTAAAGGACAATGCTGGAGACATTATTAGTTCAGGAGAGTGTTGCCTAGTAAATGTCTTAGTAATGACAAAATTACTGTTGCTAAGTATATGGCTGAAGTGGCCAACAGGCAATGTTACTAAAATTTCCATGCAAATAGTTGACATCATGATTTCTTAAAGGTTATTGCAAATATGATAAAAAGAATACACACTATGCAAATTCCATTTGAAATGCACGCCAGAAAATGATACAGAAAAACTGATATTTTATAAACCACAGTTCCATAGGTCATTAGAAATGCTGATATTCTTCTTATATCCAATAAATAAGAGACGAACTGACAATAATACATAAAGGGTTTTCAACTTCATTTTTTTTTCTAATTTGCTTTTATTTTTTGATTCTATTCCTTTCCTCTTTACAAATTTTTTTGTATAGGGTTAGGGGTGTGGTTATCAAAACCAGGAAGTGCTTAGCAGTGGGGACCAGTGCCACCATGAAGAAGAGTTATTGACTGTTTCTGTGCATGCTCTGTGACCTGTGCAGAGTACGTGCTGCAGAAAGGGGAGGAGGTTAATCATGTCCATCACTTACTGTGATTATTGTTATCTTGTATAAATGTAAACATGGAAAGATAATAAGATTTATATTTAAACAACTCTGTAGAAATTTGCCTTTTGTCTGGTGTGATCGCATAAGGAAATGTTATCCCATAAGGAGACGTTAGCTCATTTCAAAATACAAAAAAAAAAAGGGGTGAGCCACCGCAGCACTGTGACCTCCATTATATACAGAAACCGTAACATGAATGTGAACAGAGTCTTAAAGGGGTGACTGTGGACCATTAATCAGCCAGGATATGGCTTTAAACTAAAATATTTTGGATCAAATATTATGAAAAGTAATATTTCATAAAGTAATAGAAACACCTAATACTACGTAGCCCAACCTATCATGATTTTTTTTTTTTTTAAACAGAAATCTGTCAAGCCCACCAATATAAAATATGTATATCCATGAAGAAAATGCTTTCCACTGTTTATATTTGCTATAGGCCCAAAATAAAAAAATAATAGTATGAATGTTTCCACTACTTCCAACCCTGCAGATACATGTTACCTGCAATGTGCCTATATAGCGCGCGTCCACAGTCATACATGACTGGACATGGCATCAGTCCCTTTAACCCTTTCCTGCAAATATATGTAGCTTACTGTATTTCCTTTAGACACCAGCTATGGTTCCATAAATCTGGAAAGTCTCCCTGCAAAATGCGTATGTGTAGCCTCAGTATAAGACTATTGCCATCAACATCAAAAGGTTTGATTGCTTATAAATAAAAGCTTTAATATTGCACCGCTCTTCAGAAAATAAAATGTGACATTACGTTGATTACATTACATTAGCAAAGAGTCCTATCCAAAATCTCTGTTTTAATTGAAAGCCTCCACCTTCTCCACATAATTCAACACTTTAAAGCTTGAACCTAGACAAGCAAAAGAGATGAATGGAGCAAGGATGAAGAGCCAACCAGACAATAACCATTACTGCTTTTGAGAAATTCATTGTCTGTTTGGATATATCCTTTAAAGGTAGGAGTCCATAGCAGGGGCATAACTAGGATTCATGGGACCACATATCAAAAAAACTGTATGGGCCCCCCTCCAACATACTTACCTGGCCCAGCACGGTCCCCCAGCACATCATTTGTACACTGGGGAGCTGGGAGAAAGAAGAAACTGTACACTGAGAAAGGTGAGTGTGTGTATGGGGGGATTCTTGTGGCTGGAGGTGCAATGCTGCCTCCGGCCTCAAGAAAGACCCGCAGTGGCACTTGTTGAAGATGGTGTCTGTACCTGCAGCTCCTTGATAGAGCTCCTCCTCTCTGTGATGCTTTGGTGCTGGCCAAGAGCAGTTGGGGTTTGGGCGGTGGTGATGTCCCCCTTCAGATAGTGCTCTGAGACACTGTGCCCTGTGGAGGAGGGGGTTAGAGATGCAGCGGGCTGCTTGTGGTTTCTGCTGAGTCTTTGTGAGTTCGGACAGCTCTAAAGCCCCTATTACAAGGGGCGATGCAGAGGAGCAAATGAGTGTAGGAGCTGTAGGCTAGAGGTAAATCACCTGTCTAGAGAACATCAGTAGTTCATTCTTTGGCTCGAATCCCCTGATGGAAATTAAATATAGGTCCTTATTTCTTATTTTTTTCTCATTATTGTATCATTTTTAAAAGTGCAAAGAATATCCAATCAGGGGCAGATTAGTTTTGTTTTTTAACACAATCATGAGGAAAAAAAATAATTACATTTTTTTTTATTTTTCTCATGATTGTATTTAAAAAGACAAATTTGGCCCTGATTGTGAATTCTTTGCACTTATAGGCTATGTTCACACAAGGTTTTTTCAGCTCAGTTTAAAATGACGTCTGTTATTTTGAGGCTAAAATAACGGACGTCATTTAGCAGCCTGGCCTCTCCTTAGTGCAATGAATGGTGTTTACACATTATTTTAGTTTGGGGTTACTAATTGAACTTTGGGTGTGTCTTAATTGAAAAGTCCATTGAATTTAATAGTAAAGACGGAAAAGGAAAACTGTGTGTGAACTACTAATAGAAAACATCCGCTGTTTGTAAAAGACGTCCGAAAATAATGATCATGTTTATTATTTTGATGTTTGCGGCAAAAACGTCCCCTATTGAATATGCTGTGTGCATTGCCATTGCAGTCAGTTAAATCGCGGCAAAGACAGACGTTATTTTAAATATGATAATCGGCCGCCATTTCTCTATTTTTGACGTTGTGTGAACATTGCCATAAAAAGGATACAATTTTTTTTTTAAATCTGTTTAATTTCCATTAGGGAAATCAAACCAAAGAATGAACTGCTGGTGATCTCTAGACCGGTGACTTACCCCTAGACCACAGCTCCAAGAAATTTGGGCTCAGAGATTCAAATGTATCTGAGTGTTTCTTTCAGACACAAACTCCCTACAGAGGACTGATCTGCAATCAGAGACACTGGCTGACAGCTAAATGAGCAGAAGGCCGGGCAGCATTACATAGTAACATAGTAAGGCTGGGTTTACACTACGTTTTTGCAATCCGTTTTTTGCAAAAAACACATAGAAGAAACCGATGCAAGTGTGTGCCTCCATTTTGATTCGTTTTTCTACTGACTTCCATTTAAAAAAACACACAAAAAAAACGATCAAAACGGCTCCGTTTTTTTTACGGACACAATAACATGGTCAACCTCATAGTTGTGTCCGTCAAAGAAAAATGTTTTAATCCGTTTTTTCTTAAATTGGAAGTCAATGGAAAAACGGATCAAAATGGATGCACACACTTGCATCCGTTTTTGGTCAGTTTTTCATCTGTTTTTGCAAAAAAACATATTGCAAAAACGTAGTGTGAACCCAGCCTAACATAGTTTATAAGGTTGAAAGACGACAAGAGTCCATCAGGTGCAACCTATGCAAATCCTCCTGTGTTGAACCAGGGTAAGGCGAAAACCCCTATGAAGCAGATGACAATTGCCCCGTTTCAGGGACAAAATTCCTTCCCAACTCCAATGGCGATCAGAATAATCCCTGGATCAACATATCACCAGATATATCCCGTTAATTTATTAGCCTTAGCAACTGCTGCTGGCAATGATCACTAAAGTTGAGTTTACTGTCCACCAATACCCCCAGGTCCTTTTTAGTTTTACCCAGTGTTTCATTATTTAGCACATAACTGTACTCATTATTTCTATGGCCCGAATGCATTGATTATTCATGAAGGAGAGGAAGGAGGAAGCAGTGGTGAGGTGTGCCAGAGTGTGGAACAAACGTTGAGCCACAACTCCAATTTGACATTTCATTAGAGTAGAAGACCGGAGATTGTGCATTATCCACTGCACATACTAATTACCAAAATGTAATATGCTCACAAAGGGACTGCCAGCTACAGCATACTGTCACCACCAGTGGTAGGGCCTGGGTGCTGACAGATTGCCTTTAAACTTTTATTGGGGATTATTTTATGATTATTTTTTTTAATAGTTAATTTTTTTTTACTTTTTTAAAACATTTAAACAGTTAAATATTGCATATACTGATTAGTGCTATTCCATAAGCACAGCATTGATCAGTGCTATTGGCGATCTTCTCATAGAGCTTGCCTAAGGGCAGACTCTATTAGAAGATGACCGATCCAACCAGACAGAGGTAAGGGACAGAGGTAAGGTGCACAGGGCATTGGCAGCAGGAATATATATAGCCATATTGTGGACGTAAAGGGCTTAATAACGGCATCAGGGAATATTTTAGTTATTAACAAATTATCAAATTTATTTTATATAACCTGCAGATAAAAGGTGTTATTTATAACTATTTTAGTTCCTCTTTATTTCAAAGCCTCAATGTATGAAAGCAATAATGAGAGTAAATTAAACCAGAAAGAGGTAAATTTTAAAGACGGATAAGTGTAACTCATTAACGAAAAAAAATTGTTTATAAAGAAAGCAAAGCAGAAAAGGAAGTATTTTGTGTCTAATTACTAAAAAAAAAAAAAAACCTTCTCTCTTTCTTAAAAAAATTGATTCTCATTATCCTAAGGGTTATGACAAGGACAGATTATACTTGTAGATATTTTTAACTTGCAGTCGGTCGATAAACACATTTTACATATTAGTAATTTCTAGCATTTTAATTCCTTTTCTAAATGTAAATTAATGCTCCGTCTATAAACTTAGGTATTCAATGCATTGTAACAAACTAAAAATTAAAAGTAAAATATAGCTAAATAGATATATAAAGTTAAAAAAATTTAATCTTTTTCGTAGATAGCTGTTTTCATTTAATAAAATAAAAAATTCCAATATAAGGTGCTCGGAGAAATACAAAATGTACAAAAAAAAACAACCTTAAGTCCAAAATAAGCAGCCTGGGCCTTGGTGCAAACAGGCATAAATGTACACCCAGCCGGGGTACCAGACTATGAAGCGAGCTCAGGAGCGGAGCTCGCTTCATAACAGTTGAGGACTGGCTGCTATTAGCAGCTGGGCCCTCGCTGTCAGTGGTGAGCCACCTCAATAACGTGAATGCCCACTATTAACCCCTTAATTGCCACAGTCATACCTCAACTGCAGCGTTTAAGTGTGACAGGAGCAGCAGATCACATTGACTGACTGCCAGAGGTATACAGCTTACCTCCGTGTAGTTCTATTTTCAGTCTTCTGATAGAGTCTACCACAGGCAGGCTCTATCAGAAGATTGCAGATAACACAGTTTATAAAAATAGTAAAACATTAGAAAAGCTATATAAACATGCATATCGCTGTATTCAGACTGACCTATAGAATAAAGCACATTATGTAAACATGAAAATATGCAGAATTGCATTTTTTGCAAAAATCGAAAATGCAATGCAAAAAAATTTGCGCTGTGTTTATGCTGTTTGCCCTGTGGTAAAACTGACATGTTATCTATGTTCCTCAAGTCAGTACAATAATAACGTTAGGCAATTTATATAACTTTTATTTTATTTCACTGATTTTAAAGAAAACTAAATGTGTTAAAAAAAATTTATTCTGATCCTTATAACAATTTTTATTTGGTCTGGTCTATGGGGCTCTTTGATATTTTTTTGTACCATGAACTGTATTTTTCAGTGGTAGCTTGCTTGTGTACAATATATGTGACTTTTTGATCACTTTTTCTGGATGTGATGTGACCGAAAATCAGCAATTTTGTATTTTGGTTTTTTTTTTGCGCTTCAGATTACAGATTACCTTGGAAACTTTACTTTGCTTGATTAGAGTAAAACAGTTGTCAACCCTGGTATTTCCTGCCTCGGCCAGTGATTGGCTGAGCAGCCTGTCAGTGCAGAGACTGGACCAGTAGGGAGCAGAAGGCAGAGCTGCAGCTGCAGAGACCTGGGAAGGCCTGAGGACACTGGGAAACGTGGTAAAGTAAGCAAATACTTTATTATTTTATGCTACAATCATCATTCGACGGACGTGCATCGCTTTTACACCTAACAATGTGCACCTGGTGGACGATGATTTTAGGGCCTGACCTAGAGACACAATAAGCCAATGAGTCCAAGGAGCATAGAAGACTCAGCACTACTCTTCCTGAGCTAGCTGTTCGTTCTTATTTTAGATTAGACACTAACAAACACACTTGGATGGTGCTCTGTAGTATAAAGAACTCAACAATGTCCAATAAGATAAAGAAACAGGACTTAAAGTCAGAATAAAGAAGATTACACACGTACAGGTGAGTGCCTGTTGGGCTCTGTGTAATAGGGCCCTTACTGCTCCCACGCAATAGAAATTAATGTATAAACAAAAAGTATACATTTATTTTAATGAAGCTATATTACAAAGTAATGTCACTTTATTAAAGCAATGTTAATGTATAATTAATTAAAAAAAACCTTACTCTCCAGAGTCCCTTGCCCAAGGTTTACATGTTCTGAACTTATAGTTTATTCCACAACCAACAAAAGGTTTCTCACTTTCTGTGTCTGATGCATAAATAAATGTGAGTTTCGGTATAAAAAAAATAAACAAAATGCTGCCTCTCCTTTAAACTGGCTGAAGCTCATGATGAAATGTGGATAACTTCTGGTAAAGTCATCACCAAATTTTTGATAGGTTATTGAAAATTCCAAAACAAAATAATTCACTAATTTGCCATTCCCCAAGCCCTTTAGTTAGATTACTGTGTATCATTGATGATCCGACTTTAGGCACGAGAAGCACACGCATGATTTCCCCTGACTTAGGCCTTCATAGGCAAAATTAGATGCCGAAATGTCCCAAATTACAGGATTATAAACCGTTATGGGACTAGAATGCAGATTGTGCAGAAGAAAAAGCATTTGCATTATCTTCCCTGTTAAATTAAATCTTGAAGAACAGGTCTGGAAAGGTACATTGCGGTATGGAAAATTTTCTATTAGACGTGATTACCTTTCTCCCTGTGCAACAGACTCTTTCAACAATTAAATGAAATTGAATTATATGAGATACAGGCAGCAATATAAGGTGAAGCACTGTTACAATGGATAACGAAGAAAATCTCCAAGATAAATATTAAAGGTTTAATTTGGCTTTTTTTGCAGATGAATGCAATTGTCTGATCTGTTATGATCGGCCATAAAGCTGCTCATTATAATGCACTTTGCAATATCTTAATCATTAAACATAGGAGAATCGTAAAGTACAATCCAAAGTCAGCCATGGAGCGCTGAGTTATATCACAATCATTTCTTCTGACATTTTCTTTTTTTAATGTGGCTACATTTGTGAAAAAAAAGTATTTAATGTGGATCTGGGATCTCAACCAAACAGTAAAAAAGATATAGCACAGAGTAAGCAAACTATGAAAGCCAACAACAGCATGGGCCAGTACATCTACATCGTAACACATATGGTAGCGTTCTGGAAGACATTAGTAATGCAGACAATATGGCATACAGTGTGTAGTCTCATAACCCTTGGCATGAAAAACCACCATTCAGTAGTCGCATCTGGTTCGACAAAACATTTTGCAGCTTGTCCAGTTAAAGTGCTACTACTCTACTTAGTCTATCCGACTTTAGTTAAAGGGGTCATCTGGGATAAATGAATAATCTATGCTGCTTTCGGGGCTGCAGAGGACATAACAGTGAATCATACTTACCTGTCCGGCTTGACTGCAGCTTCTGGTTCCTGGGTTGCCCACCCTCCGTTGTTGTCATAGTTTTCAACATCCGCATGTCGTTCAAGTTGTTCCCACACAGGAAATAGCTGCTCAGCATAAACAGCACTATACTGTCTATGATGATAGACCATTTCCTGCAGAAGTGGCAGGTCAGCAGATGTTGTGAAAATGATAACAACAGACACCGGACGGATGAAAGCAGCGACAGACGCAGGACGGATGATAGCAGCGGCAGACACCGGACTGATTTAGCAGCGGCAGACACAGGACAGATGATAGCAGCAGACACTGTATGGATGATAGCAGTAGCAGACACTGGATGGATGATTGCAGTGGCAGACACCAGATGGCCCTGTGGGGTTGGACAGGTAAGTATGCGTCACTGTTATGTCCTGCGAAGCCCTGGCAGCAGCATAGATTATTAGTTTATCCTGGACAACCCTTTTAAAGAGTAACTTAGTGTAAGTACATAGTTAAAATTAGTGTCCTACAGAATAAACTCATAAATGGATTTGAGGTCATCCATTTGAAGAAATTAAACCAAATTCATTGTATAAATCATAAAGCAAAACAATGTTTGCCATTCACATGCTGTAAAAATAAGATCCAGTGGCGGGATATTTTCTTACATAATATAGCACAAATGCATATCAATGTTCACATCCATCTCTACTGAGCTGGATGCTAGTGGACACACAGTCACTCTCACCACAGTATTCCTCTGATTACTGCTAAGCAACCAATAGAAATAGCTTCCTACATTACGTGTCAAAAAGGAGCAGAGCTATTTAAAAAAAATTGCAAATGACTTATAAACAGCTATTAGGAGTCCTACAGGATTTTTGTAATAAAAGTGATTTATAAAAAAAAAAACTTTAAATGGTCACTGTCATTCCAAACAACTTTCCCTCATTTGATTTGTAACATATTTGTAAATCAGTACCAAAATCCTTATCCCAGATAAAAAGCTCCAAATCCTTTGCCACTTTTCCTACAAACTGCTATCCACTGGCTGTTTTTAGGTTAAAGGACAAGTGCCATGAAAAACTTTTTCCCAATAATTGAAGCACATTACAAAGTTATATAACTCTATAATATGCTTCAATCACCTATCTGCCTCCCTTCCCTGTCTTTTCCCCCCTCCACCCCCCACCAGGAAGTGTCCTAACTCACAAAGACCTAATTACTGTGGTCACCGTCACCAAGCTTTTCTCTCAGCTCCTTCTCCTGTTACAGCAGCCCCCCCCCCCTCCCCTGCCTTGTCAGGTGACTCAGCTTGCTCAGCTCCCATTGGCTGAACAACTGCAAGCCATCACTTGGACTGGGAGTGGGGGCTGGTGTAACAGGACCTAGAGCCCTCCTGCTGATGACTCATCCTCACAAGAAGGAGCTGCCTGGTGACGTTGACGACAGTCATTAGGTCTGTGTGAGTTAGGACACTTCCCAGTGGGGGGTGGAGGGGGGAAAAGACAGGGAAGGGAGGCAGATAGGTTATTGAAGCACATTACAGAGTTATATAACTTTGTAATGTGCTTCAATTACTGAGAAAAAGTTTTTCATGGCACTTGTCCTTTAATTAGGTCTCTAGTTCAAAAACAAAAAAGACCTGCCTCCTCTAGAGGGTCCACACTGTACCTGAAATATACAGTGTCCTATGTGTCCCTATGTGTTACCATCATCATCATCATCAGTAGCAGTAGTTAAATCAGGGATGTACCCTCTTTTGTAACCTCTGTCTTGCTGTGATGCTGTTGGTATTTTCTGTTTTGCTCACATAGCACCTTGCAAACCCTATGCATCAATAACCCCCTTCTTCCTCAAAATGCCATCTATAGTACTGTACTGTAAATCATCCCCCAGTGCAGTTTCAGCCTGTTCAGTTCAGTGGCCTTTGTCCAGTATTATGTCATGGCATAGCAGAAAGATGCACAAATGGTACAGCACAGTTTTTGGATATGAGAAGGCTGGACATGATTCCAGAATACCTGCAATTTTGATTCTTACATTGGCCTTCTTTGGTGAATCATAGGGCCATACCATGCTCAGTGAAACTGGGTTTCCCTATTAGGATACCCTTTAGTTGTGGTGTGACTGCAAATATTTTAAATTAAATGTTATCTGCTTCTGATTAACACTTACATAACCTAAATAAGTGCAATATCTGATTTCTCTAGATTGTATCCCAAATTCCAGATATTTCGAATATCTACATAGAGCACTATGAGAGATGAGCAAACTTACAGGAAGGTCAGGTTTGGTGAAGCTGATCGCTCAGCATTTGTATATATGTTTTCAAGGCAGCCCCAGAGTTGCATCAATCTTCTCCAGGCTGAGGGATTTAAGTGCCAAGCGATTGGGTTCACGCGAACTCTAACTTTCTGTAAGTATGGTTCTGATAGTAGGGGGCCATTGGAATTGTGGTTGGCTACCACTTGCAGCCATAATATGGAACAAAAATGCACCTGTATGTGAAAATGACTTAAAGGTGTATTTATACAGGTACATCACCACCCATGTAAATGTGCTCATACTATTCAAGAGTGGATAACCAATTAGTGTTATATTGTGCACAAGTATCTACATCTACTGTCACAGTATTTCTCATAATTCTTGGTTCATCTGTTAATGAAATTCCTGTTCTGGTGATTTTGCTGACTACATATGTTTTATGCACGATGATGCAGATTTATCTATGTATTTGTCCCAGTTTTCTGACATAAATAGATTGAAAAATATGACAAGCAGGTTATACCAAGTGCAACATATTTGCTGGCTTTCTAATATCTCCTCCTACAGCTGATTCATCAACAGGGCCCGTGCCTTGCGGATGAATCAGGAATATGCTACCCAGGGGCAGAGACTGGCACAGTGTTCATATGATGCACCAGTAACAAATCTGCCCCATTATCTACATTTCTTTAGCAGCACATAACATGTGTTACAGATTGATAGGAGCAACATGGTGCCTTTCACTGTATAATAGTGATGAGCGAATAGTGAAATATTCGAATATTCGTACAAATATCTCCCGAATATACGATCCCATTAAAGTCAATGGGAACAAGTATTCAATTATTGAAAAACATCTATTCGACCACTTGGAGGTAAAAACCGGAAGCTGGGGGATTTGAACAATTATTGAATATTTATCGAATATTCGGCGAACTATTCGATAATATTCGATAGATCGAATACCTTACTATTCGATCGAATATCTATTTGATCGAACAGTATTCGCTCATCACTACTGTATAAGCAAAAAGGACTGGCAGTAAAGATGGAGAGAGAAATTCTCAGATTAAATAAAAATGTTGGTATGTTGCACAGGGTTTGAGATTTTGTATCTGCAAAAATTCTATGCGGAGTCATATGTTCATATATCTCAGCACCCAGATTTTCTCTATTTTTCCTAATTTACTAGGTTTTGTACTTGCTTGGCTGGGATACAGAAGGCCGTATGCCAGAAGTTTTAGTTTATATGAGAAACTCTTGTTATGTTGATGTTAACTCTACAGTCATAACCTTGCTACTGTATTATGGATTAAAATGTCTGTATAAACCTAAGCACAACCCATGTCTCTGGGTTAATGACCTACCCTGCGGTAACCTGTAGCCTGAGGCCTTGAAAAAAAAATAACTTCAGTTATCAGATATAAAGGAAAGATAAAGTTAGTTACTGTTATAGCTACAATATACCATGTGGGTTATACCATTGAGTAAAAAAAACATGGTTTATCTTGAAACCACAATTCAATGCACACATTGTTAGGCTAAGTACATACATAATTATTGGTTGTTATCATGATTATGTATTCTTAAGGTTTTGGGTTTTTTGTGCCATCATAATCTATAATAATAGGGCTAATTCCCTAATTCTGTTGTCTGGCTAATGCAGGGAGGCCCTTGTTGGTGAGGTGCAGTGGAAGAAACCAGACAACGCAATTGCTATTGTAGAAGATGAAAAAATAGTAAGTTTACTGAGGGCTGGCTGGAGATTTTACACAAGTTACACAATACAGTCCTGACACAGAGATGAATGGCTGACAGACTCAGATGGGTTACGTTCTAGTTTGTGTTAGAGTCCACTAAGTCACCTTTAACTAAGAGGCTTTTTAATGAATATCTAGGTCGAGCCGGAAGCCAATTCTGAACGGGTCCTAAAAGATACCAAGTGTCCTTCGAGAGAATTCTCCCTTGGTGGTAGTTTACATACTTAGGGATCTGAAATCGTTCACCATATTACACAGAACGATAGTCGTTAGTTACGATCATTACTACGATCGTTATTGCGATCATTACTGTGATCGTTTACTACTTCTGATCCCAGCAAAACAATGAAGAATGTGCTATTCCACTGAACGATTAGTGAAAAAATGTGGAACTCAAGCGAACAAATGTGGAATTACAGCGAACGATTAACAATAATTTTAGGTTCAGATCTAAATCAACTATCAACGACATATGATCGATCTTTCGATCGTTGCCTGCAATTACACAGAACGATTATCGTTTAAATTTGAACGATTTAACGATTTGAACGATTTAACGATCTTAGGTGGGGACACCTCCAATCACAACCTCTAGGCTCTTAACTACTGTATTCCTTTCTTCTTAATCAATCTTTTCTAATCATCTAAGTGAAGGACTCCCTGACCTATTTAATGACTACACAACCACGGTTGGGAGAAGTCCTCTGAATGACTCCAACTGAATCCCGACTGTGTAGGTGTATGTGACACAGATTGTTTCCAAATCAACAACCAAAGAAAAAGCCATGTCATACATACAAGGGTGGCACTTCCCGAAAAAATAGAGAAAGCTGCATGTAAATGTGAAAAGTATAGCAAATTTTATTTTATTGGTACACAAAGAGTCAAAAAGTGCACAACATACAAATTAAAAACACTTAAAACCACAACATACACAGGTCCATGTTAAATAGGCATGGAACCAGGACAAACTGACATGTGTCTGTATAATAAACCCCCTAAGGTAAGTAATACTGACTCACAACATAAAGTAATGTGGATGTGTCCTAATTAGAGCAGTAATGTCTCTGTAAGTGACTCTTTGTGTACCAATAAAATAAAATTTGCTATACTTTTCACATTTACATGCAGCTTTCTCTATTTTTTCAGGAAGTGCCACCCTTGTATGTATGACATGGCTTTTTCTTTGGTTGTTGATTTGTAGTAGTTTCTTCATGTCATGTTGGGTTGAGCACCCTGCCTTATAGACTTTAGTAGTGCCTTGCCTTCCTTGTTTGTTTTTGACACAGATTGTTTCCCCCATCTTTGGCTTATCAGATACATTAGTACAAAAGGAAATACTGGTACACAGTACAACAACATATCTATGGATCATTAGAAAACAATATACAACTAAAAGTCAGGTGTCATCCTAAGCCCAGCCATGAATTCCAGTATACTACAAATATGCATAGGTAGGATGGGACGTTCCAGCCAGCAGGTGGGCAGGACAGTGCACCAAGTACGCCCCCAGTGCACTGAATAAATTGCTATGGTAATGCATAAGCAGGCTTTTTATTATATTTAATATGGGTTGGCTTTGGAATTAATGATAGTATTTCTATCCTACTCTTGGTGGTCTAGAGTAGTTTAGTAGTTGACTATTAATACCTCTAGCAATCTAAGGTAAAGAAATTTTTTTATGTACATAATACATGATGGTTATCCCTGGTGAACAATGGTGCTTTAGTGGTTACCATTTAACCATTTGTAATAAAAAATAATGAGAACTATTAATAATATTATTATATTGTTTGGAATGGTTCATGGGGTTTTGATGGTCCAAGTGGTGGCAATATACTGTAACTATATACTGATCAGGTTCCATCTCCTCATGTCCTTATCTGTCTATACAACATTCTTTACTTACCCTTTTCTCAGCACAACCTCTTCCTTGCTCCCTCCTCAATCATAATGCAGCTTAAGGCTATGTTCACACTAAATATATATATTCATAAAACTACGGCCATTGTTGTCGAGTGCAACAACGGCAATGGTTATTACGAAAATATATGTAGTATTGCCCCCTATGGGATGCCGGCCGGAGTGTATACATATAGTAAATACTCCGGCCGGGATCT
The DNA here is from genome assembly GCF_027789765.1 of Dendropsophus ebraccatus. Taxonomy (NCBI): domain Eukaryota; kingdom Metazoa; phylum Chordata; class Amphibia; order Anura; family Hylidae; genus Dendropsophus; species Dendropsophus ebraccatus. The sequence goes on from NC_091462.1 coordinate 81,740,182, forward strand.
CTTGCGGCGCCGTGGGAAACTGACATGTCAGTTTTCTGCGACCGCTATTCAATAAATAGCAGCCGCAGAAAACCCTGTCAGTGCACACTAGGGAGGGAGCGGCTGCAAAGATCGTCAGTAGCAGCTGGGACGATTTTTTCAGAGACCGGCCATTCCCTAACCCAGTGGTCACCGAACAGCCAGGCTCATACGAGGTCTAAACATAGCCTAAGAAATACTTGCATGTCCTCTCCTTTGTCTCTCTGTACTGTTTCGTTTACGCACTAGGCATTAGAGAAATAATTTATCTCCTTCCTTCTCATGTATTTAAGTCCAAGAGAGTATGCAATGAACAGCCTGTGAGTAAAGAGATCCTATAGCACATATAGTGTGTAAGCTCATGCATGCGGGCAGGGACCTCACTCCTCATGTATAGATAATTATATGTATCTCTCTGTAATGTCTATTTTTTGTCTATGTATGTACCCCAGAATTGTAAAGTGTTGCGGAATCTGTTGGCGCTATATAAATAAAAATTATTATTATTATTATTATTATTATGTGGAATAGTGAACATGGCTAAATGTCCTGTAAAAAAGGCAAAAATGTAAGACTTGGGTACAGGTGACCTCTTAACCTCACTCCAAGTAACCCTCACACTTTACCATATGTTTGCCCCTGCATGGCTGCCCAGTCTGTGCAAAAGCCCTTTGTGGACCAAGTCTATGTACAGCAGGGGCATCAAACTCAAATTCACAGTGGGCCAAATTTAAAAGTTTGGACTGTGTGTGTGTGGCGTTCCTGGCACTGGTCAGGTACACTGTGATAAATTATATGATACATTTCTATGGCATGACAAACATAGTTTACGAAGGTAGAGGCCCACCTCCCATCTGCAATTAAAAGGGTTATCCAGAAGCTAAAAACTTTTGATATTGTGCTTCCCTTATGAGGAAAATAATAAGGAGCCTATTCTTACCACACTATGCCCGGTGTCCTCATGTGGCATCTCTTTGTCTCTGTTGACCGCTACCACTGACACTTCTGTGGTGAACACGTATCAACTAGGGATGGTCCGAGGTACATCCGAACCCGAACGCTCGGCACCAGATTCCTGTTGTCTGCCCGCTCCGTGGAGCGGGCGGATACAGCGGGAGGAACGCCTGGAAAACTGGGATACAGCCTATGGCTATGGCTGTATCCCAATTTTCCAGGCGGTCCTCCCGCTGGATCCGCCCGCTGCACGGAGCAGGCAGACAGCGGGAATCATTACCGAGGGTTCGTACGAACCCGAACCAAACTTGGTTCGGACCATCCCTAGTATCAACAGTGACAGCTCACTCAGGCAATCACTGGCCACATGGCTGTCCCAACATCTGCAATGAATCCCCTCTGCCCTCCCCACATCTGCTATCCCAAATGTCTTCACATGGTGAGGTCACACAGTACAGAAGTAAACTGATCCCCTTTACGTACTTGCGTAATTGATTTAAAAATAAGATAATGACGTTGACTGCTGTGCTGCTCCAACACGGTGTGCTTCTGTTAGGCAACACTGATGCAACGTAGATGGCATTGTTGCAGGCCATATCCTAGCACTGTAACTATATACGGCATTGTGTCATTACGCTTGGGGGAGGTGCTTCAATCTGACAGGCAGATGATGTCAAGCTGTGGATGGCTAAAGTGGGGATATGTTACAGCATCGTAGCCAGCAATGCATCCTGTGGTGGGGGGGGGGGGTCATAGGGGGCAGTGTCATTGGGGGCACTGATGTGTGATGTGTCATCTCTATTCATCAATGCTGAGTCCATGGATTGCGGCGCCCCGAGCTGTCTGCGCCCCCGTGCATCATTCCCTCACTCCCTGTGCCAGGCATGTTCTAGGCCACAGGTCCGAAACTGCCTGCGGCCTAGAAGTTAGGACATTACAACAGAATATAATATGGCCGGTCTGGAACACCATCCATATTATAATCTGTTGCGATGTCCTATCAGCGGGCCAGAACTTGGAAATGAATTGATATCCACAGCGGGCCAAACAAAAATTGTGGCCAGAGTTTGACATGCCTGATTTACAGCCTATCACATTTTTTATATTTGGAGGGATGGACAGTAACGTTAATATAATATTATATTCTTCAATACATTCTCACACAAATATATACTGTATATTGTATTACATTTTAACCTAAAGATGACTTAAGGTTAAATTATAACATCAAAATTGTGTTAGGAGTCTACATGAAAAATCTGAATACACTCTGCATGCAGCATGATCTCTCTTGCCTGAAATTTGTGCTAGTTTATAAAATCACATCTGGCAGAGAAAAATTCAATTACATGGCTATAAAACAACTAATGAAAGGAAAGAAATCAATTTTGTATAACAAAGGGCAATTCTAAAAGTTGAAGTTGATGAAAAAGCTTATATAAGTGAGAATGCTCTTTCATTTATTTTAAATAAAAAAGACACAATGGTACAGTGACGGTAGTTGGATCTTATATGTTAGGGAAAAGAGGAAAGCTTTCCGAGCGGAAAAAGGTATTGTAATAAGCAGTGAGCGCCATCTAGTGATGAAATTACATTTAGCAGCAGTTTCAATTGTTTTACAAAAGGTTTGTCAGCTATGTGCTGTCAGCAGTGCCTGGAAAAAGTATATACAGTAGTTACTAAATAATACCTGTATACATGGCACAAATATTATTACCATGCTATTAACTAACAAATCCTGAGTGATGACTAATTCCCCTATGCTGTTACTGAAAAAAAAATCCAGTGGACCAAGATCACCTCTACCAATAACACCATCCTCATCTTTTCCCACAATGGTGATAATTACCCCTTTGTACCCCCCCCCATTAGGTAGGTGGGTAGGTTCCCCAATAAGTAGACAGGTGCCCCCAAGAGGTAGACATATGTCCCAGTAAACACATAAGTGTACCCATTAGTCCCCAGTAGGTAGATAAGTGTGCAAGTAGGTAGATACCCCCATATACACCTTAAAAACAAATATGTGCCTCCCCCTGTAGGTAGACAGGTGGTCCCCCATGAAGAAACATGTGTGTCCCCCTGTAGGTAGACATGTACACCTCTGTATAAGTACTACCCATAGGTGCATCTTTGTAGATAAATAAATGCCCCCATAGGTGTGACACCTGGAGTCGTGGATCCACTGAACTGTCACTAGTGATGGCACTAACCTCACCAGGAAGCGGAGTCTAAGGGGCCGCTGGTTTTCACCAGAGCCCGTCGCAAGGCGGGATGGACTTGCTGCAGCAGGCGACCCCTAGGTCGCTACCCCTGGCTTGGTTGCTAGTGACGGCAGGCGAGGCGTGGCAGGAGCAGTAGGCAGGCAGAGGTTTTTAGGCGTAATTGCAGGAGGCAGACAGTACTCAGGAACAACAGGAAGGCAGCGGACAGGGACTAGGGACCGGGTAGCGAACAGGAACAAGGACTGAGGTCAGAAACAACAGGGAGCTGGGCCAAACGCTATGGGAAGCATGTAGAGGCTTCAACACCTGGGGTGGGGCAGGGCTGGAATTTATAGGAGAGTCTGTGGGCAGCAACCAATTAGGGGCGGACTGCCCCTTTAACTCTGAGACAGCCGGTGCGCGCGCGCCCTAGGAGGCGGGGCCGCGCGTGCCGGCCAGCACAGCGACGAACAGGAGCGGGGCGAGGTGAGGTGCCCCCAGGGGCCGAAGTGGCAGCAGTGACGGGTCCCTGCATGTGGACACCGGCGGCTGCAGGACAGGGTGAGGGGGTGTGGCGGCGGTCCGGAGCACGGGACGCCGCCGCAGCCCTGACAATAGGTAGATAAGTGCCCCAATTTAGACAGACAGACACCCCAGTATGAGTAGGTAAGTGACCCCTATAGGTAGACAGTTGATAAATAAAAGTCCTCCATATGTAGCTAAAGGCCCCCATATACTGTATGCAGACTGCTACCCCTTTGTGATTAATTAAGTGTTAAGTAGACATGTGCCCCCATGTAGACAGGCGTCCCTAACCGAAAAAGAAAGAAATAAACACATCTGCACCAATCCATCAAAGGACATTTTGGGAAGCAGATCTGAAATAGATCTTTCAATCTGAGAAGGATATTGGAAAGTATTTGTCAGCATGTGAAAACCACTTTGAGCCTGATCCATTTATGCAACACTCTATTCGTTAAACAGCTGAATAACTGCTTATGCTGAGTGTATTAAGTGTAATGCTGGGTGTATTAAGTGGTCTGCGCTGTAGCTTCAGACAAATCTATATGCTTTTCTGTTGTTCATTGAAATAAATTTTGGTTGCAACTGATAAAACAAAATCCAAATTAATTCAATCTTCTGTGTTTGTTCTTCCTATACATTACAGTGTTATCTCTGCAGGTGGATAATAAACAGCTTAGCTGTTAGAAATGGTACATAGTTATTCATGAATTTAGGCCTTATTTGTCTTTTCTACAGACACAGCATTAAAAGTGACATACCGCACTGTGGAAAGGTTTAAGGCAGCCATGGAAAATATACTGCAAAGTAAGAATGCTTTCAACAATAGAATTGTTAATTGTTCATTTTTTAATCAGTTAAAGGGGCTGGCCACTAAATTGCTCAGTGTACAGTAATAAACTCCAGCATGCTCAAGTCGGATCGTTCAGCATTCAAATACCGGTGGCTGAAGAATTTGGATGTGGACGTGATTTATAGAAAACATACATTGTATTTGAATGAATGGAATCCCATCCTTCTGCACAAAAAACTGACAAGTCAGTTTTCTGCAGCCGCTATTCATTGTATAGCGGCCGCACAGACATGTCAGTTCACACAATGGAGTGTGCGGCTCCGGCCGCACGCTCCATTGTGTGCAACAGTTAATTGCGATGCAGGCGCACATAGGTGCACCCGCATCCAAATACAACAGAAGTGAAGATCATCCAGCTGGTGCTACAGTACTGGCCAGGATGATCTTCCCTGACACCGGATGTTCTGTTACACCGCCGCGTCACAGAACGGCTGGTCTCATACGCCACGTGAACGTGGCCTATAGCTGTATCCATGCTTTCCAGAACGGACAGAGCAGTACGGAGCCAAGGAGGTGAGTGCAGGCTATATTGTTTTTAATTACCCCCTCCCTAACCATGTAACTAAAAACTCCCCTGCCCAGACAACCATTTTAACAGGTTTTCACTAACTAGTAGCAAAATAGATGGAACCAACCAGAAATTGGCTATTTGACTACAACCAACGCATAGCAACCTTATGACTAACTTTCCTGTAAGTCCACTATGCTGAAATGATTAAGACACCTTTGATATTTTGAATGTGTGATAATAAAACTCTTATCTACTTTAAAGGGCCTTTCTGTTTCGGAGAACAAACTAGTAGGACATAAAAAAGTAACTCTTTTTAGAATTCCCCACCCAGGCTCTGCCATTTTTAGAGTGAATCCCTTTCCCTTTCCTTCTGTAATAACTACACCTGTTCGGACATTGGCGCAGTCCTCGGGGAGTAAGGTACCACCGAGAATCCGCTTTTGGCCATGAATTGTGTTTATTCTGTGTTTTCATTCTGAGCTGTGTCTGAACTGTGTCTTACTCCTTCTGTTCTGCTAATTGTTTTCCCTTCTCAACCCCTGTCTGTTCTGCTATGTTTTCTCTGGTCATGCAATGGTTAACCTGGTCTTGCCTCAATGATTGACAGCTGGTTCCTCCAATCGCCTTCTGGACAGGGTTGCTTGTTACTTGACTACGCCTTTGGATCCGATTTTGTACTTTTGCTACCCGACATTACTGACCTGGTTTGTCCACTTTTGTTTAGTCTTTTGTTTCACATATTCAGGCCAGATAGGGCGGCTAGTGGGCAGGGTTGAGTTTGGGGTCCACTGTCCTTGTCTCTCATGCATCCCTCTGTGACCTGAGTCGTGACAACCACAGTCTTTTTATGGGAAGGTTTATGCATCCTTAGATTTCACTACACAATTCCCTTATATGAATACTGTAGATTTATGGCTAAAACAAATGAATATATCTATATTATTTATGTGCCATGCTCCAGTCTGATTTAATAAACTCTTTGGAGGTTCTCCTCTAGCAACCAGCTATGACATGGTGGCAAAGTCTCTATTCTGGAAAGTTTACATAAATAAATCATTCTCTATCTTTCCAAAGAGATTATGTAATTTCACTTTCAAATTGCTTTGAAAGATCAAAGAGGACATTTATCAAAGGTTTACTTGGGTTGTTGGATTTGTTTTATGAGTGAAATATTTTAGCTTGGTATCTTTAAAAATACTGATCTGAAAAAATTGATTCAGCAAATGTATACCTAAATTTTTACCTGCCTAAATCAGTACTACGAGTGCATATGAGAAAAGTCTTACGGTATTGGGATACCTGTGGGCAGGCTGGGCAATGTGGCACCACAGGAGTGATGATGAGGGTCATGAGGGATCACAAGATAATGCTTAATCTTTTAGGATGGTAGCAGGTTGGTGAAGGTACAGAAGGATTTAGACAACACATGGTATCTTACCCGTCACCCTGACCCAATCACAACCACATACATTTGTGCTCAAAAGTTTCCATACCTGATTAACTTATGTAACCTCATAATAAAATTTTCACAGCCATCATTTCTCTTATTTAGAATAAGATTATTTACAGTTTTGCTCAAATTTTAGGCTCTTTATTTTATCAGAGGGTAAAGCTGCCCATTCTCCTTGGCAAAAAGCCTCTAGTTCCTGTAAATTCCTAGGCGGTCTTGCATGAAATGCGCACTTGGGATCTCCTCTAGAGAGGTGTCAACAAGGCTCATGATGAAAGGAACACTATTCCTAATGTAAAGCACGGAGGTGGATCGCTGATCTTTTGGGAATGCATACAAAGGCACAGGAAACTTGGTCAAAATTGAAGGAAAGATGAATGCAGCAAATACTGGAGAAGCTGCGCATGGGATGTACATGGACGTTAAAACATAACAATGATCCAAAACACAAGGCCAAGTCAGCCTGTCATTGGCTACAGCAGAACAAGGCGAAGGTTCTGGAGTGGCCATCTGAGTTTTTTGGGGCAGGATAGCTTCAGCCAATAGGAAGGAAGACTTCACCATAGTGATGGCATAGATAACCTGTCCATGTCATTGGACACCACTTATCCAATCAGATTTTCTGGAAAGATAAAGAAACTGGGGAAAGCCCTGAAAACAAGAAAAACTAAGCCAACAGAATATGACCCCCACAGGCGAAACCATTTTCAACAAGTATATACAAATTGGTATATTAAACATAGAAACAGAACAACATAAATATATATGAATAATAACTGAGGAGGGGGATGGGAGGACGCCATAAGGGGCCAACACTATCGCTCATTGGCCCCAATAAGGATTTTACTTCGTTTCACAGCGCTATATATTGGTGTTGGCGCCTCCAGCAGCTAAAGATGGCTGATATAGAGGAAGTGATTGTCCATGTACCAGGTAATAATTATTATATCATAAAGGGGGAGGGGAAGTCTAAGAGCTAGATTCTGAATGGTGGCCATACACTTGTATTATTGAGAGTTGTATAGCTGTCATTTACATCATATACAGTTATTTTTGAAATTGGACAATGGAGGGTCCCTACTTTCACCATTTTAATCTGTTAGTAGAATACTGGGTGCTGTTTACGGTGGCCTGTATTCTGTCTATGGAGCTGCAGGTAAAGCTTATCATAGCACATGCGGATTCTGATGTCTTTCCCTTTTACATTGCAGATGTTACAGGGATTATTATTATACCAGAGAACAAACCAAATGAGGAGGCAGACACCATTCACAGGGAAGAAATCCCTCAACATATAGACATCACCACAGTCCTGAAAAGGACAACAGAGAACTATACTAAAAAAAAGTCAAGTTGTTGATGCTTATAGAACTCAGGACTCAGGACCCTGTGCCCATAACCTTCCACGAAAAAAAGAACAAAATATTAAGAAAGAAAGGACTCTGAAGATTCCGCTCCTGACTGAAAATGAGGAAAGAGACGCCTAGTAACAGGAGTGAAATACAAAGACAAAGGGAAGAAAAAACCAAGCAAGTCAGTCTGTGGCTAAACAGAAGGAGAGAGAGGATCAGAAAACAACAGGAGAAAAGCACAAGAAGAGGTCCTGGCTATGCTGCTGAGGAGACCTGGATACCAGCCATGGACTTATCCTATTCCTGATACATGTAGATACCAGCAAATAAATCCCATACATGTAAATCTTGATGACTTCTTGCCATTTCTTTTCCTATCACACCCTTTGGGTGAGATCACTGTGATTCCTGCATTTATTACCGTTGTACTATTCTCTTGAGCGATCGGCACATGTCCTCTGCTACCATATTAAATAGGGCATCAATGATCCTATTTGTCTGCTAGAGGTTATGCCCAGCATGTATCCCCTGAGGGAACCATCACTACTGCTGATGAAAACACGTAGGGAGCCAGCAACGGACTGGGGTAATTTAGGCCCCCCCAGGGAATTTGATTCTAGTGGCGCACCCTGCATAAACCACATATAATGTGAAGAGCGATGCCATCTCATAGCTAGACACCACCAGCGTCGGACTGGGCCGCTGGAGGATACTCCAGTGGGCCCCCTGCCTCCTGCACACTTGGTGGCTGGACCCCCAGACAGTGATACAGCTGTTGTCATCACCTGACTGGGCCCCAGCTTCGGACTTTGCCACGGGAGAATCCCTCAACTCTGCTGGCCTGCCGCTGCATCAATGCTGGCAAGCCAGGTAAGTCAGATGACAGCTTTAAAGGTCTGACTCCCAGGATCGGGCCGACCCACGTCTCCTCTTTGGAACTGTATGCGCTTGCGCTCCTGATGAGCGCTTACAGTTCCTCCTGGGCAAACACTGACACAGCAAGAAGCAGAAAACATTGGCTCCCCGCTGTGTCAATCATTCTACTGGAGGGGAGCTACATTTCTGGGTGGACGGTAAATACCAGCTACCTACATGGGGGATACAACCTACTGAGGAGGGTTACTGCTAGTGGGGGTTACCTACAGGGCATGGCTACATGAGGGATACTCCTTATTGGGGGCCACAGAGATGTCTAAGTACTATATGGTTGCACAGAGGACGGCTAACTACTATATGGGCACAGGAAAGGCCTAACTAATATATGGAGGCAAAGAGGGGTCTGACTACGATATGGGGTTGCAATGAAGGCCTAACTACTATATAGATGCAATGTGGTAGAAGATGGAACTCTGCAGGTCTGGTGGTGCTCGTGGTATGAAAAATCCTAGGACAGTAGAAAGATGAATCCTGACACACACCAAATAGTGAAATGCTTACTTTATTAGTGCAATACAAGCAGGAGGCCGTGTTTTGGCTCAGTAGCCTTCATCAGCTTTAGCTTCATCAGCTGATCAAGGCTACTGACCCGAAACACGTCCTCCTGCTTGTATTGCACCAATAAAGTAAGCATTTCACTATTTGGTGTGTGCCAGGATTCATCTTTCTAACTACTATATAAAGGCACAGAGGGGCCTGATCACTATATGCGGGAATATAGGGGTCCTAACTTTTGCATGGAGGCACAGAAGGGGCTTTTCTACTATATAAGGGCACAGATAGGGGGCACTTTTGAGAGCAAAGGGGGACCCTAAACTCAACCCAACATACAGGAACAACATCCTTACAATAGGAAGAAGTAATTTTGAACAGTAGAACAAAGTAATAAGATAACTAAACAGATTCTCTGTCGTTGTGGAAGAGTACCACTTTTTACACTATCATGTCTGCAAGCACATAATTATTCATATATGAGTCGTACTTACTGTTCACTCATCTCTAATCATCACGTAAGTCACCCCCTATGCATAAAACTTTGCCTCTGCTACCCCCTCTTTTATGTTTGTGGTAGATAATGTGTGTGGTACCAGTGACTGTGTTTTTTTCTGCACCTCTAGTTATTATTGGTGAATTTGCATGGGGTGAGCGTGTCACAGCAGAGAGCAGCCAGTAGTGGAGAAGCACATGCCAAGCTAGACCTCCGCACAGACATAGAAAGAGCCTGTGTACAGTGAGTAAGACTGGCCGTGCTGCTGGTCACCTGTATCTCTCCTCGCACATTATAAAACATGAGTGCACCTCCAGTTGTATAGGAAAAATATTATAGAACTTTCTTTATAATTTAATTGGCCTATACTTAATCTAAACAGTAGCATGGATGCTGAATTATAAGACAGTGCATCCCGCTCTGCCTTTAAGGGTCCGATGTCAGAAAATTATAAATGGCACATGATTAAAAGCAAATCGTCTCATAAAAATCTAAAGAAGGGTATATTCACACGGGCGGGCTCGCAGCGAGATTCTCGCTGCGAGCCCGGCAGGTCCTGTCAGTTCCCATAAACTACATACTTGCTGCGGTCTAAACGACCGCAGCGAGTATGTAATTATACCGCGCTTAACCCCTTCTACTCCCGCCGGCTGTAAGCAGCATACATTACCTGTCCTCGCTGCACGGGTCCGGCGTCCTGCTCTCCCGCCCGGCCAATCAGTGGCTACGGCTGGGCAACACACTAATTGGCCGGACGGGAGAGCAGGACGCCGGACCCGTGCAGCGAGGACAGGTAATGTATGCTGCTTACAGCCGGCGGGAGTAGAAGGGGTTAAGCGCGGTATAATTACATACTCGCTGCGGTCGTTTAGACCGCAGCAAGTATGTAGTTTATGGGAACTGACAGGACCTGCCGGGCTCGCAGCGAGAATCTCGCTGCGAGCCCGCCCGTGTGAATATACCCGAAAACAACATTATTACTATATACTTGGAGGTTCACCTCTGCAAATCCTAAATGTGCACATTTATGACTTGATGAATGTAAAATCAACCAACAAAACACAGTAATCACTGAACTCAAAGAGAACAGCGAAAAAAATTCCAATGAAGTACTCAATCAAGAGTCTCCACTGATGCCCCCCAAAATTTACATATGCAAAACAAGAGTCCGTGGAGCCTCAGTTACGAGTCTCAAAACACGGGATAGCCAGATATCTCTAGCCTGTTGCCAACGGGGTGCCTCCATGATGGGGAGAACACCACACCACCCTGATAAATAACCCCTTAAGTCCCACTCGGTTGCGAGTATTGGAACATAGACAGGGAAACAACAGGGTGGCCCCTTTTGTCAATGTCTAACTCAAGGTGCGAGTATTGCGATCATGACAAGGGCTTGCAAAGGCAGGCTTCCACCCACAGACAGCCGTTTCGGGGTTTTTGCCCCTCGTCAGTGTGGGATAGGATTCGATTTGAATCCTATCCCACACTGACGAGGGGCAAAAACCCCGAAACGGCTGTCTGTGGGTGGAAGCCTGCCTTTGCAAGCCCGTGCCTGGCTATCCCGTGTTTTGAGACTCGTAACTGAGGCTCCACGGACTCTTGTTTTGTTGATGAATGTAAGCACAATTTATTACACAACTGTGGTGGTCGTGCATTATTTCCGTATGATTGGCCACAAGATTTATTTCCTCTGAAGGGCCCCAGGTTCGCCAGCCCGATCCTGATTGTAATATACAATGTAAGGCTATGTTCACACAACGTATATTTTCATAAAAGTACAGCCGTTGTCGAAATCGGCAACAAAGGCCATACCTTTTGCGAAAAGATACGTTGCCTATTCTGCTATCGGATCTCGGGTGGAGCGTATACACATAGTATATGCTCCGGCCGGGATCTCTTGCGGCGCCGCAAATAACTGACATGTCAGTTTTCTGCGGCCGCTATTCAGTAAATAGCAGAATCCCATGTCAGTTCACACTGTGGAGTGAGCAAATCCACCGCTCGCCCCATAGTGTGCAGTGGAGTGTTCTGATGCGGGTGCGCACGGATGCGCCTGCATTAGAAGAATGTGGCCGAAAAGAAAATCTGGACGGTACTGCAGTACCAGCTGGGATGACTTTTTCAGAGACCGGCCGTTCTGTGATCCGGCCGGGTCACAAAATGGCCGGTCTCTTACTCTGTATGAACATGGCCTTATACTGGGTCCAACAAAAAGAAAGGCTTGCTAGAAAACCATAAAAAAATGCCCTTTTTTTTCTATACTGCTTCCTGCATTCTTTGGGTCCTTTTACAGTGCCCGATAAACGAGTGCCAATCAGTGACATCACCACTTACTTCAAGTGCCTTTACAAGATACAATTATTTGCGAGGCCAGGCTGCACAATTGTGCGGCCATTGAAAGGGTTGGGGAAATGGGTCCCACCTGTGCCGATGAACGGCTGAGCGGGCCTGCAACATCACGTGTCAATACCCAGAAGCTGCTGCACATCGTGGACTGGAGCAGAGGAATGTGAGCATCAGCTCAGGAGCCAGGAATGTAAGTGGATATTTTTTTTTTTACCCACCCCTTACTCGGCCATTCTGAAAAAAGGGTCCTGGCCGAATAACCCCTTTAAGTAAACAATGATTTTACCAACTGCAAAAAAAATCAGATCAGCCGAGGTAAGCTAAAAACTTAAAAGCTAAAAGACTGAAAGGAATTCCTGCAAAAAAAACCAACTTCTTGCTATAGATACAACTAGGAGCAGCCTAGCGACATACAGCTTTGTACAGTTTACATTTCCTGCTAAGTACAAGATGTATAAGTCCATGTGATGGCTACATATATCATTTACAAATTCAGAAAAACACAGCTCAAGGATAGAAAAAAAATATAGAATTTAGACCAAAAATAAAATGGTGGAAATGATATAAAAGATGGATCCGTTATTGAAAGGACTTTATTACAATCGGCCATCGTCAAACATACATACGGTCTGCTGCGACGCAGCGCAGGCTTTGAAGCGGCACAAGATAAATAACAACATTTACACAGTACCATATACCACATGTACCACACGCTACACTACCATTCCAGCATACATTATACAGACAGTAATGGGGAAAGGGGGTGGGAAAGAAGGGGTAGGGAGGGGAAATCACAGGCCCAAAGCTTTATTTAAAGACAAAAACACAGGAGGGAAGGGGGAAGGAGAGGGGTATCAATCCTCTTTTTCCTCATCTGGTCTGTCCATAATGGAATAGTCTCTGAGCAGGTTGTGGACCAGCCAGCAGCAGTTCAAGATGGACATTTCCTCCCTGTTAATGATCCTTGCCAGCCATAGAGCATCCCTAAAACAGTTAATAAGGATTCATCTTTCTAACTACTATTTAGAGGCACAGAGGGGCCTCATCTAAAAAATTCCTAGGGAACAGACCAGGGGCGTAGCTAGGGGTTCAGCCTAGGGGGGGCGAGCAAGTCTGAGTGGGCCCCCAACCGATTATGTTACCCAAAGGGAACCTCGCTTGACAACAATGCTTTCTAAATAATAAAGGGTATATTCTGCTCCATTACTCATAGTGAATTAAGAGCAGTGTTAGAGGCTTCTACATTTACATATATAGACACATAAAATGAAACAGTGACTTACAAGGGGTGTCTTCTCATCGGAGTCGCTCACTATCCCAATGTCATGGATGTATGGGCAGTATAACAGGTTCACCTGAGATCTGTAGTTAAAACTGTAAAAAAAAGTTAAATCCATTATGCAAAGACTATTATTTTCCCTATACACTGACTGACCCATATACCATAGAGGTAGATAATTTGCATTCTGCCTAAGACAGGTGCATCACTCACAGGGAGGTACCGCAGGCTCAATCACTAGCTAACTCGGGCAGCCACTACAGGCTGCTGCACCCTGCTCTCTGTGATCCGAATCACAGCTTTCTGATTTAAACATACTTGTCCCTTATCCTGTAAGAGACTGGGGTGGAGGGGTCGGACCTCTGCCCCCATTCCCCCAGGATCTCCAGATCAGCCCCCAGCTCCTCTATGAAGCTGCCAGAGAGAACTGGGCCAAATAGGGTTAAATCAGAAAACCACTGTTTTCCACATGTCCAGCTCCCCCTGGTTTCCACATGTCCAGCTCCCCCTGGTTTCCACATGTCCAGCTCCCCCTGGTTTCCACATGTCCAGCTCCCCCTGGTTTCCACATGTCCAGCTCCCCCTGGTTTCCACATGTCCAGCTCCCCCTGGTTTCCACATGTCCAGCTCCCCCTGTTTACCACCTCCCCCTGTTTCTACATGTCCAGCTCCCCCTGGTTTCCACATGTCCAGCTCCCCCTGTTTCCACATGTCCAGCTCCCCCTGTTTCCACATGTCCAGCTCCCCCTGTTTCTACATGTCCAGCTCCCCCTGTTTCTACATGTCCAGCTCCCCCTGTTTCTACATGTCCAGCTCCCCCTGTTTCCACATGTCCAGCTCCCCCTGTTTCCACATGTCCAGATCCCCCTGTTTCCACATGTCCAGCTCCCCCTGTTTCCACATGTCCAGCTCCCCCTGTTTCCACATGTCCAGCTCCCCCTGTTTCCACATGTCCAGCTCCCCCTGGTTTCCACATGTCCAGCTCCCCCTGTTTACCAGCTCCCTCTGTTTCCACATTTCCAGCTCCCCCTGTTTCCACATGTCCAGCTCCCCCTGTTTCCACATGTCCAGCTCCCCCTGTTTCTACATGTCCAGCTCCCCCTGTTTCTACATGTCCAGCTCCCCCTGTTTCTACATGTCCAGCTCCCCTTGTTTCCACATGTCCAGCTCCCCCTGTTTCCACATGTCCAGCTCCCCCTGTTTCCACATGTCCAGCTCCCCCTGTTTCCACATGTCCAGCTCCCCCTGCGTCCACATGTCCAGCTCCCCCTGCGTCCACATGTCCAGCTCCCCCTGTGTCCACATGTCCAGCTCCCCCTGCGTCCACATGTCCAGCTCCCCCTGTTTCCACATGTCCAGCTCCCCCTGTTTCCACATGTCCAGCTCCCCCTGTTTCTACATGTCCAGCTCCCCCTGTGTCCACATGTCCAGCTCCCCCTGTTTACCAGCTCCCCCTGTGTCCACATGTCCAGCTCCCCCTGTTTACCAGCTCCCCCTGTGTCCACATGTCCAGCTCCCCCTGTTTCTACATGTCCAGCTCCCCGTTTCTACATGTCCAGCTCCCCCTGTGTCCACATGTCCAGCTCCCCCTGTTTACCAGCTCCCCCTGTGTCCACATGTCCAGCTCCCCCTGTTTCTACATGTCCAGCTCCCCGTTTCTACATGTCCAGCTCCCCCTCTTTACCAGCTCCCCGTGTCCACATGTCCAGCTCCCCCTATGTCCACATGTCCAGCTCCCCCTGTTTCCACATGTCCAGCTCCCCCTGCGTCCACATGTCCAGCTCCCCCTGCGTCCACATGTCCAGCTCCCCCTGCGTCCACATGTCCAGCTCCCCCTGCGCCCACATGTCCAGCTCCCCCCGTTTCTACATGTCCAGCTCCCCCTATGTCCACATGTCCAGCTCCCCGTTTCCACATGTCCAGCTCCCCCTGTTTCCACATGTCCAGCTCCCCCTGTTTCCACATGTCCAGCTCCCCCTGCGTCCACATGTCCAGCTCCCCCTGCGTCCACATGTCCAGCTCCCCCTGCGTCCACATGTCCAGCTGCCCCCCCCGTGTCCACATGTCCAGCTCCCCCCCCCCCTGTGTCCACATGTCCAGCTCCCCCCCCCCCCTGTGTCCACATGTCCAGCTCCCCCCCCCTGTGTCCACATGTCCAGCTCCCCCCCCCTGTGTCCACATGTCCAGCTCCCCCCCCCTGTGTCCACACGTCCAGCTCCCCCCCCCCTGTGTCCACATGTCCCGCTCCCCCCCCCCTGTGTCCACATGTCCAGCTCCCCCCCCCTGTGTCCACATGTCCAGCTCCCCCCCCCCGGTGTCCACATGTCCAGCTCCCCCCCCCCTGTGTCCACATGTCCAGCTCCCCCCCCCCTGTGTCCACATGTCCAGCTCCCCCCCCCCTGTGTCCACATGTCCAGCTCCCCCCCCCCTGTGTCCACATGTCCAGCTCCCCCCCCCCTGTGTCCACATGTCCAGCTCCCCCCCCCCTGTGTCCATCCACATGTCCAGCTCCCCCCCCCTGTGTCCATCCACATGTCCAGCTCCCCCCCCCCTGTGTCCATCCACATGTCCAGCTCCCCCCCCCTGTGTCCATCCACATGTCCAGATGTCCAGCTTCCCCCGCTTACCAGCTGGGTTGTCTGTGTGCTGCTGCTGCTGCTGCAGCAGTCCGGCACTGACCTTGTGCGCGCGCGCGGGAGACGGAACAGCGCGGCGCCAGAGATGATTGGCAGGTGGGCGGGCCAGGGCGGCGCACGCACCAGCAGCGGTGCGCTGAGGCCGTACGCACCAGATTAAGATGGCGGCGGCCGGGGGAGCTGCGGCAGCATGCCGGGCGGCGGGCGGCGTAAAAAAATCAATAGCGATCTGGGTGGGCCCCTGCCAGAGTGGGCCCGGGGGCGGCCGCCCCCCCTGCCCCCCATCAAATTTCGCTACTGGAACAGACCATACAGTACTGCACAGTAAGACAGCTTGTTCTTAGGCACGGTGTCTCTGAGTTAAAATTCCAGGGTGTCCAACAGGCCCTGAGCAAATGGGCACTGCCAAAAGATGTGCAAAGATGTTTTCTCTGTGAAGGGCAGTATCTCAATCTGCACAGGTCTCGGGCATGCAGGAATGACCTGGAGAGCAGAGCCTCCCTGACAGCCATCCATGACAAGTTCTTGTGCTCGCTGGTCAGTTTAGCCGTAGCCACATTAGTCCACACAGTCTCTGAAGCGGCCTCAGTGAGCCCTGGAATGAGCTTCAATGAGTCCTGTGTTCTAATGAGCTTGTGGATAGTCTCGGGCTTAGTTCCCCTTTAAGCTAGATTTTAATAAAAACTCAGGGGGAGATTTATTAATTACCTTCTAGGTTTTATGACTTTATCCCATTTCAGGATGTGGAAGCTGGATTTCTGCTAAAGAGACCATGCTGCTTCCAAAGTAGCAGCTGGCCAGGCTAGCCAAATAACTATGGTTCCAGGCACTAAGACATGTTTAGGCTATGTTCACACTGCGCACGATTCCGTTCGCAGTTCTTACGCCGCCGTACATGTGCGGCTGAAACTACGGGCGAGGGAAAATCGGCATGCGGCCGGATGCGTACGCACTGCGAACATACGCCCGTAGTACAGTTATGCTTCCCTAGCTTGTTTTGAAGTGAAAAATCAAGTTCAATTTGACTGAAATAAGTACTCCGAACAGGACCGCATGGAAATCCACGGCCGTGAGTTCGAACATTTCCGTCCTCAAACAATAGTCTTGTTCATTTTTCACGGCGGCGTATACGATCCGGTCGTAAGTCCATATATAGTGTGAACTGTGCGGCCATATATCGTATACTTTCAACGCATCAACCTCAAAACTACGTGTGTATATTCGCAGTTCGCACTATGCGCGGAAATATACGTAGTGTGAACATAGCCTTAAGCGGTCTAATAGAGGAGCCTTCATAGGTTATACACATCCAGAGCCAAGAACAAGCAGATAAGTCCTGGCAGGCGACACAGTTGTTGGTCCATGTCAAGCACAGGAGGGTCAGTGTATACACAAGGCTCAGACAGAGGCAACATCAGGAGAACAAGTTAATAGAGCAGGAACCATACACCTTAGTTATGGTTAAACCACACTATTGCACAGGCACAGATGAGAGGGTGGTGCTTAAATAAGTAGTTCCAAATGGGGAAAGGTAGATGACATATTAGTCATTTAAAGGAAAAGTCCGAACACAAGCATTTTATATCAAACAGCAGGGGCACGGGGGGAACATAATAAACAATGCTAACTTACCTCTCCCCATGCCTCTCCAGCAATGGGGATCGGGGCACCACCAGGCTCCGGGACCTTCTGCTCAGCTGACGTCACGACCCGGCTGATTGACAGCCTGCTCAGCCAATCAAGGATTGGGGCGGGATGCCATTGCAGTCAATGATTGGCTGAGTGGGCTGTCGATCAGCCGGGACTGGCATTTTCCCTGGATTCGCGACGTAATGACAACTCGGGGAAAATGCCTTCCGGCGGGGGTTCCGGAGGTCAGTCAGGTGGCGCATCGTGGGTGCGGTAAGAGGTAAGAAATCTGGTAATAATGGTCATTTTCTCCCCTGCCCGCCTGACAAAAATTTGGTATGGCCGGACTTCCCCTTTAAATTGCAGAAGGATTATGCTTGCTTCCTTCTGGCCAGATAAGGAATTGCAGCCACAATGAAGAAAGAAGGAGAAGAGGACAGGAGAAGAAAGCCTGGGCCTGGCACTGTTGAGTTGGTGGAGCAGTAGCAGAGACCTAGAGGCGGTGAGCCAATCATAGCAGCTACTTTATACACTATAATTTAGTGGTAGTCCTGCCCCATTGTCATTTGACAATACATTATAATATTAGCACACAAAGGTACAAAAAACCTAGATAGCTACAAATATACAGCAGCTTTGATGCTAAGGTTCTGAGGTAAGGTACTGAGAAAGACCTGACTCTAATGTAGCCTAACTTGTATCTCACATTTTACAAAAATAAAATAAAGGGGAAGTGATTTGGTTAACTAAAATGTCTACCTAGTAGATGACAATTGTCAGAGGGACATTTTCCAGTTACTCTCCTGACACTTACTTCAGTAAATCCAATTTGTATTTCGAGGACACATTTACTGCTTACACCATCCTGTTGCTAAATTAGAAAATGGTATGAAAAAGTCAGCGGAGAGAACTGGAGAGCGCCTTCTCTATGTTGTCATCGCCATGGAAACCACTTCCATCTGTTCAGCTTCCCTGTCTCAATTTGTCTTTTAAGTATCACAAAAGCACCATAATTCTATAATAGAAGAATATTAAAACAAAATTGGCATCCCACACCCAGTGATTTAGTGATCCGTTACCATATTGTTTTTATCTTTTATTTGTCTGCTGTACATAATATATTAGACTATTAAACATTCATGTGCCAGTTCTTTACAAAGCTTTAACCAAGAGATGCCTATGGATGTTCATAACTTGGACTAGATAGACTAGTTTGGGTTTGGGTTTTTATCCAATTTTCCCATTTCTCTTTGGTAACTATTTTTTTCACTATATACTGTATAGCAGGAACCGGAACATATCAGATAAATGGTAACATTAAAATTAAAGGAAAAGAAAGCTGAGGGCACTCACCCATCTGGTGCAACGACTTCTTTTATTCATAACATTTGTGGATAAAAGTCCGTACAAACATTAGGACACGCGGGCAGACGCCATACACCTTTACAGCGCCGACATGATGGCCATTTCGCGCGCATGCGCGCTTCTCCGTAGAAGCGCGCATGCGCGCGAAATGGCCATCATGTCGGCGCTGTAAAGGTGTATGGCGTCTGCCCGCGTGTCCTAATGTTTGTACGGACTTTTATCCACAAATGTTATGAATAAAAGAAGTCGTTGCATCAGATGGGTGAGTGCCCTCAGCTTTCTTTTTCTACATGTTTGGATTATTCATCTGCTTATGATTGAGGAGCACCCCACACACGACTGAGCATAGTCCATAGTATCTGATACACGTCCATTGGAAAAGCCACCAGCTGAGAGTAGTGCCGGTGATTTCTACACATGAATACTTGTTTATTAAAATTAAAGGGGTATTCCCGCCAAGAGCTAAAAAAATGAAATGCTCCCAAACCTAGCTGGCCTTACTCACCAAGTCCCCCTGAGTATTTTGAGCCGTCTCCCATCTTTCTAGCTGCTGTCGTTCCTGAGTTACAACTTTTTCTAAAACATGGTCTATATCCAAGATAGGAAACTACATTTCCCATCATGCAATGCTTCTGCCTGATGATGGTGAAGTAGCAGAGCTGAGACAATGAAGGAGATGATGACTGTGTAGCAGAGCTGAGATGGCGGTGTCGATGTAGCAAAGCTGAGTTGGAAGCGACGTCGTAGCAGAGCTGCGTTGGCGGTGACGGTGTAGCAGAGCTGAGTTGGCGGGGACACCGGTGTAGCAGAGCTGAGTTTGCGGGGACGCCGGTGTAGCAGAGCTGAGTTGGGGATGCCAGTGTAGCAGAGCTGAGTTGGGGACCCCGGTGTAGCAGAGCTGAGTTGGCGGGGTCGCCGGTGTAGCAGAGCTGAGTTGGCGGGGTCGCCGGTGTAGCAGAGCTGAGTTGGCGGGGACGCCGGTGTAGCAGAGCTGAGTTGGCGGGGACGCCGATGTAGCAGAGCTGAGTTGGCGGGGACGCCGGTGTAGCAGAGCTGAGTTGGCGGGGACGCCGATGCAGCAGAGCTGAGTTGGGGACGCCAGTGTAGCAGAGCTGAGTTGGCGGGGACGCTGGTGTAGCAGAGCTGAGTTGGCGGGGACGCCGGTGTAGCAGAGCTGAGTTGGTGGGGACGCCAGTGTTTCAGAGCTGAGTTGGCAGGGACGCCGCTGTAGCAGAGCTGAGTTTGCGATGATGCGGGCGATTGTGAGGAGCGGAGCTTGTCGCGGGCGATTGCGGGGGGCGGAGCTAGTCGCAGGCGATTGCGGGGGGCGGAGCTAGTCGCGGGCGATTGCGGGGGCGGAGCTAGTCGCGGGCGATTGCGGGGGGGCGGAGCTAGTCGCGGGCGATTGCGAGGGGCGGAGCTTGCCATGGGCGATCGCGGGTGGGCGGAGCTTGCCGCGGGGGGCTGTGTGCTGCGGGTGAGTGCGGAGGCTATGCTGCGGGTGAGTGAGGGATGCCATAGGTGATGGGGGGGGCGGTTGGTTGTGGGGCGGGGGGCTGTGTGCTGCGGGTGAGTGCTGGACGGTGCGCCGGGAGGCTCTGGACACAGGGGGTGAGCTCTGGGTTGGGGGTGACCGGGCGGCTGCTGTTAGAGAGGGAGACAGTGACATCTGCGCTGATCACTGTCTCCCTCTGTAACAGCAGCCACCGCATCAGTATTCTCAGTCACTTCACTGTGCTGGGACTGAGGACACGTGATGCCAATCCATGGAGGTGAATGCAGCTAGATAACAGCAAAACTGTGCAGAATCCATAATAACTTTATATTGGAAAGATCGAAAGCTACGGGTGGGCAGCGTATTAATGCAAAAATAATTTTGGGGGGAATACCCCTTTAATATATATCACATGGTTTATGTAGTTTGTAACTATTTTCCAATAAATGTTATATATAAAAACAGGCTATTGCCTTTATTGCCACTGTGGCAATCAGCTGATCATCCTGGATGAAGTTTTTGATATAGCCAGACAGCTACAGATGGAGAAGTTGGCACTGAGTCATCATTTTGCCTGTTGTGGCCAATACAGGGAAAATTAGGGGGTATATGAATGAGTCGCTCTCCATGTATTATGTGGAAGAACCCAATCTACTACTATGACAGTTAAATGGTCACTATTCTTTAAACAACTTTCCAGGATGAGATTTCAAATGTATGTACATCAGGAATAACACCTTTTCTGGTCATTAAATAACTTGTTTATGGTATTTTCCCCCGCTGTATACTACATGTGTAAGCAAGAGGATGGCTACTAGCAGATATGATTTCTCCCATACTGTAACAGACAGCCAGTGGACCTGTAGTAGACCCACTGTGCTATTCAACCGGTTTGGCTTTGGGCCACACAAAGTAGCGGAGTCTGGGTGCCCTTTAGGTCTTTACCCCTTATCCAGGTTGCGGAAGCTGGACTTCTGCGGCTAGAAAACACGAGGTTGCTCCACAAGTGATGTCTTTGTGTAAGCAGCAGCTGGCCCCAAATGGACCAAACAGGGTCTGTGCAAGCCACCAGGCAATAGGCCAGGTATACAGTCAGCAAGCTGAGGGATGAGCGGGAGATTGAGCACAGTACCAGGGATGAGACAGCAAACGTAGTCAAACAGTCAAAAGATCAGGGCAGGCAGCTTCAGAGGCCTATCAGCCAAAAACACAGGAATTCAGTAGAAATAGCAGAAACACACCTTAGCTTGGAATGCAAGAAATAAAAAACACTCAAAGAGAGAGAGCCAGAATGTGTTTAAATAGGCAATCTGATACGTGGAGGAAGAAGCATTTTCTTTACAAGATATATTACAGGTTTCTTATATTGATTTTTGCAAATTTTGTACAAAAGTTATTGCAAAAAAGTTGGCGTAGTTGCTCCATGGTTACAGACTTCAAAGAAACTTGAGTTTTTTTGCTAGACCAATGTTTTAGATACATGTGCCAGACTACAGGAATTTTACTGCCCTGTCTTAGTTACTCAGAAGAACTTGGCAGATTAAGAACTCTGCATTCGTGCACTTACTCTATACTACTTTCTTTGTCTGTCATTCCTCCTGGCATGCCTGGTTGCATCTGCAATGACAAATTAAGTATAAATGTTTTTTCTTATTTACATTGGACCAGTGTTGAACAGAGTATAGAAATTTAGAAACTAAATATTTGAGATTAAATATTTGCCTCATTATTTAGAGGTGTTGACATTGAAATGTCTCCTGAAAGATTAATTTATGTTCGTTAATCTGCTATTTCTGATTTGTTGACTATACAGTGAGTATGTGATATTTATTACTATGTACTATTATTTCTCCACATTTGTCCTCTAAATGAGTCCTCTTTATTGTCATCTTTGCAGGATAGGCGATCTGCTCACTGAGCCTGCACAAGCAGGCTCAATGAGCAGATCGCCTATCAAACTGATCAATGCTATGCCTATGGCATAGCAATGATCAGTGTAGTAAATGAAAGTAATGAATGTACAAGTCCCCCAAAGGGATTTAAAATGTGTAATAAAAAAAGTTTAAATCACTAATACACTACCCCAAAGCTTCTCGCTCAATAAAAGTTGAAATGACCCCCCTTTCCTATTATATCGATAAAACATATAAAAATAAATAAACATATAATATACCGTAGCGTTCGTAATTGTCCGATCTATTAAAATATAACAAGCGTCATTGCAAACAGTGAACGGCGTAGACGAAAAGAGGGAAAAAATGCACAGATTACCGATTTAATGATACATTATATATAAAAAAAAAATAATAAAAAGTGAACAAAACGTCCGATCTTCACAAATATGGTAATAATAAAAACTAAAAATGACATCTCATACAGCCCCATAGGTGAAAAAATAAAACTGTTATAAGCGTCACAATAGGCCCATTTTATTAATAATTAATTGCCAAAAAAAGTATAATATATAAAACAGTAGAGAATCTGTGTAACCTGCATGTGGTTGTGTTCGGACTGACCTATAGAATAATAGTATCATGTCACTTTTACCATATAGTGTATTACGTAGACACCGGAACCCCCCAAAAGTTACCATATTGCATTCTTTTTTACGATTTCACCTATTTATATCTTCATAAATAATATATTTGGGATTCCATCATACATGTTATGGTAAAATGAAAGACGCCATTACAACGTACAACTATTCCTGTAAAAAACAAGCCCTGTAGATAGAAAACTGAAAGTGCTAGAGCTCTTAGAAGGGGAGGAGGAAAAAACGAAGGCGCAAAGATCAAAATTTGCGCGGTCCACTGGGTCATTTTGGGTCTGGACCTCAAAGGGGATTAAAAAATGTCTTTCTCTGACTATTCAATGCATTCTGTGTGCTCCTCTGATACCCCATTACCTTACATTACAATACACATTGCCTCATCCCCTTTAAGTGCTGTTTTGTGTCTCACTTACATCACAGCTTTCAGTGTCCTGCCAAAAGAGTTGAAGAAGTGTTTCTTGGAAAAATGAGATCTGTCTTCTAATACATCCCACACAACATGTGATAAACAGCATACTTCATACATGTTTTTAATGGGGATACACTTCTACAAAATAGTAATGTATTATGAATGCAGGTGCAACAAAGAACAGACAGGAAACCTGGAGTAGGTGGTCACATAGGGTGCAATTTCTAGACTAAAAGTAGAAATATTTAGCTTTTACATTTTTTCTACAGCCATTGCGGTATTGGGGTATTCTTACTGGTCTCACTGATCAGCGCTCACTTCTGTCCCCATGTGTGGCCGTATGAGAGGAACCTTACGGTAAGCACAGACTAGATTAAAGGCCATGCTTCTGTCCTAAATTTCCCGTAGCACACGCCTTTCCCTGTGAGCCATGAAAACTATGATCATGCCCATACCAGTTGCAGCCTTAAAGTTTCTCTGTCGTTATAACTTTCAAACTCTAAATCAACAGTAGATTTGTAATTTACATTCATTGTTTTATTTTTATTTTTTTAGATATCATGGAAAACACGCCACTCCCTGTGTTTTTTTCCTCAAAGAGTCAGAAAACAGGAAGTCCTGTGTATCCCAGGCCATCTGAGTGCTCACAGAGAGAAGGCAGTCATGTGACTGACGGAAATATTGAGCCGGAATTCCTGTGTTTAGTCTGTTTTTTTCAACCAGCAAAAATCTGCCTGCAGGAGACTAGACCTGGATTTATGGTAAGTATAGCTTTGTTTTACAGCATGATAACAACAAAAAAAATAATGAATGTAAATTGCAATCTTGCTTTATATCACATCTACTGTTGATTTAGATTTTGAAAGTTATAATGACAGGTACACTTTAAATATCTACTGAGGGGCTAGCCCAGGGGGCATATGTCCTACTGCCCCCAAGTCCATAGACTTCCCTTATCCTGGTTATTGCTTGGAGAGAGGAGAGAAAAATCGGGTACGAAGATCCAGCGCTGCCACTGTATGCAGACAATTGTACCAACGTGTAGGAGAACAGATTGCACTTTATTCAGAAAAGCACGAGGTTAACATGTTTCGGGAGACACTCTTCCTTCCTCAGAACAGCGTGCATCATGCAATCTGTTCTCCTACACGTTGGTGCAATTGTCTGCATACACTGGCAGCGCTGGATCTTCGTACCCGATTTTTCTCTCCTCTCTCCAAGCAACACTGTCACTACGGGCCCCCAATCCGGGAGTATCCCGTCCGTGGGTTCATCTAGCTTTGGCAGCCACTGTTTGCTTTCACCACTTTCTCCAGCCGTAAGGTGCAACGTATCCAGTACCTCTAAGTAGGGTGATACGCTTCAAGCCCAAGTGGCTACCAGGTGAGCGCATTACCTCTCTCACTCTCTCATCCACCCTCTGGTATCACACCAGGCGCCGGTGCCTTGTCCTTTTTTTTCTTTTTCAGCTCATCCTGGTTATGAGATCTACAAAGTAAAAGAAACCCATATATTTGGATAATCCATGACCTAGCTGACCCTACTTCTTTTAGGCTGGATTCACAAAGTGCGAATTGTCATATTTCTATTGGCATAAGTGGTGACAAATGCACTGGACACTTTTTAATCTGTTTTTGGACATAGATACCAATACTTTTTTTGAGATGACAAGCGCAGTACACCTAAGCCTTTGTCCACACTTGCATTAGACCTTGCTTTCTGCAGGTTGGAATAAAGTAGCATGGCACACTTTAATACATAGATCATAACAAATGTGATCAGAGCCTGTATTTCTTCACAAGAAATTCATGCGTAGAAGCTGCTGTACCAATGCTGTATGTATGAACTGTAAGCAAGCCATGACCTTGGAGGCTTTTCATGTTGGTTTTTACAGAATTATGTATTAGATAAAGAACGACAGTACTAGAAAATAATAATCACATTTACACATATTTGTCTGTTTTGGCTACAGGGAATCTAAATAATTGCTGCCCATAGTCTGTAAGTCAAAATACTGGGAAATCGAAAAGATGTGTGTGCCAGTTGGGTTGGGATCATGTTGCTATATTCCAGTTAAATCCACAGCTGTGAGTCCTACACTTACAGTATGCAGCTAAAGTGCTATTTTATGTGGCTTTATACGTCTGCCCTAACGCATACAGTATGTTTATTAAGGCAGATTCGCTTTTCATTGTGTAACTGTAAGACTGTTTGTTAGCCACTTCAACCAAGGAAGCACTATGCCATAAATCTGTCTACTGGCGGAAAACTTACGATGCTCATTGTAGGGCTTTTCTAGATGTTTACAGTCACTTCTCAATTGCATTAATACAGTAGCACAGCTACTTTTTAAATACTGTATACTAGTAATATGGCTATATTTTATGTGGTTTTCAAAGTCATTAAACTATATTTTGTCGTTAATCTGTAATAGATAGCTTTAATTAGAGTTTAGCATGTTGGCTATGTAAATTCATAGCAATCTTATAATGGCTGGCTCGTGCAGTAAATGCACTGAACAGAACCCTGCAGAATTTATATCAATATAGTTTCTTTACTTTTTGTGGAGATGTCACATCAGCACAGCATGCAGCATTTATTTGGATCTTATGGCCTTTAATATGAAATACCTCTCGGGTTTGATGGTAGAATACATATAATTTATTGGTCTATCATAAGTTATAAGGGAGAATAACACTAGAATAAAGGAAAAATCTGGGTACTTAGGTGAGTGTTGTTCCCCCCTTTTGCCCCTATTTTATCCCCCTTTTGCCCCTATTTTATCTAGTGATTGATGGGGGTCTAAGCACTTTGATCCTAACCAATCAAAACTTTTTATATGTCTCTTTGACATGTTACAAGTTTTTTTTACAGTAACTCAGAAATTCATACGTTTGTGGATATTGACTGAATCAAAATTTTCCCCATTGTGTGAATAAGATTTAAAAAAATCCCATTGCTATGCATTTAGTATTTGGTGCAAATATTCTGAGCTTTGAGCAGAATCTGTAACAAAAGTCTACACCAAATCTGCAGCTTACAGGCCAATTATATCCCATGATACACACAGTTCCCTACATGTGCTATCTCCAGTCTGTCATATTAATCAATGCATAATGATATCAGTGGGTGATTAAACTCAGCAATAATATTAAATATGCTGTGTTCTGCAGCCATACTAAGAACAGTCAAAATACTTAATAGCCATGATTATCTTGATGGGGCCATTCATTTATTGATCTACATGTGCTCTGAAATGAGAAAAATTCATTTTACTGTAAAATAGAAAAACAAGGTTGTTCAGTTACTGTGAAGTCCACTTTATGGTGTTTCTGAAGGCAAACGTTAAAATTTTTTTTGCTTACTTTCACTTATTTTTTTTGCGTTAGGATTAGAGATGAGCGAACCGGTTTCGAGTCCATCCGAACCCTAACGTTCAGCATTTGATTAGCTGGGGCTGCTGAACTTAGATAAAGCTCTAAGGTTGTCTGGAAAACATGGATACAGCCGGGAAGATGGAGTGGAAAAGTGGAAATGAGCAGGAACCCAATGAACATCAGAGCTGATATTTTTCCCATTGGACAACCCCCTTCAGTTACAGTAGGTACAAATCTTATAAGTGAATAAATCACAGATAGGGGTACATGACATAATTAAAACATAACCTTTAATTTTAAATCACTAAAACTACAGTCCCCACATAACAAACATCGGACATACCTTAACAACAATAAGGAGCCAATGACTTATAAGAACTCCCTACAGCACCGGATACCAGTCACATAACATATGTAATAATAAAAAATAAATGTAAACTCTTACCACTTGGATGTGTTTACACAGACTTGTGATCCGATACCTGGCAGGGTATGTTCCCACCACACTAAATAGATAGAGAAAAGGGGCAAAAATGGATTAACCCTATAATGCCCTACTGGGAAGATGTGTAAACTACCCGTGCTCGCTCAGGGTCTATGGAGCACCTGCCCTAAAAAGGGCAACCCCTACTCTGATCTACTCCTTGGTCTGTCCCTAATAAACCCTCCAAACGACGCATTTCTTACATACTTAGGAGTCCTCAGGGAGACAAATTGCAATAAGGCAAGGAGGAGATGGATAATAAATAGAGATGAGCGAACCTCGAGCATGCTCAAGTCGATCCGAATCCGAACTTTCGGCATTTGATTAGCAGTGGCCGCTGAACTTGGATAAAGACCTAAGGCTATATGGAAAACATGGATATAGTCATTGGCTGTATCCATGTTTTCCAGACAACCTTAGAGCTTTATCCAAGTTCAGCAGCCGCCACTAATCAAATACCGAACGTTCGGGTTCGGACCGACTCAAACCCGGCTCGCTCATCTCTAATAATAAACAACAAAAAACAAAAAAGAGGCTGGATGCCTATATACCAAGGTCCCAGCAACTATAGGGCTGACTAGTGAGTTGCTCTATGGGGGTAATGAGACTAGCAAACAGTGGTCTAACTAGCGTCCAAGAGGCTCTACCTACTCACACAGCCATAGTCCAGGAGGTCCGATGTTTGTTAAGTGGGGACTGTAGTTTTAGTGATTTAAATTAAAGGTGATATTTTAATTATGTCATGTACCCCTATCTGTAATTTGTTACTGAGTATTGGAGGTACAATTAGTTGCTGGCCTTAACTGGGCTTGGTTGTTCTGTAATTTCTTACAACTGAATAGCCAAAAGAAAGACTTGAGGTATAGATGAATGGAAAAGAACTAACCAGTCGTTCACAGTATTTTGGTTACCCAGTACAGGCAGTGTCGGACTGGCCCACCAGAGGACTGGAGGATCCTCCTATGGGCTCCCAGCTTTAGAATGTGCATTGACACTGACTGACATGCCGTTTTTCACTGGTTCTTCATTGGTGGGCCATCAGGATCTTTTCCTCTGGAGGGCCCCAAATGTCCCAGTCCGACACTGAGTACAGGTGTGCCATTAAGTCTTTATTCCACCTGTAAAAAGGTATCACTGTCAGGTGATGGGTGTGTGGTAACTGGTAGCCTGCGAGGGAGTTTAGGGTTACTTGAGCACTTGTCACATTAGCCTGGAGTGGTGTTAGACTAAACCCGGACTGTTGGCACCGCCACAGCACAGAAAAAGAGGATAGCCCAAGTAACAGAGGTGCGTGGGTGCAGGTGCTTAAAGAGTAGACCAGTATTTTCTATTGGAGCAAACAGTACACATGATGACAGTGCTGTCAAATAGTACAAATCTTTACAGAGAACTTAGGTGGTGACAGTTGAGGTAGAACTAGTGCTTGTAGTTGTTAGGACTCGAGTCAGGCGCTCGGCTCGACTTTTTCAGCCATAATGCTTCACATGTTTTTCACATACTCAGCTCTGCTGTTCTTTGTTATAGCAGAGGCCAGGGTTTCACTCCCCTGGCTGTTAAGCATAGGTGTTGGGTGTGTGCACTGATTATTGATTGACAGCTGACTTACCAGTTAGCTTTCTGTGTCTGGCACGACCTTGAGCCTCAGCCCCAATCAAGTCTGGGGCTGGGACTCCAGGCTGAATAAATATCAGACCTGTGCTCTCATTTCTTGCCTGCGATAGAACCTGGTTCCTCCTGTGTATCTTGACCTAGCATTACTCTGACTTTGTACTTCCGATACCTGACCTTTTGGCTTGGACCTCGACTATTCTTTGGACCACGATTTTGTACCTATACTGACTGGCTGTTACCGACTCGGACCTCTGACTTTCCCTTGCTTGTTTGTTAGTCTTGTCTCTGTTTTTCGTGTATGCACTTTGCCAGGTTAGGGAACACCGCCCAGTTGTCCACAGCTGTTTAGAGCTGTCGCGGCAAGCAGGTAGGGCCAGCTGGGGTGGGTGCCAGTTCTAGGGCTGCACTCGTCTTGTTTTCCCAGACCCCCTACCTGACAGTAGTAGTAGGTGCTTTGCAGTAGATAGAGAGGAGAATGTAAATGTAAGAACATTACAAAACTCACCATTCCCTAGTTATAGAAGGTGAAAATAAAATATTAACTACTTAGCTCTTAACATCCCCATACACCTTAGACTTTAGGCTTGCAGCAAATTCAGATGTCAATCTAAGGCATGGGTCTCCAAACTGCGGCCCTCCAGCTGTTGCAAAACCACAGTTCCCATCATGCCTGGACAGTTAAAGCTTTGGATTTGGTTGTCCAGGCATGATGAGAAATGTAGTGTTGCAACAGCTGGAGGGCCGCAGTTTGGAGACCCATGATCTAAGGTGTATGGGGCCATTCTGAACAATCACTGACAGATGATGTCAGTGGTGATAGGGGTCAGCCATGATGGAAAATCACAACAAACCCCTTTGTTCAGAGAGAGAAGCTGAACGTTTCTGTGTATGGGGAGGACGGGCAGCCGGTGGAATAGATAACTAACGGCCGGACAATTTTTGACTATCAGTTATTAAAGGTGTATGGGGACTTTACTCTAAACTAGAACCACCCCAAAAGCTCAATCAAGGTCATTGCTTCCACTGCTTCTGCTAACATTACCCAAAGATTATTCTCTATACACAGGATAGGGGATAACAGGCAGATCAGTCAGACTCATTGACCCCAGGGACCCCAACCAGTCCTGAGAACAGAGGAAAATTTGCACTTGAAGATAATGGAAAACACTGGGTATGCAAAGCGTGCACATCATTCATTCATCCCCTATGGGGCTTCTGCACACTGCTGAGCTTGGAACTGTTCAGACACTCCATAGAGAATGAGAGGAGAACTAATGGCCCACACATATTTATTTAGGGGTATACTTTTTCTTTGTTCTTGTGATCGATGGGGGTCCCAGTGGTCAGACTTCGACCAATCAGCTAGTTACTCCCTATCCTGTGGATAACGGATAAAGTTTTATAATTGGAATACTCCTTTAACAAAAAATAGTTTCAATTAAAGAGTTTGAAGCACTCATTACAAGTTGGGCAATAAACTTTTAACAGCAGCAAAACCAGCATTAGTATTTCTTTTCATTTTCTTATATATCCTTTCATATATACAACCCTCTGCATTTTAGTCCATACCCATGAGATCGAATCAGCACATCCTGCCCTAGTTAAGCCTAGACATAGTTCTTTATGGGCTGATACAATAGTAACACGAGTCTTTTATCAACATTATATTCCCTTTCTGTGTGATAATGTGCTCAAGGATAAAAACCTATAACAAGTTATTATTCTCCAAGAGGATGGTATTTTTGAAAGGAAAAGATTCTACCTCTACCATAATGATGTGATAATTAGGATGGCGAGAGCCCACAAATCCATAAAGTGGTTTGTTTCCTTGACCGGATTGACATTTCATGTAATCGACATGGGGTAAATTGGAGGAGACAAATAACTAATGAATTTCCTTGGGAGTACTTCTTCTTAATGAGCGAGTCATATAGCAAGTTAGGCTATTCTAAGGCAATAAAGACAGCACCTCTAAATGATTTTTTAGAGATGGTTTGCATAGTAATAGTTCCTTTGGTACTAAATCTACGGGTTTGACTTCTGATGGGGGATTTTCAGGACAAAACATCAGGCATTACATATATACAGTATGTCAGCACCATAAGGCAAATGTGCCACTTCAGGACATTAGTTCTCTGTTTGTTATTCATGACAAGTAAACTATCTTCAATAGTCAATAGTTAAAAATAAAAAAAAAACACTTTTCACAGAAACTTGTCTGGCACCAAGTGGTCTGGAAATATGGCTGCTGATATTGTATATCAGTTTTGCTGAATAAAGGAAAACAGCATAAATAGGACTTTTGAGCCTTAAAGGGAACCTGTCCCCCCAACCCCCCCTCCCCGTGCCGGGGTGACGGCCTGACCCCCGCTAGAGCCCCGGATACTTACCCCATCTAGTCAAGTCCCGCTCCTGGAGCTGATCCTGGGACGGAGATATCCTTGTTGGAAGCCGCGCGCGCGCTGCATAGATGATTCCGATGCCCATAGAGAATGAATAGAGCCGTCATTCTCTATGGGCATCGGACGCATCTATGCAGCGCGCGTGCCAGGCTTCGGACATGGATATCTCCATCCCGAGACCGACTCCGGGAGCGGGACTTGGCGAGATGGCGTAAGTATCCGGGGCTCTAGCGGAGGGTCGCGCGGCCTTCACCCTGGCACGGGGTTCCCTTTAAGACTGGACACTTTTAAAGGGGAACCAGTCACCATGTTTTGGTGTTTTAACCTTCAAATGTTGCCTAATAACACTCAATTCTGTCTGTCTTTACATATATTTTATGTGCGTCACACTGCCAGCTAACCACTGAAAACATACTTTTATTATTTCCTTCGACGTATGCTAATTACCCTTTTAACTAAGCAGCGGGGCAGGCTTTTGATATGAACTAGTCATGGCTGTCAGGAAATCATCTGTACAGTGTTACTGAGGAGCCGTCTGTATATACATCTGAGCAGACAGCACCTTAGTGACGCTGCAGGTCCTGCACTGTGATCACAGATGATTTCCTACCAGCCATGACTAATTCGGATGAAAAGCCTGCCTCGATGCCTAGTTAACAGGTATATGTCATAGGAAATAATAAAAGTATGTTTTGGGGGGTTAGCTGGCAGTGTGACACATGAGATATAAGTAAGGACAGATTGAAGTGAGTCTTATTAGGCAACATTTCTAAGAAAGTAAGTTAAAACAACAAAACATGGTGATTGGTTCCCATTAAAAAAGGGAAATGATACTGGAGGGAAATTATACAGAGGGAAATTATATGTTCATTTAAATGGAACGTATCACCTAGATTTGTTTTTACTGGTTAGAGCCAAATACTGAAATATGTTCTTTTTTCCTAATTTGTTTCTATTTTCTAATTGTAATATTTTATTTTAGAACATTATTATGAGGGCTGCCATCTTGTCTAAACAACTTAATTTAAAAGGAATTATGCTGTCCTATCTGAGGGCAGCATAAGCCTGGTTTACTTTTCTCTGCTGGTGCCATTCATCTGGCAAAATTGTTGTTAATCACGTCGGATTACAGAGCAATTGCACACTCAGTAGTCTAAGGCCCCGCAGCGGAATTCCGCAGCGGAATTGTCCGCCGCGGAATGCCGTTAGCCTCCCGCTCATAATGGGAGTCTATAGGAGGCGCGCGCTCCTGCTCTGTACGCGCTGAAGAATGAACATGTTCCCAGATTCCCATTATGAGCGGGAGGCTAAAGGCATTCCGAGGCGGACAATTCCGCTACCTTTGCTCAGTGGGAACGGGGCCTAAGATGTGCATGGGCTGCTGCTCCAGCCCGCCTACCCGCCAATGATTGGCCCAGGTTCAATCTGACCAATATTCACAGAACCCTGCCAATAACTGGGGGGGGTCGTCTGGAGCAGCAGCTCATGAATATCGTGGACTACTGATCATGCACAGTGTGTAGTTCACTGTGGTTAACCCCAGTTTTGCCAGATCTTACTAACTGCACCTCAATCCCCTGCATTCCAGTTCCAGTGCTATTCACTTGTTTAGGGAATCAAAAAAGGGACTTGAAACCCTTCGTCTAACACTGTCAAAGCTGATGTTTGTATGTAACTAGTGCTGTCCAGTTTGTTCTATCTTGGGTAAGAAACAAATGATTGCAATATTCTACCCTTTCACATATGGATTTATGATGCAATGGTACGAAGAAAGCCTTTTCATAACTGTGTTACTTTAAATGGCTGATTCATGACTATAATACATAATGGCAATTGGATTTAGTCATTAATTTTTATAGCTCGTGTTAACATTTTCGTTGCTGAAAATTGCTCCGGAACCATACATTTACCCATTTTAATGACGACCATTACTTTTAACTGCTTGTAATTTTAAGTTTCCTTATAACCATTACATTTATCTGCCTTTTCAAAGAGATGTTTTTAGCTCACATTTAAGCTTGAAACTCCTAGTAACAATTTACTCCTCAGCCTACGAATGACAGCTTTCTCTGCATCTGACATATATTAAACAAAGCCGATGGTTAAGCCACAGATGAGATGCAGATTACTGTAATCAAAGACGGAAGAGGGAAAAGGGGGATCGCAAACGATAGTAATTGTGTCACAGTGATTAAATCAATGACTAATTTATTAGGCTACAGATTGTTCTGCGCTGTAGATAAACATTTAGATGGACTATTGGAATGCATGACAATCAATGGAACCAAAATGACCTTGAAAAACATTTTATATTAGGAAAATATATGCCAGTCTAATGAGATTTATGTTGAGAAAGTCCAACAGTGTATGAAGAAAACAGCAAAACGTTTTCATGAATGAATAAGATACTATACATTTACACGTAATCATTCATCAAAGCTTGCATTCCAGCTCTCTGGCATGAAAAACATTGCAAAAAAAAAATTGGTGATGAGTACAGATTAGATAACTTTTTAAAAGTTCAGTCTGGCAGGTTCACCTGACTTTGCCGCAAGGTTTGCGTTCATCCAGACAGAACCTTAAACAAATCGCACTAACACAGCTAAATGAATGGCATTTGGCTGTTAAGTGGATTCAGCAAGTTTGCTCATCACTACTTACCTGTCCTGGTGTCCTCCCAAGGGTCTTCGGTGACCCTCGCTGATCGCAGCCACCTATCGAGATGAGAGGGACAGCCCACTCAGCCAATCACTGGCCACAGTGCTGTCCTGTCTCAGTCATTGATTGGCTAAGCGTCAGATGAGTTTGTCTCTGAAGTGGAGGCACCTGCAATCAGCAAGTGGCACCGAAGACCTATGGAGGACACCAGGGGAGTGCGGACAGGTAAGCATAGGCTCTTTTTTGTTTTCTATTACTTTGCAAAAGGGTTGGCTCTGTAACTAACCAAACTTTTTGCAAGGTTTGTAAAACATCTGGGTTAGTAAAGCTCGGTTAGCTCATCTCTAGTGATGAGTTTCATATAAATACAAAATTGTCTTCTCTGTAGCTTCATTGTCATAATTTGAAATAACCTTATAATTTTAAGGCTATGTTCTCAAACAGCATTTTTGCTCAGTATTTTGGAACCAAAACCAGGAGTGGATTGAAAACACAGAAAGGCTATATCCACACACTGTTGAAATTGAGCAGGTGACAATCAGTTAATGGCAAATAATGGCTGTAATTTTAGGGGAAGCTTTACACGTACCGGATTCGCAGCGGATTTCATGCTGCAAGTTTGCAGCAAAATTCACTGTGAATCCATGTATTGTGAAGTTCTATGGGGTTACTTATCCGCAGCGGAATTTTCATTCTGCTGCGAATATGTAACCCGGCCCCTTCCTGGATAACATGGTGATGTCACGACCCAACTCCCAGAGCTGTGCGGGCTGTGGCTGCTGGAGAAGATGATGGCAGGGGGCTGCTCAGTGTCCCTCAAGTGCCCTGTGTCCCCCTGCCATCATCCTCTCCAGCAGCCACAGTCCGCACAGCTCTGGGAGTCGGGCCGTGACATCACCATGTTATCCAGGAAGTGACATCACCATTTTATCCCGGAAGTGAAGCCTTGATGGAGTAGTAAGTGCAGGGAAAAAAGCACTTTATAAGCATTTCCCGTAATAAATGTATATTGGTGATTTGTATAACTTTTGGGGGGCAATACAATACTATAATACATATTTTTACCGGACTTCTCCTTTAACTGGGGAAGACTTCACAATGTGCTATAAAAAAAAAATTTATGGGCTCAATTATTTCCCCTATAAAGTGAAGAATGTGCAGCAACACTCTAAGCCATGGTCAAATCCTGTGTCAGTCAACCATTGAAGGTTATACTTACAAATGGCTTTTACTTATTATTTATAGTTATTACCTCATAAGCCATATGGCCAAGACTGAATGATGAATGGTTCAATTTAATATAAAGCAGTTTCCAATTAGTAGTGTGTAGTAAAAGTTAGAGGGTACTGTGCTGTAGTATGTACTGCGCAAAGATCTTCCAAACAAGCCATAAAAGACATCTATGGTCATGAATAATTCAATGAGCACACATTAACTGTGTCATATCAATGAGCTCATGGCCTTTTACCTTCATTTAGGGCATACAGCCAATAGTTACACATTCTGGAAGGTAATTAATCATTATTACTTCACCCCAATGTGAGGAGTCTAAGCCCTTATATATGACAGATGTAGCATACATGCATTATTTGTCCTTGGATTGTATAGTCAGTCCTTCGTGCATCGGAAACTGCGCCCCTCTAGCTCTGATGCAATCCCAAAATGAGTCATCTATTATTTATTCCATTTTACTTTTATCACTTTGTGAAGGAGACTTTGCAAATCTGAAACTTGCTATCAATGAAAATGAGAGGTGCAAAATGAAGGTGGCTTAGTAGTTTGCAAGTAACACTTTTCTCTATTTCTCGTAAACGTATTAAAGAGAATGTCACAGAAAATTACCAACTGTTTAAATTTAAGTTTTTGTTAAAGGGGTTGTCCGGCGATAAAAAATTATTCACAGAATAACACACATTACAAAGTTATACAACTTTGTAATGTATGTTATGTCTGTGAATGGCCCCCTTCCCCGTGTCCCACCACCCCCACCCGTGTACCCGGAAGTGTGGTGCGCTATACATTACCTCTCACGTGCCGACCACGGTCTCCGATCGTCAGCAGTGACGTCTTCTTCGTGAGTCCGGCGGATCTTCCCGAGTGCCGGCCGCCCTCTGCAGCGTCATCCGAAGCTCAGCCGCGATTGGCTGAGCATAACTGTGCTCAGCCAATCGCGGCTGAGCAGCTGATGACGTGGCCGCGTCATCAGCCGCTCAGCCGCGATTGGCTGAGCACAGTTATGCTCAGCCAATCGCGGCTGAGCTTCGGATGACGCTGCAGAGGGTTGCCGGCACTCGGGAAGATCCGCCGGACTCACGAAGAAGACGTCACTGCTGACGATCGGAGACCGTGGACGACACGACATGCGGTGAGTATAATGCACCACACTTCCGGGTCTAGCGTGGGTGGGGGGAAACACGGGGAAGGGGGCCATTCACAGACATAACATACATTACAAAGTTGTATAACTTTGTAATGTGTGTTATTCTGTGAATAATTTTTTATCGCCGGACAACCCCTTTAAACTTTTAAACAATCACAACCTATTAAAATAAATTGAAATAATGAAACCTTGCAGTTTTATTGGCCACGAAGCCTTTAAAATAAGCTGACACTTACTGTTCTATATAGAAGCCTTTTCAGCAGCCGTACAATTATTGTCACATGCTGGATTACAATAAAAGGTAACACCTAGACTGCATGAAAAAAGGTAAGCGTCAATTGCGACCAGTCCCTTATTGAAACTTTAAGAGTAACCCTTAACATCCCAATAACTGAAATAAGGCAAAACACACAGTTTCTTTGTATTACATGGGCATTGGCCACAGCCTTAATAATTATTAAGTAGGAAGCCTTGCAAGACACATGCCAGACACATGCTATCTTGTGTCAGCTCCACCTCCGTAGGGACACCTGCCAGTCGCTTACCCAGATGGATGGTATCGACCAATGCTCCCTTCCCGTCACAAGGAGTTTTCATATACCTGACCCCATCAAAAAAAGAAAAACAGACCTTTCAATGCCGTCCTGGAGACCTGACAAATAAACGCCATCGTGTCCCATGAGGTTACAATTGTCCTCTTTTGATCTGGCTACTGATCTGGGACTACAACTTAGCCAAGTGTCCTAATATACAATGATACCTATGAATTTAGCAATTGAAGAGCTAATTCAAAAGCAGAGGAGTTTTCAGGCCTCTGCCATAGCAGGAAGTTAAGCGGCGGTGTGTGCATCAGAGGGGCAGGTCACAGGATCCCTTAACAGTCAGGAGGCACCTGCACTAGATGTTGTGGTGCCTGACATAGACAGGTGACCTCACCACCACAATAGTTACGGTTACAGCTCACCTCCTCCTCCTGCCCAGAGGACTCTGCACAGGTCACAGAGCATGCCATAAACACGTCAACAGAAGTCAGCTCCAGGTTGCTATTGTGCATGAGATACATCTAAATGTTGTTAATAATAATACCCATGAATTTAGAAAGGGCGGTCCTAAAAAAAGGGCGGTCCTAAAAAATGTTGTTTAGTGCCAATGGACTGTATTACATATAACTAGATACTAATAAACATTCCTTTATTCTTATCTTTTTAAAAGGAAACAAAAAGCAGGTTAAAAGCATCAGCACAGAGCACAAAGGATGAAGGTCATTTTCATAAACTTTGTAACTTATTAGATATGTAAATGAGGCGATTTGGTACAACGGGGACGGGACTACCACCCTCAGTGCACTGATCTGCCCCAGCTGGCCTGCCCTCCTAATTAATATTCATCTGGTGCTCTGCAGTGATGAGCGCCAGAGTGACATCACTGCAGAGCGCCGCCCCAATATCCATTAGCGCAGCGGGCAGATTAGTGCCCTTACGGTGGAAATCCCACCCACTTTGCATCAAACCACCTCATTCACATACCTAATAAACTAAGAAGTTCCCAAAATGTCCCTCAGGATCAAGGTAAGAAAATTATCTTCATCCTCAGCACCTGTGCACTCAATCCAACCTCTGCCTCAATCCAACCTGCTGATAGTTTCCCTTTAATAAGATAGTAAGAGAGGAAGTTTTATCAGTATCTGGTTACATGTGATACATTTCCTTTAAAGTGACTCTGTACACACAATCTGACCCCCCCCCCCCAAACCACTGGTACCTTTGGTTAGCTGCTTTTAATCCAAGATTAGGGATGGTCCGAACCTGCCGAGGTTCGGGTTCGTATGAACCCGAACGCTGGGCAGCAGATTCCCGCTGTCTGCCCGCACACGGAGTGGGCGGATCCAGCGGGAGGAACGCCTGGAAAACTGGGATACAGCCATAGTTTTCCAGGCGGTCCTCCCGCCGGATCCGCGGGCAGACAGCGGGAATCATTACCGAGGGTTCGGGTTCGTACAAACCCGAACCGAACTTGGTTCGGACCATCCCTATCCATGATCTGTCCTGGGGTCCATTCGGCAGGTAATGTCCTAAAAAACAACTTTTTAACTTGCAGCCCTGTGCCCAATGGCCGTGGCCTAGATTCAGTATGCATTAGGCTGGCACAACCTCTCTGTCCCTCCTCCCCACCCTCCTCATCATTAGGAATACTCCAGGCAGATTGTCTCCTATTCATCACCTGTCAGAACGGCATATGGGCTGGATCGTTAAGGCACCTGTGTAGTTTTCACTGCAGAGGAAAAGGAAAAATGGTGAAGAGGGTGGGGAGGAGGGAAGGAGGGGTGGTGCAAAGTTAGGGCACAGATACTCCAAGCCATGGCCATTGGGCACAGGGCTGCAAGTTTAAAAGTTGTTTTTTAGGACAATTACTGCATCACCTGTCGAACGGACCCCAGGACAGATCTTGGATTAAAAACAGACGATACAGACGGTACAAGCGGTTTGGGGGAGACAGATTGTGGGTACAGAGTCGCTTTAAACTTTTGTACTAAAAAGTATTGAGACACCTACGCATTAAATCTAGTGAGGCTTTTATGACATCCTATTCTAACATCATGGGTATTATTTAGAACTTATTACTCTTCTTTCGACTTTCTATGAGAATTTTTGCCCTTGCAAAAGTCTGTGAAGTCAGATGCTGAAATTTGGCGAGAGGCCTGGCTTGCAGTTTTCATTCTATGTCATCCTAAGGCTATGTTCACACTACGTAAAAGTACAGCCGTTATTGCCATCAGCAACAACGGCCGTACTTTTTGCGGAGCGCAACATAACCTTATCTGATATGGGATCCCTGCCGGAGCGTATACACATCGTATACACTCCGGCTGGGATCCCATACGGGGCCGCAAATAACTGACATGTCACTATTCAGTGAATTCTGGCCGCAAAAAGCCCTGTCAGTTCACACAGTGAAGCGAGCAGCTCCGGCTGCTCGCTTCACTGTGTGCTATGGAAAGCTCTGATGCGGGCGCACACTGATGCGCCCGCCTCAGAGCTCTGCGGCCAGACGGATCACGATGATCCGGGCACAGACCGGTCGTTCCGCGACCCGGCCGGGGTCACAGAACGGCTGGTCTGATGCGTAGTGTGAACATAGCCTAAAACAGTTTGATGAAGTTTAGGTCAAGGCTCTGGGCATGTTGGACAAGATGTGCTTCCCAATATTTTTTTTTGTCCATATAGTTCAAGATTACTTGAGAACAGGGTCCCTGAGTGCCTTGTGAGAATGGAACAGTAGTGCTCTGTGTTTAGGACAGACAATAGAATGGCAGAGGTACTCTACTTAATAAACCCTAGACATGAAACTAAAGCTGCTTGAGAGAAGATGCAAATAACATACAATAACATAATTTTTTTTAATGAAATTATGGAAAAGTTGGATAAACTACAGGGTCATATTTAGTTTATAGACATTGATATTCAAATGGGCCACTAGCTAATGAAGTGAAAAATCAGAAACATCCTTCTTTTACATCCAGACAAAACATTATTGAAGAAGGATAATGAAGATATTCTTTAAGAATGTGTTACATACTATGAATCCCTACACACCTCCAGGCTAATTCATATAAACTTTGAAGTTGGGGCTTATCTGCATATAATGTTTCTTCTATCTTTATCAAATGATCAAAAAGAATTACTAGATAAACCAATCTTTTTTGAGGAGCTATAGTTGTCCCTCAAGGCAATGTGAATTGACATTAATCAGTATGTCTTATGTCCTCAGAACTGGAGAAAATTACATTAAGTTGCAGACAAAGGAGCTAAAGTAAACTAAATATCGCCTCTATGTGCTTTGCAGCTCATGAAGACATGTCAACAGTTGGGAAATGTGAATCATCTGCTGTAGACTGGTCAACTTCATAGCCACACAGTGTTCTTAAAATGTTTTTAAGATAAAAAATGAAAATGTAACACTTTGGAGAGTTGCGTAATCATTTACTGGTCATTCTTCCTGTATTCTCTCCTGTATACTGTAGCCTTCTTTCTACTCCATTTATCAGATACCCCCTTAAAGTCATATCGATGATCCATGGTTCACCATTGGAGATGAGCGAACCTGGAGCATGCTCGAGTCCATCCGAACCCGAACGTTCGGCATTTGATTAGCGGTGGCTGCTGAAGTTGGATAAAGCCCTAAGGCTATGTGGAAAACATGGATATAGTCATTGGCTGTATCCATGTTTTCCAGACAACCTTAGAGCTTTATCGAAGTTCAGCAGCCCCAGCTAATCAAATACCGAACGTTCGGATGGACTCGAACTCGAACCCGGTTCGCTCATCTCTATTCACCATCTGATCAATTCAGTGAAAGCCTGCATGCCAGAGCTGTGGGGACATCCGGAACCTTCCTCCATTACCCTTGGTTACACAAAGTTGATGATATCTATTGTATGGACGCTCTAAGTGCACAACTTCATGACCGCTATCACCACTTTTGTTGTACATGGGTTTATCGGTTACAGTATATGTATACTGATGAATATAAAGCTCTGATGTCTTCATAATTGCATGTGAAGCCTTTCCCATCCCTCCCTTTCTTCCCTTATTTCTTCTTTCTTTCTTTTTTGTTTTTCTTTTATGTTTGTTTCTTATTTTTCTATATGAGCTCTTTGGAGTCTCATTGGGTTATGTGTTCTGTACTTTGAATGTCCAAACATTATAAGTCTGCAAAACATTGTAGAAAACATTGTTTGGAAAACTGAAACCTCTGGTTGGTATCTCTTTCTCTGGAGATAAACATAGTGCAATATTTAGGGATTTGGCTTTGGAGCAAAGAGTTGGGGGAGGTTGATATGTGCTGCTATGTGACTATACATTTTCCATACTTCCATTTGCTAGTTATATATTAAAAAATGACAATACAAAAGAAATCAGTGGAAAGTGCATGAAATAGATAAGATAAATAGGGTAACTCATTTAACTAAAAATCCTGAATAAGGTGAGCATTAAAAAGATTTTTAAACCTAAAAACCCTTTACAAACTTTGACTATTGCTTTAGAGGACAACTCCATCATTCTAAAAAAAAACAAAAAAAACACTATCACACATACATTTCATACTGTCCCTGTGACGGCAGGTCGTCTGCAGATCTCCCTCACTTCCAGGTTCCAGTGAAGTAAATGGGAGGGAAAAGGGTACTGGTGCACATGCGCACTGGCAGCTATTTCATTGGCTGGATCGCATCACTTGGCTTCCAGCTTGCTCAGCCAATTAGGGCTGAGCAAGCTGGAAGCCATGTGATGTGCTTCAGCCAATCAAAGGCTGCTGGTGCCAAGTACCTTTTCTCTCCCATTCAGTTCTGCAGGAAAATGCCGAACAGGAGGAAGACCGGGACTGCCCCCATGCTCTGACAACAACAACACAAAATGGCGGTTTTTAAGTATGCTTTCTTTCACTTTCTGGGGAGGGTCAGGGGTGGGAGAAGGGGAGGGAGTGGAACCGGGCCAGATATATAACTTTGTAATGTGTGTTAGTTAAGCAAAAAAGTAAAACTCCAGAGTTCTCCTTTAACTTCTGAACTAAAAATGTATCGCCTTTTTTCCTTTTGGGTAAAAAATGGCCTTTAAATACAGAGGAAGAATAAAGCAAGAGCAGACATTGCCTATAGAAAGAACTGTCATCACATTCACAATAGGCTTTTACTAGCTGCTCCTCTGAAAGTATAATAATTTGCCCTCCCCAAAGAGGAGGCTAAAAGGAGACAAAAGGTATGTCAGTGTCACACAATGGAAAACTAGAAGAATTCCTATAAAACTCATCTTCTAAAAGGTAGGCTCATCCGCCTGCTCCCTTCCCTATGACAAAAACAAAAGGTTAATAGTGTAGAATTAAAGATAACATATCCATTCTTAAGAATAGGCTGTTGTCTCTATAAAGATAACTGCAGAAGAGACTTTGTATTGTAAAAATTACAGCCCCACTTTTTATTCTCCTGCAGATGATTAATAACATGTCACAAAGAGAAAATTGCTAAAACAATTATAGCAGAATAAAAAATAAAATACATCAGAAGTATTAGCGCTGTGGACATACAAAAGTAGTTCTCATTTTGTTGAATGTAATTAGTAGTCTTTTTATCTCCAATATATCCCCATGTTCTTTGTTAAGGTGTCTGGGCAATTCCATGTCTGGATACTTAAAACAAACATAAAAGACGTTAACACACTAAACATGTTAAGTATTTCCCGACCTGTAACCCATGCAATCTAATGCTAAAGGAAGTGATCACACAACTCTAGCTGATCCTTTACATTATAGAAGACAATATTAGAAAAAAGATAATGCCCATTAAGTCAAGGATTAATGAAGATTAATGGATGGCACACCAATTCAGAGGGGTGATATTGCACGGGCAGACCAAGTAGATGAGAGCTCACAAAAGAGCCTATTATATGGCTCGATTATTACACGGTCACACGGCGTGAGTCATTTGTGCAGCCCTTTATTTTCTTTCGTCGGCCACACGTCCCCTATTACACAAGAAGATGTGCAGCCAATAGCCGATGATTTGAAAACCTGCTTAAAATATGCCATCAGATTCATTTACCCTATTACAAAGGGCAGTAGTTGCATGTTTGGTCGATAATTGTCTCATGTAACGGGACAGTAAAATAGTGTTATTACATAAAAGTAAAATACTAATACTGAAAATAAAGCAATGGTGTCAGGGAATACCCTTTTATCTTTATGTGTACAGTGAAGCAGGGGATTGAGAGCAATGTAACAAAAATGCAGTTTCTACCTTTATAATAAAATTATTTACCTAAGTTATATAACATCATGCAATTTGTGTTTCCTTTATGGCATTGACCATCCATGTTCAATAACATGTTTACTTTATTGTTCAAGTTGATATGATTGCAGACATACCATATTCATATGTGTGCATGTGTGTGTGTATCTTTAATAGTGAAAACTATCTGCAGAGGGAGCTGCCTAATGGATGACAGCTACAGGGACCACCTACCTAATAACAGATATTAGCTACAGAGACAAACTACCTAAGAGGGGATATCATTGTCAGGAACTTACCCGACTGCGCTCCAGCGACGTCTGCTCCGGCCGGAGCGCAGCGCCGCCTTCCTCTCCGGGGCCGGGTGACGTCACGGAGACCCGACGGCGTCCTTGGTTACCAGGGATGCCGCGGGCTCCGATGACGCGCGACGACTCAGCTGAGCGTTGTATGCTCAGCTGAGTAGTATTAGGCTCAAGCTGAGTGGCAGACGCCTCTGCCACCCGGCTTGCAGCCTACACATGTGAATTGATCAGGACTCAGGAGTCCGGACCAATCACATCCTGGTCTGGGCTCCTGGTCCTGTATTTAAAGAGCCAGCGGTCATTCACTGATCGCTGGCTATTAGGTGTATTCCTGGTCCCAGCTCTCCCTTGTATATTCCTGCGCTCCCCGTCCTATCCCTCCTACTGCTCGACTCGTTATTCTGACCTCCCGCCTGACTTGTGACTACTTTTTTGGATTCAACACAAAAAACAAGAAAAACCGAATGCAAGACCAATGTAAATATAAATATTTTTTATTATTATTATTGGTATATCAAAAAAAGAGATTTAAA
The DNA here is from genome assembly GCF_027789765.1 of Dendropsophus ebraccatus. Taxonomy (NCBI): domain Eukaryota; kingdom Metazoa; phylum Chordata; class Amphibia; order Anura; family Hylidae; genus Dendropsophus; species Dendropsophus ebraccatus. The sequence continues at coordinate 81,784,205 of NC_091462.1, forward strand.
AATACATAATGGGGGGGCTGAAGCTAATACAAATCCCCATACAAACGGTGGATCAAAGAGTTCTTTATACATAAAATGCTATATCAAAAGGTAGGAAGAAAACATAGACAACCTACATATACAAACATATATACTGGGCACTGGGTTGGTACTACATACAGCAAGTAAATAACTCCCACAGTGGGTATATGGCAAAGAGACATATAAAAAACGCCATAAACACATAGTAGATATTACCCATACATGTCCTTAGTATATAAGTCCACCTCACCGTACACCCGACGCGCGTTTCGCGTGTTGCTTTCTCGAGGGTGATCACCCTCGAGAAAGCAACACGCGAAACGCGCGTCGGGTGTACGGTGAGGTGGACTTATATACTAAGGACATGTATGGGTAATATCTACTATGTGTTTATGGCGTTTTTTATATGTCTCTTTGCCATATACCCACTGTGGGAGTTATTTACTTGCTGTATGTAGTACCAACCCAGTGCCCAGTATATATGTTTGTATATGTAGGTTGTCTATGTTTTCTTCCTACCTTTTGATATAGCATTTTATGTATAAAGAACTCTTTGATCCACCGTTTGTATGGGGATTTGTATTAGCTTCAGCCCCCCCATTATGTATTTTTAAATCTCTTTTTTTGATATACCAATAATAATAATAAAAAATATTTATATTTACATTGGTCTTGCATTCGGTTTTTCTTGTTTTTTGTGTTGGATAGTTTCGGGTGCGCATAGACCGCACTATTTAGGCCTTTTTTGGTAGGATTACTTTTTTGGATTGCTGATTTTGTACTGCGTTGCCCGTATGGTTTGACCCGGCCTGGTTTACTATTCCTTATTGTGTTTGTCTGTCCGTATTGTTTTGTGTATCACGTATATAGCGCAGGGAACGTCTCCGTGGTTGTCCGCGACCACCTAGGGTCGGCTGAGGCAATTAGGCAGGGACAGTGGGTGGTTCAGATAGGGCCCACTGTCTGGTTGTGTCTGTGTTATTCTGACAATCATCATATTATATTCAAGGGTTACCTACCGGATGAAGGACTTTATGTGCAAGGGCCACCTACCTAAAGGGGGATATCTACTGGGGACACCTGCTTAATTAGGAGGGGGGGTGTTAACAGAGAAAACATACTGTACCTTAAGAAGAACCTATCCGATCCACCCCAACCTTACCTATTTCTTCCCCCAACCTACTTTACTTTGTAGAAAACCAATAGGGAATTACAGATATGGCGTATAGGTAAAAAGCAGGAAAAGGGCAGAGCCAAGACTTTTGTCCAACAGGTACAGTAAAGACGGGTCGCGGCTGAAAGTTATGGGCCAAATAAACAGGAAAGGCAAAGTAAACAAGACTGGTCAGAGAAGATGCCCCCTGTGAGTCACGGGATGTAACTGCACTGTTATTACTTATATGGTGTGTAGTGCTAATGATAGTGGACATGTCTTTGCATTATTTAGATATTATTTGAGATCGAGAATATTCAACAAATTGCCTATAAACTGCTGTTGATCACACAGGATGTCATGTTATGGCACTTTTATGTAAGAAAAATAAACAAATGGCAACATACAGCATACTCACCTCATCCAGTCCAGTAATGGCCCCACTGTTTACTTATCCTGATGCTGTCCCAGCTTTTCTGGTGGTATTCTGAACCCACTGAAGCCAATCACTAGGGCTGTAGATTGTTATTATACACACACAGCAGGCCATACCTTGTTTGTTTTTAAATAACTCAGAATAGTCGTTTAATGAAGACTATGTCAATCACTGTGTTATAAAGTGATCGTATAGCAATATATTGTAAAATCCTTCGCAATTCTGTTCTTGTAATAAAAGACTTATTGTGGTTCCATACAAGTCGATATTGAACCAAGATTTCATTTTGAGTTTTTGTTATTATGCAGCAATACACTTTATATATTACCAAAGACTGCCCTCTACTGGCAAAACATACAGTATATTAAGGAAGGATTCCAGTCATGACATGTCACATTGACAGCTACCTGAGCAACACACTCTCTGACATATAAGTTATGTAATCATAGTCACTAACTGTTGTAGAAAGTACAAAAGCTTTTTTAAAGATTTGGTGAGAAATGTATTTTGTTCAGTCTTCCATTAAATAGGTTGCCCCATCCTTGGGGTATATAGATGTCACGTAGGGTTCTCCATCTTCTATGGGTTGCGATGTAGCTGTTTTTGTAGATTCAGGCCGTCTGTGCATTAAATGGACAGTCATTCATTTGCATTGTCACTCTGTAAGGGTATGTTCACACAGTAAATCAGGCAGAATTGAGCGGAGAGTAGCAGCAGCAGAGGAGCACGTTCTCCCAGAGAGAAGCAGTGTCACACTGAGGCAGGCGGGATTCTGCGGTAGAGAGTTCCGCTGTGGAATCCCACCAGCCTCAGTGTGACACTGCTTCTTTATGGGAGAGCGCGCTCCTCCGCTGCCGCCACTCTCCGCTCAAAGAAGTGTCATGTCACTTCTTTGAGTGGAGAGTGGCGGCAGTGGAGGAGGGTGCGCTCTCCCATAGACAGGCTATGGCACACTGAGGCAGGCAGGATTCCACGGCGGAACTCCGCCTGATTTCTTAGTGTGAACATACCCTAACATTACATTTCTCCTGCAGTAATAGATGGTAACTTTCCACTGCAAAATCAGACATTATTGAGAGACATCCCAGAGAGCCCAACCCTACTCCGCCCATGTGACTATCCCTTCAATGAGGGTCAGTTCTCCCACCTCCCAAGCTACATCTCCAGCCAGCCAATACCATACGTTCTACTGATGAGGAACAAGAACCCTTAAACAGCAGAGACACATAACACTATTACACCATGTACTGACTTTAAGCACTGATCGACTGCTTGACTCGTGTAACGAACTCTATTCAAATTAAAGGGAGACTCGAGCATTTAGTATGGTTTACCCTGCTTGTCAGAGTAGAGGGAACCTGGGTCTTAGTAAGCGACAGTCTGGCCCCCAGGGGGTTAAGTGACCCCATAGGGGGCCAGGCTATGCTCTGTTTGGGGGGGGGGGGGGGGCGTGGGGTCGTCTATTTTCTGTTCCATTTTCTGCAATGAGCCAATCAGCCGCTGAGGCAGGACACCGCTGCAGCCACTGATTGGCTTAGCAGGTCTCCTGTAGTTTACGCTTAGCCAATCAGAGGCTGGAGAGGTATAAAGCCTTAGCCGCTGATTGGCTCACTGCAAAAAAATTATACAGAAGAGGGATGTCATTAGTGATGTCATCGACTATATCATCAATGATGTCTTCAATGATGTAATTGATGATGTCGTCAATGATGTCATCGGTGATGTCATTGATTATGTTGTCGATGATTTAGTTGATGCTGTCATCAGTGACGTCAATTACGTCGTGAATGCAGTATAAGTAAATCTGGTGCAGCGCATGGGGGAAGTGAAACTTATTAGACTGGCGTACTTGTATGCTGTGTTGATAAGTTTCCTCAATTGTGTCAGTGCTATGTATTTTGATGTTATGATTTGTATAACTCCCCTTCCTGTGCATGGTGTTTAAATATCAGAGTCAAACAGCATTTTACTGTAACTTTTATCTCACCCTAATACCTCATTTGGATACCGGACCCCTGAACCTCGCCTGTGACTCAGCAGTTATTAAAAAGGGGGTTATCAGACAATAAAAAACATTTCATACAGTGCTGATCTTATATAAAACATAAACATCTTATCCTGTGGCATCTCCAGATCCCCGCCGACTATTGCTGCAGACTAACTCGTCTCGACAGCGAGAGCCTGCTCCACCAATCGCTGGCTGAGACGAGACTGATCGCTGGAAGAAGCCAGAAGCAGCACCTGGCACAGCCCTTCACTCTCTGGCTTGCTGCCTTTTCCATCTCCTGATAAGAACATTTTTTTTAAAGTGACAGGGACGCTTTAATTGTAGTCATGTTGTAGAATAAAGAAGATCTGTTATCAGCTAAACACTGGCATAAATAAGCCCATGGCTAGATAGAGCTTCATGGCACAGGGGTACTGTATACTTACTATCTCCACAGTCTTTTTCTGCACCAACAGAATTTTGTTAGTATATAAATGAGGCTCAAGTACTCGGGCTCTTACCATTGCTGCGGAACACCCCTTGGGCACTTGAGTCTTGTTTACATTTTAATAATAATAATAATAATGATAAAAAAAAAAAAAGTTTCCCGATGTTGGACAAAGCTATGGAGATAAGTCAGGTATGCCTAGAATCACAGTGACCCCCCCCCTATCCACCCATGGCCTCACCCTTACTAGCCTCAAATTACTTCTGGAGATCTGGCAATGAGTGTAAAGGGACTCTGTACCCACAATCTGACCCTCCCCAAACCACTTGTACCTTCGGATAGCTGCTTTTATTCCAAGATCTGTCCTGGGGTCCGTTCAGCAGGTGATGCAGTTATTGTCATAAAAAAAAATTTTTAATCCGGCAGCGCTGTGTCTAACGGCCGGGGCTTACATTTGTATATGCTTTAGGCTGGCACACCCTCTCTGTCCTTCCTCCCCACCCTCCTCAGCATTAGGAATGATCCAGGAACATTTACTGCTGTTTGAGCTTTGCACAGGTGTATTAACGATCCAGCCCATGTTCATTATGCACGCAGCTGGGGAATAGGAAGCAATCTGCCTGGAGTATTCCTAATGATGAGGAGGGTGGGGAGGAAGGACGGAGAGGTTGTGCCAGCCGAATGCATATACAAATCTAAGCCCCGGCCGTTAGACACAGCGCTGCAGGATTAAAAATTGTTTTTATGACAATAACTGCATCCCCTGCCGAACGGACCCCAGGACAGATCTTGGAATAAAAGCAGCTATGCGAAGGTACAAGTGGTTTGGGGTGTCAGATTGTGGGTACAGAGTCGCTTTAAGGCTATTCTGCACCTGCGCAGTGCAACACGGATCGGACCCGCTGTACTGCACACGTGCGGCGCAGTAGGAACGTGGGCGTGCTGATGCGAGGGATGACGTGATTAAATGCCGAAACGCCCAGGGGACAGTGACTACTTGTTGGCGGCACACCACGAAGATAACTACCTGGGGGACAATTTCCATACAGCGTGCCAAGTTTATAAAGTAAGTTTGCGGGTTGTGCAATGCAGGGAGGGGGACGTAAAAGCATGTCTGGGAAGTGTGCTGGGTGCTGCTACGGCACATTTCTATAGTGTAACAGCCATTTTTTAGGTGATTGGTTCCCTTCAGGATCATGCGCTATGGAGAATGGAGCCTTATTCTGTATACCATAGGCAGCCCCTCCAGATGTTGCAAATGTACAATGCCCAAAAGGCCTGGACAGCCAAAGCTTTGGTTATCTAGGTATGATGGGAATTCTAGTTGCGAAACAGCTACAGTGCCGCCAGTTTGACACTCCTGCTCTATACTATCTTCTACTACTGTCACACAATGTCTGGCGTGGCCCCCGGTCTGAATAATTATGCCACCATGGAAGGGTTAAAAGGGGTTGTCTGAATTACGTTACGTTTTTTGTGCAGTAGAAGGCACAAGAAACAGAAGCAAGTGCCAGGCATGGTGGATGAGAGCAGCAGCAGGCCAGTACCCTGAGCAGAGCGTGCAGGAAACCATGCCCCTCACCTCAGCTTCCCCTAACATACAGTCCCATGTAAAGACCATGCCCCCCACCTCAGCTTCCCCTAACATACAGTCCCATGTAAAGACCATGCCCCCCACCTCAGTTTCCCCTAACGTACAGTCCCATGTAAAGACCATGCCCCCCACCTCAGCTTCCCCTAACATACAGTCCCATGTAAAGACCATGCCCCCCACCTCAGCTTCCCCTAACATACAGTCCCATGTAAAGACCATGCCCCCCACGTCAGCTTCCCCTAACATACAGTCCCATGTAAAGACCATGCCCCCCACTTCAGCTTCCCCTACCATACAGTCCCATGTAAAGACCATGCCCCTCACCTCTGCTTCCCCTAACGTACAGTCCCATGTAAAGACCATGCCCCCCACCTCAGCTTCCCCTACCATACAGTCCCATGTAAAGACCATGCCCCTCACCTCTGCTTCCCCTAACGTACAGTCCCATGTAAAGACCATGCCCCTCACCTCAGCCTCATCTAACGTACAGTCCCATGTAAAGACCATGCCCCTCACCTCAGCTTCTCCTAACGTACAGTCCCATGTAAAGACCATGCCCCTCTCCTCAGCTTCTCCTAACATACAGTCCCATGTAAAGTTCACTCACCTCACCTTCCCCTAACATACAGTCCCATGTAAAGATCACTCACCTCACCTTCCCCTAACATACAGTCCCATGTAAAGATCACTCACCTCACCTTCCCCTAACATACAGTCCCATGTAAAGACCATGCCCCTCACCTCCCCCTAACATACAGTCCCATGTAAAGATCACTCACCTTCCCCTAACATACAGTCCCATGTAAAGACCATGCCCCTTACCTCTGCTTCCCCTAACATACAGTCCCATGTAAAGACCATGCCCCCCACCTCAGCTTCCCCTAACGTACAGTCCCATGTAAAAATCACTCACCTTCCCCTAACATACAGTCCCATGTAAAGACCATGCCCCTTACCTCTGCTTCCCCTAACATACAGTCCCATGTAAAGACCATGCCCCCCACCTCAGCTTCCCCTACCATACAGTCCATGTAAAGACCATGCCCCTCACCTCTGCTTCCCCTAATGTACAGTCCCATGTAAAGACCATGCCCCCCACCTCACCTTCCCCTAACATACAGTCCCATGTAAAGATCACTCACCTTCCCCTAACATACAGTCCCATGTAAAGACTATGCCCCTCACCTCACCTTCCCCTAACATACAGTCCCATGTAAAGACCATGCCCCTCACCTCAGCTTCCCCTAACATACAGTCCCATGTAAAGACCATGCCCCTCACCTCAGCTTCCCCTAACGTACAGTCCCATGTAAAGATCACTCTTCTCCTACTTCTCCAAGATACAGTCCCATGTAAATATCACTGCCCTAACCTTAGCCTCCTCTATCATTCAGTCCCATGTACAGATCACTCAGGTTACAGCAGTCACAGCCCCCCTATCCCTGCAGAACATCCCATTATAGTACAGTCACAGGCCCCTGCAGAACATCACATCCCATTACATTACAGTATACAGCCAGAGTGTGTTACTTCCTGTGCACCATCTCCCACTACTATGAAGAAATCCCCGATATACAGGCCGGGAGCCCAGCGCAATCCCAGGCCACACTGACCGGCTCCCTGTGCTGCTAGGAAGCCCGGGAACACTACTGAGCATAGCTCCGCCTACACTAGTCACATGCACATGACGTCATCACAGCTCCTTCCGGTGCATTAGATTCAGCCTTCATCGTGATGAGGAGGCGACAGTCAGGTATTAGTAGTGTCCGCAGTGTGCCCGGCTGGTGTGCCCGCAAGTGTCAGGCTATAAAGCAGTCACTGAGCCCTGCTGAGAGGGGAGGAAGCACGGTTTTCTCCAAGAACTACAAGTCCTGCTGGTGCATGATGGGAGTTGTAGTTCTGTAACCACAGCACGGAGAACATTGCTGTATGTCTGTATAGCCGCCCTCTCACCCTATAGTGTATGTGCTGTATGCTCAGTGCTGGGATGTCTGTATAGCCGCCCTCTCACCCTATAGGAGGATGTGCTGTGTGCTCAGTGCTGGGATGTCTGTATAGCTGCCCTCTCACCCTATAGGAGGATGTGCTGTGTGCTCAGTGCTGGGATGTCTGTATAGCCGCCCTCTCACCCTATAGGAGGATGTGCTGTGTGCTCAGTGCTGGGATGTCTGTATAGCCGCCCTCTCACCCTATAAGAGGATGTGCTGTGTGCTCGGTGCTGGGATGTCTGTATAGCTGCCCTCTCACCCTATAGGAGGATGTGCTGTATGCTCAGTGCTGGGATGTCTGTATAGCTGCCCTCTCACCCTATAGGAGGATGTGCTGTGTGCTCAGTGCTGGGATGTCTGTATAGCCGCCCTCTCACCCTATAGGAGGATGTGCTGTGTGCTCAGTGCTGGGATGTCTGTATAGCCACCCTCTCACCCTATAGGAGGATGTGCTGTGTGCTCAGTGCTGGGATGTCTGTATAGCCGCCCTCTCACCCTATAGTGTATGTGCTGTGTGCTCAGTGCTGGGATGTCTGTATAGCTGCCCTCTCACCCTATAGGAGGATGTGCTGTATGCTCAGTGCTGGGATGTCTGTATAGCTGCCCTCTCACCCTATAGTGTATGTGCTGTATGCTCAGTGCTGGGATGTCTGTATAGCTGCCCTCTCACCCTATAGGAGGATGTGCTGTATGCTCAGTGCTGGGATGTCTGTATAGCCGCCCTCTCACCCTATAGTGTATGTGCTGTATGCTCAGTGCTGGGATGTCTGTATAGCTGCCCTCTCACCCTATAGGAGGATGTGCTGTATGCTCAGTGCTGGGATGTCTGTATAGCTGCCCTCTCACCCTATAGTGTATGTGCTGTGTGCTCAGTGCTGGGATGTCTGTATAGCTGCCCTCTCACCCTATAGTGTATGTGCTGTATGCTCAGTGCTGGGATGTCTGTATAGCTGCCCTCTCACCCTATAGGAGGATGTGCTGTATGCTCAGTGCTGGGATGTCTGTATAGCTGCCCTCTCACCCTATAGGAGGATGTGCTGTGTGCTCAGTGCTGGGATGTCTGTATAGCTGCCCTCTCACCCTATAGTGTATGTGCTGTATGCTCAGTGCTGGGATGTCTGTATAGCCGCCCTCTCACCCTATAGTGTATGTGCTGTGTGCTCAGTGCTGGGATGTCTGTATAGCTGCCCTCTCACCCTATAGGAGTATGTGCTGTGTGCTCAGTGCTGGGATGTCTGTATAGCCGCCCTCTCACCCTATAGGAGGATGTGCTGTATGCTCAGTGCTGGGATGTCTGTATAGCTGCCCTCTCACCCTATAGGAGGATGTGCTGTATGCTCAGTGCTGGGATGTCTGTATAGCCGCCCTCTCACCCTATAGTGTATGTGCTGTGTATGCTCAGTGCTGGGATGTCTGTATAGCTGCCCTCTCACCCTATAGGAGGATGTGCTGTATGCTCGGTGCTGGGATGTCTGTATAGCTGTCCTCTCACCCTATAGGAGGATGTGCTGTGTGCTCAGTGCTGGGATGTCTGTATAGCTGCCCTCTCACCCTATAGGAGGATGTGCTGTATGCTCAGTGCTGGGATGTCTGTATAGCTGCCCTCTCACCCTATAGTGTATGTGCTGTATGCTCAGTGCTGGGATGTCTGTATAGCTGCCCTCTCACCCTATAGTGTATGTGCTGTGTGCTCAGTGCTGGGATGTCTGTATAGCTGCCCTCTCACCCTATAGTGTATGTGCTGTATGCTCAGTGCTGGGATGTCTGTATAGCCGCCCTCTCACCCTATAGGAGTATGTGCTGTGTATGCTCAGTGCTGGGATGTCTGTATAGCCGCCCTCTCACCCTATAGGAGGATGTGCTGTATGCTCAGTGCTGGGATGTCTGTATAGCTGCCCTCTCACCCTATAGGAGGATGTGCTGTATGCTCAGTGCTGGGATGTCTGTATAGCCGCCCTCTCACCCTATAGTGTATGTGCTGTGTATGCTCAGTGCTGGGATGTCTGTATAGCCGCCCTCTCACCCTATAGGAGGATGTGCTGTATGCTCAGTGCTGGGATGTCTGTATAGCTGCCCTCTCACCCTATAGGAGGATGTGCTGTATGCTCAGTGCTGGGATGTCTGTATAGCTGCCCTCTCACCCTATAGTGTATGCTCAGTGCTGGGATGTCTGTATAGCCGCCCTCTCACCCTATAGGAGGATGTGCTGTATGCTCAGTGCTGGGATGTCTGTATAGCTGCCCTCTCACCCTATAGTGTATGTGCTGTATGCTCAGTGCTGGGATGTCTGTATAGCTCCCCTTTCACCCTATAGGAGGATGTGCTGTATGCTCAGTGCTGGGATGTCTGTATAGCTGCCCTCTCACCCTATAGGAGTATGTGCTGTATGCTCAGTGCTGGGATGTCTGTATAGCCGCCCTCTCACCCTATAGGAGGATGTGCTGTATGCTCAGTGCTGGGATGTCTGTATAACCGCCCTCTCACCCTATAGGAGTATGTGCTGTGTGCTCAGTGCTGGGATGTCTGTATAGCTGCCCTCTCACCCTATAGGAGGATGTGCTGTGTGCTCAGTGCTGGGATGTCTGTATAGCCGCCCTCTCACCCTATAGTGTATGTGCTGTGTGCTCAGTGCTGGGATGTCTGTATAGCCGCCCTCTCACCCTATAGTGTATGTGCTGTGTGCTCAGTGCTGGGATGTCTGTATAGCCGCCCTCTCACCCTATAGTGTATGTGCTGTGTGCTCAGTGCTGGGATGTCTGTATAGCCGCCCTCTCACCCTATAGTGTATGTGCTGTGTGCTCAGTGCTGGGATGTCTGTATAGCTGCCCTCTCACCCTATAGGAGGATGTGCTGTATGCTCAGTGCTGGGATGTCTGTATAGCTGCCCTCTCACCCTATAGTGTATGTGCTGTGTATGCTCAGTGCTGGGATGTCTGTATAGCTGCCCTCTCACCCTATAGTGTATGTGCTGTGTGCTCAGTGCTGGGATGTCTGTATAGCTGCCCTCTCACCCTATAGGAGTATGTGCTGTGTGCTCAGTGCTGGGATGTCTGTATAGCTGCCCTCTCACCCTATAGGAGGATGTGCTGTGTATGCTCAGTGCTGGGATGTCTGTATAGCTGCCCTCTCACCCTATAGTGTATGTGCTGTGTATGCTCAGTGCTGGGATGTCTGTATAGCCGCCCTCTCACCCTATAGGAGGATGTGCTGTGTATGCTCAGTGCTGGGATGTCTGTATAGCCGCCCTCTCACCCTATAGGAGGATTTGCTGTGTGCTCGGTGCTGGGATGTCTGTATAGCTGCCCTCTCACCCTATAGGAGGATGTGCTGTATGCTCAGTGCTGGGATGTCTGTATAGCCGCCCTCTCACCCTATAGTGTATGTGCTGTATGCTCAGTGCTGGGATGTCTGTATAGCTGCCCTCTCACCCTATAGTGTATGTGCTGTATGCTCAGTGCTGGGATGTCTGTATAGCTGCCCTCTCACCCTATAGGAGGATGTGCTGTGTATGCTCAGTGCTGGGATGTCTGTATAGCTGCCCTCTCACCCTATAGGAGGATGTGCTGTATGCTCAGTGCTGGGATGTCTGTATAGCCGCCCTCTCACCCTATAGGAGTATGTGCTGTGTATGCTCAGTGCTGGGATGTCTGTATAGCTGCCCTCTCACCCTATAGGAGGATGTGCTGTGTATGCTCAGTGCTGGGATGTCTGTATAGCTGCCCTCTCACCCTATAGGAGGATGTGCTGTGTGCTCAGTGCTGGGATGTCTGTATAGCCACCCTCTCACCCTATAGTGTATGTGCTGTATGCTCGGTGCTGGGATGTCTGTATAGCTGCCCTCTCACCCTATAGGAGGATGTGCTGTATGCTCGGTGCTGGGATGTCTGTATAGCTGCCCTCTCACCCTATAGTATATGTGCTGTGTGCTCAGTGCTGGGATGTCTGTATAGCCGCCCTCTCACCCTATAGGAGGATGTGCTGTGTGCTCAGTGCTGGGATGTCTGTATAGCCGCCCTCTCACCCTATAGGAGGATGTGCTGTGTGCCCAGTGCTGGGATGTCTGTATAGCTGCCCTCTCACCCTATAGGAGGATGTGCTGTGTGCTCAGTGCTGGGATGTCTGTATAGCTGCCCTCTCACCCTATAGGAGAATGTGCTGTGTATGCTCAGTGCTGGGATGTCTGTATAGCTGCCCTCTCACCCTATAGGAGGATGTGCTGTGTATGCTTAGTGCTGGGATGTCTGTATAGCTGTCCTCTCACCCTATAGGAGGATGTGCTGTGTGCTCAGTGCTGGGATGTCTGTATAGCTGCCCTCTCACCCTATAGGAGGATGTGCTGTGTGCTCAGTGCTGGGATGTCTGTATAGCCGCCCTCTCACCCTATAGGAGGATGTGCTGTGTGCTCAGTGCTGGGATGTCTGTATAGCCGCCCTCTCACCCTATAGGAGGATGTGCTGTGTTCTCAGTGCTGGCATGTCTGTATAGCTGCCCTCTCACCCTATAGGAGGATGTGCTGTGTGTGCTCAGTGCTGGGATGTCTGTATAGCTGCCCTCTCACCCTATAGGAGGATGTGCTGTGTGCTCAGTGCTGGGATGTCTGTATAGCCGCCCTCTCACCCTATAGTGTATGTGCTGTATGCTCGGTGCTGGGATGTCTGTATAGCTGCCCTCTCACCCTATAGGAGGATGTGCTGTATGCTCAGTGCTGGGATGTCTGTATAGCCGCCCTCTCACCCTATAGTGTATGTGCTGTATGCTCATTGCTGGGATGTCTGTATAGCTGCCCTCTCACCCTATAGGAGGATGTGCTGTATGCTCAGTGCTGGGATGTCTGTATAGCTGCCCTCTCACCCTATAGTGTATGTGCTGTGTATGCTCAGTGCTGGGATGTCTGTATAGCTGCCCTCTCACCCTATAGGAGGATGTGCTGTGTGCTCAGTGCTGGGATGTCTGTATAGCTGCCCTCTCACCCTATAGGAGGATGTGCTGTATGCTCAGTGCTGGGATGTCTGTATAGCTGCCCTCTCACCCTATAGGAGGATGTGCTGTATGCTCAGTGCTGGGATGTCTGTATAGCTGCCCTCTCACCCTATAGGAGGATGTGCTGTATGCTCAGTGCTGGGATGTCTGTATAGCTGCCCTCTCACCCTATAGGAGGACGTGCTGTATGCTCAGTGCTGGGATGTCTGTATAGCCGCCCTCTCACCCTATAGGAGGATGTGCTGTATGCTCAGTGCTGGGATGTCTGTATAGCCACCCTCTCACCCTATAGTGTATGTGCTGTATGCTCAGTGCTGGGATGTCTGTATAGCTGCCCTCTCACCCTATAGGAGGATGTGCTGTATGCTCAGTGCTGGGATGTCTGTATAGCCGCCCTCTCACCCTATAGGAGGATGTGCTGTGTTCTCAGTGCTGGCATGTCTGTATAGCTGCCCTCTCACCCTATAGGAGGATGTGCTGTGTGTGCTCAGTGCTGGGATGTCTGTATAGCTGCCCTCTCACCCTATAGGAGGATGTGCTGTGTATGCTTAGTGCTGGGATGTCTGTATAGCTGTCCTCTCACCCTATAGGAGGATGTGCTGTGTGCTCAGTGCTGGGATGTCTGTATAGCTGCCCTCTCACCCTATAGGAGGATGTGCTGTGTATGCTTAGTGCTGGGATGTCTGTATAGCTGTCCTCTCACCCTATAGGAGGATGTGCTGTGTGCTCAGTGCTGGGATGTCTGTATAGCTGCCCTCTCACCCTATAGGAGGATGTGCTGTGTGCTCAGTGCTGGGATGTCTGTATAGCCGCCCTCTCACCCTATAGGAGGATGTGCTGTGTGCTCAGTGCTGGGATGTCTGTATAGCCGCCCTCTCACCCTATAGGAGGATGTGCTGTGTTCTCAGTGCTGGCATGTCTGTATAGCTGCCCTCTCACCCTATAGGAGGATGTGCTGTGTGTGCTCAGTGCTGGGATGTCTGTATAGCTGCCCTCTCACCCTATAGGAGGATGTGCTGTGTGCTCAGTGCTGGGATGTCTGTATAGCCGCCCTCTCACCCTATAGTGTATGTGCTGTATGCTCGGTGCTGGGATGTCTGTATAGCTGCCCTCTCACCCTATAGGAGGATGTGCTGTATGCTCAGTGCTGGGATGTCTGTATAGCCGCCCTCTCACCCTATAGTGTATGTGCTGTATGCTCATTGCTGGGATGTCTGTATAGCTGCCCTCTCACCCTATAGGAGGATGTGCTGTATGCTCAGTGCTGGGATGTCTGTATAGCTGCCCTCTCACCCTATAGTGTATGTGCTGTGTATGCTCAGTGCTGGGATGTCTGTATAGCTGCCCTCTCACCCTATAGGAGGATGTGCTGTGTGCTCAGTGCTGGGATGTCTGTATAGCTGCCCTCTCACCCTATAGGAGGATGTGCTGTATGCTCAGTGCTGGGATGTCTGTATAGCTGCCCTCTCACCCTATAGGAGGATGTGCTGTATGCTCAGTGCTGGGATGTCTGTATAGCTGCCCTCTCACCCTATAGGAGGATGTGCTGTATGCTCAGTGCTGGGATGTCTGTATAGCTGCCCTCTCACCCTATAGGAGGACGTGCTGTATGCTCAGTGCTGGGATGTCTGTATAGCCGCCCTCTCACCCTATAGGAGGATGTGCTGTATGCTCAGTGCTGGGATGTCTGTATAGCCACCCTCTCACCCTATAGTGTATGTGCTGTATGCTCAGTGCTGGGATGTCTGTATAGCTGCCCTCTCACCCTATAGGAGGATGTGCTGTATGCTCAGTGCTGGGATGTCTGTATAGCCGCCCTCTCACCCTATAGGAGGATGTGCTGTGTTCTCAGTGCTGGCATGTCTGTATAGCTGCCCTCTCACCCTATAGGAGGATGTGCTGTGTGTGCTCAGTGCTGGGATGTCTGTATAGCTGCCCTCTCACCCTATAGGAGGATGTGCTGTGTATGCTTAGTGCTGGGATGTCTGTATAGCTGTCCTCTCACCCTATAGGAGGATGTGCTGTGTGCTCAGTGCTGGGATGTCTGTATAGCTGCCCTCTCACCCTATAGGAGGATGTGCTGTATGCTCAGTGCTGGGATGTCTGTATAGCTGCCCTCTCACCCTATAGGAGGATGTGCTGTATGCCCAGTGCTGGGATGTCTGTATAGCTGCCCTCTCACCCTATAGGAGGATGTGCTGTATGCTCAGTGCTGGGATGTCTGTATAGCTGCCCTCTCACCCTATAGGAGGATGTGCTGTGTTCTCAGTGCTGGCATGTCTGTATAGCTGCCCTCTCACCCTATAGGAGGATGTGCTGTGTGTGCTCAGTGCTGGGATGTCTGTATAGCCGCCCTCTCACCCTATAGTGTATGTGCTGTATGCCCAGTGCTGGGATGTCTGTATAGCTGCCCTCTCACCCTATAGGAGGATGTGCTGTATGCTCTGTGCTGGGATGTCTGTATAGCTGCCCTCTCACCCTATAGGAGGATGTGCTGTGTTCTCAGTGCTGGCATGTCTGTATAGCTGCCCTCTCACCCTATAGGAGGATGTGCTGTGTGCTCAGTGCTGGGATGTCTGTATAGCTGCCCTCTCACCCTATAGTGTATGTGCTGTATGCCCAGTGCTGGGATGTCTGTATAGCTGCCCTCTCACCCTATAGGAGGATGTGCTGTATGCTCGGTGCTGGGATGTCTGTATAGCCGCCCTCTCACCCTATAGGAGTATGTGCTGTGTGCTCAGTGCTGGGATGTCTGTATAGCCGCCCTCTCACCCTATAGTGTATGTGCTGTATGCCCAGTGCTGGGATGTCTGTATAGCTGCCCTCTCACCCTATAGGAGGATGTGCTGTATGCTCAGTGCTGGGTTGTCTGTATAGCTGCCCTCTCACCCTATAGTGTATGTGCTGTATGCTCGGTGCTGGGATGTCTGTATAGCTGCCCTCTCACCCTATAGGAGGATGTGCTGTATGCTCAGTGCTGGGATGTCTGTATAGCCGCCCTCTCACCCTATAGTGTATGTGCTGTATGCTCATTGCTGGGATGTCTGTATAGCTGCCCTCTCACCCTATAGGAGGATGTGCTGTATGCTCAGTGCTGGGATGTCTGTATAGCTGCCCTCTCACCCTATAGGAGAATGTGCTGTGTTCTCAGTGCTGGCATGTCTGTATAGCTGCCCTCTTACCCTATAGGAGAATGTGCTGTGTTCTCAGTGCTGGCATGTCTGTATAGCTGCCCTCTCACCCTATAGGAGTATGTGCTGTGTATGCTCAGTGCTGGGATGTCTGTATAGTTGTCCTCTCACCCTATAGGAGGATGTTCTGTATGCTCAGTGCTGGGATGTCTGTATAGCCGCCCTCTCACCCTATTGGAGAATGTGCTGTGTATGCTCAGTGCTGGGATGTCTGTATAGCTGCCCTCTCACCCTATAGGAGGATGTGCTGTGTGCTCAGTGCTGGGATGTCTGTATAGCTGCCCTCTCACCCTATAGGAGGATGTTCTGAATGCTCAGTGCTGGGATGTCTGTATAGCCGCCCTCTCACCCTATAGGAGGATGTTCTGAATGCTCAGTGCTGGGATGTCTGTATAGCCGCCCTCTCACCCTATAGGAGGATGTTCTGAATGCTCAGTGCTGGGATGTCTGTATAGCTGCCCTCTTTCACTATGAACGATGACAATCAGCTGGTTTTAGACACATCTGGCCATATAGATGTAGCATGGTATGGACAGCCTTGATTTCCTCAGTGACAGCTGCTCTTAAGGCCCTATTCCACGGAACGACTATCGTTCGTATTCGGCCGATATCGGCCTCTACGGACGATAATCGTCCGGTGGAATAGAGTGCAATCGTTCATGTCGGCTGATCGTTGCAGTCGCTTGTTTTTCAACATGTTGAAAAACAAGCAACTGATATAGCAGCGATCTGCTGCCGTCGCTCCGTTGAATAGGAGCATCGGCAGCAGACGCTGCTATATCCTATGGGCTGCCCGGACGATCAGCGATCCCCCGGGCAGCCCCCCCGCAGCTCCCCGCCGCCCCTCCCGCACTCACCCGCTCGCTGCAGCGGCGCTGAATAGCGGCGGCAGCAGCGAGCGGGGAACGAGGAGCAAACGAGCGCTGAGAGCGCTCGTTTGCTCCTCTAAACAACCTGTGGAATAGGGGCATTAGGGTCCTTTTACACTCACGTATATCTGACAGATTTTTGCCACCAAAGCCAGGAATAGACTATAAACAGAGAACAGGTCATAAAGGAAAGACTGAGATTTCTCCTCTTTTAACTCCATTCTTGGCTTTGGCTCCAAACATCTGCCAGATATCTTGTCTATCTAATATATGGGGTCTTTGCTGGGGTCTGTGGGGGTCTGACTGCTGGGACCCTCACCATTCCCAATAAGAATGGAAAGTTGTTCCCCAAATTAATGGACTGTAGCACCCACATGTGATCAGGGCGCCAGGCATTCTGTTTGGGGCCTCCAGGCTGTGCACTCCATTCATTCAGAGGAAAATCTTCCACCATTCCCAGGATCAACAGGGGTGCCGGTGCTTTGTTCCTACTGATCAGTTTGTTATGCCATGGGTTTATTATTGAGGTGAGAATACCCTTTTAGGGTCTCATTCACACCTGACAATATTGGGAGGGTAATGTATGTTATAATATTTATTGTCACCTTTTTCAGCATCATCCGTTTCGGAATGCAGCAGGTGTCATCACTAGAAAACTGAGAAAGTTCTGACTGCGTAACCAGGGAATCCACAAGAAATATGAAGGATTACCCTTGTATGTAAGAAAATGATCTCATCCCAGTTTAGTCTGCAGAAGCATGTGTGAAGGTGCCTTTACAGTTTATACTAATGTCGGGCGCACCCGCCACTGCCGGCAGGTTAAGCTGTCAGTATTAATTGTATGGGTTCCTCTGGAGTCTCCGCTGGCATCTGTTTGTAGAGACTCGGGAGGACCCAATGGGATGGAATTTCGCTTCCTGATCCCTTTGTTTTCAGAAAGAGAAGCTGGCACCTGAGTTTTCTGGCTGCGGCTTACGTCTCTTCTCTCCGTAGAGAATACAAGGTTCGGCCATGCTGAATGCTCAAGTTTATGGGGAGGACGGGAGACATAAATATTGGAGGTGTACAGCCACCTCTATATACTCAAGGTGGACTTTACATTAAACTAAAACCTTTAGGAAAAGTAATTAGACTCTTTGCCCTTCTCTAACCATCACAATAATACTTACCTCCGGTGACTAAAAATAGGTTTTTAATACATGGCTTTGATAAAGTTATTACTTTGTAATATAACTTTATCAAAAGTTCATATTTGCACTTCTGTTGACTGTCAGCAGTAAGGAGAGGCACGGCCCCCTCTGCTTCCCACAACGTTTGTGTCGGGAACTGCAGAGCTATCAAAGCTCTGCAGCTCCCGATCCCCTGCTCTGATCTAGTGCTGCCATACAGTGATATGCAGAACAGGGTCACAGAGTGGACGAGGCTGCCTCTGCCTGCTCTGCTTCTACTACAACTACGGTAATAGCAATCACTGCTCTCTGTACAGTGACTGCAGGACACAGCGATCGCGTCGGGCAACTACTCCTCCCCAGTACTGTAAATAAGAATAAACAGGACATGGAGGGAATGGGATCCGGAACTGCAGGGATTTGATAGCCCTGCAGTTCTTGGCACATGGCCGATCATTAATGTAAACTCGCGCCGATCAAATCGGCAGATTATCGCTCCATGTAATAGGGCCCAAATGCTGGCGGCAGCAGAGGGGGCTGCTGCCCCTTACTGCTGCCAGTCTAGGGAAGTGAAAATCTGAAAAAGAACCTACCTTTTTTAATAGTTATTCTACAAAGTATTAAAGTAATGTATTAAAAACATGTCTGACTCTCTTTGGTTCATAATCACAGATGGAATTCTCCTATAAAACGTAATCTTGTTCGCAGATATCACTGTGATTATTGCTTTGTGACAGATGTACAGTATACAAGGGTCAGTACCTGTTTAACGTCATCTGGTGTAAGCATATGTATACACTGAGGCATTTTGGGCGTAATTTTCTTTATAGTAGATGTGGTGTACACGATAGGTGTGTTTGAAGCTTTTAATTTTACCATTAAGGGTATAAACCCACACACCTTATACGCAGCAGATATGCAACAAATACGCAGCAGATTTGTTGGTACAGATTTGATGCTGTGTTCAGTTATTTAGATCTAATCTGCTGCGAGTCTGCTGCGAGTTTGCTGCGTATCGCAGCAGTAAATACGCTGCATATACGGTGTGTGGGTTTATACCCTAAAGGTTACGTTTTATAGGACGATTCCATCTGTGATTATGATTCATGTTTAGTATCCCCATATGGTCTGATGCGATTTATTGGCCCTTACAGTGATTGACACTCCTTGATACAAAAGATCAGGGTGTCATAAACTTTAAGCAGTCTGAGGTTTATACAGAAAAGATCCTTAGCATCAGCATCACTTCATTCAGTGCATTTCAGTAAATCGTTAGGATTTAAGGCCCTATTACACTAAGCGATTATCGGCCGTGTAATAGCTCCTGTTAAAAGGCAAAGATCAGCCGAAATACACGATCCTGTCCTGGCCGTCTCTCCGTGTAGTGGCCGCAGCAGACTGTCGATATTTCCTATGGACTCCCTGGGCAATCTAAAGATCATCCAGGGAGCCCCTCCTGCAACTCCCTGCTCTTCCCCGCTGTGACCCGCCACTGTTAGAGCATGTAATGGCGCTGGCAGTGAGCTGAGAACGAGGAGCAAGTGAGCGCCGATCTGACAGGCTGGCACTCGCTTTCTCCTCCCGATCAACCTGTGTAATAGGGGCTTAAGACTTAATGTACAGAAGTCTAAACAAGCATTACAACAACCTATTAGGCTACATTGACATGATAGAGGTAGGTCCCCTGCTTGGCACACACTTTCATTATTCAGTAACATGGTGCCATTTATGTCATACATAGCAGATTTACACTATTTCTGTATTAAAATAATTTGGTAGTGTGTTTACAGTAATGCTGCAAATGCTGACACATACCTGTCTTGCTTCTAGATACTGAAGATCCACCCTTGTGATGAGCCTTGCCTCCTAATCTCCCTGTCTCTGTAGTGAAACAACTAAACATTGGATACCCAGATAAGATATGTCAATGGCTCCCCTCCTGGAATATGAAAATCAGATCTTCCTTGACCTCTTTCATGAGGATGGACTTGTCATCACTGCTCGTGGACTTGGTATTGATCGAATCCTGCAGAATTTCTTGAAGCTTTATTGTGATCCTGGTAACTTGGTGCTGGTGCTAAATACCAATACTGCAGAGGAGGTAATGTCTGTATGCACTGCTAGATAAACCACTCTTCTGCCATTTTATTCATACAACTTTTCACACACATGGTGGTCAGTATTCATACTGCACTTTACTTACATGGTGGTCAGTATTCATACTGCACTTTACATACATGGTGGTCAGTATTAGTACTGCACTTTACATACATGGTGGTCAGTGTTCGTACTGCACTTTACATACGTGGTGGTCAGTGTTCGTACTGCACTTTACATACGTGGTGGTCAGTGTTCGTACTGCACTTTACATACGTGGTGGTCAGTGTTCGTACTGCACTTTACATACGTGGTGGTCAGTGTTCGTACTGCACTTTACATACGTGGTGGTCAGTGTTCGTACTGCACTTTACATACGTGGTGGTCAGTGTTCGTACTGCACTTTACATACGTGGTGGTCAGTGTTCGTACTGCACTTTACATACGTGGTGGTCAGTGTTCGTACTGCACTTTACATACGTGGTGGTCAGTGTTCGTACTGCACTTTACATACGTGGTGGTCAGTGTTCGTACTGCACTTTACATACGTGGTGGTCAGTGTTCGTACTGCACTTTACATACGTGGTGGTCAGTGTTCGTACTGCACTTTACATACGTGGTGGTCAGTGTTCGTACTGCACTTTACATACGTGGTGGTCAGTGTTCGTACTGCACTTTACATACGTGGTGGTCAGTGTTCGTACTGCACTTTACATACGTGGTGGTCAGTGTTCGTACTGCACTTTACATACGTGGTGGTCAGTGTTCGTACTGCACTTTACATACGTGGTGGTCAGTGTTCGTACTGCACTTTACATACGTGGTGGTCAGTGTTCGTACTGCACTTTACATACGTGGTGGTCAGTGTTCGTACTGCACTTTACATACGTGGTGGTCAGTGTTCGTACTGCACTTTACATACGTGGTGGTCAGTGTTCGTACTGCACTTTACATACGTGGTGGTCAGTGTTCGTACTGCACTTCACATACGTGGTGGTTAGTATCCTCAAATATCAGGTGGGCACTTCATTGTGTGTCTCTGCTCCACTACTACTATGAAAATGTGACCTTTTCTAAATGTTACAACTACACCACTAGATGTACAGCCCCCTCTTCCTCTGGGCCCAGTAGCAGTCACAGTACTAGGTTGTGCATCTAATGGATACCATAATGGAGTTTCAATAGGCGCTGTCATTAAAGGAGAAGTCCGGCGAAATTTTTTATTACAATATTGTGTTGCCCCCCAAAAGTTATAAAAATCCCCAATATCCACTTATTACGGGAAATGAAATCCTTTTATAAAAAATGTTGCTGGACTTCTTCTTTAAGAAAAAAAATTTGACATATCACAGGGACATTTCAATTGTTTTGATCGGTCTGGGTCTCAACATTGATCAGAAGAAGCACATTTCACTCCCTGGCTCGCAAAGATCTTTGTCCAGGCGGCTCTATAGGTCTATTAGGTCACTGGATGGAGATGACTGACAGCTAGGAGGTGAAGCGCAGTGCTGCCTGCTTCGCCCTGCTCATTTTCTTGATCTCCTGTTTCTCAGCTGTGCCTTGTCAAAAGTTTTTCTTAATGACAGGCACATTTAAAGGGAATTGTTCTCTGACAATTTTTACATTTTCCTTGTTGTTTTCCCATTTTACAGCAACCATGCCACCACGTCAGCACATCCGGCATTAATGGGACCTCATATGTAACTAGTGGGTTATTATACCATTAGGGAGCAAAGCCCAAGCATAAGATCAATACAAAAACATATCTTTTATTACTTATTTTTAACCCACTGATGATCTTTCTGCTCAGTCTGGTTGTGTAGAATTCACAGTTTTCATTTGTTTTTTCTATTGGACATTAGGAATTAGTATCAGAATTTCTTCAGTATGAGATGCTGGATTTATTTCCGTGTAATGGCCATACTTTTCATGCAAAATAATATTGTGAATGTGAAAAGAAAGCTTTACATAATGACCACATCAGTAAGGCCCCAGGTGCTGCAGTAATGTACCATTAAGTAACCTTGCATCATCATCATCTTTTCAGGAGTATCTGATTGAACAGATGAGATCAGAAGGAGTCGCCCATTTGCCACGTATTATCACCAATGAGGTTGGCAGCAATGAACGCTATGATGTATACACACAGGGTGGTGTACTGTTTGTCACTAGTCGCATCCTTGTGGTTGATTTTCTCACCGATAGGATTCCTGCCAACCTGATAACTGGTAAGTGCTACAAGGGTCCACATAGACCAGTATTCTACAGCACCTGGCAAGGGGCAGCACAAGTGATCACATATATAAGGGGTGTCAGATTCATCAAATCCTGCTCATAAATTCTTAGCGTGTAAATGGGCGACACTTATTACACCACATTTTATGATTCTTATTCATAAAGAACAGTAGAAAGCTCCATCTTTGCTCCAAGAAGAGACATAGTACTGAACAGAAATAAATAAAGGGGTTGGCCACTTTATAGTAAAATTGTTTTGTTTGTAGTATAAGTAAATGTATTCACGTTACTTACTGACAGCAGTTCCCTGTGTACAACATAGAGCTAATATCAGACTCCCCTCCTCCAGGCTGTGCTGTCCTGCTCTGTGGTGATTCTGTCCATAAGATGTCTGACATGGAGGAGCATGTGACCATGCCCCGCCCCCAGTGTTCTCCATAGGCATATAGGGGCTCAGTGGTGGACACTGGGGGGCAGCGCATGGTCCATGTCGGCCATTTTGTGCACAAACGCACCACAGAGCTGAACAGTACAGCATGGAGGAGAGGAGTCTGATTTTAGCTCTATGAGGTACACAGGGAGCTGCTGTCAGTATATACAGTGAGTACACTTACTAATACTGTACACTGAGCAATTTTTTTATAAAGTGGCCAACCCCGTTAAATGCTTTGCCCAAGTTATGGCAAGCTTCTTGATTTATAGGTTTTAGAAAGAGAGACATTTAAGGGATTCTTCAATGGAATAATGATAGAAACCACTACAATAACAATGATCACCGCTATTAACTGGGTTAGAACTATAGTACCTACTGAGTTACATGCAAGCGGTAGAGCCTGGCAGAATACACATAGGCTCTGCTCCAAATTAGGAGACCAATAGGCTATTTTTACTAATGCATAATTCACCAGAATTCTATTTTTCATTGGATTTCAAAATATTTATATTTATATACATAAAATAATATATATTTATATACATTAAAAAATCACTTTGTAAATATGTTTACTTCTAACCCTATATATTATATTCCAGAGCTGCGTGCACAATTGTGTAGGCATCATAGCTAGAACCTCCAGTGTTTTCTCTGTTGCTTTTTGTTTGCAGAAAAGCTTCTCTGCTAATTTTTGTTCACTTTAGGTCCCCATATACCTTATACTTCAGTCAGCCATCCCCGCCACTATGAGGTGTATGGGGCTTTCCCAGCTGTCCTTTGACAGATGATGTTGGTGGAGATAGGGGTGAGGTGTGATGGAAAATAACTGCCCAACACCTCTGTTCTGGGAGAGATAAGCTGCAGCCAGAGCTACAGGAACACTGCTCCCCATACACAAGCAAGTTCGGCTTGACACAGGGGCCAGATGGGGGCCATAACTGACGGCTGAACGATCGCTCTCCTGTCATTTATTGGAGTTCTATGGCCAGCTTTACAGTGCAATAATCCCATGCAAAAAAAACTGCACCATTTCTTTATAGTGATAATTATTACTGTCACTTAACTTTATACATTTTAAAAATAAAAATGGTCTCCAAATTCTACAGCATGACACTATATATATATATA
This sequence comes from Dendropsophus ebraccatus, assembly GCF_027789765.1. Lineage (NCBI taxonomy): Eukaryota > Metazoa > Chordata > Amphibia > Anura > Hylidae > Dendropsophus > Dendropsophus ebraccatus. The sequence goes on from NC_091462.1 coordinate 81,807,934, forward strand.
TATATATATATATATATATATATATATATATATATATATATGATATACCTTAGCCTGTTGTTGAACTTTGGTCAGTATTTTTATCCAAAATCAGGAGTGTTTTTTTTCTGTGATTGTTCTACTTCTGGTTTTGGCTAAAATACTGCATGTAAACCCTGCCGTATCCCACTTCCACCACTAGATGTCATCAAAGTTCCTGGTTTATTCATTTGTTATGTCTTATATTTAACTCATGCTTTGCTTGACCTGAATTCTTAACTACTGTGTTTGTAATGTATTCATGAAGAGAAGCCTCAGCCTTTCCTTAGAAAAGAGAAGCCTTAGGGCCCTATTACACGGGACGATTATCGTGCGGAAAATCGTTATATCGTTTGAATTTAAACGATAATCATTCTGTGTAATTGCAGGCAGCGATTAAAAAATCGTTCTTGTGTCGTTGCTTTAGATCTGAACCTAAAATTATTGGTAAGTTTTTGCTAATCGTTCACTGTAATTCCACATTCGTTCACTTAAGTTTCACATTTGTTTATCATTAACCTAAAATCGTTCACCATATTACACAGAACGATGGTCATTAGTTACGAACGTTACTACGATCGTTACTATGATCATTTACTCCTTCTGATCCTAGCAAAACAATGAACAATGTGCAATTACACTGAACAATAAGTGAACAAATGTGGAACTCGAGTGAAAGAATGTGGAATTACAGCAAACAATTAGGGATAAACAACACACAGTTTTTCGATCGTTGCCTGCATTTACACAGAACTGTTATCGTTTAAATTCGAACGATATAGCGATTTTTCCCACGACAATCGTCCTGTGTAATAGAGCCCTTATTCTTTCCCTTGTAAGTATCCTCCACTTATGATCTGTTCCTGGCTTTGTATTTAATAATTGCAGCTAAATACCTGCATGTGGGAACACAAACTTATAGTTTGATGCAAGGCAGTTTCTTTAGCATTTGAATGAACATGCTTATATCTCTTCTTTAAAGTGAATGTACCATGAGGAGTATTGAATTTTTTTTCTCACTAACTTGCTGGCGAGGGCGCTTGGCGCTGTTTTATTCTTCTGCATTGGTGATCTCCATGCAATGAAAGCAGGCCTGGTGCCCCAGTTTTACAATATCCCCTCCTCTCGGTGATGCGCCTACATTAGAATCAAGCATGGCCGTGTCACAGAGGAGAGGGGATATCTGAGCACTGGGGGCATCGGGCCTGTCTCCAGTGCATAGAGCAGGCTGGTGCACAAGAAGAAAACAGTGCCGATTGCGGGAATCGGGTGGCATTTAAAAAATAATAATAATAATGGTACATTCTCTTTAACTTCAAGATTGCTTGGACCTTTTAGACTATTTCTGTGCTACCTAATAGACAAATGCTATCAAAAGTAACCTTAGGCTAGGTTCACTCTACGCTTTTGCAATCCGTTTTTTTTTCAGCCGTTTTAGCAAAAAAAGGGATGGAAAACGGATGGAAAAAATGGATGCAGTTGTGTGCAACCGTTTAGAACCATTTTTCCATTGACTTAACTTTTAACACAAAAGTAAGGTCAGCCACATTTTTGTGTACGTTTAAAAAAACGGACGTGCTTTGATCGGTTTTTTTTTTTTTGTTTGTTTTTTTATAATGGAAGTCAATGGAAAAACGGATCAAAATGGATGCACATAACTGCATCCGTTTTTCATACTTTTTTTTTTTTTTTTGCAAAAATGGATTGCAAAAACGTAGTGTGGACCCAGCCTTAGTCATTTCATGTATACAATTGGTAAGGTTAGTAAATACAAGGCTGACAGCTTGGACACCTTCTACAGCTTTTAATAATCTAGGACAGCATGGTGTCTTTTAATCATCTACCATGTGATATCTGCATAGTTACCCTTCTGCTTTTATTCAGGTATCCTTGTGTATAAGGCACACAAGATTATGGAGTCCTGCCAGGAAGCCTTTATACTGCGCTTATATCGGCAAAAGAACAAGCAGGGCTTCATTAAAGCTTTCACGGACAATCCAGTCTCCTTTCAGACTGGTTTCTGCCAAGTGGAACGCGTAATGAGAAACCTGTTTGTCAGAAAGCTTTATTTATGGCCAAGGTGCGTACACACGGAACCTATACTGTCTGTTGGGAATAAGTGGGATGTTATTAGTGGAAATAAAACTGGTGTTGGAGATCTGTTACTTTAAATCACAGATAGCATAAAGCCGGGCCAGGCTAGTTCATAGCAGCGATAAGTCATCAAGGAGCATTCAGCCGGCTTCTCCTTGCCCACCTGTGGGCGTGATTAATAGAGCTTTTCCTATACACAAATTGGGAGAGACCTGTCGATCAAACCCAGCATTGTGGAAAAAAGATTTTTCTGTCTTGCGGATTGTCCTGATCTCCTCTGGACCCATGTAGTCCTGGTAGCAGGCCACTTCCATCTGCATCCTATGTATGTACAATGCACAGGTATAGCTGAGCCACACAACATGTCCCTCCTAACACTGTGATGTGGATTAACTGGTAAGAAGCCCCCCCATTAGTCGGTTAAGCTAGGAAGGCAGCTTTGACTGACAGGACTTTATATATTTATTACACCTGTTTTCAGGGTTTTTTCGTCTTCAAAAATTCTATTTTATCAACATAATTGACTGACTGTATACCTATTTTAATGTTCAGATGGGTTCAGGAAATAAAAGTGATATTTTTTTAGAAGATGAGAACTTTTAAAGGAGAAGTCTGGTGAAAATTTTTATTTAAGTGCTGTATTGCCCCCCAAAAGTTATACAAATCACCAATATACACTTATTACGGGACATGCACATGAGGATGATGGCAGAGGGATGCTCAGTGTCCCTCCAGTGCCCTGTGTCCCCCTGCCATCATCCTCTCCAGCAGCCACAGCCTGCACAGCTCTGGTAGTCGGGTCGTGACATCACCATTTTACCCAGGAAGTGAAGCCTTGATGCAGTAGTAAGTGCAGAGAAAAAAAGCAGTTTATAAGCATTTCCCGTAATAAGTGTATATTGGGGATTTGTATAACTTTTGGGGGGACAATACAATACTTTAATAAAAATTTCCGTCGGACTTCTCCTTTAAGGCTTTCACAGAACTACAGGATGAACATATAGTTAATCTTTTACAACTGTACAGTAACCAACTTCTCAGTAATGGGAACCGTTTCATACTGCCCGAATCAGCATAAATAAAGGAAAAGGCTCTCTTACCAGCTAGCTATAATACACAGATTACAGACTAGTCAGGGGTGAAGTAAAAGGTCATCTGGGTGGACCCCAGCACCTTCTTTCCACCACTGGTGGACAATGTGTCTTGGATAAAAGGACCCTAGTAGAGAAGTTGGGGGGGGGGTTGTATGCTTCTCCCCAATTTTATTTCTCATTGAATATTTGCCCTAGATATCTCTGTGGCATTCTTTAGCAGCAGATGCTGCAGGGTATGCATATTGTGGACCAGTGGTTAGTAACCAGCACATTTAGCCTTGATCAGGGAATCCAGTTTTCTTATTAATACTTAAAGGGTATGTACATAGAAACAAAAGCAGTCGGCTCACTGTGTTTAAAGCCCAACAGTTCTTTGGTTTCCCAGGTATAATAGAAGCATGTGGAAAGAGTAAGAAAGCTGAGCCGCACTCCAGCTGGTCAGTCTATGAAGGAAAAAGGGTTTCACAGCTTCCACTTTTTGACATGTTTCACAGCAAGATAGCCCTTAAATACATGAGCATGAAGTTGGTAAATTTTCTTTTAACCCTCTAGAGTAACACACAAAGCTATAAAGCAGATGTGTGTGGGTCTTTATTGATCTTTTATTTCTGGTTACAGAAATTTCTGAGCATTGCTACAAGGTCTGATTTTTTTCTGTTGAAATATTGTGGTCTGAAAATTGGTGATGGTCCAAGATCATAGACCTGGCTGGTTATCTATGACATACGTATGATTAGATGTCAGATCATTATTCACCATTAGAAAATAAAGCAGGTTCATCATGAGATTGATCAGCGGTCATATCAGTTGTTCCCAGGCATTGCCAGAAAATATGCGCACACCGCACAAGTACTTTATAGGGGGATTAAAGGGAAGTAGTTGAGCTGATTACCTTTAAGAAAGTCTGTTTTCCATACATTGGACCTCGCCTGATGAATGTCTATAAATCAGCATCAACTTCTTTACTGATTCCTTATGTTCTTCTTCCAAAATGTATACAGTATATGCAAACTTAGCAACATTCTTCTCTTTAAAGCCCTGAATGGACCATTAAATAGCAATTTCTTCTAATAACAGGAAGTTTTTTTTTCACCTAAACTTATCACAGAAGACTTTTTTTTTTTTTTTTTTTTACTAAAATCCTTCAGAGCTGTCATGGCTCCAGCTGGATAGGAAAGAGAAGCATGGATTCAGTTACATCATTTTCTAAATGGCACAATGAATCTTCATTAACTGTAAAACAACGTCAAGGTTAATGAAGAAAGTCTTTTGATCAGCGGCCGCTGTTGTGCTCGCCGTGTATCGTCTTGTGTACTCCCGGAGCACATTGCATCGGAAACCGCTGACTCCGTGCCAGTTCTCCCAGGTTTATCTGGCTTATTTGGGGCACTTTGGCTGCTGTTTGCATCTTCTTCCAGATGGTGGATTTTTCTTGCCTCTGGTCCACCGAGCATTAGTGACCAAGAATAAAAGGTTGCAGACTAGTACGGATCTGGCTGCTGTTCACAAAGGGATTAATGTTCTACTTTGAAGTAGTAAAAAGGAGTAATAATCTGCTGGAAATGAATAATTTGTGTGTGTTCTGCGAGGAGAGATAAAACCACACTGTTCTGTGAACTCAGAAGTAGGAGGCGAATGGGAAAGTTATAGTGTAGTCTATGCGGTATACTGTATGAGGCTTTTGGGGCATCAATAAAAGGGGTGCATACATCTGTTCATGTGGAAGTAGATGTGGAAAATGCAACTTTGTAAAAGTCATGGTTTTATTTTTGTAAAAGTTTCCTTTTTTATTGTTAGTAGTTTTAGCAATTTGTTAGTGTCCTGCAAAGATTGGGTGCATGCACAGTATAGGCATAGGGATGCCAGCTCTATAGTTAAAGGGGAACTATCAGCAAATTAGCACAATCTAAATAAAGACTGCAAGGAAACGGTGCAGAGGAGCGCCCCCTCCTCTGCACCGTTTCCGTGCAGTCTTAATTCTGTCCTCTGTCCCATAAGGCCACTTGGAGCACTGCCCCGACCCCAGAGCGCCGAAATGGCCTGCCTGTGGCCGGCCTGTTCCATTGATAATTTTTGGAATGGGCACATCACCACTCTGGGGTCGGGGCAGTGCTCCAAAGGCCTCATGGGAAAGAGCGTTAAAACTGCACGGGAATGGCTCTGAGCATGAAGGTAGGAGACATGCCTTCATCCTCAGTGCCCCATGGGCAATAGGGAGCTATCAGCAGGTTAGATTCGTCCAACGGGTGTGTTCACACGTACAGCAGATTTAATGCTGTGTCCAGTTATTTAGTTATGATATCTGCGCCATTAAATCTGCTGCGGATCCTGTATGTGTAAATGCAACCCTAAGGTTAGTAACTCTGCTCAAAGTATGGCGCGTGTTGATGACCTGTATGTACTTGCGTGGAGATTTTATGATTAATATCACGTGTTTAACTTTGAATAACAAGCCCTTGTTTTTGCAGGTTTCATGTGTCTGTGAATTCATTTTTGGAGAAGCAGAAGCCAGAAGTGGTGGAGCTGCACATCACGATGACCCCGGCTATGCTGGCCATACAAGCATCCATACTGGATATAATGAACGCTTGCTTGAGGGAGCTCAAACGTTACAATCCTGCTTTAGAGGTGGAAGATCTGTCCCTGGAGAATGCCATTGGCAGGGCCTTTGACAAGGTATGTCACTTCTGCAAAATGACTGCAGTAGTTAATATTCATAGTCCATGAGCTTATTGAGTCTGTGATAGTACAGGAATTCAGACTAAAAATACCATAAGGTAAAAGTTTCTTTAAACCACACATGTACATTATTCTAGGGGGCTGATTATTAGTGAGAAAGTGTGTAGCAATGTGTACCCTAGTTGACTAGTCATAGGCATATTTCTGTGATTCAATAGATTCATCAGCTGTCATGTGACAATGAGCAGTTTTCACCACCTTTTCACAGCCATTTTTTGTGGGGAAAGAGTATTGATGAGCTATCCTCCAATCCTTGGGATATGTCATAAATATCAGATTGTCAGGGTACCAACACCTGGCGGCTGATCAGCTGTTTGTCAGAGCCTTGGTGCCCACATACATACAGAAACAAAAGACATATAGCTCCATAGATTGTGTAGTGACCATTCACTCCTATTCACTTTAAAGGGAACCAATCAGCACGACCAGTCCTGGCTCTCTGCCTGTGAGCGCCCTCTGCAGGCATGATTGACAGGCAGAGAGGCAACGGCCGGCTCTCCGCCAAGATGACTAGTTCCGCCTCTCTCTGGGCCTTGTGTGCCGGATCAAAATAGTTTTACACATAAACATATACAGGCCACTGAAGACAACGCTGGTACGGTAGGAGAGCGGAGTAGTCAATCTATTTAGTGCAGCTGGGAGCTATATTAGCACGACTATACTGATTGGTTCTCTTTACACAAAGCAGCAGAAAAATGTGACCAGTATCGGCATTAATTGAGTAAATAATTCCTTCTATATTGCTTTCAATACACAAAATGATCCTACATAGAAATTCCCTTGGCTTTTTATTTTATCTGTTTGATTTAATAAACCATGCCCACATGTGTTGAGACCATTACCAGAAAGCGGATAAACTTACTAGATATTCTTAGTTTTTTTGCAGGTGACCCTATTAGTTACATTTAGCAAAAGTGCCGGAGATTGTGTAGTATAACAGGTATACCTTACAAAGCATTTATGTGTGGTTTTATTTTCTAGACTATACGACATTACCTGGATCCCCTGTGGCATCAGCTCGGCGCCAAGACTAAATCTTTGGTTCAGGACTTAAAAATCCTCCGCACCCTTTTACAGTACCTGTCCCAGTATGACTGTGTAACTTTCCTGAACTTGCTAGAGTCAATGAGAGCCAGCGAAAAAGCATTTGGACAGAATTCAGGTGCATTTTTATGTTAACCCCTTTGTTATGAACAGAATATGTCACTAGGTCTATGCTGCTGTATCTGAGCGTGGCAAAACCTAGTTAGAGGGGCTGAGCAGAACAATGTAGTACTTACATGTTGTAATGCGGCCATTTATAGGCCGGAGTATAAGCTCTTCACAAAGCTGCCCCCCTCTGCACAGCTGTCTGCCTGCATACAGTATGCCGGTGAGCAAAGGGAGCAGGTTCTCATGAATATCAAGGACTACTTGGCACATGCATATAATGGAGAGGGCTCAATGCATAGTGCTCTATGTCTTCCGTAACCATAAGGATAGCTCCACATGGCTTAGGAAGTAATCCATTGCCCTGCTTAGCGTTTCTGTCACTAGTTTCTGCTGCCTTCGGATTGAAAATAAGCATAAACCTAGCAATAGTGTCTCTTCTTAATGGGGTAATCCAGTTTTAGCATATAGAGCTTATGAATTGTGTCATCAGTGTAACATTTGGATGATATGACCCCTACCACATGGGAGGTATAGTTTAATCAATTAGAACTGTCTCTAGAGAACTAGAAAATATACCGCTTACTACATAATAAAAGTTTATTTTTAACCTATGGGAAAGCAGTATATTTTCTAGTTCTCTAGAGACAGTTCTAATCAGTGTAACATTTAACCGTTTTACGCCTCATTTACACATTTACAATATCACACGTAGTGGACAGATAATGAACCCATTTGTTTCTATGGCTTCTATGTTTACATGCCCGTAGGTGTTACTGATCCATGCTGGGGCATCCTAACTCAGTCGTAATGTAAAAAATAGTTGTGCCCGAATACCCCTTTTAAATGAGACATAAAATGCCTTTAAATATACAGTTGTTAACATTCAGATTTGTATTTTCTCTTCTGTTTTTAAAGGTTGGCTGTTTCTTGACTCGAGTACATCCATGTTTGTTCACGCTCGAGGCCGGGTCTATAGTGTCCCTGACTCAAAATCTACCAAAAAATGTAAAACGGCGGCTGAGACAAATGACAAACAGGGTAAGTAATACAAATGCCAAAAGTTGATGCTTTGTGAGTGATTTATTATTTTATAGTGAACTGTCTTTGTACGTGATATACATCTTGGAAATGGTTATTGAAACACAGAGTACATTTTGACTTTTCGAAAGTTTTCATAATTCCACAGATTTGGGTACTAAGACCTTTGCCAATCACAAGAGAAAAGGAGGAGAAGCACTCAGCTAATCTCTTCATTCTCCATCTCCCTTTTTTGCAGGAAATAGATTCATGATGGAATCTTTCACTTGTAACAAGGAGAAAGGCAGGGTTCGAAACACTTAGCCAAATGCTTCCCATGGCTTGTTCTAACAATCATTGAGGACAGGGGCGTAGCTAATGTCTCCTGGGCCCTGGTGCAAGAGGTCAACTTGGCCCCCCCCCCTTTCCAAGCGATGCTATTGATAGATGGATAAAATCGCAAGACTGATATTACCAATACCACCAGTATATAGGAAATATTATCACCACAAATATTGCCGCCATAATGTTACAAATTTTGTATACGGAGACCAATATTGCCAATAATACCAGTATACCAGTAAGAGGCAAATATTACCGCCACAACCACTACCATATTGTTAATGACCAAATCCTGTATACTAAGATCAATAAAACACAGTACCAGATTACAAGTAACAAATATTACCACTGCATACTGACTAACATCACCACATACTGACTAACCCCACTGCTGCTACTGAATTATACCACCACATACTGACTAACACCACAGCTGCTACTGAATAAAATCCACTGTACAAAGATCACTATAACATACAATCTCATACAGTCACATAGAGGGAGACCCAGCTCTACGCAGACTCTTTACACCATATACATTATAGTGCAGATAGATTTAGTGACTCACAGGGGACGTCTTCTCTGATCGAAGTTCTTCCCTTTTCATTTTCTTCTCCATCTGCCCTGGGCTGTTATGAGAACTTCTCCGAACCACGAATCCACCGAATCTGCCAGACAGACATATTAGGCTCCTCACTCTGGCACCATCCTCATCTCTCTACAAACTGCACATCTGTATTGGCCCCTTTACACCCTCGTTTAGTGGGTAGGCTGACTCTGTGACCCCCTTATAGTATATGCCCCCCTCTGTGTGGTCCACTATAGTACATGCCCTATTGTATCCACCCCCATGTATTCCCCTTATAGATGGCCCTGCATGTGTTATTTCCCTTATAGATGGCCCCCATGCAATCCCTCTAATAGATGGCCTTCAAGTTTCCCCTTATAGATGCCTCCCCCCCCAGGTAATGCCCCTTATAGATGGCTCCCCCAGGTAATGCCCCTTATAGATGGCTCCCCCAGGTAATGCCCCTTTATAGATGGCTCCCCCTGGTAATGCCCCTTTATAGATGGCTCCCCCTGGTAATGCCCCTTTATAGATGGCTCCCCCCAGGTAATGCCCCTTATAGATGGCCCCCAGTCTGTGCAAAAAAAACAAAACAACACAACTCACCTGACAACTCGCTCCCCCGCCGTGTCTCTCTCATCCTGCAGTCCGGTCTGGCTGTCGGCTGGCGCGCGGCTCCCCCGGTCTGTCCCGTCCCTGGCAGCACAAGCATCAGTGAGGTCAGTGTGTGCGCTGGGGATGTTACTTCCGGCACGGGGGCGCTTGTTATAGACGCACCCTGCGCCGGAAGTACTTCCCCGGCGCACACTGACCTCACTGATACTTGTGCTGCCGGGGACGGGACAGACCGGGGGAGCCGCGCGTTAGCCGGGGGGCCTGTCCCAGCCTCCCTCTTGTGACTGCATGCAATATCCCGCTTGCGGTGACAAGAGGGAATGGTAGGGGGCAGTGCGGTGGCAAGGGGGGGCCTCACGGTAGCTACGCCACTGATTGAGGATCTTGGCACCCAGACCCCAAAGAATCAAAATTTTTTAAACATATACATTTTTGAAAAAAAATTACACTTAAAAGACAATTTTATTGAGCATTGGGGGGGGGGAAATTGATATTTCATAGAGATTTCTCAAATGTTTATACTGGTTGGGGTCTGAGTGATCAGACAGCTAACAATAAGATGAACGAGCCAGGAGAGACCCACGCTTAAGGCGTTCCCTCCCGACTTTGTATTGTGACTGACGTAAAAGCATAATGTTAGTCTATGGGGCTGTCTCCCCACTCGTTCTTCCAATCAGACACCATCTGAACACTCAGATCCTGACTGATAAAAACTTGTGACATATCACACGGATCCACTAGCACCAAGTTTCAAGTCCAATATGTCATAAAGAGCAGATGTGTGCCAGATGGCCTGCAATCCCAAGTAGAGGCCAGGTCACATAACAAGACAAGAACTCTTCCTTCTCTGTTCTGGCGACATGTCAAAGGGCCTTTTTGGTGACTGACAACCTTTATGGCTGTGTCCATGTTTTCCAGGCAGCCTTAGGGCTGCATCCAACTTCAGCAGCCGCCGCTAATCAAATGCTGCACGCTCAGGTTCAGATGAGCCCGAGCATGCTGGAGATTCGCTTTTCTTTCTTAAGAGACTTATTACTATTCAATATGCAAAAAGCTATACTCCTATTAAGTCACTGTAAAGTTTCGACCTTGAGTTTAAACAAAACTCTGTTTCCCTTTACAATAATATAAGTAATATATCAGCAGGTTAGAAGCATATAACCTACTTATGTCCCTATAGCCCACAGGATGCTGAGGATGAAGGTATGTTTCTTACCTTGAAACTCTGCACTTTTTCATGTACTTTTGTAGCTCAATCCATATACTAATGAGGCAGATTGGTGCAGTAGGGGTGGGACTACCCCCCCTCAGTGCCCTGGCTGCACCACCCCTTCCAATGAATATTGGGATGCCACTTTGCAGTAACGCCACTTCGGTGCTCTGAATATTCATTAGAAGGTACAGACCAGCCGGGGGCTGATTGGTGAGGACGATAGTCCCACCCCCTGAGCACCAAACTGCCTTATTAGCATATGGATTAAACTAAAAAGTACACAAAAATGGTGCTGGTGGCAATAGGGACATATTAGCAGGTCTGATGCTTCTAATCTGTTGATAGTTTCCATTTTTTCCTAGTTTGTCTTTTATAAATGACTTTTTTTTTCTTTTTGTTTGCAACAGATGGAAAGAGACAGCTGGTTTTAGAGAGCAATCCCAAGTGGGAAGCTTTGAGTGAGGTTCTGAAAGAGATTGAAACGGAGAACAAGGAAAGTGAAGCTCTAGGTGGGCCAGGTAAGATTGTTTCATGGTTTGATTGTTTGAAAATCTGTATGTGTCAGTCTGTGCCTGTGATCTTGAGAAGGGGACCCCACCATTCTAGCTGAATAAAGCTGCAGGCCGTGTATGAGTAGCTGGTTCTCTACACAGCACCCAAAGAGAGCCGTATGCAACTTTTTGCTCGCTTAGGCGACTCCGTAGACCATGGAGTGTGGATTGCTGCTCCATTCAGCGAGGATATCAGAGTCCCTATTCTTGAGATTGAGGAGGACCCCCTGTGAACTCTTTGTTATGCCCTAAACTTTGTTTATGTCTTTGAAAAGTTCATTTTCATAAAGCTATAATAGGATGGATGATTGATAGTTTGGTCTTTATTACCTTTCCTGGAGATATATCACATACACACATCTGGCCATTGCAGTTATCAGTTACTGACAATAGAATTTGCAGACCCCTTTAAACATACCAGCCACATGGTTACCTAATGTAATATAATGGTTAGCCACATCTCTTCTGTTAGACCAAGTTCACATTGCATCACTTACTTGTTGATACAATTACAGTATACCTGTCTTTTTTGGTTTTTTTTAACACTATGGACAACATGCACTTACCACATACAGTTTTAAGCAGCCTTTGTTGAACCATTGATATAAATCAAAAAAGCATCCCGATTTTCATTGGTCTCCTTGTTGCCAGCCTTTCCTTTTTCAGTGGGTGGTTTCCAGCCAAATATCTTTGCCAGTGCACTGCATGCTATATTCCTTTCCCTCACTTTATCCTCCCATAGGAAGCTTCGCCCTTCTCTCTGTTATTGCTGCATGCTTTTCCAAAATTGCTTTGTGATGGTGGAGACAACTTTTCTGAATGTTTACGTGCCACAAATTTGAAAACAAAAAGTCTTAAAACACGGACCAGATGTAAAGTATAAAGTGATGTTCACCCAGCCGATACTGCATCGGCTGGGTAAACATCTGAGACATCGGGCGCTGTTTGAGGCTGGGTTCACACTACGTATATTTCAGTCAGTATTGTGGTCCTCATATTGCAACCAAAACCAGGAGTGGATTGAAAACACAGAAAGGCTCTGTTCACACAATGTTGAAATTGAGTGGATGGCCGCCATTTAATGGCAAATATTTGCTGTTATTTTAAAACAACGGCTGTTATATTGAAATAGTGGCCGTTATTTACGGTTATATGGCGGCCATCCACTGAATCTCAACATTGTGTGAACAGATCCTTTGTGTTTTTAATCCAGTCCTGGTTTTGGTTGCAATATGAGGACCACAATACTGACTGAAACGTACGTAGTGTGAACCCAGCCTGACACTGCAAACAGCGGCCATGTCAGACAACGGCCAATGTACAGAATGTGAACATGGCCTTATAATAATTTACTGACCAATACATAATCATTTACTGAAAAGGTTTTTTTTAGATTGTATTCATTTTACTTCGACAATAAATGGAATTATATATAGATTTTTTTTTTTTTTAAATGCTCCCCCCCCCCCCCCCCCCCCAAAAAAAAAAAACAAAACATGACCTTACATAGCTAAATTGCTTAAAGGGGTTGGCCACTTTATAGTATAATAGGTCAGTACAAAGTATTAGTAAGTGTACTCACTGTATATACTGACAGCAGCTCCCTGTGTACCTCATGGAGCTAAAATCAGACTCCCCTTCACCAGGCTGTGGTGCCCTGTTCTGTTTTGTTTCAGTCCATAAGATGGCTGACATGGAGGAGCATGTGACCAGGCCCTGTCCACTGTGTCCTCCATAGACATATACAGGCTCAGTGGTGGACACTGGGGGGCGGGGCCTGGTCACATGCTCCTCCATGTCAGCAATCTTATAGACCAAAACACCACAGAGCAGGGCAGTACAGCCTGGTGAAGGGGAGTCTGATATTAGCTCTATGAGGTACACAGGGAGCTGCTGTCAGTATATATAGGGAATACACTTACTAATACTGTACACTGAGCAATTTTACTATAAAGTGGCCAACCCCTTTAAAGAAGATGAAAGTTACATTTAACCAGTGCAGATGGACAAACTATTTCACATAGTCCCTTCCACCGTTCACCCACTGCTGTCATGTCATCTGGTTCTCTTTCTGGTTCTTTTTCCGATTAAAGGGGTAGTGCGGTGTAAAAAAAAAATTTCACTAAATAACACACATTACAAAGTTATACAACATTGTAATGTGTGTTATTTAAGTAAATTGCCCCCTTCCCCGTGTAAACACCCCACCCCCACCCCCCGACCATTGACCCGGAATCACTGTCGACCCTGGCCGCCATCTTGGGACGATCATGTCATCTTCAGGAGGGCGGCCTGACTGCTCCTTTCCTCCCTCATTCCGGCCCCTGGAGGGGGCTGGAGGGGGGCCGTCATGAGGGAGGGTTGGAGCAGTCAAGCCGGCCTCCTGAAGATGACGTGATCGTCCCAAGATGGTGGCCGGGGTTGACTGATTCCGTGAGTATACAGTATCACACTTCCGGGTCCACGGTCAGGAGGGGGAGGGGGGAAACATGGGGAAGGGGGCCATTCACTTAAATAACACACATAACAATGTCGTATAACTTTGTAATGTGTGTTATTTAGTGAAAAATCTTTTACACCTCACTACCCCTTTAAGTTTCACAAAAGCAGGGAGTGTCATCAGAAGAAGCAAGAAGATGACAGTAGTAGGGACAGGAAGACTTGACAGCAGTAGGGGATCAGGGGAGTATGTGTTTTTTTTTTATTTCTATGTACAGGAAGGCATAAACCAACTTCCCCATTAGAAGAATCATGAGGGATATATGTACACCAGAAAAGACAAATTACCTTGTCTACATAGCTACAATAAAAAGAGAACATTTTCCAGGTGTTCTTTTTTTCCTATACAGTCAAAATCCATTAGATTACCTGTATTTTTTTAAACTGAATCCATAAATGATATGTTTCTTATATATAATTTTCTACAGATCCGATAAACCGTAGCTTTGTTTTACTGGCACTGCAGTTTTCAGAAAGAGTTTCCTCCGCAACTAAATTCTCCTTTCTGACATCTGGCACCAAGACTGTTAAATGAGAAGTTATATTTTTAGCATTAACCTGACAGCGTGTTATGCAGTGCAAGATCACGTATCCGGCTTCTTCTGGCCTGGTATTATGACGATCATTGCATTGTTTGTTTAACTATCTGTAATCAAGCTCAATCGCATTTAACCAGATTGAGAATGAAACCAACTTATGTAGTTGTGGCAAAATACCATCTATGTTATGTGCTAGACCACCGAGCGGTCTACGTCTCCCGGACGGTATAACTTACATGTGTACGGCCGATTTACATCTAGTATTTAGTTGATGTGGTGATATGTGTTTATTCTACTTCTTGGCTTTTTCATTGATTTGTTTCCATTACTTTAAAACATCGTAAATATTTTGCCCCAAATCAAACATCATAAAACCTATCGGGATAATGGTTTTAGCTGCCTATTTACAGATCCAGGTATTTTATGGTCACTGGAACAAAGTTAACTGGAAAAATCTGTTTTTACCATTACAAAGTACAACAAATTATGTCCCATATTGCAATATGTGGCCACTACCTTCACGCTATGATTGCAGTGATAACCAGAACGGCTGGGGGGAAACTTTAAACCAGGTCATGTCAGTTCATACACTCTCTACAACTACTGTACATACATATTCCATTATGTGAATTCACTTACTTGTTTTAAATAAATCTGTACGCCATGTGCTTATTCTAGGGGTGCATGTAGAGGAAGAGACTCCTACTCAGGGGCATAGCTTAAAGAGTCACTGTCGTTAAAAATTTTTTTTTTTTGCAGAAATCAATAGTCCAGGCAATTTTAAAAGGGTTAAGCAGCACTACAAAAACATGGCCGCTTTCCCCCCTACTGTTGTCTCCAGTTTGGATGGGGTTTTGAAACTCAGCTCCATTGAAGTAAATGGAGCTTAATTGCAATCCACACCTGAACTGGAGACAACAGTAGGGGGGGGGGCATGTTTTTGTAGCACTGGATAACCCCTTTAAGAAACTTGTAATTGTAATTGGGTATATATGCCATTATCTGCATTAAAAAAGCCTTTTCCCTCCTCTCTTTCTGTCATCCGCTCCTCAGAATCAGGAAATCTCGACCGTTTTTTTTCAGTCTGATCCTGTCTGAGCTATGGAGGGGGGAGGGGGAGGAGAGACAGAGAAGAAATGTCGGCAGCAGAGAACAAAGGATTACTCAGCAGGGGAGCTATTCAGAGTGCCATTAAGAGGTCAGAGAGGTCAGTGGTGACTGTCAGAGGAGAGAGCCTGTGATGTTGCTGTAAATTAACTCTTCATAGGGAAACAATGAAGACAGGGGGGAGAGCTTCAAACTGCTTTTTCATGATAAAAAATAATTTTTCGGCTAATAAACCCAATTACAAGGTTTCTTAAAATCGCCTGGACTATTAATTTTTTCTTTTTTTTTTTTTTGCAGAAATAAACGACAGTGACACTTTAAGGTTCAAGAGCCAAGGTACAAAGGCTCAGCTTTGCACCCCCCCCCCCATCTATGGTTTTATAGATATATTATCTGAAATCTGCTTTTCCCCTCTTTCTTTTACCAAACACATGTATTCTTTGAGACAGGCAATACCTAGCTCCCAATGGCAGCTGGTTCTGGCAGAATCATTGGAGTGCTAAGTACAGGCCTGTGCAGACTTATGCACCTCTGGTTGCCCCTGTTGCACTCTTTGCTCTTTTTTGTATTAAATACAAAATCCATTCCACACGCAAGGCTGCAGGAGAGTGGGACCTGGAGCTGAAGGTCTATGGGCTGTAAGGGTGGGTTCACACTACGGAATTCTTGCGGATAATGTCCGCGGAATTCCGTCGGCTGTCCGCGCACAAGGCCGCGCGCCTTTCCCACCATTCTATGGGCCGGCGTATTCCACTATCCGCTGAAACCCACCGTAAGGCTGTATTCTGAGCCTCACTGAGCCAGCAGGGTTTTGTATTCGTCCGTCTCGGTGAACTGATCCCAGTAGAACCACGTCCGGAAGAACCGAGCATTGCGGTCTTGTAGCTGAGCAGTAAGATCTTCCATGCGTTTGATATCTTCGATTCTACGAATCCACATGGAGATAGTGGGGGGGGGGGGGGGTCCGGTCTACGCCACAATGCAGGGATACAGGCACGTGCAGACATATGCAAGAGGAATAGTGAGGGAGAAAATGGACGTTGGTGGTCGATGAAGGTGGACGAGATGCGTCAGACTTCCTTCCAAAAGGGAACCACTTTCAGGCAGCTAGGTCTTCCTCCCAAGCAAAGAGAAAAGGAGGGGGCGGCTGTTCTGGTGGAGAGCCCAGAACCCGAGAGGGGCAGGGTCAGAGAGATCCCCAAGTTCCGAGAGGGATAATCATGACGTCCCTTTGAGAAAGAGGGTAGCTCTAAAGTTACCAGCCCTGAGCCAAGCGCGGAAGACCGGGTCCTCCGTGCTGCCCGGGAAAGCTGGGTTTCCTATGACTGGGAACAGTGGGGAGGGATGCGGGGCTAGGAAGCCGGAAGAGAGATGTTTCTGACACACCTTTAGCGTCGGGGCCAGGGTAGGGTAGGTGTATTCTGGTTCCTGACATAGCTATGATTAGTAAAACAAGTCAACAAAATGACATTTTAACCCTTTCTTTTTTGACAACATAGGCACATAGTGGTAGTCACATGTAGTGGCCTGGCAAATGGGGAGGAAGCAGTTAACACTTTGAACAGTTCTTTTCTGCTTTTATCAGTGCAGCCTTCGTGTTATGAATTTACACCTCTGTGTGACATCTTTGCTTCTGTCAGTGCTGCTGCATAGACACACACACATATATATATTATATGAGAATTGGAGCTTTAGCAGGTCAGACATAAGCAGTCAACCTTAACATGTAGTGGGGCCTCTGGGCCCCCTAAATTTATGGGCCCAGTCACAGCTGCGACCACTGCAACTTCTAAAGCGAAATCATTTTCTTAGTGCCTGGGGGGTGGAAACACCTTTTAAACAGTTCAGGAAAAAAAAAACTGTAAAAGGCTGCAATTCTGCTGCCAACTCTAGGAGGAGCTCACTGCATATGAATATATGATTGAGTTTTCTTAATAACAGGGCTCCAATCATTAAGAGAACTCAGGACCTATTTATTAAATACATGTGAATAATAGTACACTCTCCTGCCCAAAACCATGGCTTCCATCTGCAGCCATATATTGACAATATACAGTGATGCCTTTGTTTAAGAGTAACTTGGTTTGAGAGCATTTTGGTTTAAGAGCTCACAGTTTTTCAAAATTGTGACTTGGTTTAAGAGCATTGCTTTGGTTTAAGAGCTCCCTGTACTGGGTGGGAGGGTGAATGGAGGAGGGATGTGGCCTGCTCAGCGGGGTCTACAGCACTGTACTCTGACCCAGGAAGCCTCCCTCACCTTCCAAATCATAGCAGATCCACTTCAGGCTGGGGCTTACATCAGGGGACAGGACTGTGGAGGTAATCTCTTCATAGCTGTAACCCCTCTCTCCCCGGACAGAGAATGCTGCTATACTGTGCCCACATCTGTCCTGCTCATTCCTTCATATTCCCTGCAGTCTCTTATCAGTCCTTGTGTTTCCCATCCTCTCCATTACTGTACAGTAAATTATAATATCACATATTCTGCTGTTTCTGAATGTTTGTTTTATTTGTTTTACATGTTATTCAGAATAATAAATCATTATTTTGGGGTGTGCTTTGGTTTAAGAGTGGATTTGGATTACAAGCGCCGTCCTGGAACGAATTATGCTCGTAAACCAAGGCACCACTGTATAATATAATTAAAATAAAAAGTTGTAACTTGTAACCACTAAAATACCTCAGTCTTCCAGTGATTTTAAATTATAGCCAGAAATCATGATGCATAATGTATGTCTATACTATTTCTCTCTTTAGACCACCAGAGGTATTACCTGACAACCTCTTAACAACTCTAACCCTAAAACCATCCCATACAAAAGTGTGTGATGTAAATTTGTGGGCACCAAGGCATTTAGAAACCTCAATTTGTAAACATGTTTGTGCCCAGATTAAAGGAGAGCTATCAGCAGGTTAGATGAATCTAACCTGCTTATAGCTCGCTGTAGTGCACGAGGCGCTGAGGATGAGTGTATGTCTCGTACCTTTATTCTCGTCGCCATTCCCATGCAGTTTTAATGTAGTGCTCTGTACAGTAAGGCCGTTTGGAGCACCATCCCTCCCCCAGAGCGCTGATCCAGCCCACTCCATTGATAATCATTAGTAGGTAGGCTGACCAGGGCTGGATGGATACTCTCAGAGCAGGGCAGTGCTCCAAGCAGCCTTAATGTACAGAGGAGTACATTAAAATTGCACAGGAACGGTGGCAAGAATTAAGGTAAGAGACATACCTTCATCCTCAGCGCCCCGTGCACTACAGGGAGCTTTCAGCAGGTTAGACTCATGCATGCATTTGTCATTTACTCTGGATATTTGGGAAAAAAAGGTCTGACACTTGATGCAGAGTTGTTATTTGTGGGGAGTTTTGCCAGTTAAAATTGCATCCAGTCATTGTGCTTGTCTACTATATTATTCATTGTGTTTTCTGGTCAGGCCGCGTGCTGATTTGTGCCAGCGATGACCGCACCTGTGCCCAGCTGAGAGAATACATTGCAGTGGGGGCCGAAGCTCTGCTGATGAGACTGTACAACAAAACCTTTGGGAGGGACGAGAAAGCTGCTGAAGTGTGGCTGAAAAATCGTAAATCTGTCAAGAAGAAGAAAGATTTAGGTGTGAGTGGGAAAAATGCTCGGGTAAAGAAGGCAAAAGAAGGTACAAGTAAGCAGAAAAAAAATTTGAGGAAGACAGAACTGACTTTAACCCAGATGATGGGAAATGCAGAAGACGAGGATGTCGGGAAAGATCAAGAAGACGACAGATGCAGAGAGGAAAGTATGAGCATTGAGAGTAGTGTAGAAGAACCCAAGTATGAAGACCTTGGATTGAACTTGTCTTCAGACTGCTATTACGGCATCTTAAAGGAGCCCCTCACTGTCATCCATCCTTTGCAAGGTTGCACTGACCCCTATGCACTTACCAGGGTTCTGCATGAAGTGGAACCAAGATATGTTGTCTTGTATGATGCAGAGCTCAGCTTTGTGCGCCAGCTGGAGATATACCGGGCAAGCAAGCAAAAGGCCTTAAGGTATTTATGGTGGTTGTGAAAATTTCTAGTGGTATGATAAAGTATACGTCCACAACTGGAAATGTAGAACTTCTGCACACAGCTGTACTATAAAGCTTTAGAAGTCCAAGAGGCCATGTAGTGACCGGCACTCTGGGCATGTGCAGTGAATGGCAGAAAGAAGCAGGCAGCTATGGCTTAACGTTTTTGGGGTTCTCCATGCTTATGGCATCCACTTTAGTGTTAAAGGGGATCACCACTCTTACATTTTGGGCAAAAGTAGAACTTCCTGTTAATGCATATCATGATTTATCTGAAGGTAGAATTTATGTTGTATTAATATATTTAAAATTTTTCTTCCAAAATTATAGAGTATATTTTCTGATTTATGGTGGGTCTACAGAGGAGCAGAGATACCTCACGTCACTCAGGAAAGAAAAAGAAGCCTTTGAGCAGCTAATTAGGTAATAATATGAACACTGACCAAGGGACACTTGTCTAAGGCCAAAGAAATGGAGGTGAAGGAAGCTGTTAGAACTAGAGATGAGCGAACCTCGAGCATACTCGAGTCCATCCGAACCCGAACTTTCAGCATTTGATTAGCGGTGGCTGCTGAACGTGAATAAAGCCCTAAGGCTATGTGGAAATCATGGATATAGTCATTGGCTGTATCCATGTTTTCCAGACAACCTTAGAGCTTTATCCAAGTTCTGCAGCCACCGCTAATCAAATGCCGAACGTTCGGGTTCAATCGACTCAAACCCGAACCCGGTTCCCTCATCTCTAGTTAGAACCTTTTGATCGAGACTTTTGTTGAGCAAACTTGTCAAAATGATTGGGTTCGGCAGCGTTATCCGAACCTGAAAGCTCGGAGTTTGATTCCCTACAGCTGCACAAGTTGGATACTGCCATAAGGAGTCCTGGAAAACATGTATATAGCCATATGCTGTATCTATATTTCCTGGCAGCCCTTGGGCAGCTGCAGGGACTCAAACACATGGAGCTTGGATACCGTTGCTGAACCCAAACATTTTGACAGGTTCACTCAACTCTAGTCTTGAGCAAACCTTATATATCTGACTAAACTTTTTTTTAGTATGTTGCTGCTATAGGTTATTACATTTGTTGGTTTATGCCTTACTGCCAGCAGGTGTCACCATTTGAAATGATATCCATAGAAAAAATTACGAAAGTGCTCTGCATAGAGATGGTAAATGTACACATACAACTTTTCTCTATGGTTTTAGGGAGAAGGCCAGCATGGTGATTCCTGAGGAAAGGGAAGGAAGAGATGACACAAATTTGGATCTTCAGAGAGATGTTACCCCTGCCTCAGATGCCAATGATACCCGTAAAGCTGGTAGGTGCTATGAGATGCCATCTCTGCATTACAAGGAATGGTCATGGGAGTGTAAATATTTTTTAAGCGGATTATTCTCCATGTAAATGTGATTCTGAGCTTTTGTTCTCAATTGGTTATCTCATATTTCCAACAAAGAAATCTCAAGTGCAAACAGAACAAGTTCTGTATTGTGTTCCTCTTATTCACACTGGCTTTACTGCAGGTATACTATCAACCATTGCAGGGGAGAGAAGTGTGCTGGAAATCCTAATCTGACCACGTGAACATTACTCACGTTCAGCAACCCCTACTATTTCCTTAAAATGTACACGTTTTGTTTTTTTGTTTTTTTCCTTTTTCCCTTCAATCTCAAAGGGGTATTCCGCTCAATTTAAAGCTTTAATATGTTGCTGCCCTTGGGGAGAATATAACAGCCTATTTTTTTACCTTTCCGCTCTCTCCTGGTGTCCTCATGCGTTATCTTCCAGTCCCTGGCTGAACGATCCTGCCACCACGTCAGAGATGGACTTGTCCAGCAGTGACAGCTCGCTCAGCCAATCTCTGACCGTGGCACTGTCCTGTCTCAGCCAGTGATTGGCTGAGCGGGCTGTCACTACCAGACAAGTCAGTTTCAGAAGTGGAGGCAGGATCTATTAGCCGGAGACTCTTATTACTTTTCCTCTTACCATAGATTGACAGTGTCAGGCTGTATAGACCCTAATCTTATTGATAATTGAAAAGATAACACAGTTCTAGAAGAAATTGCTGTAATGTAGCTTTTTTTATAGGAAATACAAATATTTAATAAGATGGACCCAGACTTCACAAGTTGTCTTTAAAGTGGAAAAACATAGATATATTCTTCCTGAAGCAGGGCCATTCTCGTCAGTTTGGATGTGGTTTTGCAGCTCAGTACCATTAAAGTCAATGGAGCTGAATTGTAATACCGCACAATCTGGCAGTGGATTGTAACCCTATGCTGGCAAGGTCCTCTCTTGTTCTGTGCCATTTATCTGTAGTTTGATATATTTTCTTGTTATTATAAAGTGCCCATATGTTATGTATTTAACCCCCTCTGTATTTCCATGTTACCTTGGAGTTTATGACACAGAATCATCTACTTGCCTTTTACCTATAGCAGGTTTCTCATTCCAGTTCTGTTTGACTTCTAGGAGGACAGCAGCGGAAGAACGTGCAGCAAAATATTATTGTGGACATGAGGGAATTCCGCAGCGAGTTACCATCTCTGATCCACAGACGTGGCATTGACATAGAGCCGGTCACTCTAGAAGTGGGAGATTATATTCTGACACCAGACATATGTGTTGAGAGGAAAAGCGTGAGTGACTTGATTGGATCATTGAACAATGGACGCCTCTTCACACAGTGTGTTTCCATGTGCCGATACTACAAGCGTCCCGTCCTTCTTATAGAATTTGACCCCAATAAGCCATTCTCCCTCACGTCTCGCAGCTCGATCCATCAAGAAATTTCTGTGAATGACATAACCTCAAAAATCACCCTTCTTACTCTGCACTTTCCTAGACTACGTGTTCTGTGGTGTCCGTCACCTTATGCCACCGCAGAACTGTTTGAGGAGCTGAAGCAGAACAGGCCACAGCCTGACGCTGCGACCGCCATGGCTATTACTGCTGACTCGGAAACCATCCCAGAATCTGAGAAATATAATCCAGGCCCTCAGGACTTCCTTCTAAAAATGCCAGGGGTCAACGCCAAAAATTGTCGAGCCATAATGAATCATGTGAAGAACATAGCAGAGCTGACAATGCTATCTCTAGAGAGATTGTCTGAGATTATCGGAAACTCTAATACGGCAAAACAACTTTATGATTTCATTCACACGTCTTACACAGAGGCAACTTCCCAGGGGAAAGCAAAACGTTGAGATATATATGTATGTATGTGTGTGTGTGTGTGTGTGTGTGTGTGTGTGTGTATATATATATATATATATATATATATATATATATATATATATATATATATATATATATATATATATATATATATATATATGTATGTATGTGTATATGTATATATAAAGAAAATATTTATTTGATAAACATTTGCAACTATTGCTATTTTTCAGCAAATAGCAGCTACTTACAAAAAAGTTTTTTTTTAAAGTAACAATGTGGGTAGATTTTAGAGTCCCTTTAAGATCACGTGCTGTTTACTCAGGGAGCATCAATTGGATCAATGATGAATTGTTAGTTTATTTTCTTTTATAGAAATATAGGTTCTAAGGCTGTTTACAAGCTGTTTTTCAAACCCTACTGAAATGCTCTGACAGTTCTCATCCTATGCGGGTACACAGGGGTTCCCTGACCCTGTTCACATGTAAGGGAAAAATACTGCCCAGATTTTTCTTTGCCACTGTGAAAATCTGTTGCATGTCACTTTTTTTCTATAAGAAATGCCAAGAATAATTTCATTCATTGACAGTGAAGCTAATCTTCTATTTGCGATTCTGTTGCCCACTCGAAGCGCACCTGAAGCATCACTGAGGATCTGCACATCGGGTTTTAAAGGAAATCTTGCGTTTCAACCTGCTGACAGATATGTGTGTTTGGCCCAGGACACACATGGTACCTGTCATAGATCCATTTGTGCCTTTTATTCTCCAGCGCAAAGCAAAGGGTCAAAAGAGGCTTCTTCACTCATTAACACTTTGCGTCTAGAATAGAGATGAGCAAACCAGGTTCGAGTCGATCCGAACCCGAACATTCGGTATTTGATTAGCTGGGGCTGCTGAACTTGGATAAAGCTCTAAGGTTGTCTGGAAAACATGGATACAGCCAATGACTATATCCATGTTTTCCACATAGCCTTAGGGCTTTATCCAACTTCAGCAGCCACCGCTAATCAAATGCCGAAAGTTGTGGTTCGGATCGACTCGAGCATGCTCCAGGTTCGCTCATCTCTAGTCTAGAACATAGAGTAATACCTTTATTCTCCAGTGCTTAGACAAGTATATGAAAGATACATGTAGTGTAACAGCTATCTAACAGTGTCACCAGTCTGCAGCCTAAAGGAGATGTCGCCATTTTGGAACACAAGTGTAAAGTACTATGATTTTAAAAAAAACTTTTGATGTGTCATGGAGAGATCCTTGGTAAGGGAAACCCTTGGTCTTTCATATATCTGTCTGTGCTTCCAGGACATAGAAAAATGCTTTTGTTCTCCAGTGAAATGTGTCAGAGATGCTTTCTCAAGCTTTTGATTTTTGAGGGCTATAACACCTCTTTCCCTTTAATCCCCATTAGGCTGGGTTCACACTACGTTTTTTTTTTTTGCACAGAAATGCATCTGTTTTTTGCAAAAAAAAAAAAAAAGATGAGAAAAACAGTGTGAATCCAGCCTTTCATGGAACGATTATCTTGTGAAAAATCATTATATTATTAATCTTTCTGTGTGTATGCAGGCAATAATCAAACAACTAACAAAAATTTTCTGTATGTCGTTTATCCCATCTTTTGCAATAGTTTATCAGAGAAAGCAAAAATTTTTCCTAAAAGGACCCTTACCCTGCTTTGAGCACAGGTTCCAGTCAAGCAGGGTCAGGTATAGGAGGGGTAGTTAGGAGGAGGCCTTGCAGCAGATGAGGCGCTTGGGAAAACATTTCTGACACTTTTCACTAGAGAATAAAATCATTTTTCTACATTCTGGAAGCACAGATGGATATATAAGTTTCCATGTGCCTCATTGACCTGACAGCTGTCTAAGAGAGTGAGCAGTTTGGAACATACATTACAGCTAACAGGTTAACAGTCTGAATTCTGAAATGGCTTTTTCCTTTTCTCATCTTATTTCTAGTTAAGAAAATGCATATTTCATGTATTCTTTTTTTCTTTTTTCTTACTTTCTGTTTCCAGCATTTTTGGATCTAGAAGTGCCAAGATAATATTAAGTCATGCCATGACTGCCACAATTTACTTAAAGGTAGTGTGTCAGATACTATTCACATTCCAAACTACTGACACTGTTAGATAGCTATTAGGACAAGGAGACACATGGTACTTGTGATATGAGTCTGTGCTTCCAGAGTGTATAAAAAGCTGCTGCAAGCTGGACTGTCTCCTCTCTTCCCCCTTCCCTGGTGCACTTCAGGAGCTCAGGAAAGACAGATTCCCTATGATACCTTTTTAGTGCCTAAAAGACTAAAATTATACATCAATGGCCACAACTTACTTTGCATTTTAGTAGTTAACCATTTTATAGCTGGTCATTTTAAAGAAATGGCAGCAAAGGGGTAAAAGATTTTTTTTTTTTTTTTTTTTTTTGTGATACTCACCCGAATTGGCTCCATAATATACGATTACAGCTTCTGGCTGTAGTATGCATTCTTCCAGATGGCTACTTCTTTATATAAAAGTATTCTAGGTGTTGGCCTAAATAGAAAGGAAACCATCTAGATGTTTGAACCGTACATTTACTGATGCTACATGATATAGAAGGCTGCAATAGGGGATATGTTTGTGTTGCCTATGTGTATGAAAGGTTTATTAAAGCGAATGTACCATCAGGTACATTTTGTTTTAACATGACCCACGGATAGATCGGCGCCACCCGGCCCGGAACCCGTGGATAGAACGGCACCATACAAGGGAACCGGGCCGGGCTGCCCCCAGTGGGAGGAATCCCCCACCCCTCTATGACACGGTTCTGTTAGAATCAATGAAGCCACGTCATAGAGGGTGGGGGATTCCTCCCTCTGGGGGTGGCCCGGCCCGCCTCCAGTGCTTCAGCCCTGGCCCGGTACCTGTGGATAGAATTGCGCCGTACACGGGAACCAGGCCGCGGATCAAAAAATGGACCGAGACACCGGCGCCGATCTATGCGTGGGTCATGTTAAAACAAATGTACACAATGGTACATTTGCTTTAAAGAAACGGCCAATGGTGTAAAAAGGCAACTAAAGGCTTATTTACAGTCTATTAAATCAACATCATTTGTTAAGCCAAAAAATGTTATGAACATTTCTATCTTTACGCTTTTCTGGGGAGATTTATCAAAGCAGCCAATCACAGCTCAGCTTTTAGCTCTGGTAAAATGAAAGAGCTGTGATTGGCTGCTGTGAGCAGTTTACACCAGTGAATATTTTACACCCTTAGATAAATCTGGGCCTTCATATGTGTAACACCATTTTCTAGCTGACATTCAAGTGTAGTACAATTACTTTAAGGGTGCGTTCACAGGTACAGGATCTGCAGCAGATCCATCAAATCTGCTGCAGATCCTGTACGTGTGAACGCACTCTAAGGCCATGTTCACACATAGCGAATCCACAGTGGATTTCACGCTGCGAGTAACTTTCAATGAGATTACATACTCACAACGGGATTGTCATCCTGCTGCGAGTGTGTAAATGCTGGCCCCCTTAAACCACCGCCGCTCGGAGCATACTTTACCTGCCCCTCGCTCCGGCTGCATCTGAGGCTCCCAGCTCCCGTAGGTCCCACTCAGCCAATCAGGGGCCGTGCAGTGATTGGCTAAGAGGGACCTATGGGAGCTGGGAGCGTCAGATGCAGCCGGAGCCTGGATCAGGTAAAGTATGCTCCTTACGGGTTCAGGGGGTTGGCATTTACAATGACCATCCCACTGCAAGTATGTAATCTCATTGAAAATGACAGTTTGGGATCCGCAGCAGATTTTGCTTCGTGAAATCCACTGCAGATCTGTTGTGTGTGTGAATCTAGCCTAATACAGAAATTTTTTGACAAAACAAACCGGACAGTAACGCCAATTAAGTCTGGACAACTATAGTTTTTTTATTCGACTATATTTCGGTTTTACAATGGACAATTATTATCACAAGAAAACCCACACTTTGTACTGACAGCTCGGATATGTGACCTTCCTTAAAGGGGTTCCTGTATTAGAAAAACATAGTTGCTTTCATGCAAAAACAGCACCACGCCTGTCCTCAGGTTATATGTAGTATTACATATACAGGTCAATGAAACTGAGTTGCAGTACCACATTTAAACTGAGTACAAGAGTGGCGTAGTTTGTGGAAGAAAGTAGAAATATCTATAACCTGGATAACCCCTTTAAATGGCACACTGTTTACAAACCAGGTGCCAGAAGAAATTGATATTACTATACGTAGTTTTTTTGCCTATTCTGTTTGATATCTATTTAAATTATATGAATTGTGTAAAACTTTATCTCTGGGATGAAAGAATGAGGTGTGGAATTTTGTGCTATAGTGGGATATAGGTACAAGTAATAAGTGCATTGTTTGTATTCACAAATGGATAGCGCATTTTAGTGTTTGCTGGTGCTGAATTTACAGAAAAGACTTTGTAAACTGATGAAATATGTCTTCATTATTATATATATTTTCTAAGTGATATTTTTCATGCAATGGTGGTTTCTATATTGTGCTATATTAATAAATATGGTGTACATTTTACACATACATAGCTTATGATTATGACCTGGTCTCTTGTGCAGTAACCTAAGCAGAGACATGCCAGCTATCAGCAGATGGTTGGGTCCCTGTAGTTCTGATGACCTCTTGCTTCAGTGTTTCCATTGCATAGATGTCTATTGCAGAGCGCATATGTTTTGCCAGAGGGTTAATGTTAATTATATATTGCATAAGGTGATAATGTTCCACTAAAAGAATGTTAAAAGTCACCAAGGAGTTTCCTGTCCATAAAAAAAACACATGAGGCTGCAGTTAGGTTCATTTACAGTATACAGATGGATCTCAGAGGTCTCCTCTCTTTATGTATATGACAGGCCCATATACCTTTTGCATAACAAGGTCTGCTGTAACTATGGTGTGTATATTAATTTTCTTGAGCAGCAAGGACATAGAACAGTATGCTACACAGATCAGATGCTGAAGAACCTCTTTGTTTTGTTAAACATTAAATAACTGACCAAGAAAGTATTTCCTTTTAAAGTCTTATAAGGTTAGTTCTGCAGGAAAACATAGGTAAGGTCTATGTAGTACCGCTCATCTATGTATAATCATGAGGTTATTTGATATTTATTTAAAAAAATATATACATAACTTTTTTTTTCTATTTTATTTTTTTAACATTAATTATATATAAGAGCTCACAGTTTTTAAAAATTGTAACTTGGTTTAAGAGCATAAGAGCTCCCTGTACTGGGTGGGAGGGAAAATCGGGGAGGGGCATTGTCCCCATTGTGATCATGTGACCACACAGACCTTTGACAGCAGCCCTCCTTCTCTATTCTAGCCTGTTGTACTACACTAATGCATTATGGGGATCTGCAGTTCTGTCCTGTATCTACAAACTACTAACAGTTTTTTTATTCTTATGCACTTACTATACATTAGACCCCACATGCTGCTTGGCTATACGGTACAGTAACGAATATGACATATCCAGCTATCTAAATGTTTGCTTTACCTGTTATTCAGAATAAAAATAAATATTTTTGGGGTGTTCTGGATTACAAGCACGGTCCCGGAACGAATTATGCTCTTAATCCAAGGCACCACTCTGTGTGTGTGTGTGTATTTATTTATTTATTTATTTATATAATATAATTCTTCTCCTAAATTCCTTAGACCATAAGATTTTAATTTTGTGAAAGGGAAAAAAAAACACTTTCCAAAAAGCAGCACACAATGTAAGTCTTCCTATTTTATTATTTGGTCGATAAGGTGGTTCAGAACAACTGTGCCACTGGGAGTAGACATAGAACAGTAGTCTAAACTCTACATTTGGAATAGATTACAGCAAACAGATTAAAAGCAAATGTACACACAGCTGATAATAGTGCGTGTGTTTTCCTAACTACTGACATCATGCTGCTTTTTATTATTGCTGCTTGAAGGCATGACATCCTCACAAACTGTGATGTAATGTGGAAGCAGGAAGTAAAAGGGTTCCCATACATTTGTTGATTCTGTTGTATACGTTTAGCAGCGGCAAACAATCTGTATGGATAAGTAGCGATGCAGATGTGTGGACATAACCGTTGAAGCTGTACTCATGTATTTTAGAGATTAGCGCCATACAAGTCCGATTGTATGGCATTTGAATACTGGTGGCTGAAGTTTGATGCAGTCCTAGGGAGTCCAGGAAAACATGAATACAGGCAATAGCTATGTTCACACTATATAAGTTTCGTAATAATTACAGCCGTTGTAACAACGGCCGTGATTACTACGGAACTTACGTAGTGCTGTCTTCTAAGGAATCCCGGCCGGAGTGTATAGACATAGGATCCCTAGCAGCACCGCAAAAAACCGACATGTCAGTTTTCTGCGACTGCTATTCAGTGAATAGCGGCCGCAGAAAACCTGTCAATGCACACAATGGAGTGTGTGGCTCTGGCTGCACGCTCCATTGTGTGCAGCGGGAATTTCTGATGCGGGCACGCACAGATGCGCCAACATGCGTATTCAGCAGCAGTGAAGATCCAATGATCTTCTCTGACAACGGCCGGTCTCTTACGCCATGTGAACATGGCCCATAGCTGTATCCATGTTTTCCAGGCAGCCTTGGGGCTGCATTCAGCTTCAGCCACTGGTTCGGCAGCGTTATTTGTACCTGAATGCTCAACATTTGATTCCCCCCGGCTAAAGAAGAGGAAAGTTTTCTGCTTGAAATTCATCGTCTATTCAGCTCAGGCAGAATGCAAGCGGAATTAAAGCCCCATTGACTTCTTTAGGATTCCTCTAGCAGAATCGACCCAAAGAATGAACCTGTTCATTCTTCGGGCGGAACGTGGAACCTGGACGGAAATTCCACTGTGTGCACAGACAGAAGGTATTACCATTTTGCTCTATAGAAAGGAGCAATGTTGCATTAAAAGGGATGGAATTCTGCGCATATTTTGCGGCGGAAACCACAAGGATTTCCGCGAGAATTGCTCAGTGTGTACATACCCCAGGACTTTATCCACCTTCTGCAGCCGTGGGGAAAAAAAAACGCTGAGTGTTCATTTCTTGTCACTTTGGAAGCATGGAAGACAGGGTGAGGATCTTTATTTACTGTGCCAGTCTTCTTTATTTCCCTATCAAAGCTCTGTTCTCATGGAAAGACTGGTAGAGAGGCGGAGTGGTACATGCCTAACCTTCCTGTCAACCAGGTACTGTCACTATGGCTGCTGTTAGATCGGCTGTGAATTAAGACTTTGCGCCCAGTAGTTTGTGTATTCATGGCTATAAAAAAAGCTGTAATGGAAATCTGCGCAACACCTATTCTGATTCTATGGGGGTCATGTGCATATCCTTTACGGTGTGTTTGTAGCTATAGATACCAGAGCTTCCTGGTGCAGAGCAGAATTCACTGCTGATCCTGCAGTAGCTAGTGATAGGTACTCTTTAAGAACCAATATGCATTATGTGGTGACTCTTTGACTCCAATTAAGCGAGTGAATCCCCTCTGTGTGCAGGAGATACAAAGATGCAATGCCATTATGCACCTGAAACTCTTTAAGGGGTTATTCAGGATTAGAAAAACATAGCTGATTTGTTACAGAAATAACACCACACTTATTCATAGTTTTTGTGTGGCATTGTAACTCAGTTGTATCAATACAAATGGAGCCATAATACTACACACAACCTAAGGACAGATGGGGCCCTGTTTTAGAAGAAAGCTACTGTTTTTTGTTTTGTTTTTTAATCAGCCCCTTAACCCCTTAAGGACCAAGCCAATTTTTCTTTTTTGCACTCTTGTTTTTTTCCTCTTTGTGTTTAATAGGCCGTATTGCTTGCATTTTTTTCAGACCTGTGAGCACTTGTTTTTGGAGACACCAAGTGTACTTTGCAACGGCAACTTGATTTTTCCATAAAGTATGCTGCGAAACATGCAAAAAATTCTTTGTGGGGTGTAAAATAAAAAAAAAGCCCCTCCCCCCCCTCCCCCTCCCTGCACAGTGGGGTCTACAGCCCTGTACTCTGACCCAGGAAGTCTCCCTCACCTTCCAAATCATAGCAGATACACTCCAGGCTGGGGCTTACATCAGGGGACAGGACAGTGGAGGTAATCTCTTCATAGCTGTAACCCCTCTCTCCCTGGACACAGAGTGCTGGTATAGTGTGCACACCCTATACCCTGCTCATTCCTTCCTGCAGTCTCTGTCAGCCCTTCTGTTTCCCATCCTCTCCATCCCTGCTATAATGTGCCTGCCATTTACACTGCTAAAAAAGTGTCTGTAACTGTCATCCAGCACGGCTCTGTGATTCTCACTTCCTGATTAGTCCATGCCATTAATTGGTCCATTGGTCCATGGTCCCTTCCCCATTGCTGTCATGTGACCACACAGACCTCTGACAGCAGCCCTGGTTCTCTATTCTAGCCTGGTGTACTACCCTACTGCATTATGAGGATCTGCAGTTCCATCCTATATCTCAAAACTGCTGTTTTTTTTTTTCAGGTTTATGCACTTACTATACATTACTCCACATGCTGACTGCTGTACTGTACAGTAACTTATAATATGACATATTCAGCTTTCTAAATGTTTATTTTATTTGTTGTACATGTTGTTCAGAATATAAAATCATTATTTTTGGCGGGGTGTAACCAATTGTCTGTATTTCAATGATTTCTTATGGAAAAATTTGCTTTGGTTTAAGAGGGATTTGGATTACAAGCACGGTCCCGTAACAAATTGTTGTTGTTTTTTTTTTTTTACTGCTTTGAAAAAAATTAAACCTTTTTTAATAAAAAAAAATTAAATCTGTGTTTGTTTGTTTTTTGGTGTATGGGGCTGTGTGAGTTGTCATTTCTGGCGCAGAGATCTGTACTTTTTATCAGTAGCTTGCATGCGCATTATTCAAATTTTTACGGATGTGATGTGTACAAAAATCTGCAATTTTGCATAGTTATTTCTCTTACACAGTTTACCGTGCAAGATTAGGATTGTGATCATTTAAGTTTTCGTTCACATGTGGCAATTGCAAATATGTTTTTTTTTTAAATGGGAAAAGTGGTTGTGATTTAAACTTCTATTAAATTAAGGGAAGGGTTTTTATAAAAATAAAATAAAAAAAAACACTTTTTTTTGTCAATATAATTTTTAGTTCCAATAGGGGACTTCTATGAGCAATGCACTGATTACTAATTGAGATCAATGCAGTACATGTGCTATGTACAGACTGTAAACAGAGAACAGGTCATATAGGAAAGACTGAGATTTCTCCTCTTTTCAAATCCATTCCTGGCTTTGTCTTCAAATATCTGTCAGATAAATTTGTGTGTAAAAGTACACTAATGGCTCCTGGAGCCCATATTAAATGATTGGTCAGCCAGGATCAGTGTCCTAGCATTGCTGAAGCCCGGCAAGTAGGACTACGATCATGCCACTAGACTATAGTAAATACCAGAGGCAATTGGGGAGTGAGACCGGGTTTACACTACGGAACCCTAGCTGAGAATTTCTGACAGATTCCGTAGCACATACCCGTTCACAGCCGCGCACCTCTCTGTCCGTGCCATAGACAACATTCTCGGATTACGCATTCCGCCGAAAGAATTGACATGTCAATTCTTTCGGTGGATAGCGGAATCGGGCCGCCCATAGAATGGTGTCTATGGAGCCAGCAGAGAGGCCCGCGGCCGTGAACGGGTATGCGCTACGGAACTTGTCGGAAATTCTCTGCTCAGGTAGGGTCAAAACTAAGGCTGCATTCCCACGTTCCGTGATCCTGATGGATCACGGACGTGGAATGCATGTGCCGGAGTCCCCCCGCGCCCGGACAGCATCTGTAATTAGATGCTGGGAGCGGGGGAGACTGTATTCATAAGCGCCGCGCTGTAATGAATCAGCCGCGCGGTGCTGTTACTACAGCGCGGCGCTTATGAATACAGTCTCCCCCGCTCCCAGCATCTAATTACAGATGCTCTCCGGGCGCGGGGGGGACTCCGGTACATGTATTCCACGTCCGTGATCCGTCTGATACACTTCTAGCTTTGGCCCAAAAACTGCAGTGACAGTTTTCCACAAAAAAAAAAAAAAAAGTGCTGTGTGTGATGCCAGTCTTAAAGGGGTACCCTGGAGACTAATACATTGCTTTAATAAAGTTATACAGTGGTGCCTTGGCTTACGAGCATAATTCGTTCCGGGACTGCGCTTGGAATCCGAATCCACTCTTACACCAAAGCAAATTGTCCCATAAGAAATCATAGAAATGCAGACAATTGGTTCCACACCCCAAAAATAATGATTTATTATTCTGAATAACATGTAAAACAAATGAAGCAAACATTCAGAAACAGCAGAATATGTGGTATTATAAGTTACTGTACAGTAATGGAGAGGATGGGAAAGACAAGGGGTGGACAGAGACTGCAGGGGGCATGAAGGACTGAGCAGAGCAGATGTGGGCAGTGTCGGACTGGAGTCCTTGGGCCCACCAGGGGAAATCCTTCTTGGGGCCCACCCTTCTGCCACTATACTTATCTATGGTAACATTAATAAGGGTCCAGTTACACGGCGTGATAGGAGGCAGTATATAGAGATGTGCGGCCGACAGCAATGATTATTACACCCGCACAAAAGATCTAATCAGCCAACTATGGGGCATTTGTCAGCTGATCTCTGGCACTGTTACATGGGGCTTCCTAGGAGCGCTTGTTACCGATAATTGGCCGATGTAATTGGGCTCTAAGACAATTTTCTTTGCATGATAACACTGTATACTACCGTATGCTACCAATAACACCAGTATATAAAGAGCAAACATCCCCACACATATTACTGCCATACTGTTACTGACCAGATCCTGTATACCAATATTACCAATAATACCAACCAATACCATCTCCACCATATTGTTACTGACCAGAACCAGTAAACTAAGACCAATGAACACTGCACCAGATTACAAGTAACAAATACCACCACATACTGACTAATACCATCACATACTGACTAACACCACCACATACTGACTAACACCACCACATACTGACTAATACCATCACATACTGACTAACACCACCACATACTGACTAACCCCACCGCTGCTACTGACTAACACCACCACATACTGACTCACATCACCACTGCTACTGACTAACACCACCACATACTGACTAACACCGCCGCTGCTACTGAATAATCCTCTGTACACAGATCACCATCACCTCATCCAGTCATATAGAGGTAGACGCAGCTCTACACAGGTTCTGTACACCATATACATTACAGTGCAGTTATAGCAGGTGACTCACAGGGGACGTCTTCTCTATTCAGAGTTCTTCCCTCTTCTTCTTCTTCTCCATCTGTCCTGGGCCGTTATGAGAACTTCTATGAGCCACGAATCCACAGAATCTGCCAGAGAAATATATTAGGTTCCTCACTCTGTCACCATCCTCATCTCTATACACACTGCACATCTGTATTAGCCCCTTTATGCCCTCATTTAGTGGGTAGCCCTGACTCTATGTGTATATATCTCCCTTATAGTATATGGTCCCCTCTGTGTAGGCACCTTATAGATGGTCCTTTGTTCAGTCCCCCATATAGACAACTTACAGTGTTGTCCATGCCCCATATAGGTAGACCCCTTATGTTGTCCATCCCCATATATATAGCCCCTCCATGTTGTCCTTCTTCAATATAGATAGCCCCCTTATGTAGTCCATTCCCCCATATAGCCCCCTCATGTTGTCCATTCCCCCCTATAGCCCCTCATGTTGTCCATTCCCCCATATAGCCCCCCTCATGTTGTCCATCCCCCCCTAAAGCCCCCTTATGTTGTCTATCCCCCCATAGCCCCCTTATGTTGTCTATCCCCCCATAGCCCCCTTATGTTGTCCATCCCCCCTATAGCCCCCCCCCTTAATGTTGTCCATCCCCCCTATAGCCCCCCTTATGTTGTCTATCCCCCCATAGCCCCCCTTATGTTTTCCATCCCCCCATAGCCCCCTTATGTTGCCCATCCCCTCCATAGCCCCCCTTATGTTTTCCATCCCCCCTATAGCCCCCCTTATGTTGTCCATCCCCCCCTATAGCCCCCCTTATGTTGTCCATCCCCCCCTATAGCCCCCAGTGCTGGCCATCCCCCCTATAGCCCCCAGTGCTGGCCATCCCCCTCCCTCCCCTATAGCCCCCAGTGCTGGCCATCCCCCCCCCCTCCCTCCCCCCCCTATAGCCCCCAGTGCTGGCCATCCACCCCCCCTCCCTCCCCTATAGCCCCCAGTGCTGGCCATCCACCCCCCCTCCCTCCCCTATAGCCCCCAGTGCTGGCCATCCCCCCTCCCTCCCCTATAGCCCCCAGTGCTGGCCATCCACCCCCCCTCCCTCCCCTATAGCCCCCAGTGCTGGCCATCCCCCTCCCTCCCCTATAGCCCCCAGTGCTGGCCATCCCCCTCCCTCCCCTATAGCCCCCAGTGCTGGCCATCCCCCTCCCTCCCCTATAGTCCCCAGTGCTGGCCATCCCCCCCCCCCCCCTCCCTCCCCTATAGCCCCCAGTGCTGGCCATCCACCCCCCCTCCCTCCCCTATAGCCCCCAGTGCTGGCCATCCCCCTCCCTCCCCTATAGCCCCCAGTGCTGGCCATCCCCCCCCCTCCCTCCCCTATAGCCCCCAGTGCTGGCCATCCACCCCCCCTCCCTCCCCTATAGCCCCCAGTGCTGGCCATCCCCCTCCCTCCCCTATAGCCCCCAGTGCTGGCCATCCCCCTCCCTCCCCTATAGTCCCCAGTGCTGGCCATCCCCCCCCCCTCCCTCCCCTATAGCCCCCAGTGCTGGCCATCCACCCCCCTCCCTCCCCTATAGCCCCCAGTGCTGGCCATCCCCCTCCCTCCCCTATAGCCCCAGTGCTGGCCATCCAACCCCCCTCCCTCCCCTATAGCCCCCAGTGCTGGCCATCCCCCTCCCTCCCCTATAGCCCCCAGTGCTGGCCATCCCCCCTATAGCCCCCAGTGCTGGCCATCCCCCCTATAGCCCCCAGTGCTGGCCATCCCCCTCCCTCCCCTATAGCCCCCAGTGCTGGCCATCCCCCCTATAGCCCCCAGTGCTGGCCATCCCCCCTATAGCACCCAGTGCTGGCCATCCCCCCTATAGCACCCAGTGCTGGCCATCCCCCCTATAGCCCCCAGTGCTGGCCATCCCCCTCCCTCCCCTATAGCCCCCAGTGCTGGTAAAAAACAACAAAACCCAACTCACCTGTCACCACGCTCCCCCGACGGTCGCGGGCCTCTTCTTCTCTTCCCCGACAGACGAGCAGCTCCTGGTCCTGGCAGCATCACCACCAGAGAGCTTTGTGTGCACCGCAGCGGCTGGGACTTCCGGTATGCGTTATGTGAACCGGAAGTCCCCGCTGCCGCACTGCGCACGGAGCTCTCTGGTGATGACGCTGCCCGGGACCAGCAGCTGCTCATCTGTCACGGGAGGCGGCGGCAGCACCACGCTTGTGACCGCAAGCAAGAAGCTGCTTGCGGTCACAAGAGTGATTGACAGGGCGGGAAGCCAATGGCTTCTTGCCCTGTCAATCGGAACACTGCTACATTTAACTGGAAGTGATCGTTTCGATCGCTTCCAGTTAAAAGGGAAGGTGCGGCAATCGGCGGCTGAGTGGGCCCCCTAGGAGCACGGGGGCCCCCGCTGGGCTTACTGAGTGGAGACCACATTCTTGTGGTCTCCAGCCCTGTGTCCCCTGACTGGGGGGCGGGGCCTACTCCTGCTCGGGGCCCACCGGGGAATTCCCCGGTCCCCCGGTGGCCCAGTCCGACACTGGATGTGGGCACTGTATAGCAGCACTCTCTGTCCGGGAAGAGAGGGGTTACAGCTATGGAAAGATTACCTCCACAGTCCTGTCCCCTGATGCAAACCCCAGCCTGAAGTGGATCTGCTATGATTTGGAAGGTGAGGAAGACTTCCTGGGTCAGAGTACAGGGCTGTAGACCCCGCTATGCAGACCATGCCTCTCCCCCACTTGTACAGGGAGCTCTTAAAGGAGAAGTCCGGCCAAAATTATTTTTTTTTATATGTTATTACTTATGGAAAGTTATACAATTTTCTAATGTACATTAATTATGGGAAATGCTCATATACTGCTATTTCCCTTAATTTAGTGTATCAGGAAGTGTTAGAATTATCTTTGAAGCAGTGACATCACAACGAAAAGTGTAATTCCTATGAAGTACCATTGACTTCTATATATAGTGCGCCCCTGCTGGACACTCCATAGGAATTACAGTGTATGTAATGTAATGTTATGCACTGTACTTTTGTGACTTCATGAATACATTTATGGAATACTTTGGGGAACAAGTGTCCTAGCTCCCCAAAGTATCCCATAAATGTGTTCAATGAATACATTTGCAGGGCACCGAGCAGGGAGGGAGAGAGGTGCCATCTACCTCCCTGCTCGGTGCTGGGAACATATACAAAGTACTACTCCCCCATTATCTGCAGATAATGGGAGAGTAGTACCTTTTGCTATCCCTATCACTGCCCGCGCCGCCGCTCACACAGGGGCTGCTTTTCATGCCCCCGCCGCTCCCCCTCGTCCTCCCGGCATCAAACTTACTATCGCGCCGCTGATTTCCCGTCGCCCGCGCCGCTCCTCACTACCCGCCCGCTCGCTAGCCCGTTCGCACGCCCCGTTCCTCACACTATCTGGCCGCCGCTCTCTGCTCTTGCATGCCGGCCGCGTCAGCCCGCCCCCAC
The DNA here is from genome assembly GCF_027789765.1 of Dendropsophus ebraccatus. NCBI lineage: Eukaryota > Metazoa > Chordata > Amphibia > Anura > Hylidae > Dendropsophus > Dendropsophus ebraccatus. The sequence continues at coordinate 81,845,469 of NC_091462.1, forward strand.
CCCGGCCGGGGACACCAGGAAGCGCCGTGCTCCCGGACGGGGTGGGGGCGGGCTGACGCGGCCGGCATGCAAGAGCAGAGAACGGCGGCCAGATAGTGTGAGGAACGGGGCGTGCGAACGGGCTAGCGAGCGGGCGGGTAGTGAGGAGCAGCGCGGGCGACGGGGAATCAGCGGCGCGATAGTAAGTTTGATGACGGGAGGAGGAGGGGGAGCGGCGGGGGGCATGAAAAGCAGCCCCTGTGTGAGCGGCGGCGGCGCGGGCGGTGATAGGGATTGCAAAAGGTACTACTCCCCCATTATCTGCAGATAATGGGGGAGTAGTACTTTGTATATGTTCCCAGCACCAAGCAGGGAGGGGGGAGGTAGATGGCACCTCTCTCCCTCCCTGCTCGGTGCCCTGCAAATGTATTCATTGAATACATTTATGGGATACTTTGGGGAGCAAGGACACTTGCTCCCCAAAGTATTCCATAAATGTATTCATGAAGTCACAAAAGTACAGTGCATAACATTACATTACATACACTGTAATTCCTATGGAGTGTCCAGCAGGGGCGCACTATATATAGAAGTCAATGGTACTCATTGACTTCTATATATAGAGCGCCCCCTGCTGGACACTCCATAGGAATTACACCTTTCGTCGTGACGTCACTGTTTCAGAGATAATTCTAACACTTCCTGATACACTAAATTAAGGGAAATAGCAGTATATGAGCATTTCCCATAATTAATGTACATTAGAAAATTGTATAACTTTCCATAAGTAATAACATATAAAAAAAATAATTTTGGCCGGACTTCTCCTTTAAACCAAAGCAATGCTTTTAAACCAAGTCACAATTTTGAAAAACTGTGAGCTCTTAAACCAAAACACTCTTAAACCAAGGTACCACTGTATTTGTAAAGTAATTGCATAATGTATCTATAATTCAACTTCCATTGAGTGGCACCCATATGGGGCAAAATTGCCAGCAGCCAGATGTTAGTTGGAAGTCAATGGAAGTTTATGATATGCCTTAGGGTCTGTTCACACGTACAGACTTGCTGTGTAAAACTCGCACAGAACTCGCATCAAACTCGCATGAAAGTAGCTGCGTTTTTTGTGGTGTTGAACTTGCCTGTGAAAATCAAAACTTGCATGTAAAAATCGCACCAAACACGCAGCAAGCATACACATACATTGACTTGATAGCAATCAGTATCGCTGTGGATTTATGTGCGAGAAACTAGCAGCAATAAATACGCAGCGAGTTTGTATGTGTGAACAGACCCTTAGGGTGCCTTCACACGTACTGTATCGCTGTGTATTTATTGCTGCGAGTTTCTCACACATAAATCCACAGCGATACTGATTGCTATCAAGTCAATGTATGTGTATTCTCGCTGCGTGTTTGGTGCGATTTTTACATGCGAGTTTTGATTTTCACAGGCAAGTTCAACACCACGAAAAACGCAGCTACTTTCATGCAAGTTTTGTGCGAGAAATACGCAGACGGAATGTGTGACGGAAGGCACCCTTACAGTGTTTTTTTGGGCTGGTGCTTTTCTCTTTTCTGACGTTTTTGAGGCTCTTTGGCAGCATGCTGAGGGTGTGTGTGTGTTTTTGTTTTGTTTGTTTTTTTGCAAGCTGTGGCGTTTTTCTCCCAAAGACTTCAATGGGAATGTTCTGGTCATCTCAAAAATGCCATTGCTGCGTATATAGCTTTTTTTTTTCCTGGCCTTTTTGGTTCAGCAACTATGTGATGTGATGGCAGAGGAAACAGAAGTTCAGCCATCTTGGTGCATACAAAAACACTTAAACCACAAAAAAGATTATTCACACAAAGTCAACAATGCCAGGAAAAATGGCATGTACTACATAGGCATTTTTTTTTTGGATGTCAGAAAAATGCCACAGGAAAAAAAAAATCAAGTGAGAGGGCACCCTAAACAGCAAAGCGCTATACAGAGTAAGGTGCCCCCACCCTGTGTACAGTACCTGTTGTAGGAGGCTGCCTATACTATGGCTGTGTCCAGCAGCCTCCGCTCACCACTAACTCTGTTATGGTGCGTTCACACCTACAGGATCTGCAGCAGATTTCATTTAAATAACTAAACACACCATCAAATCTGCTGCAGATCCTGTAGGTGTAAACGCACCCTTAAAGGAAACCTTTCCCCCCCCCCCATGCCTGGGGCAGAGCACGCCATTCCCCGGTAGAGCCCCGGATACTTACTCTGTCCTGCAAGTCCCACTCCATTGATTTTCTATGGACGTTGTACTCATCTCTTGTCATTTACATACCATGCGCGCAGACCGCCAGGCGGCAATTTCTCCGTGGCGAGGCCTGCTTCTGGAGCGGGACATGCAGAACGGGGTAAGTATCCGGGGGGTCGGGGTGAAAGGTTTCCTTTAGGGTGCGTTCACACGTACAAGATCTGCAGCAGATTTGATGGCCCAGATTTCATTTGCTTTGTATCTGCAACTTCAAATCGGCGCCATCAAATCTGCTGCAGATCCTGTTTGTGTGAACGCACCCTAAATGGTTCCAGTACGACGAGTGGTGATAGCAATTACTACTCCCCCCCTCTGGTTAGTGTTTATAAGAATATACAGTACACAGCATGGCGTGGATGCTCTGATCAGAACAGCTTGGGAACTGCAATTCCAGACACAAACACTGGTGGCAGCAGAGGGGCTGTGTCACCCCTTATTGATACCACTCATGGAAAGATGAACAGTAGATTTACAAAAAAAAACAAAAAAACTATACAGGTATTTTAATAAAGTTAATTTACAAAGTAATATTATTAAAGCAATGAACAAATATATATATATATATATAATTTCAGTTCTCTCTCACAAAGCAATCTATTTCCTTCTGCCACCAATATATATGACATGATTAGACTGCTGTCCCCCAATGTGGGGCTCTCCAGCAGCCACAGATTGTGCAGGCAAAAGACGTGTCCCCCTAGCAACCAGATTACAGATGGCAGTTATTAATTTGGTAATGTAGTTGCTATGGGCAACTGCCGCTTCCTCCCGTACACCTGTATTACTAGCGGTAATGCGCTTCCCATGTGCAGGAGCCGGCTGCCATACGTTGTATTTACGGCGGGACAAACATGACGTAACGGTGTTATTTCCCTTGGACGCTGAGCCTCTTCCCAGCAGCGCCGCACTCCGGAACCCAGGGATAGTAGGATTTTGTCCTTCTCCCCTGCGCTTTGCCTCCTGTCTGTGGGAGGAGGGACTGAAGGAGGCCGAGCTGCCTGCGCATGGCAAGCGGCGATTCCAGGCTGAGGAGACAAGAGGAGGAAGGAAGGGAGAAGAGCCGGAGTGCTGACACTCAGGTAATGTCACTCATGATATCAGTGGTGTGGGCTCCACTCCTGAGCTTCTCTCCGGCCTGTGCTGCTAGCCATACCTCAGACCTGCCAGTAGCCGGACATTACTATGGATAGTGCTGGGTACTTTCAGTGCTGGCCACTTTGTGCACTACAAATAAAGTTATGGAAAAAAAAAAAAACCCACAACACATACAGAGTAGTGATCCCTGTGCTGTGCCCGGTGTGTATGAATAGAAGGGGCAGGGGGTATAAATACACATTACACACAAGCACAATCATCCCCATCTGTCCTGGTGTAACTCATTCTATTTGTAGCTCATTGTGCACTGTGACACCACAACTCCCAGCATGTCTGCCAGGTCCCGTCACTTATATGTAGATATTGAATCCTATATGCGTCATTGTGCGGCTGTGGCCCCGGTATATTGTTATCCTACGTGATGAAGATGTTCATAAGGAATGAACGCCAGACGGTCACATGACCATGGCCGTATAATACCTCACTTTTATTGTCACTCTGGGCAAAGTGTTGGGCTTTCAATTTTGCTGAATTGCTCGGCGCTAACCCCGAAACACTTCCGGATACTACGCATATTGCTGAGGCAGCTCCCATGATCCCTTGTAGTTTTTTATCAGTTGTTGTTTTGACACTTGCTGCCCGCCCTGCCGTGGTAGTCTGGCCGTATCAGAACCATAGTGAGGTGGCATCATGAGGTGGCCATTGGACAGCACAATCTGCTGTAGAATCAGTAGATGACTGCTAGTGGCCTTTGCGGGATCAGCGTGTTTGCACAATGGCCAGTGAATGGGCTACGAAAATGAGCAATAAGAAGACAACTCTGTGTTGTTCATCATAACAGCGTATTGTGAGATTGGTGCGGAGTCTCCCCTATCAGTTTCACCCAGCGATTTCCTCCAATTGCCATAGCATTCTTTATGGCATGGCACATCAGGCCTGGCTTACAGATGTCTGGTCTTCCAGTATAGTTTCCCTTTGGCAGTGCGAGGCGGGTCTCACCAGTAAGGCGCCCCCTAGTTGTTGGTGAGGCCCAACAGGAGAGCCAGTTTATACAAAAGTAACTATGATCTGCACAGTCCTTTGGTTGTTTGCAAATATCTCCATTTTAGCAACATTCTTAATTTATTTCATACTTTTATTAGTTAATAGAACTTGGGAGATGGGTGAAAGGTAGTCCTAGCATTATTCTCAGCCCTTAAATGAACTTCTGCCACAGATGGTGAGGCCCAGGCACCCTCTTGGTCAGTCTGGTGAGGCCCAGGCACCCTCTTGGTCAGTCTGGTGAGGCCCAGGCACCCTCTTGGTCAGTCTGGTGAGGCCCAGGCACCCTCTTGGTCAGTCTGGTGAGGCCCAGGCATTGCCTTGGTCTGTTGCGTGAGGCTCCAGTAGAAAAAGTTTAAGAAGCACTGCTCTATGGTGTGGTTGATCCAGTTGAAACCTTTGCATGCAGCAGAGGGAAACTATGCTGGGACGTTCATAGGCCTGGCACCATGCCCCTGGCAACACTTCAAGCTTGTGGCTGAGACCATCAGATATATGGGAAGCCCGCGCTTTAGAGATATTTTACCCTAGGGGTATGTTTACGCTTAGTAAAAGCAGCAGAATCCTGCCTGCCTCGTTGTCCCACAGTGTCTCTATGGGAGAGGTCGCGCGTCTCTGCTTGTGTCACTCTCTGCTCAAAGAATTGACCTGTGGGACACTGTGAGACGCGGGATTCCGCCGCTTTTACTCAGTGTGCACATACCCTAGGACAGTGATGGCTAACCTTGACACTCCAGCTTTTGCAAAACTACAATTCCCATCATGTCTGGACAACCAAAGATATGGCTTTGGCTGCCCAAGCATGATGGGAGTTGTAGTTTTGCAACAGCTGGAGTGTCAAGGTTAGTCATCACTGCCCTAGGAGTTGCTTCTGCTTCTTTTGCACACAAAAAAAGTTGCAAATCTCCTCCTGATGTCAGTTTAACTCCTGGATTTAGCTACAAATACTGGCCTAAATACTATGAATAAAGCCCTATTGATAGGGTGAGTTCACACTTAAGTAAATTCGGCGTAATTCCCTCTGCGAAATCTCGCCTGCCTCTATGGGACTCTATGGGAGGGCTCGCGCGCCTCTGCTCTCTTCCGCTCTCCACTCAAAGAATTTACATGTTAATTCTTTGAGCGGAGATCTGTGGAGAATGGAGGCGCACAAGCCCTCCCACAAAGTCTCCGTTTGACACTGATGCAGGTGAGATTCAGTTGAGGAAATTAGGCCGAATTTATTCAGTGTGAAGTCGCCCTATCAATGGAAATCCAGGCCATACTTTACACTTTGAACTTCTGTACAGATTTTTTTTTCCAACATTGTTTTCAGCATTGTAAGGGGAAAAAGGTGCTCCCTTCTAAAACAATGTCATTCAGACACTAAGATTTTTTTTTAACAAATCTGCTGTGTGTGAATGCAGTCTTATTACTTGGGTCCCTAGGTTGGTTTTGTGTGCTCATTGGGACATTTATGCTGACACAGCTCTGCAGCATTTGGGAAGATGTCCCTGTTGACAGATGTAGAGATGGTAGCGCTGTCTGGTACAATGTACATGTTGTGGTGATTTCTGTTCCATGATGCTAGTGTCATGTTAGGTCACACAGACTGACAGATGTGATAATGGGATATGGATTAAGGAGAGGGCCTCCGAGTAAAGTGCTGTGAAATGTGTCACTCAGGTAACACCTACAAATCCCCAGTGTAGAAGGAAACCTGTATGAAGCAGGACATTTGAAGCAGGTCCTATTTATGGGAATTTGGACTGGACAATTTGTTAAGACCTTCCTTGCGTTGGTTTGTAAATCTGAAAGGGAAGTAAGAGTTCTTGAAGATCAAATAACAAAACACCGGACATGTCCTGCCTAGACAAGATATACAAATAGATCCCTAAGGGTCCTATTACATGGAGCGGCTAACGATAAACGACTAACCTGAAATCGTTCCCTATATTACACAGAACGATAATCGTTAGATACGATCGTTATTACGATTGCTATTGCGATCGTTATTGCAATCGTTTATGCTGCGTTTACACAGAGCGATAATTTGCCCGATTGTACGATTAACAATATCGAAAGAACGATGTTTTTTTTAGAACAATCAGCGTTTAGACGGAACAATATATCATACGGAAGAATCGTTTTGCGATCGCTTAAGCCTATCTCGCACATAGGTAATATTGGTGAACGACTGTTTACACGGAACGATCTGCGTTTTTTTTTGCGAACGTCGATTTTAGAACATGGACGATTTCTTGCTCGTCGCTTGATCGTTCGCTGCATTTACATGTATAATTGTCATTCGAATTCGATTTTTATCGTGCAAATTCGCATGATAATCGTGTAAACGCAGCATCATTCCTTCTGATCTCAGGAAAACAATGAACAATGTGCTATTACACTGAACGATTAGTGAAAAAATGCGGAACTTGAACGAACGTGGAATTACAGCAAATGGTTAACGATAATTTTAGGTTCAGATCTAAATCAACAATCAACGACATACAAACGATTTTTCGATCGTTGCCTGCAATTACACAGAACGATTATCGTTTAAATTCGAACGATATAAGATTTTTTACACGATAATCGTCCCGTGTAATAGGGCCCTTACCGTTTGAGAAGATAAATAGAGATGAGCGAACCTCGAGCATGCTCGAGTTGATCCGAACCCGAACTTTCAGGATTTGATTAGTGGTGGCTGCTGAAGTTCCGGTTCGCTCATCTCTAAAGATAAATAATCAATGTTGACCACCAGTCATATTCCAAAAAATTAGTGCCAACTTTGAGTCTCAAAAAAAAGCTAATTTTCTAACTTTTTCCTTTTGTTGTGTTTTATGCAAATCTGGTGTTTTCTTGAATTTATCAAGTGTTTAGAAGCATTTATATGCAAACAATGTGTAAAATGCAAGTTTTGTGTAGTCAAGCATTTCACGTCTAGTTTTGTGTAATTTAATGGGGAAAATATATTTGTGCACATAGCCTAACAGTATTTTTGGAAATCAGATTTGTTAATTGCTCTGTGAATATAAATTCACAGTCTTTTTAAGGTATATTCGCATGTAAAGGATTTGATGCAAAATTTCTGAATAAGGCTTGTTAAAGACAGCATGCTGTAGTAGTGACCCCACTGAGAGACATGGAACCGAATTCAGTGGTGCTAGTACTGGGTAGTATATGAGGCGATGAACCATACCTTATTGTGAGTTGTGTGGAATCCACATAGAAATACGACATGTAAAAAAGTAACTATTGTTTCACATACAGTATATATTTTACATCAATAGTGATTAGAAACTTTATAAGATATCCGAATAAGGGTGCGTTCACACGTACAGGATGTGCAGCAGATTTGCTTTGTATCTAATGTGGACCATCAAATCTGCTGCAGATCCTGTATGTGTGAACGCACCCTAAAGAATAGAAATGAGCGCAGCTCCCGCATTCTCGATTGGCTTGAATAACTGTGGCTGAAAAAGTTATTAGACTCCTTTCCATTCCTCCTGCACTGATCACTCATTCTGGGGTTAGGCTGGGTTTACATATCTCCTTTTGCCTTATAAATATAAAAAGGGATCCAAAGCACTCCACTCTCATTAATGAATTAATGCACAAAGTTACTGGTCCTAGTGTCCAAATAGAACCACAAACTCAAAGAAAAAATAACAGCATCCTACAAGCAGCCTCAAATGAAAAAATGTGTGTTTATTCCGTCATGGCAACAGTAAGCCCGACACTCACCAAATTAAATTTATTGCTGCAAATCAAGCAGGTACATGGAATACGTGTTTCGGCTAACATAGCCTTTATCAGCTATGAAGGCTATGTTAGCTTAAACGTGTTCTCCATGTACCTGCTTGATTAGCACCGATAAATGAGCATTTCTTTATTTGGTGAGTACCGGGATTCTTACCCTCTACTGCTCTGGGAGGACTACTACCACGTGCACCACCTCACATACAGAGTGCCGTCTTTCATTTTACTATGGCAGCAGCAAGCAAAATGTCAATCAGGTGTTTTATTTATTTATTTATTTATTTATTTAAACTTGGCAATATCTCCATCATCGGGTATATTTGTCACCAGTGTGGCGCCAGATCAATAAACACTGCATGCAGCGGTTTTTGACCCAGCTGGAGATGGGACGCCAGATGCAAAAGATGCAGCTTTTAGCATCTGGTGTCCCCATTCGTTTCTATCACAGATGGGGTTGTATCCCCGGACATATGTAAACTTGGCTGAACTGGCAAAATGTTCAGAGAGGCAAAGATGAAGATGGATTATTAGTAGAGATGAGCTGACCGGGTTGGGGTTCGAGTCCATCCGAACCCGAACGATCGGCATTTGATTAGCGGAGGCTGCTGAACTTGGATAAAGCTCTAAGGTTGTCTGGAAAACATGGATACAGCCAATGACTATATCCATGTTTTCCACATAGCCTTAGGGCTTTATCCAACTTCAGCAGCCACCGCTAATCAAATGCCGAAAGTTCAGGTTCGGGTGGACTCAAGCATGCTCCAGGTTCGCTCATCTCTAATTATTAGCTCACTGAGGGAACAGAGTACAACTGCGGCCCATAGAGGTCTGTGGAGAAAGGAGAGGGAGGAACAACTACTACAGAAAGAAAGACAGATATAGACACACAGGGACACTTACAGATGCTGCATTTAGTGAGTCTTCTATCTTACCTCAGTGCTGGATTCACAGCCTGTGTGCTCTATAATGTCCTCCATACCAGGATGATATAGGCAGTTGGTTCTCCTTTTCTGTGTGTGTGTGTGTGTGTGTGTGTGTGTGTGTGTGTGCGTGCGTGCGTGCGCAGTGCAAGGGAGACATCTTAGTAGCTAGTCTCCCACACAGTGCCGTTATGCTCAGAGAAAACTGACAATTGCCTCTCGGGGACTAGTGAAAAAATTACTAAAAATAGTGCTAAGAAAGTAGCTGTTTTTTTTTTTTTTTTGTGATCCTGGATAACACCTTTAGGGTACAAACCCACTTGCCGGATCTGCAGCGAGTCTCCTTGCTGCGTTTTTGCAGCGAGACTCGCTGCAGATCCCAGCCCTGTACTTTTATTAGCAGAGAAACTCTGTACATCCCTGCTGCGATTTTGTCTGCAGCCCTCCCCATTAACCCCTAGCCGCCGGACATTATACATTACCGGGTCCCCGTTCCTGCTTGCTTCGGGGCTCCCAGTGTCTTCACGGCCCGCCCGGCCACTCAGTGCGCTGCGGCGGGGCAGCGCACTGATTGGCCGGGCAGAACGTGCCGGGAGCCGCCGAAGCAAGGTAATGTTAATCCTGCCCGCCCCCCCTGCAGCCCCGATCGCCCCCAGCCCCCGGCCGAATGATCTCCCCCCGCACCCCCCGGTCGTACGATAGCCCCCCGCAGCCCCGATCGCCCGCAGCCCCCGGCCGCATGATCGCCCCCCGCACCCGGGGCCGGAAGCTGCAGGGGGCGATCGTGCGGCCGGGGGGTGCGGGTTGGTGATCGTGCGGCCGGGGGGGTGCGGGGGGCGATCATGCGGTGGGGGGCGATCGGGGCTGCAGGGGGGGCGGGCAGGATATACATTACCAGGTCCCCGCTCCTGCTTGCTTCGGCGGCTCCCGGCACGTTCCGCCTGGCCAATCAGTGCGCTGCCCCGCCGCAGCGCACTGATTGGCCGGGCGGGCCGTGAAGACACCGGGAGCCCTGAAGCAAGCAGGAACGGGGACCCTGTAATGTATAATGTCCGGCGGCTAGGGGGTTAATGGGGAGGGCTGCAGAGAGTTTCTCTGCTAATGAAAGTAAAGGGCTGGGATCTGCAGCGAGTCTCGCTGCAAAAACGCAGCAAGGAGACATGCTGCAGATCCGGCAAGTGGGTTTGTACCCTTAATCATCATAGTGGTGTCCCATCAACAGTGACTTCATGCCTTGCATAACATCATCTTACATAGAAAAAGGGAGATTCACACCAGGACGTATGGTCCTTGCTTGAATGCATTCTCATCATAGTAATCATGGAGAATGGGAACCCATGGTGGCAGACAGAATGGGCACACTGTATCCAAGGACATTTTTCTGTCTGAGCCAACAATGAGTCCACCTTCTATCTATACATTGACGCATGGCCCCTTACCTGACTATTTCCACATCTTCTATGTACAGTGGTACCTTGGTTTAAGAGTAACTTGGTTTGAGAGCGTTTTGCAAGAAGAGCTCACAGTTTTTCAAAATTGTAACTTTGTTTAAGAGCATTGCTTTGGTTTAAGAGCTCCCTGTACTGGGTGGGAGGGAAAGTTGGGGAGGGGCATGGTCTGCATAGTGTGGTCTACAGCCCTGTACTCTTACCCAGGAAGTGTTCTTCACCTTTCAAATCATAGCAGTTCCACTTGGACTGGGGCTTGCATCAGGGGACAGGACTGTGGAGGTAATTTCTTCATAGCTGTAACCCCTCTCTACCCCGGACAGAGAGTGCTGCATTTATGTGCCCACATCTGCCCTGCTCATTCCCGCTGCAGTCTCTATTAGCCCTTGTGTTTCCTATCCTCTCCATTCCTGCTATAATCTGCCTGCACTCACACTCAGCTATACACACTGGTTCTATAATGTGCTTGTACTCACACTCAGCTATGCACAGTGCTGTATAGAAAAGTTTCTGTCATTATCCGCCTGCACAGCTCTATAGTTGATGCTTTGTCTGCGCACTCAAAGTACGGGGGTGCCAGTTGAAGCGGTTATCATGGATACAGGAATATCAACTGCACACCAATTGCTATCAATTTTTATATTTTTATTTTATGCACTTAAAAGATTTTTTTACAGTTTACAGCCCAGGTAGCCAGGATTTAACATAAGTTTTGGTGTACCATTTCACTGGATGTTTCGGTGATTTATGACCTTTGTCATACTGTATACTGTGCTCAAGAGTTATAGGAGACACCGTGTGTAGGAACTGCATAGGAGTAAGTGATGATGGCCGGACCCTGCACAGCTCTGTGATTCTAACCTTCTGATTGGTCCATGCTAAACACACCCCTTTCCCCATTGCTGTCATATGACCACATAGACCTCTGACAGCAGCCCTGTTTCTCTATTCTAGCCTGTTGTGCTACGCTACTGCATTATGGGAATCTGCAGCTCCATCCTGTATCTACAAACTGCTGCTGTGTTATCAGGTTTATGCAGTTACTATACATTATACTGCACATACTGATTGCTATACTCTACAGTAACTTATAAAATGACATATCCAGCTTTCTAAATGTTTGTTTCATTTGTCTTACCTGTTATTCAGAATAAAAAAAAAAATCATTATTTTTGGGGTGTGGAATAAATTGTCTGCATTTCAGTGATTTCTTATGGGAAAATTTGTTTTGGTTTAAGAGTGATTTGGATTACAAGCACAGTCCTGGAACAATTTATGTTCGTAATTCAAGGCTCCACTGTACTTTACTGGGAAGTTACAATGTTTGGGCAGACACCGCTGTGTATTGATGGTATACTGTTAAATAGGAATCAGTGGGGGACCTTGTAGTTGAACCACCCCTGATAAGGCTTTCATGGCAAACATTATGCTATGGGACAACCCCTTTTAGTGGGAATAGTTTTGTTTGGCTTATATAACATCATCCTTTGCTTTATACCTATTGTTGTTTTCTTATTCCAGTTCCTATTGACAAAGCATTGTGTAATCTTGGCAATTGCAGATAGACTGGAGCTTCCCTAAGGGTTTATCCGCTCGGCCTGTTTATAGCTGTCTGATTTCCACTGTCTTCACCCTGTAGTAAACACACAACGTGGCGCCTGCAATGAGAATTGTTGATTTTTACTTTGCTATAAACACAACCTCACATGTGTACATTGGGTATGGGTGTGACTGACAAAAAGCAGCTGGAGTCCTGTGGTCCGGCCTTATTATAGGAGATGGGAAACACGGGACCCCTGTTGTCTCTGATAGGTGAGGGTCCAGCGATCACTCTACAACAGTCTAACATTTCTCACCTACCCCTTTAAATATTATGTTGGTCGGATCCAATAAGGTAATAGAAGACAAACCCTGAGAATACCAAGTCCATGTGCTTGAAAACAGAAGCGGTTTAGGACGGTCTGAAACAATACTTTCATGTTTTGCATTATTGAACGTTAATATTACATTGTTACTTGGCCCAGCAAGGAATAACATCTTGAGCCATTCACAGATGCATATCAGACAGATAGGAAGGATTATGTTCTGTGTACAGTTTGCATTCAGTAAGGCCACTGCCCAGCTGTCTCCTGTACATAGGAGTAAATAATACACCTCCCCTCCCACCGCTCCCTGCTCTCTCCATATCTCAGATGTCTTCTGTTTAGCACATGGGGGCCATTGATCTGTTCTGCATCTTTTAGGGATGCTGAGTGCAGCACTCCTGTTAAAGAACTCTGCTAAATGAATTTGGGAACAAGGTAGAATACATTACTTATCATCTGCATTATATACGCTGAGTGTGTATCCAGCGTTACTCACTTCACCCATCCGTGGATTTAATATCATGGCCAGTGACAATGGTGCCTGTCAAGTAGGCAGCTAAAACAGTATATTCTTGAAGTTAATACATTGGAACAGTAAAAAAAAAAGGGCATGTTTAAAGGGTATTCTGAACTGTGTAAAGGATATGAATTATGTAATAGGGGCTAAATTCGCCCCTTTTCCCTGGCATAAGGCTGCCTGATCCCCCCCCCCCCCCCGCACGCCCCATGGGCGGGAAGGGAGGGCTCATGGGGGAGGGGGGAGGAGAGAGTTGCAGGTGTAGATTTGGTACGCCGGGCACAGGTTCAGGCCCCATATGGCCTGAACCTACATCATGTAGGCAAACAGGTGCATGTGCTTCATTTACCTGGGGTAGAGATGTAGAGGGGGTTGAATGTACATGGAAACCTTCGCTTTCATAAGGATAGTGACCGGGCTTAACTATAAAAATTGTTCAGGAATGGTTTGAGTTCACGGTGGTAACTTGGCCCCCAAACTCTAAATCTGTGTGATGTGCTGGAAAAACAAGTGAAATCCAAGGAGGCCCCACCTCACATTCTACAGGACTTAAAGACTAAGGCCTTATTCACACGTTCCGTAATTTACGGATCCGTATTTCCGGATCCGAGTTAGTGCACATTGAAGTCTATTGGGCTATTCACACGATCAGTAGCAGAAATGGATGAAGATCAATCCGTAAAAAAAAAAGGACATGTCCTAGTGCGGACCGGGTGCGGACCCATTTTTTTTTGCGGATCCTCTCATTGAAATCAATTGGTTACGGATTGTTTACGGATTGTAACATGTTGGCATCTGTATTTCCGCAAAAAAATCCGGATGAAGTGCATTGAAAAGCATTGAGTGCATTGAGTAGTAAAAAAATGGAATTACGGAAATACGGATGGAATACGGATGGAATACGGATGGAATACGGATGTCCAATCCGCAATTTCTCACGGGTTGTTTCAGGACCAGAAAAAAATACTGAACGTGTGCATAAGGCCTTAAAGGTTCTGCTGCTAAGGGGCCAGATACCATGGGACACCTACAAAAACGTGGAGTTTATGCCGTGAGGGGTAAAGGCTGTATTGGTTACACAAAGAAGACCTCAACAGTATAGGGCATAGCCAATTTAGTAAGATCATACAATCAAGCGTTTCTTCTGAGGAATACAGAAAACAGGCAGTTGCTATGGGGTTTGTTGTGTGAAATGAAGAAGCATTTTACAAAGTGGAATAATACTTCCTTATTCATGTCTGCTGTGGAATATGCATATACTCACAGACTCAACACAGTGCATTCAATCATTCTACCTGCAAAGAAGAATTATGGCACTAAACTTTTGCAGTCTCAAAAGGCTTGGCTAGATCAGAGCTCAAGTCCTATCCTTTGAATGATATCACAACCTCTGATAATCCACTACAGCCCCTGTATTTGGGACATTAAGTGAAGAATAAGGTGAATTTTCAGAATGCTATGTTGTGCTGAACAATGCCACAGGCAGAAGAGCAGACCCAATGAATGTAGCAGGCACTGCAGACTGTTCTACTCTGTAGAGAAGTTATATTTGTTTATGCCTGGTTGGGCAGAATACCTTCACTTGCCCCAAGGTTAAAGGGGTTATCCAGTGCTACAAAAACATGGACGCTTTCTTTCAGAGACAGCACCACTCTTGTCTCCAGTTCAGGTGCGGTTTGCATTTAAGCTCCATTCACTTCAATAGATCTGAGCAGCAAAACCCCACCCAAGCTGGAGACAAGAGTGGGGCTGTCTCTGGACAGTGGCCATGTTTTTGTAGCACTAGATAACCCCTTTAAAACTTAACTTTTCAATCCCTTCGGAGTTTGTAGCCTATGAATCCATTTTGCCTCTGCTTGTAAAAGTTGGATGTGTGTGTGCTATTGTGTGCCCCACAGTGACCTTCTATATCACTGTGTGTGATCCCTCTCTATATCACTATGTGTGACCCCCTGTATATCACTATGGCTGACCTCTATATTACAGGTGTCTGGCATTGTTAGCAGTGTTTCTTTAAAGCGTAACTGTCATAATTTTTTTTTTATTGCAGAAATCAGTAGTACAAGCGATTTTAAGAAACTCTGTAATAGGTTTTATCAGCCAAAAAAGCCTCCTTCTGTGCTCAAGAAGCAATCTCCCAGCCTCCCCCCCCCCCCCCCCCCCCCCCCCCCCGACTTCTTATCTGTGCATTATCAGGCAAACACGTCTTCATTACAGAGAAGCCAGTGAAGACGGGCTCTGCTCTCTCCATTGTAAGCCTATGAAGGGGGGAGGGGCTGAGGGAGATGAGGGAGCAGGAAGAGGTGACGTGAAGGTCAGCTGTTTGTAGACTCTCTGGGCACCTAAAACGCAGGATTTTGGGGTCAGAAAGGTCAGTGCTTATCTATGAACTTACTGAGAGAAGATTGCAGGGTGTTGTGCTGTGCAGGACTGCTCCGTTCTCAGTCACTCCTAACAGCCCCTCCCCTCTCCATAGCCACATAATGGAGACAGAAATCCTGCTGCTTCTGCAGTGAGGGGGGAGGCTGGGAGATTGCTTTTTCAGTCCAGAAGGAAACTCTTTTGGTTTATAAGACCTATTACAAAGTTTCTTAAAATCACTTGAACTGTTGATATTTAATGTTTTTAAAAAAATGGCCCTGAAATGACAGTTACGCTTTAAGTATGGTGAATATTTAGTTAGAAACATAGAAAACTGTCAGCAGGAAAAGATCACCTGCTCCATCTAGTCTAGTTCTGAGTTGTTCAGGACATGGAGGCTGGAGACTGGCTGCATCCACTGCACACACAGGAGAAGCTGCTTTATATACAGTATTTATTCACTCAGAAGTCGCCACAGGATCATGTAGAACATTAGGGAGAAGCTGCTGAGCCAGTGTGATAAATAACCCCGCCTGGTATATGACTGGTTATTTATGAAGGAGCAGGAGTCGGAGTCGGTCCTGATAAAATTCAGGAGTCATGGTTTACAGACTCCACAGCCCTGCGTGCCACACTTGTGTCCGTTTTTGTTTTGATGTTGCTCATATGTGATCCAATGCGGTTGTTGTACTGTCTTGCCTACATATAACAGTCCGTATGGATATTTCTCTGCGTCGATTATGCCTCTACACTGACAATTCATAAATTCATGGATGGTGAATTCCTTATTGTCTTCTGGGCTTTTGAAGGTTTTCATTTTTGGTAGATATTTGCAGTATATGCACATACCACATGGGTGTGAGCCTTTGACGTTTGATTTCAGCCATGTTATTGTTTGCTGATCTTTGTTATTATCCGTGAAATGGCTGTGGACTAGGTGGTGTTTGAGGTTTGTCCCCTAGAATTGTTTAATGACTTCCCAAATTTGATGGTGTGCCTATGCAGCGTATGATTTTTTTGCTGGTCTTTTGTAGTGGTATTTTTGTTGACAGGTGTATTTCTGTCTGTGTTCTTACCTCTATAGAATGCTCTCTGTAGGATTTTTCTTTGGATAGCCTTTATTGCAGAACCTTTGGTAAAAAATATCACATTCTTTGAGGAAGGTTACATCTGAGGAGCAATTTCTCCTAGCTCTTAAATATTGGCCTACTGGGATGCCCTTTTTTGAGAGGTGCAGGGTGAAAACTATTCCATTGTAAAAAACTGTTTGTCGCTGTTGGTTTCCTAAAGATCTTTGTCATCAGATTTCCATTTTCTTCGATTCCAAGATTGAGATACAGAAAATTGATATTATTATTATTATTATTATTATATTTCGCTTGTTATTAGTAATCCAATCGAGTTTTGATTCAGTTGATTCACAAAATCATTGAAGGACGCTGCATATGCGTCCCAAGGGATCAAGACATTATCAATGTAGCTTCCCCAAAATAGAATGTGGTCTGTATGTTGTTGCATCTCATCATTGAAGACATGGGTAGCCTCCCACCATCCAAGGTAGAAATTTGGATAGATTGGAGCACAGCTTGTTCCCATTGCAGTCTCCATTGCAGTCCCCTGTAGAATTGTTTATTAAAAATGAAATATTTGTGGGACCGTAGGAATTGCATCATTTGCATGACAAACTTAGGGTCCTATTACACAAAGCGATTTTTAATAACTAACGATAAGCAATCGCGAACGAGATTGTTTATTCTTAACCTTAAATCGTTCACCATATTACACAGAGCGATAGTCATTAGTTACGGTGGTTACTACGATCATTATTGCGAACGTTACTATGATCGTTTACTCCATCTGATCCCAGCAAAACAATGAACGATGTGCAATTACACTGAACGATTAGTGAAAAAATGCGGAACTTGAGCGAACGAATGTGGAATTATAGCGACCGATTAATGATAAACGATAATTTTAGGTTCAGATCTAAATAAACGATCAACGACATACGAATGATTTTTCGATTGTTGCCTGCAATTACACACAACGATGATCGTTTAAATTCAAACGATATAACGATTTTTCGCCCGATAATCGTCTTGTGTAATAGGGTCCTTATTGTGTGGGATGAATGAATGTAGAGAAGTCACGGTTGGAGGGCAGCAAGTAGTGTTTGCATGGTAAAGGAGAGGACTACAGATCTACAAAACAGATTGATTTTGGGTGGTTTTAGAACTGGAGCAGAGAGGTAAGCAATGCTGTATGCTTCTACACCATATATTTTACCTGATGGTAGAAAACTAATGTTCCTGAAGAATAGGCAGGATTGACTCCCAATGTGGATGTTGGTTTCATTGACTACTGTGTTAAAGTAGGAGGGCATGTAATTTTTCTTATTTTTTGTTCTTACTCTGAGATTTTTACTCCTGGCAGATATCAGTTCTGGAACCTTTCTGTGTGATGCCCTCATACCCTTACTGGGCATATGGGCAGAGGTTGTCTTCCTGAGTTGATCCTCTGTAATAACCTTTAGTAGATTGCCACTCTAAGCTGTAGTTGTGGGCTTATTGGCCAAAGCTTTTCTAGACGCACACATATTTATAGTGCTGTTTTGTTCTGGACTGTAATATGTGAGGCTGAAATGGAAAGAAAAAAGAAACTCCTTGTTTTGCATTGTAAAATTGTCCATCTTGCCATTTATGTTGTTAGGTTCTTCCTATATGTTATAAGGTTGATGCACCTGACAGCAGAAGCTCAGCTTTATTCTTGCCATCAGAACAACAGAACTGCATTATGAGATGCAGAAGAACCTAACAAAGAAATGTCAAGATGGAAATTTTCAGTGTAACAGAAGAGGAACTTGTTTTTTATCCTTTTGGCCTACATGTTATGAGTACGGACAAAAATGTCAGTGTTGTGTAGCAACCAAACAAACACTACCTTTGATTTTCTCTGTGCTGCAATGATGTCCCCATATGTTGAGCATGTGTCGCCAACGGCTGGTCTTAGCAGTCCCTTAAAGGGGTACTCCACAGCAAAGAAATAATATAAAATCAAGATATACAAATTTTAAAATGACTTCTATTTAAAAAAAAATGTAAGCCTTCCAGTACTTATCAGGTGCTGTATGTTCTGCATGAAGGGGTGTAGTGCTTCTAGCTGCCACCTCTGTCTGTGTCAGGAACTTTTTTTTTTTTTTACACATTTGCTACTGCTCTGGACAGTTTGTGGCACCTAAACTACATTTAACTGTTCATATATTTTTACATAGCTGTTGGCTGTTCATCCCAGCCCCCGCACCTGTACACATGCATGTGTTCTTAGTGGATAGAATAGTCCAGAAACTGGTTATATCCCATGACAACAGATTTTTATGGCAATCCCTCTTGCGAGATAATGTACTGTTGCTATAGGAAGATTTTTTTTTTTTAGGACTTACTGTCAAAAATCACAATAAAGATCAATGGTGTCACATCCTCTCCAGCCTGAAAATGGATCCTTACAGGAATCAATAGTTTGATTTAACTATGTAACGAAGGAAGATAAGCTAGACCTAATAATTCTAGAACCTGATGCATCTGTTTGGGTGCGTTGTTGTTCCTCAATAATATTATCACAAGCATTATTTATTGCTTTTATAATCTATATGTAACCCAGCCTTGCCCTGTATGTAAATCAGCACGAAGTCCATACAGCATTCCAGGTATGAGAGAAGTCTGGTGTATTCACCAATTTGGAAAGTGCCTCCGCCTCAATCCTAAATGTTTGACATAATCCACTCCACAATCCATAACTCCACAATCCAATCCACAACCTTGAAATACAATTAATAGAAGCGGACTGTCCTTACTTTGATTCCAAAATGAACATCACAGGCTCCATTTTAAGTGTGGGGCTACTCAGCCGGTGAGATTTTGCCATGTTTCTTGAAAGTCCTTCTCCTGATGAAGGGTTGTTGACTCATATCTTACGATATAATTGTCATTTCTATTTATAGCACAGAGATTCAACAAAAACCAAGAAGAGAACCTCTGTGTCATGTATCGCCCCCCTCACACTAAGAATACACCCTTTCTGTTTAAATATTTCTTACTTTTTTAATTAATAGTTTGTCATACATATCATATATGACATAAAAACATTATTTCTTTAAATTCAGTGTTTTACTATTTGGCTTTGTATTTGGTGGAATTTGGTGTTGTAGAGCCTTAGGACCCTATTCCACGGGACGATTATCGTTCCCATAATCGTTAACAATAAACGATCCAAACGACTGCTATTGCGAAAGACCTAAAATCGTTCACCCATTTACATGGAGCGACAATCGTTACTTATGATCTTTATTGCGTTTGTCACTACTGCGAATGACCGAACGACGTCTTATTCAATGCGAACGAGCAACAATAAAAATAGGTCCAGGTCTTATTAAATGATAAACGATTTCTCGTTCGGTCGTTAATCGTTAACTGCTATTCAACCGAAAGATTATCGCTTAGATTCTAAATGACTTAACAATAATCTGAACGATTATCATCCCGTGGAATAGGGTCCTCACTCAATGCTGCATGCTGTATAAATAACGAAAGAATCATTGTTTTGGATAAAGAAAGGTTATATTGTTGTAAAGTTTACTGTGAGCAATATGTAGGCACACCCTATAACACAATATAGACACATCAATTGTCTGTCAAGTGCAATCCTAGAAGGGGTCAATGAAAATTATTTTTGTCACACTGGCACAAATGGGAATCCGACAGGTGTCGACTAATTTTATCATGAGTTGTGAGTAGCTGGCACTTAACTTATACTATCCTAGAATGTTACCAAACATATAGCTCCAAGACAGGGTCAGAAAGACCAAAAAAATTGCCCAGATTGAGAATAATGCACATCAGATGTTATGGAAACTTTTCCTTCAAAATATCATTTATTTAGGCTCTTTTTGTAGTGTGTTTAATGGCTTAATTTATGTTCACAGATGTAAGATCCTGACATACATTTAGAAGAGGCATTTAATGGATGCCCTACATTGTATCTGTTGTAAAAAATAAAAAAATAAAATAAAATACTTGATGTCTCTGCTTAAAATAACCTAATCAACTGTACTCTATTGCATATATAGAAATGGGAAGGATTTGCACAATGGCGGTCCGCTTGTACTGGAGAACCTGGGTACGCTGGTGCTGATCTGCAGAAGTACAATCTACAACATCAAGGAAGTAATGGTTAAAACAACGTTCAATCGGACATTGTATTTTGAGGGGGTCACCTCTTCATCAGGTCCATGATTGTTTTAACTATTACTATGACTCTCATCATCCTTGATGTTGTGGATTGTACTTCTGCTGATCAGCGCCTGTGTATCCCGGTTTGTGAATCCAAGTAGACCTCCATTGTGCAGATCCTTCCTGTTTTCCCTACTGGTTATCCATAGACAGATGGGATAATCCTACAGATTAATTTAATGTATATTCCAGGAGCTTTCCGGGTATATACAGTAAATGCACTAAACACATTAAGAAGATGTAGAATAAGATTTTTGTTTTGATGACACAGAAGCCAAACATTACAATTAAAACAGAAAATATTAATTATTTTATTACTTGTTCATTTTTTTTCACCACTAGAGATGTGCGAAATTTATTATATGATGCGATTATATGTGAAAAAAAGAAATTTCAGTGTATTAGTCATTTGGCCTTGGCCTGTGCCCTGCCTCAGTATTCAGCAATTCTGTACTCCACACATACACTTGGAACGATGTATTGAAAATGTGCAGTTAAATAGAAAATGTATAATGGGTTTTATATAGTGGAACATTCTGGATCAGTTTTAAACTCCATTTTTTTTATAAGGTGACTTTTATTTGTGCACTAGTTATTCCTTTTTTTTCTTCTTTTTTGTAAGTAATAAAAAGGTAACGCTCAGTGTGAGTCACGTAAGACTTTGTACTGGCTTTATTCAGGGCTATTATAAACTATTACACTTACAATTAGCTTTAGTCCATGTTCATATTAATTTAATTGTATGAAAGATAACCATGTGTAGAGCCACCCCCAAGCTGGCTATATGCTTTCCATAAATGTTGCCAAACCCACCGACCTCAACCATCTGGGTAGTCCTTGGGTCAAACACAACCAAGGGAACATCTGCATGGCGCTTCATCTGCATGGCGCTGTGTGGGTCTCCTCCTGGTACTGTGAAGGTTGGCAGGATGGTGGAAAAGCTGTTGCAGGCCACCCCGCTAGCTCAGATTCCTGCCACAGTCCAGTTATATGACTATGAAACACTGCAGCATTTCAGAGTAAATCGTGTCAAGCACCATTGTAATTGTCACTGTTTCATGCTGGTCCGGGCACTATGTTCCTACAACGTTTCTTCTTGTCCGTTTATAATTTTTTAAATGGCGTCCTTTATTTTGCTGTTTGGCTGCCCGTGCAATGACAGCTATTGGTACATTTTGGTACATTGTGTGCATTTAGAATTCCGTCATTCCATTGACTCCAATACCTTGCAGTCAGATAAATCGCAGCAATAAGAGACGTCTTTTTAAATTGAAAAAGGGGATGCCTTTTCTCTTGTTCTTTTTTTGACGACGTGTGAACATAGACTGAGAATGATGATAGGTTACCTGTAGCCTGTTGTTGTGCTGTAACTCCTCATGACATCCTTCTTTACATTCACCTTTCAGTTATGTTGCTTTTAATAAATGTCACTAATTCTATAGGTGATTCTAAAATGTACATAAACTCTTCTCGAATGCCTGATGTAATCTTTGAATCTTTGCAAGTGTTGCTTTTATAACTTGGAATGGCATGTGATGTAATGTGACAGTGACCCATTTATTGAAGGTCATGGTTGTGCTTTTCCATAATATGCACTTGTGCAGGTGTTTTACACCAGGAGACAGATGTCTTATAGACAGTAATGATGCCACATAGACTGCAGACTGCAGTCATATACAGTTGTAATGAAAAGTATTATTATGCACCATTAATATTAGTGACTGGGATCTAGTTGTGCTTATACAACTTTACTGTGAGATTTTGCTTCAGCGACTGCAGTGTAAAAGAGACCACTTTGTTTTTATTGTGCAGCGACGTGTGTAATGTTGAGCTTGGTGGCTATTAGAGGAATCCATGGTACTTACTCCTCCATTCTACAAGCTGGCACTCCTTAATGAACTTTCCTCCTATGACACCTTCTCTTTATAGCTGAGTAATATGAGCGCATGGTGTACAGAGGAATGGCAGGGTGGGGGGAGGCCTGTCCTCCAGTACAACTAAACTTATCGTCCTATTTATATGATCAGTGTTCACATTGTGTTTTCTCATTATAGGCTCCCAGGTACTTACTTTCTAAAAAGTTGAGTGCAAATTGGTAAAATAGCTGCTCAGACAATGATAAGAATATTTAAATAAATCTGAGAGGAAACATCTGAAGGCTATGTTTTATAAATTATTTATATTTCATATCTTCCTATACAACACATCAGCTTGTCTATTTGGAACAGAGATTAGGCATCCCTCATCTACTTTTATTGTATAGGGGCATACAGAACCCATAAGAACTGTATTTCTTTGTGCCTTTCCAAGTAATCTGCTTCTCGATTGAATCTGTCACTTACTGTACTTGTCATTTTGTTTGAAAATTTAATATTTCACTGGTTTCTTTGGGTTACATGTGTTTTTTTTTCTTTATATAGTTTTATTTAAAAAAAAAAGTAAAAACTGAAGTACATAATGGGGAGATTTATAAAAGGGTGTAAATATACACCTGGTGTAAACTGCCCACAGCAACCAATCACAGCCCACCTTTCAGCTCTGGTAGAATAAAACAGGACCTGTGATTGGTTGCTGTAGGCAGTTTATATTTACACCCTTTCGTAAATCTCCCCCTATTTGTATTGTTTTGTAGACTAACTGGGTAATTCCACCTTTTTAGGTTGCATTAACACGTACCTACATTTGCAGAGGATTTCTTGCTGCAATTTTCACAATGAAATCTGCTATGATACTCGGTACAATTTATGGCCCTAAATGTAGTAAAAGCCATATTTAACTAATTAGCTGCTGGACTGGTAAAAGTAACAACAAATGCCTACCTGCCTGCGCTCTCTTGTCATGCTCTTGCTTCAGTCTCCTGGTGCCAGCTCACTGATGGCCCACTTGGCTGATCAGTGCACTGTCCCACTGCAGCCAGTGATTGGCTGATCAGGCCGTCAGTGAGCCGGGACCAGGAGCGCGGGCTCAATGCTTATTATTTTTACCATTTTTCACTACATTCTCACAGCAGAATGAAAATTTGCTGCCAGAATGCATGGCCAGAGACTGTAATTGTAGCGTATTTCACGCTGTGAGTTCTGCTGTGAAATCTGCTGCAATACTGCAGCAGTATATATGAATGCATGCTTAAAGGGGTTGTCCGGCGCTAAAAAATTATTCACAGAATAACACACATTACAAAGTTATACAACTTTGTAATGTATGTTATGTCTGTGAATGGCCCCCTTCCCCGTGTCCCACCACCCCCACCCGTGTACCCGGAAGTGTGGTGCGCTATACGTACCTGTCACGTGCCGACCACGGTCTCCGATCCTCAGCAGTGACGTCTTCTTCGGGAGGCCGGCGGATCTTCCCGAGTGCCGGCCACCCTCTGCAGTGTCATCCGAAGCTCAGCCGCGATTGGCTGAGCATAACTGTGCTGAGCCAATCGCGGCTGAGCGGCTGATGACGCGGCCACGTCATCAGCTGCTCAGCTGCGATTGGCTGAGCACAGTTATGCTCAGCCAATCGCGGCTGAGCTTCGGATGACGCTTTTCATCAAACATGCATTGACCATGGATCAAGGTTTAAAATGGTCTTATATAAAGCTACTTCCATGTATTAGTCTTCCTCCTCGTTTCTGTAGTGGAAAGTGCAGCCAGTATTTGGCCAGACTTCTCATCTCAGGCTGGAGTTTACTTTGTTTTGAGACCTTGTCTTCACTCGTCACCATGTTTTCTCTGACTATAGGCGTGTGGATAATCTTTACTGGAACTTTTTACTTCATGAGCTATATATAGTTCTGCTTCATGACCGCCAGCTTTTGTTTTAGCTCTACTGTAACTCTTGTGCTTTCTAATGGTCAGGGCAGCACATTAACTTCTGTGTCTGCTTATTTAATATGTTTTTATTCCCTACCTATATCTAATATGGTTTTTGCCTTTTGTCCCCCTCTTCCATTAACTGTGATTCAGTCCCCTGACCTCATGCTTCAGTGCTGGCCAAACACACTGTAAGTACAATGATCTATACCCCAGTAACTTGGAGGCTGTGTTCACCTTTGTAGCTGTTCTTTCTAGTTGTACAAATGCATTTAATACAAAAAAAATGAACTTTGCAGATAGGTGTGGTATGTTTGCCATGTAATGTTGGAGCAGCTAATTTGGAGAGGAGTGTAAAGCCAAGAGAGCTCTCTGCTTTCCCACTGTAGTGATAGCAGGACATTTCTCTCACTTGGCAGCAGTAAGCACAGCAGTTTAAAAGGGAACCCCGAAAAAAACAAAAAAAAAATTCAAATGAAGTGACCCATGACATATCGAGACGTTATGGGAAGGGAACCTGTCACTTAAGGACCCATGACGTACCGGTATGCCAGTAGGTCTGGTGGCCAGGTCCAGCCAGATCGGCGATCAATGTATAGAGTTTGCCACAGGCAGACTCTGTGCAATGATCACAGATAACACTGCATATCAATGCTATGCTATGGCAAAATTGTCACGGTCCTTAAGGTCATTTTCAGCTCTGTCCTTAAGGGGTTAATGCACTCTGTAGTGGTCATAGCAGTACCCTCCACTTCTCCAGAAGTGAATGTCCTCATTTCCTACTAGTAACAGCAGTGCCACATTATTTTTAGTCCTGCATTGTGAGTCCTCTTAATATCTTCTATAATTTGTAAATTACCTTTAATAGGTAATACACTTTTAACTGGCTCTAAAGCACGGGTGGTCACCTAACACAGTGCAGTCCATTTAGTGTGTTTTGGGTCTTAGCATGCAGGTCTTCCGATGCCAGTCGAGCTGCTTTATATATTCCAGCCAGGCATTTCATAACCCTAGTGTCTGTGTTATCCAGCAGAAAAGTTAATTGCAGTAAGACGCAGGATTGTAGCAGTAACAACATAATGATAATGACCGGCCAGGATTATCTCTAGTTATTCAGAGCGCTTTTTGTGCTCTTTTGTGTGCACAATCTCTTTACTTTGATCTGATATTAACTCTGATGCTATCATAAACTGTCATCGTAAGACTAATGGCAATTTATTCTATTACTAGTTGTTATAATTCTCCTAATCTTTCGCATTCTCCGTCATCGTGTTTTTCTTTTCCTAAACCCTTTTCATTTATTACAGCACTCAATTTTCTAACTTTCCTTAAGCCCTTAACAAAATCTTATTATACTATTAAGGTAAGTTCACATGGGTCGAATTTGCTGTGGAAAATTTCTGCAGTAAAGCCAAGGACAATCTACAGGGAACTCTGCAAGACAAATTTACACTAAATTGTGATTTTTAGCACAGATTTTACTTTGGAGTTTCCATGTAGATGAGGGGTGTCAAACTCAGCACCTCCAGCTGTTGCAAAACTACAATTCCCATCATGCCTGGACAGCCAAAGCTTTAGCTGACGCTGTCTTCATCGGGCTGTCCAAATGATCTAAGGACCATTTGGACAGCCCTTTCCCATGCTTCCCACTCACAGTGCAGCGAGTGTTAAACTAGAGGGAAGCTTGCTTTTATAAAATATCTAGAGGTGTAATGGGGCTATAGCAATCTGTTGGAAAATCTGCTTAATAGTCTGCAAGTTTTATTGTTTTTGTTGCTGAGTTACCTTGTACAGATACAGACAGGTACTAACAGGTGTCTGCTGCTTCCTTCCATCCCCTAAGGTGCACATGCGGCTTTAAAATGACAGTGTGTCTCCACCTATATCTTTGGCTGCTCCAATCCCGTTCCACCTGAATCTATTTGAAGTTGCCTCACCTGTTCCTTTCTTGCCTGAGTGTTGTTGGAGCCTTCTATTTCTCGTATACCGTTTGCTTCTCCCATTGCCAACCCAAACTGTCTGGTCTGCATCTAAAGCCTGCCCTGATCCTGTGCCTTATTGACTACACTGCCGTCCCATCCCTGGTACCACGACCCGGCTTGCTGACTGCATTCATTTGGACTGTTCTCTGGCACCAACATCCAGCTTCTGTATCCTGGAGTGGGATAAAGGGTGAAGACCTTAGGAGGCACATAGACTCTCTTCCCTAGTGTGGGCTAAGGCCAGACTGGTTTGGTAGCACGGTGAGACCACATCTGGTGCCCGTTACAGATTGTGTACTAGTGGTACTGGGTTACTGCATTGCATTTCCAATTTACTTTGGTCAAGGCTTCCGGTTCAAATCTATTCACCTATGGCACTACGGATAAGCTGATCAAGTGGGGTTCCGTTTTTGGCACTTTGCTGGTCAGCTATTGTTGGCTGTGGATAGGCTTTCTCTGGAAAACCCTTTCATTTAGTCATTCACAAGTTCTGCTCTGACACCTGTATACACTGCAGGCGGGAGACGTTCCATAACATATGGTTTGACTAATTGAGGGCTCCAGAAAGTAGAACGTTTGGAAAGAATTTATTTTCTGTATGCCAGTTTTTTTGGAATACAAATATGGCTGTAGTGATTGGTGCAGAAATTAGCATTTTATGTTGCACTGTTTTTTTTTGTTGTTTTTTTTTTCAAATGTGGGCAGGGTATAATGTAGGGCTGTGGTCTTCAACAGTGTGACACTATCACACTTATAGCAGAATATATACTGTATAATAGCTGGTAGCTGATGTACATCTCTCTTGGAGCATCACCACAAGAAGAGTATGAAATGGCGGTCTTTTTATATTTCCCCTATTATTTTCTCTCCTTCAGCACAATGTGTGAGGTGTATTAGGCATCTAGCCCTTGGCAAGGAAGCCCTGATCCTTCTAATAAATCACGCTAAGTGCAGCATAACATTTGGAACATAAACATTTCGAATTTTCTCAAAAGTGTTAATATTTTTATAATGTTCCTTCTCAGATCTATGAAATGTATTAAAACATAGACAGTTCCGTTTTGATTCACGCACCATTTTTCTCTGTTATAAATGAATATTTGAGTACTGGAGTTGGTTCTCTCTTGGGCAGAATTCCCAGTGGTTATAATAAATATTCACTGTTAATGCAGATGTCTGTTACACAACCCTGATACTATTAATAGTGCAAACCACAAAAGTCCTGCATTTCTCTCTTTATTATAATAAGAATGCATTGATAGTCATTTGTAAGTTTCTTTTGTGCCATTGCTCATGTACAGTACAAGTAAAGAAGACAAACACCACACACAGAAGTAAAAATTGTACAACAAAGATTGATCAGCCCAATATTGTTTCTGCCTGAGCTTGCTACATACAAACAGGGAATCTATTTGATAGAAATATGTACAATACCCCTGTGGTTGTATCTTGAGGTTTTTCTTCTCCATTACACTACTCTAAAAACAAAAAACTCATTTTTATATTTCAGTATTTTTTTCAGCAAACCTCTAGCCACAGCAATAGAAAAAAATAATAATGCATGTAGTGAAGTTTTTTTTTCCCCCTAAATAAAATAAAGCAGCAAATAAGGACTTGTGGTACCGTGTTTCCCCGAAAATAAGACAGTGCCTTATATCTCCCCCCAAACAGGCACTATGGAGGAGATTTATCAAAGGGTGTAAAATTTTAGACTGGTGCAAACTGGCCACAGCAACCAATCACAGCTCAGCTTCCAGCTCTGGTGAAAGGAAAGAGGAGCGGTGATTGGTTGTTGGGGCCAGTTTGCACCAGTCTAAACTTTACCCTCTTTGATAAATCTCCCCCTATGTCTTATTTTTGGGTGATGTCTTGATGTTTTTTTTGGGGGGGGGGGGGCAGGTGACTTCTCCCTGAACCTCTCCAGACGTTTGGCGTGGGGACATATGGAGGACGTGGGGGCCATGGACCAGGCTACCTACGCTGCCGGTTTCAGAGGTCCACGAGGGGATTAGGTGAGTCCTGGGTGGCAGGGCAGGAGGGGAATGGGGGGTGCCCTAGTGTAGAGAAGGGGGGCCTTACTTTAGGTTAGAGGGTAGAGTAGGTTGGGTGTCTTATTTTTGGGGGGGCATCATATTTTCAGGAAAACACAGTAGTTAAAAAAAAAAAAAGAAGGAAAAAAAAGTTATTTTTTAGACTTGCTTAAATGTGTTCCTTTCAGATTGTTCACATTTATAATGAATCTTTAGTTAATTATTGTAACATTGTTCAGCATAATTGTATATTAGCGCCAGCTGAGTCATGCTGACCCCCTGGAGTTTTGTATAGGGACGTCTAATCTTTCTGTTTTAGCAGTTTCCATTGTGGAAGGTGAGAAGTGATACCATAAGTTATCAAGGCTGTATAAACTATCTTAAAATAAAATGAGGACATGTATTACACAATGTACTGTAACCTACCAAAAATCAAAATATTTCCCTGGCTCTCCATATTAACTGACTTGGGATAAGCTTTCCTGTATAAACGATAGGCATATTTAGCTTCACAAGGAGACTTGATATACCATAATCTACAGCTGTAATAGAAAACCCTGAATGTTTTGGTTAAGTTCGAAGGTTTATAAAGGCGTCTGTCATCCTGTTCTAATTTATTTAACGTATGACTCTAATTAATTCAGTGTGATTCCTCACCGCAAACCTTCTCTTTTCTGGTAAAGATGGGGAAAAAACACCCTTGCTGGGTATAATAAGCTGTCATCACTAGTACACTAAAACTTACCAAAGCTAAATATGTCACACTAAACTGAAGGGCTATATAGGCAACATGTCCACACGGACCACAGTTCTTAGATGAATGAAGCTGACTGGTTTAAAGGGATTCTACATTTGTCATCTATCCATAGGACTGAGTAATCCCTGGCAATGATTAGAACAGCGCTCTACAGCTTCAGGCCTCTTTCACACCTGCAATTACAAAACGCCTACCAAACCCGTTTACAGGCATGTAGCAGTTATGGGTCAGTTCTGATCGCCATTCACCAATGAATGGGTCCATGCAATGTGGTCGACTGCGGATGCATATCTCTAATGCTCTCTGTAGCTACGGACATGTAAACAAGGCTTCAGTCTTTAGGACTGGTGAACAGGTAGCTGAGATACTGGGAGTTGTTATACTAATCTGTTGGTGAACCCTGGTAATTTTTCATTACCTGACTAACTAGATAGTTACACTCGCACGCTTCCTTTTTTTTTTTTAGGGGGGGGGGAGAGTAATATTTTCATAAATGAATTTGAGAGCTGTGAAAATAAAAGTAAACCATACTCACCTGCCCCAATCCCTAGTCACCGCTGCGAACAGTTCCTGCATGGATGGGATGTCATAGGAAGCAGTGGAGAGGACTGTGCACCAGCAGTGGCAGGGGATGGGAACAGGTGACTATGGTTTATTTTTTATTTTTGCAGCCCCTGATTTATAATATATATTGCCCCTGGAAAACCCCTTTAAGCTTTGTATCCTTGGTTCTCTGGTCCCCTGTAAATATGATCTAGGGGAAATGTGATACTTGTTAAATAGTCACACCTGAACATTTTTTTTTCTTCTAGTTGAGTAAGGCTGTAATATATATTACACAAAGTCTTAGAAGATATTGAGCAATGTACTGTAGTTTACAGTTGCTGGCAATCAGTGTAGGATAGGACTGTAATGAAAGAACGGCTGAGCTGCTGAGCTACATCCAAGACATTCCCAATTTTTATAGCCATCAGTTCATTGCTCTGCTCAGAATAGTTTATCCTTATTCCACCCTACAAACTCATGTTTGGGGCTTGGGCATCCATATTTTGGAAGGATTTTCTATAACCTGGGTTATTCAACTTTCTCCTCTGGATTTTTGCTAATTAATTTGTTTGTTTCTTTGGAACAAATTAAATTTATTATAAGGGTACAAACCCACTTGACGTATTTGCTGCGTGAATCAGTCTTAAAAATAAGCAGGCAAAACGCAGGTTGGCTTTATACAATTGTTCTGCGTTAAAATACGCAATTGCGTATTTTTGAAGCGTGAAGCTTGTTGTTAGCAAAGCATCAGTTGTTAACAACCTGTGCGAAAAACGCATGTAGCTTCACGCTTCAAAAATACGCAATTGCGTATTTTAACGCAGAACAATTGTATAAAGCCAACCTGCGTTTTGCCTGCTTATTTTTGAGACTGATTCACGCAGCAAATACGTCAAGTGGGTTTGTACCCTAAATGAAACTGAATGTTCTGTACACCAGATGCAACAAAAAGACATGAATGGCACCTCTATTAATAGAGGGAGGTTGTATGTTTGATACCTCCTTCCGCAGGCAAGAGCTGCTGAAAAAGCTCTGAGAATGGCTATGGCCTAACACATTGCTTTCATCTGTTGGTGTGTAATATATGATTTCCATAGTGGAGGTGCTTCAGAACACTTAAAGGTGTTATCCAGCGCTACAAAAACATGGCCACTTTTTCCCCCTCTCTTGTCTCCAGTTTAGGTGTGGTTTGCAATTAAAGAGGACCTGTCACCCCCCCGTGCCGAGATGACAGGCTCCCGACCCCCCCGTTACAGCCCCCTATACTCACCTGATCCCGCTGGGTCCCGCTTCTGGATCCGGTCGGGTCACCGAGATATGAGCGCACGAAGCCCGGCGCGTGTGCTCACAGGAGAGTCCGATGCCCATAGAGAATAACGGAGCATCGGACTCCCCATTCATTCTTTCTAATGAGCGTCGGTCTCTCCTGTGAGCGCGGGCTTCGGGCGCTCATATCTCTGTGACCCGGCTGGATCAGGTGAGTATAGGGAGCTGTAACGGGGGTCGGGAGCCTGTCACCCCGGCACGGGGGGTGACAGGTCTCCTTTAAAGAGTCACTGTCGTATTTTTTTTTTTTGCAGAAATCAATAGTCCAGGCGATTTTAAGAAACTTTGTAATTGGGTTTATTAGCCAAATCTGCCATTATCTGCATGTAAAAAGCCTTTTCCCAGGTCCCCCCCTCCTTCCTCTTTTTCATCCACTCTGAAAAATCTGAAAATTGTGACTTGTTGCAGGAGTCGTCCCCTGTCTGTTCTAGGGAGAGGGGAGGGGGGAGGAGGAAGGAGGGAGTTAGCCGGCAGCAGAAAGCAGATAACAGAGGATTACAGGCACGGAGCTGGGTGACAGCTGCAATCTGAGCTCAGACAGGTCACTGGTGATGGTCAGAACAGATAACGGGTGAGGGATTTGTAGATTAACTCTTTGTTGTCCTGTTTTGGTCTTTTCTTTAGCTCTCTCCATAGGAGAACAATGAAGACAGGGGGGAGAGCTTCAAACTGCTTTTTCATGATAAAAATGCATTTTTCGGATAATAAACCCAATTACAAAGTTTCTTAAAATCGCCTGGACTATTGATTTCTGCAAAAAAAAATTTCACGACAGTGACACTTTAAACTCCAATTACTTCAATGGAACTGAGTTTGAAACTCCACCGAATCTGGAGACAAAAGAGGGGGAAAAGTGGCCATGTTTTTGTAGCAGTGGATAACCTCTTAAAACAGCTGCTGCAAGGACCCACTATGGGTGATAGCTGAATGACTGGAGGTCCCAGCTGTAGACATGCATATCAACTTATTTTTTGGATACCTAAAACAGGAACTTATTTTTCCTTTTTTTTTTTTTTTTTTTTTAACTCTCATTATACACTCACCGGCCACTTTATTAGGTACACCATGCTAGTAACGGGTGGTCTTCTGCTGCTGTAGCCCATCTAATAATCCAATTTTAGTCAAATGACTAAACCAATCCCCTTACGGTAAATCATATACAAAAACCAGAATAGCAAAAAGAAAAGCTAAATGGAGAAACACCAATAAAACATAACTTTTAATAACGATCTTTAAAATAAATATTTGACACCCCACACACATTCAATACTACAACCGTGGTCCTAACTAGAAATTTTTGCCACGCATCAATATCATGGTACTCTTTGGACTCAATTCACACCGAAACAATTTACAAGTGGATAGGAGAAAAGAATGATACAATCTCACCCACTCCACGATCAGTCTCAGGGTTCCTTTTCCTGGAGTCCAATACGATATGATGCAGGGGTACACAATCTTTCCGGGCAGTCAGGATAACTCACCCTAAAATGCCCCTAGTTGTGTGTATATGTTGTCTACCCCTGCTCGCACAGGGTCTGTCGGGCCACTCGCCCTAACAAGGGCGACCCCTGCCCCGAACTACCCCTTTGGGATACAATCCCTATATACACCCTATATCCACATCCCGACGTGGCCCGTTTCTATTGGTTTTACCAAATATCATCAGGGGACATATTGGAAACAACAAAGGGTAAATGTATGTATAAATTTAAACTATGCAATACAAAGAGAGTACCTACTAGTCATAGATCACAGTGGCGATCATAAAGTGACTCATGCAGAAAAATCGTGCAAAGGTAAAGTGCTGTAAATAGTACCTATGCCAGTGGGCAAAGAGTAGAATATTGCACTAACTTGTAGCTAAAGTGCTATGTGCTGTATCAAAACCAGTAAAATAATACTAAAATGATACTAAGCTACTGCACTCGCTAAAAGTTATGTTTTATTGGTGTTTCCCCATTTAGCTTTTCTTTTTGCTATTCTGGTTTTTGCTGTAGCCCATCTGCCTCAAAGTTCGACGTACTGTGCGTTCAGAGGTGCTCTTCTGCCTACCTTGGTTGTAACGATTGGCTATTTGAGTCACTGTTGCCTTTCTATCAGCTCGAACCAGTCTGCCCATTCTCCTCTGACCTCTGGCATCAACAAGGCATTTCCGCCCACAGAACTGCCGCTCACTGGATGTTTTTTTCTTTTTCGGACCATTCTCTGTAAACCCTAGAGATGGTTGTGCGTGGAAATCCCAGTAGATCAGCAGTTTCTGAAATACTCAGACCAGCCCTTCTGGCACCAACAACCATGCCACGTTCAGAGGCACTCAAATCACCTTTCTTCCCCATACTGATGCTCGGTTTGAAGTGCAGGAGATTGTCTTGACCATGTCTACATGCCTAAATGCACTGAGTTGCCGCCATGTGATTGGCTGATTAGAAATTAAGTGGTAACATGCAGTTGGACAGGTGTACCTAATAAAGTGGCCGGTGGGTGTATATATGAAAAAAATTCTATACTAATTTTACTCCTCAAAATCAATATCTTCAGTGAAGATATATTTTTGCAACAATCCTCAACCCTTTTCTAAAGAAATGAGCCTTGATCGAAACCAGTCTTTTTGCTCTTCAGCTCCCATATATCCTGTGTATATTGGTGCCCATTTTTGAGAAGGTAATCTTGATAGAAGTCTGGGTTTTTTTCTGCAGTATTGAGTGATGGCCATTAGGATACGGTATAATAACAGCCATTATTTGTGGTCAACATATGGCTATCCAATAAAAACAGTTCTCATTTTGACGGTTTGTGAATGTAGCCTGGTTGTGTATATTAGAGAATTAAATAGAAGTCCTATGTCTGTATGGTCCAAGTATTGTGTTCCAGAAATAGATTTCCCAGCACTCCTTGCTGTGATTGTCAGTCATTCCTGTGCAGTACTGGCTCTTCTTGTCTATGTACCTAACCTGATGTGCCCAATATCAATATATCAAAGGGAAGTGACAATGGGAGGACATTTACAAGGACTTAAGGGAGGAGAGCTCAGGGAGCAGCTCATACAGTCACACAATTTTGTAGATTGAAAAGGAGACCAGAAAACCAAGGTTAGAGCCACAAGTATCAAGTTCCCTCTTATCCCTCTATCACTTATCTGCCTGTGTTTGCGGCTCTGTACCTGGTACGGACCTGACAGATTCCCTTTAAAGGGAAGGTTTAGAGAGCAGAAAAGGTATTCCCTTGGAAATCAGTGGTAGTCATTAAGCAAAACCGCACAGGGCTAAGTATTTACTTGGCAGCTCACCTCAGGGTAGCCCCCTCTATTGTATCCATGCCCCTTTAATATACTTTTTTATGATAAGTGCATGAAACTTGTTGTTCTGTAAACAGCATGAGATGGCCGTACTTTGTTTTATCCTCCTTAACTACAGAAATGATGTTCTCTTGGCCTGACCTTCGTCATTTTAAGTGACTGCATAAATATCATTGTCCTGGGACGCTCAAGCCACACCATATCCTTCAGTCCTGTGGGCTTTATTGGCTTCGGAACTAAAAAGCCATCAGCGCCAGTGAATGTTAAATTTGATGTACATGGATTTTAGTTGATGTTTTGTATAGCCGTTTTTTCTAGATTTTTGGACTTGGACGAGCGGTTTGTTCTTTTAGTACGCTATTAAACTGGAATGCGTTGCATTAAAAATAATAAGAAAAGTATTTTGTTTTGTCTCAGAAATCTGGAAATCATTTGAACATCATTTTACCATTGGCTTAGGCCATGGGTCTCCAAACTGCGGCCCTCCAGCTGTTCCAATACTACATTTACCATCATGCCTGGGCAGCCAATGAAATGCTTTAGCTGTCCGGGCATCATGGGAATTGTGGTTTTGTAACAGCTTGGGGGCGGCAGCTTGGAGACCCATGACGTATAATCTACATGTAGCCATATGTAAAATTTACCTTCACATTATTTCCTTATGACAACCCATTTGTAGACTGAAGCTGGCCTGCCAACAAACCAACTGCATAGTGAATTGCTACACAGTGTTTTCAACTCAATGTAACCTCTATTGGAGTTATGTAAAATGGCCATCTTGGTAACTTTTTGTTTATGGGCAACCTCAAGCAAAGTGGAATGGTTTGGGGGCCCTAAAGAAAGATGCAGATCCTTCCTCTGGGATCTAAACCTATAATGTGTAGTTGGTAACATCCTTTATTTTATACTGTGATGGTTAAAGGTGTACTCAGAGACGAAACTAGAAATGGCTGGGCCCCATAGCAAACTTTTTATGGGGCCCCCCTTCCCGTCCGACCACTAAGGGTACTATTACACGGAACGATAATTGGCCGAATCAGCCCGATTCGGCTG
Organism: Dendropsophus ebraccatus; assembly: GCF_027789765.1. Taxonomy (NCBI): domain Eukaryota; kingdom Metazoa; phylum Chordata; class Amphibia; order Anura; family Hylidae; genus Dendropsophus; species Dendropsophus ebraccatus. The sequence goes on from NC_091462.1 coordinate 81,880,794, forward strand.
ATTATCGCTCCATGTGATAAATACAACGATCAGCTGATGACAACGATCATCAGCTGATCCTTGTTATAGGTTTGGACCTATTTTCGTCAGGCGCTGACCACGCACCGCTACGTGTAATAGCGGTGCGCGGCCTGCGACTGACGATATACATTACCTATCCACGTTCCAGGGCTGCTGCTGCCGTCTTCTTCTCCCCGAGTCCTGCGCGCTCTAGCTTCAGAGTGGCCTGGCAGCTGACAGGCCACCTGGCCAATCACAGGCCGCGGCGGTCCCGGCCTTTGATTGGCTGAGCGGCCTGGCAGCTGACAGGCCACACTGAAGTTAGAGCGCGCGGGACCCATGGAGAAGGAGACCGCAGCAGCCCTGGAACGTGGATAGGTAATGTATGTAGTTTAAACAAGGGCTGCAAGGACATCGGTAACAATGTCCCTGCAGCCCTTGTTTAACGATTATCGGGCCGTGTAATAGGTCCAGTAAACGAGCAACGATCTAGCAGATCGCTGCTCTTTACAGGTATTATCGGGCCCCCATCGGCCCGTGTAATACCACCTTAAGCCTTCAAGTCTAGCATAAGTTGTCAGGATTGCTTGCAGTTAAAGGAATATGTGAAGAACCAGGTAGGCGCGCTTGGACACCTGGTGCTGCAAATGATGACAGCTCAGGGACAACAGGGCCCCCTGAAGCAGGGGGCCCCATAGCAGCTGCTATGGCTGCTACAGTGGTAGTTACGCCCCTGGGTGTACTCCATTACCTAAATGTATCCCCTAAAGATGGCAGAATATAGTTTTTTTAGTCTCTGGAATACCCCTGTAAGTGTTCCTTTATTTTTTTTTTTTTAAGCAGTGTACAATGAATAATATAGCTTTTATAAGATACCAGTCTTTTGTGTATCTAGGTGCCATTCTTTATGTCTAGGACAGTCGCTGTGACCTTTTTGAATGTTACAAATGTTTTTCTTCCATATACTTTACTTGCTGGACAGTTCTGATGTTTTGTTATAGTACTTGGCAGGGCGGCTGGTAATTTGCTCAAGGATGTGTGTGTATAACAAGGAACGAGTGGACTGTTTAGCAGGATAGTGTCATGGTTTTACACAAGTCTTTACAAAGTAAATAACTTTGACAGTGTCAGATTATGACTATGGCACTCTAGCAACAGGTGGCAGGGTCAAAATTATAACAACTCTGGATTAACTCATTTATATGCAAGCAGGATCATCTCCTAAATCTGCTCTGCCTGTAGTCACTGATAACTGTAAATGATGAGAGTCTGTGATACATGAGTGATGGTGGTATTATCAGAGGAGTGGATGACACTGGAGTCACACCATGTAGGGTCCTTTTACACACAGAGATTATTTGTAACTTTTTTTTTTCATAACGAGCAGCGTTTAGACGGTACGATATATCATACGGAAAATTCGTTGTGCGATCGTTTTGCGAACGCTTAAGCCTATCTCACACATTGGTTAAATCGGCGAACGACTGTTCACACAGAACGATTTGCGAACGACGATTTGATAACATGTTGAAAGATCAAAATGCGCGATGTATCGTTCGTCGTATGATCGTTCGCTGCGTTTACACGTACGATTATTGTTCGAATTCGATCGTTATCGCGCAAATTTGTACGATAATCGTTACGTGTAAACGCACCATTAGATACCCAAATAAGTTGTTATCAGCCATAAGTATTGCTATCCATTCCTTTGTATTAAAGGGGCACTCCGGCGGGGGGGGGGGCTATTTTGGGATCTGGGCGGGGAGGAGGTGGCTGAGGGAAACAGCGTCCACTCACCTCCTCGATTCCAGCGGCGGGTCCCGTATCGCGGCGCTCCGGTGCCCGGCCACTTCCTGGTGTCTGACGCGGGCTCGAGACGTCTCAAGTCCGCTCAGACAGTCAGCGACAGGCGGGATCTGAGCGGACTTGAAACGGATCCCGCCTCTGTCACTGACTGTCTGAGCGGATTTGAGACGTCACGTCTCGAGCCCACTTCAGACACCAGGAAGCGTCCGGGGACCGGAGCGCCGCGATGCGGGACCCGCCGCTGGAAACTGGGAGGTGAGTGGGCGTTGTTTTCCTCAGCCACCTCCTCCCCGGCCAGATCCCAAAATATCCCCCCCCCCTCCCGCTGGAGTACCCCTTTAAGGAAGAAAGGCTGGTTAATTATTCTAGCTCTAATATGATTTATAGAGATCCTGCTTGTGTTCCTGAGTAATCACTATTAGCATTATTGTTGTAGGAAATCTTTCTGGTTTTCTTTTCAAATAATTTTTGTTTCACTTTGCAAAACAATAATACGCATCTCATAATATCATATAAACCCAAGAAGAAGAGATAAAAACCACATTTGTACTCTGCAGTCGTGCATCATTGCTGTTTTTGTGATTTCTGGGGTATATTTCATTTGTTTGTGGAGATGTCAATAAATCCTCTCAACATCAAAGAGCTCAGAAACCACAGACATGCACACTTTGATGTCCAAGTCTGATTGCGATGTCAGGCGAGGTAGGGGGTCACTTTCTTATGCTCAAGGCGTCAACTAAACTTTTGCTCCTCATGTTTTTTACTGAAGCCAGTATAAAATTACTTTAATGCATTCCCTGTATCAGGTGCATCTATTGACCATGTATATTTTGCAATATGGCCTAAGATTTGAGCATATTTCTGATACTATAGTAAGATTAAACATCCATGCCGATCAGAATTTAAAGGGGTACTCCGACATCAGCTAAAAGATATAAACATGCGGAAAAAGCTGATAACATTGTTTGCCTGCCTGCCCCAGTTTTGAAACCACAAAAAAAAAATCTATTTTTTTTGTGTGTGTTTGTTGGTCTCTATGTGAGATAATCACTGTGCTTCCTGGTTGTGCTGTACTACAATTCCCATAAATCATAAATCGTCGTTCATCGTTCGTAAAAAATTCGCCGATCGTTCTGTGTAAACAGACGTTCACTGATTTTACCTATGTGTGAGATAGGCTTAAGCGTTCGCAAAACGATCACATAGCGAATTTTCTGTACGATATATCGTACCATCTAAACGCTGATCGTTAAAAAAAAAAAATCGTTACTTTGAAATCGTTAATCGTACGATTGGGCGAATTATCGCTCCGTGTAAACTTAGCATTAGGCTTGTGTCAGTACTTCATTGCCTGAGGTACGAAAAGAGTTACTTGTATAGCACTAGTGTTTACTTACGTAAGCTTTGAGGAGTGTAAAAATCTCTTTGTGTTAAAGGGAACTTGTCACCCCCCGTGCCGGGGTGACAGGCTCCCGACCCCCTGTTAGAGCCCCCTATACTCACCTAATCCTGCCGGGTCCCGCTTCTGGAGGTGGTCGGGTGATGAAGATCTCAGCCGCTGCAGCCCGGTGCGCGCGCTGAGAGATGAGTCCAACACCCATAGAGAATGACAGGAGAGTCCAGCGCTCCGTCATTCTCTATGGGTGTTGGACTCATCTCTCAGCGCGCGCGCCGGGCTGCAGCTGCTGAGATCTTCATCACCCGACCACCTCCAGAAGCGGGACCCGGCAGGATTACGTAAGTATAGGGGGCTCTAACGGGGGGTCGGGAGCCTGTCACCCTGGCAAGGGGGGTGACAGGTTCCCTTTAAGGACATCAGCTCCATATTGTAATGGCTTCAATATACAAAATATAATCATGAAATCCTTAACATTATGACATCTCTGTCTCCCTAAATGTCCCAGTAAAGATATAATAATATAATACTTTCTGATACTAGAGCTCCCCTTTAGCTTATTGGAATTTTTGCATGTATGTTGTTAAAGGGAGAATATTGACCATATAGTCTGATATGGCTTTAAAAGGGGAACGAATCTAACCTGCTGATAGCTCCTTATTGCACAGGAGACCCCAAAGAGGAAGGTATGTCTCTTACTTTCCTCCTCTGCGCCATTGGGGTGCAGTTAGTTTGCTCCACAGTCCGGTAAGGCCATTAGGAGCACCACCCGCCCCCATAGTAATGATCGGGCCAGCCTGCCCCTCTTTAATTATATTCAATGATGCGGGTCGGCCATATCATTACTATAGGGACAGGTGGTGCTCCTAATGGTCCACCCGGGGGGGGGGGGGGGGGGTGAATTGGCGCTATGGGGATGAGCAACGCTACAGTGCTCCTAACAGTCCTACCGGACCATAGAGCAAGCTACTAACTGCACCAGAACAGCACCGAGGTGGAAAGGAAGAGACATACCTTCCCTGTTGGCGTCTCCTGTGCAATATTCGTCTAACCTGCTGATAGTTCCCCTTTAAAGGAAGCGAAGTGGAGACAACAGAAGTGACACATTGCTTTCCTCTCACTACTGACACCTACTTATAGGTATTGTGATGGGTCACATCTGTCAGGAAAGCCCCTTTAAACCTTTCACAGGTTTCAATTGGGCTTTAGGGGCAGTGGGGGTACAATTTTATTCTTTTTTTTTTATAATTTAGGTTTGCTTATTTTGTGTGTGTGTTTTTCAAAAGTGTAAAAAGCATTCTGGCAGCAGAAAGGTAGAAGCCGGTGTTCACTGTGTAATGCTATGCCTTTTATAGGTCCAATGTTACCTGCTGCTCAATCCTATAATCTATGTTTACAGCAATCAGAGCTATATTGGTTAGCTACATGGCTCCCTATATGTGTCTCCTAGAGAGCACTTAGGAGCTTACTTCATGCAGCTTTATAATTGAGCGTAATTTATAAATCATATACCAAAGAAAACATCATAAGCGTAATTCCTCATCATAAGCCCTGTAAATTGACAGTCCTGTATGCAGGGGTGGATCCTGTTTTGTATTTGTTTTTTTTAGCAACGACAGCACCACCCCTGTCCTCAGGTTGTGCCTGGTATTACAATTCAGCTCTATTCACTTCAATAGAACTGAGTTGCAAAACCAGACAAATAAATCAGAATTGGACATAAAAAATCAAAATGGCATTCGAGGGTTTAGTACTTACTATAAGGGTTAATTCTGTAATGAATGACCTATCTTTTGGATAAACCATCAATATTACAGGTCTGATTCTCGGCACACCTGCAGATCACCTGATTGCTAGCCTTGCACTTAAAGGGGTTGGCCACTTTTCTATGAAACATCAGAAGTGTATTTAACTAGCCAGTGAACCCATCCATAAGACGGCTGCACACGGAGGAATGTGCATCCTTCATAGGAGTACATTGCAAACTACTGCGCAGACATAGTAAACAGGTTTCCTGATAGATCTACACTGACTGACTGTACTTTAGTGTTGAAGACCTCCCTCATCAGACATGAAGATAGCATTATTAAAGTCACATTACCAGACTACTTACATACATTTCTGATGTTTCATCGAAAAGTGGCCAACCCCTTTAAGAAGGCAAAGCTTCCCCTTCCCTTTTTTATTAGGCACAGGTTTGTACTTTTAGTAGCAGCTCTACCTGATATTACAGCTCGCTGCAGCTTTGTCCTATTCTAGTGACAAAGCCGCTATTAGAGCCTCATTCATAAGTTCAGTGTTTTTTTTTTTTTTTTTCATTTCCGCATGTAGGTCCGCTATTTTTCCTCCGTGATCCATGAACAATAGTCCGTAATTAAATCCGTAGTGCATCCATATGCACATCCTGAAAAAAAAAAAAAGTTGAACTGGTAGAAAAAAATAAAAACTAGTTTGTTTAGATTTCATCCACATGAAACTACCGTGATGTGACTACCGTGAAAAAAAAAAAACAGATCCCATAGACTTCTATAGGCTAATCTGTACCACATTTCAGGGCTCCAGACTAAAAAATTTACCTGGGAGCCATTGGCTCCTAACCTGAAAAATTTAGGCGCCAAATAGAATATTTGGTCGCCAACATTTTAAACCATGTAAAATTAATGTTATGTTACATGGGACTTACTGTGTGCAGAGGCCGCGGCAGCCTCCTCCTCCTTTAGATCCTTTCTTTTCTTAGTTTGAAAATGTTCAACATGGAAACTTGCAACTTGACAACCATATCCAGTCTGACTCAGTACTTCAGCCTCACTTGGCTAGCCTATTAATGAGGCTTACTCTTCTGAACTTGAACTTAAAGGGAACCTGTCACCCCCGGTGACGGGGTGACAGGCTCCCAACCCCCCGTTAGAACCCCCTATACTCACCTCATCGCGCCGGGTCCCGCTTCTGAAGATGGTCGGGTCACGGAGATCTCAGCCGCTGCAGCCCGGCGTGCGCTGAGAGATGAGTCCAACGCTCATAGAGAATGACGGGAGAGTCCAGCGCTCCCTCATTCTCTATGAGCATTAGACTCATCTCTCAGTGTGCGCGCCGGGCTGCAACGGCTGAGATCTCCGTGACCCGACCATCTCCAGAAGCGGAACCCGGCGCGATGAGGTGAGTATAGGGGGTTCTAACGGGGGGTTGGGAGCCTGTCACCCCGTCACCGGGGGTGACAGGTTCCCTTTAAAAGCTTGCAACAGTCTATACATACTGAGCTAGACTTATGACTGCAGCCATAGTGACCCCCCACAAGATGTGTATATAGATATATCTCTCACCTAGTGACTAATGCAAGTGACCCCCTACAATACAGACACCTGAGGGGCCCTGATAATAATAATTGTGCATATATCTATCTCCCAGTGTCTGCAGCCAGTTTGCCCTACACTTATAGATGGCCCCCTCCCCTTATAGATGGCCCCCTCCCCTTATAGATGACCCCCTCCTTTTATAGATCACCCCCTCTACCCCCATTATAGATGCCCCCTCCTCCCCCCCATTATAGATGCCCCCTCCTTTTATAGATGACCCCCTCTTCCCCCATTATAGATGCCCCCTCCTCCCCCCCATTATAGATGCCCCCTCCTCCCCCCCATTATAGATGCCCCCTCTCCCCCCCATTATAGATGCCCCCTCCTCCCCCCCATTATAGATGCCCCCTCCTCCCCCCCATTATAGATGCCCCCTCCTCCCCCCCATTATAGATGCCCCCTCTCCCCCCCCATTATAGATGCCCCCTCTTCTCCCCCCTTATAGATACCCCCTCCCCTTATAGATGACCCCCTCTACCCCCATTATAGATGCCCCCTCCTCCCCCCCATTATAGATGCCCCCTCCTCCCCCCCATTATAGATGCCCCCTCCTCCTCCCCATTATAGATGCCCCCTCTTCTCCCCCCCTTATAGATACCCCCTCCCCTTATAGCTAGCCCCCTCTCCCCCCCTTGAAGATGGCCCCTCTTCTCCCCCCATTATAGATGCCCCCTTCTCTTCCCCCCATTATAAATGGCACTCTCTTCTCCCCCCATTATAGATGCCCCCCCTTCTCTTCCCCCCATTATAGATGCCCCCCCCCCTTTCCTCTATGCTAAGCAGTATTTAAAAAAAACAAACACACAAACTCACCTGACAACCCGCTCCCCCGGCGATCCTCTTCTTCTTCGGACGCTGTCTCCGGCTGATGCGCGGCTGCCGGAGGTGTCCCGTCCTATCCCCGGCAGCGCGCGCATCAGTGAGCTCTCTGTACGCCGGGGCTGTGACTTCTGACACAGGAAGCGTCTCTGACGCGCGCTTCCTGTGCCGGAAGTCAGGGCCCCAGGCAGCTCACTGATGCGCCGCGCTGCCGGGGATAGGACGGGACACCTCCGGCAGCCGCGCATCAGCCAGGGATACTTAAAGAGACAGCGCGCCGCCGCCGGGGCCAGTCGCAAATGGCGCCCAGATTAATAAATCTGGGCGCCATTTGCAAAACATCAGTCGCATTGGCGACCATTTTGGTCGCCATCTGGAGCCCTGCATTTACAATCCATACTAGGACATGTCCTATTTTTTAATGCACAATAAGTTAATCTGTGTTTGTGCATCTGCAGTCACAGAACGTAAATTGGGATGTGTGAATAAGATGTAAATGTCCATAGCTGTGACTGGAAAACAATCTAGGGATTGAATTGGTGGCCGGGGGTCCTAAGACTGTCGTCATTAGCCACTGTATTTAAAGGGGTTGTCCAGCGAAAAAAAAATTCTTTCAAATCAGCTGGTGTCAGAAAGTGTTATTTATTTACATTCAGAAACAGTGCTCTCTGCTGACATCTTTGGCCGAGTCAGGAACTGTCCAGAGCAGCAGCAAATCCCCAGGAGAGGTTTTCTATGGGGATTTGCTGCTGCTCTGGACAGCTCCTGACTCTGCCAGAGATGTCAGCAGAGAGCACTGTTTCTGAATGTAAATGAATAACGCTTCCTGCAGGACATACAACAGCTGATAAGTATGGGAAAACTTGAGATTTTTAAATAGAAGTACATTACAAATCTATATAGCTTTCTGACACCAGTTGATTTGAAAGAAATATTTTTTTAACTGGACAACCCCTTTTAAGCATCAGAATAGTTGTAGTCTTTTCCAGCGTAATTTCTTCCTTGTCTTATGTCTTCACAGCACAAGCCTTGTTGCCATCAGTAGTATAACCTTATACATTGATATGGCAGATTCATAGTGCACTGCCTCGCTGTGTAGGAACTGTCGCACATTCTGAAAAGTTTAGTATAGAGTTCCTTTTTGTTAGTCCATTGTTTTCTCCCCTACTTTCTGGTGTGGCGACTTCCGTGTGCTGGTGACAGAAGGCGTTTCACAATCCTATGGCCCAGCGTTTCTCAGCTGTGGAGATGTAGACGCTTTTGTTCTTGCAGTGTAATGTCAGTTGTAAACACAAAACCACATACTTAGCTTTATCTGTGTTTACTGCTCGGCTCTTGTAATTATTACACTGGCCTGGGATCAAAGGAAGCCGTCTGGATTTATTTCTCAGGAAAGAAGAAATGGCTTCTTGCATCTTACATTTTAATGTAAGTGCTTTACATACGCAGCACTGGGATGTATTGTGAGACTCGGGGAAACGCTTTACTGCGCTTCCACTCGAGGTCACCAAATGCATTAAAAATAAACTTTTTTTTTTATTTACACATACAATCTGCATATTGTACTGGAAAATAGGTAGAAATTTGGGTGGGCCTCATGGTTTCTGTTATAAGGATATGTTCAAAACCGGTGAAATTCAGGTGAAAATCATTTTGCCACTGTTTTCTAAATGAATCTTTAGGCTGTGGTTCACATGGCATTGATTTTTTTTTTATTCGGGCTTCGGGCGCTCATATCTCCGTGACCCGTCCTAATCAGGAAGCGGGACCCCGCGGGATCAGGTGAGTATAGGGGTTTGTAACGGGGGGTCGTGAGCCTGTTACCCCGGCACGGGGGGTGACAGGTCTCTTTTAAGTTGTAGTCAGCACCTCCATCATATTTAAATTAGTCCCACCATTGTAAGGATAGCACGAAGAGACTCCTTAGGACTCCAAGGGAATACATATTATCAATGGATAAACTTCACAAATGCTCTTCAGCTTTTTTATAAAATTCATAACTTTTATTTCTTATTCAGCACCATGCTTTAACCACGCCACTGCAAGGACACCGGTCACATACAGTTTTGCTGGTTTATTTGTCCTCCTGTAATTCCCTCTTTGGAACATATTAGTCCCCGGGGAAAAGAGCCATGATTAAGGACTTTGGTCTGAAACGCGTCGGCTGTTTTATCATGAATAAGAAATAAAAGTTAAGAATTTTATGAAAAGCTGAAGAGCATTTGTCAAGTTTATCCATTGATCATATTTATTCCCTTGGAGTCCTAAGGAGTCTTTTCGTGCTATCCTTATAATGGTGGGCCCTGCCGCAGTCACTGATTGGCTGAGCGGGACCAACAGGAGCCGAGAGCCTCAGATGCCACCGGATTGCAGAGCAGGTAACATATGCTGCGGGGTGGGTAAAGGGGCTGGTGTTTTTTATTCCGCTGCCAGTATGTAACCCCATTGAAGATCACAGTATCAGGATTTGCAGCAAACTCGCAGCGGGAAATCTGCTGCAAATCCGGTACGTGTGAAGCGACCCCAAATCTTTGTAGCCAAAAGTAGATTAGATCTTTTTTGGTGATACAGGAGTTAGGAGACTAGATGGGAGATTACGAGTTTACTACACACTGATCATATAATGTATGTATAACAGCATAGTGTACTGTGCCATCTATGCTGGGGATGCGGAGCTGTGTCTGAATAACCAGAGCCCCGGTGACTGTAAAGATGCGGTTACAGATCCATTAGTGCAGAATGTTGTATGTGTAGTTGTGTTGGTAAGGCAATTGTGCTAAAAGGTAGATATTTACTTCACCCTATTTATGTGAACATCTTGTATAAAAGATAAGAGGTTCCATATGTGTAAGATTTTACATCACCATCACATCACCAAAGACGACTCTTTTGTTACCTGTAGTGGTGTGTGGAGTGGAGACCATACTAGCACTGCTTACGTTGTGTTCTGGCAGCTGTATTTTCATACTCTGTATCTGGAGGTGGAAGAAATAAGGCTCTTATTCACCTGCTGCTTCTTTAAAATAAGGAAAACCATATTGTAACTATTGTGTACAATGGGATTTGTGCTTTGAGTTTGTGCTCTGGGGATGAGTTGTAACAGTACAGTACTATTGCTGAGCAGTGTTTTGGAGAACAAAAAAATATTTTTTTAAGCTAGAACACATTTGCCATTTAGGAAGTATGGCTCTAGGCGGTTTTACCAATCTTATGCTTGTTCATTATGTATATTATTCTTTTGTGGTCTCTATACAAAGTTGGCGCCTGTGTTCTCTCTGGTGTACTCAGGGGATAAGGTTATATGGACAACTTGTTCAAGTGATAAAACAATTATGACCAGGGATATGTGACCTGTAACTGCAAATATTACGCAACTTAAATATGGTGTATTTCATAATGCTGTAGATAGCATAGATTTAAAAGACGATCAATATTTATAAAAGACCTATAGAAGCTTAGGTATTAAAGGGTTATGAAGCATTATCAGCTTAACTGGCCCCATAAAGTCTGAAAATATTCCCAGGCCCCTGCGGATCTGCACCATCAAATCTACTGCGAATGCTGTATGTGTGTGAAGCTACCCTAGGCGTGAGTACACAATACAGAATCCGCAGGGTTAAATGCCTGCGATAAACTCCATTGACACCATTCTATCACCGGGTGGATTCCACATTCCGCCAAAAGAAGTGACATGGTGTCTGGTGTGTATGGAACGGGCAGAGACGTGAGCGGGTACAAGCGTCGAAATCCGCCAGAATTTATCCGCACCAATTCTGTAGTGTGGAAAAGAAAAAGTGTAAAAATCTGCATGGTTTTGTTATATTGAACCCTTTCACTGCTCCAACTGCAGTTATTAAACCTTAAGAGAGTCTTCTTTATGTTGTACAGCTATTTATCATTCTCCACATTTCAAGGGGCATGATCTGAGCGTGGCTGTTTACCAGCAGTATTTGCAGGAAAGACATCTTTTAATTGGGTCCGGAGGTATGCACATCCCTGCTATCTGGGGCAGAGACTGGGCTAGTTTTAGTCCCTTTCCCAGTGATTGGTTCCTTCAATTCTCTGGTTATTATAGCTCCTACAGTTCTGAAGGAAGGACACTAGGCTTACCAGGCTGACACTGTGCTGGGGATGATTAATAGTGCAGTACCGTGAATGCCCTGTGGGGCAGCAGCCCTAAAAACTATTCACATAGTACATAGGGACATTTTAGTGTTGAATCACAGTTAGGCTGGGTTTACACTGCATTTTTTAAATGTTTTTTTTTTTTTTTCCCCCAACCGTTTTGTGAAAAAAAAAAAAAAAAAGGATTAAAAACAGATGCATTTGTTTAGGATCCTTTTTTATAATGGAAGTCAAAAGAAAAACAGATCAAAACAGATGCACACAAAGGCATGTTTTTTTCATCCGTATTTTTTTTTTTTTTTCATAAAACAGATGAAATAAATGGATTGCAAAAATGCTGTATGAACCCAGACACATCCCCTCTCACTCTACTTCACTGTGCAGCAGCAGCTGCATTTCTGATGCTGCTTCTTCAACTCTAATATCTATTCTAATGCTGATATGTATTCACAGGGCTGTATCGCCCTTTTACTGCTGCCAGTCAGTATAAAAAAAGTTATTCTTTAAAGTTATGTAACTTTATAAAAGTTATATCTCTATAGCACACGATCAGAAGCAGCATGGAGGACAGTAGAGAACAGTACTGTGTACAGTACATCTAGTGGTCTCTGCACTTATGGCTCTCTCCACCAACCGCCTTCTCCCCTAGTTTGGAAAGCATGTAAATGATCTCATGGGGGTAGGGGGGAGTGGCCTGATAAGGGGACAAAGAGGCATATTTTTCCAATAAGATATGTTACAAAGTTTCTTGTATTCCTGTGTATTGTAGTTTCAGGCATAGCTCGCTCAGACAACAATGACCAGTTATCTTAGTGGTGATTTTTCATGTGGTTATACTGACAAGTAAAGGGAATTGTTTACATATAGTTATGATCATACAGAGTAATTGTTATGTGGGTGCAGCAGTTTGTTCCTGAGCAGCTCAAGTCTATTGTTTTGTGCAGAGGTGTTTGTGTTGGTTGTGGTACATCAGAGTGGGTACTAATTATGGTTGGCAAGACAACCACTCTAAATGGGAGCAAATACAAAACCAGAGCAGCTATGTAAGATCAGGGTTACATGCACTGTATGTATTGAGCTGGCTGTGAGCACATCACAGGTTGTCATAAAAACACGCAGAGAAGAACAAGTACATGAAGCGTGTTACTCACTCTTGTCAAGGAAGACGTTGGGTCCCCCAGCTGCGCTTCTCTGTAAAGGGAGACAAACGAGTCTGACGTTAGTAATGAGACCAATGTCAGGAATGACGTCTAATGGTTATGCAGCACTTACCGTCCTACCCTAAAGCTTCTATCCAAGTGAGACTGGCGTTGGCGAGCCACCCACGGCTCAAACCTGCTATTCAGAACTGTTTACGGACATGCACTTATTGTGCTGTGTGCTAGTCGCTGTGCAGGAGACCTACATTGAAAGAAATTAAAGCTGATGCACACTGACATCCGGCTTTGGAAAGCAAAATGTATTTGGTTTTATATAATTTTTTTTTTATAGTACAGTAGTTATAGTTTACTTGATGGAAATCATTAACTCCCTCATGTATATTTTCTTTAGTAGTTCTGCTACCATGATCCAAAACTAATTGTTACATTACAAATTACCTATGTATAAGTAATTCTTACAACTATCTGTTACTCAGATTATAAAATCTTCTAAGGTTTTGTCTAGTTACTGTGAACAGCCCATCAGAAATGACTTACGTTGACAGTATATCCCTCCAGGGCAGAATACCCAACATAAAGACATGGAAATTGCTAGAAAAGAAATACCTACTTGTGTTGGCAATACTATACTGCCTAGTTATCCTAGTGTCACATTGACAGCAAGGAAGTCCAATTGCCAGTGCTTATGCCAGCTGGCAAACAGAACTGTCCAGCAGAACACACAGATGTATAAATGGCAATATAGCCTGCCACTATTGCTCCTGATAATAGTGTATTTGGGTATCTAAAGAGAGAAAAAGGGATTTCAACCCAAACAATTGTTGTACACAATATAATCTTTTTCAATGACCGATAGCAAACTGTTATTGTCTGGAAAGATGTGGGCTGTGTTTAAAAGGGAATCTATCAGCTGTAATTTACGATCCAAATTTCTGACACGGTTAGATAGCTGTTAGGCCAAGGAGACACATGATACCTTAAATATATTTGTCTGTGCTGGAAGAATGTAGAAAAGTGTATTTTATTCTGTGATATAACAATTAAAAGAGGCTTTGCAAGCTTCTGAAAGCTGGATGTTCCATACCCTGCTGGTGACACCTGGAAGCAGGAACAGGTATGGGAAGAGGGAGGAAAGAGGTGTTATAGCTTGCTGCACTTAAAGAGCTTGGGAAAGCCTCTTTGTACTATAGAGTAAAAGGAAGCACAGACAGATGTAGGAAAAATAGCGTGCGTTTTTTGGCCTAACAGTTTTTAATAGCATCATCAGTTTGGGACGTGAATTACAGCTGACAGAATACTTTAAATTTTTATCTAATATTCAGATATTCAAAATATCTTATTTTTATGCATATTGTGGAAATGCACACAATGGGGGAATTTATTAACATTAAAGGGAAATAACCTACTGTTATGTAATGCATTTGAAATGAAAATGAAGGTTTCATCCTTAGGGTTTTTTTGTTGTTGTTTTTTTTTGTGGTTAAAGTGACTCTTTACCCACAATCTGCCCAACCCAAATTGCTTGTATCATTGGATAGCTGCAATTTTTAAACTTGCAGTCCTGTGTCAAACTGGCGTGGCCTAGAGTGTCTGTGTATTAGGCTGGCACACCCTCTCTGTCCCTCTCCATCATTAGGAATGCTCCAGGCAGATTTTCTCCTATTCCTCACCTGTGTGAGCACTGCACATGGGCTGGATCGTTAAGGCACCTGTGCAGTGTTCAGACAAGTAAGGAATAGGAGAATACCTGGCTAGAGCATTCCTAATGATGAAGAGGGCGGGGAGAAGGGATGGAGATGCAGTGCAGGCCTAATGCACAGATACTGTAGGACACAGCAGTTTGGGCAGTTCAGGGCTGCAAGTTTAAAAGTTGTTTTTCAGGAAAATAAATGCATCACCTGCCGAACGGACTTTAGGACAGATCATGAATTAAAATCAGCTATCCGACGGTACAAACGGTTTGGGGGGGGGGGGGGGGGGCAGAATGTGAGTACAGAGTCGCTTTAACTTTTCAGTTTAACTTATATGTATATTAGGCGGTTTTGTGCACTAGGCTCCACTCAGTTTTAATCTGCATTAGATGGTCTTGGAACAAAATGATCTGCATCGTTACTGTTTGATGTTTTCCCACCTAGGTAAACATGGCTTCCCGGGCTCTTCTAGCCTGTTTGCGGCCACCAGGGATGGCTGGGAAGCCAAAACAGCCAAGAAGACTCAATTTGAGTAACCCTCAAATTCTTCCTTCTTTACACTGATTTTTTTTATTATTACTATTATTATTATTCCAATGAAGACCTGAAATCACCCCATGATTGATAGTCTAAATCTGATGGAACGGTTCCTGTAACCATTTCCATAGATCAATATTATGCTTTTAACCTTGCATAAATTCACAGAAGCCATCTTAATGTCCTAGTCCTAGAAATCTCAGTGCAGTATAAACACGGCAGACTCAATGGAAACACACGTTGCCAAGATCTATATTTCTTTTTTTCTATCCTGGCTCCAGAGCTGTCGTTTGATAGTAACAGCTGAGTGATGGAGTGTTTAAGTGGTCTTTATGGAGAGCAGAGGAGCCTTGCTTTGAAGAATGACACAATCATACAAGAACAGATTTGTGAAATCAATTTAGGTGTTTTAGATTTGGTTTTATTCATTTTTTTCCCATGTTACCCACATTTTTCCACATTATGCTGTCTATTAAGTAGCTGCATTTAGAAGACCATGCAGCTTCAAATTTGTGGCAGATAGATTGGGGTTGAAAAAAACAACAACATTCACACCAGTTTTACATTTCTAAACAGATACCATTGTGTTCTGCAGAATGCACAGTTTTTCTGGTCATCAAAAATACTGGACCTACAGCGGGAAAGGAAGCAAATGGCAGTGTGAATAGAACCAAACTTAGTGACACTGTCACCCCCTTTTGGCATTCTGACTTCTCTACACAGATGAAATGGGTAAATTTAACACTTTTTCCTGGAACAAGCACCATGACATATGATATAAAACAAGGTATAAAAAACTGCTAAATTTCCCCATTACACCTGTGTAGAGAAGTCAGAATGCAAAAAGGGGGTGACAGTGTCTTTTTAAGCCTCTATTCCACTGTCTGACAGTGAGGAGCAAACAAGCGCTATCAGCGGTCATTTGCTCCTCGTTCCCCGCTCGCTGCCGCCGCTATTTGTCGCGGCAGCAGTGAGCAGGTGAGTGCGGAAGGAGCCGCGGGGAGCTGCGAGGGGGCTGCCCGGGTGATCGCTAGATTGTCCGGGCAGCCCATAGAGGATAGTGGCGGTCTGCTGCTGCCTTTCCTATTCCACGGAGCGACGGCAGCAGCTATCACAGTCACTTGTTTTTCAACATGTTTGAAAAATAAACGACTGCAACGATTAGCTAATCGTTGCTCCTTCTATTCCACGGGACGATTATCGGCCGAATATCGTTCCGTGGAATAGGGTCTTTAGATAGGATTAAATAGGTATTAACATTTCAACAAACTTTGCATACATCAATAGTACAAGCGAATTATTATATGTTAGCAGACAAAAATCCTTTCTTTTTTTGTATTCAAGCTTTCCCTTATTCTTGTCTACTACTCGAAAAAAATCAGCTCAAGTACCATCTTGCAGCTAGCCCAGGGATCAAGATGCAGGCAAGACAATTCTATAAAGGGGAAGAGGGAAATCGGAGGGGAGTACCTGGTACACAGGCAGGGAAAGAGAGACTGCTAAGAGAGCTCAGTAAGTAAGAGATCTCAACCCAGGGGTTTATACACAGTTTAGACTGCATGCTACAGCTTTATCCTGGCTTCCATGCTGCTGCTGCCACTTTTAGGCTGTACACAAGGATAGTGCAGGATCTCCTCCTTTGTGTTCAGAAACCATAGACATAAGGCTTTGCCCACCAGCAATAGGATAAGTGAAAAATTCTGGTTTAAGTTGCACAGCAGAAAAATGACAATATCATGGCGAAATATTGTGCTGTATACACACGGCAGGTTACCCTGAAAAATTACCTAAAATGACAGGTATGCTATAAAACTTACCTTTGGTTTACAAGTATACCACTAATGTATTGGGAAACTGGATTATTTTAATTCCTAATACGTTGGGCGGTATTCACATCTTATATTATACAGATCTGAGGAAATCCTGGTGGATCCCAGTGAGTCCAATGGAGAAGGATCCATTAGGCTCCACTGGATATAGGAGTTCGGACTGTGTGAAAAATGTGAACAGAATTGTTCCTGCTTGCCAATTTTTGGCATTTTTCTCATGTTATTAGTTTTACTAATGGGAACTGTCTAAAAAACTGTCCTCATCTGCTATCTCTTCTATAACTACAGGGATTTTTTTCCTAGCGGCTTCCCAATCTAACTGAGGCCAAAAAAAAATTACTTTCTTCACCCTAATCCCCATCTGCAGTAAGGATCACAGTCACATATCTCACACCAAACAACATGCTAGATCCAAAGAGGATCTGTCAAGAGGGCACAACATCTCATAATAGGATGCATAAACTTTCCCCAACGAACCTTTGACCTCCCGAGCGATTATAATGCAATAAATAATAGGTTCCAGTATCTTGGATAATGTGTTAATTTCTTTATCACCTCTCTGGATTTCCCTTTCAAGTCGTATTCTTTTGAAATTTGTAAAATTGACCATTACAGGAAGGGAAGTACCTGGTGCCAATGGTAAGCACAGGAAAGGAGTTTTCCATCCTATCAGCACTATCTAAAGGGCTGGACTTTATCCTGTAATTTT
This sequence comes from Dendropsophus ebraccatus, assembly GCF_027789765.1. Lineage (NCBI taxonomy): Eukaryota > Metazoa > Chordata > Amphibia > Anura > Hylidae > Dendropsophus > Dendropsophus ebraccatus. Next base: position 81,898,219 of record NC_091462.1, read on the forward strand.
ATTTCTTGTGCAGCTTACATTAGTTATTTAATTCAGTCAATGCAATTGTTAAGTTAGACAGAATGAGTTTTTTTTTTTTCTCTTCTTAAGGGTGCGTTCACACATACAGGATCTGCAGCAGATTTGATGGCGCAGAATCTGCAACTTCAAATCTGCACCATCAAATCCGCTGCAGATCCTGTACGTGTGAACAAACCCTTAAAGCGACTCTGTACCCACAATATGACCCCCCAAACAGCTTGTACCTTTGGATAGCTGCTTTTAATCCAAGATCTGTCCTGGGGTCTGTTCGGCAGGTAGTAGGTTATTGTTCTAAAAAATAACTTTTACACTTCCACTAGCCATGTGTCAAATTGGTGTGGCCTAGAGTGTGTATCCCCTAGGATTGTGACACCCCTCCATCCCTCCTCCCCGCCCTCTTTATCATTAGGAATGTCCCTAGAACAATTTTTACAGTGTTCATCATCTGTCTGAACACTGCTCATGTGCTGGATCGTTAAGGAACCTGTTCGGTGCTCAGACAGGTTAAGAATCGGAGAAATCCTGCCTGGGGCATTCCTAATGATGAGGAGGGATGGAGGGGCTTCGCAATGCTGGGGCACACAAACTCTAGGCCACGCCAATTTGACACAGGGCTGCAAGTTTAAAAGTTGTTTTTTAGGACAATACCTGCATCACCTGCCGAACGGACTTCAGGACAGATCTTGGATTAAAAGCAGCTGTCCCAAGGTACAAGTGGTCTGGGGGTGGGGGTAGGGGGGTGTCAGATTGTGGGTACAGAGTCACTTTAGGTTGTTTTGACTGTAATTTGGGATGTTTTGTGAATTTTGCCTAGAGTATAAAGTGGCAAAAATATAATAAAGTGTATTGCAGCAAAAATTGGGGGCAAAACTAAGTTAGACTTTACTAGGACCACCTTATTTTTTATTTCATCTCGATTTCTGCCTTCAGACCTTCTAAATTTCAGACTATAAAATAGATGATACTCCTGTAAAGCTATTCCTGAAAGTTGCTAACCAGTCTATTCACTAAAGGCAAATTAGAGGGTAATGTTACAGTGGTATTGCTATAACCACATTCTGATATATAGTAGAATAGTTCTTAGTGTAGTATGTCAGCATGTCAGTATCTTTCATTGGGTAAGATGTAATTCTCCACAGTTTTGACTCCTTGACAACACAGTGCTGCTCTATGTAGGTATGGTCTCCTGGTGCAGGACTGTGTATTGTTGGTGTCAATTATTCTTGATCATTTGGAATAGTTTTAAAGGTGTTATCCAGGATTTAAAAAAACACAGCCACTTTCTTCCAAATAACACTCCACACCTTTCCTCAGGTTCTTAGTGACATGCCATGTACTTCAAGAGAACTGAGCTGCAATGCCACACACAACCTGAGGACAAGATTGGCAATGTTTCTTGGAAAAAAAGCTTAGGTTATGTTTTTTTAATCCTAGATTTTACTTTTAATGGGGACCTGTAACCATGCCAAAAATGAAATGTTACAAATATCTTATGGTATCCCAATTACACACCATTTTACAATTTCTTTATATGCCCTTTTATTCCCATGATATGCAGGTGTATAGCTTGTCTGACAATTCAGTTAACAGTCAAATAGGCATGAACAGGGGGTAATGGGGGTAATAATTAGTGTTATTATACCATCAGGGCGTGTAAATGTTTTACAGTGGGAACGTGTACGCCTAATGCACACCTCCTGTGCAGTGTCCCAAAACAGGCCATTTTGTCTGCTATTCTGTCTTTACACTTTTATTATAACCATTCCTGTTCTGCAAAGCTATGGTTTACTGGCTGGGGTTACCATGTGACTTCCTGTCCTACCTCAGTCCTGTCTTCCACCTTCAGGGGGACAGGTTGTGTGTGTGTCCTCTCTCCACTGCCAGGAAAGAGGTCAGTGTGCTCTGCTGCTACCACCCACTGGCTGTGTTCCGGTTTCAAGTCTCAAGATCCTCATCTGGGTGTCGCTTCCGTTATCTTCCTCATCATTCCATTTCATCTACTGCAAGTATTCATCCAAGTCTCATTCCACCCAGCATCTCAACTTCCGTATCACTACTACTCCCATCATCCAGCACGCTACTCTCACAGCCTATTGTAGCATCACCCATTACTCTGCCTTATTCAAGTTTGCCTGATTCCCAGTTGCATCCGGAGAGACTGTTGCTACTAGTTACCACCGTTACAATAAATATACAACTACAGTTGTTTCTGAACCTTGGCATTGGTGTGATGATTGGTGCCCTGACTAAGGACAACGAAGAATCGCATGCCTAGTCTCCGCTCGGTCAGGAGCCCGGTTTCCAGCTGTGACCCCTCGTGCCAAAACCGTGACAACCCTCTAGCTAGCAGCTGCCCCGGTTTCTGCCCGCAACAACATCCTCTCAGCGGAGTGGCCCCTAGGGGCCCGGGCATCGCACCTGTATAATCACTCCCATTATAAAAATGAAGTTAATTTATTAGTAATTATTCATTTTTGGGGTGTTTGGCTACAGGTCCTCTTTATATGAAAAGTATTACTCTTTTCAGCCCAAATTTTAAGACCATGTACACAAAGATCTATCAGTGTGTCTGAGATAAAAAAAAAAAAAAAGCTGTCTGGTTTTGCCTATAGCAACCATTTAAAGTACAACTTTCATTTTACCAGAGCGATTAAAGAAATGAAAGCTGAGATGTGATTGGTCGATCTGGTTCAATGTATTTGGGCAATATTTTACACATTTAATTTATTTTTACAAAAAAAAAGTGTACAATGAGCAGTTTCCCCATTTCAAAGAATCAAGTTTAGGTTTTAATAAAATCTCTATTTTTTTTTTTTTTGGGGGGGGGGGTGGAATTTTACTGAAGAAAAAAGATATACTTAGGCTTATAGGAACACTCAAGGCACATTGTGTTTCACCTCAAATACATATATTATTGCTCATTACACCTTCTGAGTTGTAGGAAGTCATAACTTGCATTTGTAGGAGTCGCTGTCCCTTTGCCCACTATTCCTACTTAAAAAGTTACTGAAACACATACTACGATATGTAAACATTGGGGGAGATTTATCAAACATGGTGTAAAGTGAAATTGGCTCAGTTGCCCCTAGCAACCAATCAGATTCCACCTTTCATTTTCCTAAGAGTCTGTGAGGAATGAAAAGTGGAATCTGGTTGCTAGGGCCAACTAAGACAATTCTACTTTACGGTTTGATAAATCTCCTTCATTGTCTATATCTGGCCATATTTGGTCTGTTCTATATTCGCATATGGTTTTATTTGTGGGCTGGAATAGCAAAGTAGTTTATAAAGCAGACCAGGTGAAGATATCCTTTGTTTTGCACAATAATATGGCACTACGCATGTTTTTGCTTATCTGTAAATCTTCTTAATATGCCATGGGATTCAACAGACCTGTACAATAAAATGCTCCATTGGACTCTGTGTCAATGCCCATATACCCATAGTTTATTATTCGTCTGTAAAGTCTCTGTGTACAAGACTGTACCAAGTCTTCCTTTTAAGGGCTTAGGGTTGGTGGTGCACAGAGTAGAGGAGAGTTTTTATGTCAGGCACCGCCCCTGCAGCACCTGCACAAGGCACAGCACAGCCAATCAGTATTACCTAGGGTACCTCTCGGGGTAATAGATTGGCCAGCATGATGTCATTTATTTAAGGCTTAGCATAGAGTCCTGATTTATTGTTTTTAGGAAACAGTAAGGTTCCTATTGTTGATCTTCTGAGAACTCTTCCGCATTTGGCAGAAATGAACATACTTCCAGGATTAGGATGGTAATACACTTGTTTGCCATGTATCCTGGCTTGTCTGAGTGTTATTTGCAATACTGTGATTAACCCGAAGACATTGTACAATCTTTTCATAGCATCTCTGAGGCAATGGACCTGATTCATTCAGCAGTGATGTTACTGGCGAGGACACAAACCATAATTCATTAGAAAATATATTTATTTCCCTTTCTGTCAGACGTAATGAGTCTCGCGTTACATATTTGGATTTCTCGCTAATTTTTCTCCTTCAGACTGTAACAGTGACTTAGTAATGTACTTAGCAGAGCTTAAACATATAAGGCGAAGGATTTTGTAGAAAAGCTTGTTAGTATTGATGTGGGATGGGGACATGTCTAAGTCCCCGGGACATCATGATCTAGCCAACTCTTACAAGTAAGCCCAGAAAATTATACAGGTTTTAGATTTTGGCAAATGTCTTTATAATATACATCTTATGATAAATTTTAGGAATTTTAGAATTTAATCTATATAAGAATATTTGGAGTCAAAGTCACTGAGAAGTTCCAGAACTATACTATCTATTGTTCTATAGGGTATTTGTGTGTGTGTGTGTGTGTGTGTGTATATATATATATATATATATGTAAATTACTATACTATATTGTTTTGCATAAATCCATAACAACTCCTCAGCTAGACCTTCGGTCCTCCAGTTGTTTCACTACTACAATTCCTATCATGCCTTGGCAGACAAAGCGTTAGCTGTCTAGGCATGTTGGAAATTGTAGGTTTGCAACAGTTGGAGGGCTGAAGGTTCCCCATCCCTGGTCTAGAGGAAAGTGTTAGTATGCCTTTAATAACCCTGGAGAAGATAGGTCGTTGATCACGGTACCAGGTTATCCAATAGTATCCAATCTAGTCTGTGAAAAATTGTGGTGTACATTTTTTAACATTTCAAATTAGATGATGTAGAATGAGTATTATCCATTTACCTGATTATAACAGAATATGACGTTTTCTGCTTCTTACAGGTTTTGTTGTTAACCGGTTACAGCTGATAAGTATGTGAAAGACACAAAAGGCCCAGAACCAGGTTACAGCAAAAGGTGAGTTTTGAAGACTTTACATAAAATACAAGATACAGGCCGCAGATATGTTCCAACACACACCAAATGAAAATCAATAAAAAAACATCAGACAGCAGCGAGATCTGAGAGGCAGAGAAGGAGATACAATAATAGTGGTAGGATACAAGGGCAGGCCAGATGGGTGTAAGAGGTGTGTTTTTCTGAGCACAGCGACACTCTACCGTATCTCTTTTTTTTTCCATACCCCGGACACCTGCAGCTTGTTCTCTTCATACGGTCGCTGCATACATCAGTAATGCGGCCATTTTTGAGCCCACCACCATATACGGCGACTGCAGATTCTCTAGTCCGGTTTAGACGTTTTTCAGCACCTGCCCTATAAGACGACGCCCAGCGTATAAGATGACCCCTGACTTTTGAGAAGATTTTCCTGGGTTAAAAAAGTAGTCTTATACGCAGGAAAATACAGTATATTGTCATTAATGGGGTATTTATATCTTGGTAAATTTATGGCTTCATGGCTTCCTAAAGGCTAGTTTGTCGGCTGTCAGGGGTGGACAGGGTGCAGAAATAGCTTAGCTTAGTAACTGCTGAAATTACGTAACAGTGTGGCTCACAAGGCTTTGTCATTTACGCAACTCCCATTAATGTCACTGGAATAACACAAATTTCATAATGCAGCTGTTTTTGGCTTCCTCCAACTGCAAACAATCTAAGGGAGGCCAAAAAGCTTTCTTTTACCAAATTAAGAATACCTCTTTCACCTTTTTAATTATTATTATTTATTTTGTCCTTTACAGAGCACCCTTCGGCTCTCCAGACATTTATTTTTTTTTTTGAGTAAGCACATGCATTCTTTATGGAATAATAGTATTAGAGCAACTTTTTTGTTTTTAGATCTGTGCCATTCCTCTATTATGTTGTCTGGAAATTTATACATAAATTGATAGCTGTTTACTGAAGTAAACAGGTTAGGATAGTTCTGACAGGTCTTTGAAGAAGTCGGGCGAAAATTTTTATTGTATTGTAAAAGCACTTTATAAGCATTTCCTGTAATAAGTGGGGGATTTGTATAACTTTTGGGGGGCAATACAATAATTTAATAAAAACTTTCACCGGACTTCTCCTTTAATGCTTTTTTCTTGTTACCACTAGGATCCTTTTGTTGAGGATTCATCACTTTTGGTAGCAAGGATAGACTAGCGTGCAAAACAAATGACTGAAACTGATAACAACTGAGCCATCCAAGGCATGTACAGTATATGTCGGCAAAATGTCAAAATGGGATGCTGACTTATATATACTTTAATAGTCTAACCCTAATAGTCACTAACTGACTACCTGACAGGCCTTAAAGAGAAACTGTCAGCAGGTTCTGGCATCACAGAGGACAAAAAGAAGACTGGTGCCGGGATCTGCAGCTCTGCTGATAATTTCCGTTTAAAGTGAATAGGGACCACATTTGTAAGTGCACATGTACGTCAGCATTCCATCTTGACGTTGTACTGACACATAGGGTGACCTACGGTAGTTGTACGCCAGTCTTAAATGAAGCCACGCCCCCTTTTACCAGCTGGATTTACTAAGAGGTGTACACCTCTTAGTAAAGCCGTCCAGCCTGGTGCAGACTTTGTGCAAAAATTTGTATCATGATTTACGCCTGTGAGCGAGCGTAACTCATGGTAAATCAGGCACGAGATGAAATCATGGCTCCTCCCTGCCTTGACACCCCCCCCCCCCAGCAGCACGGCTGGCGTACATCGTTTTTTCATGGTGTACACCAGAGGCACATCTTAATAAATGTCCCCCTTAGTGTCCATAAGGGACACAATTGTAATGTAAAACTTTTATTACAGACCTCAATATAAGTCAGTTGATTCTGTCTTATCCTGTATGATACCAGTGTGAACAGAGACTTAAAGCGGTATTCTGCTCAAAAGTAACTAGATATGTTGCTGCCCATTTCAGTGACATAACAAACAATGTATTCTTTCCTTTGCGCGCTCCCCCAGTGTTCTCCTACAGTATCTTCAGGTCCTGGTCAAGACAATTCCACTTCCGAGATGACAGCGCGCTCAACCAGTCGCTGGCTGCGGAAGGACAGTGATTGGCTGAGAGAACTGGCACCCTGAGACGATTCTTTGAAGTGGAGGCGGATTGTCTCAGCTGGGGCACGAAGATGCCGTAGGAGGACAGTGTGGAAAGGTAAGAATGCGCTGTTTGTTATTTTATCCCCATAGGAAGCAACTTATCGAAAGTTATTTTTCTATCCATGGCAGAAACCCTGGTAGGTATGTCTCTTATCTTCCTCCTCGGTGCAGTTATTTGTGTGCTCTACGGTACGGTGAGACCATTAGGAGCACTGGGACACTGTCCGCCCCCATAGCGTCGATGTGGCCCGCCCATGACCGGCCTGCTCCATTCATTATCATCAGAAAGGGGCGGCTGGACGGAATCTGATTGGCACTATGGGGGCGGGCAGTGCTTCTAACGGTGCCCCAGTTCTCCTGATGGTCTCACACTAACTGCACTGGAACAGCGCCAAGGAGAAAGGTAAGAGACATACTTTTCTTCTGTGCAAAAGGGACATAGCAGTAGATTTGTCTAACCTGCTAATAGTTCCCCTTAGTAAGTGGTAAGTGACCATTTCCCCCCTTATTCTCTCACATCATGTTCTGTGTCTTGCCTGAATAACTTGAGAAGAGTCCAGGTCTTTTTTCCCCCTGTAAATGATAAGATCTGCATTACATTATACATGATAAATAACACCTCTGCCTGATTGCCGCCTTTACAATGTAAGGCCAGGTTACCATGGCAACTGATGGAAACTGCAGAAAATGGAAAATTAGGGCTAGTGTCCTTGCCTTTAATAAAAAGGATTGTATGATTGACAGAGCTGTTCTTTCTGAAATGTAAAAGGAGCTGTTCTTGTCATTAAACGTTTGATTACAATGAACAATTTGGTACATCTCAAGAACATATTAGGCTCCATTACTGGTATCCGATGACACCCTGCAAGGAGCAGGATGATCATACATACTATGGTTGAGAGCAACAGGTGCCATTCATTTCAATGTCCCCTATTTGAGTCCATTCAGGTCATATATTTATTTATTAGCCCATAGGAGATAGCAGCAGTCTGCTGCCACCGCTTCTATTGTGCGGAGCAACGGCCAGCGGACTGTCACTATTCTAGTTTTTTTCAAAATGTTGAAAGACAAGGATCAGCCGACACTTCACATTTTTTTTACACTTTTCATTACCCACATTAAAAACCACTTATATTCCCATCAGACTCAATAACCCATTAAAAACAAAACATTACTACATTGCATGTGGGCTGCTGATATATTTTGCTGATCTGTTGGCCAAGCCGCAGCCTTTGAGGTTCTGACTCTCCTATTTCTTCCACCATTTCAGCACATACAGAGCAGATTGTCGAGAATAGACAGGTGCCGGGGTTGAGCAGTATAGCGATGTGTGTAGGTGCCACATGCACTAGAATACTGTTTAGTTACAATTAATGCACAGACTATTTTTACTCCTGGAAAGCTGCAGAGGATTATCTGAAACTATATCTTAAAGTCTCCTAGGCCTCTAAACATAGCGGTGAGCCTTTGGAGCTACAGTATACATTATGTTATGTATCAGAATGGTAAATGACAGTATGAAATAATGCAGGTGTGTTATGGAAATAATTGTCCTTATGAAGAGTACTTTACTTTCACCTTTAGTCTTTACCTCTGTAACCTATTTCCCCGTTTCTGACAGTCCCTTCTGTATCTGATCTTGTCACCATGTGTAGCTTCTTCTGCGTGACGCCTGCTTGAGCATAATGAAGTGCAGAGCAAAGCTTGTTATCCCAGCAACCGAGCAGCCAGAATGATTGAAGTGCTCACAAGACATTACTCTTAACCATGGAGAAATGTCTATAAAACAATGTTCAGTATTATGGATGGCCTTGTTATGACAGGAAGGCCGGGAGGATGACAGTCAGGCCCAGCAGGATCTTTTAAAGAGCAAGAGAACATAATTATTGTTTGACCTCTGTAGAAATTGCTTCCAAAGTGAAGGAGTCTGTGTTGTGAGCATCTTGTGCTGCTAAGCAGGGGGATCACTGATCACAACCCGCTGGGTTATCCTCATCATTTTAGACAATATAAAGACTGTGTGTGGAAATAATGGTTTTATGATGCTGATAGCTGTGTGTTCACTGCTCCCCCTACACAGGACTTTACACCAGAGCGGTCATTAACATGGCAGCAGCCTACCTATTCACAGTATGGCATGTACAAAGTGAGCAGGGCCAGATTAAGGTTGGTGGAGGCCCCGGGCGGCAACCCCCCCCCCCCCAATAAAAAAATAAACAATGCCACGATCTATGCAGATGGCAGCTTACTGTAGGCGACTTAGCACAGGCCCCTCCTCGCTCCTGGCTGTATTGCTTAGCATCCTCCTCTGTTGCGCACAGGATGGTCACTAGAGGCTGCAGTGCAGAGGAAGATGACAGACCCTAGAGAGAGGAGCGGGGAGGGCAAAGTATCAGAGTGTATTCCCACATTGTATTTGTGTTAATAAGGCAATGTGAGAACACAGCACTTTCTGTGCGCTGTTGCTCACTGTTTTAGGGTCCTATTACATAGCCTGATATCCTGGGTAAGCAGCACCGATCTACAAGGGTTCCTGCTGGTGGGGGCCCCTAAGTGGTGGAGGCCCCGGTGCACGTGCCCCTGGTGCCCTCCCTTTAATCCGGCCCTGAAAGTGAGTACTGCTTTCTTTCAGATGCACAGTTATCTGGATGCTCCAGGTCAGGTGCCCCGCTGTATACCATTTCTGGATTTAGCTATTTGAGCATTAGGGCAAGTATTAGTTAGAAATCTTTTCGAGTTAGATATATTGTAAGTTAAGTTTTAGTAAATTAAGATCCTACCCCCCCCCCCCCCCCCCCCACACACACACACACTTTAAGCAGTGAACCTGCTGATATGCCCCAGAAGCTCTTTACCTTATAACTGCAGGGATGTTAATGATTTTCCTCTTCTCCTCTGCATTGAGCGCATAGCCCCTAATTGCCCCCATGAAAATCGGGGGGCTTAGGAGCTTTTGGGGCATCACTCGTCTGGCCGGAGCACACCCTCGGAACAGCCAACCCGCCCACTCCCGTGCTGCCCACTATGCATATATGAATATTAACAGCCCTGCAGTTATAAGGTAAAGGGCTTCTGGGACATATCAGCAGGTTAATTGGGCAGACTGCTGATAGTGCCCCTTTAAGGTGATATGGTGGAACTTTAAACAGTACCTTTCAGTAAAAAGAAATGTTGACATGTCCGAGAGACATGTGAAAATCTTTTATTAGAGAAACGAACAGTGGAATTATCTGTGACCTAAATGGACCACATAGATTTACATTAAGGCGTCTAGGTCACATGACACGGAGCTGGAACTGAACTCATTGCATGTGTACTTTGCTCGTTCTGCTGATTAGTCACAGTCTGACTACTCAGACCCTGACCAATCAAAACTTTTGACATGTCTCTCTGACATGGGCACTGTCCAAAAAAAAACAAAAAACTTTGCACATTTAAGTTCTGACAAGTTCTGCAGAGAGATAACCGGGTGGACAGGTCGCAGTTTGCTTATCAAGGGGCTGATTTATCAGAAATATCAGTCGCAGTATACGGCTGGTTGCACATAGGGGAATTATGGCTGTATTTTCCCTTCCATATTTTCCTCTGCAAATCGCTGCTCAACCATAGGTCATCAGACCCACAGTTCAGGTCATCAGACCCTAGGCTGGGCCTTGCAGCTGTAATACAGAAACAAAAATACAACTATAATATGTCCTTGTGAAATCACCTAAAAAGCAATTTCGGTGATGTGCTTAATTGTATATCTTACAGCTCATGTTAGGGCTTGGGCTACATGATACTTCAGGTTACATGGTCGAAGATCGCTCTGTTACACGAACAGCGTCAGGCTAAGTAGCAGCCGGAGAAAGTGAATGTGGTACGATTGCAGCACCTAAATTGCCGTAACAAATATGGGTGCAGGTCCCAGCTGTCCGTGATCTAGACCTGCCCTAACAGTATTAATGGGATTATATGATGTGGTTAGTATAAGCTATAGTTGGGCTGTATTATGGGCACAGAGCTACATCCCCTTATTACTCTAATGCAAGTCTAGTGTAATCTAAGTAACTTATCATCTAATTCCCAGGTAGCACTGATGGGTAAAAAGCCCCGAACCTATGTAAAGTATTCATTGAAGGGGAACACCGACAGTAAAAATGGTATTTCATTTAACTCTTGATAATGTAGTCTCTCCACAAGAGGAGAAAAGATATATACTCATGTTTGTAATATTTTTATTTATCAGCTAAAAACTTGACTCCTAAATTTTTCCGTTTAGGAGCTAAAGGTTTTTAGGTAGTTTCTCTATAGGCCGATGCATTGTCAGTTAAAAATGATAAATTAACTCATATAGAATCCTGAGATTATTTAATAACTTTTAAAGCGTAACTGTCATGTTTTTTTTTTATTGCAGAAATCAGTAGTATAAGCGATTTTAAGAAACTCTGTAATAGGTTTTATCAGCCAACAAAGCCTCCTTCTGTCCTCAAGAAGCAATCTCCCAGCCTCCCCCCCTGACTTCTTATCTGTGCATTATCAGGCAAACACGTCTTTATTACAGAGAAGCCAGTGAAGACGTGTTCTGCTCTCTCCATTGTAAGCCTATGAAGGGGGGAGGGGCTGAGGGAGATGAGGGAGCAGGAAGAGGTGACATGAAGGTCAGCTGTTTGTAGACTGTCTGGGCACCTAAAACGCTAAATTCAGGTGTCAGAAAGGTCAGTGCTTATCTATGAACTTACTGAGAGAAGACTGCAGGGTGTTGTGCTTTGCAGAAATCCTCCGTGCTCATTCACTCCTCTCAGCCCCTCCCCTTTCCATAGCCACATAATGGACACAGAAATCCTGCTTCTTCTGATGTGAGGGGGGAGGCTGGGAGATTGCTTTTTCAGTACAGAAGGAAACTCTTTTAGTACATAAAACCTATTACAGAGTTTCTTAAAATCGCTTGTACTGTTGATATTTAATGTTTTCAGAAAAATGACCCTGAAATGACAGTTACACTTTAAGTATTGACTTTGATTTTATTCATATAAAATAAGTAACAGGTTTGCGCTATAATTTTACAATAGTAACAATTGATTTGTATGGAGCATGTTTATTGTGTACCAGTATTGGTAAGGGAATATTTTCCAGATAAGTGAACTTACAGTAAGTTCTCTCATCTCTAAACCCGTTCCTATGGAACGCCTGTTATTTTTTTACATGCATTTTTTAGACTAGACGTCTATTGTATCTTATGTTTTTGGCTTTTTTGATTTTAAAGTGTCTCAGTTTTCACGCCAGATATTAAGAAATGTTATGAGTCTAGAGACTTCATTGAAACCAGACCGAACACACGCATTGTGTGCAGACGAGACGTAACAGGTCACACAGCCGTGTAAGCATCAGGTCTTCCTCCACAAAGTTAAATGTTTCTGTGCTTTGTGCATTTTTGCTTTTGTAATTTTAATTGTAATTTCAAATCCAAATGAAAGCATTCAACATAAAAAGGTTAAAAATAATTGGGATTATAAATGGAATTCGACAGGCCTGAGAGAAAAGTACAAGCATTAAACCCATTGCCAAAAAGTCTGCCCTGCTTTTTAATTTGGTGCTTGGTTATCTTTTTGTTCGGTGGGAATTATAGGCCTGTAAGTTTTAGTACAATCCTATATTAATAAATCATCACTTATTCCCGCAGCACAATATAATGTGAGCAAATTCCACAATCTGAGCATCAGTTTATTAGGATGAATTGGAGTTTGATGGGTCCTTAGAGCCGCTCCATCAAAGATAGACAACTGAATGTTCTCATGCCCCAGATATTCTGCTTATTTAGTTGTGACATTGTACACTATGGTAGTGAGATTTTTAGAATTTGAACTAAAAGTGGTTTTAAAAGGACACTCCACTTTACATTATATGTATCTGTCAGGGGACCCTTGTTTACTAGGCAGCTCCACATTGTTGGGTAGCCAGTGCTCCCTATTGCGTTGTGGCTAGTTTTAGAGCTGTAGGGTGCTAACACACATGACCGATGCGCAGCAGATACGCAGCAGATTTGATGGTGCAGATTTGATGCTGTGTTCAGTTATTTACATCAAATCTGCTGCGTATCGCAGCAGAAAATTCACTGCGATACGGTGTGTGTTAGCACCCTTACAGTCTACAGAACTGTCATAGGCTCTAACTGATAATGTACCCCAGAGCTCCACAGTACTTCCCACTGCTTTGCATTTGGAATTACTGTAATTGTTTTACTGTTCAAAGCCGCTATACATTGTTTGTGGCTTACATCACAGGTTCATAAATGCATTAAACCTACCTTTAGTCAAACTGCAGAACGTTACACCATGTCCAGCTGGGCAATGCCTTCTTTCAAGCTGTTAACCCCCATTTATGACTAAGGTTTGCTTGACCATTGCTGACTGCATGGCCATATCTGAGGACCAGGTGCTCAGTTATATCCTCCCCACTGCTGAGCTGGCATGTACTGTTTACAAATATTTATGTGGTAACCACCTGATTTTACCAACTTTGCTTTGTGGAAAAACCCCTTTAAATGACATGAACACAGAACCTTGGGTGAAGTATTGCAGTATTTGCCTTTCACGGTTTAGTTCACATATCTTAATGTTGTATACAACCATGAGAAGAATAAATATCCCCTTAAAGGGGTACTCCAGCGAAAAGCTTTTTCCCAGTAAGTGAAACACATTACAAAGTTATATAACTTTGTAATATGCTTCAATCACCTATCTGCCTATCTATCAGAGCTGAGCAACCTGAGTCATCTGACAAAGGGAGGCTGGCCTAACAGGGCTTAGACCAGTTTCCCTCTGGATGATGTTGATGATGTCATTGTCACAAAATGGCTGCCACAGAGCAGCCTGCGGTCAACAGTCATTAGGTAAGAATGTGTTTACTTCACTTCCTGGTGGGAGGTTGAGGGGGCAAAAGATAGGGAAGGGGGCAGATAGGTGATTGAAGCATATTACAAAGTTATAGAACTTTATAATGTGTTTCAATTACTGGGAAAAAACTTTTTGCTGGTGTTCACACATACAGGATCTGCAGCAGATTTGATGGCCCAGAATTGATTTGCTTTGAATCTGCAGCTTCAAATCTGCGCCATGAAATCTGCTGCAAATCCTGTACGTGTGAACGCACCCTTAGGGTGGTATTACACGGGCCGAGCAGGGCCCGATAATACCTGTAAACGAGCGCCGATCTGCTAGATCATTTACTGGGCCTATTACATGGCCCGATAATCTTTTGACAAGAGCTGCAAGGACATCGTTACCGATGACCTTGCAGCCCTTGCTAAACTGGCATACATTACCCATCCACGTTCTAGGGCTACTCTTGCCGTCCGCTTCTCCCGGGGTCCCGCGCGCTCTAGCTTCACAGCGGCCTGTCAACTGCTAGGCCGCTCAGCCAATCACAGGCCGGGACCGCCGCGGTGCGTGGTCGGCGCCCGACAAAAATAGGGTTTAACCTATATCAACGATCAGCCGATGATCGTTGTCATCGGCTGATCGTTGCATTTATTACACTGAGCGATAATCGTCCGAATCGGGCCAATTCTGACGATTATCGTTCCGTGTAATAGTACCCTTAGAGTTCATTCACACGTACAGGATACACAGCAGATTTGATGGTGCAGATTTGATGCTGAGTTCAGTTATTTAGGTCAAATCTGCTGCGGATCTGCAGCAGAAAATCTGCTGCGGTACGGTAAGTGTGAAGCTACCCTTAAGAGGAAAAAGGGTAGGAAAACTGAAAACCTTCTGATTCCCTGTCACCTGGATTTCATCTTGCACGTTTTGCACACCTGGCCCAATGCCCCTGTTTTCCAGAACCTCTTTCTTTCCAATACCGATCTCCAGTTTCTCAGCTGAAAGTCACCTTTTTGTCTCTCAACAAAAGACCTTTTTCCTTTACACCTCCCTATCGCTAGCCTCCAGTGCCATATTTGTTCCACTCTGCTTCCCTACTCAGATTAGCTACTATAATCTCTCCTCTCCTAGCTGCATTGAACACCCTGTCAAAATGTGGTCAAAGTGACCCTCCTATGGCTCCAAATATTGACCACAACACTTGTTTTGCTTTTTAAATCTTTTTGAAAAAATAACTTTATACAACTTACAAAAATATCAACTTTATGTAGGACTGACCAATTTTCTAGGACTTAGTAGCTGGTGCACGTGACATATAGCTGCTGCTGGTGCTTACTTTTGGATCTCTTCTATTATTTCACTAGTAGTATTAATGCCCTACCAGTACAAAGCAGGCTTTTAGAGTGGTGAAAGTGGCCCCTAGGCTCTACAGCGGTTGCCCTTTCCTGAATAAATCATATATTGCCTTTAGCCACCCACGTTTTGCCATTTTATTCTCGTAACTGTTCATTTTGAACAAACTGTTCATCTAAAGAAAAAAACAAAAATCCATCTATACTGTACAATTTGTTCAGCAAGAAATCCGTTTTGCATGCATATTTCAGCTTGCAAATGCAAAATTCTTTTAAACCGAGCCAAGTCTAATGCCCTTATTTTAACGGTTTAGTAGATTCTTAAATTTAATGAGAAATAAAACGAACCTTTAATAAAATATTCACTTCTGAGTAATCAATTTAAGATGCATATTTTAACTATAATGAAGCCAGTGATGTCAATGTAAAAGGTTCATAAGTACATAAAGTAGCTGCCTGCCTCCCCCGAACCATGAACTTTGCTGCCCCACTCCATGCTGTGGCTGATGACTGAATATATATTTAGTGATTGCTTTTAGCTCTCCTATCATATGACTCTATTCACATCTGTGCTCCAGATTCCATTTATAATTAAAGCCATGCCACTGTGCCAGATATTCTTGTGATGCAACCCATCGTGTTAATAGAGGTCTCGGAATATGAGTGGTTCAGTCACTTTTCTTCCAGATATTTTAGAATGAATCATGATTGATTCTTTGTCATGTGAGGGAAACTGCTACCAGGAGGGTCTGGATGCCGCCTTTTTTTTTTTACCTTATTGAATTAGACATATACACTCAAAATGAACCATTGGTTTATATAAACTAGATATTAAAGGGGCAAGTGTCCTCTATGCTCATCACTCCTTGGTCATATCTTGCCAACTTTGTCAATGAGACTTGTACTCATGAGATTCTTTTTTCACATCGTTCTGATGTGGCTGGATTCAAACATAATTTTGGGCTAGTCATAGTCCTTTGTATACTCATCTTCCACATTGGTTGCAATGTGGACAACATTTATGCACAGACTGCACAAATCTCAGACTTACCAACAGCATGGTCTGCCGTCTGATCCCAATTCTGATCATCCCAGTGAACAAAAGGAAACTGAGAAAATCACTGGGGGTTTTTCTAAAAAAGCTCTAAATTATGTGAAATAACTGTGCTTTACTTCCTGTTTCAATGCTCAGTCCGACTGATTACAGCAGATGTGGTCTATAGACTGGCCCATATCCAGTGACCAGACTACACATGTGCCAGGGAAGGAAGCATGATGTTGCATGTTTCACCCAGGTATAGGTATCGATACATTATATGATTTAAACTTTTAAGTTTAACCATCACCTTTTGCTGGTGGCAGAATACTTCAAAATCCTGCCACCGCGGACCCTGTGCATACAACGGAGATGGAATTCTTCCAGAAGCATTGTATATGCAATTCAATAAACTGCACTGCCAAAAATGTTCCGTCTACGGCGCACGCCTGCAAAGGGAGCACGGCAGTAGGATTTTGACAGCCTATCCTGCCAATGAAAGATTAGTTACTCTTTAAGGTTAGTGTTTTATACCATCACATTCAAGTACAGAATCTGCTTCAGATATCAATGTATATAAATTATACAGCATAATATCTGCTGCAGATCCAGTATGTATGAATGTACCCTGAGGCTACATTCACACGCTCCGTGCATCCGTATTTGTTCGCATTGCTCAGATCCATTTATTATTGAACAGTGATCTGTGACCTGTCAGTTTTTTTTCGTTGCACAGATCATGGGCTCATAACACGTGAATGGGGCTATTCTACCCTATTCAAACGAATGGGTCTGTAGTCTGTCTTTAACCTCTTAAGGACCCATGACGTACCGGCACGTCATGGATCACTGTCACTTAAGGACCCATGACGTACCGGTACGTCGGCCCTTTAAACGGGCGCCGCGGCCGGCCGGGTCCCGATCGGGGGAGATGGCCTGCTATAATACATAGCAGGCCATCTCTCCCTGTCGGCATGGAGGGTTGTTAACCCCCCCCATGCCGACGATCGCCGCTATTGGCTGATAAGCCCATAGCGGCGATCGGAACCTTTCCGGGCCATCGGTGGCCCGATGACCCGGAAAAAAATGGCGGTCGGTGCTGTCCGAGGACGGCACCGACCGCCATTACTGTAAAAAGTAATGGTGGTCACGGTACCACCGTCCCGATCGCCGTGAACGGCCGGCCAGCCGGCCGGCCGTTCACGGCGATCAAGGTCCCCACAAGTAATAAATACCTGCTCCGGACCCCTCAGCTAGGTAGCTGAGGGGTCCAGAGCAGGTATTTGTACATTACTCACCTGTCCCGGGGTCCTGATCGGCGTCTTCCGGGTTCCCGGCGTCCTCTTCATCTTGTCGGGACTTCGGCTTCTTCCGTGAGTCCCGATCGGCTTTTTCCGGCTCCAGCGTCGTCTTTTTTCGTATTTTTCCGGCTCCAGCGTCGTCTATTTTCGGATCTTGCGCTCTGCTGCCCCCTAGCGGCTGATAAGTGTAATACACGTATCAGCCACTACAGGGATGTTCAGAATGTAGTAAAAAAAAATTTTTTTTTCCCAATTTTTTTTTTTCTATTTTCCGCACCCTATCGCCGCTGACTGTTGATCAGCATCGCACGAAAGTGCGCTGCTAATCAGCAACTCCTCCTTTTTGGCGTAGGGTGTGTTTTTTTTTTATATCCTACTGCCACGGTCTGCTGATAAGTGCCGAACATAAGTGCGGCATTTATCAGCAACACCATTTTTGGCGTAGTTTTTTTTTTGTATACTTACTGTAAAAAAACACTACATTACACCACACTACATTGAATAAAGTTTTACACTACACCACTACATACCCCATATACCAATCCCCATATAAAGATGGCCCCCAGGGTATTTTCGGTATCGGACGCATACGTTATTATTGCCTCCGACACCGAAACAGCCAGTGAGGATGAATGGGGGGTCCTTTGTTCCTCCATTCATCCTCATCCTCCTCATCATCCAGTGACGTGTCTGGGAGTAGCGTAGCGTACGCTGCCCCCCAGACACGTCTTTTCTGCCAGTACCGTCCCAATAAGAGATGACGGTATGGCGTGAAATTCTACAAACTCTGTGAGAGTACCTCAGGGTACACTTACAGATTTAGGGTACGTGCACACTGCGGAATGGCGAAGGATAACCCTTCGTGCATTCCGCAGCTGGCACCCCCCGGCGGACTGATGCAGGGGCGCGTCTCCGCCCGTGTCATAGACTCTATCCTATGCATGGGCGGATTCCATCATCCGTCATTCCATCAACACGTTGGACGCAGAGTGGAATCCGCCCGTGCATAGAATGGAGTCTACAACACGGACGGAGACGTGCGCCTGCATCAGTCCGCCGGCGGGTGCCAACTGCGGAATGCACAAAGGGTTATCCTTCGCGATTCCGCAGTGTGCACGTACCCTTGGAGTGTATGAAGGAAGGGACACTCGAATCCAGCCCCCAGATGCCCACTCTCCCCCCCCATCCTCGGAGTTAGTGGGGACATCGTCCGGGAACTGATCTTCCCACTGCTGGATAAAGGTTACCACCTGTACGGGGATAACTTTTATACCAGCACCCCCTCTTCCGGTCCCTCGCTGCTCGAGCTACTGTAGCTTGCGGCACGATCCGAACATATCAGAAGTAGTAATAGAGCCCTAATATTTAGCAGCCATGGAGCGGACCCAGCGCTTCTGGATATGAAGGACCCCGGATCGCACCAGGACAACATTTTCCAGGTGACGTCCCCCACACTGGAGAAAGGGAGACCCCAGAAGAAGTGCAGAGTGTGGGGTAACAGGGGGATCAGGAAGGACAACATTTTCCAGTGTGACACCTGTCCTGATCCCCCCGGCCTCTGCATACTGGATCGCTCCAAGGCGCACCACACGTCACTGGGGTTCTACATTATCTAAATTCTGTCCCTTATTCCTATTTCAGGGGTCACGTTGATCCAGGGATTATTCTGATCGCCATTATGGAGTCGGGAAGGAATTTTTCCCCTGTGATGAGGCTACTGTCGTCTGCCTCACGAGGGGTTTTTGCCTTCCTCTGGATCAACACAGGTTGAGTTTGATGGACACCTGTCATTTTCAACCTTATAAACTAATAATTGGCCTAATACCCCCAAATAAATTAGAATTGTCCCTTTTCCCCAGCTAAATAGGTATGGCCGCCATTCCCATTAGAGGATGCCATGATGCAATTACAAAGCCTCTGTGCGGCCAGGACAGTAGAAACCCCCCACAAGTGACCCCATTCTGGAAACTACACCCCATAAGGAATCTAACAAGTGGGGCAGCGGGTATATGGCCCCCTGGTGACGGCCACATTTGGGACGTGAAAATGAAAAAAATGGTATTTTTTATTTTCACGGCACATGTTCTACACATGTGCCCATCACTAGTGGGGTCCATATGCTCACTGCACCCCTTGTTAGATTCCTTATGGGGTGTAGTTTCCAGAATTGGGTCACTTGTGGGGGGTTTCTACTGTTCTGGCAGCACAGGAGCTTTGTAATTGCGACATGGCCTCCAACCCCCTTTCCAGCCTCTAAATGGCGCTCTGTCCTTTTGGTGACTTGCCCTGTGCCCATATGGCAAATTATGTCCACATGTGGGGTATTTTCGTACTCAGGGGAAACTACCCTACACGTTTTGTGTTCATTTTCTTTTTTAACCCCTTGTGGAAATGGAAAAAAATCAAGGCTAGACCAACATTTAGTGTAATTTTTTTTTAATTTTTACTCTAAATCATTGATCTTGTCTTGATTTTTTCATTTTCACAAGGGGTTAAAAGATAAAAAAAAACACAATGTGTAGAGCAATTTCCCCTGAGTACGGAAATACCCCACATGTGGACATAAAGCGCCATGCGGGTGCAGGGTAAGCCTCCAAAGGGAAGGTGCGCCATTTGGTTTTTGAAGGCTGGATTTGGATGGAATGGATTTCGAGGGGCCATGTTGCATTCAAAAGGCCCCTGTGTTGCCAAGACAGTTAAACCCCCCACAAGTGACCCTATTATGGAAACTACACCCCTCAAGGAATGTAACAAGGGGTGTAGTCAGCATATGGACCCCACTGGTGACGGGCACAAATGTGGAACAATGTGGCGTGAAAATGAAATATTAAATTTTTTACACTATAATGTTGGTCTAGCCTTAAATTTATCATTTTCACAAGGGGTTAAAAGAGAAAAAAAAACACAAAATGTGTAGAGCAATTTCCCCCCGAGTCTGTTAATACCCCACATGTGGACATAAAGCGCCATGTGGGTGCAGGGCAAGCCTCTGAAGGGAAGGAGCGCCATTTGGATTTTAAAGGTTGGATTTGGCTAGAATGGATGATGAACGCCATGTCGCATTTACAGAGCCCTCGTGCTGCCAAAACACTGTAAACCCCCCACAAGTGACCCCATTCTGGAAACTGCACCCCTCATGGAATCTAACAAGGGGTGCAGTGAGGATATGGACCCCTGGATGACGGGCACATTTGTGCCATGAAAGTGAAAAAATGAAAATTTGTGCCCGTCACCAGTGGGGTCCATATGCTCACTGCACCCCTTGTTAGATTCCTTGAGGGGTGTAGTTTCCAGAATGGGGTCACTTGTGGGGGGTTTCCAGTGTCTTGGCAGCACGAGGGCTCTGTAAATGCGACATGGCCCTTGAAATCCATTCCAGTGAAATCCAGCTTCCAAAAGCCAATTGGCGCTCCTTCCCTTTGGAGGCTCGTCCTGCGCCCGCTTGGCACTTTATGTCCACATGTGGGGTATTTCCGTGCTCGGGAGAAACTGCGCTACATGTTTTGTGTTTTTTTTTTCCTTTTATCCCTTTGTGAAAATGAAAAATTGAAGGCTAGAACAACATTTTAGTGTAAAAAATACTTTAGTCTTTTTTCAAGCCATATTGTTTGGAAAATCTGTGAAGCACCTGTGGGGTCCAGATGCTCACCGCACCCCTTGTTACATTCCTTGAGGGGTGTAGTTTTCTAAATGGTGTCCCTTTAGGGGTGTTTTTTAGGTTTTGGCACCCCAGAGCCTCTGCCAACCTGAAGTGGTACAGTCAAAAATGACCAAAAATAACGGAGCCATTGAAATTCACTAGGCGCTCCCTTATATCTGAGGCTTGTGGTTGCGTCAAATAGCGCAATAGGGCCACATATGGGGTATTTCTATAAACTGCAGAAACGGGGCAATCAATATTGGGGTGCATTTCTCTGGTAATAGGTTTATAATTATGAAAAATATTGGATTACAATAAAATCTCTGCACAGAAAATTAAAATTTTCAAATTTCTTACACACTTAGGGCCACATGTATCATCCGGCGAATGGATGATTTTCGTTGGAAAGTGACGATTTGCGTCTTTTTTTAAGCGAAAATGGCGGATTTGCGAATAAAATATTCGCAAATCGGCACTTTCCGCCGAGTACGCCAGGGGGCGGAGAGTGGGCGGAACGGAGGGCGCGGACTCAGAGTCCGCGCCATTTATCATCCGTTCCGCCAAAATGTATGCCGAAAACCTACTCCAGTCCTCAGCTGGCGTAGGTTTTCGGCGGTGCGCAACGGCGCGCACGGGATTTATGTAGAGGCAGTTCGCCTCTACATAAATCTCCGTAGGGCCGGAGCTGCGGGGGCATTTTTACGTCCGGCATAAAAAACGCCGGACTTAATAAATGCCTCCCTTAGCTTTTATTTCTGTGACTCCCCTAAAGGGTTAAAAAACTTTCTGGATGTGCTTTTGCTGAGTTTAGGGGGTGCAGTTTCTGAAATGGGGTGCTTCGTGGGGCTTTCTAACACACAGTCCCCTCAAATAAACTTTAAACCTGAACAGGTCCCTAAAAATATCTGATTTTTAAATTTTACAGAAAATTTGGAAATTTGCTGCTAATGTTTTAAGCTTCCTATTGTCTAAAAAAAATGAAATATAGTTTAATAAATGCCGCCAACATAAAGTAGACATGTTGCTAATGCTATTTAATATATAATTTATGTGGTATAACCATTTTCTGTATAAGCAGAAAAGTTTTAAAGTTGGAAAAATGCATTTTTTCACAATTTTTCACGCTATTTTGGGTTTTTTCATAAAGATTCGTTATAAGTATCGACTCCAATTTACAAGAAATGTGAAGTACAATATGTCACGAGAAAACAATCTCAGAATCAGCCGGATAGGTAAAAGCATCTCGAAGTTATTAATGAATAAAGTGACACTGGTCAAATTCATAAAATTTGCTCCGGTCCTTAAAGGGGTAGTTCACCCCAAAAAAATTTATTTCAAATCAACGGCTGCCATGAAGTGCCAGAGATTTGTAATTTACTTCTATTAAAAAATCTCAAGCCTTCAAGTACTTATCAGCTGCTGTATGCCCAACAGGAAGTTGTATTATTTCCATTCTGGAGAGCACGAGAGGTTTTCTATGGGGATTTGCTCCTGCTTTGGACAGTTCCTGACATGGACAGAGGAGGCAACAGAGAGCACTGTATCAGACAGGAAATAAAACACCACTTCCTGCTGGACACACAGCAGTTGATAAGTACTGGAAGACTTGAGATTTTTTAATAGAAGTGAATTAGAAATCTCTGTCACTTTATGGCGCCAGTTGATTTGAAAGAAATTTTTTTTGGGTGGACTACCCCTTTAAGGCCATTTCAGGCCCGGTCCTTAAGGGGTTAATAGTGGACAGATTTTACAGATGTGTGAATGCAGCCTAAGAATATGTTACATGTATTTTCTGCTGGTAAGTCAATGATAAAACCTGCTGCAAAAAATCCACACACTATATATATATATATATATATATATATATATATATATATATATATATATTACATATTAAGGCTATGTTCACACTACTAAGTTCCGTGGAAATCACGGCCATTGAAACAGCGGTCGTGATTGCCATGGAACTCATGTAGTGCTGCAGGCTGAAGGGATCTTAGCCGGAGTGTATACACATGGTATACACTCCGGCAGGGATCAATAGTGGCACCGTAGAAAACTGACAATGTCAATTTTCTGCGGTCACTATGCAGTGAATAGCGGCCACAGAAAACCCTGTCAGTGCACACTATGGAGCAAGCGGCTGTGCTGTTGGGAGTTCTGATGCGGGCAGAACTCAGCGGCGCTAAATATCATCCGGCCGGTACTGCAGTACCGGCTAGGATGATCTTTTCAGAGACCGGCTGTTCCGTGACCTTGCCGGTCTCATACTTAGTATGAACATAGCCTAAAGGAGTATTTAGCTCAAAAATAACTTTTCATATGTTGCTGCCCATGGGGATAACATATCAAAAAGCGTATTCTTACCTTTCCACGCTCCCCCCGATGTCCTCCTTCATCATTTCTCGCCTTAGCCCGCTCGTGAGGGCACTTTTTTTATCTGTAACCCTGACCACCACTGACACGAAGTGATCACCTGGCCAAGAGCAGGGAAACAAGTGTCTCCTGAGTAGTATAGGGAAAGGAGACCCTGTTATTTTAACTCTTTGTCTCTTTCTCTAATTTATTTATGTAGAGGAATAGACAGAAAGGTAGATAGATACTGTGCTTACTGTGCCAAGCAGAATCAGATTGAGCCAGTGGTGGGCAGTTACTACAACAGGGGTAGGTTCCTGGCAGTGGGTTCTGAGGGCTAGGAGCAGCGTAGACAAGCAGGAAAGGTGTCAAACAGTGAGCAGGGTATAGGTGAGTGTACCTTTATGCTTTTCTTGCATTTTGCTGTAGTCAGACAGCTACTTTTAAAATATTTTTAATGGAATGAATGAAATTTTATGTCCATGTTACTGGAGTTACTGATGCAGTGGTGCATTGTGTGTGCATCTGCCTCCTGGTTTTTGGGGGCTGTGTAATTATAGTGTTTGACACTTTTCTTGTTAAGGAGTTGGTGGTGTATTTTGACATTTCCCAAAGCAATTATTGAAATGTATAAGTTGTACAAAGCAGCAGGTGCTTGGTCATTGTGTAAAGTTTACAAGCCTGGAGAAACAGAAATGGCTGCACATCGCACCCATGTTTGATACGAAAGCCTATTCAGCTGCATTAAAAACCAACATCAGAAGTTAGTATATAATTTGATCAAACCATATTGCCTCATGTACCACGTGCAAGTCTTCTGATACACTTGAGTCCCTAACTAAACAACACTGTGCCGGTCAAGGACCGCCAACCCCGCAAAGCGTGTGCAAGCCGGGAAGGGGGCCACAGAATGGCCCTGCAACCCCACTGTCACAGGACCAAACCTCAAGGGCCCCCCCAAACCCCGCTGGCGGAGAAAGCGGACGCCAAGCAACACAAGTGTGAACAAGCTTTTTCCACTCACCAATGCACCAGCAGGTAGACTGGGAGAAAGAGGAGGTACTTGCCATATGTACACAGGTGTTCCTGCTAATTTGGATCACATGGGTCTTACAAAGGAGGAGTGTTAGCCACAAAGAAAGGGGACAGAATACATAAAATGCGCAAGCCTGGAGGATTGAAAAGGCTGCACATTGCACCCATGGTTGAAAGCCTGTTCGGCTGCATTAAAATCCAACATCAGAAGTTAGTATATAATTAGATCAAACCATATTGCCTCATGTACCACGTGCAGGTCTTCTGATACACATGAGTCCCTAACTAAACAACACTGTGCGGCCAGCGACCACCAACCCCGCAAAGCGTGCGCACGCCGGGAAGTTGGCGGTCGCTGACTGACCCAGTGTTGGTTTAGTGTTGCGACTCATGTCGGCCAGGGGTCGGCACGTGGAACATGAGGCAATATGGTTTGATCAAATTGTATACCAACATCCTGGCGTTGGTTTTTGAATGTAGCCAAGAGTGTCAGCCATAGGTTTGAGGTGCAGCAGCTCCCTGCTCTCCATTTCCGTATTGTGTGAAGTTTAGTTTGGACATTTTTCTTCTGAAAAGCAGTATTGTGTGGTTTATAGAGTAGGTAACTAATCACCAAATAACAGTCAGTATAAACATACTTGGAAATGCTGGCTGACCAATGAAAGTGTTTAGGGTAACCAATAGCATAAAAATTCTATGCTCTTGCTTAAAAAAATGCCAAAATGACACACTTTGGCATGTGATTGCTCCTTATTGCTACTTATTCCTTCTTATCAGTGTTTGGCCCATAAAACATGACTTGGGATAATTTACCAAGCTGCAGTGTCTTCCAGAAGGGAAAGTTGACTGTGTCTTTTTGTCCCTTTTTAGTACGGAGCAGGGCACTGACTAGCTAGGTGTAAGGCTTTTGATATGAGCGGGTAGTACAGTATGTCTCTAAACCATCAAAAATCCATTGTGAAATCCAATGAAGTTGCAGCATCTGCTTTCATTCCTTGTCTGCTTAAGGTGATGGTGATTGTAGGCTGCAGGGGCTGGTCAGAGATCATGAATGAGCTCAGAGACCAGATCCAGCCAAGCCTCCTGTGACAACGCATCATCCACTGATGTCACAGAGGGAATTGCTGGAGGCAATACACATTTTGTAGTGACTGAAGGGGCGGGATCTGAAGAAGCGCGGATTAGGAGGCGTGAAACAGCTGTTATCCTTGGTGGAAGGTGTTGGCGTCCCTCTCCCCATGAACTTACACCGCGCTAATATGCACGAATAAAGGAAACATTTCTTCACCCACCGGTGAGTGCACTCGGATTTTTTCCTGTCTTCTGTCTAGTACTATATGAGTTGCTAGTGAACTTTATCCGATCGTTGCACCACATGAGGTTGTGGTTGTATGAGAGAACATATCCAATTACATGCAGCTGGTGAGGCTATTATTGTGATAGATGCCGTAGTAGTGCCGACTCTTTCTATCTATGAACTGATTCAAACATTTTGTAGTCCTTTAATTTTCTACTTCCTGTCAGTGGTGAAGCGAGGAAAAGCACACAGAAGCCAGTACTATTATTAATAAGTTGTGTATCTGGGGATGATATTTTTACAATTTTACAAATTGCAAGTGCTAAGGCTTTTTGAACACAAGAAGGAAAAATCGAACAATGGCCTGGTCATCAAAGGGTTAAAGTGTCACTGTCGTGAAATATTTTTTTGCAGAAATCAATAGTCCAGGCGATTTTAAGAAACTTTGTAATTGGGTTTATTATCCGAAAAATGCATTTTTATCATGAAAAAGCAGTTTGAAGCTCTCCCCCCTGTCTTCATTGTTCTCCTATGGAGAGAGCTAGAGAAGACCAAAACAGGACAACAAAGAGTTAATCTACAAATCCCTCACCCGTTATCTGTTCTGACCATCACCACTGACCTGTCTGAGCTCAGATTACAGCTGTCACCCAGCTCTGTGCCTGTAATCCTCTGTTATCTGCTTTCTGCTGCCGGCTAACTCCCTCCTTCCTCCTCCCCCCTCCCCTCTCCCTAGAACAGACAGGGGACGTCTCCTGCAACAAGTCACAATTTTCAGATTTTTCAGAGTGGATGAAAAAGAGGAAGGAGGGGGGGACCTGGGAAAAGGCTTTTTACATGCAGATAATGGCAGATTTGGCTAATAAACCCAATTACAAAGTTTCTTAAAATCGCCTGGACTATTGATTTCTGAAAAAATAAAAAAATACGACAGTGACTCTTTAAGGATGCCATTAAACTGACATATGGAGTCTTATAAGCCATGCAATGTGCCATTGGGGGTGAAGGTTAGTATGTAAAGTAGCACTATAGAAAACAAGGGAATAGTTCATACATATACTATTTTTAACACAAAAAATATAGAAGACAAATAAAACAATTGTAAAGTGAGTTCTAAGATATTCTGCCATAAGCAACCCTTTGTCAAACCTTGTTCAACTAAAAGCTAAAGTAGCTAAACTACTTTTTCTAGATAAGGCAAGAGTTGCTTCCAGCATAGTCCTTTCCATTAGAGGACTGTGGAGTAAACATAAAAACCATAGACTTCCTTTAATTTCCATGGATTCTTTTTTAATCTTGGGAGTTTCCAGAAGTAAGATTTCCAGCCATGGGCTGGGACTGTGATTACTAAAAAGCCTTGCTGAAACCAGACAACCCTTAGTAGATATTATTATAGACTAGTGACCTAGTAAGTTCTGACCCACTTACATTTGCTGACGTCACTTTTCATTGTCAATCTTTTGTAAACAACATAAAAAAACAACACAATTTCCCTAAATTATATTACCTTTACGTGCCATTAATTGTCCATGTTTGCCTCCTGGAATCGTCGTGTTTGCTTCCTAAGCTGAATAGGTGACATTAGCCTTATTGGAAATCCAGGTCTCTCTCCATTGTAATACGTTAGTTCTGAAAGCCATTTAATGTTCATCATTAACAATACAAGGGCCGTATTTTAAGCGGTTCCCATAGAAACTAGCTGAAATTATTGCTTAAATCTATATTAACATCTGAAAGTAATTGTGCAGCTATTAGTCAGATGGGATATAATGTTCAGGCAGTATTTAGTGGTTTGACGTGCTCTTGTAACTAGGCAGTTTTCATCCAGTTCTCTCCTCACATCTAATGTAACTTTGCCAATATACTTTCTGAGCTTGTTCTCTCTATCCCGTAGCCCTCACCCATGACACGTATCAGCAGTGGCAGATTACAAATCAAAAATGTGAAGATTCTTTTACTTTCTACAAACTGAACACTTGAAGGAGAACTTAAAAGTACAAGTGCTTTGTGGTCTAGTCTATGGCTTTGCTGGCATCTGCAGGGATAAAAAAACCTTGTGTCTCCTGATAGTTGGATAGTTTTGAACTGTGGGCCTTCTTTATGAATATATAACTACACGATCACAAAAATTGAAAAGTTGATTTGGTTTTGTCGAGAAACATTTAAGATTCCCTGAGGACATGGCCCAATTTTGTTCTCAAGAACGCAGCAATATTTTTATGTTTTTTTTAATGTCCGCATTCTCATAGTAATAATCTTTTATTTTTCTGTCATCATGGCCATATAATGGCTTGTTTCTTGCCGAACAAGTATTTTTTAATAGCAGTTTTGGAATAGATAGGTAATGTATTGTATAATCTCTCAACATTTGGGGATAGAGAGGTTAAAGGGAATCTAGGAAGGGAAGTTAGGGCATTCCGTGTAATAGAAGGCAACTAGAGATGAGCGAACCTGGAGCATGCTCTAGTCGATCCGAACTTTCGGCATTTGATTAGCGGTGGCTGCTGAACTTGGATAAAGCCCTAAGGCTATGTGGAAATCATGTATATAGTCATTGGCTGTATCCATGTTTTCCAGACAAACTTAGAGCTTTATCCAAGTTCAGCAGCCCCCGCTAATCAAATACCGAACGTTCGGGTTCGGATCAACTCGAACCCGAACCCGGTTTGCTCATCTCTAAAGGCAACGATCAGCCAACATGAACGATGTCGGCTGATCGTTGCAGTCGTTTGTCTATCAACCTGTTGAAAGACAAACAACTCGTACAGCAATGATCTGCTGCCGTCGTTCTGTGGAATAGGAGCAGCAGCAGCAGACCGCCGCTATCCCCTATGGGCTGCCTGGACGATCTAGCGATCACCCAGGCAACCCTGCGGCCTCCCCTGCACTTACACGCTCGCTGCCCCCATGTGTGGTTACAGCAAGCGGGGAAACAGCGCCTGTTTAGTCCTTTAGTCGCCCCGTGTAATAGGGGCTTAATAGAGCATGTTACAAAGAGGAATATGTTCTCTATATCAGTGCTTCTCAAACTGTGAGGCGCCCCCTTGTTGTTGGTGAAGCCCAGATGGGGAGCCAGTTTTCACAAAAGTAACTATGATCTGCACAGTCCTCTAAAATCTAAATTTATCAACATTATTAATTTATTTTGTACTTGCTTTATAAGTATCTAGAGCTTGGGAGACAGGTGAAAGGTAGCCCTAGCATTATTTTCAGCTTTTAAATGGACTCTAATCACAGATGGTGAGGCCCAGGCACCCTCTTGGTCAGTCTGGTAAAGCCAAGGCAATGCCTTGGTCTGTTGGGTGAGGCTCCAGTAGAAAAAGTTTGAGAAGCACTGCTCTACAGTATATGATACAAATTAATGTCTGTCCTCTATAAACTTTCGAACGTCTGAAACGCTTGACCCCATATTTGGTGTGCGGATGCATTGGGTGCCAGGGAAGGTTAGAGCGAAGCTTCCACCCTTGCCAGATGTACAGGAGGGGAGGGAGATGGGGAAGAGCGCCCAATAGAAATGACTGGGAGAATCTCCACACTGCACATACAGGGGACATCCTTAGAGCTGCAGCTCCCCAGCAATGCACAGGTGAGGGAATGAGCCTCAGCCAGAGCTTTAGAGACATGAATATGCTGACCCAAAGCATCACAGTCACAAATATGACAGCCAGGCCTGGTGGGAGCTCACGAGGAGAATAGACCCCAAAAAATAAATGATAGAATGTTCTGTATATTAAATTTTACCTCATAAAGATGTCAGTGTCTAACCACACACCCCTCCTCACGCACACACGCACGCACACGCGCACACACACACACACACACACACACACACACACACACACACTAATGGTAGTTAGGAAGGTACTGAAACCTTAGCAATCAATATGATTACTGCTTTCATTTTCAAAGGGAGCTGGAATCTGATTGGTTGCTAGCAGTAGCGGATTATAATAGGTCCGTTTTGGGCTGTAGCCCCGGGCCCTGAGCTCCTGGGGTGCCGATGGCCACCCAAAAAGACTTT
Source organism: Dendropsophus ebraccatus (assembly GCF_027789765.1). NCBI lineage: Eukaryota > Metazoa > Chordata > Amphibia > Anura > Hylidae > Dendropsophus > Dendropsophus ebraccatus. The sequence goes on from NC_091462.1 coordinate 81,928,104, forward strand.
TTTACTTTTACTTTCAGTGGTATACTGGTATATTTCTGCCATGACTTGCAAAAAATTGCTGCTTTATTTACCACAATTTTGCACAAATCAAGGTATCCTGATATTATCTATCCTATACTATGAACACCACGCTAGTGCTGCCATAGTCACAGTGGGGTGGGGGGCCCAGGCTTGATGAACAAACTGGGGACTATGGTAAAGTTAATCCGCCCCTGGTTGCTAGGGGTGGCTACCTCAAAACGGACCCATAGAAATAAATGGTAGAATGTTCTGGAGATCAAATTTTACCTCACAAAGATGAGGTACACACACACACACACACACACACACACACACACACACACACACACACACACACACAATAATGGTAGATGGGAAGGTATACTGAAGCCTTAGCAACCAATATGATTACTACTTTCATTTTCAAAGGGAGCTCAAACCTGATAATAAGTCCTTCTTCTATAGATATTAAGTTAATAAAGAAACTGAGAGCTTAGGAATCACATGTCCTCCTCCAGAGGTCTCTGGCCACATCCTCTGTTATATAGCAATTTTAGTGACTTACTGTTCCCGAAGTAGTTATCTTGGGAAATGTTTCCATTATAAATGCTGATAAGACCTTGAATAATAGCAGACTACATTATAGTGAGGGTGTAGAGTCATATGTTTTCTGTACTTTACTGTATCTGGAGGTGTGTGTGGGGGGGGGGCAGAAATATATACCCTTTTCAATATGTCTAATATGGCTATTCAGTAGTACAGTTAACCTTTTATTGCATTGAACTTTCTGTTTCAGACTGATTACTACTAGCTCTTCTCCCATGATATACATCTTTTTGAAGTAAGTTATAAACAGTAATAATTTTTATGCCTTAAGTTTAATAAATGATAATTTTTATGTTTTTATTTTACTATTTTAAACTCCATTTTCTAAACCTACAAAAGATACATTATCAGCTCCTTTGATTTAGGAAGTTGGGAACAAAACGTGTCCATTGCAGGAAGCAGGTCTTTAGTTCCTTCCGTACAAATAATTTTAAGCTTTTCCTTGTTTTGTTCTAGTCAAGGTCTGAACATTCAGCCTGTAGCACAAACAGTGCTACACCTGTTCTAACGGGAAGAATAGATGGGAGCAAACTGTACTTTGTGCAAATAATATTTAGTTTAAAACTCTCTTTAAATAATTGTTATATTGCTTTTTTATTTAATTCTTGTCAATTTTAGGAGTATTTCCAACATGTCATATCTATAAAATATAATCTGTGTTTGCAAAAGTCTAAACCTGTATAGCTGCATAGCTGCATTCCCTGTCAACCTCAGTGCAGTTGAATAGAGCAGAACTGCAGTTCCTTGTACATGGCTGGGAACTTCGTTGTGCAAGGAAATATTTTGAAAGTATTGCAGAGGTTAAATGGGTTCTTTAGTTTAGACAGTCCTTTTGTTAGAAAGGTTTTTGAAAAAATAAGATGATCACAAAGTGTCTCTGTCATCCACTTGGGAAAGCCTCTTTTGCTCTTGTGCCATATATAATAAAAGCATATTTCTACATTCTAGAAGCAGAGATGGATATATAAAAGGTCTCTCACAGAAGAAAAAAGACATGTCATATGTAAACAATTGGCACACCACAAGGTTATAGAAAAATGTAAATGAAAAAAACCCTTATTAATTACAACATGTATACAATAACCAACAAATCTGAATACAAACACTTAAAGGGGACCTGTCACCCCCCGTGCCGGGGCAGAGCCTGGCCGACCCCCCCGCTAGAGACCCTTATACTTACGCCGTGCACGAAGTCCCGCTCCTGGAGCCACTCCTGCCGCCGAGATATCACCATCAGAAGCCTGGCACGCGCGCGCATTTGAGATGAGTCCGACGCTCATAGAAAATGAATGGAGCCGTCATTCTCTATGATTTTGTCGGTAATATCTTGGCAGTGGAAGTGGCTCCAGGAGCGGGACTTTGTGCACGGCTTAACTATAAGGGTCTCTAGCAAGGGGTCGGCCTGGCTCTGCCCCAGCACAGGGGGTAACAGGTTCCCTTTAAAGAAGGTTAAAGATACAAACAGTCGACGCCGAGAAGGCTTTTGATCACATCTTGTGGCCCTCCCTGGCACAAACTATCCAATGGCCCCTTGCTCTTTACCAAAGCCCCTCTGCTCAGTTAAAAATTAACGGTACCCTCTCGGCCCCCTTCTCTATCCTCAACGGCACGAGACTGGGCTACCCCCTGTCCCCCCTCCTTTATGTCCTCATTATAGAAATCCTTATGACCGTCATCCGCTCTGACCCTGACATTAAGGAGATTCGTATTGGGAGGGGTAAATACAAGTGTTTGTCCCGGTTGGAGCAGTAAATTCCTCCCCTTACTAGCACGATTTACCAAAGACTTGGCCACCTGGACTCAAAAAGAGTTCTCTTGGTTTGGGAGGATTAACATCATAAAGATGACCCTTCTCCCCAGAATGCTCTATCTGCTCCAGACTGTACCAGTTCATATCCCGGTCTCCTTTTGGAAACGGGCGCAGCGTATCTTTACTTCCTTTGTGTGATCCTCCGGCCATTCGAGGATCAGATGGGAAACCCTTACACGCTCTACAGATGTGGGCAGCGTCGGCTTACCGGACAGTTGGTTTTATTATCTAGCGTGTGTTCACGCTCGAATTTTGGATTTGTTCCATCATTCGTCCTCTAAACTCTGGGTACAGTTGGCCCAGGACATCTGTCTGAGATTACTGTCAACTCTTCCGTGGACGTGGTCCCCTTCGATTTATGATCCTACCCCACTGTCCTATTCTGTCCACCACACGCTTGCATCCTTACCAACGTCTGGTTCCTCTCTCGCCCTTCTGAATAGAATGGGCCCCTTGACCCCGATTAAGGATAATTCATCTTTTCCGGCGGGCCTCTCTTCGCCCTTTCTAGGCATATCCAAAAACTCACCCCTACATTTCTACCAGGTGCTTAAACAAGGGACCCTTCTGCCCCTGTCCTCTATTCTCGACCCCACCTTACACACCGCCAAACTCCCCTTTGAATATATGCAACTACAGCATTTTTACTCTTTCCTCTCCCATACCCATAAGCTGCACATACCTTTATCTGATTTTGAACGACTATGTGTTGCACCTGCATGCCCTCCTCATGCCATCTCTCTCATTTATCGCATGCTCTTAGCTCCCAACAACTGCCTTCTTATTGCTCTGCGTGGGAGGCGGAATTGGGTAAGCAATTCACACCAAAACAGTGGCAGAAGGCCTTCTTTCTCTTCCACAAAGCTGTGATAGCGTGTAAGGCCCAAGAGACCAGTTACAAAATTATCTCTCGCTGGTACGGGGTCCCGGAGGCACTACATAAGTGGTACCCGACGGTCCCAGATGAGTGTTGGTGCTGTGGGAATGCAGGTGGCAACATGACACATATCTGGTGGGGATGCCCGAAGTCGCGGAGCTTCTGGAATACAGTATTGCAGCTTATCCGCAAAATCATAGATATCTCTATCCCAAGCGCCCCTTTTGTTTATGTTCCCACCTGCCCAAACCCGCTTTAAGAAATCTCTGGCACGTCACCTCCTCCAAGCTGCTAAGACGGTAATTCCCAGGAGGTGGAAGTCTCCGGACCACCCCGCCCTGGACGAGTGGTATGCCGAGATCAGCCAGATCCACCAGATGGAAAACCTGATTGCGCGCACCCCGCAGGCGGTTAAGAAGTAAACTGCCACTTGGGGTTCTTGGTTGTCTTTTCAGACCACAGATACCTACAGGAGCACCACCCTTTGAGGAGTGCAGGTCTGCCTTATGTATCAGGTTTCCTGGGTGAGTTCCCCCTCCTCTTTTTCTTTTTCCTCTCATTTGGGGCTGGTGACTGGACGCCGTCGCAATCTCCACCTTTCTCCCTTACTCCTTTTATTTAGCCTTCGTTCTTGGTTTCAGTAACCTTTCCAGCTATCGGAATAGCTTGTGGCTCCCCTTGCTCGCCCCTCCTCTTTTCCCTTGTGTTTACTGTGTGTACTCCCTCGTCCATGTTTGTCTGGTTTTTGTCATTGAATGGTTCTTTATTCATTCTCTTGTAGTTATCTGGGCACTTTAGTGGTTTGTAGGCTTAACTCCCATTTGTGATTTGTGCTTTTCATGTTTACCAGTCCTTGTTCATCAATGCTAAAGGAGGTTCATTCCTACCATGCACTGGAACAGTCGTGTTACCTTGGGTCTGCACTATATCACTGTTACACCTGTTTGCCCTGTTCCCTATTTTTGTATTGTTGTGTTTTGGGACTTCTCAAAGTCCATGCCTTGCATTAAGATACAAACAGAACCTAAGACATACTGACATGACTGATGGAATGAACTAAAGATGGCCTATAGCTAAAGCCCTATCAAAATGCATCTCTATTGCATGGAGGCGACAACATTAGCACTTGTACTTGGTGTGCCAATTGTTTACATATGACATGCCTTTCTTTTTCTTCTGTGTGAGACATGCATTGGTTTACATGCCATTCTGTTATTACCCTTATTACACAGAACTGCACATGATTTTTCCCTTTTTTGTTTATGGATATGTGAATGGTACCATGTGTCTCCTTGTCCTAATAGCTATCTAATGGTGCGTTTACACAGATTTATCTGACAGATTTCTGAAGCCAAAACCAGGAAAAGACTATAAACAGGGAACAGGTCATACAGGAAAGACTGAGATTTCTCCTCTTTTCAGATCCATTCCTGGCTTTGGCTTCAAAAATCTGTAAGATAAATCTGTCTGTGTAAAGGCACCATAATAGTGTCAGCAGTTTGGAATGTGAATTATAGCTGACTTATTCTTTTTAACACAGAATTCCTTATTTCTGAATGCTTTTCTAAACTGTTCAACTTTTATGCTTGCTGGGACCTTTAAAATAAAGGGAATGCAGCACTAGTCACCCCCTCCAGTCATAAAGAGATTGCATATCCTTGAGACGCCTCCCCTTTAACTCCCAGCACACAAGAGACTTGTCAGGAAATGTAGTGGCAGCTGGAAGTTGTATAAGGACGCCCAACTACTCTGCTTGCATTATTGTTGATGAGTGCAGAAAATGGATTAAAATGGAGGACAGACAAGAGTAGCATCTCATGAAACCGAAAACTAGGCAGTGACACATCGGAGCACTTATTTCATTAAGACTTGGTGAGAATTGTTGAGACTTTGTAGCTCAAAACAGTTCGATGTCGTCACCAGTTTTTGTGTTTTTCTATTTTTGAAACTTGGCACTATGGTGAGCATCGTCCCTTCGAGATTATTTCATTATCTGCTCTTATATATACAGGCAACCCATCCTATGTAAACATGGTCCCAGTGCAATCAAAACCAGCTGCCGCACAGTGTTGCCAAGCTCTGTCTTCCAGATTAATTTATTGACTCATCCCAGACGCTTTGGCTCATAGATGCTGGATGATGTTTACTTAAGATTTCGTATAACCTTATCACCCCCGAAAACTCAAAATTACTGGGTAGGTTGCACAAGTTCAATGACGATGACTAAGGCTAATGAGATGTGACTATATAAGATTAAGGAGGCCATTTTTACAGTGGATGTGACAGACATGTGTATTCAGTAATACTATAGTGGTTGCGGTCATCACTCTAAAGAAATATGGAAAAAATAGCCTTTGTGAAAAGATCAGCTCCATGTGGGCAAAATGAACAGTGTCTGCTGCATCAATGATCTAGAATATATTATAATGTTGGTGATCACCCTAAGCTTATTTAGTTTATTTCTCTAGATATAGCATTGCAGATCTGACCAGGGAAACATCTGTATGGAGTCTGTATATTGTCCTCATGCTTTAGGGAGATTCCTCTCGTTCTTTAGAAGACATACTGTGGTTAGGTTGTGAGCCGCAATGTAGACAGGGACCAATGTGAGATCATTCCTGCTGAATATTTCAGAACTACATAAATGGATAAAATACATATAAATAAAATTCCTGCATATTTATAGTATGCAAGCTATTTGTATATCCTTTTTGATTTACTCTTTCCATGAAAGAAATGGTGTTGGCGGAAATTGCTTTTAATTTATAGAGGCAGACCATGCAGATGCTGTAGGACCCTTGGATAAAGAGGGGGGCCTAGCCCCCTGGTTGGTCCCACTCCTTCTGCTAAGGAGATAGGGGGCTATATCAGACACCATAATAGAGGTCCCATTTAATTCTTTGTTAGTGAATGCCCAGCAATGGAGACCGATGATTTCTGAGAGATCATCATTATGCAGTGAATAAACTAGCAAAAGAAATACATTTTGAGAAATTAGATATTCTCATAGATAAAACTGAGGCTCTCAAAAATGGAAACCTTAGGTTGGCCAAAGAATGTTGACTTTACAGTTATAAATTATAAAGTTATGGTGAAGACATTAAAACCAATAATCATAAAGTTTTGTCTGGCTGCTCTTAAACAGAAACCTGATCATATGCATTTCAATTTTTCATTTACATGAGTGCTTTGGCTGCGGGCCATCTCAGGATATGATGTTTCTATGTTCACATTATAGTCACTCACCACCAATGTTCCCGCTTAGTCTTTGTAGTTTGTACTTGTCTGTTTCCTTTAAGCCAGACAACACAGAACCACATCAAATAAATATTAATTTACAATTCCATAATGATTACCTATAAAGCTGACCGATATACAGGGCCACTTATCATCCATAAAAATGGTATTAACAGCCTACCATGACATAATAGTATGTCTCAGGATAGGAAGTGGTAAAACTGCATCCAGGTTTATGGTAGTGAAGGTTATTTTCTGTATTCTGTTAAAGTTGTTAAATATCACCATCCCTGGTGATCAAGGGCAGTGAAAGGGTTAAGGTCAGTTTTCCCTTTACATTAGAAAAGGGATTATTATTAATATTTTTTGGTAGTTGATGGATGTGAAAGGGTTAATGTAAGCATACCATGTGCCCTAGGGCAGCAATAGAGTGAACTCCAGTGTCCCTGGTGGTCTAGAACTGTGCAGAGGTTTATTCCATTTCGTTGATGATCTAGGAAAGCAAAATGGTTACTGTAAAGACCCCTGTTGGTCTTGGTCAAATGGTTAATTTTAAGCCTGCATTGTCTTGGCAATAACAGGAGGCTGAACACTAATGGTTCAGCTCCCTGTTTCTTTCCTTACCTGAATATAGATGAAGGAGGAGATAGAGAGGTATTTGCTTCTGTACCTTCACAGTTGCTCATTCTCTGTTTCATAGGGTAGAGTAATTCTGTACTTTGCCTGCTCAATAAAGGGGATACATATGGCATACTTTATGCCCAAGATAAGTCATACATGCCTGTTGTTTACGGTTTCCACCTCTGGAACCTATAGCTAGTTGTGCAAATGGTATACCACCACAAGCTATGTTGTTTTTGTACCCCAGAAGTTGTGTACACAGTATAGTTTTATGTGCTGTACTGTTTGTGAATTTCCTGTTAAAGTGACACTGTCACCCCCTTTTTGCATTATGACTTCTGTACACCGGTATAAAGGGTAAATTTAGCAGTTTTCATACCTTATTTTATATCATACATCATGGTGCTTGTTCCAGTAAAAAGTGATCTATTATCATCTGCGGATTGTTAGGATGTTAGGACAGTGGTTGTCAAGGGGCGGGGCCTATGTGCAGATGACATGGGCGGGGGTAAGCGGCGCTTTGGCCGTGAAGCCCTGTCCAGTTAGCACAATCCGCAGATAATAAAAGAAATCACTTTTTACTGGTACAAGCATAATGACGTATGGTATAATATAATATGGGAATTGCTAAATTTACCCTTTACACCTGTGTAGAGAAGTCATAATGCAAAAAGGGGTTACAGTGTCAATTTAACATCTACGGGAGTTGTACAAACAAAATAAACCAACCAGGTTGGCTGTTCCTGGCTTCCTGACCACCTCCAGAGGCCACAAGCAGGCTGGAGGAGGTCAGGGCCCCCTTTATCTTAAGATAAGAGCAAGATTGAGATGTGGGTCCACATCAGATATTTATGCTATTTTTTTGCGGATATGCTGTAAATGTATCAGATGGGAGAATCCCTTGGGAAACCCCTTTATAATTACACAAACATGTCTGCTTTCTCCCAAAAACAGTGCAATACCTGTTCTTGTGTGGTACTACAACTCTGCCTCATAGACATCAATGGGACTTAGCTGCAACAGCCAGCCAAAACTAATTACAAGATTGGCGCAGTTTCTAAAAAAAGAGCCCCTTTGTTTTTGTAATCCTGGATAACCCTTTAAGGGACAAACCAAAGCAGATTTCCCTTGATTAGGGATAGCCTGTGTGGTGTGCATTTTAGAGGGAAAAGAGCTCGCCAGTGTCTATTGAAAGCCATAGGCTGTATCCATGTATTCTAGGCAGTCCTCGGGCTGCATCCATCTTTTTCAGGCAGTGGGAGTCAAATGCCAAGAGTTCATGCTAACCCGTGTGGCCATAAAATTATTCGTTATTGGACATACATCTCTGTGTGGCAGATACCAGTGTATATAAATGGCTGCACAAACCATAGAGTGATTGTTCGTGCGTCCCAGTCGTGCATTTGTCCTTGCCAAGGCATAGCCAATCAGTGCCGAATTCTCTGAGCAGCCTTCGTTTTTGGCCTGGCTGCATTTCGGGTTGTGTAAAAGGACCTTTTGGTTTTTAGGACCAGGCTCCCCCTTTACCCCAAACAAAAACAGGCTGTTTATATCCTGTCTTTAGCGTACATTTAGTATATACATGAATCAGGTCTTTCTAGAGTTACATGAAAAGACAGAAGGATTTGAGCACCCAACATCCTTAGAACATCTGGGCTTAGCTCTCCAAGAAGACAATAAAGAGGGCCAAACAAATGCACTTTTGCACTATGTTTTTCCAATCAAAGTCAATGGGTACATACATTTCATTGTGTTTTAAATGCAGTCAAACCTGTTTTTGTGATTATATATATATATATCAAGATAATGATGTGAACAGCCATAAACCTGACCTGTGTGGTTACATACCAGTTAAAATATGGGAACATTTACACAGCTGGTAAAGCAGTGCAGTATAAGAAGATGAAAATTAAAGGGTACATGTCACCGCGGACGGGGGCACAGAGCCTGCCCGACCACCCCGGTGCTCCTGGAGCCGGTCCCTGGACGAAGATATCAGCGCCTGAAGCCGTGCACGCGCTGTATACAAATTACCTGAGATGAGTCTGATGCCCATAGAGAATGAATGGAGCCGTCTGACTCGGCTCTGCAGCACACGTGCATGGCTTCGGGCGCTGATATCTTCGTCCCAAGAGCGGCTCCAGGAGCGGGACTCACCGGAAAGGTAAAGTATCCGGGGGATGGACCCGGGGGGGAAGGAGGGTTCTGTGCCCGAGTCCCCGGTGACAGGTTCCCTTTAAAGGGGTTATCCAGTGCTACAAAAACATGGGCACTTTCTTCCAGAGACAGCACCACTCTAGTCTCCAGTTCAGGTGGGGGTTTGCATTTAAGCTCTATTCACTTCGATGGAACAGAGTAATGCTGTGTTTACACAGAGAGATAATTTGCCCGATCGTATGATTAACGATTTTTTTTTTTTATAACGATCAGCGTTTAGACGGAACGATATATCGTATGAAAAAGTTTTGTAATCGATTAAGCCTATCTTCCACATAGGTTAAATCGGTGAACAATCATGGAACATGGAACGATCTGCAAATTTTTTGCGAACGACCAACGACAATTTGAGAACATGTTCAAAGATCAAAGTTAACGATTTCTCACTCGTCGCTTGATTGTTCGCTGCGTTTACACGTACGATTATCGTTCGAATTCGATCGTTATCGTGCAAATTCGCACAATAATCCTTCGTGTAAACGCAGCATTAGAAAACCTGCACTCAAACTGGAGACGAGTGGTGCTGTCTCAGGAAGAAAGTGGCAATGTTTTTGCAATGGTTTAATTAACAGTTCAATTAGATGGTTTTATTATATCCCTCACAATGAACTATAAATATTTAATTCAAACCAGTAATACCATTGTAGGCGACGATTAGAAAACTCATTTGCATGATCTCCATAATAATTGTGTTTATTATTTCTGTAAGTAATGCTAAGTTTACACGGAGCGCTAATTGGCCCGATCGTACGATTAACGATTTCGAAGTAACGATTTGTTTTTTATAACGATCAGTGTTCAGACGGTACGATATATCGTACGGAAAAATTGTTTTGCGATCGCGTGCCCGCAGCCCGGCCCGCTCCACCGCAGCCCCCTTCGCCGCTCCGATTCCCCCCCCCCCTCTTCGCCGCTCCGATTCCCCCCCCCTTCGCCGCTCCGATCGCCCAGCCCCCCGCCGCTCCGATCGCCCCCCCACCCCCGCTGCCGCTCCGATCGCCCATCGCACTGATTGGCTGAAGAGGAGCCGTTTGAAACTCCCGGCTCCCCTCTTCAGCCAATCAATGCAAGGCAGCACTGATTGGCTGAAGGGGAGCCTTTGAAATTCCCGGCTCCCGGCAGGTCTTCGTCCTTCTCGGCGTCTTCTGTTGAAGTGAATGGGACCACCAGTGAGGCGCCCCCTAGTTGTTGGTGAGGCCCAGCTGGGGAGCCAGTTTTCAGAAAAGTAACTATAATCTGCACAGTCCTTTTGCTGATTGCAAAAATCTCCATTTTAGCAACATTATTTATTTATTACTTGCTTTATTAGTATCTAGAGCTTGGAAGATGGGTGAAAGGTAGCCCTAGCATTATTTTCAGCTTTTAAATAGACTTTGGTGAGGCCCAGGCACCCTCTTGGTCATTCTGGTGAGGCCCAGGCATTGGCTTGGTCTGTTGGGTGAGGCTCCAGTAAAGTTTGAGAAGAACTGCTCTAGGGTGAATGCACACATAGCAGATTGCTGCTGATTTTCCATGTAAATACAACACTAACACTAGTCGTAGCAGATTGTGGCACCAGCTCTGTGGATGGGATTTCTGTGAATTTCACCTACATGCTGCAGATTTTGTCTGCCCAGACATTGGCCTGCAGTGCGGGTATGTGAGTCTATAGAATGTCCATTTCTGTTTTCCCCTTATACTGTATATTTAGTGAGATAAAAGCAGCAGGGATGAGGTACCATTGTAAGTGCAGCGTTGGGGAACAGGGCAGAAGAGTATCACTTATTTCATATTTTATGCCAGGGTCCTGTGCCAGACAACCCCTCTAATTCTGTTGTAATATGCTTGGCCATGTTCTCTACCAGATTGTGGTCCAGAACTAACTGAAAAAAAAAATGTTTCGTGAGATTCTGACTTCTACAAGTTGAAATTTAGTAGGTGTTTATGATTCCAGATGCAGAGAAACATGTTCAGTGAACCGTAGCAATGTGATTCTTGCTCACTCTATGAACCAGTCATATGATTTTTTTCCCCTGTATCTAATAGAAAAGTGTAGTTATGGTAACCTTCATCTTCAGTGTGAAGGACTGTGTGGGTGCTTACAGAAGACGCATGGGAAGGAATCTATTTAATGGCATGTGGGTGAATAGTAAGTTTTGTTTATGGCTTCATGTGATACCTGATTAAAAGCAAATTTAGAAGTGATTGTATTTCTCAAAAGAAGCATGGTTAACATTGCATTGCTTATTTCCTATTCTACTGTTATGCAAGCACACCATGCACAGTATGTCATCCCACAATGGCCTCTGTTCACCGTTGTAATTTCTCTTTATAAAATCTGCGCCTTCAAATTTGTGCAATCAAATCTGCTGCAGATCCTGAACGTGTGAATGCACCCTTGGGGTGCCTTTACACAGGGATATTTATCTGACAGATTTTTGAAGCCAAAGCCAGGAACAGACTATAAACAGAGAACAGGTCATAAAGGAAAGGCTGACATTTCTCCTCTTTTCAAATCCATTCCTGGCTTCAAAAATCTGTGGATAAATCTCTTTGTGTAAAGGCACCATTAGACAACGCCTTTGAAGTCAATACAGCAGACATGCCAAATCTGTGGCTACTAAATCTCCAGTGTTGGCAGAGCACAGCCCAGCAGCTGGCTGACCTCTGGGCCGGCAGTCATATCCAAGGGCTTAGATAGACTGGCACACTGCAGCTGGATGAACCATGACCACAAACTCCACACAACCCAAGTGCTGGATAAATCCCTTTACTGGACTCAAGTATAATGTACAATAGTACATAGATCTAAAACTGTATAAATTGACGTTAAAGCGAGCAGTTTAATACTGTAATTCCTAACAGTATACTATTGTTCTTAAAATGTATCCCTGTATTATTGATATTTGCTATAGTTTGGTCAAACTCCATTTTTTTTTCATTACATGGTGACCAGGATAAGTTGCCATATACCACCCTTATATATGGATGTTTGACCACACTGGATCCAGCAGAGGGAGTATTCCTTATACACATGGCCTTTATGGCCTATGGCTGAAGTGCCTGGTGAACATGCACTGAAAGAAGCAGGGAAAGTGTAAGGTGATACTTAGCCTTCACTATACCCTGACCTATTTACATCATGTCATATCTATGCCTCGCACATGACTTATTGCAGTGAGCTATTTTATTCAGATACAGAAGGAACTTAGTTTCTCTCCAAAGGAATTGTTTAGTTTGTGCTAGTGAAGGAAACACTCCAAAGCAAGGAGCTCGCCAAATGTTCTGCGGAACATATGCCAGCCTTGAGTGGCTGCCAGCTGCCCAGGAGCACAGATGACCAGGCATTAGAGTATAAAATATTCAAAGAATGAGAATGCTATCGGGTGGGCTTCAGGGGAAGCAAGTGTCTGCTGCACACTGTGTCTTCTGAAGGATGAAATGCAATGCCAATAGTTTTGTGAGATATTCGTATCAATTCAAAAAGAAAAATACAAAATAGCTCATGGAAAGTGGGACGAACCTTAAAAAAACACACCATAAACTGTAAAGATTGTCCATGTGATCGGGGGCACTAAAGCTTTAAAGGGGTTATCCAGCTAAAATCTTTTTCCTTCAACTGGTTTCACATAGTTATGTTGATTTATAATATGCTTCTATTTAAAAATGTCAACTTCCCATACTTATCAGCTGCTATATGTCCTGCAGGAAATATTGTTTCTTTTCAGCCTGACAGTGCCCTCTGCTGCCTCCTCTGTCTGAGACGGGAACTGTCCAGAGCAGTAGCAAATTCCCATAGAAAACCTCTCTTGCTCTGGACAGTTGCTGACAGGGACAGAGGTGGCAGCAGAGAGCACTGTGTCAGACTGAAAAGAAAACATTTCCTGCAGGACATACAGAAACTGATAAGTATTGGAAGACTTGAAATTTTTGAATAGAAGTATATTATAAATCAGTATAACTATGTGAAACCAGTTGAAGGAAAAAGATTTTTGCTGGATAACCTCTTTAAAGCTTTAGTCCATCCTATATACCAGCACAAGGACCTGATTTTTAATGATGGCTGGGTAGGCTCTTGAGATTACATGTAATAGAATGCAATTAGTTTTAGCTCATTGAGATCGTCATATATTAAATTAAACCCATTAGCACCATAAATCACATGGCTGTAGCCCATTTATACATCAGGAATTATAGAGATGAGCAAAAGGCAGGGACGCTTATTTGTTTTTTTCAATTTGATGGGAAAGATATGATCTCAGTGTTTATAGTTAGGAAATTTGTAAAAATGTTCTGGACTGGATGCAAGATACAGTGAATTAGGTACATTTGAACCCATACACACACAGATACATACCTAGTAGACACACATTTAGATACAGTTCATACATACACACAGATACATACATATACATACACACACTGATGGACCAATCACACAACACTGTGAGTTTCAGGACCTGCAGGTCATGTGATAAGGTCCTTCTCCACTCTCCCTCTGTGAAAGACTAATGGCTGGAGGCTGAATTGTCGTCCGCCTTCAGTAGCCACAGAGCGCAGCCTGAGGCAGGGACTTCACCCTGCCTCATGGACGAAGTACCTTTTAAGGTTTACAATTACTAGAGCAGAGTTCAAACTTGATGTGTTTGTGCAGATTTTACACATCTGCAGCATTATCAAACTTACATCCATGTGTGCTGGAAAAATTCTGAGGATTTTCAAATCTTCATTTTGGTGTGGACATTCAGCGTGGATTCAAACAACATCTGCCAAATCCTATGCAGAAGGTGTATTTTATTTTCAGCCACTGAAAAGTGATGAGACATCTCACATAGAGGATGCTTAGTGCCCAGCATGTCTGAATTATAGGGAAATGTGGTCACCAGAGACTCGAACCTTCTGGGGCTTTCTGACTGGATGAAAAGGACCCCTAATAGGCGGGCCACCGCGTATAGTATATACACATTATATAGTATATACACAGCTCTGCATTTTAAGGGGGTGTTTACTGATTGTATTTGTACTCTTTGCTTTTATCACTTATGGTTCCTATGTCTGTTTATAACATCTGGGTCTTATGTATGTTTATAAAGTACAGGTCTTGTAAACTAAATATGCACTAAATGTAATCTGTCCTAATCCCAAAACTTGTTTTCCTGTAACAAATACCACCTTTCTAAAGTGACGAGTGATACTGCTCCAGTTTCAAACGCTTAGCTGCTTGACAAGCTGTTTTCCTTAGAGAGTACTTTCATATTATGGAAGGAAGAGTATTGCATCATGGGCACTGCTCTCTGCGGGCCCAATTCTGGAGTATATTAATACAAGCCTGCCTCCAAGTAGTTCTGCAAACAGAATCCAGCAGATTAGCCTGGAATGAGCAGTGTGTGTTCATAATAACAGGCGGTGTAGATATGATGACACCGACTTTTCATCCTTGCGTGCTACATCACGTCTTAAACAGAGGAGAACATTTTGTACGTTTCCTTGGATTTCTTAGGAAACACAAGGCATGCATGCCTGAGAGCTATAGAATCTGCATGTATTTATGTTGGCATTTTTTCAGGCACACGCGTTACCTTATTTAACAGCACCAGAGGGTGATTTTTTTTTTTTTTTTTTTCCTTCTATATAATATCTTCCATCAGTGGCTTGTTGAGCAGAAACACTAAACCTTCCAGAAAGTTGATAGTGTTATGCACATTTCATAGACTCTCCTGTTTTCTAAGTGGCCGCTTTCTTCCAGAAACTCTTGTTTCTGGGCTGTGTCTAGTACTGCCTGCTACACAGTCCCCAATATGGTCAAATGCGATTGAGGGGTCGGGGGGCGATATCTGAATTTGTTTTTGTACATTGTGTATTTCTGTATACCGTAAGTCAGATACAAGGGAGTCCCAGATAAAAAAAGAGTTTACGTTTGGACTTTACATTTAAATGGGAGTTAGTATTTCAGCCACTATTGCCTTATTTTTTTATATGATACCACTTATACACTTTTTCAAAATACTTTCTGAACACTTTTCTCCCAGTTTTCATGAGCTCCGTTTGCTGTGATCCTATAGGAGCTTTCATTATGTACACTGTACTTCCTAACAGAAATCTGTCCTGGTCATGTAATAGACACCCTAGAAGAGAAAGTCTGGTTATAAAATAAAATTTTGAGGTTAAGTTAAAATGAAAAAAATAAGTTCCCTCATCAGTCTACACTCAGTACCGCATAATGATAATGACCCTAAGTACACAGCCAAGGCAACCAAGGAGTGTCATAGGGACAACCTTGTGAATGTTCTTGTGTGGCCCAGCCAGAGCCCTGATCTGAACCCAATCAAACATCTTAAGACCATGTTCACACAACCTAAGTTCAGTATTAATCACAGCCATTGTTGCCGTGATTAATTCTGAACTTACATTGTGCTGCAACTAGAGGGACGACCGGCCGGAGTGTATACAAATAGTATACACTCCGTCTGGGATCGCTAGCGGCGACGCAAAAAACTGACATGTCAGTTTTCTGCGCCCGCTATTCATTAAATAGAGTCCGCAGAGAACCTTAC
Source organism: Dendropsophus ebraccatus (assembly GCF_027789765.1). Taxonomy (NCBI): domain Eukaryota; kingdom Metazoa; phylum Chordata; class Amphibia; order Anura; family Hylidae; genus Dendropsophus; species Dendropsophus ebraccatus. The sequence goes on from NC_091462.1 coordinate 81,944,005, forward strand.
AGTACACACACTCCATTGTGTGCAGCTGGGAATTCAGAAAAAGTAAAGATTATCATCTGGCTGGTACTGCAGTACTGGTCAGAATAATCTTCATTAACATCGGCCATTCAGTGACCCGGCTAGGTCACAGAACGGCCAGTGTTATGCATAGTGTGAACATGGCCTTAGGAAGAACTAAACCTGTCCCTATCCAACCTGGCAGATCCTAGGAGGATCTGCAGAGAAGAATAGTAGAAAATCCCCAAATCCAGGGGTGCGGATTTTGGCATCATACCCAATAGGACTGGAGGCTGGAATCTCTACACCTTTGGCAAAGGGTCTGAAAAGTTTTGGTAATGCAATGTTTTAGTTTTTTTCTTTTCAGGGTGTGTTCACACCTACAGGATCCGCAGCAGATCTGCAGCAGATTTGAAGGTGCAGATTTGATGCTGTGTTCAGTTATTTAAATGAAATCTGCTGCGGATCCGCAACAGAAAATAAGCTGCGGATTCGGAAGTGTGAACGTACCCTCAATAAATAAATAAATTAGCCAGGATTAATGCTGAAAAACTTGATTTTTTAAAAAAAAAATTATTTTAGCACAAGGCTGCAACTTAAAGGGGTTATCCATAGCTACAAAAACATGGCCACTTTTCCCCTTCTCTTGTCTCTAGTTCAGGTGTTGTTTGCTATTAAGCTACATTTACTTCAATGGAACTGAGTTCCAAACCCCACCCAAGCTGGAGACAAGAGAGGGGAAAAGTGGCCATGTTTTTGTAGCGCTGGATAACCCCTTTAAAATGTAGAAGGTCTAAACATTTAACAAATTCATTGAACATTATGCACCCATATTCATGCCCCTGGCATTGCGAGAACACGGTTTTATTCACTGACAGTAAACAGTGATGTTTTTAAAACCTTGAGGAGCTGATATGCTTTTAGGGTACAAACCCACACACCGTATATGCAGCGTATTTACTACTGCGATACGCAGCAAATACGCAGCAGATTAGATCTAAATAACTGAACACAGCATCAAATCTTTACCATCACATCTGCTGCGTATTTGCTGCGTATACGGTGTGTGGGTTTATACCCTTAAGGGACGTTCATACAGGATAAAGGTGCTGCAGTTTTCTGCTGCTGATGTCCAAAACAATAATAATGTGATCAGTTATGGGCCGTGTATGGCTGTCAGTAATGTGTAAGGCAAAACCCAGAATTTCCTGTTTTAGGTTGTGTTATAAGTGTCAGTACTTGATGTGTTATGTACACAATCTGATCGCCACCTCATTGGTAAAGACAATATATCATGTGTCATTCTCCTGGTTACAACGAATCAGAGGTGTAAAGACTCGCCTTAGGTTTACAGACTGGCGCTACTTTCTGAAATCCAATAAGAGCTAATGTAGAGTGGGACCTAGAAGTTACTGGTGCGCTACGCTGGTTTCATCAGATCTATAAAGCCTCTAATCAGGACAGGTGTGCCGGGGTAGAGGTAATACCTCAATAGAGAATAGGAATTGCCTGGCTGCCTCCTACTTCACTGGAATTCCTAAATAACTGGGTGTGAACACTCTCTAAAGAGAGGAGATACTTTTGTGCCGATTTCCCCACAATTCATATTATTATTTTATAAATTTAAATACATATTTGTATCCTAAATGTTTGTATTGACTGACAATAAGGAACCACCAGGAATTGATTAAGTAAGTGTATTAGAAAATAAAATAACTTTTTTTTTATACAATGGTTAATGTTTATTTACTAAAACTCTGAAAAAGTATCATGGAAGACAGCACCTCAAAAAATAGTGAGGTGCATCATTGCAACGTTTCCGCAAATTCACAGCCTTTCTCAAGCATTCACTTCTTGAGAAAGGCTGTAAATTTGCCAAAATGTTACATTGGTGTGAATAAACTCCTCACTATTTCTTGAGGTGCTGTCTCCATGATACTCTTTCTGGATTTCATACCTACGTGGGTCCGGTGAGGTGAGGCATGCATCCGCTGCATTCAAATGCACTTATCTGTTCATTGACCATTTATATTATTTGCTAAAACTGCAATCCCCCTTTAAAAATATTTAATTGCCACGGAGTTAGTTGATTGAGAATAGCTTGTATCTGGGCTTTGCATGGTGCGTCACTTGAATTGGATATGGTGTACCACTAGGATAGTTCATTATTTATTGATCAGTAGGGGTCTGACCTCTGCATCTGCCACTAATATGTAAAATGAAAGTTCCAGGACCCCTTTTACATTTTCTGCAGTGTCACTCCTGACCAGGTGTGGAGCAGAGAAATACAATACACTGTATAGAAATGACTGTAATGGAGTGTTTTAATAGCACTTTGTCTATTTACCCTTAAGGTCCTATTACACAAAACAATCATCAGCCGTTATGGATGATAATCGTCTTGTAATAGAAGGCGGCGATCAGCCTACATGAACAATGTTGACTGATTGTTGCTGTCGTTTGTCTTTCAACGTGTTGAAAGACAAACAACCAAGATAGCAACAATATGCTGCCATTGCTCCGTGGAATAGGAGCGGCAGCAGCAGACCGCTGCTACCCTCTTTGGGCTGCCCCCGCCCCTCAACATCGCCCCGTGTAATTGTGGGTGTTCCAGGTTTATTAATTGTGGGTTGTTCCAGTGGTAAGATGCTCATTAAGTAGTAAAGTTAAAGGGATTTTCCCATGAAGGCTTTGGAGAGGTGATAAGTGTCTGATTGGAGGGGATTGGGCGGCTGGGACCCAATCGCAACAGTGGGAGTTTATTATGCACCTGGTTGAATGGAGCAAAGGTTGGATTCTTACTAAATTTCTTCAGTTCCCTTAGCCTTTTGTCTGCAATGTTGCCCCTCACTCTGTTATTTGTACTTACCTTCTCCTGTTTTCTATGTACTCTGCTTTTATTCACATCTGTGAGTTTTCATAAAATATATAACATCTCCTAATTGTAACTTGTTGTATATTTATTTAGAAGGCATCTGCACCTATTGCTGGGCACCATGACCCTTAAATCCCTTCAGTTGTCTTCTCCTAACTTTAGGAGGCACCAGACTGGTCCATGAACTGCCTGGGTTGACCTGGTGTCTCACAAATTATTCATGCACACCCAACAGGGGCTGAAAAAGGAGGGCATGTGAGAGAATACTCCAGCCCTTTGGTTTAGCCATAAATGTAACTGATGGGATAGTGCATTTTATAGCATCAAGTTTTAAATTTTGAAGCCCTCAAAAGTTTTTTTGTATTTATTTTGTTCTTTTTTGGTGAACTACATACAGCTGGAGTGTGCCAGAATAACACATTTGTTCTTCTAACTAATATTCTGTAATATTCTTAAACTACTAAAATTATAACCACATGAACGCCATTTGAGCATCTGTGCAGTACAGCATTGAAGATGATTCAGAGGTCTGCAAGGCATTTATGCATTTACTGTAGATTGCTATATCTAAGGCTTTGTTTACACCACGTTGTTCTTCTGTAAGGCTCCAGATGTAAAGTGTATCCATAGGCATAGGAAAATTGAGGCCAAAAGTATTCAAAAATACTTACATTGTCATGTCACTGATGTTTTTAATAATTGTATTTGCTCTGAGGATGTTCTGGTGTGCATAAGGTCATTGCCATGATGTGGACAAGGCCTTGTTCTGTTTACTGTAATATTGGTAGTATACATCTAGAAACTATTAATCTGCTTACCCATTTACCTTCTTTTACAGACTTGTCCTGCAAAACGTGAAGTCAATTGCTTCTCCTTTTCCTCCTTCTTGTATCATCATGGACCATCGACAGGCCCTGGAGGATGAGACTGGCTCTCTACTCCGTCTGGCTCCAAGCCCCCAGAGTGAAGCAGTTGCCCATGATTTTGAGGAATTGTCCTTGCAGTCAGTCCAGCATTTGCCACCACTTAAGGAAAGAAAAAATGGTGAGTAATTTAAATGCTATGTTGTGGATACTGCTAGTAATAGATTTCTCCCTAGTGCTATATAGACCTGTATTTGTAACTGAAATGTCCCTTTAGTATATAGTGCAGCAGCGGATTTCACGCAGCGAAATCCACTGTGATACTGTGTACTGTTATGATCTATAGCCCAACACTTTCGCAGCGGATTTTCATTCTGCTGAAAAAATGTACCAACGGCCTACTGTACTCAGCATCTGATTACATTACCGGATTACGCTCCAGCTTGCTTCTCCAGCTCCCGGGTCACTCAGGTTCTGCTCAGCCAATCAGTGTGCTCTCCAGCTGCAGCCCTCCATTGGCTGAGCGGCACGGCAGTAACCTGGGAACCGCTGAAGCAAGCTGGAGTGCAGGCAGGTAATGTATTCTCTTGTTGGCTTGGTAGATGCTGAGTTAAGTAGCCGGTGGCTAACAGTACTGAGTATCGCAGCCAATTTGGCTGTGGTACTCGCAGCGTGAAATCCGTTGCGATACAGTATGCGTGAAACTGACCTAAAGGTTCTCAGAGACTTGGGACAGATGTTATATAGGCGGGGGGCTGAACCTTAGGAATCGCACAAATAAGCGTTCATCCAAACGATTGCCAAACTGTTCTCTTTTTGGTCTGTTCCCCTGAATAAAGCTGCAAGGTGACCCTCAGGTGTATTTCTATATTACACATTTCATGGTAAATCATATGAATTTCATACATTAATAATACGCCCTATGTGTCTGTAATCACCCTTCAAGCTGGTCTTAGAGGTTAAAGTAAAATGAAAATTGCTAAAGTAAAATCCATTTCAGTTGTGATAAGTGGCTGATGACTAAAGGCACTACCTTGCCTTCTTACTCGATGCATCGGCCCACGTATAGATACACTCAATCATGCATTCTGGAATTAGAAGTAAACTGTATTCTGTCATTTTGTGCTGCTGCATAGCAAGTATGGGAACAGCTGTAGAGCACTAACAAAAGAGGCAATAAACACAAGCTTTCCTGTAAGCAAACATTGAGCTCATCTTACTGCACTTTCTATCCCTGTGTCATAGGATACGTTTGTTGAGTAAGCAGAAAACATATTTTTTTTTCATGAATATTACAACAATCCTCGTTCATTTCTGGGATTTTTGTCATACATCTGTATCTGATTGCCGTACATGACCTCACATTACGTATTTCTGTGATTAGGCATACAGTCTTTGGTTTAGTTACATTTAATAGGAAATGTTTGGTGCATAAATATTTAGAGAAAGTGCTTGGGAAATTTTGTCTTCGTATTAGAAAAAAAAAATTCCACTTAGTCTGTGGTGGTTTGATTTGTCGTCAATAGTTTCATAGTAATGGTTTAATGGCATAAGAAGCCTGGGGGGAGATTTATCAAACATGGTGTAAAGTGAAACTGGCTCAGTTGCCCCTAGAAACCAATCAGATTCCACCTTTCATTTTCCAAAGAGTCTGTGATTAATGAAAGGTGGAATCTGATTGGTTGCTAGGGGCAACTGAGCCAGTTTCACTTTACACCATGATTGATAAATCTCCCCCCTGGTTCCCATACTGATGGTTACTGCTTTAGCTCCTTATAGAAGCAAGGACCAGCACCAGCATCCTCATAATTTATTTTTCTTTGTTCAGCAAGTTTTAAAGAGACTGGAAACATGAGCGTCAAACTTGACGCGTTTCGAATGTAACATCCTTGTTCATACCATCTGTGCACTTAGATTCTATTTGCTTTAAACATGCATTGGGTGAGGTATTATCTTGTGATGTAAAGGTAGTCATAGACTTAGGATAACGGTGTGTTGAATCGCCCTTCGGCTGACATCTATCATTCCTGGTTCCTGTAATAATGTGAATTCTGTGTTCAGCCAGTTGTGCATGTTATCTGAATAGAGGATGGGGATGGATAGCTATTGGACACTTGTGGTGCTGCTACCTAAAAGCAGTAATATTGTGGGAAGATTCTATTCTGTTACATCCCTTTTCCTCCAACAACAGCTTCAGGAGTGTGTTAACAGGGCCCATGGACAACAAACTCTTAGATCCTTTGGTGCGTTGGTGGGGCTCGGGACTTACAACTGTTGACAAAAAAAAGTTTTTAAATAAAGTTACTTACTTTTAATATTAGTTTAAAAAAAAAAAAGTATAGTATGGTACAGTGTTAGCCAGAAAAATCCATATCGTGGTAAATCCTTGTGATCAAAGTATTTTAGGAGTAATACCTTTATTTTTAACTTTATATACCTTTTTTATACCTTTTTTTTTGTTGGTTAATAAAGGTATCAATATTAGTTGGAGAATGATTTCTGAGTATGACCAGTAGGAGTAGAGTCTCTGAAACCTAGGCAGTGCTAAAGGTATTTATTGTGTCTCTCACCAAAGTATACCGACTTTACATTAGTCACTGTTGTCTACAAGGTTTCTCAGGGCTCAGTCTCTTTCTCACACTAAAAATGACCTCTGTATTTTCTGGGCTTGTGTATGATTCAGTATCAGTCGGTGAATTCTTTATGTAGCAGCACCATTTAGACCTGGGCACTAGGCTTTGATGTCAAAACAAAAGAAAATTGACAAAGTGGCATTTTATTTTATTTTCTTTTTGCTAATGACATATTTAGTGAATTTGTTTAAAATAATTGTTATACATGGCAGTAAAACAAGAAACGCTGTTAGTGTCCTCAACCTGTCTGTTTTGGTAAGTACACTACCGCTCAAAAGTTTGGGGTCACCCAAACAATTTTGTGTTTTCCATGAAAAGTCACACTTATTCACCACCATACGTTGTGAAATGAATAGAAAATAGAGTCAAGACATTGACAAGCTTAGAAATAATGATTTGTATTTGAAATAACATTGTTTTTACATCAAACTTTGCTTTTGTCAAAGAATCCTCCTTTTGCAGCAATTACAGCATTGCACACCTTTGGCATTCTAGCTATTAATCTGTTGAGGTAAGCTGGAGAAATTGCACCCCACGCTTCTAGAAGCAGCTTCCACAAGTTGGATTGGTTGGATGGGCACTTCTGGCGTACCATACGGTCAAGCTGCTCCCACAACAGCTTAATGGGGTTCAGATCTGGTGACTGCGCTGGCCACTCCATTACCTATGATAGAATACCAGCTGCTGCTTCTGCTGTAAATAGTTCTTGCACAATTTGGAGGTGTGTTTAGGGTCATTGTCCTGTTGTAGGATGAAATTGGCTCCAATCAAGCGCTGTCCACTGGGTATGGCATGGCGTTGCAAAATTGAGTGATAGCCTTCCTTATTCAGAATCCCTTTTACCCTGTACAAATCTCCCACCTTACCAGCACCAAAGCAACCCCAAACCATCACATTACCTCCACCATGCTTAACAGATGGCATCAGGCATTCTTCCAGCATCTTTTCATTTGTTCTGCGTCTCACAAACGTTCTTCTTTGTGATCCAAACACCTCAAACTTGGATTCATCCGTCCACAACACTTTTTTTCCAGTCTTCCTCTGTCCAATGTCTGTGTTCTTTTGCCATCTTAATCTTTTTCTTTTATTGGCCAGTCTCAGATATGGCTTCTTCTTTGGCACTCTGCCCTGAAGCCCAAAATCCTGCAGCCGCCTCTTCACTGTAGATGTTGACACTGGTGTTTTGCGGGTACTATTTAATGAAGATGCCAGTTGGGGACCTGTGAAGCGTCTGTTGCTCAAACTAGTCTCTAATGTGCTTATCTTCTTGCTTAGTTGAGCAATGCGCCTCCCACTTCTTTTTCTACTCTGGTTAAAGCCTGTTTGTGCTGTCCTCTGAAGGTAGTAGTACACACCGTTGTAGGAAATCTTCAATTTCTTAGCAATTTCTCGCATGGAATAGCCTTCATTTCTAAGAACAAGAATAGACTGTCGAGTTTCAGATGAAAGTTCTCTTTTTTTGGCCATTTTGAGCGTTTAATTGACCCCACAAATGTGATTCTCCAGAAACACAATCTGCTGAAAGGAAGGTCAGTTTTGTAGCTTCTGTAACGAGCTAGACTGTTTTCAGATGTGTGAACATGATTGCACAAGGGTTTTCTAATCATCAATTAGCCTTCTGAGCCAATGAGCAAACACATTGTACCATTAGAACACTGGAGTGATAGTTGCTGGAAATGGGCCTCTATACACCTATGTAGATATTGCACCAAAAACCAGACATTTGCAGCTAGAATAGTCATTTACCACATTAGCAATGTATAGAGTGTATTTCTTTAAAGTTAGGACTAGTTTAAAGTTATCTTCATTGAAAAGTACAGTGCTTTTCCTTCAAAAATAAGGACATTTCAATGTGACCCCAAACTTTTAAACGGTAGTGTATGTTTGTTTGTTTTTTTTTTTTGTTTTTTTACTCGAACAGGAGCAGAGCTGCTGTAACCAGATACAGCCTCCAGAAAGAAGCCCACGGCTTCCATTCACTGCATATATCCTGGTGTGGCAGCCCCGACAGCTGATTTTGGAGGTGTCAGAAGATGACATCACGCCGATCAGGGGTTAATGGCTTATCCTAAGGACCCTATTACACTAGTAGATTATCAGATTATATTTTTTTGAGCCAAAGCCAGAAATGTACTATAAACAGGTAATAATGGAAAGACTGAGATTTCTCCTCTTTTCAAATCCATTCTTGGCTTTGGCTTAAAAACTCTGTCAGATAATCTTTTAGTGTAATAGGGCCCTAAGGATAGGCCACTGATCATTGATCCCTTGGTTGCCCTCTTCTGCACCCACTCCAGGTCAGCCAATTTCTTTTTATACATAGGTGCCCAAAATTTTACACAATTTTCCATGTGTGGACTGACTAGTGATATGTATGACAGCAAAACTGACAAAAAAATACTTTTTTGGTCATGAAAAACCCCTTTAAATTAACATTGTCACCTAAAAATAACAAACTATTGACATGTCAAAAAATCTGATCGGACAGGGTCTGGGTGATGATCTCAACTGATTGGTGGGTATTGTCAGGAGAAGCACTCAGCTGAGCACTTCACTCCCCAGCTTGCTGCAATCTCCTGTTTTCAGAAGTTGGTCTCTGTAGTCGTATAATGGAGACCTACAGCGAGATGGAAAAGACAGTGGGACGGGGAGTGAAGTGCTTAGCCTAGGGCTCCTTTAGGCTCTATCTAACAATCAGTTGGGGTCTGAACACCCAGACACCTACTGGTCGAAACGTCTCTAGGGCGTGTAAAAAAAATTTTTTTAACACCTTCCCGTCAGCAATCTGTATATATACGTTCCTACTGCACATACCCTGTGCAGTAGGAATGTATATATACGTTTCTGTAACTGACGCTGTAACTAACTGATCCCGCTCACATCAGTGTCCGGGGCTGGAGGTGATGAGAGTCAGCACCGTGATCTACAGCGATCGAGGCGTTTAAGGTGCTCAGGGACAGATCAAGCATCTGTCACTGAGTGACTGCGGGGGTCCCGATCGCATGTGCCGACAGGCGTGGGGAAGCTCAAGCTCCTTACCTCCGTCCTGTCGGATCGGCGATCTATGTGTAGAGTCTGCGTAAACGGGGAAAAAAAACACACCAGGATTGCTGATTTTATTAAACTATATATCACAAAAAAATTAATAAAAAGTAATACATTTTCTGTTACACCAATATGTTATGAAGAAAAACTAGAGATCATGGCGCAAAAAATGACACCCCAACCAGCCCTGTAGGTGGACAAATAAAAGCGCTATGGCTCTTAGAAGGCGGGGAGGAACATTGCATTAATCTGACCCGGACTTTTATGCATTAAAGAGCTCTGTCTTGAAGGGGTAAAGTGACAAGGAGACTTAAAATTCTGGTTTGGGTTTTTACGTTTTTGGATTGTTCCAGGTTTAAAAAAAAAAAAAAAGTAATAAATTAAATGCACGAGTTAAAGACCCAACAAACTTCTAGGGCTCGAACATAACACAAAATATGTTTGGATGGACCAAAGATTCCCACAACATTGAGTGCCAGGGTTAGAGAACTTCCCTGTCATCACTGTGTCTCCTCTTTATTAGAGAGACAACCCAGAATATTCATTTCCTGTTCTCTACTTATTCCAGCAGAAAACTAAAAACCCTCATAAAATTGGTATGTGTAGCTAAGAGAGTGGAGGATTGTCCAAACATCTTCATTTCTTAAGGGAACGGAGGTACAATTTTTAACAATGCAGAAATCCAAGTCACAATTTTAATTTTCATGATGGAATAACGCGGAATAAGAAGCTTCCCCAAGGAAATATGTAGTGATGAAGATGGCGGTGAAATATAGTTGACTTCATTCTGCTCATTATTGTAATTTATGAGTGAGTGAGAACCTTAAAGTTCTAAATTCCTTATGTCATAAGACTGGCGGAGAAAGATACTGCACCTGTTCATAAAAACTACAGACTTCATGACAACTTCTGAAATCAGTCATTGAAGCAAATGTAAAATGTCTCCTTTATGTCAAGTGTCTTTCAAGTAAAAGTTTGACTAGTGCCTCAATAAGACAAGGCAGATCCGATAATGAACCTACCCTAATTACAGCCAGCTATATCATGGGGCCTACGCGTTCAGGTGGACTCCATCGTCCATGGATTTCAAGGGCAGCTATTCATTAGAAGGGGCACCATGTAATGCAACATTTCCCTTTGTAGCAAAATGAAGGGATAGCGACAGCTTTCCCTGGATAAGCCGGACAACCCCCTTAGGACCAGTGGGTAGATCCAGGGCTTTTTTTATTGTTCCATGGTTTGCTTGTTTTCTTTAGGTAAATAGCTTTTACTTGCAAATGGTGTTTGTATGAAACTGTTATATTTGTTACATTATTACACATATAGTTTAAAGAAAACTTCTTTTTTTCTTTCAAATCAACTGGTGTCAGAAAATCATACAGATTGCACATTCGTAGTGCGGGCCATGGCCGCAGGCCTGCACTACGGGTGTGTGAATATAGCCTAATACAGTAAACTTTAAGGGGAACTCTATCTTTCAAATCAACTAGTGTGAGAAAGTTATATTGATTTCTAATTGACTTATAATTAAAAATCTCCAGTCTTCCAATACTTATCAGCTGCTGTGTGTCCTCCAGGATATGGTGTATTCTTTCCAGTCTGACACAGTGCTCCCTGCTCCACCTCTGTCAGTGACAACAACTGTGCAGAGCAGTAGCAAACTCCATTGTAAAACCTTTCGTGCTTTGGACAGTTCCTGTCACGGACAGAGGTGGCAGCAGAGTGTGTCAGACTGGAAAGAATACACCACTTCCTGTACAACATAAGCAGCAGATAAGTACTTGAGATTTTTAAATAGAAGTCAATAAGAAATCTATATAACTTTCTGACACTGATTTGAAAGATAAAGGAAAAAAATTCCAGAGTTCCCCTTTAAGTTTACTGTATTAGGCTATAGTCACACACCCGTAGTGCAGCCCGCGGCCAGTGCTTTACTGAGCACTACACTCCCACTTCACCGCATTACAGCATGTCCTTACTTTTTTGCGGCACGGATCGCGGCCCTGTACACACGTACAGATGTGTGAACAGAGCCATTAAATACCATTGGTTCTATGTTCTGTCCGCAATTGCAATAGATGTGTGAATGTAGCCTTAGGGTAGCTTCACACGTACCATATTGCAGGGGATTTGATGGTGCGGATCCGCAGCAGATTTGATCTAAATAACTGAACACTGCATCAAATCTGCACCAACATATTTGCTGCAGATTTGCTGTGGATCCTGTACGTGTGAACGCATCCTTAAAAAAGTTTTTGGAGCACTTTGTGATCTGCATGTGCACAGCAATAAGACTGAGGGCTTTCTTGGGTTTGCATGACAAGAATCTCACACTGGCACTTATGACAAAAGGCTGGCAGCACACTTGCTGGGATCTAAACAGGAAAGGCTGGTTTACTTAGACATTCCGGATGCAAACCATGAGAAATAGACTAAATAAATTTAATAAATGGCCACAAGAAGCTAGGCCCTAAGCTGCACAGAAATAATAATACAAAGAAAGATAGCAATGTACTACCCGTCTTTTTGTGGTTATTTAAGGTTTGTCCTAGGGAAGAAAAATAAACTATTAAATAGCCTAGAGAATGCATGCAAGTATATGTACAAGGTGATTATTCCGGTAAGTCTAAAGTCAGGGGCCTCTCCTAAACATTATTTTATTTTAAATCTAAACATGACCAGAATAAAGTTGTTTGAAAGTGGACAATATCAACCCAAATAAATCTCCATCGGCCAAAATTAATCAACAAAAGATTTTTTAGCCAACCCATGGCAGGCTCTTATCGTCAGAAGAGAAGTCAGCTATGTTAGAAATTTTTAGACAATAGTTGGGTGGAAGATTGTTTGTTCAGGAAAGAATACTCCAACCCCAGAATATTTGCTAAAAGGTGGTTTGTCCTTTGCCTGGTTTTGTATGGCCAGTATGAGCGACTTTAACTGTCAAAACGGACTAAGGGCCTTATTACACGGGATGAAAAATCGTTCGGATTTGAATAATAATCGTTTAGTGTAATAGCAAACAACGATTAAACAACCAACGAGAAATCGTTAGTCGTTTGATAGAGTTCGGCCCTTTTTTTATCGTTGATCATTCGCAAATCGTTCGCATAGAATAAGACGTTGTTCAAGTCATTCACAGTAGCAATGACAAGACGACCGCAAGAATAATCATAAGTAACGATCATCGTTCCGTGTAATTGGGTGAACGATTTCAAGTCGTTTGCCATAGCGGTCGTTTGAGATCGTTTATGGTACCCTTACACATGTATGGCTGCATCTATGAAAAGATTGGAAAAGATTGGAGGATAGTTTGTTCAACCACCATTAATGCTAATGTGATTATTTCCTGCAACACCCTTCAACAAATCGTAGCCTACATCTTTGCAATAGTCTATAAATGTGTTACAAAGTGTATATAAGTTGGATTCTTGATGATTGATAGTTAAGGGGAATCGAGAAACTTTATAAATCCTCTACCCCAGTTTTCTGAACTGTAATCTGCTTTTTGCACCAAAAAATGGCAAAGTTTACCTTTTAACACCACCTAACACTTTTTTTTTTTTTTTATAAATAAAGTGGACAGGGCTTATTATGAGAGGGTATGGCCTCCTGTGGCCTATCATATGTAACATAGGTTTACCCCTAGAGTCACATAAATATGTAGCTCATGGCATTGCTGCTTACAAAACTCACAAAAGGTCATTGAGAGTTACCCAAGTTGCATAAAACAGCCAGCTTGGAGGTTTTTGGCTTTCTAACGGGCAGCCACAAGATAGCCAGAGGGGGTCAATGAGCCCTTGTTCCCAGGTGTGAATACTACTTTGGGATAGAAATACTCTTTAGTTTTGTAGCTGTAGTTAATTAGGCTGTGTTCACACTGCGTTTCACTGTTTCCATTATGTTTAGTTTTAACATACAGAAAAACTTGGTCAACCCCATTTTTGTCTACATAAAAAAAAATCTGTTTCATGGTGCGTTCACACCTACAGGATCTGCAGCAGATCTGCAGCAGATTTGATGCTGTGTTCAGTTATTTAAATGAAATCTGCTGCAGAAAATCAGCTGCAGATCCTGTAGGTGTGAACGCACCATTAGGGTGCGTTCACACCTACAGGATCTGCAGCAGTTCTGCAGCAGATTTGATGCTGTGTTCAGTTATTTAAATGAAATCTGCTGCAGAAAATCAGCTGCAGATCCTGTAGGTGTGAACGCACCATTAATGTGTTTTTTTTGTTTGTTTTTTTTATATAATTTAAGTTCATAGAAAAAATATTTTGCAGTAAGGCACACAGCTGCTGCTTTTTTTTGCATTCTTTTTTCCCCCCATTTAATGTATATGGTAAACGGACAGAAAAACGCAGCGTGAACCTAGCCTTACTGAACTTTTACAGAGAATTTATCACCTTTTAAATAGAATTTGAAATGTTTAAAGGCCACTAATCAGTAAGGAGCATTACTAAAAAAACTCATTTGGCCGATGTAAGTGTCAGCCATCAGCCGAGGATGTGGAAATTGGCTGTGTATACTGGATATTCGACCTATAGTAATACATTTAAACAGCCGCACAAATGATGCAGTGATTGTTCGTGCAGCCCAGCAGCATGATAAGTGTGCCTTCTAAAGGCATTGCATTGAGTGATGAGCTCGCTGATCGGCAATCCCTTGTGCCCTTACATGGTCCCATATCGGGCGGTGTAAAATGACCCTAAGGTTTTTTACACAAGAAGATACATTTGTATAAAATAGCTGACAGTTTAGCAGGGTGTAAGTGTTTGAAGCTTTGCATTTATATATAACAATAGTTTTTCTAAATTGTGAAAGCTTTTAGGTGCACCTGTCTATCCTCCTGACAACTAGAAGATGACAATTTAAACACTGACAGACTGCAGACTTTTACCCATATACAATTGTTATTAACTGTTTAAAAGGTCATAGTTTAAAGGGCCGAAGGCGGGAAGCAGAGCCCCAGTGAAAGGCTCCTGACACTTCCATGCTGGTAAGCTAAGGGATGCAGAGGGCAGCAGTTCTTGTATCTGTCAGCAAATGTCATTAGTTCACCCTTTCGCTGTAGGTCCCTTCTACAGAACATCAATTGTATAGTCACAGCAGCGGAAAAGCAGCCATTTCACATCCAGTAACATTGACTTTATACATTGTTTATTGATACAGCTTTGATTTGTTGTATGACCATGTGCATCATCTGGAATAGTTTAGAACACAGCACATGTTAGAAGAAAACACGTAATATAAAGCTGCAGTGGAATGACTCACGATCAGATGCTATAATACAGGCTTTATACTCATCCCTATTAAATGTTCCTGTCTTATCACCTTTCTGGTTATTTTTCAGTCATGTTGATTTATATAGGCCTTCTAAGGTAAGGGAGTTTCTTTTGATTTGGTGACAGTTTTGACCGTTATTAAAAGAGAAATGTCACACTGTCCCTATTTCATTACTATTAGTGTGGGGCCCAGATGTATACAGCTATTAGCAGTTTAGACAAATCAGATAGTCCCCTATAGCCCCTGGGATGCTGAGGAGGAAGGTATGTGTGTTACCATCTTCCTCTGCGCCAGTTCCGCATTGTTAGTTGGGGTAAACTCCTCTCCGGAGCACCCTTAGGAGCACTGCAGCTTCATCCGGCCTGTCCCCTCTATGTATTATCATTAAAAGGAGCAGGCCAATGACACAGTGCTCCGACTAACAGCGTGGAATCGGCACAAAGGAAGAAGGAAACACACATACTTTTATCCTCAACGTCCCAGGCACTATAAAGGTTCCCCTTTAAGGGCTTATCTGAAGGTTTTAAGACAACTTCAAAAAGTGTTATTCGTTAGTCCTATGATGCTGAATGCTGAAGCCAATCGCTGGCCACTGTAAATGTCCATGGCCGCTGAGGGTGCTGTTACAGTGGTAATGGATGTGTCTCTTGTTACTGATACAAGGAAACAAATGGGAACCATGATTGGGGTATTAAAGGGGTAGTGCGGCGCTCAGAAATTATTCACAGAATAACACACATTACAAAGTTATACAACTTTGTAATGTATGTTATGTCTGTGAATAGCCCCGTTCCCCGTGTCCCCCCACCCCCACCCGTGTACCCGGAAGTGTGGTGCATTATACATTACCTGATCCGTGTCGAGGGCCGTCCGCCATCTTGTGCCAAACGTCATCTTCGGACGGACGGCTGAGTCGCTGCCGCCCGTCCCCCCTCCACTGCGTCACAACTGTGCTCAGCTGCAATTGGCTGAGCATAACTGTGCTCAGCCAATCGCAGCTGAGCGGCTAATGTTGCAGCCGCGTCATCAGCTGCACAGTTATGCTCAGCCAATCGCAGCTGAGCATCGGATGACGCTGCAGAGGGCTGCCGGCATTCGGAACAGTCGGAGCTGTTCGCCGTCCGCCCGAAGAAGACGTCACTCGCTGAAGATAGAAGACTGGTGTCGGCACGTGACAGGTGAGTATAGCGCACCACACTTCCGGGTACATGGGTGGGGGTGGTGGGACACGGGGCGATTCACAGACATAACATACATTACAAAGTTGTATAACTTTGTAATGTGTGTTAGTCTGTGAATAATTTTTTACCGCCGCACTACCCCTTTAATGCTGGAGCAGTGAGGGATTCACCAGGTAAGCCCTTTTTCATTTAATAACATTGAAAACAATTAGTTTTATTTTTCCTTTATCTTCCGTGGTGTACAAAGCAGAATGAGGTTTTTTTTTTATGGACCCACCTAGGCTTTTCAATAAAGTAAAAGTGTACAGGATGTGTGCCAGGGTCTTCCTCCACCCAGTCCCTATAAGCAGCAGGACATGTCACTTTACACTGTAAAAGTTTTACAAGGTGACTGTGATTGGGATTTTACAGCTTTTATTATTGCATATTCCAGGGGATCAGCACATCATTTTCTTGTCTGCATTACTTACTAGAACAATTTTCAACGGTCAGGCCTACATGTTGGTTGTTATAGGGAAAAGGGATAAGCAGGAGGAAGAGAGTCTTGTGCTAGCTGACGAAAGAATGTAATTTGGTAAAAACCAATATTGTAGGCCATGTTGCTATCAATGACATTAGCATTAGGACACCATAGGGGTGCTCTCACACACACACATTAGATGGGTGCCCGATCCTGTTGCCATCAATGCAGCAAATTCTCTAAAGAAACAGAATTACTGTACTTTTGTAGCTGTTTTAAATAGGCACTATCATTACCAATAAATAATGATAAATCAGCAGGGGAAGTGATCTATGACATCTTTGCAGTTTACTTATTTATTTTTATGCCTTTTTTCTATATGAAAGACAATGCTATACATTCGGTCACTAGGTGTCTCACTTACTGGAGAACTGCAGTCGAGGCTCCGTCACTAATGCCATGTGGTCTTTAGTAACAGCAGAAAAGAGACCAAATGCAGGAAGTGATGGCAGTTGTCCCTCTGCTCTGCACAGACTGGCTCAGTGAGGATGACTGGCAGCTGGGCACTCCCAAGGGAGAAGCATGGCAGCACAATACTACACTAAATAGACTGCTGGGGGGGTTAAAGGGGTAGTGCGGTGCTACACATTTATTCACTAAATAACACACATTACAAAGTTATACAACTTAGTAATGTGTGTTATTTAAGTGAATGGCCCCCTTCTCCGTGTTCCCCCCACCCCCGGAAGTGTGGTGCATTATACACATAATTACTGTCGACCCCGGACGCCATCTTGGGACAATGATGTGATCTTCAGGAGGCCGGCCGGACCGCTCCAGCCCTCCCTCATGCCGGCCCCCTCTGGCGGGTCATCTGCTGCTCAGCCACGATTGGCTAAGCATAATGTACCACACTTCCTCGGGTGAGGGGAACACAGGGAAGGGGGCCATTCACTTAAATAACACACATTACAAAGTTGTATTACTTTGTACTTTGTGTTATTTAGTGAATAAATGTGTAGCGCTGCACTACCCCTTTAATATCGAACTAAGCATACATAAGGCAAATGTTAACTATATATTTGCTAGGGGGGAAGGGTTTACATGCCATGACAAGTACACTTTAATTTTACTAATATATTTAGTGGTATTTATGTTTTATATAGAATATAGACAATAAATATCCCCTCTCTTCGTGCATAGATTTCTCTCTGTGGCAAATTGCCAAATAAGAGGAAAGATGCTGAAACATTTGTTTTTCCTCCTTCCCCTGGGCAGGTGCTTGCCGGTGTCAGATTGCTCACAGTTACCTGAATAGTGTTCATTATTTGCCCTGAACAAAAGTCCTGTATTCTTCAGTAATATTCAGCTCGTGTGTAGCTGAAGGCCATGTTTACTAAGCTGTGCAGAAGGCTCGGCGAAGCTGAAGAGCGCATAAACGGATGATCTATAGTAGGGCTGGGCGATATAAACGATATGCCAAAATATCGTCATCAATTCGGTTGACGATATGGATTTTTGGCATATCGTCATATCGCGATATACCACGGAGCGGTAGTGAATAAGCTTCTCACTTACCGCTCCGTGGTACCGCGCTGCAGGGCCTTCCGTTCATGCGTGTGACGTCAGGTCTCCCAGTGCATGCTGGGAAGAAGACGCGGCCCGTCTCGCCTCACGGACTCCATCAGCCAGCCCTGCAGGAAAGGTAAGTAGCAGAGGGGTCGGGGGCGGGCGGCAGATGGCTTGGCATGGGGCCGATGATGGCCCTGGCTGGGGGGACATGATGGCTGGCACATGAAATGCCTGGAAAACAGTGAGGGGTGAGATGGCTGGCACCGGGGGGGCGGGGGTTGGGGGTGCTGATGACTGGCAACGGGGGGCTGATGACTGGCGACGGGGGGCTGATGACTGGCACAAGGGGGGCTGATGACTGGCACAAGGGGGGCTGATGACTGGCACAAGGGGGGCTGATGACTGGCACAAGGGGGGCTGATGACTGGCACAAGGGGGGCTGATGACTGGCACAAGGGGGGCTGATGACTGGCACAAGGGGGGGCTGATGGCACAGGGTGGGCTGATGACTGGCAAGGGGGGGTGATAACTGGCACAAAGGGCGCTGTAGGCATAGGGGAGGGCTGATGACTGGCAAGGGGGGGTGATAACTGGCACAAGGGAGGGGGGGCTGATGACTGGCACAGGGGAGGGCTGATGACTGGCAAGGGGGGAGTGATAACTGGCACAAAGGGGGCTGAAGGCATAGGGGAGGGCTGATGACTGGCAAGGGGGGGTGATAACTGGCACAAGGGAGGGGGGGCTGATGACTGGCACAGGGGAGGGCTGATGACTGGCACAGGATGGGCTGATGGCACAGGGGAAGGCTGATGACTGGCAAGGGGGGTGATAACTGGCACAAAGGGGCCAGCATAGGAGAGGGCTGATGACTGGCAAGGGGGGCTGATAACTGGCACAAAGGGGGCTGAAGCCTTTGTGCCAGTTATCAGCCCCCCTTGCCAGTCATCAGCCCTCCCCTCCCTTGTGCCAGTTATCACCCCCCCTTGCCAGTCATCAGCCCTCCCCTATATATTTATAATTATATATCGTGATATATCGTTATATCGTGCATGCATCAAATTATATCGTGATATAAATTTTAGGCCATATCGCCCAGCCCTAATCTATAGCAAATCTGGCAGTCATGTATCTGCCGACGACCAAGTTGTTTTACATGTTTATAAACATGTCTGTTTTTTGCTTGCATTCTTACATGGTGTGGTTTCCAGGACTGTTTACAGCCAGCACATCTGGTAACATAACATCCAGATCAGCCTGTTATTCAGCACTGACTATGATGAAGAGAGTGCCGAAGCTTTTACGCTCTCCGCACCAGAGTGCATGTTATCTAGAGGGGGATCTTATGGTACTGCTTTTTCCCATGATGTATGGCCTGTGGTTGGTACTGCCAGTTCCCACAGCCTTCACATTCCCTGTACATCAGTCAGTGTCGAAAAAGGAACAATTTTCAGGCAGGAAAGCATGTGAAAATCTATTAAGGCCAAAATTCAGCTCTCCCTAGGGACTGCGACCTCTACAGTGGACTGTGCAGTGACATTTTCATGAGCTCTGTGGGGGAATTCTATGAAGAAAAGCATTGGATAAAACTGAAGACCTGTTTATAACACAGCATTAAGTGTGTTTTTCATCAGACCATATGTGTGTTCTGTAGGTCAGTGTTATCACCACAAGATCCAGATTTCCCTATGGTTCTATATAAGATCGCTATAGAGTTCTATATGAGGTCACTATAGACCTGTAGCGATGTGAGATCAGAATGCTGCCGCCATAATATTACAGTCATGTGATCCAGACATCACTCCAGCTCTCTCTCTCTTTTTTACTTCACCAGGTTTTTTCTAAAACAAAGCAGAAAGTGATAGCCCACTATAGATAGTATAGATATTAAAGACATGTATATAAAACTGGTAACATACCTAATAGTATGTAAAGGGAATCTGTCACCAGGTTTGTGCATAAACAGAGTGACAGAACCCCTGATGTAGGAGGCGCTGTCTAATTCACTTTTTTGATTGCCTAGTTTTTCTAAAATCTGCATTTATTTGCTGGAATCACAGAGTTAGCATGCGTTTTATAGTCCCTGATATTCATGAGCTGTAACTAACCACATCCACCTCGCGGGCAGGGTCCTCTTCCCCCATGTGCCTTTATGTAATGTGTCCTGATCTTATACTGTTCCTGCTTGTTACCCCTATCTATTGTGTAGCACTCTGGAATCAAGGGCGCTTTATAAATAAATAAATAATAATAATACACCGCTACTGATTAACAGCTTACTGCCTATGCACAATATAGGCAGGTTATTGCAGCTCCTAGATAGGGTAACATAAACCTGGTGACGATCTTTAAAAGGAGCGTACACAATGAAAACATATCCCCTATCCACATGATAGACGATAAGTATCTGATTGTTGGGGTCCAACAACTGGGGTTCCCCCTGCTAAAATAAACTTGGGTTCTTTGCCTCCTGAATGAAAGGAGTAGCACTACACATTTGGCTGCCGCTCTGTTCAGTCTCATCAGAGACTATTGATCCCCATTTTTGTGATTGCTGGGGATCCCAGAGGTTAGAATTATTTGTATATTTTTAGAAGACATAACAGAGCAAAGGAACAATGGCTGATTCTAACAAATGTTATAAAGTGAAACCTTTTTGAAAAGACCATCTAAAATTGCATTGAAAAGTACATAATGTATGGTGAACTGGAAATCCATCACCCAAATCTGGTCTAGATAAGGGTTTAGTATTAGGCCTATGTTCACACACTGTAAAATACGGCCATTGTTTTGAGGTAAATACTGTATACAGCTGTGTTTTTGAATATAATGCTCTTCATTGAAGGCAATGGAAAAATACATACACAGTATAGAATAATGGCCGTAATCTATTACAACCATGAAAACAATGATCATACTTTAAAGTGACACTGTCACCCCCTTTGTGCATTCTGACATCTCTACACAGGTGTAAACGGTAAATTTTGCGGTTTTCATAACTTATTATCATCATGGTCATGGTGCTTGTTCAAGTAAAAAGTCATCTTTTATCAACTGCAGATTGAGTTAAATGGGCGGGGCCTCGCGACATTAACATCACTTAGCCCCGCCCACACTGTCACAGTTGGCCCCGCCCCCTCGTCGGCCATTGGAACAGGCTGGCCGAAATGTCTAGACCCCACCCCCTTTACATCGGCCATCCAATGTGCGTCAAGGGGGCGGGGATCAATGGTTCAGTTGTGGGCGGGGTTAAGTGACGCTAATACCGCAAAGCCACACCCACTTAATACAATCTGCAGTTGGTAAAAGGACACTTTTTACTTGAACAAGCACCATGACGTATGATATGAAATAAGGTATGAAAAACGCTAAATTTACCCTTTACACCTGTGTAGAGATGTCAGAATGCACAAAGGGGGTGACAGTGTCACTTTAATTATTTACCACTAGAGATGAGCAAACCGGGTTCGAGACGATCCAAACCCGAACGATTGGCATTTGATTAGCGGGGGCTGCTGAACTTGGATAAAGCTCTAAGGTTGTCTGGGTAACATGGATACAGCCAATGACTATATCCATGTTTTCCACATAGCCTTAGGGCTTTATCCAACTTCAGCAGCCACCGCTAATTAAATGCTGAAAGTTCGCGTTCGGATCGACTCGAGCATGCTCCAGGTTCCCTCATCTCTATTTACCACCTGTTTTTTCTCACCAGTTCACACATTGTTTTATTTTTACTCAGAATTATGGTCATATTTTGATACCTTTTTTTCTGTGTGTGACTAAAGGGGTGTTCCAGAACATAAGGAAGTGACGTATGTGGATTCGTTTTGCTTTGTTTTTTGTTTTTTTAATTTTGATATTGGTGTGATATAAAATAGAAGCGTGTTTTCGGAATAAATGATGGAAAGAGATGGTCTTTTCTACAGTCGTGTCAGAAGAGCTGAGATAAGTTGGGTTAGGTTCTTACATTTGCACCCAGACTCATACTCATTGCATTTTCATGTATCGTTTTCTGAGATGGATGGGAACATTCTGGCTGACTGACTGCCATGTGGCTGATTCTGTACAATGCTTCTTCCCATATTATTTCATAACACTAACACATTCTGTGCACTGCTCACAGACACATTGTTCTTTGTTTGCCAGCAGACTTCCAAGTCTTTCTATTTTACGCTCAGTCATACACACATTAAGGTGAGTTGTATAGGAAGTCAGTATAACTACTATTATGTTTGTGGAGTGTGGGCGGAAGCATATAAGACAATAGTCTATAGATTTTGGTTTGTTTTATATCTCTCCACCATTGTGAAATGGTTATCTGGCATAAAGAAAGTAGTGTTCTATCTAGAACCCATCAGCACGTCAGGCAATTACACTGGGCTTAATGGGAAATGTCTAAATCCTAGGAAAGTCCCATCATCAGTGAATTGCTAGGGGAAGTTGTGTAGCGCTGGGTCTGACCAGATGGGAATAAAAGCGTGCCAAAGAGACTGTTCCAGGTAGTATATGAGCTAACCTCGTCATAGCTTCATGACACAAACGTTGGCGTCCCCCTATGCTGACCATGGCTCAGTGAAAGCAGTGACAAAGTACAGCGAGGCTTTCGCCTGTGTGCCTGAAAGTTAGGTACATTTTGTGCTGATCCTGAGTTCCGGTCTGTTTCATATTCCAGAGCTGTATTCATAATTCAACTTACTTCAGGTGTGGAATTTCCCATCATCGTCCTGGTTCATTATATAAACAAAGCTTGCTCTTGGGATTTGACTTCTGTGAAGTACAATTATTGCAGCAAAGTAAACTGATATAGAAAAACAAACTTTCTCACTAAATTAGAGCAGATAAGCTGTTAGGGTATGTGGGTGCTGACAGGATTGCTGACTGTTTCCAACAGCAATCAGGGGAACTGTAAAATATATTTGACCACAATACACGCTGCAAATGTATGAAAAAGAAGATTGTCCCTAACTAGAAAAATGAGTTACAAACAGAACAGCAATAGTATAGAAATATGAACCTAGCATACTGAAATCACATACTCAAAATAATTGTACACATATCAGCTTACGGAAAAATTGTTATCCTTAGTTTTATGGGTAAAAATAAGGCATTCATATGTCTGTCTGTCTATTTATCTATCTGTATGTATATATATATATATATATATATATATATATTACACAGATAACTTTCCCGTGATAATAGTTCTGATGAAAAAGGATGTGGGACTAATAGGTTTCAAGGCAACATACAAGTAAGAAGAAACTTTTATATAAACATATACACACAATGTGTAGCATCAAAGGAAGCTAACTTCCCACAGGGCAAAACCACACATGACCATTATTATACATCCTAAAATAGGCTTAAAATATACAAAAATAAGAATAGCATAGTCACAGGGTAAATTTGTGCCACACGTGAAACAAATGACCTTTTATTGTAAACAAGCGAAAGAAGCCCTGGTGCATGAACCTCACCAGCCTCAACCTTATAAGTAGTTAAAGGGGTAGTGCAGCGTTAAACAATTATTCACTAAATAACACATACTACAAAGTTATACAACTTTGTAATGTATGTTATGTTAGTAGTGAATGGCCCCCTTCCCCGTGTTCCCCACCCACCCCGGAAGTGTAGTGCTCTATACTCACCTGATTCGTGTTGACCCATGTTCGCCATCTTGGGACAATGATGTCATCTTCGGGAGGCCGGCCGAACCACTCCGAACGTCCCTCGTGCCGGCCTCCCTCTGCCGCATCATCAGCTGCTCAGCCGCGATTGGCTGAGCAGCTGATGACGCCGCAGAAGGGGGGCCGGCATGAAGGAGGGCTGGTGAGGTCCGTCCGGCCTCCCGAAGATGACATCATTGTCCCAAGATGGCGGACGTGAGTCGACACGAATCAGGTGAATATAGAGCACTACACTTCCGGGTCTAGCGTGGGTGGGGGGGAACACGCGGGAAAGGGGGCCATTCACTAACATAACATACATTACAAAGTTGTATAACTTTGTAATGTGTGTTATTTAGTGAATAATTGTTTAGCGCCGCACTACCCCTTTAAAAGTCCACACTATTCTGATCAGAGTCTGCTATCATTGTTCACTTTGCTTTTAGTACAGTGAGCAGTGATAGTTATTAGAGATGAGCAAATCTACAGTAGGAAGGAATCAATTCGCTTCATTCCTACTGTAGATTCACTCATCCCCAATAGCAATGACTGCTCACTGTGCTGAAGCTGCCGGACACTGCAATCATGTTGGGCAGTTGTTTTTTGTTTGTTTTTTTGCTTGGTCTCCAGGTGATTTAAATCTTTTTTAAATCTTTCTAATAATACTTTGATTTTTTTTTATCCTATTTAAATCCTCCTAGGGCACTATTATAAACAATTTTTACTTTGTTTATACTGATCTATGCTATTGCACAGCACTGATTATTTACATCCGATCTGTGAGATAACAGCATCTTTTCTGCAATTGTACTGTTCCTCTGTTAGGGTATATTCACACTGAGTAAAATAGGAGGAACTCTCTGCCGCAGAAGTCTGCCTGTCTCAGTGTGTCATAGCATCTCTATGGGAGAGCGTGCGCTCCTCCGATGCCTCCGCTCAAATAAGTGACATGTCACATCACTGAGCCGGAGAGCGGCGGCAGAGGAGACAGGCAGAATTCCACCTATTTTACTCAGTGTGAACATACCCTTATTCCTACTGGAAATGTATGAATATAATAATAATAATAATAAAGAAGAATAGGGCTTGTGCACAGAACTTTCTGCCTTCCAGAATGTTTTCACAGCAGTCTGAACATCCGTCGGCAACTATGCCCTGATAGGTATTCACAGCAAGGAAGGGGCTAAAATGATGAAAAGATGGGAAGCTAAATGTAGTGGGAATGGGCAGCACTGTGTACATACAGTAGTAGGATCACTGGTATTTACATAAAAGGACAGCTTCTCTGAACTTTATGGGTGGTGAATGATCAGAGAAAAGCTTTGACTTACCTTTTAGGAAAAGTATAAATCCTTTGTAGGAGGCAGACAGGCTCACACATTACAAGTATATACAGCCCTGGCTCTCTGTCTCCTGCACAGAGCAGTAGGTAAGCCTCACACTCACTTCATGTGTACTATCCTGGTTTCTGTGTTAGGGTGGGTTCACACTGCGTTTTTGCAATCCGTTTAACGGATCAGTTTTTTTTAATGGTCAAAAAATTAGTGTCAACAGTACTTTATTGTGCGTAAAAAAAAAAAAAAACGCATCCGTTTTTGATCCGTTTTTTTTTATAAGGGAAGTCAATGGAAAAACGGATCAAAAACGAATGCACACAAATGCATGTGAACCTAGCCTTACTACAGACAGACTGATTATAACAACAAGCAGAAAAGTGCAGATAGCATACAAGGGAGACACCTAATGATCAAGACTTTAGGTCTTTTTTTCTGTTTTAGGCTATGTTCACATCACATATCAGGCTCCGGCCGCTCGCTTCACTGTGTGCTATGGGAAGCTCTGATGCGGGCGCACGCTGATGCGCCCGCATCAGAGCTCCGCGGCCGGAAAGATCACCCGGCCGGTACTTAATTACCGGCCGGGATGATCCGAGCTGAGATTGGCCTTTCCGTGACCCGGCTGGGTCACTGTGGTTCACTGTGTGAACTGACAGGTCTTTCTGCAGCCGGAATTTACTGATTTCCAACCGTAGAAAACTGACATGTCAGTTTTTTCCGGCGCCGCATGGGATCCTGGCCGGAGCGCATACGATGAGTGTACGCTCCGGCCGGGATCCCATTGAAAATAAAGCTATGTTCCACCCCTCAAAACTACGCCCGTAGTTCTGCGGCGAGAACTACGGCCGTAGTTTTACATAGTGTAAACATAGCCTTAGGGTGCGTTGTACAGGGTCTGCAGCAGATTTGCAGCTAAAATCAGCTCCATCAAATCTGCAGATCCTGTAAGTGTGAACGTACCCGTGATGAGTGTTTTTTTGGTACATGAAGTCAAAGTCAAACTCCCTATCACATGGTGGAAAATCCAAGTTAGGCAACATACCCACACTGTTTATTCAGTCGTTCATCGTAGTCCATTTTTTGTCCTTTTTTTAAGTGTATGTTCACACTGTATACGCTGTAGATTTTATGGTCTCTAAATAAATAACTAAACACAGCCAGCACATTTACCGGTTATGCTGCAGTATTTGCTCTGCAGCTAAGCATGGCGCTTACAGTGTTTCTATGTGCTTTACCTGTGCTAAACTGCAGCTACTAGTGGTAGATCACGACAGATATTTTCTACATGGTTGTGTACTGCCTGGTAGTTACCACAACACCACTGCTACATGTGTGGGTTTCCTTATTCTCCGTTTTTAATTGTCCATAAAAATCAGTCCGATTCCGATACCTCTAGTATCTGTATTAGTTGTATGTAGTTGCTGATGTTACTCTTCCAGCACAGCTTTTATGGACAGCATTGCTCGTCTCTATGTCCCCGGTCTTCTCAGTTGGGTGACATTTTTGTAATAGCATAGTCTTCATGGAGACTTGAATTGACATTTATTGGCACCAGGGTGGCTAACCCCTGATTGTCAGATATGCAGTAAATTCCATTGGCAGCCTCCTGTATTGAGAGGTCTCTGTACAAAAACACAGAAAAGGACATATGGGTATTTTTTCCCCCATCTGGTTCAAGTTAGTACACAAAGTTAAGGTTCATTTGCTTTGAAAACTAGTTAAGAAGGAACTGTTCTGCAAATTGTTTCCAGTGTTTACTGTGGATTGTGTGCCACGTACATACCTAGGATGTGCATTGCTAACTGGATACAGACCCGTATCTTGGCAAGTTGAAGCCATAGATTGGTTACTTACAGATGACTTAAATTTTGTTTCATTATTTTTCTTGATTTTGATCTTAGCATTATTTTACATATATAATTCAGAATTCATATACTTCTCCAACACAAATTCTCTAATTTAGTCAGGATGTTGCAAGTTAATGTTTCCAATCAGAGTCCACACCATGTTTCACCCCTTATGCTGACAGTACCATGAATAATGTATGATGCGATGTAACTGGATCTCGGTTGCGAACATTTTTAACTATATGTTTAGTATATATACCGCCTTCATCAATTTGTTCAATCTTGAAAGGGTCTTTCCACAATAGAATCTTCTGTAGTTACGAGAACAGGATGTTCCCACAGTGTGGAAAAGTCATTGAAGAAATTCAGTCCCGGAGAACACATCATGGTGGCTGTGTCTGGAGACATGGATCTATCTGCACAAGGCCCGTATAACATGAAGTAAACGTCTAATACAGATCCTAAATGTGGACGTATGTCATCAGTATGTCTTTATTCCTGTATCTCTGTGCAGTAACTACTGATGGACTGTCTTGTAAGCAGGAAATTGAATTACACTTTGAAAACTGGACATAATATATATGAAATACTGAGCACATACATATTTATTCATTCTCCATAGAATTCAATAGACATTTCCATCTGCATAATAGATGAAAATAGCATAAAAAGCATTTTTAAGGTACATGCCTATTTTATACAACCATGTGAACAGCACATAGCCCAGCTAGGTGTTACTGTCTACAAAAATTGGATGAAATACAGAGGCAGTATATATTTATATAACGGAATCCTAAAAGGGCATTTAAATGCCATAAAGGGAATCTAATGCTTCAGAACCTCCATACATGATGCTAACTATCATAGGTTTTCACTCATGTAGACTGTTAGTCGGGTAGTCCACTGTGTGAAAGGGATTGTTTATAATAAGACAATTTTAAATCGTATTTTTCTATATATGATATGCATATCTAATATATTATGGTGCCTTGCATTTGTATTAGAATCAATGGAGCCACGTCACCGAGGGGAGGAGATATGGTCCCACCGGGGGGTGGCGGGCCCGTCCACAGTGCATAGAGCTGGACCAGTGCACAGCCAAAGAACGGTGCCAAACGCAAAAATCGGGTGGCGTTTCATAAAGAGGGCCACTCCTCTCATTTGCGGTCAAAGAATGGACATGTTCATTCTTTGAGCGGAGAGGAGAGGCGAAAAAGAAATCCTATTGAAGAAATAGGACAGGCAGAATTTCCACTTTTAAATTCAGCCTCTTGCCTAAAACCCAGCCTTGTCCTTATTCATAATTAGCATCATATTATTATGTGAATATTTCAATAAGATAATAACCTTGTGACATGTTACCCAATTCAAGGTATAGAAGAATAAAGCAGAACCACCCCCTGCAGTACCCCCAAATGTTGAAGACTAGGTCCTTCACCCTTAACACCTGATTTTTTCAGGAACCTCATCAGCCAATCTATAAGTCCCCAAATAAAATGTGACCAAAACATTTATCTTTTATTATCTTTTGGTCATCTAAGGTTTCCTAGTTTGTAAAAAAAATTAAATAATAATAATAATAATCTGGCTTTACATTTTACAGAAAAAGTGTCTATAAACTCTGCATTGTTTCTGATAATGATCTAAGCAAGACAAATTCTAAGAGTCTTAGACCAATTTAAAAAAACAAAACAAAACACAGAAATGTTGGCCAAATGCAAAGTATACGCTGGATCCCAGTTTTCCAGGCGGTCCTCCTGCTGTATCCACCCGCTCCATTGAGCGGGCAGACAGCGGGAATCTAATGCCGAGCGTTGAGGTTCATACGAACCCGAACCTCGGAGGGTTCGGACCATCCCTATTCTTATACTCTATAGATTACTCTATAGATTCTCTATGGGGATAAGGGCAGACGAGTTTGCTGGCCAATCAGGTACCGGCCGTTCAGGTACACCAGGTATTGGTACTTTTGGCAGTGTGGACAGGTGCCAAGTCCTGCTGGGAAATGAAAATGCTCTCAAGTGCTCTAATATTTCCTGTTAGATGGCTGCAGTGACTTTGGTCTTGATGAGATACAGTGGACCTACCACAGCAGATGATATGACTCCCCAAACCATCACTGATTGTGGGAACGTCACACTACACCCCAATCAGCTTGGATTGGGCCTCTTCTTTCTTCCTCCAGACATCTCAGACCTTGATCTCCAGATAAAATGCTAAATTTAATTTAATCGGAAAACAAAACCTTTGACCACTAAGCAACAGTCCAGTTTTTTTTCTCCTTGGCCTCTGGCACTGTCTCTCTCGAATTTTGGGTTTTCCTTGGCTGTGAGCCATAATCATCAACATTAACAGAAATTAAGACTAGAAAAAGTTCCCTCTGTTTGTGAGGTATATAATATACCATATTTTTCACTTTTTGAGACATACTTTTTTCCCCTCCAAAGTGGGGAGAAAAATCCAAGGTGTCTTATAAAGCGAATGCAGATCTCAGCAGCTACCGGAGCGGGTAAGTAGATGTCCGGAGCCAAGATCTGTAGGCGGCTGCTGCTTCAGCTAACTCCTATCTTCTCTTGTATATGTGCACAGCGTCTTTGTCCTCTTACCAACAGGAAGCACAGCTACTAATTTCTTTGCGCCATCATCTATATTTATTATTTCATAGAACTACCACCCCTGTACATACTCTACAACCCACTAAGTAAAATATTCTTTTCTTATCTTTGTTGATGATGCTTAGAATATTGTAACAGATTTTTTTTATCTATATTCCTTTATTTAACATATTTTTTATATTTATATAAAAAATACAAAAACATATTCTATCTGTCATGCAGTATTTTCCCCTCTGTTCATTGCATGGATCAGTTTTGGAAACTTTGAATCAGTAACTTTTAATCTTCCTTAATAAATCAGCAACAAGTAGTGACAGGTATTTTAAAGTCACATATTTCTTTAATAGATTTCAGGGGAAGAATTTCCATATTCTTCCAACTTAAGCGAGTATGTTGCAATGCCTGTTATTTTTCAGTGTTGCATTTCAGGGACAAGGACAACAGAATCCAGATGTTCTGGGCTCAGTCCTGATGGGACACTTAGGTGAGATTTTTTGTGATTTTACCAATATCCAAGCTATTAAACCTTGTGAGCATCTTGACAGCATTAACCATCCTTAGAGATATTGGTCTTGATTATAAACAGAGTGTACCATGTATAATGAAGTGACACATTGGCAACTAGGTAAAAATAGTTTTATGGGCACCTTTTTACTTATTTATTTAATTTTTGATTATTATTCTTGGGTTGTTTCTAGAGTGCAAAATTAAGCAACTTTCTAAATAGACTTCATTAGAACAAAATCTATTTATCTCCTAGAAAACTAACGTTCCTATTACACAGGCCGACTATGGCCCAATCATTTTAGTAACTGAGCGCCGATCTTCTAGATTGGCGCTCATTTACTGGACCTATTAGATAGGCTGATGATTGGCATTAAGGTCTGCATGGACATAGTTAGCAATGTCCATGCAGCCCTTGCCCAAACACCTTACCTCTCCCCGCTCCCGGTTTTCTCTCCTGTGCTCCACAGCTTCTTGGCAGGGACAGCTGCGAGCTGAGATTAGACGATAAAGCCACCGGGAAGCTGCGGAGCACAGAAGAGAAGACCGGAAGCGGTGAGAGGTAAGGTGTCAGGTGTTTGAGGAATCGCTGGCCATGCTTCACTATTACATGTAGCAATGCGCAGTTGTCGCCTGAAATTTTCGGTCCAAATCTAAAACAACGATCAGCCGTTGATTGCTGTCATAGGCTGATCGTTGTCTCTATTACACGGAGCAATAATCGCCCCAATTCGGCTGATTATCACTCTAATCACTATCACTGTAATAGCGCCCTAAGAGACTGCTGACAACAGCAAGGGTGGTAGCTTATATACTGTATTTTCTGGTGTATAAGACGACCCCTGACTTTTAAGATGATTGTTAACCCATGTCTGACCACAGTCCTGCAGGGGTTAACTGCAGCTAAAAAACAAACAAACAGTTAACTCACCTGGGGCACGTTCCCTGCATCCGCGCATCTCCTGTCCCATTCCCGGCACCAGCAGTGTGACGGCAGTAGTTATTGTCCTAAAAAACAACTTTTAAACTTGCAGCCCCGTGCCCAACGGCCGTGGCCTAGATTGTGTATGCATTAGGCTGGCACAACCTTTATGTTCCTCTTCCCTGCCCTCCTCATCATTAGGAATGCTCCAGGCAGATTGTCTCCTGTTCATCAGCTGTGTGAATACTTAACATGGGCTGGATCGTTAAGGCACCTGTGCAATGTTCAGACAGGAGAAAATGTTCCAGGGGCATTCCTAATGATGAAGAGGGTGGGGAGGAGGGACGGAGGGGTGGTGCAAAGTTAGGGCACAGATATTCTTAGCCCGACCGTTGGGCATGGGGCTGCAAGTTTAAAAGTAGTTTTTAGGACAATAACTGCATCACCTGCCGAACGGACCCCAGGAGAGATCTTGGATTAAAAGCAGCTATCTGACGGTACAAGTGGGTTGGGGGGGTCAGATTGTGGGTACAGAGTCGCTTTAATGGTATAGATACTGTGATCATTAGCAATTGCAGCACCAGTACAGCATAATACATAATTGGTGGATCAGGGGTCTGATCGGCACTCTTAGCACAGTTAATTTTTTTTTTTTGTTTCCCCATTTTTTGGCCTCATTTACATCGTGTTTTACCCCTATGTTAGCATGTTCATTGGGAAATCTCCTGACTTACATGCTAATGCAGTCCTCCTACTAAGCTCCCTGTAGAGTATTGTTACTGCAGACAGCCACAACACATATTTCTTAATAAAATGTTATTTGGTGGCTGTCAGCCACTGTTATGGAGGGAACTGAGGTGGCGCAGTGGAAGACTATAGCTGGCTTCCCCAGGGAATTTTGATAGAGAAGTTCATCAGAATCGTAAGTCTTTCAAGTTTCAAGGTCACTTTATATAAAAGTAAATTTCGATCTGATGTAGACAGGCACTTACAGTACATTACTGCATAATTTATTTAGACTATAAAGATATAGGGCAATAAATAATAGACTGTGTAGGAGTATATGCATGTACTGTATTTGTTGCTTTTCAGACACTAAGTAGATTTCTTAAGAAGTTCACTTTACATCATTTACCAATGTCATAAGCAAACAGCTACATCATGCAGCCAGAGATAACAATTGTGAAAAACTCTAGGGTCACTTTTAGTGAGATCATAAGTAGGCTCTCAAATCTACTTTGTTGTTGTTCCTAACCATAATGTCCCATTGGCTGGGAAAATTGTCCAGTCCTGACTTCATCTGGGAACGTAGGACAAGGTCAGGCTAGCTATAAGGATTCCCATCATTGGGTGGCTTACATGTGTTAAGTCCTTAAAACTGATTGTTCCCAGACACGTTTCTTGTGAGGGTTGGTGGAGGAGGAAACATCTGCTCTGTTTGGAGGGTCCAGAAGAAGTGACAAAACTGTGTATAAACCTCAACAAAAAATGTTGGCCCGTGGGTCTGCTCTTCGTATCTGTAGGCTTGTTCCAGAGGTGAGGCTGTTCTGTTTCCTTGGATAGACCTGTGTGCCATTGATAGAACATAGTGTGATGGATCGCTTCACATTACATTTCAGAGCTGTTTGGAGTTATTTATTTAATCTTTGGGGAATCTTTTTTTGCTCAAGAATCTATAACTATTTTCAGTGCAGATCTAGTTGTTCTGGATGCTTTGAACTACTTGTAATTAACACTGATTTATTTCCAAGCAGAAACTATTACTTAGCCAGGGCTTCATAATACGACATTATGAAGAGGATTATTAATAACAGATTTGTACATACATAACCAGCATGTGAACATTAGTAATACAAATGTAACAGTGCACACAGGCCACTTAACCCATGGCAACTACTCAATGTTTTAGAAGCCAGAAGACTCCATACTTATCACGTGTGTTCAAGTCTATTTTTGTGTAAAACCTTTTCTACAATGATGGAAAACCTTTTTAGGTTATGTTCCCTTTACGTACTGATAAGCGCTAACAATAGCCGTTGTTGTAAATAAACTAATAAAATTAATGATCATGTACATTAAATTTCATGTCCGACACTGCACCAAAACAGTCACAGAACATCTCATTTCACTGCAGATCAGTGAGGTTGCAGCACCTGTTGCTTCATTCAGCACAACAAGGCAGCATGCTGTTAATCACAACTCACTCTCCCTAAGGCTGTGTTTACACATGGCATTCTTGTTCCACCTAAAACCAGTCTAGCCACTTTGGCAGCATCTGCCAGTCAACTCCATGCAAGGTGATCTTCTGGGATGTCATTAAGATGGCAGAAAGTTTTGTTGATTGGAATGGATGGAGTCCTTTTAGTCTAAGGGTCCTTTACGTGCACAGATAAATCGCTCCATTAGCGAATGACAAGCAGTGATTTCTTTTTACTTATAAACTACAGGCATTTAGACAAAAAGGTAAATCGCTAGGAAAAGTTGTTAATGCGATTGTAATTGCTTTCATATCTATATACTGTAAATGATGACTGTTTACACCGAAAGTAACAATGATTTTGAGGTTGGCTAAAAAGATGCGATCATTGACATACAAATGAATTTTCATTTGTGGTTTAATCGTTGCTGCATTTACACCTAAAGATTATCGCTTAAATTCAAACGATTTTTTGCACGATAATTGGCCCATGTAAAAGACCCTAAGGGTACAAACACACACACCGTATACGCAGCGTATTTACTGCTGCGATACGCAGCAGATACGCAGCAGATTAGATCTAAATAAATCTGCACCATCAAATCTGCTGCGTATCTGCTGCATATACGGTGTGTGTGTGTATTTGTACCCTTAAAGTGACTGTACCACCAGGCCCAGGGAGAAGCACTAAAGGCAGCCCGACCCACCCTTAGTGGGAGGAAACCCTAGCCCCTCTATCATAGGGTTCCATTGATTCTAATGGAGTCACGTCTTGGAGGGGCTGGGGTTTCTCCCCACTAAGGGGGGGTCGGCCCGCCTCCAGTGCTTCAGCCTGGGCCTGGTGGTACAGTCACTTTAAGACCCTCAGTAGTCGCCGATGGTGCCAGTTTAAATTTTCAATGTATGGGAATCCCCAGACCCAATCAACTGAGATTCCATTAAGTTAATGGCCCTGTAATGCAGGTAAAGACTGCACGTTTTCCCTTGCTGATTAGCTTTAATGTTATCTCTGTTTCTTGCTTATCGATTCTCTTTCTCCGGGTATGATATCACTCTCAGACTGACAGGACTCTCTTCGGCGGGTTGTCTGGACTTGCTTGTTGTGCAGTTTTTAATGATTAGTTCATTGCGCATAACATTTGCGCACTAGAGTTGTAATTTTTCTTCCAAAGGCAATAATGACTAGTGATTTATTGTGATAATCATATACATATACAGTATACATGAGTAAGTAGTCATACCCTTTAATGCAGTGATGCAGGTCCTGCAAGCAGAATACATGTGTGGCTAATATAATACTCTACAGTAGCTGTGTGCCACGATCTGTAGGTAGGTTTCAGCTCCCGGACACCAACAATCAAAACATCCATGTGCTATAATTAATCTTGTGAATGGGACATCTCTCTACAAAGACTCTGCGCATAGCCTTCACCTATCACATAAATACTATTTATTGCCTTGTTTATTCTCTGTACTGTGACATTACTGTTTATTACCGTCACTGATGTTATGTTCAATATCTTTTAGCTTTATCTCTGTTTATTACACCTGTAATATAAGATCCCATTGTGAATCATCCATCAGGGCCGGACTGGGACTTAAAATCAGCCCTGGCAATCAAACCCCAGCAGCCCACATACCATATCATGGATAGCCATGTAAAATACACGCTGTAGCAGATTCTGCTTCATTTAGTCGTTTCCCCCACTACTCCCTTAAACATGTGAACCCCACCATCAGCACCTAAAAATAATGCTATAGCATATATATTTATATATATATATATATATATATATATATATATATATATATATATATATATAATCTGCTGTGGATTTGATGCGGCATATTTATGCATTTATTTCAACTTATTACATCAGAAACATCAAAACTGCAATGGATTAAGTATGAACGTGCCCTTAAAGGGAACCTGTGAGGTCTATACCAGGTACAGAGCTGTAGATCTCAGCGTACAGGTCAGGGACTGGACCTTAAGTCCAGTGTAAACTTTTCTAATCATTCTTTTCATTACCAGCTGAAGTGTCACAGAGGTGGAGCCACAGCAGCACCTTCTGACCCCGCCCCTTCCTGCTTTGACTGACTGACATATAGGATGGTGCTGCTGCTGCGGCTGCTGTTGTTGTTAAACTTTAGTTGGTAATGAAAAGGACAATTATAAAAGTTTACACTGGACTAAAGGTCCTGTCAGTGATATCTCCCTCACACCTGTCTGCTGAGATCTACAGCCCTAGACCTGGTATGGACGTCACAGATTTCCTTTAAGAGTATAAACCCACACACCGTATACGCAGCGTATTTACTGCTGCGATACGCAGCAAACTCGCAGCAGATTAGATCTAAATAACTGAACACAGCATCAATTCTGCACCATCAAATCTGCTGCGTATTTGTTGCGTATCTGCTGCGTATACGGTGTGTGGGTTTGTACCCTAAAGGAGAAAAACATGGCCACCTTCTTCCAGAAACAGTGCCACAGTCTTCTTCAGTTTGTGTAAGGTATTGCAGCTCAGTTCCATTGAAGTGAATGGAGCCAAGCTGTAATACCACACACAGTCTGAGGACAGGGTGGTGCTGTTTTTGGAGAAAAGTTACTATATTTTTAAAATCCCTTTTATCCTGACTATGTCTGCACCCCATAGAATGGCGGTATAAGTAATAAGGTTTTAATTATTAAAATGTGTCTGCTGGTCGTGATCTCATGTGTAAACAAAAGATACATAATGAGCTGCTAGATAGCCACTTCCTACTATCTATCTATCTATCTATCTATCTCAGTATATAGGTAGCACTATACCAGTAGTGGATCCGAGTGCCAGCAGGGGCGGCTTTGACCAGGAGCCCGTTGAATATAGCAAGGAATTCCCCACAGCACAGCTTAGAATTCAAATGTGATTTATTTCATATCCAAAGCAGCAATAAACAGTGCAACATAGCAAGGTGATTCTGATGCATCAGACTCTCCTTGCTGTGTTGCACTGTTTATTGCTGCTTTGGATATGAAATAAATCATTATGTTTGAATTCTAAGCTGTGCTGTGGGGAATTCCTTGCTCTATCTATCTATCTATCTATCTATCTATCTATCTATCTAGAACTTTCTGTGTATGATAATACTGTCATAGTTAATAACACCTGTAAGCAAATATCACCATACTATACACGTTACTGCCACACTGTTACTAAGCAAACCCACCAATATTGCCAATACTACCAGTATATAAGTAACAAATAATATCACCACACCATGAGCACGGCCATTATCACCACATAATGACTAATACCGCTACATTGTGACTGAATACAATCCACTATATAAAACACTAATATTACCAATAATACCAGAATACACAGGACGAGTAATACCATCACACCATGCCCACTACTCTCACCATACAGTGACTGGATACCACCACTATACTGTCACCAAATAACAGCCACTATATAAAGACCAATATTCTCCCAAGGCAGTGACCATAGAACACAGGTGTCACACTCCGGCCCTCCAGCTGTTACAGAACTACAAATCCCATCATGCCTGGACAGCTAAAGCATGTTGGGAATTTTAGTTTTGCAACACCTGGAGCTGAGTTTGACACCCCTGATACAGAGGTAGATCCCAGCTGTATAAAGGTTCTGCAGACCTTATAAGTGATTATAGTGGAGTTACATCCTGTGACTCACAGTAGGCGTCTTCTCTGCATGAAGAGAGGACCACTTTTCCTTTTCTTCTCCATCTGGCTCCGGCCATCATGAAGGCTTCTCTGGCCATGACTCCTCTCCACGGGATCTGTCAGACAGACATTTTAGGCTTCATGCTCCAGCAACATCTTCATCTATACATCCCTCCATATAGAATAGCCCCCCGCTGCACAACTCTCCATATAGAATAGCCCCCCTGCTGTACATCCCCCATATAGTATAGCCCCCCTGCTGTACATCCCCCATATAGTATAGCCCCCCTGCTGTACATCCCCCATATAGAATAGCCCCCCCTGCACCGCCCACATAGAATACCCCCCCTGTTCATCCCCCATATAGTATAGCCCCCCTGCTGTTCATCCCCCATATAGAATAGCTCCCCCTGCACCCCCTATATAGAATAGCCCCCCTGAACATCCCCTCATATAGAATAGCGCCCCCGGAACATCCCCCCATATAGAATAGCCCCCCCCCCTGCATCCCTCCATATAGAATAGCCCCCCCCCTGCATCCCTCCATATAGAATAGCCCCCCCTGTGCATCCCCCTATATAGAATGGCCCCGCTGTGCATCCCCCCATATAGAATAGCCCCCCCATGCAACCCCCATATAGAATGGCCCCCCCTGCATGCCCCCATATAGAATGGCCCCCCCTGCATGCCCCCATAAAGAATAGCCCCCCTGAACATCCCCCCATATAGAATAGTCCCCCTGTGCATCCTCCCCATATAGAATAGCCCCCCTGTGCATCCCCCAATATAGAATAAACACCCCTGTGCATCCCCCCATATAGAATAAACCCCCTGCATCCCCCCATAGAGATTAGCCCCCCCCTGCATCCTCCCATATAGAATAGTCCCCTGCTGGGAATCCCCATATAGAGCCCCTGACAGCCATCTCCTCCCCCCATGGCTACATGTGAAGGGGTTAAAAACAAACAAACACATTCTCACCTGTCACCTCGCTCCCCCGCAGCTTCTTCCTCCTGGATCTTCTGTCACTGCACCTGCTCCCTGCTGCAGCGCGGCGGCGGCTCCTCTCCTCTCTCTCCTCCTAGGTCCTCAGCGGCGCGTCAGAGAAGTGACGTCACCGCTGGGGGCCTAGTGTAGGTGCCTGCAGACGTGCCTGCGCGCGGCACGTCTGCGGCCCCGGGCCAGCCCTGACACCTTCCAGCTAGGAAGACTGGCCGGCCACAGGAGTGACTGGCAGGGCCGGGGGCCAATGGCTTCCTGGCTCTGTCAGTCAGAGGCAAAGCGCTGCCGCTGTGAGCGTTCATCTTGAACGCTCACAGTTAAAGGGCCAGGGCATCGGCCCTCTGCAGAGGCTGAATGAATAGCGCAGCAGCCGGCTGCGCTATTCTTGCAGCCTCTGCAGAGGGCCAGTGCACGTGGGGGCCAGGACCGGCGGCCCCCGGATTGGTAATCCTGGCAGCCCAGCTGGCGTTTGCCCGGCTTGCCAGATTACCATTCCAGGCCTGTCATCCATGTACTATTTAACTGGTTTTCTATGATGGACTTTATAGGGGTTGTCCAGCACTACAAAAACATGGCCACTTTCTTCCAGAGACAGCCTCACCTATGTCTCCAGCTTAGGCAGGTTTTTGCTGCTCAGTTCCATTAAAGTGAATGGAGCTTAATTGCAAACCGCACCTGAACTGGAGACAAGAGTCATGTTGTCTCTGAAAAAAAAGTGGCAATGTTTTTGTAGTGCTGGATAACCCCTTTAATATTGATGGCCTGTGTTTGGATAAACCATCAATAGCAGATTGGTGGTGGTCTGATGATGGACCATTATGTAGTAGCAGCTCTTCTAATGACTACAAGTAGTTCAGTCAGTCCCATTTACATGAGTGGGACCCTTACACATGGCAAGATGAAGTATCAGACACAACCACTACACAATGTATGGAGCTGTGCTTAGTAAGCAATGAAGAAGCATTAGTACTTGCTGCTGTGGCCTCTTCAGACATCTGATTGAGGGGGTGCAAGGGGTTGCCAGCGGTAATCTATCTGATATGGATAGTGAGGGTATAGTATCAATGTTAAACGGATATTCTGGTGAATA
Organism: Dendropsophus ebraccatus; assembly: GCF_027789765.1. NCBI lineage: Eukaryota > Metazoa > Chordata > Amphibia > Anura > Hylidae > Dendropsophus > Dendropsophus ebraccatus. The sequence continues at coordinate 81,982,785 of NC_091462.1, forward strand.
AAACCTTTTTTTCCCCTTTTTTCTTTCCTTAATAAAGTTATTACATTTTTAATACAATTTTGTTACAGAAAATTTAAATATAGCTGTATTTGTTTTATATTGAGTCGCAGCAGCACGGAGTGACACTGCCCCTCTGCTGCCACTAGTGGCAGTGTTGGGAACTGCAGGGCTGCAGAAGCCGTCCTAGCACTGTTTCATGTCTTAAGCACTGCTGCGATATTAACGGAGTATCCTTGGCTTATAAACTTTTGTTATTTGTTAGATGACTCAAAAGTAAGCAATTTTGCAAGTGCTTTTCATTAACAAAATTGCTTACTTTTGCATTTTGGCCCTTTTCACGTACCCTATTGTTGACAGCTCGTTGCCTAGGTACCTTGGGAGCTGGTAAGTATACTTTTGCTTCTATTGGCTCTATTACATGGCTCGATATTAGGGGCAAACAAGCACTGACCTGTCAGGTCATCGCTTGCTTGCTCCTCGTTCCCCACTCTCTGTAGGTGCTATTACACCCTCCAACAGCGAGTGGGTAAGAGCATGGGGGTTGTGCGCTGGGAGACACGCATGTCAGCTAATCGTTGCCTTTTAACATTACCTATTAGACTAGGCTATTATGGACGCAATGTCAAATAATCAGCCACATGCGGACAATAATTAGTGTCATAGGGCTTCAGGGCTTGTGGATTGTTGGTATAGGTGTGTGTAATCTCCTATATCTTATCTCAGATCACTTATAGAGTGTATAAGGGCTGACATATAGAACAGTTCATACCGCTAGACCACACTGGAAACTCTTTATTGATTTGGCAACCATTCTTGTCAGTGATGTCAGCCCAGCTAACTTACAAGCACTGACACCTCAATCTGTTCTCCTCTTAGTGTGACTCATGTGCTGATACTCGGATGTAGTCATTCTATGATATCACTGTAATGACTATCTTACCATTTCTGAACTGTCAGCAGTTCTAGACCAGTGTTTATATATACAGACTCTGTAAAATGTCATATTATTTTATGTACGGATTATATTATGTACTGATTCTTCATAAATCAATGGTATACATACACTCAATGGGCTTTTAGAATCAGCCTCTTGAATTCTAGTTTGTCTGATGCTTTTGTCTGTGGATATTTCTCTCAACAATGCAAAATAGGATGTTCAGAACACAGCATAGTGTAGTACAGTAGTACACCTTTGACATATCATAGAAGTCAGTAAGATCTAAACACTTCAATGGACAGCTAGAACACATGGTTTGTAGGAGACTCAGAACACGGCACTTGGTTTTGTTGGGTTTTCTTGTCATTATTTAGGAGATTTGAATATAAGACATAGATTTTCATGCAAAATTATGACACGTCTTTACTTCACTTAAAGCTAATGTACTATCAAATATATCACGTTTTTTTTTTTTTTAACTTTACCTGGTTGGCGCCGATGCAGGGATCCTGGCAGCGGGTTTAAAACGCTGCCTGGTTCCCGCACACTGCACCTTTCTCTTCTTGTGCATTGACCCAGCTTTGTGCACAATATCCCCTCCCCTCGGTGACGTACCTCCATAAGAATCAACAGGGCCTCATCTCGCTGGGGGGCTCCGGGCCCGTGCAGTAGGGAGGGGTGCTTTGAAGAAAGGCCTGTGCCCCACGCTGGATCCCACGCTGAGTGGGTAGTGTAAAAAAATAAAAAGTGATGTACATTCAGTGTAATGCCACTTCAAGATTCAGTGCTCTGTGTAGAGTACCACCACCCTGACTCAACACCTCAAGCATACAGTAATATTATAATGATATTTCTGTATGATAGGGTAGTTCTCTATTACTGGAGGTGCTTATTAAATCCAAACCACACTTTGCTGCTAAGAAGTATTTTCTTTCCTTTTCCACTTGGCTTGAAAAGGAAACCTTAAAGTGACACTGTCACCCCCTTTGTGCATTCTGACATCTCTACACAGGTGTAAAGGGTAAATTTAGCGTTTTTCATACCTTATTTCATACCATACGTCATGGTGTTTGTTCAAGTAAAAAGTCATCTTTTATCAACTGCAGATTGTATTAAGTGAGCGTGGCCTCACATTAGCACAACATAGCCCCGCCCACAACGGCACTGTTGGCGCCGCCCCCTCGACGTCCATGGGTTGGCCGACGTAAAGGGGGTGGGGTCTAGACCTTTCGGCCAGCCTGTTCCAATGGCCGGTGAGGGGGGCGGGCCAACTGTGAAGTTGTGGGCGGGGCTAAGTGGCGCTAATGCCGCGAGGCCCCGCCCACTTAACGCAATCTGCAGTTGATAAAAGATTACTTTTTACTTGAACAAGCACCATGACGTATAGTATGAAATAAGGTATGAAAACCACTAAATTTACCCATTACACCTGTGTAGAGATGTCATAATGCACAAAGGGGGTGACAGTGTCACTTTAAAAACTGTACCAGATTGGGCTGGCTTTAGTATATTAGTCCATGTACAGTGACCAAGGTTCGGCATATATGTATGTACTTTACACCCACAGAAGTGTGGCCACTTATTGACTCTGCTTAGCAACAGATCTTATTACAGAATATTCAGCAAAGAAGTATGAGGGCACAGAAAAGAAACTGCTTTAAAGCGGTGGGAAAAGATTTACAAAATTATTTTATACCAAGCTCATTTTGGTCATCTTTTTTTGGTGAAAACCAGGAGTAGAACCTACAACAGAGAAAAACTGTAATAGGATGTTTTCTGTCTTGAGTCCTATGTTCAATCCTCATCTCCGGACCAGCGTAAAGAGAAGTTACAAAGTGCATCCCATGCTGTGGAGGACCTGTCCTGCCTACATGAGCTGGGCAGTACTGGTAGCACTGCAGGGCATATTCGGTGAACAGAAAAGGTAGGACCTTTCCTGCTCTCTCAATATCCCCTTAACCTCTACTAGTATGTTTGCCAATATTCCCATTTCAGAGCTGGTTGCTTGGGATTCAGGGTGGGGGGGGGAAAGGGTGTCAATTTGTAGTTAGTTTGTCAGTGGATCCTTCTAAAGGGCTTCCTTTTAAATCAACTGGTTTAGAAAGTTATATAGATTTGTAATGTATCTTCCAGTACTTCTCAGCTGCTGGAAATGGTGTTTTCTTTCCAGTCTGACACAGTGCTCTCTGCTGCCACCTCCATGACAGGGACTGTCCAGAGCGGTATCAAATCCCCATAGAAAACCTCTCCTGCTCTGGACAGTTCATGCCTCGGAAAGAGATGTCAGCAGAGAGCACCATATCAGACTATAAAGAACACCACTTCCTGCAGGACATACAGCAGCTGATAAGTATAGGAAGACTTGAGAATAAAATAGCAGTACATTACAATTCTATATGACTGTCTAAATCCAGTTAATTTAAAAGAAAAAGAGTACCCGTTTAAACATCCATGCCCCCTTTTTTCCTACAGTTGATAAAATTGTAAATGCTACATTGTCTCTATGGTGTATGCATATGCCTTTTATAGTAATGAACTTGTATTTGTGTAACGTGGTATTATCTGAAAGTAATTTTGCCTTCTTGGGCTATTATGTCTCAGTTGGTGTGATTTTATTTATTTAGGACACCATGGGGAACTAATGGTTTGTGTGAGACGTCCATGGTAGAATCCCAGCAAGGTTTCAGAGTGGAGGGTAGCTGAATCTCCTGTGCAGGAGCTGTCACATTGGTATCTGCCTATGAGAAGGATTGTGTCTCAGCACATCTACGCGTCATGCTCTGAATACCTATTTGTCAAAGCAGAAATGCTGGGATTTACCATGTAAATGGTGTTCTCGGCAGCTGCCGCCTCTGCAGTTGAGCAGCTGATTAGTATGTAATCAATTGTGGGGCCCGGAACACACTAATAATAGAACCACCAGAAACGGCACTGCTCATCTCCAAAATATTTAAATAGGTAAAATTATATAGCGAAATCCATATCACTGATCATATTAACTTGTGTGAAGGAGGTCTGTTATTTTCAATTTTTCTATGTATTTTTCTATGTTTTGCAGATCTCCACTAATATGACTGATGTTAAGCTATCTGTTAAGACTAATGAAAGTTTCCATTGGTTGCATCAAACCATTTTAGCATTTTAGGCACTGTTGCAAAGAGATTTTTTTTAAAGAAATGAACACTGGTTATGATCCCAAGCAGTTTTGCAGCATGCTCTCTTTATTTTTATTTTAAAATTTTCTATGTTTAAATGCGTTAAACATATCGCTACTAGGTGTCTCTCTTCCTGACAAACTGCAGTCCATGCTTCGCCTGTGATAAAATGTGGTCTTTTCTCTTTTGGAAAAAAAAAAAGAGGCCAAACGCGAAGTCACAGTCCTTTGCATGCTCAGAGACATGGCTTGGTATTAATTGACTGTATCGTTGAGCGGAGAGGCCGAACTGTTCGGGTGCGGCGAAGTTTTCAGAAGGATATCCTTCCTCCATCTAGTTGATATTCCTGTAAAGCTGTTGGAGCTGTGGTCTAGGGGTAAATCACCAGCAACAGTTTGTTTTCTTTGGTTTGATTCCCCTGATGGAAATGAAATACATTATTTATTTATTTTTTTTATATTCTCATTAAAACTAAACTAACCTGATTGGGAATTCTTAGACCTGATTGAGAATTCTTTGCACTTTTAAAAATGAGAAAAAAGAAAAATAAATACTTATATTTCATTTTTATCAGGGAAATCGAACCAAAGAAAAAAGGTGCTGGTCTCTAGACAGATGATTTACCCCTAGACCACAGCTCCAACACAGACTAGGAGTTTCAACTATATCTGATTGCATATCAGTCCTCTGTTAGTAGATACTGACTGACAGCTAAGCAAGCAGGAGGCCGGGCAGCATTGATTTCTCATAAAGGAGTGTGTGTGGGGGGGGGGGGGGGGGGAAGAGTGGTGAGGAGCACCAGAGTGCAGCACAAACACTAATCCACAACTCCTCTTTGAATCTTCATTACAGTAGGATACCCGAGATCACGCATAATCCATTCCATGGACTAATTACCAAAAGGTACCATGCTCACTAGGGGACTGCCAGCTACAGCACACTGTCAGCACCTTAGGTAGGGCCCAGGTGCAGACAGATTCTCTGTAATTCATACCAATGCAAAGACATACCATGTATGTTTAGTTGGGCCAAACCTGTATGGATAGTTTCAGTAGACTAGTTTAATCTGTATTCTCTTTTGCTCAATGTTTTATCAAAATTTTAGGCTAAAGGTGCCCATATACATTAGAATAAAGTGATAATGTCACCCATGTTTGCAGAGAAGATGAAATAAATCACTGATGAAATATTTAGCTCAGAATGGTTGTAAGGGCTTATTCCCACGTCCTGTATTCTACGGATGGGAAAGCTCTGTAGTGGAGTCTATCCCAGCCCGACATGATGTATCAGTATAATGCTGGCAGCGGGAAAAGTGTTTTGAATCTTCACAGCACTGTAATAATACAGCCGTGCGGCTCTTCCTGAAAATTCAAACACTTTTCCCGCCCCCAGCATCATATTAATACATCATGTCTGGCAGGGAAAGACTCCACCACAGGGCTTTCCCATCCGTAGAGGTCCATAGAATAAGGGACATTGGAATAAGCACTATGGCCTCAAAAGATAAACTTCAGTTCTGGACGGACGGACGGAAGAAAGTGAAATAACATGCCTCTGAACCAAACCTATGCCAGCGATAACATCGAGGAGGTGCCTCCTCCACCTCATATCACCAAAATAAAACTCCATGCTGATTTATTAGATGATTAAAGTCATTTAGAGTCTGAACTCCTCAACCATTCATATACAAATAGAAAAACAGGGAAAAGAAGCCAAAAAGCATAAAAAACCCTTTATGTTCTGCAGTTGGACTTGCGCTTTATTCCCTGAACATTGGATGTTATGTTGTTTTACATGTTGTACTATTGTAATCCTATTTCCCTTACTGTTTTTTTTTTTTTTTTTTTTTTTTTTTTTATTATAGCAAATATTGTGTTCTGGAGCCCAGCCTTTGCTAAATGCGTTTAAAATGCCTCAATAATCTTGTTTTATTGACCAGGTCACATTTTTTCTTGGTCCCGGGGGGCAGTTTTTGTTTGTATTGAATGTTTTTTGACACCCGGCCCATGGCTCTGTGCTGTCTGTATATTTATTCTCACACTAGATGAGCGTCCTAGGCTGGGAAGGAGGATTGTGAAATGCATGTAGTACACTCAGTTTTAACCTTTGAAAAACAACTATCCTGAGGCAGAGTTTTGCCCTAAAGTGGGCTGGCTCCACTCCTTCCACTTCCCGGTGACTCTGCCTTGAGTGAGTAGGATTTTTGTCTGGGATGGGACCTTGAAGCATCAGATTTTGTTTTACAGAGAATGAAGGAGGGTTCGTTGCTTCTTGGGCTACTGCTGTATGTACAGTAAGAATGAGAGACTATTATGCATTAAATGTATAGCACTTGCTTAGCTTTCTTGTGGTTTAACTGTTAATGGGATTCAATGTGTGGGGGGTGGGGTATCAGTGCATGACTAAATGGAAATCTGGGTTCCAGATAACAAATCCAGCTCTGCTACATTGATCATGTTATAGTGTAGTAAACTTACCTGCAAGGCGCGCCAATCTATTTATCAGCGGTAACATTTTCATGCTAAATTTATGTAATTTTATGGCGGTCTATGTGGTTACCATCAGCTCATCTCTATAAGAAATGTAACAGCAGCTACACCTTTTACCTTGAGGGTATATCTAGTATTTATAGAGATGATCATCTTCTTTTTTTTTTTTAACTCTTTGTGGGTTGCATGAGTTGTGCACACTGAATACTCGTGTGTAAATAATTTAGGTTGGCCCGAATTCTTATGTAAAACCACATAATGTAAGCCCCTCTGTACCTCCAGCATATCCTGTAGCTATAGGCTATGCTTGGCAGAGATTTGCATTTGCACAAGGTTTACAGGACTGCAGGCGATTGTCTCCTTTATGTCACATTACTGTAGTCTGACATTACAGGATATTTGGTGTAGAGTATCTCCCAGTGTTCCCTTGTTGATGTTGTTAGAGGGCAGCTCCTGCTGACAGCACTGATAAGACTGCATAGCTGACATACCACAGGGCTGCAGAGACTTGCATCAGGGTAGACTTTGGTTGGGAGAAATCTTCTCCATCCCCTCCTCTGATGGTGAACAAATACTAGTAACAATGCAAAAGGACTAATGTTAAGTGGAAACAGCATGGATTGTATACCGATACATAAATGCACCCCACCCGGGGACTTCCTAAAAGTCATAAAACCCCTGGTGGTTACAGAATTATATAGAATTTATATCATGTTTTTTATTTATTTATTTATTTTTCTTTGATGAGGTTGTTACAGATACTTTCAAAAATTTAGACTTTGTTCACACATGTCCAGTGATTTCGTATGGGGCTGCCATATGCAACAAACTGGATATATTGCATCTGGCATCCACTCCAGCACTTGAAGGGGTATTCCCACCTCAACTAACATATTTTTTGTTGTAGGGCTCTTCAAGCTAAATATTTGTGCAAATGCATTCATTTAGCAAATATGCCTTATCCTGATATGCTGATCTTTACGTCCCATTGTTGACAGCTCATTGTATTGTTACAGACCACCACTCTGCTCTAAAAGCAGTTGTGTGTCTGGTGTATATATAGATAAAATGGATATTTAGAGGTATGGTGTGTATATAATTGTATAGTATATGTAAATATGTATACTAGATCTGTATACATCAGCCAGACCACTGTTTTTAGAGCAGAGTGGTGGTTGGTAACCAAGACAACGAGCTGTCAACAATAAGAGAGAAAGAGCAGCATATCAGGAGAAGGGGACAAGTTTGCTAAATTGATGTATATGCAAAAATATTTAACTTGATAAGCCCTAAAAGTTTAATTATGTTAGTTGAGATGAGAAGTACCCTTTAATGGGCTAAAATATTGCACAACATCAAAAAAATACTGCATGCAATGTCATGTATATGAACCCACCCTTAGTATTATCCTGAATTGAATGCTCACACGAATGGGAATGCTGAAAGTGGACAACCCCTTTAAGAACCTAGATATGTTATAAGAACCATAATGATGGTCATTACGTTAGTGGAAGGTCCAGTGTTCTATATTCTGAAACCAAAAGGAGTTCCCTTCTCCAGACTCCTGATCATTCACTGAGAACGTTAACAAATCAGAGGGGAGATACATCCTCTTTTAGGGCAGTCCTGTACTTTTCAGTCTTAAAAAAAGCAGCATTAGTGAAAAGTTTTTGAGATTGTTTAACCAGTCCTGTAGATAGATCATTGCATGTGTGAAGGAGAACCTCCATAGACACAAATCCATCACTTATTATCGAACGATTATTGTTTAAAAATTTGCTATAATGACCATAAACAAACAATTATCTGACTGTTTAGTAACACCCAACGTTCAATCAACAAACGCAAAAAAATCACTAATTGGCGTCTTTTAATATGTTGAAAAATTATCGTTAGCAGTTCGCCGATCGTTTGCAAATCTGTTTGTGTAATAAGTCGTTTACAGATAGAACGTTCTGTATGGGTCGTCCTGAGGAACGATTAATGACTGCAAAAATTATAGTCGGTGAATGTAATAACATCAGAATCGTTCCCTTTAAAATCACTAGTTATCGCCAGCAATCGATCATTATACTGAATCTTTAAACAATAATCGCTCTGTGTAATAATGCCTTTAGACTGTAGTCTAACCATAGTACTGAGTGGCCTAGCCCTAGACCTTGATGAATGCTTGTTTGTGTTTGGGAGTCTCTTATTTACATGCAAATCTATGTTTGGATAGAACAAGAAGACCACACAGTGTGTACTGTGCCTTTAAAATTGTATTCTATTACCATCTGAATGGATCTGAGCACAGAATCCGATGCTCCCTTTATGTCTTGTACTATACATTGTATACTATATGGAATTACTGTCATGCCTATACAATACAATAGCATCTTGACATAGATAAGGCTGGTTTGCTGACAGTCAGTGTAAACATTGAAGGGGCCTTGGCCCCTTCTAACAGCTGGTGCTGGGAGTCTCTAATGCTGATGACCTATCCTGATGCCGCATTTATACGGAGCAATAATTCGCCCGATCGTACGATTAACGATTTTGAAGTAACGATTTTTTTTTTATAACGATCAGCGTTTAGACGGAATGATATATCGTATGAAAAAATCGTTTTGCGATCGCTTAAGCCTATTTCGCACATAGGTTAAATCAGTGAACTGTTTACACGGAACGATCTTCACATTTTTTGCAAACATCCAACGACGATTTGAGAACATGTTCAAAGATCAAAATGAACGATTTCTCGCTCGTCGCTTGATTGTTCGCTGCGTTTACACATACGATTATCGTTCGAATTTGATCGTTATCGTGCAAATTCACACGATAATCGTTCCGTGTAAACGCAGCATTAGAACAGACCATCAGTTTGTAAAGGATTGATAACTCTTTCATACCACATTATATTTGTCGCTTACTAATGCTGCGTTTACACGAAGTGATAATTCGCCCAATTAAATGATTTACGATTTCGAAGTAACGATGTGTTTTCTATAACAATCAGCGTTTAGTTGGAATGATATATCATTCGGAAAAATCGTTATTGCAATCGTTTTAAGATCTTTTAAGCCTATCTCACACACAGGGTGAATCGGTGAAAGACTGTTTATACTAATCGATCTGCGAATTTTCAGTGAACGGCCAACGACCTATTTGAGAACTTGTTGTAAGATCACGATGAAAGATTTATCGCTCGTCGTCTGATTGTTTGCTGCGTTTACACTAGCCCATTATCGCTCAAATGCGAACGTTATCGCGCAGATTTAATCGTTAATTGTTCCGTCTAAATGCACCATAAGACTAATCCATGAGGCACTGAGGAGCTAAGGGTGAGGATGTTGTTGTTGTTACACTATTCTTTTTCTTCCCTCTCTCTGTTAAGAAGTGACAACAGGAAATGACTATATTCACAATTCCCATAGGAGTTGTATCCAAGCTTTCCCATACTCCTGAATGGCCAATCTAGCAGTTTCAGACATGAGTAAATGTGTATGTTTGTGTCCATATTACACATGCAGGTCTTGGGGCTTGCTTCCATAATATAGACACAAAAATAAACACGTGCAAAACCGGCCTTATGCAGCACATGTATCCCGCATGTTATGCTATCTGTGTTTTTACCTAGGACTGCAGGTAAATCTACATTTATATAAGACTGTGACTCATCGGGATGCAGCTAAACGTCACGTTCAGCTCTGCCACATCTGCTTATGCAGCTCTGTAGTTATCACTCATCTTTCCCAGAAACATATAGAACAAAACAAAAGCTGAATATTTTTAATCTTTTTTCACCTATGACCTATGGACTAGCACCAGATGACTGTTCTGACTTCATTTATAGTGGCATGGTTTGGATTGAGAGAGACCCAAGCAATGTCACTCACAGTGCATTAGGTCTCCGTGTTCCAGCGATGTCCCCTCCAAAGCATTTGCACAGCCGGTCAGTCTTTTTCCATCTCAGAAGCAATTTTCCCACAGAAGATAGTGTGGGGGCGTGAGCAAACATTAGCAAGAAATAGAAAACACATCATCTACTTTTTCCCTCTTCACCCTCCTTTCTTTGGAATAGATGAGCCCACGAACTTGATTTTAAAGGGACAGTAATCATAGAGATTGTTCCTCCTCCTCTCCTAACATTGGTCATCAGCTCTTTATGACTGAACTTCTCATACTGTTTGCCAGATTCTCATCCGATTTACCGAGAAGCCTTTCTTTAATTAAACATTTGCCCAGAATACTTTTTTTTTCCCTCTCATATGTGGGTGCATGGAAATACCCTCTCAAACATATATATATACACTCACCGGCCACTTTATTAGGTACACCATGCTAGTAACGGGTTGGACCCCCTTTTGCCTTCAGAACTGCCTCAATTTTTCGTGGCATAGATACAACAAGGTGCTGGAAGCTTCCTCAGAGATTTTGGTCCATATTGACATGATGGCATCACACAGTTGCTGCAGATTTGTCGGCTGCACATCCATGATGCGAATCTCCCGTTCCACCACATCCCAAAGATGCTCTATTGGATTGAGATCTGGTGACTGTGGAGGCCATTTGAGTACAGTGAACTCATTGTCATGTTCAAGAAACCAGTCTGAGATGATTCTAGCTTTATGACATGGCGCATTATCCTGCTGAAAGTAGCCATCAGATGTTGGGTACATTGTGGTCATAAAGGGAAGGACATGGTCAGCAACAATACTCAGGTAGGGCTCTGGCGTTGTAACGATGCTCAATTGGTACCAAGGGGCCCAAAGAGTGCCAAGAAAATATTCCCCACACCATGATACCACCACCACCAGCCTGAACCATTGATACAAGGCAGGATGGATCCATGCTTTCATGTTGTTGACGCCAAATTCTGACCCTACCATCCGAATGTCGCAGCAGAAATCGAGACTCATCAGACCAGGCAACGTTTTTCCAATCTTCTACTGTCCAATTTCGATGAGCTTGTGCAAATTGTAGCCTCAGTTTCCTGTTCTTAGCTGAAAGGAGGCACCCGGTGTGGTCTTCTGCTGCTGTAGCCCATCTGCCTCAAAGTTGGACGTACTGTGCGTTCAGAGATGCTCTTCTGCCTACCTTGGTTGTAACGGTTGGCTATTTGAGTCACTGTTGCCTTTCTATCAGCTCGAACCAGTCTGCCCATTCTCCTCTGACCTCTGGCATCAACAAGGCATTTCCGCCCACAGGACTGCCTCTCACTGGATGTTTTTTCTTTTTTGGACCATTCTCTGTAAACCCTAGAGATGGTTGTGCGTGAAAATCCCAGTAGATCAGCAGTTTCTGAAATACTCAGACCAGCCCTTCTGGCACCAACAACCATGCCACGTTCAAAGGCACTCAAATCACCTTTCTTCCCCATACTGATGCTCGGTTTGAACTGCAGGAGATTGTCTTGACCATGTCTACATGCCTAAATGCACTGAGTTGCCGCCATGTGATTGGCTGATTAGAAATTAAGTGGTAACGTGCAGTTGGACACGTGTACCTAATAAAGTGGCCGGTGAGTGTATATTTTTATACATTTGTATATTTGTGTGTGTGTGTATGTTTTGCGTTAATCAGGGGTAGGGAACCTTGGCTCTCCAGCTGTTGCAAACCTACAATTCCCATCATGCCTGGACAGCCAAAGCTTTGGCTGTCCAGGCATGATGGGAGTTGTAGTTTTGCAACAGCTGGATAACTAAGGTTCTCTACCCCTGGCATAAATAACGCCATAGCCACGTCCTGCAGTAACCATCCGTGCTTTTTATCCTGCCAACTAGTGATCTAACATTAGCTCTCATATCAGCATAAAATATGTCACAGGACATTGACTTGTTCTGATGGACGTTCCTATCAGTACATTGCTGGCCAGAAACATCTATTATTGTACTCCATGGGTGTCGTATTGTACACCATGTGTCCTTCGGCCCATATGTCTGAAGATACATCGCAACGTAGAGACACTGAGACTCTTTCAGCCCAAATACAGATGATGATATGCAGCCTTATAAAACCAGCCCTACCTGTAGATAACCTTTTTGCGCACAACCTACAGTATTAGTAATTACCTTAAAGGGAACTGGTGATATTGAGTCTAATCTGCCACCTGATATATGGTATTATTGATAGAGATGAGCGAATCTACAGTAGGAACAAAGCAAATTGTTTTGTTCCTATCTGTATTCTGCTTATCAGGCTGCAGGGCTTTGAAGTCTGCTCTGCTCCATGCTGCTCCTTCCTGGGTGCTGGGAAAAGATGGATGCAGTCCTGGGAAACTGGGAGAATTTTCCTAGGACTGGATCCATCTTTTCCCAGCACTCTGGAAGGAGCGTCAGGGAGCGGAGCAGACTTCAAAGCCCGCAGCTTGATGAATAGAATCCCGATAGGAACAAAGCACTTTGCTTCCTTCCTTCGCTCATGTCTAATTATTGGAAAAGATTTAGTTTAAGTTTACTGATCTCTGCTGCCTCAGCATTTAGGAGTCCATGTACATGATCACCAGTACAAGAAAGAAAGTCAGTCATAAAGGGACACCGCTCACTGAGCAGGAATTTCATTATCGTTATTAGTTATATGAAATATTATCTACAAAATTATATATTGATCGGCTCTGCTTTTTCTGCTTTATAACATGATACTGGTACATTGAACAGTATTTAAATGGTCTCATGTTCCCTTTAAGCTCCCATAATGGCAAAAAAAAATGCGGCACTGTTATTTGTAATCACACTAACCACAAGTGGGTTGTCACAGGATAGCAATGGTCTCTTAGACCATTTATGCATGAATGATCAGTCATTGTTAAAGGGGTTATCCAGCGAAAATCTTTTTCTTTCAGATCAACTGGTTTCAGAAAGTTATAGAGATTTGTAATTTACTTCTATTATAAAATCTTCAGTCTTTCTATACTTATCAGCTGCTGTATGTCCTGCAGGAAAAGTTGTTTTATTTTCAGTCTGACACAGTGCTCTCTGCTGCCTCCACTGTCCAAGACAGGAACTGTCCAGAGCAGAAGAGGTTTTCTATGGGGATTTGCTGCTGCTCTAGACAGTTCCTGTCTTGAACAGAGGAGGGAGCAGAGAGCACTGTGTCAGACTGAAAAGAAAACATTTCCTGCAGGACATCGAGCAGCTGATAAGTATGGAAAGACTTTAGATGTTTTGAATAGAAGTAAATTACAAATCTATATAAGTTTCTGAATCCAGTTGATTTGAAAGAAAAAGATTTTTACTGGATAAGCCCTTTAAGTTTTACATGGACATTTCCGTTAGTTAATCACTGCTGTAGGAAGCACTGTTGCCAAATCAAGTAAGGCTAGGTTCCCACCTGAAACTAGTCTTATACTTGTGTTATACAGGGACATACTTGTTTAGCTGTATGCTGTCACATAACCCAGCGTACTGTACTCTTATAGGATCCGTTTATTTTAATGTGCTAAGTGACATCAAAGTGTGTGTTCATATGTGCAGATCTGCTGCAGATTTGACAAATCCCTATTGAATATCACAATTTCAATGCATACTGTTTTTTTCTGCAATAGTTCTCTCTATCTGTGAGATATAAGCCTTTGTTAATATGAAAATTAGGCTCAAGTGCCATGAGGGTGTTCCCCAGCACAGCAAGAGTCCGGGTAAGTCCAGCCCATCTTCTCTTTATCATTGCCTCTGTGCCCACATGCATTCGCCTACCCCGTTTTACTGACAGCCACTAGAAATGGTGGACATGTGCTATGCTTCCCTGGCCTCTTGTTGTGCTGGGGAACGCCCCCTGGGCACTTAAGGGGCTTATACTAGCAGAGAAGGGACTATTGCAGTAAAAAGGTATGTCCGGAATCATGGTTAGCCCTATCTAGCCATGGGCTTATTTACACCCCTGTTTTTCTGATGACACGTCCGCATTACAGGAACATTTACAAGCATGAACAGTTCTTTTTCAGGGTGGCCAGGCTTTTCAGTCCCTCAGAAAACAGTATACACTCACAGATGTGCTAAACGTAGACACTGTGACTAAGTTGAACATTCACACTTCACATTGAAGTGAATGAATCCAACTCTATGGGTCTACGCTTTGAGCTGATGCTTTATGTAATGTCAGTATCCATCACATTGTATACATCCTGTACGTTTTCTTCTGTACATGAGGCAGTTCCTAACTTACAAACCTTGACTGAGCAGAAATCAATTTAGGATATTGAACGACTATTGAGTCATTAGTCGGGTAACAAGAAGCTTCAAGTATCATCATGCATGTCAGACGTCCTATGTGAAAGCCAGAGCCCCCAGCAGCAGCTCCCATAGTATACTTCCAGGGGTCCAGTTAGAAGACATCCTCCCCAAGACCGTCTTTAAGCAATTTGGAGGGGCGTGTGGTGGGGTGTACTTCCTTTCCAGTGTTTTATGTAGACTCTGCTGCCAGATCAACCACTTTCATGCTTACTTCAGATGTTGTCTCAGCATCTGCTTCACTTCTCGTCTTCCTGTCGCGTGGGGTGAGTCTTAAGGCAAGGATTTTAAAAGCTACTTCTTCCACACTGCAGAACCAAGCAATGCTTGTAATGCGACTACAATGAGTACGTGAAGCTACATTGGTGGCTGTAGAATTTCCCATATCGGATGAGTATACATAGAAATGTTACTTTTTTTTAATGATTTGTGATGTCATGTTTTTCTTTGGGCTTCTCACGCTGATAACATTGTGACCTCCTTTGTATAGACATTGTTTATTCTCTAGTGAAGACATCAGGAAAGTTTTACTAGCAGTGCTGGACCTTGTAAAGTAGCGTTCACTGTGTATAGAGGACATGTTTATGTTGTAAGTAGTATATGACTGTAATACTGTCACTTTAATGGGATATTATACATTATAACAAAATGAATCAGTCTTCTATTCAATTTATGGATGATTGATGTGGTAGTAAATGGAATGCTCCATGTATTTGCAAGTGCTTTATCCTCTCATTTCTGTTCATTAATAAGTACACAGCTTTCCCACATAACTGATCGGCACTTTTCTCTAGTTGTATGGCACCCCCCTACATGGCAGCTACTTATTCCCTTCTGGATGGTAACTACAGCTGACAGACAGACTGATGTATGGATAATTAAATGTATATCTCTCTAATGTCTATTTTTGTCTATGTATGTACCCCCTGAATTGTAAAGTGAATTGTAAAGTGCTGCGGAATCTGTTGGCGCTATATAAATAAAAATTATTATTATTATTATTATTATTATTATTATTATTATTATGACAAAGTTAGGTTACTAAGGGCAGGGGGCACTGAACCGATTCTCTAGGCATGTATGTAGTCATGCATGTAGGTGCTAAAGAACACTTTAATTTCTACAATGACTGATAACAGTGAACAGTAGCTTGTATTTACCTGCACAGCAAACAGACTTTATTTTTGGCTTTATTTTTGTATTTTATTTTGCATCTATGTGAAACCTGAGAAGGTAGGTATTTGGTTGGAATGCGGTGTAGAAGGTGTTGGGTAAATGTTTTGTCTGTCATGTAACATGAGACCCCCTTGCAGGGTTTCTTGTATAGGGTGCAGAGATTTATTAGATGTTGCAGGGTTGCAAGGAAACATGAAGTCATTTATTTTCTGCAGCAGGTCTCCTCCTGGGTGACAGTACCTGCCATTTGCTGCTTATGTGGTGAACGCTCTCCGCCAGTGATGTCAGCATGAAATAACATCACACTTTAACGTCGTCTTGACCTTGGCCTTTGTTTAAACTTCTGAGGAAGCTTGCTTGAAGAAGACTTTAATGACAGCGGTGGGTGGACATCAGCCCAGTGGTGGCGGGCAGGCAAGTCCTCCCCAGCAGGCAGCGGTGACAATGTATCTTGTCCTAGCACTGGATTTATTATTAACTTGAGAGTCAGCCTTGGTTATTATACTGGGAGCCCTGTAACACTGCTGGTGGGTGGAGAGCTGCTCTACAGAGGGGGTGGAGATCCTCGCTCTGCTGTTTCCACAGCTCCGCTTCCCTGTCTGCCAGAATTCACTGTGTGTGCAAGTCACAATTGAAAGGAAGCACCATGGCTTTTTCCCTGGCTTATTAGACATGTCATTTGTCCACGTCTGACCACTATCCCGAGAAGGATTTTGCGCTGTTCCTGCAGTTCATCTTCCCTCACCTCCCCTGCTCTTTGCTGGATATATACATATTATTTGGAAGCAACCTCATCATGATTGATAGCAGTAAAAAGCAGCCTGGTTTTACTGAGATTATACCTGCTGGGGATTTTGATCCATTAAAAGACAAGGAATGTCTTGATGCAAACAGCCAGAGAAGTCTGAAGGAAGGTCAGTAAGCTTGTGGTTTGTGACTGGTGGAGGGGGATGCATTGCAATGCAGACATGATTTCAGCCGGCTTGAGCTGTTTCCAGATGAGAGTGCGGATCCAATGTGTGTCTGCAGTGTCCGCATCCTCGCTTTGTACATCTGTTTTCTGCATTAAGCTGGCTAAGAGGACCAGCCTGTGTGTGGATGACCCAGTGCCTGTCATTGTCCTGCACCTCGGGCAGGCCCTGCATACACCTAGGGACATAGCATAAGTACTTAAGATGATTATGGACTTTCTCCTCTTTTCTGATGGCTAGTAAAGTGGGTTTCAATGAATTTTATTTGTCATTGTTGTACTATCATTTAACTCTCTCCTAGGTGCAAGTATTTTTAGCTAATGAATAGTCCCTTCATAACCTCATTCTCTATCTTCTCCTGATTTATCTAAATGAAAAGTTCAACTATCCTTATGCTTTAATATCTGTCGCAGTCATTGTCCCCACAATCCTCTATTATGGTCAGAATCTCTATTAGGAATTATCAAGTATCTGCTGGAGGCGGCAATACACCATAGGAGTGTGAAATTATGTGTAGCATGGATTGTTTCTGTGTGGAAATGTTACTATGTACATTGCGGATACTATTAAATAATGAGTGGTTGTAGTCAACTATATATATATATATATATATATATATATATATATATATATATATAAGCTATCTCTCTGACTTCTGCAGGCGTGCAGTCCTATGTAAAACTACCTACTACAGATTTGACAAAAGCCAAACATCTGTGAAACTCAGCTCTGTACATTATAGTGCACTGTCTAGAAAGTACCGGGAGGCGAGGGCATAGTGTCCCAACCTTGTCTATAAACAATACTTGCAGATTACATCATCTTCCATCTGTCTTCTGCTGACGGCAGTGTATGATCTCACGCTTACTGCGGCCCAAGGTCTAGGTGTAAATCATTACCTCGGCTTTATGAGGAAATAAACTTCTTTGTCTCTATTTCATCTTCTCCTCGGATTACAGTTTATGACTCCTTTTATTTCATTCATTTCTATGATATGATGGTGTATGGTGAATATCTGTTAATGTAGAACTGACAAACAAGAAATCAAAACAAACACAAGAGAGAGGGGTCCTGTCCATAAGAGCTTACAATCTAAATGGGATAGGAGAAGTCACACAAGTCAAGGCACATACGTGTTTGATACAGGACTGCATTATCTCATTGAGGTTGTCTGACTTTAAATATTCAGTTTCCTCATTGTCTCTTTGCCCATAGCTCCCAAAATCTTAAAATAATCCATTGACTACAATATGCATCCTCCCTTTCCTATGGACCTCTGCATCCCCACAGAGATTAAGGATCTTTGCAGATACTTTACTTGACTGTTTTAGCCCCCATTGTCATTTCTTCTTCTCCATTCATACCTAGCTACAAAATATTTCTGGTCACCCATAGAAACAGACAAAGGGTTTTTCTGCTGTATGACGTGACCTTATCGCTTTGTCCTAACTCTATAACAGTAATGTGAGCTCCCACAATGCACTGCTCTGCTAACAGGAAACCAGCAAAATTCTTTATACATGAATGAAGGAGACAGCGTCATGTACATCAGAATTGGTACACGATAAGTAAAGAGATTTTTAACATTGCCTAACTCTTTTCCCCCCTGATTTTATCAGTGGAATGTGGTCTTTTCTTTTAAATTGCTAATCCAGCTCTGCTCCATCAGTATGTATGTATCAGTAATTGTGCCCCATTGGCAGTATGAGGCTCGCCTGCGTTCTCTAAAGTTTCACTACTGAAGGTTTATCAAGGACAGTCGCCCTGCAGTGTCATTTTTCACAATGAGTCAGATAACTTCTCAGATCATCTATATAGTTTACCTAAAATGAATGGGCTGTCTGTATGGCTGCATGATCTTTATTCATTGTGAAAAATCAGATAGGCCTGCCTGCCCGAGGTACCTGAGAATGACAAACGTCTGGGTGCACATTGCGTGCACTTACTATATAGATTGTGCTCTTTAAAACCTTGTGGTTTTCAGTAGAAGTAACCACAGAACGTTCCATAGCGAACCCTGGGTGTTATTGTCACCAGAACAGACAGAGGGATTAGCACTATGACTTCTGTACATAGCTGTGAGGTTAGAACACATGTGCCCTGCAGGATTCACAGTATAATCTCTTTGTACATTATTACACCTCAGCTTTCCTTACATTACCATGTACTGGGGAGTCAAACATAAGAGGAACATTGGAGCAATCTTATCAAACTACAACATTTGCCCATAGTCAACCTATTAGATGTCACTTTTATATGGGAAAGAGCCTCTGAAATATGAGATCTGACATCCGATTGGTTACTGCTCCAATTTCTCCACCCCTCCCTTTTACCCGTTTCGATAAGGCTGTGCTCCCAGTACATCTATATGTTATGTTAGGAGTGTTCCCAAACTTATATCCATTGAGTAGCATACATCCGCCATTTGTTGGACAGAAAAAAAGAAAAGTATGCTGCACAGTATAAGAAAGAGTAGCTGAGTGAACTTTCCTATGCAGTAAAAAATGCATACTACCCCCCAGTTAAGGTAAAGGACACATTATTTGGCCTCCATCAGGACAGTAAGGGCCTATAGCTACGTCAGATGTGCATATAAAACATGGCATGGACATGGTCTCAGTCTCCCGCATTGTTTAAATTTTCAAAAAAATCACATTTTCTCTCAAACCTTCTAGGAGATTATACAGTATGTTCTATGATATAGTTACTATTGTGTTCACTGACTACTACAGGTGAGGCCTCGGGTATCACATTTCTTACTGCATGAGAGTTGTCGGTAGCATTCAGAAAATGGCGCTCTTCATTCATGACTATGGCCCATGTTACAATTTTTATTCAGCATATTCACTCCTTGACTCCATTTATATTAAAGTTTCACTTAATTGAGAAAGCTGGGAAACAACCAAAGGCACAGGATGATTGTGATCCACTTATTCCCAGACTGCTGTATGACAAGCTGGGGAGCTATGCAGTGACACCACCACTATCCTGTCACAGTGTAATAAACACACTTGCTCTTCAGGAGTCTGGAAAAGCTTGGTAACCCTCTGACTGGACTGCTGAAAATGTATCTGTAGTGTATGAGTTTCTGGATGTTGTGTAACTTCACAGTGCCTGTCAGCAGCCCACCATGTGCTAGGTGATTGTAATACGTGGAGAGGCTCGGCTATTTATAGGCTCTCCAAAAATGTATGGAGTGAGGCAATACAAAAAGAGAGGGAGGTGATACAAGTGCCGCAGATAGGAGCCGATGAATCACAGTGAACTTATCCACCAAAATAACTACAAGCATAGGCCTAGCCTGGGGCAATCACTATAAGCCCTGTCCTGTATTAAAGAGGTTATCCAGCGCTACCAAAACATGGCCACTTTTCCCCCTACTGTTGCCTCCAGTTCAGGTGCGGTTTGCAATTAAGCTCCATTTACTTCAATGGAACCAAGTTTCAAAACCCCACCCAACCTAGAGACAACAGTAGGGGGAAAGTGGCCATGTTTTTGTAGTGCTGGATAACCCCTTTAAGGGTGGGAAGTGTTCTGGCAGCAGAGCATACAGCTGGGGAGTACTTGTAACATATGGGGTGGCATAGATAGATAGATATAATAGACTTGTATCACTCATTCACAGGTTAGTAGATTGTCTTGGGATCCCTAAGATGACTTGGATGTGGGTCCTTCTTCCCAGATCCCTTCTCACTGCAAGGCTGCAGAGTATTCCCATGGAGCGATGGTCGATCATGTGTCGGCCCTGCTGCTCCATTCATTGTCAGTGGGACTGAAGGAAATGCAATGACTGGTGCTGTCAGTGCACTACATACATTTCTGTTGTTTCCTTCTGCCAATCCCTGGTGATGTGAATAGTGTCTGAGGAGTCTGTAAGGTAAAGATGCAGCAAGAAAAAACAAGATCATGGTAGAGTCTGCTATGTAGTCCAGCAATATGGTCGATGACATCTTGTGACAGTGGAAGCATAGCAGGATAGGTGGAGATGCAATGTAAGCATTTATAACTCTCTGGGACATTATTCATGTATTTGCAGGAGGTATGCAGGCACGCATATAACCACAAGAGTGGATAAATGCTGTCATTTCTACATGTCCTATGTATCCTAAACCCCAGAGCCTCTTTGAACATGTCACCCTCCTATGTGTTCTCATTATGTGATTTCATAGGCACAATAGCAGTTGCAAGTAAACAGTGTGTTCAGACTATAGAAGCCATATGTATACTGCAGCAGTGCTATTTAGCTTTCAGCGGAATGGATTTTGTGTTTTATTATTAATATTGTTATTATGTTCATTTTGTATAGTACATAGATGCCCCACAGGTTCTTGTGGCGATCTGTATGTCATATATCCACAGCACCTTGCATGAGGATGTTTGCACCGTTGTAATGTTCTAGCGCTATAGACAGGGCTGGGCAGGTCCCTGGGGCAGCTGGCCATTCCTCCTAAACAATTGCTGCTTGCACGTAAGAGTGTGTCCAGACATGCACTTTATTTGACTACATATTTCCCCACATGGCATCCTGCAGACATATTCAGGCATGTTTAGCGAACACAAGATCTGTGCGTTTCTTTGTCCATTCATTTAAGTTGGATTCTAGAGGTTGAACTTTTCTGAAGTTCCTCATTTTTCAGGCAAAAACTATAAATACGTTTGTTTGTTTTTTTCCCCCCCTCCTTGTTTTTTTTCATCCTCCACTTCCTTAGTTTGTTCTTGGTATCTGTTCCTATGCTTTATCAGTCTGAGTTGTACTATGCTCCTGAACGTTGGTGGTCAGGTTCTGTCAGGTAGGTTTACGGCCCTGTGTTTGTTCTTATGCTGATAGCATTGTGGGTGGAATGGGCGGAAACTGAAGATGCCGCAGCAGGAATGGAAAGGTAGGCACTGCTTGTGTGATTCAGGAGCATTGCAGCTTCCTTGGATTTATGTCACCTACTTTTCACTGGTCACTGACCATTTGTGGTGAATAGAGATGAGCGCATTTTTTTTTCTGGCCTTCCTACGGCTGCAACCAACTTTGTCAGCCACCGGTATGCTCAAGTTACGCTCATCTCTAGTGGTGAACAATATGACTTGTGTTTGGACAGTGATAGACTGAAAGCACTGAATGGGTAGACAAAGCTGTGCAACCATCCAGAGGTGAGCAGTGGTTAGACACTGTGTACGAGCCGTGCCTTGCCACTACTGGAGAGAGTAGTGTACATTAGTATTATTGCAGCGGTGAAGTCATCCTGGTAGGAGCGGTGTCTCATTACGCAAACAGCCCTGCCCAGTACTAATGTATCCAGGAAAGTAGATTTCCAATGATAACAGATATACATTCTGCAATTACCGGTGACTGTAGTCTCGTGAACTATATGTAATGTCTCATTGGATGAATGCATTTTTATTTTCATCTGTTCCGGCCGTAGAGAGTGGCACAGCCATGACAGTGCTCTGTAAAATATGGAAATAGAAGTATATTGCTAGATCATAAGGAAGAGAAGCAGACATTTTAAGGCATAGAAAGCTTGGACAGATTATGGAGTACTTCTGGGGTTTTATTTGTCGTTCTGTGCTTAGTTTTATCAGTGACTCCACTTATCAAGGTGTGTGAGTGTAGACATAAAACAAAGGTGTGTGCTGTACTCTCAGGAACCGGGGACAGGAAAAACAGCAGACTTTGGATGATTCATCTGCCAAAGTGCACTTCCACTGATAAACAGGCCCATAGGTTATTCTGCAGTCATATAGAGATCGCCTGGATGGCCACTTACACTAGATGATCATCACAAACCCTGCACACAACTATGACTGGTAAGAAACTGGCAGAATACCTACAGGGAGCCTTGTCTTGGCAGCCAATCATTAGAGAACTACTATGTGACCCTGCTAAATTTTCATACAGGTAAACCTAGTGTCAGAAAGCAGAACCATGCACCATGACCATACCATAAGAATGTGTATTTACACTTCTGTAGTATAGTACTTATGTGGCGGTATGCCGCACCATCACTGACAATCTGTGTATCACTTGATAACCATTGTGACAGGATCAGTCGTAGCAGAGATGATGATTTGTGTCCAAATAGCTTTTTCATCTGTTCTGTGCATTTATTGTGAAGAACACAAGACTGTGAGTGAATACATATGTAAAATATATGCAGTAGAAAAAGCCTGTCTACAATGCACATCATACATAGCCTGGTACCAGATGCAACGAGGGATGCTCCTCTCCCCCCATTTACACAACCATCAGCGCATCTTGGCTTCCAATCAGTCTTTTTTTTTTATTAGTATTACAGTGTTTCCATATGTAAACAATGTATTTCTGTGCATATGGATTAGTTCACATGATTTCCCAATGCATACTTCCAGCAGAAGGCTGGAGCATAATGTCCTATAGGAAAAAATTGTTTACAATAGAATAGTCTACTACATTATTTCATACATTATGAGGCTATGTTCACACTACGTATGAGTCCGGCCGTAGTTCGTACGCAGCCGTATATGTGCGGCTGAAAGTACGCCCGTGGGAAAAATTAACATGCGGCCGGCTTGCGAACATGCGGGCGAGCCGCGAACATATGCCCGTAGTACAGTTATGCTTCCCTAGCTTGTTTCGAAGCAATCTGAAACAGGTCATTTACTTGGAAATCTTCGCCCAGCCCAATAAACCACACAGAACCTTTTGGATCTAAAAATCAAGTTCAATTTGGCTGAAATAAGTATTCCGTACGGGACCGCATGGAAATTCACGGACGTGAATTGGAACATTTCCGTCCTCAAACAATGGTCTTGTTCATTTTTCACGGCGCCGTATACGATCCGGTCGTAAGTTCATACGTAGTGTGCATTGTGCGGGCGTATATCGTATACTTTCCAGCTTACGCATCAACCTCAAAACTACGTGCATATATTCGCGGTTCGCACTACGGCCGGAAAGATACGTAGTGTGAACATAGCCTAAAGGTATATTGATGTCTACCATCGCAGGTCCCACGACAAGCACCAAGTCGCCCTATGTGTATGCCAAACTCTACTAATGATACCAAAGAGAGAAGACGGGAAGAGAAAATGCTATATTGCCCTCACCTGGTGTTGGAGACCTTTGACTGCTTGTATTTGTTTTAAATGATTGATATGGTCTTTTTGTAACTTTGATTATAATGTCTTAAAGACGTATGAATACAACCATACAAAACCAACAGTGCTTCTGGTTGTCACATTCTGCCTGTCATCTTCATAATGCACTTTAGAAGATGAAAGCGAATAGCAGATTAATATTGGAGCTAAACTGCAGCTTTTTCCATTGTACCTTTGTGCTCGCTTTCTATAAGATCAAGTTCAGCAATTTTACACAGGGCTCAGGATGAGTCAGAGAGGAGGTTTCTCCCCTTTCTGTACGCAGCAGGACATCTGGACCGGTCACACTCTTATCAGGGTTACAGTATATAACCAATAGGCATTGGTAGCAGGGGCGTTATTTGCTTTTCTACTAAAATGTAACCCTTCTTCTTAAAGGGGGATGTCAGGGATTCCATACATTGTATTTTATGATGCAAATCACCTTCCTGCTCTATACTTCTGCTCTGCTCCTTCTTACTGGCCGCTGCTTGTTGTGGAGATATTCACTGGTGATCCCCCCCACCCTTCCAGTTACACTGAGAGTTGTCTTCTCACGCTGTAGAAGGAACTGACAGTCCTTGGGTTGCAGTTATTCTACTGAAAGTGTGGTTCCTTGCTGTGAATAGTGGTGAGGAGGTTCTCAGTACTGTTAAGGTATCTCTAGGAGAGGCGCTCTAGGTATCTAAGGAGAGGCGCTTCACTAGTCTCATGGACATGGACCACTACTTTCTGGCTCTTACAGGTACATTAGCAAATGGTTAAAATGTAAATCTCTCCGATTTAGCATTATATTTTAGGCTACATGACTGCATTTAAGACACAATGTCTGTGGTGCAATCCATATTAATTATAGTTGCATAGGACTCTGATGTATATGTGCCTCATGCCTTGGCTCTGCATTTATTCCAAGCAGTCACGTGTAGCTATAATAAAAAAAAAAAAGTGGGATCTCCAGTGTGCTCAGATAGCAGAGTTCATGGGTATGGCAGGGCAGAATGGTCAGCTGAGCTTAGCAGCTGTGGCTTCTCTGAAACACATACCATTGTCTTCCAGTAATGTGAGGTATACTGTCCCAGGGCGTTCAGCAACTAAGCTGTACTGGTCAGAACTTTTGACATGGGGAAGAGAGATGTGAAAGGTTTTGATCAGTCTGGCTCCGAGTGGTCTGACCCAACAAGGTGCTTAGCGCAAACTTCTTCTGAATTGTTCTAGAAATTAACACTGCAACACATCTGAAGTTTTTTTTTAAAGTGACAGGGCCCATGTAAGCTATATTTATATTTAATAAAAAGACATTATATTGTAAAAAGTAACAGGTAACACACACACACACACACACACACACACACACACACACACACACACACATATATATATATATATATATATATATATATATATATATATATATATATATATATATATATATATATAGTGGTACCTTGGTTTAAGAGTGTTTTGGTTTAGGAGCTCACAGTTTTTCAAAATTGTAACTTGGTTGAAGAGCATTGCTTTGGTTTAAGAGCTGGTTTAAGTGCTGGGTGGGAGGGGGAGCGGGGGAGGGGCATGGTCTGCATAGTGTGGTCTACAGCCCTGTACTCTAACCCAGAAAGTCTCCCTTACCTTCCAAATCATAGCAGATCCACTTCAGGCTGGGGCTTACATCAGGGGACAGGACTGTGGGGATAATCTCCACATAGCTGTAACTCCTCTCTCCCCAGACAGAGAGTGCTGCTATACTGTGCTCACTCTATACCCTGCTCATTCCTTCATGCTCCCTGCAGTGATTGGTCCATGCTGAACACACCCCCCTTCCCCATTGCTGTCATGTGACCACACAGACCTCTGACAGCAGCCCTGCTTCTCTATTCAAGCCTGTTGTACTACGCTACTGCATTATGGGGATCTGCAGTTCCATTCTCGATCTACAAACTGCTGCTGTTTCTTCAGGCTTATGCAGTTACTATACATTATACTCCACATGCTGATGGCTATACTGTACAGTAACTTATAATATCACATATTTAGCTGTTTATAAATGTTTGTTTCATTTGTTTTACATGTTATTCAGAATATAAAATCATTATTTTTGGGGTTTGGAACCAATTTTCTGCATATCAGTGATTTCTTATGGGAAAATTTGCTTTGGTTTAAGAGTGGATTTGGATTACAAGCACGGTCCTATAACGAATTATGCTCGTAATCCAAGGCAACACTGTATGTATGCATATATATATATACTGTATGTATATAGACATCATAAAAGTGTGTTAGCAAACTGTTTCTAAAGGCTGCATATCATATCTATGGGGAAAACCCAGCTGTGCCCAACAGGTTGGATTTCCCTTCGCAATCTGCCTCCTGGAAAATGGATGGTGTAGATGGTGTATACTTGTGATGCTGTTTATTTATGGCCCTCCATAGAAGGACAGCTAGAAGTTGGCATAACAATTTTTCATCCGGCAGCTATTTCATGTCTAAGATCATGGAGTGCACAGCATTACTCAGTTTTATAAAGAATCGTGTGATTCAACCCCCTTCCTCAGCTGACTTGCTGTAGACCATATATCTCTGCAGATGAACGTGCATTGTTATATATGCAACTTCTGGCTTACATGGCTTACACCATGTTATTCTGGGCAAGGGTGTTAAATCACCTGAAACATTGCTTTTTATAACATCAGCTTAAAGACTAGAGAGGTAGAATCTCACACTTTGTGTCATTGTTTATACAGAATCTATTTAATGCTTTCCATTGACTTATATTGCAACAGATTACACAATTCTGCCCACCAGAGACAATAGAAATCTAATGCCTAAGGTTGGCCATGTAAATGAGATTTTCCCAGGTCTCAGAACTTCCAGAGACATTGACATGTATACATGTGAATGATAAAAGCATCTTTTACTTAGCGATGTGTGTTTTATAGCCTGCCATCTTTACATATCTTTAGAATATTCTCCCCACAGGGTTATCATGGCTGCCTCGCGTGTTAATAGCGTTGTGTATTTGGGTGACGCAGGGTCTTTTATTTCCCAGAAGTCACCATATTTCTGGAGACTTTCAGTATGAAAGTCGTGGACTCTAAATATCTGCGGCCTTTTGTTTACCACTTCCTGTTTAGCAGAAGTGACCTGATGTTTACCAGGAACTACAGTGCCGATCTACAGTGAAACCATAAGCTGAGGAGGGATCCTCTAGTGTCCTGTGCGGTAATAGTCCTCTTCCTTCCCCCCAGCGTGGGCATTCCTGCATTCACCTCTGCTGCACCAGCCAGGATGTCACTGCAGATGAATCACTTCAAGGAAGTGACTTCAGTTCATTGTCCAGACAACAGGACACGTACTGCATAAAGGACAGAACAATTCCAGACAAATGGGATTAGACATGGTTGGCAAATGGCCCTGAATTCAGCATCAGATCATTTCTCTCTCTCTCTCTCTTTTTTTTTTTTTTGTAAATAAATCTTATTGAGCCCTTGTTCTCCAGAGGATAAAGTAGATACAACATAATGTAGTCAGACTTCCATGGACTTGAATAGCATATTAGAAATACATTCTGATTTTATGTTTTTGCATGTTAGTATACAAAAGTGTCCCCAATAGGTGATTTGGTAATTTCCTACTGGAAATGTATGAATAAATTGACAGCTTAGTGCTACCCTTCCCCAGATAAATTTCCGGATGGCTGGATATGGCCTGAGGTCAAAGGTGACATTACATATACAATAGGAAAGAGGCACCTGCTGTATTTTTTTTGTTTGTTTGTTTTTTGTAACTTTCATCAAAAAGACTTTGGCTGTGTGCATTAAGTCATTTATATGAATGTATTAACATCTCGGCTACCATCTGACTTCTGGATGATCCTAATAAGAGCACATTAGTGTAATTGAATGCATAATTAAAATAATATGATGTAATTGAAGCAATATTGCTTATTGTAAATGATCCGGGTTGGTGGCGGCTGAAATGATTCCTCTCTGAACGATGCTTTTTCCATTATCACACCACATCAGCTCCTATCTCATTATCTACTCTAATCCACGTTCTCACCTCTCATTCCTACATCACTAATTTAGCTGGGTAATGTATTGCTGCTCACAGGGCCGAATTTTTCTTCATATTTTAGACAAGTTACTCACAGTAAATGAAGACTTTTTTTTTTGTGAGGACAGATAATAAGGGGAACTAATGATGGACCTCTGTAATGGGTGGATACATGGGCCCCCATCTGCATCTTTTTAAGGCCCCACTGTTTTGGGGCTCCATTGATTTTGTCCTGATTTGCTATACCAAATACAAGCCCTATTTCACTACATACAGGGATCATTTCTCACGCCCTCACATTACACATACTGTTTTCTTGCTGACATGTGGTAACCAGATTTGCAATGTCAACATTGTTTAGATATCCCAGGCATTATCTCTGTTGTTGAGGTGGAGGATTCCAGTCAGTTTTTAAAACATTATCCTCCCTCCCCACAAATACACTTGGTATGACCCTTTATACAAGTGCTTGGTGACTTCCAATCCCGGTCGGTCACTTACCAGAAAGGGTCAAGTCCTCCCAAGTTTGTTTCATAATAGCATTCCATGCATTGTAGCATCAAATTATTATAGAAAACCTTTCAGGAAAAACATTTAATGCATTACATCATGTATGTGGAAAATAGATGGAAATGGGTCCTGGTTACAGTAAGAATGTTGAACTGGATTCAGATGTTTATGGTGTGGATTCCATGCTCAAAAGAAATAGAGATTTAGATGGGGTTTGCAAAAATGCCACAGATTTTCATAACGCTTTTGACCTTTCTACAATGCATAGGGTAAAATCCATGGCAAACTTTGTAATATATCTTATCAGACAAAAATACTTCCTTCTGTTATCAAGCATCCTACCTCTTCCTACAACTGCTAAACAGTCATCAACAACATGTGTTCACTGGTTACGTCTTGTAAATAGCTTGTGGATCAGAGTGAGGAGCAGATAGGTAGGTGTGGCAGAGATAGAGAGACAACATGCAGAGAAGAAATCTGCTGAAATACAATATAATAATGGCAAGATATAGTGCTGCACCTCATGTACTAAGAGAGGACAGCTTATCCTAAAAAGTCCCTTGAAAGCATGGATACATTTTAAGGGTAAATTCACACGTACCGGATCCGCAGCGGATTTCTCGCTGCAGATTTAGTACTGTGAAGGTGAATGGGTCCCATACACGCTGCGTGTATGGGACCCGGACCCTTCATCCCCCGCACTGCCGGCCGAAAGCCCGCCTGTCCGCAGCCCCGTCCCCAAGTATACATTACCTGATCTGCGCCACGGCTGTATGAGGCTCCCCTCACTCCTCTTCAGCCAATCAGTGCTGCCGTGCCGTGGAGCAAGGGGAGCCAGGAGACCCATACACCATCGGCGCCGAGCAGGTAATGTATGCTCAGGGCTACGGGTAAGCGGGAGTTAAAGGGGCTGGGTCCCATACATGTAGCGGATCCACTGCGTGTATGGGACCCATTCAGCTTCACAGTACTGCATCCGCAGCGGGTCTCGCTGCGAATTCCCAGCAAAAAATCCGCTGCGGATCCGGTACATGTGAACTTACCCTAAGGGTAGCTTCACACACACCGTATCACAGTAGATTTTCTGCTGCTCTGATGATCCGCAGCTGATTTGATCTGAATACAGCATCAAATCTGCACCATCAAATCTGTTGCAGATCCGGTGTGTGAAGGCACCCTAAATGTTGGCTATTATCCCTGTCTCATACTGTCATGGTACAAGGGGACCATTTAATAACTGGAGTTAGCTATAGGGGTTGCAGCGGTCGCCATGGCAACCAGGCCCGTATGCTAGCGGAGCCTACTGGGCCCCCTTACCACTTTCTGTTACTCTGCAGTTCTCCCAAATCAGCTGTGATAATGGCAGCAGGTTCAAGAGAACTGCACTGAGCCTGCAGGCTGTTCTCCCTCCCTATTCAGTTGTATCAGCAATTGCTGATACAACTAAATATACTGCTGGCAGGAGCCCGGGGCTCCCTCTCCTGCTTCATGACTTATACTCTGTGTAATGAGGAGTAGAGCGATTAGCTGCATCCCCATACACAGCAGCTAGACCTGACCAGTGGAGGCCAGAGAAGATCAGGAACCTGGACAGGTAAGATCATCCCTAGAACTACAACTCCCATCATGCCCTGCTAACAGTTTATGATGGGAGCTGTAGTTTTCCAGCCTGTGGCTCTCCAGGTTGCAGAACTACAACCCCCACCATGCCCTGCTGACAAGTCATAATGGGAGTTTTAGTTTTGCAGTATGTGGCCATCCAGGTTGCAGCACTACAACCCCCACCATATCCTGCTGGCAGTTCATAATTGGAGTTGTAGTTTTGCAGTCTGTGCCTCTCCAGGTTACATCACTACATCAGTTATGAAGTCCCACTGGCAGTTTATGATGGAAGTTGTAATTTTACAGCCGGCGAGTCAAAGATTGAGAAACAATTATTAAAGAATGACACAGAATACATTACTTATAGGGGACAGTGGCACAGTACATAGGGAACATGGTGGCACAATACATAAGGTGGAGGAAGAGGCACAGTACATGAGGGGACATGGTGGCACAATACAAGAGGTTGAGACAGAGGCACAGTACATGAGGGGACGTGGTGGCACAATACAAGAGGTGGAGGCAGAGGCATAGTACATGAGGGGACATGGTGTCACTGTACAAGAGGTGGAGGCAGAGGCACAGTACATGAGGGGGCACAGTGGCACAATACAAGAGGCTTAGTATGTAAGGGGAACATATAGTTCATCACGACATGGTAGCTCATGAGGGGGCGTTACTTGAGAGTGATTGGATATAACTTTTTTTGGCCGGCCCGCCTCCAGTGCTTCACCGCCGGCCCAGTACCCATGAATAGAATGGCGCCGTATATGGGAACCGGGCCACGGTTCAAAAAAAAGGACTGCGGCACCGGCGACGTTCTATAAATGGCCAAAGCTTAAAGAGGATGTACCACCAGGTATGTCCTCTTTAACCTGACACAGGGAAGCCGGTGCCACGGTCCATTTTTCGATCTACGGCCCGGTTCCCGTGTACGGCGCTGTTCTATCCACAGTTACCGGCCGGTGCTCAAGCACTGGAGGTAGGCTGGCCCGCCCCCAGTGGGAGGGACTTCCCTCCCCTCTATGACGCGGCTCCTTTGAACGAAGCCGCGTCATACAGGGGAGGGAATTCCCTCGCACTGGGGGAGGGCCAGCCTACCTCCAGTGCTTGAGCACCAGCCGGTAACCGTGGAAAGAACAGCGCCGTACACGGTAACTGGGCCGCAGATCGAAAAACGGACCTCGGCACCGGCTTCCCTGTGACGGCGCCGTTCTATTCCTGTGTCAGGTTAAAGAGGACGTACCTGGTGGTACATCCTCACCTAATGTACCTGATGGTACATTCACTTTAATGGTATTCTCTCGCTTGTTAGATTGATGGGATATCTGAAGGATCAGCTTGAGAAGGGTGGGGGTTCCCAGCTGTTTCATTCACAACAATCCTGTATTATTGGCAATTCCTTGGTTCAGTATGGACCCCCTTTTCATGTAAATCTTGCACTGGGTGTCACATGTTTGTTTTTGTCTTCTCTGCCTTAAACTGTTGCCTTTGGGTCCCGTACATAGTTTATTTCACAAGTTTTTGCATTGTTCTGTTTTGAGGACAGTATGCAGTTCCTCTTTCTGAAATAGTAAGCTAAGATCATAGTGGTTTTCTGTGTGAAAAAGCAAAAAAATCTAGAAATGTGTAGCTTGGAGACTGTATTGTCTCTTGTAAATGTAAATAATTTTATAATAATATAATTTTAGATTTCCTGTGGTTGTTAGTTTTGCTGTTCCCTTTGTAATAAGATAACACAATGT
This sequence comes from Dendropsophus ebraccatus, assembly GCF_027789765.1. Classification (NCBI taxonomy): domain Eukaryota; kingdom Metazoa; phylum Chordata; class Amphibia; order Anura; family Hylidae; genus Dendropsophus; species Dendropsophus ebraccatus. The sequence goes on from NC_091462.1 coordinate 82,014,734, forward strand.
TCTTTTTATTGTTTTCGATCTAATTGCCAGTAAAGATGCAGATTCTGGAAAACGGAAAGAGATTTCTTTGTTCTTTGATAAAAGGGCATTAAAACAAGGATTTAGATAGAAGGGAATGGATATGCTGTGTATTAAATACATTGTACGTGTGTCTCCCACCAAAGTATATGTGCAGCCTTACATTCATAGAACTAGGCCTTAATGACTGTAGACTTGCTTTTTACATACAGTGACGTGTAATAGGAAATTATGTAGTCACTGACAATTCGCAGATATCTGTTTCTTCCTGGACAGGAGTCTATAGACATATTCTATCATAGTGGCTCTATTATTGGGTTCCCCATACCTGCAGGGAGAGATTCTGATAAGTATATTGATCAATCAAAAGTATGAGCCAATATGGTATGACAAGAAGGTAAAACTGGACATGTGCTGTGAGGTTCCCCCATAACTACAGCTAGGAGTTCTAGCACTGATATCCTGGCCTATCATCTCCTTATCGGATGACGTCTAATATAAAAGCATTGTCCAAGATGGACAACCTCTAGATACAAAGCTAGTGTTGTTAATGGCCTTTCGGCTGGTTGGCTGGTGATAACTCAGCACTTGCTTACAGTAAAGCTCTTCACAGTTTAGTTACTATGGACACATTTCTCTGTGTACTTTCACACTAGATAGCACCTATCTGCTTATTCTCACCACAGATTTTTTTTCTTTCCAGCATTTACATATCTCTAGGTTTGGTCGCATTTTGTTTGAACAAATTTCTCTACTATACTAAACCACCACCAGGCAATGCTACTACTTCCCTGCCATTTCTAAATCTACTTATACAGCAAAGTCATTTGAAGAACTGATAAAACCAGTGCAAAACACCATGAAATTATCCAGAGCTAATAAAATGAAAGACTACTTTTATTATTGTTCATAAACAGGGGTATAACTATAGGGTAGGGTATAGGGGCCCAGTACTTTGACATAAAATTGTAACACAGCAGTCATCCTTTCCTCAGCCTGAATGGCTTCATACAGAGAAAAATGAATTTATTAGGAAAGAAAGCTGCAGATACATATACTCTGGACTGTGTTACCGCTTTAAAATCCTTTCACTTTCCACCATGCATTATAATCACTCTATAGAGGTATAACCAGTAGGAAGAGGAAGATTGTGATCCCTCTGTATAGAGATCTAGTGACACATAATCTGGAATACTGTGTCCAGTTCTCTTTTGTTTTTTACCTCACCTACATAAAGATATTGTTTTTTTTCTTTTCTGCCGACAACCTTCTATGTATGTTGTAGCATTGTATAAAACTTCAGCTGTCAAGATTGAGGCACCCCTCTGCAGTCTTTCTAGCCAATCTCTTTGCCCTTTCCCAATCTATAGTGCCAGTAGTTTGGTGCCTTTTATGCCATCAGCATATAGACTGTCTGTCTGGTCGGCACTGCACAGCACTAATAGCTGGAAATAGAAGGGGTGGCTGGGAGAAAAATAAAAAGTAAAGTAATCAGCAAATAACAGCTGGAGTTCCATATAGCTGCCATAGGACATCTATAGGATATGACAAGTCTAACCAGTCATTTCACTGTTAGAGGCTAAATATTATGTTCTTTATGGGATTTGTAGTTCCTAGTAAAATGTAGGCCTTTCCAAGGAAACTTTGATTGACATGTTAAAGAATCCAGTGTTAATTAATGACATTGGATCTCTAAGTAGCTATATGTTCCTTGATGACGTGCCATTTCCTGCTCTCTTGAGCCACTTATCATCCTAGTCAAGGTCCTTGGCAGCTACTGTCTAGTTGTCTTATTAAAGTCATGACAACCATATAAATGCATTGGAACTAAGGATGGTCCGAACCGAGTTCGGTTCGGGTTTGTAAGAACCCGAACTCTCGGTAATGATTCCCGCTGTCTGCCCGCTCCGTGGAGAGGGTGGATACAGCAGGAGGACCGCCTGGAAAACTGGGATACAGCCATAGCCATAGCCTGTATCCCAGTTTTCCAGGCAGTCCTCCTGCTGTATCCACCCGCTCCACGGAGCGGGCAGACAGCGGGAATCTGATGCCGAGCGTTCGGGTTCATACGAACCCGAACCTCGGAAGATTTGGACCATCCCTAATTGGAACCATGTCATCGAGACATGGCTTATGACTTACTTAAAGTCATCTATTATCTGTTCCTGAGAATTTACACAGGAATTTTATTGCTAATAGCCATGTCTTGTCACAGCCACAAGTCGTGTTATTCTGTCATATCACCAGTTCATATTATCCATCGATGGTGAGTCGTCAGAATTTTATTCTCCAATGGGCTCAAAGAAATCCAGTCTGACTGCATAGAATCACAGACAGTGCCACAGAATATGTACCCCCTATATTAGATGTTACACTATCTTGCCCAAGGTAAAGTGCATTTTCATGTTTTTACCACCTTCATGAGGGGTGACCACATGCCAGCCACATGAACCTGTACATCCTCTATTCTGCGCACTTGCCTAGATCTTGGTCAGTATTACTGTTATTGCCATCTGATGTCTCTGGCTTACAGGAACATACTCCCTAATAGTACACTTATTTCTTCTATATTGCATTCCATTAGTGACATTGTGTTCTTCCCATACTCTGCACTCCCATTTACCAACATCTGTGCAGCATAATGGCACAGAACATGAAACCTCGCAGCCATGCTGACATTTTTCGCATTCGCTCCCACTCACATATGTCCATGCTCTGTGCATCACCTTCTCTTTTTCTAGCATTCAATAGAGTCTTTGTTGTGGACAGCTTCCTCCTAGGGCATCTCTGAGAATTTACAAATGGAAAGATTAGCAGCCAAAAAGAATGTAGCAATCTAGACAGAACCAGTTATATAGCCTATTCAAGTAAGAGGGGATAGCACATTGTAACTCTATCCGCTCTTACTGTAGACCACAGTGTGAGAAATACTTTGACGCCATTACCTTGGTACAAGCACACGGTTAGTTTTGCTTTACAATCTACAGATATTTGTGGATAGCCGTTGCTGATTGAGATCAGCCTAATATCTAAGGGTGCATTTACACAGAGAGATTTATCTGACTGATTTTTGAAGCCAAAGCCAGGAATGGATTTGAAAAGAGGAGAAATCTCAGTCTTTCCTTTATGACTTGTTCTCTGTTTATAGTCTGTTTCTGGCTTTGACTTCAAAAATCTGTCAGATAAATCTCTCTGTGTAACAGCACCCTAAGGGTACAAACACACACACCGTATACGCAGCAGATACGCAGCAGATACGGTGCAGGTGCAGATTTGATGCTGTGTTCAGTTACTTAGATCTAATCTGCTGCGTATTTGTTGCGTATTTGCTGCGTATCGCAGCAGTAAATACGCTACATATACGGTGTGTGTGTTTGTACCCTAAAGGTCTAAAAGGCAATCCCTACAATGTGTTGTCAGGTATCACAAGGATCTGGTAGTAGAGGCCCACTTTAAAACTTTTGGGCTCCAATACAACATCTGTGACAGGACCAACTATAGGGACACTTATTTAGATACCAATGTTACAGTGGCTTGATCCATAGGGTACGTTCAATGTCAGATTATAATCCAGCATGTATTATCACAGTAGAAACCCGAAGCTCTGCTTTAGATTTTAACCGCGGATCTGCTGCAGTTGTGACCAAATCTGTTGCAGGTTTACATGAAGGGTATTCACATAGTTGTTCTGTTGGACTGTTATGCCACCTATTTCTATGGTGTCACTTTTTTGCAGTGTCAGATAAATCCATTGACATGCATGATGCATTTGATGTGTATTGCCTTGGGATTAAGTGCAAATCTGCATTAAATGTGTGAACGTACCCTTATATTCTCCCAAGCAGCCCCAGGGTTTTTGCCTATCATTTGTCCTGCTTCCCTATGACACGATAGAGAGTCAAGGTGATAACTGACAGCTAAAGTTTAGTTCAATAAACAGCTATCTTATGTCCAATGTGTCCGTCTTTTAGTAGTAAGCGCTGAATTATTCACTTACCCAGTAAAGTCTCCATCAGTAGTAGAGGTTGTGCCCTACATTAACCTCTTTAAGGTTATCCCCTTTCATCCAGCTGTGAAAGAAGAGGCAGATATGTACAATTAGCTAATTATGTGGGTCACAGTATTGCCACTGGACTGGGGATGAGCCGCTCTCTGAAGATTGAAGATTATTATTTATTAATTTTATTTTTTTAAGCTGTGGTGGTCACACAGGTACACTCTGCGATGCAATTCTGGTTTAGGGCAGTGTCTCCTTTTACTGGTTATCCCTTCTGATTTACTAATCCCCATCATGTTAGATTGAGTGTTTAAAAGTTACAAATTTTGGTACCGGTCACAAGATGAAAACAACAAAAAGTTACATTCATCACCTTGGTTGGTGGGGTTTTACAAGAGGAGCTGTGGATGCAAAGATTTACCATAACTAAAAAGGTTTTTTTTTTTCCTTGACACTTTACAATCCTATCATCTAGATAGGCCATCAATGCTTGAAGGGGTTATCCAGCGCTACAAAAACATGGCCACTTTTCCCCCTCTCTTGTCTCCAGGTTGGGTGGGTTTTCAAACTCCGTTCCATTGAAGTAAATGGAGCTTAATTGCAAACCACACCTGAACTGGAGACAAGAGAGGGGAAAAAGTGGCCATGTTTTTGTAGCACTGGAAAAGGGTCCATTTACACAGAAAGATTATCCGACAGATTATCTTTCAAAGATTTGAAGCCAAAGCCACTAATGGATTTGAAAAGAGGAGAAATCTCAGACTTTCCTTTATGACCTGATCTCTGTTCATAGTCTGTTTCTGGCTTTGGCTTGAAATCTGTCAGATAATCTTTTTTTGTAAATGGACCCTAACTCCTTTAATTTTCAGGATGCCGACACACAACATATACAAAATGAGGCCAAAGTAGATGGCTACATTCATTGTGCAGTAATGGTGCTTGTTTACTGTAGTGTAGCTCCTATTGAAATGATTGGAAACTGAACTGCATCAACCCGGAGCCATCTCTACCCCATGAACAGAGCCATCTGCTTTTATGGTTTTTTTGCATATGCCAGAGCTGCCGCTCTGCCAAAGAGCTGATTCAGTGGGGGTGCCATTGACTGCACCCTGCCTATCCGGCATTGATGGTCTATCCGGAGGATAAAAAGTGCCCAAAAACACGCATTAAGGTACATATACAGTACACATGCAGATATTAGTTGAGGCAGCAATTATTTCTTCCAATTCCTCCGGGGATATTTAGTGTGTTCTCAAAGAAGAGTGGGGAGTAAGTTTGGTGGGTCCGAACAACTTTGTATCTAATATATACGAGGCCCTTTATTCAATATCAGATTTTTCTGACACAAAGACAACCAAAAGAGCCAGCAGATTTATTAAGTGGCGTGTACACCTGTGTACCTATGAAGGGTCGCTCCTAGTAAATTCCCCCCATAGCTTTACTTCTGTATAATAACTTCTTTCCTAGGATGTTTTTGGTAACAGATTTTGTGCTTGGCTTATATGTGCAGGCTCTATGTATTGATATGATGGATAAAAGCTCTCCAGGGAGCGGTCATTGTCTCACATATAATTTTTCAGTGAGACAAAAGCAAATAGGATTATTATTCATAACAAATTAGAACCACACAGCGGTAGAAAAACAACGCCATGATGTCAGTAGTGACTTCAGAACAGCAAGGCATTGTTCAGGCACCAGTGAAGTGCCTAGAAGCCCATTGAGTGCTGTACATTTTGTGAAAGTGGCATTTGTGCCCACCGCGTTATCGTCAGCTGCTTGCTCCAGATTGCTTTAATGTATCGGTCACAGGCTGCTCTGCTTGCATGCATGTCATTTCCCGTGTTAGAAACCCTGTCAGCAGCCTCTAGTACTGATCGTCATTGTAGCTGGGATTCTTGGCAGGTGGTCCCCGAGGGGAAGGAACAGATGATGTTCACATTTCTGGCTTTTCTTTTCTTAATTTCTTATAAAAATAGTTTTAAAATGCCACAATTTGATACCAGAATGGAGTTCAATGCCAAGCATAGTCCATGATATGTATGAAAAAACTGTATGCCAGTTATATTGCTATAGTTTATAAAGCTATATAGTGTTTGTAACAATGCAACGCTCTGGAATGGAGGATATTGTGGTGGTGGTGGATTGGCTTTTCCCCATACACGTCCGTATACATATAGCAGGTTGTATTAACACAACATTTACCTAAACTCTTTATGTATGTACACTCAATACCCCTGGGACCCCAGCCAGCCAACAGAATGAAGGGGTCATGTTAATTGTTTACACAGCTACGAAGTCCCATGTGCACCTGTAGCCGGGCCTGGATCGTGCAGTATCAGCCACATCCACATGTATGGTGCCGTGCCTGTGTAAGCAACTAGTATCTTTGTTCTGCCTAATGGCTGGAGTGGGATCCTAGCTGAGCAAATATTAATAGCCTGTTCTAGGGACAGACCGTCAGTATTCAAACAATAGGTGACATGAGTATGATTTCTGGATATCCAACCACTGAGACCCAAGGTGGTTTCATGTGCATTCTCTTACCAACTATCTATGAGACTGGTAGAAATTCCTGATCACTGTCAATCCCATAGACAGTGAATAGAGCGACAGTGTGGACCTGTAACCACAATGACCCTCATTCTCGTTATTAGTGTGGGACCAAGCAGTTGTATGTATACGACCTGTGAATAGATTAAAAATGTTGTTGGTGGGACTTTAATATCTGGTGTTTGAAGCAGTGCCCAAGTTTTTTACGTAAAGGAGTAGGCAATACCTAATAATCCGGTCCTTGCCAATTCTTCTTTAATGGACATTTCTCTTGTGAAAAAGCAAATAGAAGTGAGTATGAATATTTTTAACAAGGACGTTATGGGCCACATACAGCTGAAGCTTGGTGTAAAGTTTTAGACTACATGTAATAAGCATAGTATGGTCCAGCGTGATGTTACCGATGACATAATGACTGGCAAATGTGAGTCAGACTGTCTGTAACCGCGTCTCCTCCTCTGTCTTACAGTGCTTCAACTGCGTCTGCAACAAAGGCGAACAAGAGAACAACTTGTAGACCAGGGCATCATGCCACGTAAGTCAAACACATCCACCCAAAATCCGTTTTCACCCTTGTTAAATGTGCAATAGTGAGAAACGGCAATGTCCTAGACAAGTAAAGTGTTTCAGTAGAATAAAAACTTCAGCTTTATAGAGATGTAAAATACAGTACATTATAGCTGCCGGAGGTCAGCTGATTTGTACACAGGGACAGTATCTTTAACTATAGAAACCCATGGACTGTTGAACAATTATTTAGAGTGATTTCTCTAACAAATACAAAAGACATAGAAGTAGGTTCTATATCCATTTTAAATTGTATTAAAGAGAATATACTAATTGTAGATAGACAAGCAATTCCGTCAATGAACGCACATGCTGACGCATTTAGACATTAAAGGAATTGTCAAAGATTGAAGGAGCATGCTCCACAATACTGGATTAGTTTTCACAAAAAATGGTTCAACTCCAATAACCGAATTTATAATTTTGGGTTTTTTGATGATTTGAACATTGCACTGCATATAAGAGCCTGTATGCTAGTTTTGTAGTCTCCTTGAGACAGGCGCACCAAATTTATTATATGGCGCAAGTGACTGTGATCAATTTGGTCCATCCTTAGATTGCCTGGTCTTATGCTCTGCGTTTACACGGAACAATTATCGTGCGAATTTGCACGATAATGATCGAATTCGAACAATAATCGTACGTGTAAACACAGTGAACAATCAAACGACGAGCGAGAAATCGTTCATTTTGATCTTCCAACATGTTCTAAAATCGTTGTTCGCAAAAAAATTCGCAGATCGTTCCGTGTAAACAGTCATTCACCGATTTTACTTATGTGCGAGATAGGCTTAAGTGATTTTTCCGTACGATATATCGTTCCGTCTAAACGCCGATCGTTATAAAAAAAATTGTTACTTCTAAATCGGTGATCGGGCGAATTATCGTTCAGTGTAAACGCAGCATAAGTTTATGCCATCTAAGTACTACAGTAAATTAGTAAAATGCCATTATGTTTCTTTTCCAGAAACAGCACCACTACTGTTCATGGGCTGTGTCTGGTATGGCAGCAGATGCGACATAAAGGAGTATATTCATCTGAACATATATGGCACTGAAGATTGTTCTCATAACTTCCATTAAATTTAAAGGGAACCAATCAGCCCAGTTGTGCTGATATGTTTCCCTGGAGCACTGTATTCAGCTCCTGAGCAGCCCGCGGCATGTACCGGCTGCAGCAGAAGCTGTGTATCAGAGAAAAGGAGGTTTTATTACAAGCAGAGACAGTCATCTGGGTAGCTCCCCACCCATGTCTAGTCAGCGCTCTCTGCCTGTCAGCGTGCTTGGCGGGATGATTGACAGGGAGAAAGACCAGTTACATAATCTCCTCCAAGCACGCTGACAGGCAGAGAGTGGTGACTAGACATGGGTGGGGAGCAGCCCAGATGACTACTTCCCCATCTCTGCCTGCGGCGCGCCTCCTGTACCCAGCTTCTGCTGCAGCCGCAGATGGTACGTGCTCAGAAGCAGTATACAGTGCTCCAGGGAACCATATCAGCACAATTGGGCTGATTGGTTCCCTTTAATTCCATAGAGTTGTGTGAAATGTGTAGCTATGTTGTGTCTGTAATGGTGTGTTTACACAGACAGATTTATCTGACAGATCTTTGAAGCCAAAACCAGGAACAGACTATAAACAAGGATCAGGTCATAAAGGAAAGACTGGGATCTATCCTCTTTTTAAATCCATTCCTGGCTTTGGCTTCCAAAATCTGTCATATAAATCTTTCTGTGTAAACGCACCCTAACTTTAGGGTTACAGAGGCAGCAAAGCGAGCTGCAGTGGTGTTTAGGCAGCAGCTCAGCTGTTCTCAAATTCCTGACTACCACCAGAGGCTGTAAGCAGGCCGTACGGGGCCCATGGGCCATAGGGCTCTATTACACTGACTGATAATCTACCAAATCAGGCCAATTCAGCATATTATCACTCTGTCTTATAAAGACAACAATCATCTGATGAAACGATCAACTGATTGTTGTAGTTTATTTCAGCCTAAAAATCATTGGCCACCGGACGCGCATCCCTACACATAATAGCAATGCCTTGCTGATGACTCTCAGTGCTCCCCGGTGTCCTTCTCGCTTCTGCCCTTTGCTCACTGTTACTGCTGGAACTTTTGCCACTAAGCTAATCACTGGCCGCTGTCCTGTCCCATCTTGGCCAGTGATTGGCTGAACGGCCTGTTACTTCAGAGACCGGCTTTGAAGTTCCAGCGGCGGCAGAGGGCAGAAGCGAGCAGCACATCGGGGAGTGTGGAGAGGTATGTATAAGGTTTATTATTTTACACTTAGGCAAGGGCCGCATGAACATCACTAACAATACATATATACAGCCCTTGCTGCATGATTTCAGGGTGCCTTTATACAGAGAGATTTATCTGACAGATCTTTGAAGCCAAAGCCAGGAACAGAGTATAAACAGAGAACAGGTCATAAAGGAAAGACTGAGATTTCTCCTCTTTTGAAATCCATTCCTGGATTCACTCTTAGGGCCCTATTCCACCGGACGATTATTGTTCAGATTATCGTTAAATTGTTCGAATCTAAACGATAATCTTTCGGTTGAAATGCAGTTAACGATTAACGACCGAACGAGAAATCGTTGATCGCTTTATAAGACCTGGACCTATTTTTATCGTTGCTCGTTCGCAAAACGTTCGCAAATCGTTCGCATTGAATAAGACATCGTTCGGTCGTTTGCAGTAGATACGAACGCATTAGCGAAGAAATAGCAAAGAAAAAACTATCGCAAATACGATCATAAGTAACGATTATCGTTCCATGGAAATGAGTGAACGTTTTCACGTCTTTCACAATAGCGGTCGTTTGAGATCATTATTCTAGAGAGGGTTGTGGGTCACAGAGGTGGGATCTACATCTATAACCTATAGCCTACATCTATAACCTATAACGTATAGCTTCAGTACCACACACAGCCTATGTAAAAGAGTGGAGCTGTTTCTAGAAAAACATATCCTTTTCCATATTGCTGACAGTCCCTTTTAAAATCTGAAGGCTTACATTGTAGCCGGTTTGGATTATTACTGCCATAGAATCTCAGACCATAATCAGACACGTTCCCTGTGGACCTGAAGTTTATTTTATAATAACATAAAACAGTTAATGATTATTTTTGTTAATATCATTATATTTACATCCTTTTAATTAAATTACATGACTGTATGTAAGGAAGATTTATTTTATTAGCCGGCTTGGATGTACATTAAGTATGTTTTCTGACTTGGGCGCTGAAAATTAATTGGAAATCCTATAAAATGGTGCGCTTATGATTAAAACCAGGCTAAGAACAGCTAAATGTGAAACCTATTATAGTGTCGATCGGCCGTATCTTGTGTTTTTGGAATGTGGGTATGTGAATGGCATTGTTACAGAATAAAATAACAGGACATTCCTGCAGGAGACGGAGGGGAATTAGCATCGCCTGTTGGTATAAATGACAGCCGTCTGTTCTGTGATGTCTAGACATCCAGCACTACCTTTATTGCTAGACCGCATCCCACATCTGACCATTAGCATACATGACTTGAATGAAAAAGTTATGCATTCATGGATAAAAATTGTTCCGTGTTGCTCATAGCAACTAATCAGATTCCAGGTTTCTTTTTTTTCAGTGGGCTTAAAAATAACAATCTTGGTCAACAATGACGCCTGTCTTCTGTCAGGAAATCTGCATTCGGAAAATGATATCTCATTGAATTCTAACCTGTAACAAATGACTTATTAATATTTTATAGAAGTAAAAATCCATTTTCTCCTAATTATCAGATTCCCATCAAACACATCCTTCTTGTCGGCTTTATCTTCACAAACCTTGCATTCTTCTCCTTCTCCTTCTTGCCAAAGATAACATTGTCTTCTCCTATTTTCAGCTTTAAAAAGTCCTGCCGCATTTCATGAGCAGATCAAAAGCTTGGAGCGTGCCAGGGTAAGAGTTAATGCTTAATATATGAGAAATAGAAATCTCACAAGCGGATCAACACTTAAAAAATGATGTTGAAGACATGCTAAAAATATCCTGTAGAGTACATTAGTGGTTAGCCAAAACCTGAACTCAAGGCAGAGTTTCTTCTTTGCTTTAGTGATGGTAGCATATAGCGGCAGAAGTAGGTGACGGTCATACATTGTCTCCGCTTTCTTATATCTGTTCTTACCTTATGTGCAGACTGAGAACTTCCTGAAGCACAAGATTTGCAGTCGTCCCGAGCGGTCTGAACTTGTGAGGATGCACATTCTGGAAGGTAAGAATAATGCTTTATGGTGATTGTGTCCTCCATATTTGGATAACCCAGGGAAGCGCAGCTTGGTGTGAATAAGGTCCTAGATGACAAGTGTCTCCAATGGGCAAATAAAGACAGACTTTCATGCTTTACAGGACTGGGATTGTATAGCTCTGCAAGTAGATTCAGCAACTTTTAATTCTGATTTACAAATGTCTAGTGTCACAAAATGTCCAGAGCAGGAGACAATTCCCAGATCACCACTGCAATCCTGTCCTGCTCTGTACAGTTCTTGACTAGAAGAGAGGTGGCAGCAGAGAGCACTGTGTCAGACTGGAAAGAATACACCACTTCCTGCAGGACATGCAGCAGCTGAGAAGTACTGGAAAGTTTGACGTTTAGAATGTCTATAGTAACCTTTTGGCACCACTTGATTTGAAATTATTTCTTACTTCTTGAATACCCCTTTGAAGAGAATGTATCTGTTTCTTTGTTTTTTATATTATTATGGGGGGTACCATTGTGCCTGAGCTGTTTTAACAGCATTTAGTGATATGCTTTACAGCAAGCTCCATGGACCATAGGCACAATAGACAGGACCTGTCCTTTTTTGAAATGACTGAAAAAATATGACAGAATTTGTCACCCATGCCAATGCAGACATAATCAAAGATTAATACTACCACCTTGTAAAGTGACGTTACGTTGCCAGGTTGTGAAACTACTACATGATGTTAGGACCCCTGCTGATCACAAACTGGCATATCATAGGGCTGTGTCACTACTTCTAGTGTAAAACATGCTTCAGTGACCAGAAAAGAACAATCATTTGGCTAAATTGGGCACACATGATGCTTATATTAAGTGGTCTGTGAATGTTTTAGGTTGGGGGACAAATCTAAGAACACCCGCGTGGCTGTGAATCAGCATATGGGGAAATGTTACGCTAGAAATTATCATCACAGACTTCACTGTTCTCTCTTTATTTTTTGTCTGTGCTGTTTTATGTAGAAGCTTAGAACCTCATGTTCCCTGCTATTGAACACTATTGTAAATTGTACAGATGGTGTTTTTTTGCATTGTGGCTTATGTATAGAAATAATGAGATTAAGACAACAAGTTACATGCAGATGGGGGAGCTTTGGTGTGTCGATGAGTCACGATTGCCTGGTTTTATCAGTAATCCTATAAATTGTTCTTACTACAGTCTATCAGCATGTGGCATGGTTAGAATAAGCTGGTACTTACAACAGGTTATATAAAAGAGGTAGGAGTAATTGTTAGGTAATAAGAAGGAGCTGCTCACTTTCTATCAGCTCATTTACTAACACAGGAGAATGGGGCTTCATTCGGAGATCTGTAGTCATATCCCATCTATTATCTCCCTGTGAATTTTAGTGGATTACACATTTCATCATCAAATGTTCTGATATTCTGTCCTGTACTCTACATTATACCCCACATACGTTTCTCCTGTTCCAGTAATTCTGTTGACTTAATTGTACCCAAAATCTGCCCTCCTGAAACCACTTGTACCTTCGGATAGCTGCTTTTAATCCAATATCTGTCCTGGGGTCCGTTCAGCAGGTGATGCAGCTATTGTCCGAAAAAAAAACATATTTTAAACTTGCAGCCTTGTGTCAAATTGGTGTGGCCTAGCCTAGGCCATGCCAATTTGACACAGGGCTGCAAGTTGAAAAGGTGTTTTTTAGGACAATAACTGCATCACCTGTTGAACGGAGCCCAGGACAGATATTGGATTAAAAGCAGCTATCTGAGGGTACAAGTGGTTTTGGGGGGGGGGGGGGGGGGCAGATTGTGAGTAATGAGTCGCTTTAACAGCTCTACACTAAAGGCCCTATTACATGAAGTGACTATCGGCCATATTCGCCCGATACCGACCATTACGGACAACAGTCGCTTTGTGTAATAGAAGCCAATGATCAGTCGACATGCACAATGTCGGCTGATCGTTGTCTTTCAACAGGCTGAATTATCAGCCTGTTAAAGATGTGCTGCAGCCGCTCTGTGTAATTGAATCCTCAGGTCTGAAGGGTTGCATCACTATGAGTGTGAAAAAAGGTGCACTTATTGCTGGAAGAGACATAGATCTTCATGCAGCCATTGTTACATGTTGAATATAGTTATTCACATTATCCTCTAGCAGTGGCCTATCCTCCTTGAAATGTAAAATATTTGATCCTTCATTTGTCTAGGTAGAGTTGGGACCCCCCCCCCCCCCATGTACATTCAATAATCAGCAGGTTTAGGAATAAACAGATTCTGATTTAATAATGTGATTACATTGACCATAATATAATCTGGGTGCGTAATAGACTTTATTCAACGTTATCATCTTGGGGAAATAAAGTACCACATACAGATTACTCCATTTGAGAAAGTAAACTACAACTAAAATGGAGTCTGTAAAATCCAGTCTGTAAAATCCAAAGTAGTATTTACATTGTTATTAGAAATTGTGTTGGACAAATACTTTAGATATTAGGGATTGGTTACATTATTACAGGAGACAGCGTGACATTTTGTTTCCATACAAATTCATAGTCAATACAAAACAACTCAAATATTTAGGCCCCACCAGCAAATCACTAAGAACATTGGCTTCTGGGATTCGTCCAGGCCTGACATAGAACAACATATGACATGTCATAATTGATGGGTATAGTAATAGAGTGCAGGCCCAGCATCTCTAATGTTGAAGTCCACCATCTGGAATATGTTGAAAAGCAATTTTTAATGATACACACAGAAACAATTAAGCGTATGTTTCCTGCTGCATTCATCCTGAGGACATTCACCTCTCACCCATTAGAAGTAAAGGTGTCTTGTGAGACTTTGTTGCTTGTGGAGACGTTATATCCGCTACAAAAGCAAGAAATTGTCACCTCCTTGACACAGTAATGTGGCCAACTTAAGCCTGTCTTATTGATGGTCACTTTGATCATTTAAGCCTCATGTATCGCTGGATCAGCAGGAAAGAGCCCTTGTTACATAGAAGTCAGTCATCCACAAGAACATGAAACCAGGATACAGATTTATTACTGGTAAGAAAATTCACCATCAGACAGTTTCTATACCAGGGGGCCTATTGTATATCCGAACTCAGCTGAATGGACTAATCTTTCATTACTTTCCATGAACTTGTAGAGCAGGAGCTGTGTACACAAGAAGGAACAGTGCTTGTTGTTGTGTTAATCATTTATAAGGAAACAATTACCGATTGTGTCTATGTAATACACCATAATATTTAGTGACTTTAAAATTCACAGATTGGTTTCCAAGAAGACTGATAATCATTTGTACTTTTCTCTCCGTGTAGAGACGCACGCTGAACCGTCCCTGCAGGCAACACAAATGAAATTAAAGAGGGCGCGACTGGCAGATGATCTCAATGAAAAAATCGCACAAAGACCGGGACCAATGGAGTTGGTTGAAAAGAACATCCTTCCTGTGGACTCTAGTGTTAAAGAAGCTATTATAGGCACGTAGTAACACAACAGAGCTTGATCAGGGTCTGTTGTATAAGGAGAAAATATGGTACCTTTTATGCTTCCATCAAGAATAACATAACTGAAGGTGGTCACATCCATCACTACTACACATCCAGATTTAGCCATTGTTCACCTACTTTTTAGTTCTTGTCAGTCTGACCTGAAATGGATGAGTATGAAATAGATAGATATTCCTGCATGACTTCATTAAATTATGGCTAAATGTAGCCATAGACATAAAACAGCTGTCACACAGACTCTATGGTCCTCATTTAAGATTAAGATTGTTGGGTTTTCAAAAACCCTACACCTCTGGATTTTTTGTTTCTCAAACCACTAAATTTATTAAGGTGTCTGATTGCCCTCATTAAATCTGGCAGTTTTTTCACATAACAGAATTAAAACCCAACCTTACTGTCCCACTAGTGACTTCGGATTTTTAGGATGCAAAACTAGTAAAAAAAAATGTCAACACGTTAGTCTCCCAATCACAAAATGATTGGGCTGTTCAACATGCCCGATCTATCTGTCCTGACATCCCTCATCTTTGAGAGGCAAGAGGTAAATATACATGTTACATAGTTAGCTAGTCCCACCAAAATGTCAGGTTCGGCCAACACGTCTAATACGTATCAGGATCTTAAGGTAGCCTGAACAGCCATATACTGTGTGGATGTTATGAGCCTGGCCATGGGTGGTTTGTTCAGATAATGGTCAATTTCAACATAGTTGTAAAAAAAAGGTAGTCTTGAGCAAGTTGCAGAAAGTGTCACAGAGCTGCCATTGAAAGCTGCTGTAAGATTCATGGTTCATATACCATGCATGTGGTTTCCTCAAGGCATCATGGAGTGTCTGATAAAGCCAGGAGGCATAACCGGGAAGAGGAAATCCTTTGAGAGCTTGGGGGGGGGGGGGGGGGGGGGGAGATGGCAGGCATAAGGTATATAGTGAAATGTGATTAAAGACAGAACAACTGCTGAAGTAGGAATGCAGGATGGCACTCCTTGCTGTGACCTCTTACCTCACTCTATAGCTTAGGCCTCATATAGATGTAGAATAATCCTGCTAAAGCCTCTGAATATAGTTGCCATATACATCAGCATTTTTTCAGAACATTTTTCTTTTTTTCCTGGAAATGTACAGTGGGATGCTTCATTAAGACACATAGCCTGACCAGATGGCTGCACAGACCTTCAGACGGGCTGTATGTCATGTTACAGAGATACATACATACAGAAATCATGTCCCTTACAGCTCTGAGCAGACTTATATTCCCTCTACATATGGCATGTATGGTAATTGATGGTGGTTGATTATTGCGGATCATGATATCTGGGTTATCATTAACAAGTGCAAGATAGATAAGTAATCATAGTCTGTGCATATCAGTGCAGCATAGGCAAGTGATGATATTCTGTATTCTTTGCAGTTGGCCAGCCAGAATATCCTGAAAACACAGATGCATTCTCATTTGATGAGGACAGCGATGCCTTTTCACCAGAACAGCCAGCAAGCCAAGAATCTCAGGGATCAGCAGCTTCTCCTGGAGAGATCAAGCTCAGCGAGTCTGCCTCTCCTACATCCAACATTAGTGTTCAGGTATGATGAATCAAGAGACACTTGTGTTACAAGGTTATGTTTTTCCGGAAGGAATAAAGATCCATCCACTCCATATTAAATGATGGTGCTGTTAGTAATAATTAATAGTTGAAGTTTAAAGTGTCACTGTTGTTAAAATTTTTTGTAGAATTTGCAGAAATCAATAGTACAGGCGATTTTAAGAAACTTTGTAATTGTGTTTATTATCTGAAAAATGCATTTTTATCAGGAAAAAGCAGTTTGAAGCTCTGCCCCCTGTCTTCGTTGTTCTCTATGAAGAGGGGAGGAGTGGACGGAGATGAGGCACCAAAACAGGACAACAAAGAGTTAATTTACAGCTACATCATCGGGCTATTTCCTCAGCACTCAGCACTACATCCCAGGGCTATTCACTCAGCACTGACCTCTCTGACCTCTGAATACCGGCTTTCAGCGGCTCCCTGCTGTGTAATCCTTTGTTCTCTGCTCTCTGCTGCCGACTAATCTCCCTCCCCTCTCCATAGAACAGACAGGTCCCGACTGATGTAAAACAGTCGAGATTTCCTGATAATGAGCAGTGGATGACAGAAAGGAGAGGAGAGGGTGGGGCGGACCTGGGGAAAGTCTTTTTAAGGTTACAAACCCACTTGCCGGATCTGCAGCGAGTCTCCTTGCTGCGTTTTTGCAGGGAGACTCGCTGCAGATCCCGGCCCTATACTTTCAATAGCAGAGAAACTCGCAGCAGGGATGTACATCCCTGCGGCGATTTTGTCTGCAGCCCGCCCCATTAACCCCCCGGCCGCCGGACATTATACATTACCGGGTCCCCGTTCCTGCTTGCTTCGGGGCTCCCGGTGTCTTCACGTCCCGCCCGGCCAATCAGTGCGCTGCGGCGGGGCAGCGCACTGATTGGCCGGGCGGGCCGTGAAGACACCGGGAGCCCCGAAGCAAGCAGGAACGGGGACCCGGTAATGTATAATGTCCGGCGGCCGGGGGGTTAATGGGGCGGGCTGCAGACAAAATCGCAGCAGGGATGTACATCCCTGCTGCGAGTTTCTCTGCTATTGAAAGTATAGGGCCAGGATCTGCAGCGAGTCTCGCTGCAAAAACGCAGCAAGGAGACTCGCTGCAGATCCGGCAAGTGGGTTTGTAACCTAAATGCAGATAATGGCATATTTACCTAATAAACCCAATTACAAAGTTTCTTAAAATCGCCTGGACTATTGATTTCTGCAAAAAAAAAAAAAAAATGATACGACAGTGACACTTTAAGTCCAGAGTTAGTCTCCTGCCCATTCTACAAAGATCTGTACTGTGAGGTGCAGCTGACATGAGGTAACTGTTCGACACCCAGCAAGTTCCATGCATGAGCCCTGTTCATCAAAAGGGTTTGTGCAGGACTTGCTGAGCACTGGACTGTTGTCTCTGCAAATGTACCGCCTCTCATCAGCTGCTCCTCCCCATACCAATCTTTGCAGAATGGACAGGAGATGAACTCTGGACTTTACGGCCATATTCTCACTGCGTAAGACACAGGCCGTTCTGTGACCCAGCCGGGTCACAGAATGGCCAGCGTCAGAAAAGATCATCTTTAATGCCGCTGAATTCAGATGAAAACTGACATATCAGTTGCTTGCAGCGCCGCTAGGGATCCTGGACGGTATGTATACTATGTGTATACACTCCGGCCAGAATTACTTAGAAGGTACCTTTACGTCAGTTGTTACAACGGCCGTGATTATTACGAAACTTAGGCAGTGGAAACATGGCCTAAGGCTGTGTTCACACACCTTATTTTTGCTCAGTATTTTGCAACCAAAACTAGGAGTGAATTGAAAACACAGAAAGTCTATGTTCACACACTGTTGAAATAGAGTGGATGGCTGCCATTTAATGGCAAACAAATACTGTTGTTTTGAAATAACGCCCGTTATTTGCCATTAAGTGGTGGCCATACACTCAAATTCAACAGTGTGAACATAGCTTTTCTGTGTTTTCAATCCACTCCAGTTTTTGGCAAAATACTGATCAAAATACTGTGTGGGAACATAGCTTAAAGCAACACTCCAGGAAATAATTATACACTGTGTTATACATAGTGCAAGGACTGTAGGGCCAGTCCTAGACTTCTGTCTTTTGTTTTCTTTAAACTTCTTCCTTAGGTTCTACCCTAGATATAACACTGTGTATCCCTTTCTCTTGAATGTTCCTTTAAGGGGCTTTGTCAATTCCCAATACACATTAGAGAAAAAATGGCAAAACCTGCTGATTTCAATGGGAGTAGATGACTGTGTATAGGGCAATCACAAATCTCCCCTGATGGATGAATGTTTTGGGGGATGTCAAACTTCAATGCTTGACCATTATGTTCTCCCTGGAGATAACCCTTTACCAGAGATGTCTGGCTGCTGCTTACTCCTCACTATGCATTGAAAATACATGCCAGAGTTGCAGAGCCGTGCTTCCACTATTACGGGAAAATCAGGAAGAATTGTTGTCTGTGGAACAAGTCTAGTCTAGCATCAGCTGTAATATATTTATTCTAACTACGCTGCAGCCCATGTAAGCTGGCATTACAAAAAGCAGAGTCTTCTATCTCCATGATGCCTATGCTAAGCTTGCAGATGCTTCTGTGCTTCTAGCTAGAGTGATAGAAGTGCATAGCTGTTAATGTTCCGTTATTACACACACACTGAGTGCAAGAAGAACTCCAGGCACATTAATAAGTATACACAACCGAATACCAATACTTATAAGGATGCACAAAGAGTTCCAGAAAGCAGCATTGATTGAAAGAGGAAGCTTACCATTCATAACTTCATAAACAATTGAATAGGATTTTTCCCTGGAAAGATTGAGCCTTTTTATTGACTTCAGAAAGAAAGACGTCACGAGCAGCAGTTATATTGTCTGCTAAGTGTCAGCCTGCCCCTCTTACTAGATGTGCGTGATAGGTCATTATGCCTCGTACATGGGATTCCCTATGTTCTTCCTCTTCTTTTTTTTTTTCTTCTGACTTTGTTTTTTCCCTCTGTCTTCTTTGTAACATGAATGTAACACCTGAGTGAGACGGGTTGTACATTTATATATGTCTATTTCTATGTCACCATGTAAGTTATAGGAACACGTTTATAAAAGAAAGTTATTTTTATATGAGACGTCTCCAATAATTATTATAGCTATTATAGCCTTCATCTAATAATAGGAACAGGAAAATTGTCTTGGAGTCTCTTGAGTCCTGCTAAGTAATCAGAACATTATCTCTAAAAGTAAAACATTCTTAACAGGGCTTTCTCATTTTTGTTTAAAACAAATAGCATCTCCATAGCAGCTGGAGAGAACTTTCAGAGTTTGTTACCTCTGCAAAGCTCAGCATACCCATTTGACATCACGTGCACAGATGTTGGGGGAGAGAAGTATCCAGCCTGTTTGAATTTAATTGCGGGGTCCTCTTCCTGTTATGTTTTTGAGGAAATATGTCACTGTCCAAAGTGTCGGCAGTGGCTTTCTACCCTCTTCCCATTCATATGACATGCATGATTTGCCAAGGGTGCATATGTATGTGGAGGGAATCAGGGAAGATAACTGTCAGCTGAATGAGCCAGCTTAAAGGGATTGTCCAGTTCTAGAAAACTTTGTAAAATTGGCTCTGCGAGATGAAAAAATTAAAAAGTGATAGAAATCCCCTGCAGCTGCCAATCTGATACCTTCCAGTCCCCGCTGCTTACCACTGCTTCCTCTACCATGTGACAAGCCGACTCCACAG
This sequence comes from Dendropsophus ebraccatus, assembly GCF_027789765.1. Classification (NCBI taxonomy): domain Eukaryota; kingdom Metazoa; phylum Chordata; class Amphibia; order Anura; family Hylidae; genus Dendropsophus; species Dendropsophus ebraccatus. The sequence continues at coordinate 82,034,960 of NC_091462.1, forward strand.
GGGTTGCCCCCTCAATCTAAACATCTCTATTAATATAGAGTGCCCTACTGGGCTGTGTATGGTCATCTTAAAGCGTTTCTGTTACCTAGACATTTTAGAAGTCTTGATTGGTCAAGGGCTGGGTGTTTTAGCGTTCTGATTCTAGAGAGTTCAGAACACATGGAAAGCAGAATAAATTTTACATGACCTGATTTTTTAGGCTGGGTTCACACTACGTATATTTCAGTCAGTATTGTGGTCCTCATATTGCAACCAAAACCAGGAGTGGATTAAAAACACAGAAAGGCTCTGTTCACACAATGTTGAAATTGAGTGGATGGCCGCCATTTAATGGCAAATATTTGCTGTTATTGTAAAACAACGGCTGTTATATTGAAATAATGGCAGTTATTTACTGTTATATGGCGGCCATCCACTCAATTTCACCATTGTGTGAACAGAGCCTTTCTGTGTTTTTAATCCACTCCTGGTTTTGGTTGCAATATGAGGACCACAATACTGACTGAAATATACGTAGTGTGAACCCAGCCTTAAAGTGAATAGACCATCAGGCCTGGGCTGAAGCACTGGAGGCAGGCTGACCACTAACAGATGATGCCAGTAGATATAGGGGTCTTGGGTCATGAAAAATCACTGCCTGACTCCTTTGTTCTCTGAGAGATAAGAGCTGTCTGGTCCTGCCCAATGTTCCTGTGTATGAGGAGATAACTGTTATTTGGCCAACAGTTATTTAATACACCCGCCAACTTTCGGTTTGGATTCATAGAACCTTAGAGTATGATCCCACTACGGAATATGCAGTGTAATTTCAAGCCAAGGCCACACGGCGGACTCTGCTGGAAGTTCCACCTGTCCCATAGACTCTATGATTTTCTCAAACGAAATCCGCCATCCGTCTAAAGAATTGACATGTCAATTCTTTTGGTGGACGGCAGATTTTATTTGAGAATATCACTGAGTCTATGGAAAAGGTAGAACTTCAAATGGAGTCCACCGTGCGGCCTTGGCTTGGAATTGGGAACATACCCTTACTGTAGTGTCACTTAACTCTATGGAAAAAGTGAAAATCTCCATTTGTTAGTATGAAGAAGCCAAAAAGAATGAATTCTACCAACATCTATGTTAACATAGCATCTCAGTCTCTGTATTGTGGATCGAGTGATGGACTAAAAGCTTAGCATGCTTTATGAAAAATGGCCATCTGCCCGTGATGTTGATTGCTCCGATCACACTTTAATTAAAACAATAAACACACACTGCATCGTTTGTGGATAAGACATCCAACAAGGGAGCCTTCAGCCGCCCTCAGTGTTTTTCTGTCTTTAGAATTAATAAATTGTAATGTTCTCCAAGGGATTAATTAGCCACATTATGTGTTATGCTTCGATGTGTCAGTCATGAGGAATGTCTCTCCTGGAATCTCTGTGAAAATAAACTCATTTAAGTCAAGTACAATTCACCACGGTCTCTTACCTCACTCATAAGTGCCCTGACCTCACATTCACACACAACCAGTTTATGGATTCTAAATTAATAGACTTGAAATATCTGAGGATTTTGAAACTTCAAGTATTGTCTGCCCAACATGAAGACTCTTCATTATTAATACATCCTAAAACACTTCTTATAATATGATTAGAAGAAGTCAGACAAGCCACGCCCTTATAGTAATAAAATGGGTATTGCATATTGCTGACCCTCTTGATAATAAAGAGGTTGCAGAATTGCAGCCCCTCCACAGTTTCTCCCTGCACAGTAACCATTCCCACCACCTGGATGTGCAGGGAACAGCAGCTTGTGCCATGTACACTACCGTTCAAAAGTTTGGGGTCATATTGAAATGTCCTTATTTTTGAAGGAAAAGCACTGTGCTTTTCAATGAAGATAACTTTAAACTAGTCCTAACTTTAAACAAATACACTCTATACATTGCTAATGTGGTAAATGACTATTCTAGCTGCAAATGTCTGTTTTTTGGTGCAATATCTACATAGGTGTATAGAGGCCCATTTCCAGCAACTATCACTCCAGTGTTCTAATGGTACAATGTGTTTGCTCATTGGCTCAGAAGGCTAATTGATGATTAGAAAACCCTTGTGCAATCATGTTCACACATCTGAAAACAGTCTAGCTCGTTACAGAAGCTACAAAACTGACCTTCCTTTGAGCAGATTGAGTTTCTGGAGCATCACATTTGTGGGGTCAATTAAACGCTCAAAATGGCCAGAAAAAGAGAACTTTCATCTGAAACTCGATAGTCTATTCTTGTTCTTAGAAATGAAAGCTATTCCATGCGAGAAATTGCTAAGAAACTGAAGATTTCCTACAACAGTGTGTACTACTCCCTTCAGAGGACAGCACAAACAGGCTCTAACCAGAGTAGAAAAAGAAGTGGGAGGCCGCATTGCACAACTAAGCAAGAAGATAAGCACATTAGAGTCTCTAGTTTGAGAAACAGACGCCTCACAGGTCCCCAACTGGCATCTTCATTAAATAGTACCCGCAAAACACCAGTGTCAACATCTACAGTGAAGAGGCGGCTGCGGGATTTTGGGCTTTAGGGCAGAGTGGCAAAGAAAAAGCCATATCTGAGACTGGCCAATAAAAGAAAAAGATTAAGATGGGCAAAAGAACACAGACATTGGACAGAGGAAGACTGGAAAAAAGTGTTGTGGACGGATGAATCCAAGTTTGAGGTGTTTGGATCACAAAGAAGAACGTTTGTGAGACGCAGAACAAATGAAAAGATGCTGGAAGAATGCCTGACGCCATCTGTTAAGCATGGTGGAGGTAATGTGATGGTTTGGGGTTGCTTTGGTGCTGGTAAGGTGGGAGATTTGTACAGGGTAAAAGGGATTCTGAATAAGGAAGGCTATCGCTCAATTTTGCAACGCCATGCCATACCCAGTGGACAGCGCTTGATTGGAGCCAATTTCATCCTACAACAGGACAATGACCCTAAACACACCTCCAAATTGTGCAAGAACTATTTACAGCAGAAGCAGCAGCTGGTATTCTATCATAGGTAATGGAGTGGCCAGCGCAGTCACCAGATCTGAACCCCATTGAGCTGTTGTGGGAGCAGCTTGACCGTATGGTACGCCAGAAGTGCCCATCCAACCAATCCAACTTGTGGGAGCTGCTTCTAGAAGCGTGGGGTGCAATTTCTCCAGCTTACCTCAACAGGTTAATAGCTAGAATGCCAAAGGTGTGCAATGCTGTAATTGCTGCAAAAGGAGGATTCTTTGACAAAAGCAAAGTTTGATGTAAAAACAATGTTATTTCAAATACAAATCATTATTTCTAACTTTGTCAATGTCTTGACTCTATTTTCTATTCATTTCACAACATATGGTGGTGAATAATTGTGACTTTTCATGGAAAACACAAAATTGTTTGGCTGACCCCAAACTTTTGAACGGTAGTGTATGTAACTGAACAGTGGGTGGCCAAGTACCAATGAGCAGAGAAAGAGACTGTGAAAGGGCTTCAGTACTGATGCACCACTGCACTACCTTCATTCTCAGGACAGGTGTGGCTCTCAGAGGATGGACCCCTACTAATCAACAATTGATAACATAATCTAATGATATTCCATAGTTTTTGGAGATGGTAATACCCCTTTGCCTTGCTTTGCCATAATCTAAAGTCAGGGGTGTCAAATTTAAATACACAGTGGTCCAAAAGAGAAAAATTTGGGACAAAGTCAGGGGTTGACTTTGATGTCTATTGAAGCAAGCGTGCAGCATTCCTGGCACTGCCAGGGTGATGTGCTGTGTTCCATGCACTGTGAAAGAAGTGTACATTTATGTAAATTGCGTCTTTGTGCACCATGATAAGTTATAGCATAAATTGCTATGACATGTGAAGTGTAGAATAGGACAGTAAAGGGCAAATATTGGATAGAAAAGTTTAGGGAGGAAAGCGTCCATGTCATTGCTGCCTGTAACACCCATGACACACATACCACCATCCTATAGAGATGGCTGGGCTGCGGCCTAGTATGCTGGCTCCTCTATGACACCATCCAGCATCATGGGCCGTATCTACTGCAGTGACGTGGATGCGAGTGATAAATTAACTGTACCACAGGCTTTGAGCTATTTACAGAATTTGCCCCCCCACGTGCCATATAGTTCACATTAGGCACCACACTTTCGTACAGATTCCCACTATAGTGCCCCACAAAATCAATTCCTCCAATAGTGCCCCCACAAACATTTAATTCTCACAGTAATGCCACAATAGTGTCCCACAAATAGTTAACTATTCCCCCAACAGTGCCCCAACAAAATTAATTCCCCCAATAATGCCTCCACACATAGTTAATTCCTATTATAGTGCCCCCATACTCAGTCAATTCCCCCCCACACACACACACACACGAGTTTAGGAAAATCAATTAATCTTGAGGCCATTGTAAGTTGAGGGAGCACTGTATATGTGTAAAATGTCAGTGATTGCACAGCACACACCACTGTGTGATATAGTTTATGCCTATCCCTGTTAGTTTTCTGCTGTCCAAGTTTCGGTTGGTATGAAGATATCTGCCCCATTGTGTGTACAGAGTGTCTGTTCTATTGTGCAGTGGGGAGTCCAGACCTCCCTTGCCTATTTCTTGCTTTCTCTTAGGCCTAATTTCTTAGCACTGAACATTTATTGTGCAATGTTCAGTTTACAAGAATTCCAACTCTTGATACATCTGGATTACCAGGATTTGCAGAATTCTGTATTCAGTGCTTAAAAGAAAAACTGAAATGGAAATTAGAGAGGAAATTACCACATAGAAAACCAATATAGTTGCGGTAACGATAAATAATATTGGATTTCTGCTGGATAGGCATTACTAGCAATAAACTAGAACAGGTATTAACCCTTTAGTGCTGTATATACTGTGTATATACCACACCACTGCATCGCTAACAATCTAGCATGTACGTAGGTGTATTAAAAGACTTCCCAATCACTAACATAATGACAGAATGGGGCTTAATAGTTTATCAGTGTATAATAAAAAGTTAAGGAGCCTCCTTATACACTTTCAGCACTGCCTACACAGCTGCTGGGTTTGTCACAGTGTGCAACCTCTTTAAACTGTACAATATAACCAATGTTCTATAAATATAACATCTGGATTGGTTGCTAGTTTATGACTTTTCCACACATGTAAGCTGATCGCATACATTGCCGATTGAATGATACCGATGATGACTCCCTTGAAATTTAGAAATTCTTTTCTCGGCTTCTTATATAGTGAGCAGCTTCCAGAAAAGGTATGTTTAGAATAATGGAAGTCACACTGGCACAGGAAATTACGAGCGCTCGACTCTAAGCTGCTTTTCTTCCCTGGAATTAGGCAGAATATATTTTGGGCTGCTCCCATGATTATCCCTGTGTCAGGAGAAAAATGGATACCTAGGAATGTAGTTCACCGCAGCACACGTGCCCGGGCGGGACCTCCCTTTAGTTCTGCAACGTCTGGCAGAGATTAAAACTTTCCTTCGACAAAGAAAGTGGCCCTGAGCCAGTCCAGCAGGAGAGCTTGTCCCTACAGAATTCAGACCCCCTAGTGCTTCCAAGAAAGATCTTTCATGCTTTAAACGCTGTGCTGACAACCCCAAGCCGGAGTTCTTTGTAGTGTAACAAGGATTACTGCAGAAACATACAAGGATTCGGTGTTAATTACTGGCTCTATACAAGTTCGTGTGCCTAGTTTATTCCGGGGCTCGGGTATATATAATATTTATATTGTTTGTTTTTTTTGCTATTTTTAAAATAATAAATCTGCATTATTATATTTCCTTATAGTCTTACTTTTACCCTAAAAGTCCTTGAGACGACCTCTTGTAAAACTGCTTTCAGATTATTAATTCATCTGCTCCTTTGTTATTTCTGTATCCATATAGCCAACATTAAAGGTTAAAGAAACACTTCAACACTAGTTTGGACCTAAAACGCCAGTGCATGACATCTGTCTTGTGGTAGTTTTCAGTCATGGAGTAATGCAGTACTCAATAGGGGGATAAATAAAAACTGGAGAAGAACTTAGTTCTTTGCAGCCAATCAGAGCTCAGTTTTTATTGCTTAAATATCTTTGGTAACATAAAAGCTGAGGTGTGGTTGGTTGCTGTGGGTAACAAAGTTTTGTTTTAGTTTTTTTTCCAGGCAGTTTTAATTTATTTCCCTTGTTAATCAGGCTTACTTTTAGTGTTTCTTTAAAAAACATGAGCATGAGTTTAAGAAGTTTGCCCCTTTTTTATGTTTTTTACATTATTTTTTATATTTTTTTTTTGTGGCATAGATGGAACTTTCATATTTGTATTATTCAGTATTAGGCTATGTTCACACACAGTATTTCTGTTCAATATTTTTCAACCCAAACCAGGTGCGGATTGAAAACACAGAATGGTTACGGATGTTTTTCGGCTGAAAGTGCCGATTTGCGCATTATTTTATCCGCAAATGGCCGATTTGCGAATAAAATATTCGCAAATCGGCACTGTACGCCGGGGGGCGGGGAGGGGGTGTGAAGGGGGCAGAACGGAGGGCGCGGACTCAAGAGTCCGCGCAATTCACCATCGGTTCTGCCAAAAGATACGCCGAAAACCTACTCCAGTCCTCAGCTGGTGTAGGTTTTCGGCTGTGCGCACCGGAGCGCACGGGATTTATGTAGAGGCAGTCCGCCTCTACATAAATCCCCGTACAGCCGGAGATGCGGGGACATTTTTAAGTCCGGCGTAAAAAACGCCGGACTTAATAATTGTCCCCCTAAATGTAAAGAAGTCGTTATTCAGAAAGAATAGAGCTTGCTGTATAGGAGTAGAGGCAGCTTCCCTTTTAAATCAGTGCTTAACACCTTGGAGTGCCTTGAAACATGACAAAGGATTATCAGTAAAGTCAGAATCTTTCCCAAAAGGAAGAGTCCTCCATCTGCAGACAGCTGGGTCAGCGTTGTTCTTCATTAGTGCAGAACAGGGTGCTGGCTGAGAGAGAGGCCTGTCTTATAGTCTCAAGGTGACGCAATACCCCTTAGACTCACAAGGACTGTATTAGATGGCCCGAGTGCGGTCTCTTACAGAGCCTATTACACGACTCGACGATCATGCAGCCAGGGCTGCTTCACTAGATTGGTCACGCAGCTCTTTCCTTTAATCAGCCGTCGGCCACACGTCTCCTATTTGTGTCGTTGACGGCAGATTCTATAGACAGGTTGAAAGTGAGCGATTAGTGACGAGTGAACTTTTTCGTTGGCCGAAACTTGCAGTCTGCTCAAGAAGAATCTTTATTCCTAGGGTATGCTGTTATACATGTTCCTCTCCCCCATGGCTGGTCATTGAGACCTAATCATTTCTGGTCATTCACTTCAGTGTATACAGTTTACAGTATGCTAGGTGCACAGTGCATTAACAGTTGGGATCTGGATATATAAGGGTCAAAAGAAGTTACATATATGACGAATTGTAAGACTTTGCTGATGTTTGTTAATTTCTAATAAATTGCCTGTTAATGATGAACTACTAAAAGCGTAATGTAATCCATGTGTCACTTGCATCGTGATGAAGTAAAAGGATTATGTAAAGTTTAAAGAAAACGTCTTGAATGTGTTTTTCATTTGTGTCTTGTCTTCTTACGTCTTTGGCTCAATACCTCATGCAATATAAAAAACGAGTGGGAAGATCTTCCTACACGAAAAGAGGAACAATTGCTTATACTTGTGTATCACAAATGTCAGCTTTGCTTTATACAAGGCTGCAGTGAGGTTTTATAGGGATGTCACAAATTTATACTGCCAATAGGATTATTTACAGTGTTATCCACCGTTGTCATATGTGTTACAGTCAGGAAAGCACTTCCATGTCAACCATACGCTGTATACATTTCACTAGGAATTGGGTTCATATATTTTGGGGGCTAGGTTTGGATTCTTTATGAAAGAAGAGAGTTACTCTAACAAGCATACCAGTTGATTTACCACATGGCTGACATCAGATTTACTATTAAATTTTCCTTTCAGTGCCAAGCAGTACATTCACCTCTGCCAGAGTTTTTCAAGCCTGCTCCTGCTATTGAACCCCCCACACGACCCCCTGCACCGAGTACAATCTTGAAGCCTGGGCCAACACTGGTTAAGGTACAGTTACTACGTATTTATCATAATATGGTACAAGGTAATATTCTACATCTGCGACACAGACATAAACCACCAAGATGTACAGTGAAAAGGGTGGGGGGCAAACCCTTGTAGCAGAGAGGTACACTTAAACTAACTGTGTAGGTACATCATTCCATGTCTTCTAAAGGTATGGGGAGAAACCAGTGCCAGTTCATAACACATATGGGAAGAAGTGCTTCAGATTCCTCTCTTCTCTAGCAGCTTGTTACAGGGAAGTAGCAGCCTGTTTTGTCTCTTTTCCCCCTACCGCACTAGTGCATTTGAAGTCTTAGAAAGATAGGTTAAGAAGCTTAAAGGGGGTATCCAGGCTTAGAAAAATATGGCTGTATTCCTCCAGAAACAACACCTCTCCTGTGTCCAGTTTGGGGGCGGCAGGTATGGAGCTGAATACTAGACACAACCGGAAGACAAGGGTGGTGCTGCTGTTGCAAGAAAGTAGCTGTGCTTTCTCTAATCTAGGGCTTGATATCTAGCTTGCTGCAGCAGGAATCTCTCCCTAATACCCTGCAGAACAATCCAATCCTACTGCAAACTGTCCCCACCTAATGTTGGAGAAAACCAGGATGGGAGGGTCCCCCAGCTGAAGGTGGAGGAAACCAGGCTCGGATGACCCCAAGCTTTAGATGTAGGGAACCAGAATGAGATGGATTCCCAGCAGATGATGTATCTGTCTGGTGGCACTTGTGGAGTTAGCTCTTCCTTATAGAGAGAGAAGGGCAGATATGTTTTATTTATTTATGGATAATTTAATTATGACAAATGCAAAAATATTCCATAGATATCTGGTAGGTAGAGGGGGAGAACAGGAGTCCAATCACACCCGTTCACCATTACATTGCAGCCATTTATATTATAAAAGTCTATGGACATTATAGAAAGATCCAAGAATGCCGTGCAGTGTTTAAGATAGGAATGCCTCTTTAAGGGGTTTGTGTAATCTTTTCGCTTCTACCTTGACCATTTCTCAGCTGTAAGTAACACTGTGCATTTGTCGTCTTTAAATATTACAAGGCAGAGAAGAGCAGAACATATGTTACCATGGCACTACACTGAAAGAAAACTACTTATGTTATTGCTTTTGTGAAATTTTACCAAAATGGAAGTCAGCGTCACTGCCGTCCTTCACAGGGTTGTTATGCCACACGTATGAAAAGACCGGCGTTCATTGCCTGTGGCTTATTGGTTGAAGGATGGTGTTCAGTCAGTGCTACAGCTTTCTCCAGCTCTAATATATTATAGCCTTGAATGGAGAGAATAGAAATGCCTGCGGAGTTTAGGTTCACAGGAAGTAGCAATATTTATATAAAATAAAGCAGTGACTAAGAAGAAAATGTCAAAGATGTATTGTTCCATATAAATATATTGAATAGCAGATGCACAGTGTGGAACGAACAGAAGTTCGTCAGGGCTGAATGGTATTGGCAGGGGGCATCTAATCTGCATTACTATATAAAAGGGGTTACCCTTAGATTAAATATTCATTTTCTCTGTTTAATCAAGTAAAAGACAAATGTTTCTGTTGGATTATTTTTTTTTTTTAAAGATCCTCCTCTGTCTAGTAGTTCCTGTAAAGACTTGTTATGGCGCCCCCTGGTGTTCTATTGAAGCTACTTCTAGTCCTCTGGTTCATACAGGCCAGTCTGTACAACAGGAATAACACTGTCACCTGTGTACAAGAGGATCTAGGTGGTGGGACTGAGCTACTGAGCATGTGTGACCACTAATACTGGACACAGTAGAACAATGTTCTTATATAAGAATTAAAATTAAAAGAACAGGGCATCGTTACAGTTATTTGCATTTAAAAATGTATAATATGCTCAAAGATTTAACAGAGAAATGTAATATTTGCTTATAGGATAACCCAATTATGGGAGAATTTAGACAATGCCAGTGAAGTTCTGACCTGTGTATAATAAAAAGATGCCGATCATGAAGATCCAGCAGCTGGTTGGCATTTTGGTTTATTTTGAATAAATAAGTATACCATCTAGGCCAAGTTCAGAATATTTTAGACTGTGATCACCTAATATTTGTGCCGTACATGTGACATATCTTTTTATGTAAAAAAATAAATTTATATAAGTATATAGTAACAATTCCATTGGCAGAGGAAACGTTTTATATAACCTGCATGGTTGTATCTGGCATCTGTTATGCAGTTTCCATATTTTACTGTCCATACAGAGATACACAGGTTTCATCCCATGGATTTTGTGGGAGAAATACATTGTAGCATGGCACATTGCGTGTCATATAATAGATGGATTCTTCCATAATTCTCCCCAACAGTAGAAGCAGTCTGTCATATCATTAGGCACTGGCACATGGCATTAGTTTGTATAGGAGCCCCTGCAGTTAGAATAACTAAATGTTTGCCTGTATTTCCAGCACATATTTCCGACTAATCCTTTCATTAGTGCATATAAAATGAATGGTCATGGGTCACTAATTCTGCTAGTAATTTTTCCGGATAAATGGTGGTCCCAGCGTCAGATAGAAAAAAAATTCTCTTAAAGTGCAGCATTGCATCAGCTGAACACGCTATATGATCTGTAATGGTAATGTCACCTGGCTTTCCAAACAGCAAAGTCAACCCAAGAATTCAAACGATAAGCCCCGCAGTAAGAAGTCCAAGGAGCCCAAACCACGGGTGAAAAAGCTGAAATATCACCAGTATATTCCACCAGACCAGAAAGGGGAGAAGATGGAACCAGAGATGGATTCCAATTATGCCCGTCTCCTGCAGCAACAGCAGCTCTTTCTTCAGCTTCAGATTCTGAGCCAGCAACAGCAACACTACAACTACCAGACAATCCTACCAGCACCACTCAAGTACGTAGTCACGCACATGACACTGGCCAGTCTATGATCTTAATTCACTAAACGTTATGTTACGGCTAGAGATGAGCGAACCTCGAGCATGCTCGAGTCGATCCGAACCCGAACTTTCGGCATTTGATTAGTGGTGGCTGCTGAACTTAGATAAAGCCCTAAGGCTATGTGGAAAACAGGGATATAGTCATTGGCTGTATCCATTTTTTCCCGATTTATCCAAGTCCAGCAGCCACCACTAATCAAATGCCGAATTTCGCTGAGGTGAAGAGTTTTGCAGGGTTATGGGTTCCTCTGGATCATTGCATATTTTAATATTAGGTTCTAGTCTCCAGCAATACATACATACATACTGTTGGCCCGTTTATTTTACATGATAAAGTAGTATTGGGGCTGTTTTTGTTGGATGTTGGAGCAGGAGAAACACAACACCATCAGATTCTAGATCAATAGACCTTTTCTATATACATTAATAATTCAGGCTGATACAAACATCTACTTGCATAGGGAATAGATTATCACCATTCAGGGAGACCTAAATCGCCTTTTACTTTTAAAATCAGTCATCTATGTTCTTTATATTAGTATAAGGCTGGGGTTACAGGAAATAGATACTAAGGGTGGGTTCACACTAAGGGTGCATGCACACTGCGGAATGGTGACGGATAACCCGTTGCACATTCCGCAGCTCGCACCCGCCGTTGGACTGATGCGGGCGCGCGCATCTCTGCCCGTGTCATAGACTCCATTTTATGTACGGGCGGATTCCTTTATCTGGATGAAGGAATCCACCCTTGCATAGAATGGAGTCTATTACACAGGCGAAGACGCGCCCGCCCGCATCAGTCCGCAGGCGGGTGCGAGCTGCAGAATGTGCGATGGGTTATCCATCGCCATTCCGCAGTGTGCACACACCCTAACGGTGGGTTAACACACCCGTGCAATAGAATGGTGTCTATGGCACGGGTGGAAAGGTGCACTGCTGTGAATGGGTGTGAGCAACGAAATCCGCTGGAATTTTTCCGCCTGGATTCTGTCGTGTGAACCCATCCTAACACTTGGGTTTCACAGCGTTACCTGTGAATTATACGATTGTTGCAGTAGCGCAGCTTGTGTGCAGTATAACAAATCTGACTTGGTTGCCTAAAAGTCTCAGTATTAGGCTGGGTTCACACACAGTACTTTTGCTCAGTATTTTGCAACCCAAACCAGGAGTGGATTGGAAACACAGAAAGGCTATGTTCACACACTGTTGAAACTTAGTGGATGACTGCCCTTTAAAGGGGTAGTGCGGCGGTAAAAAATTATTATCAGACTAACACACATTACAAAGTTATACAACTTTGTAATGTATGTTATGTCTGTGAATGGCCCCCTTCCCCGTGTCCCACCACCCCCACCCGTGTACCCGGAAGTGTGGTGCGCTATACTCACCTGTCACGTGCCGACACCCGTCTCCGATCTTCAGCGAGTGACGTCTTCTTCGGGCGGACAGCGAACAGCTCCGACTGTCCCGAATGCCGGCCGCCCTCTGCAGCGTCATCTGATGCTCAGCCGCGATTGGCTGAGCATAACTGTGCTCAGCCAATTGCGGCTGAGCACAGTTGTGACGCGGCGTAGGGGGGACGGGCGGCAGCGACTCGGCCGTCCGTCCGAAGATGACGTTTGGCACAAGATGGCGGACGACCCTCGACACGGATCAGATAATGTATAATGCACCGCACTTCCGGGTACATGGGTGGAGGTGGTGGGACACGGGGAACGGGGCGATTCACAGACATAACATACATTACTAAGTTGTATAACTTTGTAATGTGTGTTATTCTGTGAATAATTTCTGAGCGCCGCACTACCCCTTTAATGATAAATAATTACTGTTATTTTAAAACAACGGCCGTTATTTGCCATTAAATGACGGCCATCCACTCAATTTCAACATTGTGTGAACATAGCCTTTCTGTGTTTCCAATCAACTCCTGGTTTTGGTTGCAAAATACTGAGCAAAATATTGTGTCAATATGATTTTACTGTGGTTGGCTGGTGACCCTATGTTATCATGGAGCCCTAGCCTGACCATTAGATAACTGTTATACTGTGGGGGAGTATATTAGGTATGCACTACTGAGCCTGCGAGGGATGCTTTGAATATAAACCTCCCAGGAGATTGACGTGAGCTTGTTAGCACATATCCATTCAGCAACTTGTATGTACATACAGTGTAGATATTATGCTATCTACACTGCATGTATGCAGCACCTCCACAGCTACATTATCTTAGTAGGTGCACTTCACAAGTCAGCACTTTGTCTGGACTAAAGTCACAGAACACCTTTAAAACAGTGTGAAAATGAATGTGATCAACAAGATGACACAATAATAAACGTCGTTTCTTCTTCCTCCATTAGGACTTTGAATGACAAATCAAACAATGGAAACTGTATAACCAGCAATGTGAATACCAGCACTTCCTCTGCCCCAAACACCAACAGGCAGAACAGCATGCCATTCAAGAAGGCAGGGCCGCTACCCTCCAATCTGGATGATATGAAGGTAATGCAAAAACATGTGGGAAGTATAAGCAGAATATATAGTACATGAAATTGGTCAGCTTCAAAGCTTTAATAATGCTTTTTATGTGTAAGGCTCACTATGGGGAGGGGGCTGTGTCATAGCAGAGGACGGTTGCTGCCAGGGCTGTGGAGTCTGTAAGTAAGCTGCATCTCCGACTCCTAAATATTATCTGGCACTGACTCAGACTCCTGACTCCTTCATAAATGGCCAATCAGACGCCAAGGAGTTATTTATCAAACTGGTGTAAAGTAGATCTGACTCAGCAGCTTCAGGGTAATGTTCAACATGATCCTGGGGCGACTTCTGAGGGAATAAGGAAAGATATAAAGCAGATTCTCCTGTGCGTGCAGTGGATGCAGCCAGTCTCCAGCCTCCATGTCCTGAACAACTCACAACTAGACTAGATGGAGCAGGTGGTCTTTTCTGCTGACAATCTTCTATGTTTCTAACTAAATATTCATTGTACACAAAGAAACACTGCTAACAATGCCAGATACCTGCCAAATAGTGACCGCCAACTTTCCCCCAACCACCCTTATTTAATAGGGCTAGTGCTTTATTACTGATATATGGAAGAATTTTGTTTTCTCTTTTTAACTAAATGTATGTGATAAAGTGTTTTTCAGTTTTTTTTATAAATAAGGTCCTTTGACTGAGCATAAAATATATTAATGAGGAACATTTATAAAATAATATAGAATATAGAATAATATAGACTTAATAATAAAATTTTTAAAAGATTTCCAACCCCAACCATAACTAGTTCTGACTCCACAGCCCTGGTTTCTGCTGCAGTAAATGGCCTCCTAGCACTGTCTGCGTTGGCCATTTGCATCAGATAATTGCAGATAAATCCTCACAATAAGATAATGTGTTGTGTGCAGGGGCAGTCTTCAGGGGAACCCAGAATTGAATATATGAGTTTTCACTTGGGAAGTTTTTCACAGCAGTAAATAAACATTGTCTGAGATTTTTTTTTTCAGGCAGGAAAGATTATTTTAGGCTGTATAGCTTTATTAAGTCAACAGCAAGTTAAAGTGTTTTATTTGATCAAAATATAGGAAGATATGAGGGGTTGTGTTATGTTTTTTATGTTTTCATTGTGTGAACTGCTTTATATGTGATAAAACAAGTAACTAACAATGCTGTATACATTGTGAAGCCTAAATCTGGCTATCCACATAAAGGTCTTAAAGGGGTAGTGTGGTGTTTAAAAATTATTCACTAAATAACACGCATTACAAAGTTATACAACTTTGTAATGTGTGTTATGTAAGTGATTGGCCCCCTTCCCCCGGAAGTGTGGTGCATAACTGTGCTCAGCCAATCGTGTCTGAACAGCTGATGACGCGGCAGAGGGGGGACGGCTGGAGCGGTCCGGCCGGCCTCCGGATGATGACCTCGTTCTACCCAAGATTGCGGCCAGGGTCGACAGTAATCTGGTGAGTAGACTGCACCACACTTCCGGGGGAAGTGGGCCATTCACTTACATAACACACATTACAAAGTTGTATAACTTTGTAATGTGTGTGATTTAGTGAATAATTTTTAAACACCGCACTACCCCTTTTAATAAACGCAATAAACAGAAAAAAGTCAGCCAAATCAGCCAATTTTCTATTGTGTATGGGGCCTTGCTACTCTCCTCCAACAGATCAGAGAAGGATGAGGCATGCTGAATTTCAACACCTGATTCTTCTCCTAGAGATAAGCTGCCACCACAGGAATCTGACATCAGCTTGTCCCCCCTCACAATGAAAACTCTTCATATTTATGGGGGATGAATAGCTGTTGGCTGAATGGATTTACAGCCGATGGCTAATGAAGGGGTATGACCACCTTTAGATAAACGTTGGCTAGTTCTGCTTATATTGGTGGGACTGGTTAACGCTCTAGTGTGTATGGCCTAATGCACATTCATTTTAGGTGAATTCGCTCTGACAGCTGAAGACTTTCCAAAAAAACACAGATTCCAGTTGAAAAGGGAGTATTACTTATTCCTTCCCAGACCTGATTATATGATGCATTTTATAAGCTATGTTCTCACTCTGTATTTTGATAACTATGGAGGGAAAATGATTAACAGACTTGTCCCATCTTCCTGGATAATGCTAGGGAGGCAGTGAAGTGCACAGTCTGGTCTTGTATATTTTTCTGGTTGCTATAGTTAAATTAAGCCAGCTTTATACATCATACAATCACCTATCACTCGAGATTAAATGTAGCCTGAGTGATCTATAAAATACATAGATACTGAGCACCTTCACAATGGGCTAATAGGCATATACAAGGAGTAACAAGGCAAGGCTTTTCCTTGATTTACCTTCTCTTTTTATCATGTCTTTGTAGGTTGCAGAACTTAAAATGGAGTTGAAATTGAGAGGGTTGCCAGTATCTGGGACCAAAACAGATCTCATTGAACGTCTGAAGCCATACCAGGATTTAAACAATAATGGTGTTAGTGTGAATAGTGCCACAGCTGTAACCACCACTACAGTACCCAGTAGTAGTGTTGCAGATGAGGCTACAATGGCATTTACCGCTGCTGTAAGTAACTGTGCCCCCAGCCTGACTTCAGAAGTGACCTCTACTTCTAATGGAAGCGGCCAGCAAACTTTGGATGGCATCAACTCTCCGTTACCCATGTCTCCCACTCCTTCTGAACAATCCAACTTCAGTACTGAAGACACTACCATGACAGACACTTTTGCAGAGATTATGACCATGGTGTCTCCGTCCCAGTTTATGAACACATCGCCTATGAAGGCCAATATAAATGAGGATAGTATGGGGTCAACCAGTGTAACCACTACAAACATGGATTTGGATGCTGCAGAGAAGGACCGCAAACTTCAAGAAAAAGAAAAGCAGATTGAAGAGCTGAAACGGAAACTAGAACAGGAGCAGAAGCTGGTGGAAGTGCTGAAAATGCAGCTTGAGGTGGAGAAGCGTGGCCAGCAACAGCCGTGCCCCAATGTCCTAGTAAATGTGGATCAGAAGCATTTCAATGCGAAAATTAAAGAGGAGAACATGTCCGACTGCCAGAATTCTACCCAGACTGTTCTGAGTGGTCACTTGATAGGACAACCCACAGTAACCACTGGCGGGCAGAGTATTATTGCCAACAATGCTCTAGTCATCAAACACGAAGTTCCCTTAGCCAACCCTGAACACCAAAATATTATCCAGCAGTTTTATGTGACATCTCAAAGGACGTCTCAGGGTGCAGTGGTGGCTCAGCCTCAGGCACTGCTGACCACACCGACCGATCAGATCCTGCTGCCTGTCTCCATCAAAACCACTAATGGAATGCTGCTGTCAATGGTTCAGGTGTGTCTTCTGTGTTTTACTGTGCAGAGGTGTCAGTACCATAATATAGTATAAGACATTGATATAAAGAGTAATGTTCTCAAAACCTAATAAATTCCAAAGCATAAAATCACATTATACACTAGGATTTTATAAGCTCGTAAACCAGTGATAGCTAATGTTGTTCATGTTGTTTAACCCACTGGCTGCAAATGTGTTTCCCTTTTAGCCCAGGCTTGGTTCTTTTTGATTACAGATTTGTTTACAACAATTTTGTTTACAACGTTCCCATTCATATGTGTGGCGATCCAGTATAGTTGCCATCCAACTCCAGCATTCCCACCCTGAATGGCTTTGAACCTTGTATTACTAGTAGGCCCTAGTGACAGCTAACCTGTATTAGACGGCCCAATATATCAGAGCAAGCAAGCGCCTACCGATCAGGTCAGCGCTTGCTTGCTCCTCGTTCCCCGCTCGCTGTCGGTGCTATTACACGCACTGACATCAAGTGGGGAGGCCGCAGAGAGCTGCCTGGACAATCTTTAGAGCCAGCAGACAGACACTATCGTTATTGGGATTTTAGGTAATGCTTTAAATCAATGATCAGCCGACATTGTGCATGTCGGCTGATCAATGATTTAAAACATGACCTATTACACGAAAAGATTATCCCCCAGAATGTCTGGTAATCGGACAAGTATGGTTGATTATTGCTTTGTGTAATAGTACCCTTACAGAGGAACAGCACATCATAGAGCTAAGAAAAGAGGTTTTAAAATTGTTTCATGGTGGATACAAGGATTTACTAATACATACAGTATGTCCTCCTTAAGTCCTTTACTGTTCTCTCTGCCTTATGCCCCAAATGAGCATCTAGCTTTGCTATGATACTGCTTGTCTGCACTTAAGCAAGTATGGATTGTGTAAGTAGTCAGGGAATTGTGATGTTCTCTCCTGTTTGGCTCATAATAAATGTTTTTAGCCCTACTAAAATCTAATTCTCCTTTAAATAATTATACATGCTTATAATCCATAGGCTCCAGCACAAGCACCAACTACATCTCAGCCTTCAGTTCTGAATTCTACACCTGCTACTCTGGTCCAAGCACCATCCTCTCAGAAAGCACCAGCACAGGTGATACAAGAAAAGTTTACACCACATATGATCAACCAGAACCCACAACCCAGAAAGGTTTGTGATTCCTTTACACAGCATATACAGACCAGTAATATTATGCCCTGACTATACTGTTCTTCAGGTTGTGGTTTACGCCTTTGTTTTAGAAAAAAAATTCTTGCAGGATGTATTACATGTAATGTCCAGCAGGTGGAGATAGTGCATTCTGTTATTTAATACAAATGGAACATTACAACTCTGTTCCACAGACAGTGACGATAGTCAGTATTACATTGTCAGTTCTTATTTCTTCATTCACATGCACCCTGTCATCTGACATCAAAGATAAAATAGTCTGCTGCTGGATACGGTCTATAGCAGGAAATGGCTTAATATGTGTTTGCAAATGTGAAAATCCTTTGAATAACTACACTTTATGGAAAAGCCAGAAAGACCCAGACAGCAGCAGTCACCATTCCAGGCTGTGTTATTCTATAGATATTGCTGGTGTGATTTTACAAGTCCGTCTATGTCTTGGGGTAACAACCTTGTACTATATTTCTTACCCTTAGGTATGTCCCCCTGCAACGTCAAACAATGTATTTTCATATCCTAAAAACCCAGTCACGTCAGTTTCCCCATCATTAAACAACGTGTTGACTACTTCAAGGACACAGCAAGCCGCTCCAGTACAGAATGGGCCAACATCACTTCATGAGGTTAGACATTAAATGTACAGTGCATCCATAGTGACTTTATCCTCTGCTGTGCGTTATACATGTAGATCACTTGTATTGCATATTCTGGGAGTGTGTTCCATATTCACATTGGGTTTTTATTTTACAAACGACCAGGATAGCAGCAATCTGCTCCCGTCGCTCGGTGGAAAAGGAGCGGCAGCAGCAGCAGACCGCCACTATTCTCTATGGGCTGCCCGGACGATCTAGCGATAACCCGGGCAGCCCCCCCGCGGCCCCTCACGCACTCACCCGTGCGCTGCCACTGCGTGGAATAGCGGTGGCAGCGAGCGGGGAACAAGGAGCAAACGAGCGCTGATAGCTCCTCACTGTCTGCCTGTGGAATAGGGCCTTATGGTAGAGTTACACGTGCTGGGTGGTGCAGCGGTCAGGGCACTGTCTTTTTGTATAAGGTTTTGACCCCACCAACGATGTCACATGTTCATAAGAAGGACACAAGTCTAGCCCTGACAGCCATGACTGTCAAGAACTATTCTACAGTTATTTATGGGGAAATCATATTAACATAAAGATGACGTCATAAATAAATATTATTTCCATTCCATATGTCTAATACATTTGGTGTGCATGCCCCCAGTGAGCAGGTTGTGTTGTCTGATAACTTATTGTGCCTATGTTCCTTCCACAGTCCACCACCACCACGTCTCCGTCCCAGCAGTACATTGTCCAGCATTCTGTGTTCAACAACTCAGCTGCTAAAAATAAAGACCCTCCCCGCTATGAAGAAGCCATCAAGCAGGCCCGTAGTATTCAGCCTCCGTCTCACAGTGAGGTGGGTGCTTCACACTTCAGACATTTCATGGCCTCATATAAATATACCTTGTGAATGGTAGTGGTTTGCAGTAACCAGAAACAAGTTCTCCAGGGGGAGCATTCATGTTTAATAGACTCCCCACCTTAGCTGACATCAGGCGTGGGGAGATGCAATTTATTGTGGCCAGGACGGTTTCCAACAGATATGACCTATTAATCAGAATATCCCACATGCTCCATACTCACTAGATTGACATATAGCTGCTTTGGTACCTGTATTGCCCTGTGGGTTGTGGCATATTCCCATGCCTAATATCAGACACATTAGAGGGACAGTAACTACTTAATAAGCAACACACATCTGTGACACAAATTCTGTGTATTTCCCAGGGGTAAGTTTTACATTAATGTCACAGTTTAGCCATGTGGTGGGGCAGTTCTGTTGCTTCTTGTATGTAGTTCAAGTTGGTTTAGGGGCCATGAGTATAATATTAGGGAACCACTCTATGATCAGCTCTTTAATATAATATTATTATGAGAATTGCTCCATGTACAAGCAGCAAATGAACAATTTCCTAGCATAATATTATTATTGGATTCACTGTCTCTAGAAGCAGGAGCAACTCCAATATTATGGCTGCAGAACTGTGGAGAAATTCAGTTTGTCAGCAGAATACAAGTCTTGAATCTGTAAATTTAGTTTTTTATAGGAGCTGTCACAAATTTATAGCAGTGCGCTAATGGATCGTAATCTGGCATTGCTGGTCACACCGTTCACGGAATACAAGCAGCCATACGTGTCATTTGTGCATTTTTATGTATATGTACATAGTATGTTGGCAGCCATATTGCCTGAGCATTCTGCCCATCATTTTGAGATTCACTTTACAGCAAGTCCTATAGACGAGGGATAAATAAACTGAAGCTGACCCCATTGACTTCTATAGGAGAGTTTTCTAGGTGTGCACTATGACCAGTGCAGAGGTCTTTGTGTAGGGAGGAAAGTGCGTGCAGTGGCCAAACCTATTGTGAATGGACTGATCCAGTCTTACTTATCCACTGGTATCACCTGTCACTGTCTGTGATGATAAGGAGGGCACTGCTGGAAAGTTTCCTGTAAAGAACAGAATGTGTCAGATTATTATTAGGCTTATTGGCCAAACTGAAAGCTGCAACTGCAAGACAACTGAAGTTTTTAAATTCAAATGGTTACCTGAAAATTTAGGGGAAAAAATCACCAAAATATTTAACCTAATCTGATGATTCTTTCCCTTTTTTCATGGTTGCACTGACTTTTTTTCTGGGTACCTCGTAGTAATACCCTGTTATGCTATTTCTTTGGGGCTGTATACTGCAGGGGAATGAGTGACCATAAAGAAGTTTCTGTGATGTTAGCTGATCACTGGTGGTTAGAGAAGCCAGTCCAATTACACATAGGGATCAGAAAATGTCACTAGACATTTTCAGCCTTGTCAAGTTAGCTACAAGAAGGCCTTATGCAGTGCATTTTCTGGACTGTTCCTGAAAAATATTTCCTCATGCAATGTCTACAATAGTAATGTACAATTTGACTATTTATCTGGGTTTAGGTAATAAAAAGTGTTTGTTTTCCTGTAAACCTGATGATTTGGGTTCACGAAACCTCTGTGTGTTCAGATGTGCTTTGAAGTTGCTGCATTGAAGTTTGTGCTGGTGTCAGTGAATCACAGCTCAGGTATTAGAAACATCTGTCAGACAGAAGTGGAAACCATCAATGCAGAATAAAAAAGGAAATTAATAAAACTTTCCTGAAAGACGCTTGTTTTCTCAGATTGCAGAAAGACAACACCCAGCCTATATTAGCATTTCCACATATGCTGGCCTGTCTAGCTGCGGCGCTCATGGACAATAGAGGAGCCTTTCTATCAGCACTGGATGCTATGATTACAAACCAAACTACATCTTTCCAAGATGCTATAAAACCGCATAATAGCAGAACTGGGACTTGTGTCCTGCTTCCTTCTGACTCACATGTTCCATGCTCATATTGAAAGAAAGTTATAAAGTTCAGGATCCATTTTTATGTATCAGTGTAATATAGAAATACCAGTGTCTAAATGGCCATAAGTGGGAATATTCTCCTTTTTATTGTGTTTAATTGGAACAGGCATCTTTAGGGTCCATTTGCACAGAAAGATTATCTGGCAAAGATTTGAAGCCAAAGCCAGGAATGGATTTGAAAAGAGGAAACATCTCAGGCTTTCCTGATCTCTTTTTATAGTCTGTTTCTGGCTTTGGCTTCAAATCTTTGGCAGATAATCTGTCAGATAATCTTTCTGTGTAAATAGACCCTTAGCCAACGTCGCATACAACCTAAGGCTGGGTTCACACTATGTATATTTCAGTCAGTATTGTGGTCCTCATATTGCAACCAAAACCAGGAGTGGATTAAAAACACAGAAAGGATCTGTTCACACAATGGTGAAATTGAGTGGATGGCCGTCATTTAATGGCAAATATTTGCTGTTGTTTTAAAATAACGGCTGTTATATTGAAATAATGGCAGTTATTTACTGTTATATGGCGGCCATCCACTCAATTTCACCATTGTGTGGACAGATCCTTTCTGTGTTTTTAATCCACTCCTGGTTTTGGTTGCAATATGAGGACCACAATACTGACTGAAATATACATAGTGTGAACCCAGCCTAAAGCTGCTTTTAGAGACTGTTCTTTGTATTTACCTATTGTTTTCTCTTGACACCAATAGGAAAATAGCTGTTTATTCACACATTTTAAAAGGAATTATACAAATAGAAAATTGCCATGAAACCATCAGAGACATAAAGAGACTGTGACTGCAATACCTCTCATCGTTGAAAATCTCTGCCCTTCCAGCTGTAACTGGCAGTCAGGACTCTGTGCCATGACTGTGCCGATGCACACCGGGTGAATGTTCCCGCATCACGGTCAGCCTCAACACGTCCGCTGGCTTAGCCCATAACACAGAGCTCTACCTGTCAGTCACAGAAGGTAGGGCGGCCATCTTTAGTGGTGATAAGAGTTGCCGCTGGGGGCTTTTTAGTCCCCCAGTGCACTTTTTTGACTCTTCGTTCTTAGGAGCCTTGTACAAGTGCATCTAGTCTCTTTGTTATGATCGCTATGAAACTCGCAATTCTTTAGTTTGTTTAGGGTTATGGGCATAATGGGGCCTAAATAATTAGAGGGGAACAAACTTCCTAAAATTCATTTTAGGACAATTCGCTGTGAAGAATCCAATGATCATTTTGGATTTGATGGATGAACCCAAATTGTCCATATATCCCTGGCCCAGTGACTGTACTAGTTAGTATAGACCTCTGATCTCTGAACGGGTGTACAGGAGCAGGAACTCCTGCCGATAAATGGTTTCCCTGTCCTGACCAAACATATTGTTTGCCTATATGTACATTGCATCTTTGAGACTAATGCTGTAG
This sequence comes from Dendropsophus ebraccatus, assembly GCF_027789765.1. Classification (NCBI taxonomy): domain Eukaryota; kingdom Metazoa; phylum Chordata; class Amphibia; order Anura; family Hylidae; genus Dendropsophus; species Dendropsophus ebraccatus. The sequence goes on from NC_091462.1 coordinate 82,057,931, forward strand.
ATGTTATGTAAGAGGCGAAGGTGTATTTCATGTATTTTATTTCTATTGCTACATAGGTTACAAATGCACACAGCCAGCAGATGGATGACTTGTTTGATATACTCATAAAAAGTGGAGGTAAGGAACTGCATGCAATACCTTTTATTCACAAGTGGTCCAATAAGTTTTCTACCTTTAGCTTTCTGCCTTAAAAGTTTGTCTAAATTACATATTGCCGTACAGCTTGTTGTATAGTCCAGAGTTGCAGTCACAATTCTGCAGTCTTTATAGCTGAAATCTGCCAGCATTTCTCATATGCATTCTGGGAAAAGCAGTCCATCCACACTGTAAGGGAATCTGATGTAGGACATATTAACTTAGCATTATAGAGAGTCACTAGATGTTGGACAAGCACTTTGACATAATGCCTTCTAGACAAAGCTCTAGGATGTCTTCTTATTACTGGGCTGTGTTCACATTTTAAAACATCAGCTCTAGTTTTCCTGCGCTGCCTGTTACTTATTTTCCTTTCTTTGCACTTTGAAAACATCTACCCAGTGTGTTGTAGCCACAACATGACACGGCTGCATCTTCCCAGCATAACATTGTGATTTTCCAGCTGATGGGACAGCAGATCTCCTAACAATTTACTATAACCTTCTTAAGTCTATGGAAATTGCCTTTAAGACACTTCTCTGTGGTACAGGAGTTCTTTTCTTTTCTATACTCTAAAGTGAATGTATGTCAAGAGCCTGCAGCCCTGCTTCAGCTTCCTGACAGTCACTCTCAATGAGCAGCTCTGCTGATAGGAGAATGACAGACTTGTGTTACAGGCATATTGGCCGCTGACTTGAAGACTGGAGCCAAACTTAAATAAGTAACAGCTGAAGGAAAATTAAACCGTGAATTGAGGAGGCAAAGCAGCCGTCCTTTGTATGCAGAACTCATTGCAGCCGTCTGTTAACCCTTGTTCTGGGCCTTAGAAGCCTTAGCTGGGCTGCACAGCAATGATCAGTCTGGAACTTATATATAGTAGAAGGTGTGAAGGTTTTGAGTCTTATGAATAAAAATTCAAAATGTTTATCACCAAAGCAGAAGATAAAAAAAAATAGTGAAAGGCTAAAGTAAAAAGGAAGTCTGTGAGAAGCAAAAAGAGAATAGCTCTAGCAGCCTGATGGGTATTTATGGGCAGCTTCTCGGCTGGCTTTTAAAAATGTCCCCTTGTGTATTTACTCCACTATATGGATATTCTGAACAAATGTAAGTGACCATTGCACCAGAAGTCCTTGTGCTGAGTATACAGGAACTTCTGCTTAGACCTCAGAGCAGCAGTAGCTCCGACCAAGGGTAAAGGGGGTGGATGGGGGTGAGAACCCAATATAAGACAGACTCTTTACATTAGGGTACCATTCTGATCTCTGCTTTTTATGCCTGTCCCTCTTAGACCATTAAGAACAACTGAGAATGTTCATGTGACAAACTTAACGTCCATTGTGTTAGGCCACTACCATACATACCCGCTGCGATATTGTCAACATTGATGCCATGACTATGCCCTTATCTAAAGGTAGTCTGTGGCTTCTACATTATTATTTGAGTGTCTGCAGTGATCTTGAACCTTCAGCTTTCTAGCTGTTTTGCAAGTACAACTCTCAGCTTCCCCTAATAGTCTGCTGAGATGCTGAGAGTTACAATACAATATCTTATGGAGATCACTATAGAGTCCGGCTTTATAAAAGCCCATTATAAGTCAGACTTTTTTTTTTTTTTCTTTAAACTCAGAGCGGGGAGAGCACGCGCAGCAGCTGCAGTCCTCTCCCCACCCTATCTCCCGATCGGTACAGGTCTGCTCACTCAGACCCGGGCGACCATGTCAAAAGTTTTTTATAACGACAGGTACACTTTAACTCCATATTTAATAACTGCACCTCAGGATGTCCTGTGAGATCCAGGCTTACCCTGTGCTCTTTTCAGCTTGAGCAGTGAAATGTGTGACTGCAGTGTTACAGACTTTAGAGCTATGTGTCTATCTGGCTTGGCTTCCCTACAATCTCATACGTAGACTGAAGCTCTTTATGGCCTTCGCTATAAATTTGTCATTTTTAACACACCATTCAAAGATGCATTTAACACAATTTTTCTTCCCAGTTTGCTCTCCTTCTGTCTTTGAAGGAAGATCAGATTTATTACTGGCTATTTCAGCACATAATGGGTGCGTGTGGCTCATGACATCATTTCCCTTTTATATTTAGCACCTAAGGGAGACAGAGCAAAACCTGCAGCTTGAGAATCCATTACAATACTCGGCGGAGAGAGCGTAGGCTGATTATTTTCATGGCAAGCGGTCAATTCTGAGCTCTGTTTCATCTTGCTGTCAGAGTCCTGATGTTAATGAGAGTGCTGAGATTTAAACATTTGATAGCCAGCAGTCCGTTTGGATTTCAACCACATCCTCAGCACAGCACAAGTCTCCTTTTTCACAGTGAATGTATGGAAAAAAGATATAAAAAACCCCTGATAAATCATCATCAGCTCAGGTATTTGCATACAATACATTGCACCTCTTCCCCTAATTAGTTACCATATCCCTTTATTTTAAAGTCTTTCTTATATTGCCCTCTTTATCAGGACCATCACAGTCCATGTTTCTTCTCATACAGTCTTTGGATTCCTGCAAAATTTTGCACTTTTGCCCCAAATCAGGAAGAAGGGGTATATATTGGGGCCACATAGAACGACTCTTATGAGGCAGTGCAGAAACGACTTTATTTATGGTTGTTTATTGACTTTAGTGGTTACTGTTTTCCTGCAGCGCCAATCACCAGAGCCCCAGACCTCCATGCTCGGCTCAACATGAGGAGGACCACAATATGACACTTGCTTTCAATAAGACCCATGAGCTTTCCTGACATATCTGTATTAGTAAATACTCCATTCATTTCAATACTGGTAAAATTCTTCAGTTACTCTTCCTGGCACTAAACACTCTGGCACTGTTCATTTGGGGCACACACCATTACTAAGGGGAATGGTAACTTCTAGTCTTTAACTTTTTTTTTATACATTTCCAAGTAGAAGGGTGCGTTCACACATACAGAATCTGCCCAGATTTGATTTGCTTTGAATCTCCAACTTGAAATCTGCTGCGGATCCTGTACGTGTGAGCGCTCCATTAATCTTCTCGTTACTGTACTGACACAGCTGCACGGCTGTGTCAATACAGTAGTGCAAAGATTTAAACAGTTTCAGAGCTCTCGGCATCGTAATAATACAGTAATGCTGTCAGGATTTCCAATAACCCGTTCTGTTGCACACGTCCATATATATATGGACCATGCACGGAACATGTGCATGAGGCCTATGTCTGCAGAACCTCATAAAGCCCATTTATGAGTATCACGATAAAAAGCCCAAATAAGTATACATGTCCAGAGAGTGACCTTCACGGAGTACACGTCTGCCAGTAAATTAGTAAAGGCTGTATTTTTTTTCCATACATCTTTATCTCCTCCCAGATACGCAGCCCTTATGAAGTTGAAATTGCAGCTTATACCCATATCTGAAGCCAAGCATATATTTAGTGTTGATTTACTATGTTCCATATTTCCAGAGGATTAGGCTCCACTTTAAAGCTTTGTTCAGCCATATACATGATAACAATACAAGTGCTGTATGTTTCCCATGGCATACAAAGAAACGACTCCTCCAGTTTGGAAAATCTATTAGCGTTGAAGGCTGGTTGTCGGTAATTTATCACTGCTGGGAATACAAGTGCCGGTTAGTATCAGACTCTGAGAAAAGGTTTTATTGTCTAGGAGGATACTCTATTTAAAATTGGATCTGGATAAATGTATACATCTGGAAAACAAGGGAGAGCTTTTACATGATCTTTCCTTAAAGGCATTGTGTGCCTGACAAGTGCTGTTGCTGACTGCTTATCTGTTGTGCACAGTAACGTATTCACATTCAAGTAGCACTTCATAAAGGCCATAATCGCACACAGCACTATTCAGTACACGTAATGCTTACAAACTCCATGAGGACCATATACTCTATTTTAGTTTTCCTGCAGCCGCCCCTCCCCTTTTTATGGAAAACTGAACCTAATCTTTACATAAAAAAAGGGCCACTAGTATCCTTCATAAATACACGTAGATGTCTAAATGTTTCAGGAGGTCCATGTAGTCAGTGATCCATCTACAGTGAGCGCCTGGCTCTCGTGCTCCAGGGTACAGTGCCTTACACCCACACCTTGTACCATGTGTCTTTTAAAATTCTGGTATCTAATTATGAGTTAGAGGGGTTTGTGTTCGCTTAGGCACCAGGTCCCAGGTACAACTCTGGTTCATAAAGTTTTTATTGAAATTTTTTTAATTTTTCAATTAACATGTATTTTTTTCAATATAAACTCAAGTATATTGCAATATGTATCAGAATACACTTTTGTTAGTGAAGTACGTAACATCTTTACATGACTATTAGGAACATAATATAACATGTATAACAAGTAGAATCCGTCCTTTAGGGACGTCAACAGAACATTCAAAGTAAACAAAACTGTCTTCCAGGTACAACTCTAAAAAGAGTGTTATTTTGTAGTTAAAGGGAATCTGTCACTAGGTTTATGGCGCCTTAAATGAAGGCAGTATAAAGTAGTGACAGAAATGCTGAACATACCGGTGTATATACCTGCTTATAGCTCCCTAGTGGGCACGGGGGTGCTGAGAATGAAGGTATGTCTGTTACCTTTATCCTCTGTGCCGTTTCCATGCTGTTAGCTATGAAATCTTCTGCCTGGTTAGCCTTTGGGGAGAAAAGGGGTTACTGCCCCCAAGCACCAATCCATAGCCCTGCCCTCCGTGCGGTGATCCACCCCCCCCTCCCCCACCACCCTAAGGCTTAGCAATGGAGGGGCAGGCCCAACCCCATTGTGTCTAACTGTTTACTGGGCAGAAGATTTCACAGCTAAAAGCACGGGAACGGTGCCAATGATGGAGGTAACAGACATACCTTCATCCTCAGCGCCCCATGCCCACTAGGGAGCAACCAGCAGGTTAGATTTTTTTTTTTTTAGTTATCATGGGAAACACAGCACCTTTTTTTTTTTTAATAAAGAGTCTAATTACAGGAAGTCTCGTATTTCCCAGGTCTTCTGCGGTCACCTAGAAGTCAGTCATTTGATTGACGGATGTATTGAGCCATGCCTCTCTGTACTGGCCAGACTTTGTGTTTGGTCTCTTTTTTCAACCAGCACAAGACTAAGAGTCTGCCTTCAGGAGACTAGACCTGGATTTCACATGAGTATAGCTTTGTTTTACAGCATGAGAACTAATGAAAAAAAATAAAAATAGTGAATGTAAGTTGCAAACATGCTTTATATCACATCGCCTACTGATTTTAAATTGAGATTTTTGGATTTTGAAAGTGACAGTGATACTCTAAAAGCATATTATTATGTGTCTCTCTAGTGTAGCTTTTAGAAGAGTTAACCTTGTCTGTTTAATTTTCCAGAAATTTCTCCACTTATTAAAGAACAACCCTCTCCAATATCAAAGATGAGACCAGTTACTGCCAGTGTAACCACCATGCCAGTGAACACTGTGGTATCAAGGCCTCCCCCGCAGATACATGTAGCCCCTCCATTGTCGTTGGAACCAACAAACAGTCTGTCTATTAGCTTAGAAAGCCAACTGGAGGCCTTCTTAGATGGAACTCTACCATCAGGGACTAACATTCCTCATCTAGAAAGCCATAGTGATGGCAGAGATACATTTTCTCTCATCGATGACCTGAACAATGATCTTCACAGCATACTGGACCATGATCAGACACCAATGGAGACCACAGATACCCCATTCACTGCAAACAGTTGCTTATCTTTAGACCTCCAAGACACAAACCTGGACAACATGGAGTGGCTGGATATTACGATGCCCAATTCGGCTTCTTCTCTTACGCCTTTAAGCTCCACCATCCCAAGCATGTTCTCCACTGACTTTTTGGACACTAATGACTTGCAGCTGCAATGGGAGTAGACGTTTACTGTAGATCTGGGATTTTACTTTAAAAACATAGGCTGGAAAATGGTTGTAATTGCAGCAATTACACCAAACAGCTGGATACAAAGTGATCTGCAGCATTTAACTGCACTGGATTCCCAAATATGTTACTGGCAGGCCGCTAGGGAGAGACACTACATTGTACAGGTGAAAACCAAAACCTAAACGGTGACCCGCACATGTAGGTCAAAAATGCTGAGTAGCATCAGGAGATTAAAAAACGGAATGGGCTAACTGTACACAAATCTACTTTACTGATTTGTCTGTATGTTTTTTTTCAAATCATTTTTTCCCCCACTAAACATTACTGCACTTGACTGTTCCTGTGAACAGGCTGAGCCCACACGAATACATGGCAAAGCACTGACTGGTTCAGGGTTCGCACTCTAATCTTCACAAGATACGCAGGGTGAAGACTTGCATCATGTGTAATTGGCTTTATCGGTCGTACCACCTGAAAGGATGATGTAAACCTCGTAGAAAGCATACATTAAAGAGAATCTACAATTTACTGCCATTTTCCTGTCGGATCATAGACAAGCCTACAGATTTAGTTTTTTTTTCCCAAAAACAAAAAAACGCAAAATCTTACATTTGTTGGGCTGTTTATATATCATGACATAAGTGTATTGCTGGAAAATGCTGGTTTAATGTATTAGTTGTAGGAGTTTTTTTGTATGAAATTGTGTTGGTTTGCATTATTTTATATTGCTTTTTGTAACTGTTGAGAACAAAGGGATTTTTATGGCCTTCTCTCCTAAACCTACTGTAATATACTGTACAAAATTGTATTTTTTTTTTTTATTGAGAGGTCACCTGCTATAGATTAAACGCACAGGCTTTTTTTTTTTTTTGCTTTTCCTCCCAAAATGGCATGCACCAAAAAAATAGGAATAAAAAGTGTTAGACTGGACAATATAGATCCTAGTCTGATGTGTGGGAGAAGAAAGGGATATGAGCTTGGAATGGTCCACTACAAAGAGACATGTATATAGGATATTTTTGGAAAAAAAAAAAAGTAAACCTTGTAAATATAGTTATGAACTGAAATATACAAAGGGAGAAATGAGATTGTAAATACATAAAACATAGACTGGTGTTTCCTTGACTAAGAGTAGCTGTACGCTATTTCTGCATGTAGTAACGGGCATAATTTTATAAGAAGGGTAGTCTACCATAGTCAAACCTGGCTTTTCTGAAGACATCCAGTGATTGAGAATTCACAAGAGTGATTGACTAGAGGTTTCATGTTCTCATCTTGGAGGGTAAAGCAGTATTATAAGACATACCAGTAAATTTGTCTTCACAGGTTATAGTGAAGGAAACTGCTGATGTAACATGAGCATAACATTCATTTTTACTTTTTCGCCACCGTACCAAAATTTTTATTTGAATTTCTCGGATTATGCTTCTTTTCCTGATTCTCTAAGATGAGAGTCATAGTAGGAAGATTCAACAGGAATAACCCCCAAAATAATTTTCAGTCATTTAGACTTCTAGTTTTTAGCTTTTTAACAAAGAAGGGATGTTCACACACACACACACACACACACACACACACACTCTGACACTGCTGTTTGCCCTGTAATTTTTTTGGCTCCAAAAGGCTAAAATGGCACCTGTATTTTAAGTTGTTTGTTTTAGCCTGTTTTATGACTTGCTTTTTCACAATTGTTGCTGCTGTTTTTGCCATATATTAGCCGATATTAGGTCTACAGCAAGAAGCTATAACTCAAAAAACATCTATTCTTGTAAGAAACATATCTGGGCTGTAAACGGCTGAAAAGGTCAGTGCTCTCGATTTTATGGCTGTTAAATGAATGTTTATATGACAATTGAGTTCAAATTACAAATTCTTCCACTGAGTGAAAACATAGCATCGCAGGTCCACACTTGTCCATGGGATATGTCAAGTGAATGGTGTTGAGCTGTGATACTATAACCAGCCTTTGGATACGAGCGGCGCTGTTTCTGGAGTAAAGCAGATCTGAACATCCTGTGTTATGATTCGGTAGATTCATAACCATATCTGCTCCTAAATGGACAGGATCTGTTTTTGATTCTTCTTCATGTGAAAACAATCCCTTACATTTGTTGTAAGCCCTGTAGAGCACACTGTGTATGGCCTACTATTTGACTGACAGTGTATGGCTGGCAAAGCTGTTATAAGTCATTGGGCTGGAGATACAAAAACATTAGTGCCAATCTATACTATGAAACAGGCTTTAGGATTCTCAGAGCATATTAAAGCGGACTCTTAAGGCTGGGCTTAGCGCATTCTGTGTGTGTTGTCTTTACTTGCATTTTTATAATGGTAATGTGATAGACCGTCACAACGTTATATCTAGTATTATTGGGTATAAACCCAGCTGGCTGTCAAATATTGCTTTTAAAATAGGCCTTGTTGTAAGGCATGTGTATCTGTAAGCGGCCAGTACATAAATCTGTAACTATGGGTTAATATACTGTAAATTATAATATAACGTCATGTGCACTATGATCAAATGGTTCTATGACAACACTTGTATATAAATGTAGGGCCAGTCTACAGCTACAACACTGAAGATGATGGTGCAAGGATCTACAGGATCATGTATGTTCACACTAGAAGAACAGCAGTGATACCTACTACTACCTGAAGTGTCAGCTGGTGACCTTTAACATACATTAAATCTAGTTTCAAGTTTTTATTAGAGACAGCAGTGGCTTTTATATCACATTGATCTTTGCGCTCCTCTGCTGATATTTTTGACAGTTGTGTTTCCCAATTCTTTCCATCTAACGTACATCATTGTAAACTGACCCATGTAGTACCTTCACAGCTTGATTGTGTCTCATATTGAATTCTTAAGGGCCAGGAAATTGATTAGGATTAGCATTTAAAAAATGCTGCAAATTACCCTTCTGTTCATAATATTAGTAGGTTTTAAAGGGAATCTGTCATCACTTTCATGGCCTGAACCATCAAGTCATCATGGCAGCTGGAGGGCCATCAGTTTTGACGCCCCTGTTGTAAAGGGAATCATTATCCATATAGGCCTGCTCAGGGCATCCAAAAAGGCAAAGCTGCGACCCCATAATTGCCCCCCCCCCAATGCAAATTGTTTCCATTTCCAGCCGTTACATGAATTACCACTCTCCATAGGTACCAGTAAAATAACACCGCAGATTAGTGGCCATTCATTGTTCCTATTCTTTACACTTTTTCAGGTGTATTATCAGTCAGTCCATACATGCACGTGCAATGATAAGCTATATGTTTAACATTGACAAGACCATACGGGGCTCATGTCGCCATTTTGTTGGTTTGATGATACACATTAGTTGCGTTATTTTATACCAGTCACCATAGGCTTGTCAGCTTATTTATGAGATAAAGACCAGTTACATAATTATATCCCCTCAGTTTTCCTTATTGGGAGGTTTAGCCATCTCAGTTCAGCCATCTATAAATGGCTCCTGTTTAACAAATTGTACTTTTCATGATATACAGTATACAGTGAGACCCTTGTACAGACACTGATGTTTTTCCATGCAACTAGACCACAGACTGAATTGTATGGATGTATGAGCAAAGCACTTCCATACAGTGGAACAGGACCTGTGACACAGTGACAACAAGAGACGGAGCCTTTTTAAAACTTATTTCCTTAAAGAGTTCTGACCTTGGTTTAAGATGACCCGAATCTCAGAATCATTGGTTTTTAACCTGCGACTTTCCAGCTGTCGAGGCATCTTAAAAGATATAAACTTTACAACAGCAGGAGAGCGATAGGTTGTAGATCACTGATCTGCATGATCCTTGAGTCTGCTTCACAAACATGCAGTCTCAGATCTTCACAAAGAAAACAGATGAAGCTTAAAAGTCTACCTGTCATTGAAAATTTTTCTCCCGACTCTGTGTCACATGTCCAGGACTCCAATACGAGTACGCTGGTCTTAAAGCCCCATCCCGAATAACTAAAAGGTGTCATAAGAATGCCCAAAAAAATCTACACCAGTAAAAAAGGCGTGGGAGGGGGACACGCCAAGTGGCATGCCACAGCTGGCATACGCCATGAAAAAGGTAAGAATTTGCAACTTTTTTGTGGCGTGCGCGAGGGCACAAGTTCAATATGGGCATGATTCAAATTACAATTACTTTTGACGTGTAAAAAGTTTTTGAGGTTTTTTTTTTAAATGACAAGTTCATTTTAGAAAATGAATGTAATTCACAAGGTTGTCCTCTTTGACTTTGATCTGTTCCACGCCTTTACGACGCCACTACAGGAGAAATTAAGTATTATAGGGTTGAAATAAATGGGCTGACCATGTTATGGAAGAGGCTTCCTTTGCCTCTCTCGACTCATTCTAATTTTAGCTCATTAATGTTCTAGTATACAAAACATTACCATATGACAGCAACTGCAGGATTTATTTTATTTAAAAAAATTAGCTTTCAAGATGGCATAACACACACTAAGCCAAATACAATGAAGACCAGGAACTAACATTAAGTAAACCCCAGCTCTACAAGGTAGTTTGCCAACAGGAGTCATTGTGATGATCGTGTTGTTTTTAAAGTTTTACAAGGTAACCACAAGAATCGGTTCCTAACACCTTCATAAAACAGTAAATGGATTAGAACCATCCTTGCTATTGTCTGCTGCAGAAGAATTATTGTGATGTTCTATGTTATTGGTGGCTCGCTGCTTTATGATGACATGACAGTACCGCAGTGATCCGCGCTACCGCTGTAAACCCCTGTAGATCTGAATGTGACTTTTTTTCAGGGGCCCATTGATGTATTGCCTTTCTATGAGATTTTTTGATGCCTTCGTATTTGCAGTTTGCACCCCATGCAATCAATTCCATATCATGATGTTCGGATGCCAGATGTTTTGCACATTGTACATATTGTAATGCATACTGTATTTTTATATGTGTAACACATTTATCATTGGATATTTTGTACATAGTGGCAATGTTGTAGCTACTGATGAATTGTTGAATAGGAGCATCATTTTTCTGCATTTCTTGTGTTCCAAAATAAAAATAAATTCCTTTTACATCCTTGATGATTTTTTCTTTTACAGCATTATGTACCCCTACTCAACCAAAGGGGTTATCTAGCATTGGAAAAAGCTTTTGCTATGATCTGTAGTTTTTATCAGTACAATTTTTGTGTAAATGTGACTTTTTGATAACTGTTTTTTTATTTAGTGATCTTCTTATATGTGGCCAAACTTTGGAAATTCAGGTGGTTCCACACTTGCCAATTCTACATGTTTTTCACACACATATATATATATATATATATATATTATTATTCTTTTATTTTTTTTTGGGGAATGATTCCTGTACCAGCAGAGCTGCACATTCCAGCGCCAGTTTTATTTCTCTCTGTAGCACCACTTTCCTGTAGTTTGATCCGAACATAATATGCTAATTACTCTGTTCAGTGTACTGGGGGCGTTCCTCAGCCCGTCATTGCAATGTCCTGCTCACCTGCCACCTCTAATTCAAATGTATTGCACTGATCTGTGAAGTTGGTGCTCTAACTTTATAGCGTGCCTTTGGCAGATTGTATGAGGCCTCGAACTGCTATACCAACAAATTGTTACCAATTGTAGATCTGACTAGTGTGGCTCCTGTAAAGTTATCATTTACATGATGCGATGGCTATTTATCGCAGCATCTAAAGGGTCGAATTGACTCTGTACCCACAATCTGTCCCCCAAACCACTTGTACCTTCGGATAGCTGCTTTTAATCCAAGATCTGTCCTGGAGTCCGTTCGGCAGGTGATGCAGTTATTGTCCTAAAAAACAACTTTTAAACTTGCAGCCCCGTGCCAAACGGCCGGGGCTTAGAGTATCTGTGCCCTAACTTTGCACCACCCCTCCGTCCCTCCTCCCCACCCTCTTCATCATTAGGAATGCCACTGGCAGGATTTTTCCTATTCCTCTGCAGTGAACACAGGTGCCTTAACGATCCAGCCCATGTACAGTGTTCTCACAGCTGATGAATAGGAGACAATCTGCCTGGAGCATTCCTTATGATGAAGAGGGCGGGGAGGAGGGACAGAGAAGTTGTGCCAGCCTAATGCACACACACTCTAGGCTACGGCTTGGCTAGGCTAAGGTTTGGCACAGGGCTGCAAGTTTTAAAGTTGTTTTTTAGGACAATAACTGCATTACCTGCCGAGCGGACCCCAGGACAGATCTTGGATTAAAAACAGCTATCTGAAGGTACAAGCAGTTTGGAGGGGTCAGATTGTGGGTACAGAGTCGCTTTAAAGTACCAGGATCAGACTAATGTCCAGTGCCAGCAATTGCAGGCAAGTGTGGGCTGTAAGATACAGCCGACACCCAATGCATATGAAATTTGCTCAGCTTGTGAACCCACTCCATATACAGTGACTGCCTAATTGCCATAAAAACATTTTTTTTGGGGAGGAGTCACTGAGGCATTTGACTTTCCATCCTGTTTAATCACTTTGCATTTTGTTAATTGATAAATATAAACTAATAACACTTATATTTTTTTTATGATTCTTACTTCGCCTACCTACTTCGAAGGTTTTTCCACACCTGCCTAAAATTTTTACACTGCATATATTTATTTTTTTATTGCTAAATTCAGCATCCACCACATGCAAAAAAGTTATTGGGAGCAAAGAAACAATATTACACCCTTCTTGTGCCATTTTTTTTTTAAATATCCTCAATAATTCCCCTTTTTTATGTTAGTTGTGGTCAGATTTCATCCATTCCGGTTTTATGCCTCACATACAGAGCTGTGTAAGCAATTTGTGAGAAATAAGACATCCTTGTGTTAAGCTAAAATATAACAGCTTTTTTTTTTTTTTTTTAAATAAGCAGTTTCTCCAGACTAGGTCTTCAAAAAATAGTTCTTGCCCATCAACCATACAAAGTGGTCGACAAGGTTAAATTCATCGGTTGTTTCAGAAAACATCTGATGTGTCATAAGGCCCCATGCACTTTATACTAAAGTCGGCTGAACCTGCCACTGGTGGTATAGATGGATTTTCAATGCCTGAACCTTTTTTATCGCATGGATAAGTTGTCCTTAGGGTAGTCTGGCGGTGACATACCCCTCCCCATAGAAAACACAAACTTTTGCCTATGCCAAACGTTCATGTGTATAGAGAAGACCGGAGAGATAACCGTTATTAAAAGTAGATAGGCATCTTAAAGAGGATGTACCACCAGGTACATCCTCTTTAAGCTGAACCCACGGATCGAACGGCGCCGTCACGGGGAAGCCGGTGCCGTGGCCCCTTTTTCGGACCGCGGCCTGGTTCCCGTGCACCCAGTTCCCAGTGCTCAAGCACTGGAGGCGACCGGGCCGCCCCCAGTGGGAGGGAATTTCCTCCCCTGTATGACGCGGCTTCCTTAGAATGAACTAGGCCGCAGTCCGAAAAACGGACCGTGGCACCGACTTCTCCGTGACGGTGGTACATCCTCTTTAAGTGACAGACCTAGGTTGTAATCAGTGGCGTTTGATTGCAGAAATCAAGGGAAAGAACAGCTTGTTTGATCCCTGTACAGCTTCAACTGTGAAGCTTGGATCTTCTTGGAGAGGCAGGGTTAGCACTGAATAGGTTGACGGACTGTGTATGAGACTATGTACTGCTAAGCCTGCCTCTCCAAGGAGACTTATAAACAACAGAAGGGGTGAAGAGCTTAGCTGAGCACTTCTGCCCCTTTGTTTCTGTGATCAGTGAGATGTTCTAATCTCCATTGATAAAACTTCTCAGGTGCCAGAATGAAGTTTTCAAAAACACATTAAAGGAGTTCCCCAGTTTACAACCACACCCCCTGTCCCCCCAAGATCTTCTACATTTGGCCTGAAAAACCTTGATGAATAAATTGTTGTATGTGAGCCTCCACCACCGCTAATATGGAGACCAGGGAAGCATGCCACAATATTTTTATGTTGGATTCCATATGAAATGGGAGGCATAATGTATTGTGTTACTCTATGAGTACCTTATTACAGTTCTGTACTTGGAGGTTGTACACGCATACATGAGACCTTATAGGAGTAGGTCCCAACCTGTGGCTCTTCAGCTCTTATGAAACTGTAACTGTAAGGCTGGGTCCACACTGCGTTTTTAGCATACGTTTAATGTATCCGTTTTTTTTTACAGACAAAAAAGAGTGTCAGCAACGTTTTTGTGTCTGTCAAAAAAAACGGATGCACACAAATGCATCCGTTTTTTGAAAAAAGCATGAAAAAAATGGATTGCAAAAACGCAGTGTGAACCCAGCCTAATGGGTATCAGGAAATGCTGGGGGTTGTAGTTTCCCAATAAATCTCAGCAGAGCTAACAACTTTAAAATATGCTTTGTGATATTTCCTTGTTCCCTGTTCTAATTTATAAACTGAAAGGGGAAACTGCCCCCACCCCAACTGTATGATGCCTTACATTATATACATATACAGTGGTAACTTGGTTTAAGAGCTCACAGTTTTTCAAAATTGTGACTTGGTTTAAGAGCATTGCTTTGGTTTAAGAGCTCCCTGTACTGGGTAGGAGCGCGAGTGGGGGAGGGGCAAGGCCTGCATAGCGGGGTCTACAGCCCTGTACTCTGACCCAGGAAGTCTCCCTCACCTTCCAAATCATAGCAGATCCACTTCAGGCTGGGGCTTGCATCAGGGGACAGGACTGTGGGGGGTAATCACTCCATAGTTGTAACCCCTCTCTCCCTGGACAGAGAGTGCTGCTATACTGTGCCCACATCTGCCCTGCTCATTCCTTAATGCTCCCTGCAGTCTGTCAGTCCTGATTGGTCCATGCTGAACACACACCCCTTCCCCATTGCTGTCATGTGACCACACAGACCTCTGACAGCAGCCCTGCTTCTCTATTCTAGCCTGTTGTACTACGCTACTGCATTATAGGGATCTGCAGTTTCATCCTGTATTTACAAACTGCTGCTGTTTTTCAGGTTTATGCAGTTACTATACATTATACTCCACATGCTGATTGCTATACTGTACAGTAACTTATAATATCACATATTCAGCTGTTTTTCATTGTTTGTTTATTTGTTTTACATGTTATTCAGAATATTAAATCATTACTTTTGGGTTGTGGAACCAATTGTCTGCATTTCAATGATTTCCTATGGGAAAATTTGCTTTGGTTTAAGAGTGGATTTGGATTACAAGCACGGTCCCAAAACGAATTATGCTCGTAATCTAAGGCACCACTGTACATATTTTACTTCTCGAAGCCCTAAAACAAGTAATAACATCTAATAATATTATCAGGCACAGCTATGAAATTTGCTAGTTTTCCTCTCTGGTAATTTTTTTTATAAAAATGGATGAAATGATCTGCACTACTGGAAGATATTGTTGGTTTCGGAGCAGAAAGTATGTGGTTATTCAGGAAGGAAGAAGTGAAACCAACGTGAAATTTTACCATGCCAACAAACTGGAATCCAGCCCCTGTTCTAAAGATTTTTCTGCTCCAAGTAGCCATCGTCTCTTATAAACTGAGTACAAATTGACTGCACCTTTCACAAGTAATGAAATTGCTCTTTATTTGGCTCCAGGAGCGAGAAAACAGCTTCAGCTGGAAGCAGAACAGTGTGTTTTTGTTTAACCAGGTTTAGAAGCAATTTCCTTGCATGTGTCCTGTGCGATAGTTTGTTGGCATACAGGACTATTTGATTTAATTCTGCATTTCTCCTGTAACTAATGCTATCATTTCCCCCTGTGCGCTGCCTATATGCTCACAGGCTCTGGTTTCCTTGTAATGAATATTCTTTATCTAAATGCTCTTCTCTTGATGAGACTATTTACCAATGGGCTATTTCTTCCTAGAACAGTTTTACAATTGTAATGTTATTCATCTGCGGTGTTGGCTGGCTGATACCGTAGAAAGTTTACATATACCTTATCACACACAATCCTTGTATATCATTCTAACACCAACATTCAGATAAAATATACACAGAAATTTCCTACAAGTGCTCATTTCCACAATAATTGGCCTGTGTAAGAGAGTGAGTGATCAGCTGATGGACGAGCAAACTCGTTCATCAGCTCATTCATCTTTTGTGCGGCCGTATAAATTATTGTTATTGACTACACATCCTTTCATCTAAACAGGGGATGTGCGGCCATTAACAAAGTATTTAAATGGCTGCACAAGCAATTCATGAAGGCTCTGCAAACGAGCGCTGATCGGCACTCATTTCCTGGCCATGTGAAAGGGTCCTAATAATTACATTTAATAAAAATCAGTTATAACAAGTGTATACCTACCATACAGGAAGATCGCATGGCTGCTGTGGCGTTCTTGGAGAGAGGTATATATAGGGTTCGGACTCTGTTCGCCTCCAGTCTGTGCCCTGTTCCCCGTTCTCCTGCATTTGGCCTATATAGACCAGTCATGCTCTCTTCTACATATTTAAAGGGGCAGGGTGTGCATTAATAATTCTTCCTCCAAGTATCCCTGCTTTGCATTTTTTATTTAAGGAGTATTCACCCCACATTCTGTGCCTGAATTTTGTTGGTTCCTAGTGTTCTCTGTAACAGTGTGCTATCTTGATCCTGTTATACTGAACATCCCGACCCAACCCTGTTTCCTGCATTATAATTCTGCCTGTACTTTACTGTCTATCCTGTTTGAGATCCAGACTGCTGACCTAAACCAATGCAGCTTGACTTGACCATTTGTTCATATGACCACCTGATGCCACACACTAGTATCAACTGGTTCAGCAGCTACCCATACTGGGACCACCCTTGGGGAGCAACCTCTGCTGAGCCAGTCAGAGACTAGGATGGGATGCCACTCTAGTCACTGACTGGGCTGTCCATCAGCGGGGACGGGCATTTTCTCCTGATTTCTCACAGAAAATAAGACCATACAAACAGCACAGTATTGCCTCAAATGTTCAGCACTAGAAACTATGGCTGTATCCATGTTTTCCAAGTAACCCTAGGGCTGTATCCATCTTCTCCAGCCATCAGGAGTCAAATGCCAAGTGTTCAGTTTCACAAAGTCAAACTTGGCAAAACTGTATTTTGGCTCATCTCTATTCAGAATGCTAAATTTTATTATACTCACACAATAACTTAAAAAGCATGTATATAGTTATATAAAAAAATGCAACACACCTAACAACTTGTAGCATGACTCAGGGGTTCTTTCTTGTTCGGCCTTTTCTAGGGATGTTGTGCCTTGGAAGTATAAAAGAAAACCTGTGGGAGAACTTGGGTTGACATGCTGCGATTGCTACACCAAGTGGTACTGATACCCAATGTTTTGCCTTGAGATAACAATGAAGATTAAAGGGGTTATCCAGTGCTACAAAAACATGGCCACTTTCTTCCAGAGACAGCCCCACTCTTGTCTCCAGTTTGGGTGCAGGTTTTTTAACTCCGGTTCCATTAAAGTAAATAAAGCTTAATTGCAAACCACACCTGAACTGGAGACAAGAGTGGTGCTGTCTCTGGAAGAAAGTGGCCATGTTTTTGTAGCACTGGATAACCCCTTTAATTATAAAGGACATTGATTCTAAAATAGTTTAAAATTATACACAAGCTGGGATAAATGTGTGATGGAAGATGTGTGCATAAATACCATATTAAGGGCGAGTCAGGAATATTATCTTGGTTTAGCTGGTGCCAAGCTTGCTTTGTGATTGTGCCCGCTGCCTCTTAACAAAGACACCTAGAGTGCCGAAACATGTTGAGGGGGGCATGACCTTTCATTTTAACAGCATGGGAACCTGCCTTCATACTCCTATACAGCACTGAGGTATAGCAAAATCCTCAGATAGTGGCTGTCTACTGACCACCACTCTGCTACGACTACCCCGAAAATAAGACAGTGCCTTATGTTAATTTTTGCCCCCAAAGAGGCACTATGTGTCATTTTCAGGGGGTGTCTTATTTCTCTCCCCCCGGCATACTCACAACATCCTGTAGGAGCGCAGCAGCGGGACCAATTGCGTGCGCCAGCGAGATGTTGGGGCCACGGACCAATATGCCTGCGTAAACCAGAAGCAACAAGAGGCACAGCAGTCACAATGGAAAATCCTTTAAGTATTTTGTAGAAGAGCTGACTGCTTCACTTACTGTAGGATGTTACAAATTCATAAATCTTTTTAACCAAAAAAGAAAAAAATATTAATTATAATAATTTGAATGCATGAAAAAAAAACTACAGTAACAAATGTGGAACATATTAATATACATGTGATGAAATGATACCGCAGCACTCAGAAGATCTGTACGCAGAATATAGAGGCACGTAGAGTGGAATATATTCCTTGGCTAATATGGAAACCAAGAAATCAGTAATTTAAACAAGATGGTCCTCTGACATCTTAAATTATGAACAGTAGGATCTTGTGTTTAAATTATAGTTTAATATTCAATTGAGAACCACATTTTGTGCTATGCAGAATACGGTTAAAATCTCTGTTATTGAAAAATCTCGAATTCTTTCCTCAAATGTTTTCAAAACTCAGGGAGGTTTGTAAAGTAAATGAATGTGCTAGAAACAGCAGGTATGAGTGATCAGCGAAAACTCAGGTATTATACTTTATGTTTTTCATATTACTTGGTGCACTGTATAATGCCTGACCGGACTGTATTTTGAATATTATTAAATAACTCATATATGACCCTTATATATATTTATATGATACATGAGGGTGAAATAGTGGATACAGGTCACTTTCCTTTAGCAAGGATTTGTCTTTTCTCCTAAATCTTAAAGTGTACCTGTATGTCCGAGTACCTTTTTAGGATACGCTGTTGTGTATGTACATGAGGAATAGCACTATTTCTTATCATTATATAGCATTTTTTGTAAAATTTTTCCCTCTGCAGGCATCATCTTTATTTTCAGTTATCCCTGATCTAGTGGGTGGAGACTAGCTAATGAGATGTCCCCAATATAATGTGAAAACACAAAGTGATCCTGTTGCATATATCAGACTTTCAGAAGAAGCCAACCGAAGGGATATATACTACATGTTATCAGAAAACACCATTTTTATGTTGTGCAAAGAAGTATCCAAATGATTCATCAGTGTAATGCTGGGTTTACACGGAGCGATAATTCGCCCGATCGTACGATTAACGATTTCTAAGTAACGATTTTTCTTTTATAACGATCAGTGTTTAGATAGAACGATATATCGTACAGAAAATTTGTTTTCCGATCGCTTAAGCCTATCTCGCACATAGGTAAAATCAGTGAACGACTGTTTACACGGAACGATCGGCGAATTTTTTGCGAAAGACAATTTAAAAACAAATTAAAAGATCAAAATGAACGATTTCTCGCTCGTCGTTCGATCGTTCGCTGCGTTTACACGTACAATTATCGTTCGAAATAGATCGCTATCGTGCAAATTTGCACGATAATCGTTTCGTGTAAACCCAGCATAAGGGTACATTTACACAGAAAGATTATCTGACAGATTATCTGCCAAAGATTTGAAGCCAAAGTCAGGAATGGATTTGAAAAGAGGAGAATTCTCAGTCTTTACTTTAGGACCTGATCTCTGTTTATAGTCTGTTTCTGGCTTTGGCTTCAAATCTTTGTCAGATAATCTTTCTGTGTAAATGGAGCCTAAATCCAAAGCATAAGTAATCAAGGTATAGAGTAAAGGCCCTATTACACGAAACTATTATCGGCCGATAATCGTCTTGTGTAATAAAAGGCAATGATCAGCCGACATAAACAATGTTGGCTGATCATTGCAGTTGTTTGTCTTTCAACATGTTAAAAGACAAATGACTAATATATCAACGATCGACTGCCGTCGCTCCGTGGAATAGGAACGGTGGCAGCAGACCGCTGCTATCTGCTATGGGCTGCCCGGACAATCTAGTAATCACCTGGGCAGCTCCCAGCGGCCCCTTCTGCACTTACCAGCTTGCTGCCAACGCATGTAATAGTGGCGGCAGTGAGCGTGGAACGAGGAGCAAACAAGCGCTGACAGCTCCTCTCAGTTGCCCGGTGTAATAGGGGTTTAAGTTCCTAAGAATCCGGAAGATTAAGTCCCAATGGACCTTCATTGGTGAGATATACTAGTATGTGAAAGAAATAGTAGATGTAGGGGAAAAGGCATATATGTTTTCTGTTATTGTGTGGGCTCACATCTATATACCTTGATTACTTATGCTATGAATTTACATTGATAAATCATTATGTGGATACTTAATAATTTTTTTGCAAAACAAAATGTGTTTTCTGATTACATGTAGTGTATAGTGGTGCATTCTATTTAACTTTCAGAAGGAGCAGTAGCAGCATAGAGGACATGATAGAGTAGTACTGCACAGTGTAATTGTAAGTCAAGCACCGCAGTGACATGGTACACTTGTACACTAAGGGGGACATTTATTAAGTCCGACGGTTTTAACGCCGGACTTATAAATGTCCCCGCATCTCCGGCGCTACGGAGATTTATGTAGAGGCGAACTGCCTCTACATAAATCCCGTGCGCATCGGTGCGCACAGCCGAAAACCTACACCCGAAGTAGGTTTTCGGTGTATCTTTCAGTTTAAAAAATGATGAATCGCGCGGACTATGTGTCCGCGCCCCCCGTCTTGCCCCCTCCCGGCGTACCCGACGGAAAGTGGCGATTTGTGAATATTTTATTCGCAAAACGGCCATTTGCGAATAAAATAATACGCAAATTGGCACTTTCCGCTGAAAATACACAAACCGCCTCTTGATACATGTCGCCCTAAATCTTTTATTTTTTTTCCTCCATATCACTTCATCCACATTCATATATCTGTAGCTACCACCGCAACTCTCTGTAGCCTTCTCTAAAAAGCATAAAGCCTCATACTTTAATGAGAAGATCTATCGGAGGAAAAAATTAGCAGATAAATTGAAAAATTTACGAAGCAGAGAGGAGGATTAATGGAGCCCGGACAGTGAAGAAAGAGGTATTTTATGTAATGAAATACTATATATTAAAGAATTTATTATATTTGCTAGTACTATTGATTATTAAAAGGTTAGTGACCATTTATATGTAAGTATTAACAATTCTGGTGCAAATTTTCAAAGAAATCTGTGTTGTATTATTTCTCCAAAATATGTATACATTGATGATTGGTTGTCACCATTCTCCTTTTTAGTAGGGCATGTCCTTACATACCCAAGGTAAGGGCATTGTCAGGGGCCCAGGAAACAAAGAGACACAGGACACAAGTGGGCCCTATGGCTAACTCCCCCCACGCTGTCGCTACCTACTTGCAGTGCAGGTCCTAAATGACCGTCCGCAACTGGGCGTCATTTCCTGCACTCAAATAAGTGCAAAACACAGACAAGACACTGTACAGGCGAACAAGGTACAATGACAGTAGACAAGGTAAAGTCACAAATACACACAGAAGGACAGGACCAAGAAGGTAGCAAGGAATGGAGGATCAAACGAATGGAGGCCGAAAACCACAGATGCAACAAGGTAAACAGAGCAACAAAAGCCAGAGATAGTAGCATGATGAACTGAGGACAGAGCAAGGAACACTGAGGACTAAGCAAGGTAAACTTAAGGCTAAGCAAGGTACACTGAACCAAAAGACAAAGAAAGGCAAGAAACAAGCAAAGGGATAAGGAAACTAGGAATACAGACTGTATGACAAAAGGCTGGATCTAGCTGAGAGACAAGCTGCACAAAACTATCAAAAGCACAGACTGAAGGGAGAGACCAAACTACACTCACCGGCCACTTTATTAGGTACACCTGTCCAACTGCACGTTACCACTTAATTTCTAATCAGCCAATCACATGGCGGCAACTCAGTGCATTTAGGCATGTAGACATGGCCAAGACAATCTCCTGCAGTTCAAACCGAGCATTAGTATGGGGAAGAAAGGTGATTTGAGGGCCTTTGAACGTGGCATGGTTGTTGGTGCCAGAAGGGCTGCTCTGAGTATTTCAGAAACTGCTGATCTACTGGGATTTTCACGCACAACCATCTCTAGGGTTTACAGAGAATGGTCCAAAAAAGAAAAAACATCCAGTGAGCGGCAGTTCTGTGGGCGGAAATGCCTTGTTGATGCCAGAGGTCAGAGGAGAATGGGCAGACTGGTTCGAGCTGATAGAAAGGCAACAGTGACTCAAATAGCCAACCGTTACAACCAAGGTAGGCAGAAGAGCATCTCTGAACGCACAGTACCTCCAACTTTGAGGCAGATGGGCTACAGCAGCAGAAGACCACACCGGGTGCCACTCCTTTCAGCTAAGAACAGGAAACTGAGGCTACAATTTGCACAATCTCATCGAAATTGGACAGTAGAAGATTGGAAAAACGTTGCCTGGTCTGATGAGTCTCGATTTCTGCTGCGACATTCGGATGGTAGGGTCAGAATTTGGCGTCAACAACATAAAAGCATGGATCCATCCTGCCTTGTATCAACGGTTCAGGCTGGTGGTGGTGGTGTCATGGTGTGGGAAATATTTTCTTGGCACTCTTTGGGCCCCTTGGTACCAATTGAGCATCGTTGCAACGCCACAGCCTACCTGAGTATTGTTGCTGACCATGTCCATCCCTTTATGACCACAATGTACCCAACATCTGATGGCTACTTTCAGCAGGATAATGTGCCATGTCATAAAGCGAGAATCATCTTAGACTGGTTTCTTGAACATGACAATGAGTTCACTGTACTCAAATGGCCTCCACAGTCACCAGATCTCAATCCAATAGAGCATCTTTGGGATGTGGTGGAACGGGAGATGCGCATCATGGATGTGCAGCCGACAAATCTGCCGCAACTGTGTGATGCCATCATGTCAATATGGACCAAAATCTCTGAGGAATGCTTCCAGCACCTTGTTGAATCTATGCCACGAAGAATTAAGGCAGTTCTGAAGGCAAAAGGGGGTCCAACCCGTTACTAGCATGGTGTTCCTAATAAAGTGTCCGGTGAGTGTATAAGGGAACAGAAGTCCCGGACTCCAAGCTGATAGGTAGGGCAGGAGAAACACACAAGAGAATCACAGAAAGCCAGAGGTGAAGAGACCTGTCAATCAGAACACAGCAGAGACAATTAGTGAATAGACCACAGCAAGGAAAGTGCAGGGAGAACTGAGAAAACATGGACCGGAACACAGAAGACACAAGCAAAGAACAGAAGAAAACCAGGCACGGACTTAATGCCAAAAGCGCAGTCTTTGGCGCAGAGGACGAATCTTCAGCGCAGAGAGTGGCACTGATGCCTTTTCAGGCACAATCATGACAGGTATACTCACTAATTCTCTACACAATCTGACACTGGCCCACTGCGTAGATGGTATACATTATATTGACAATGAGAACTTAATTGTCAATTAAGTTTTTTTTTTTATATTTCAGTGTAAAAAAAAGCTGCATTTTTAGATAGTTTTGATATTTATTTGGACCAAGTATATTGTATTTTAGACATCCCATAATATACAGAGTTAAAATATAAGGTTGTATAGACCAAGAACCTCAGTGGTCAATGTAGGAATTCAGTAGTTGACTTAACTATTCCAATTAATATAAACCTGTTGGTATCTGTAACCACACAACTGTACATTCAGTCCACTTATTGCTGATTCTGTCACTAAATGTATTGTAGTTCAGAAAACATGAATATTCTCTTACAGACTCCTCAAACTCTTGACGATGAATGAAAAGAAATATTACACCAATGTTAACACTGATTTGCAGAAAAAAAATAATGGTTGGCAGGTTATAATTAGAAGTGATAATAAAAGTGATAACACTGAGCTGAATACTATGCGGCTGTAAATAATAAGGCTCCAGAAGTGGGACTTTTTAATCATACTTTAGAGAGCGGCACCAATCACTAGGCAGGGCTCTTCATTTTATCAAAGATAAGATTGTGTGTGAATCTGCCTCCTGTACAATTACTAGCTGATGCTGCTTTCTAGGGCACAAGTGGCTAAACCTTTTCAGTATAGGATCTATTTTTTTTTTTTGTAAAGCCTGAGTAATATTATCAAGGAACAAGAGACAGGAGCATGTGGTGCATGTTCATTAAATGTCCTATAGCTTTTGTAATAGAGATATCAGCAGATCATTGCAGTTGCTCAGCAGCCCATGCCTTCCTTGTACATAATTGGTCTGGTCTTCCCCTTTGCCCTGGCTTATGATTCAAGTGCATATTAGGAAGCGTGTAAGACTCCCCCCAGCAGAAAGCAAACAAGTCTGAATAAAACATATGTGACTGATGGCAGAAAAAGGCCGCACAATCTATTTAGTCATCCCTTTTTATCTTAGAATAGTTACAGTATATATTTGAAATTCCAAACATCTACTATTTTTCCAGCAAAATGAAATGTAATCAATCAAATAGTACACTATTCGAAATACTTGATTTCGAACGAGTATTTGATCAAAACCACAGTAAAAATTTGATTCCCCCTCCACCTTCCCTGGAGTTTTTTTTAACCAATAACTATCCAGGGGGGGGGGGGAGGTGCAGGCACTAGGAGCACACAGGCAGTGGGGGAAAAAAAATCACCTACATTCATTGGCTGGCTAAACCATGTGACCTTCACAGTAATCGAAAAGTGCCTTTGTTAGGGCTAAATCTATAGAAGGAACACATTTATCTAAAGATATCCAGCTATTAAGCCGGCTAACAGCAAATAGGCAGGGCGGGCCTTAGGGTAAATGGCGCCCTGTGCAAAACCTTTTTTTGCCCCCTCCCCCCCCCCCCCAAGATAATATAAAGCTCCTTCAGCCTCCCATGCCTCCACACAACACCCAACCCCCCTCGCCACTTACACAACTACCACCCCAGCTCCCCATCCAACTACAGACCCCCAAACTACCACCCCAGCCCCCCACACAACTACAGACCCCACACAACTACCACCCCCAGCTCCCCACCCAACTACAGCCCCCCAAACAACTACCACCCCCAGCCTCCCACACAACTACCAGCCCCCCACACACAACTACCACCCCCAGCCTCCCACACAACTACCAGCCCCCCACACACAACTACCACCCCCAGCTCCCCGCACAACTACCACCCCCAGCCTTCCACACAACTACAGCCCCCACCCAACTACCACCCCAAGCCCCCCACACAACTAACACCCCCAGCTCCCCACCAACTACAGCCCCCCAAACTACCACCCCCAGCTCCCCACCAACTACAGCCCCCCAAACTACCACCCCCAGCTCCCCGCACAACTACCACCCCCAGCCTTCCACACAACTACAACCCCCACCCAACTACCACCCCCAGTCCTCCACACAACTACCACCCCCAGCCCCCCAAACTACAGCCCCCACACAACTACCACCTGCAGCACTCCCCCACACAACTACCACCCCCCGCCCCTCCACGCACACAACTATCACCCCCAGCCCCCCCACACACATAATTATCAACCCCAGCCCCCCCAACACACATACAACTATCACTTTCAGCCCCCCCCCCCCCAAACAACTACCACCCCCAGCCCAGCCACCCCCCCCACACACACAACCATCACCCTCTCTGAGAGTTCTCTTACCTGAGCGCCGGCGTGGCATGACTTCACCCAGACAGCACGTCCCCGTACTAATTGGCTGGATGTGCGGTCCAGGTGACGTCATGCTCCGGCGCTGCGCAGGGGAGGAGAGGAGCTGAATGCTGCGGGAGGAGGGCGGCCAGGGGTGCTGGAGAGATGCACTACACATCTAACTTCAAATAGAAATTAAATGTGCTGTGTTTCTGCCGGAGCCCGGGAGGAGGAGGAGGGGGATGCAGCGTTTAAATGTAAGTGACAGGGTCCCCTGTCACTTACCGATCGGGACTCCGCAGTGTGACTGCGGGGGGTCCCCATGGTTAAAACTGACCGCCGGAGGTCTCTCACCTGCCTCCGTGTGGTCCGAACGGCGATCTGCTCACTGAGCCTGCACAGGCAGGCTCAATGAGCAGATCGCTTATCACACTGATCAATGCTAGCAGTGATCAATAATAGCAGTGATCAGTGTGAATAATCACACAAGTGTATGTAAAAGGGACTTAAAATGTGTAAAAAAAAAAGTAAAAAAAAAACATTATTACACTATCCCAAAGCCCCTCCCCCAATAAAAGTTCAAATCACCCCCCTTTCCCATTATATAAATAAAACATATAAAAATAAATAAACATATAATATACCCAGGGGCGTAGCTAGGATTCCCCGGGCCCCCGAGCAAAAATTTGTAAGGGGCCCCCCTCCCATAAGCACAACACAAAGCACTGCGCATATATATATATATATATATAAATATATATATATATATGCTTTACTGCTCATGCACTGATAACCTCTGACCTCTG
This sequence comes from Dendropsophus ebraccatus, assembly GCF_027789765.1. Classification (NCBI taxonomy): domain Eukaryota; kingdom Metazoa; phylum Chordata; class Amphibia; order Anura; family Hylidae; genus Dendropsophus; species Dendropsophus ebraccatus. Next base: position 82,084,286 of record NC_091462.1, read on the forward strand.
CACATTTCCCAGCTGGAGAACAGAGGTTATCAGTGCAGTGAAGCAGAGATCTCTGTCTTCTGCTTGTTAACCCTTTTTTGTGTTGTAGCATGTAAGTAAACATTGGGTCACTTACACACTGCAGTACATAAGGGGTTAAGCAGGAGGACATGCGTTCTTACCTCCTCCCCCGGGCCCCCCTCCTACATGGGCCCCATAGCAACTGCCTACCTTGCCTCTATGGTAGCTACGCCACTGAATATACCGTAGCATGCGTAATTGTCCGATCTATTAAAATATAACCAACGTAATTGCGAACAGCGTAGACGAAAAGAGGGAAAAAAGTGCACGGATTACTTATTTTATGTTACATTATATATAAAAAAATAATAAAAAGTGATCAAAACGTCCGATCGTCACAAATCTGGTATTATTAAAAACTAGAGATCATGGCGGAAAAAAATGACATCTGATACAGCCCCATAGGTGAAACAATAAAACTGTTATAAGCGTCACAATAGGCCCATTTTATTAATAATTAATTGCAAAAAAAAAAGGATTACATAAAAAAAAAATATATAATATTAGAGAATCTGTGTAAACCTGTATATGGTTGTGTTCGGGCTGACCTATAGAATAATAGTATCATATAGTGCATTATGTAGACACAGGAACCCCCCAGAAGTTACCATATTGCATTCTTTTTTACAATTTCACCTATTTATATCTTCATAAATAATAACTTTGGGGTTCCGTCATACATGTTATGGTAAAATGAAAGACACCATTACAAAGTACAACTATTCCTATAAAAAACAAGCCCTCACATGGCCCTGTAGATAGAAAACTGAAAGTGCTAGAGCTCTTAGAAGGGGAGGAGGGAAAAACGAAAGATCAAAGATCAAATTTTGCGCGGTCCACTGGGTCATTTTGGGCCTGGTCCTCAAAGGGTTAAAGAGGACGTGTCTGACCGCATCTCACACACACTGACAGTTAGCAGTGGGTGCTGTGTGATTTCCACCTTATCTATGCCATCTGTAGTTGTCATAGGCAACATGATTTAAAGGGGTGCATGAAAATATTTCTTTGACTTAAAATGTGGCTTTCTGTCCATACTACTGTAAAGGAAAGAAGGTTTCCATGTATTTTTTCCACTTTACATAGAGGTTGTGATAGTGGCGTAATACTGCAACTTTGGCGTGTTAGATACACCCAGGCATGGGATTCGATATAAAATCGAGTAGTCAAGTCTTAGGGTCTACTCAACATTCGAAAATTCAAATATTTCACTACTCGCTTATCTCTATTTAACATATGTAAATCTTTCAATCATATCCTCCATTACCCTTATTTTATCCATGCTATATACAGACTGTTCTTTAAAGTGGTAGTGCGGTGCTACATATTTATTCACTAACTAACACACATTACAAAGTTATACAACTTTGTAATGTGTGTTATTTAAGTGAATGGCACACATTATAACTTTGTAATGTGTGTTATGTCTGTTATTTAGTGAATAAAGTGTAGCACCGCACTACCCTTTTAACCCTTTTAGGATTTAGATTTCCAACTTATGTTTTTTTCCTTCACCTTTTAAGTCCAATATTTTTTTTATTTTTGCACAGAGCTGTATGGGGGCTCATTTTTTGGTACTTGTTACTGGTATACTTTCATTGATCATACAAGCAAGGATAAATATTTGTAGAGCAAAAATTAAAAAAAAAAGCAAATACAAAAATTTGGTATCGCATTTGGGTAGTTTTTGTTTTACTATAAAAGAAATATAAAAGAAAAAGTATTATATTCTGACCCCTATAACTAATTTATTTTTCCACCTACAGAGCTGTACAAGGGGTCATTTTTTCTGCACCGTGATCTGTAGTTTTTGTTGGTACTGCATGTGATGATGTGACCATTTTTCCTGCAATGTGATGTGACAAAAAATCAGCAATTGTGGATTTTGCTATTTAGCCCGCCACAGGGACTATTTTAAGCAATATCTTACATAGATTAATGCAATACATGTGCATTTATTAAATCAGTGCTCTACTGGTAAAGTCTACAACAGACAGGAGTCATAACAGGCCCCGAGGCGTAACAAAGGCTCAGGGTCCTATTACACGGAGCGATTTTTAACGATTAACGACTAACGAAAAACGATCTTGTTTATCGTTAACCTGAAATCGTTCACCATGTTACACAGAACGATAATTGTTAGTTACAATCGTTACTACGATGGTTATTGCTATAGTTAATATGATTGTTTATTCCTTCTGATCCCAGCAAAACAATGAACAATTACACTGAACGATATTGAAAAAATGTGGAACTTGAGCGAGCGAATGTGGAATTACAGCGAGCGATTAGCGAAAGATTAAGAATAAATTTAGGCTTAGATCTAAATCAATGATCAACAACATATGAACGATTTTTTGATCATTGCCTGCAATTACACAGAACAATTATCGTTTAAATTTGAACGATATAACGGTTTTTCGCATGATAATTGTCCCGTGTAATAGGGCAGTCAGGCTGCTGTGATGGCTGGTCAGCACCCTGCGATTATATTGCAGGGGTGCTGATTGGGCCACTGCACCATCCATGACAGTCATCAAAACTGTTTATGTACAAACATTTGACAGCTGCCTAGACATCAATTGTTAAGACCACACCAGGTCTCATTTATAGCCAGGTTTAGCACGCTTCATTCCCTGGCTGTCCAGCTGCCCGATCTAATTATTTACTGGAGTCAGACTCTATTATATGCTAAGTCTTTCCTGATAAGTATGGCCCCGCAACTACTTTGGTTTTGAATAGAGACGCAGCTACGGCACATGACCCACAGCTCTATTTATTCCTATGGAGCCGTTGGAAAGAGCCAAATGCTGTACTCAGCTCTCTCCGCCAAACCTATAGAGAATGAATGGAGCTGCAGGTCATGTGCCGTACCAGCGTCTCTATTCTGAGCAAAGGAGCTGTGGCCCGATACGGAGATCACCGGGGGTATGGAGGTCGGACCCCTGTGATCTTTTACTTGTCCCCTATTTTTTCTTGGAAAACCCCTTTAAGACCTTACACTGTCTTTGGACCCATTCTCATTCATCAAAATCTTATTGTAGGTACTGTGGACACAGTATTCCTCCAGATGTGGTGTATATATATATATATATATATATATATATATATATATATATATTCTAGCAAGCACAGAATTGCAAATAGAATTTTGAGAGGATTTTTTCTCCCTAAGCACATTATTCTCCATTTGAAAACATTGATCTATAGTTTCCATAGCTTTGATCAGTAAGGCTAAATCATTTTCCATGATAAACTGAACTCTGGGAATACTCTATTTCATCCAACACTTGTGTGATATAATCAAAGAAGATTAGTTTGACATGATCTGCCCCCACTAAGCCATGCAGGTTTGAGTCCATCAAGTTTTTTAGATGGTCGATGATCCTCTTTGTAAGGAGAGTTTCCATTATATTTGATACTGCAGATGATGAAGACAGTAGGGCCCCATAGATGGTTACTAATAAATTGTACTTAAAAAAAAGCTCTAGACAGGGAAGAGTCTATAGCTGACTTTTATTAACTACACAGTAGATACAGTCTTAGAAAGTGTCGAACAAATGCTGTTACTTACTGTAAATTATTCTATAGCAGGAAAATCCAATAGGCAGAAAAACTGAGCTTTTGTTGTACACGGAATAATCCTCTATTTTTTACGTTACTTAAGCAGACAAAAGCTGAAAGAGTCCTCACCACATCCGAACATTAAAATGTATCAGCTCATCTTAGAGATTAGAATGAAACACCAGTGTTTCCTTTTGATCATACTGTGTCTCTTCCCTGCTTCTGTTTCACATTATCTGAGTCAACTTACCCACTGCACAGAAATCCTTCTCCTTCCTTTCCATCTCAAGTGCATTACTGTTAATCTGGATAGAAATTTCTCATCCAAAAGGAATTATTGTACAGACTGAAGTAGTATATTAGCTATATGTTGTCTATTAAAGCTAGAAAGATCTAACAACAACAGTAGCATAATAATGATAGCTAAAAATAATGGCTAGAAGTCAATGATATAGAGAAGTGTTTCATGCTCATTTTTTCAAACGTTTCCAATATATATTAGAACTCGTACTCTAATGCTACAACACTACAACCACAATCAGCCAGTGTCAGCAGACCTGTTTGCAGGGCTACAGTGGGGAACGACCATACTTCATACTGATTATAACTTTGCATACGTACCTATCTTTAGACTGCATACACATGGGCACCTGCCAAACACCAATGACACATCCTGTCACAGCTGTCATATGTACGCACTCACAGTTGAGCCTGAAGCTTGTACTCTGGATGCACAGAAGGTGAGCAGATGCAAACAGAATCCTTGCAGGTTATCTTTTTATTTAATATCCTAGTCCCCGCTATACAGAAGGTTGTAATATTTCCCATGAAGCTTTTAGTTGCAAACATCTTAAAAAGGTCAGAAAAACAATATAAACCAGAGCTAACAATCTAGCAGCTTATGGTATAACTTTATAGAGGGTGTCCAGATATAGCAGTCAAAATTTTAAAGTCTCAGGGTGGCTTAAAAATAAAAAAAAATAAGGAAATACCTACCCGATCCCCCACCACTGCTGTGCCCCAGTCTGCTCTGTTTATTGCTTCCTGGTGATTTCACCACATGCAGGAAATGCCTGCTCAGCCAATCAGTGACTTAGTGGCTAGCCAATTTGGCCAGAGATTGGCAGAGCTTTTTTTTTTAATCAGATAACTTTTTATTAACCATCTCATTGCACAGGTAAAAATACATACAACAAAATAGGGTATTAAGAAAAGTTGTAAGGTACATTTCCAGTATAAACAATGTATACAAAGGCATTGAATAAAACCCCATCAAGGAATGATTGTATTTGCAATCATTCATCCACTCCTTTTTCTGTGTTTTCCTCCATATATGCTTGCACCACTTTTTCGCACATTGTGGTCAGAAAGGTTGGTGAAAATCGTATAGCAATAGGAATGTGCGGAAAAAGATCTCTAAACTTAATAAACAAAGAAATACTAAAACTCTACTTAACTAGAAGCTCAACAGGAGCCGAACTATCCACACTGTACGCTAGAGATCACATAGAATCGCTATAATTAGTAAGCTGTTGTCTTCAAGAGCATAAGCTGGTATTTTCAGTGTGTAGACGTCACCAGGAAGCAGCGAGGACTCGTCATTGGAAACAGCAGAGGCAGGTGAGTATTGCTTTCTTATTTTAAAGAAACCCTGACATCTTTTTCTTTTATCTTCAACTTGCTATATGTAAGTTTTCAAACAGCAATGTGTCTGTAAGAGGCATACGTAAGAGTGAAAGTAAGAATGCTTTAAAAAAAACGCAGGGACCTTTTTTTCAGTCATACCAAATTAAAATAGTATTTTTAGGCTATAGCTTTTGCTATAAAAAAAAAAAAAGTAAAAAAAAATACTGCCAAAAAGTCTGCAAAAACTTGTGAGAAATGGGACCTAAACTGGTGTGAACATAACCTTAAAGGAGAAGTCCGGCAAAATGTTTTATTGAAGTATTGTATTGCCCCCCAAAAGTTATACAAGTCACCAATATACACTTATTATGGGAAATGCACATAAAGTGCTTTTTTCCCTGCACTTACTACTGCATCAAGGCTTCACTTCCTGGATAACATGGTAATGTCCCGACCCGACTCCCAGAGCTGTGTGGGCTGTGGCTGCTGGAGAGGATGTTGGCAGAGGGACACAGGGCACTGGAGGGACACTGAGCATCCCTCTGCCATCATCCTCTCCAGCAGCCAAAGCCCGCACAGCTCTGGGAGTCGGGTCGTGACATCGCCATGTTATCCAGGAAGTGAAGCCTTGATGCAGGGAAAAAAGCACTTTATAAGCATTTCCTGTAATAAGTGTATATTAGTGATTTGTATAACTTTTGGGGGGCAATACAATACTTCAATTAAAAATTTTGCCGGACTTCTCCTTTAATTTCTACATCACTTATATTCTGGCTCTTAAGCATCTACAATATATTTAGTATGTTGATTCTACCTGTCTCTGTTAAAGGCAATGTGTCATCTGGGTCTTCTTTAACTGAATAGAGACAGATACTAAAACATGTTCTTTTTTTCTAATCTGTTTGTTTTCTGACTTTAATTTTTTTTCCTTAATTTCATCTTTTGTATATTGTTATGGGGGTTGCCATGTTGCCTGAGCTTCTTTTAACAGCCCTTAGTGACATGCCTTAACCCCTTGGCGACACAGTGTGTACATTTATGCCCCCGCAGCCTGGGCCTTGGCGCAAACGTGTAAATGTACGCCCTGTCGGGGGGCTGTCCTATGAAGCAAGCTTAGGAGCTGTGCTCACTTCACAGCGGGTGAGGACTGGCTCCTGAGAGCCCTCACCCTTAATGGCGGGCTGGCGCAATCGTCCGCCACTAACTCCTTGAACACCGCGATCAAGGCATTTAAGTATAAGTGACAGGAGCAGCTCCTGTCACTTAGCAATCAGGACACGCTGCGGGAGGTCCTGATTACATGGCCTGACTGACAGGGGGGGCCTCTTACCTTCCTCCGTGCAGTCAGGTTTTCAGTCTTCTCATAGAGTCTGCCACAGACAGGCTCTATCAGAAGATCGCACATAACACTGATCCCTGCTATGTTATTTTATAAATAAAACACATATGAAAATAATAAAATACACATTTTATATACTGTAACGTGCTTAATTGTCTGGTCTATTAAAATAAAATAATAATATTCCCGCACAGTGAATGGTCTTAATAAAAAAGGGGTAAAAAAATCCAAGGCACCACTGTTTATAACTATATATATATATATATATATATATATATATATATATATACACTACTAGAAAATGTACCCGGCGCTGACCGGGTATAACGTGTCAGTGTGTTAATTAGATTTGTTCCAAGGTCGCCCAGGAGGCAAATCTATGCCCTTGTTTTTTTTTTTTTGTTTAAGGGGAAATCGCCAGGAGCCCTATATACCCCTTTATACGCTATATACCCCGACAGTTCTGCACTGTTTATATAAATTGTAGCTTATGCACATTAGAAATAAACTAAAAACTTTAAACATCCTAAATATTTAATAGCCAAACTGAGATGTCATGTGATCAGATTGTATACAAAGCCTGGTTATATACAACATTGACAGTGTAATATACAGCCTGGTTATATGCAACATGGCAGTGTTATGCTGAGTCTGGTTATATACAACATTGGCCTGGTTATATACAACATTAACAGTGTTATACTGAGCCTGGTTATATACAACATTGGCAGTGTTATATACAGCCTGGTTATGTACAACATTAGCAGTGTTATATACAGCCTGGTTATGTATAACATTGGTAGTGTTATACTGAGCCAGGTTATATACAACATTGACAGTGTTAGTGGGGGTCCTGTATACCTGTAGTATATAGTTGGTGGAGGTCCTGTATACCTGTAGTGTATAGTTCTGGGGTCCTGTATACCTGTAGTGTAAAGTTTGCGCCCCCCTTCCCCGCTGACTGCAGACCATAGGTGTGTGTGTGCAGAAACCCTGCAGCTTATAATAATAAGTGCATACACTATCCCGCATCATAATCTTTCCCTCTTAGGCACTACCTTTCATCCTTGGTGAGGACAACACAGATGAGGTTTTAAAGTTTCTAGTACTGTATACTTTCCCCCCCCTGCAGGTAGCCCCCGTACTGTATACACTCCCCCCCCTCTTGCAGGTACTCCTATACTGTATACACTCCCTCCCTGCAGGTAGCCCCCATATTGTATACACTCCTGCCCACAGGTAGCCCCCATAATGTATACACCCCCCACCCCTGCAGGTAGCTCCCATACTCTATACACTCGCTCGCCCTTGCAGGTAGTCCCTATACTGTATACACTCCACCCCTGCAGGTATCCCCCATTCTGTATACACCCCCCATCCCTGCAGGTAGCCCCCATACTCCATACACTCCCCCCACTTGCAGGTAGCCCCCATACTCTATACACCCCCCTTGCAGGTAGTCCCTATACTGCCGCTGCACGTTTGTCAGCAGGCCTGCCCCATTTACCCCAGCGTATACATCACATGGTCCCCGCCCCAACTTGCTTCGGGGATTCCCGGCACGTCCCGCTCGGCCAGTCAGTGCGTTGCCCCGCCACAGTGCACTGATTGGCTGAGCGGGACGTGAAGATGCCGGGAGCCCCGAAGCAAGCCGGAGCGGGGAGCAGGTGATGTATACACTTTGGCGGTGGGGGGTTAACGGGGCGGGCTGCTGACAAACTTGCAGCGGGATGTCCATCCTGCTGCAAGTTTGTCTGCCCATAGGGTGTACAGGGCTATGCCCAGTGTGTTTGTACCCTTAGGGTGCGTTCACACGTACAGGATCTGCAGCAGATTTGAAGCTGCAGATTCAATGCAAAGTAACTCTGGGCCATCAAATTTGCTGCGGATCTGCTGCAGATCCTGTACGTGTGAACGGACCCTTACTGTATTTATTTCTGTGGATCTGTTGTGAGGCAGCCGCCCTAGCAACCAATCAGATTCCAGCTCCCTGTGAAAATGAAAGTAGTAACCCTATTGGTTGCTATGGTTTCCAACTGCCGATTCTGGTGGGCAGAGCTGCAGCTGATTATATCACCTGTGTGTGCAGTGTGGAGATTTTCCCATTCATCTCTATGGGGCGCTCTTCCCCCTCCCCCTCCCCTCCTGTACATCTGGCAAGGACGGGACCTTCGCTCTAACCTTCCCGGGCACCCAATGTATCTGTGGGCCAAATTTAGGGTCAAACGGTTCAGGCATTTGGAAGTCTATATGGGACAGACAGACAGACAGACAGACTTTAATTTTTATGATATAGATGGGGGAGATTTATCAAACTGGTGTAAAGTGAAACTGACTTAGTGGCCCCTAGCAACCAATCAGATTTCACCTTTCATTTTCCAAAGAGTCTGTGAGGAATAAAAAGTGGAATCTGATTGGTTGCTAGGGGCAACTGAGCCAGTTTCACTTTACACCATGTTTGATAAATCTCCCAATATGGCTAGATATTTACCAGCCAGACCATTGCAGATGGTTATTTAACTTGTGCACTACAAGTTTAACTACTTCCATGTTTTCTACATCTTTTTATAATTACTATTGTTTTAAGTATTATTTTTTCTTTTTATAAATTCTTCAGTGACAATGCATATAAAAAATATTTTAGAATATCTTAGTTTTCACTGGGGTCTTTCCTAAAGCACTGCTTGAAAAATACCCCATTGAGGGGTTAAAACACTGCAGTTTTTGCCTTGGATGTAATAAACACCTTTGCTTTAATACTACATTTTTGGAGTCCTGCTGGGATTATCTCATTGTTGGCTGTTTTTCCTTTTTGGTCACATAAAGGCACTGCTTTTTTTCTTAGTTTTCACACTGGCTACTACATCATTAGTTATATTACTCATTTAATAAGACTGGATGGGGCTAGTGTACGCAGCTGTGAGCAGCTCTGCACATGCTCCATTTAAACTTCATTTTTACTGTACTTGAGCTAGGGGTTTAAGACCCTCATTTTAGTCATTGGTGGAGGTTCCTCACTGATACGATATGTATTACTCGTCCTGTAGAAAGTAGAAATAAATGTCTATTGTGAGCATATTGACAACTTTATGGTACAGCTGGGATCCTAAATAAAGGTGGCCATACACCTTCAATAACTGATGTCCATCAGTTATCTCTCCCATCCTCTCCCTGTCCCTCCCATGTACAGAAACGTTCAGCGTAACCATGCGCTCCAGTGTTCTCTATGGGGAGAGGGAAGCCCGACCACTCTAGCTGCGGCTTATCTCTCTGAGAACAAAAGGGTGGGGCAGAATTTTTCCATCATGCCCAACCCTTTTTTTCTGGCGGGTACAACCAACAAAAGTATAAAGTGTATGAGGACCTTTAGGCAAGATTCCCAAATTATGTTACCCTGTCACTGTCTCTGGAGAAGAGGGGTGCACTTCATCACTTTCCCTTGTAATACTTTCCCTTTAACAGTAGGAGTGCATATTTCAGGTAACAGGAATATATCAAATTCTTAAAGACATTTCCCTGATTACTTGAATTCCTCACACTAGTAGAGGAAGCAATATGGGTAATACAAGTTTGACAGGTAACTGTTGTAAATGCCTCGGGACAAATAGTAAGATAAAAATGACAGTATTTCTTTTAAAGTTTCTTTCTTTGACAATTTTGAAATATATCTCTAAAAGTTAATCGGCAGAAAAAGTTATCGTTTCGCTGGGAAATTGAAAAGTTCATGTAAATTTTACAAAGTAGTCCCTAGACTGCTGATAAAATGCACATCCATTCCATCTAAGCCTATTTCTTTGCAAATTCATCCTATTGTTTTAATCTCATCTATAATTTGAGTGCAAGATTTTTCTCATATTGAATAAATATGAACTGATAAGTTGATAAAGTTGCGCAAGAGCCAAGTATTAGTCATAAACACAGAGAAAAAAAATCTTCCACAGGGATTTGAATGCATTGAAAACAACAGTTCACATAAGAAAATTCAGTTTATTTGCCAAGGTAACATAGCTTTTACAGTTTGACCTAGGAAACTATGTGCTATTATGTGCTTAATAGTCTGCATATTGTATGCATCAGTTTCCTTCCTATAATGTCATTTGTAAAGTAGTAAAGTTCATATTGGACCAAGCTGAAAAATTCTGCTATTGAGTTTTGGTATTAATGTAAGAACAGATCAACTTTCAAAATAGTTGCCCTCTTAATAATTAACATCCTATGGAAAATGTAAGTGTCACTCTTGAACCCAATTTGCATACCACTGTTTACTCATACTGTCATTAGATGGGGTTTGTCTCTCAGCAAACCTACTATCTGAAAGAGCCATGTTGTTCTGGCCAGCGCAAATTTCAGACATGTGTGAGCCTGGTCTACAGTCTGGCAACAGGAAATATTGTTGCACTGTTCCAGGACCCCTCCCCTGTGCAGCGTGTGCCAGAATAAGTTATTGTCAGACATCCATGTTCAGTACAAATCTGAAGCTAGGTCTTCTTTTCTCAACACGTTTGTGGCAGACAGTTTGGCATAACTAAGTAACTCTATGAGTAAATTATACATTTAACCCTATAGGTCATATTAGACTAAGTGATTTTTGTTTTCGACGATTAACGATTGCAACCGACCTGAAATCGTTCACCATAATACACGGAATGATATATAGTATATAAACAATTGTAATAACACACAAATGATTTGTACGAACACCAAAAGATTTGCGAACGGTTAACAATGATTTTATGGTCAGCTCAAAAATTGCCCTATGGGGTGTGTAATAAAGAGGACCTGTCAGGTCAGTGCTCGCTTCCTCCTCGTTCCTTGCTTGCTGCCTGTGCTACTACATGCACAGACAACGGGAGGGGGGGTGCAGGGGGTGGCCCATTGAAGTCAGCAGTGGTCTGCTGCCGCCACTCCTACTGCACAAAGCGATGAACAGCAAACGGTCGCCGTCATGATTTTTTAACCTGTTGAAAGACCACAATCAGCTGACATTGTGCATGTCGTCTGATCATGGTCTTCTATGCTGCGTTTACATGGAGCAATAATTAGCCCAATCGAACGATTTTGAAGTAACTGTGTTTTTTATAACAATCAGTGTTTAGATGGAATGATATATCGTTTGGAAAATTCATTATTGCGATCGTTTTAAGATCGCTTAAGCCTATCTCACACATAGGGTGAATCGGTGAAAGACTGTTTACACGAAGCAATCTGTAAATTTTTAGCGAACGTCCAATGACGATTTGAGAACATGTTGAAAGATGAAAATGAACAATTTCTCGCTCTTCGCTTGATCGTTTGCTGTGCTTACATGAGCCGATTATCACTCAAATGCGATCAATGTCGCAAAAATTCAAAAGATCATCATTCCGTGTAAGCGCACCATTACCAGGCGCTATTACACCAAAAGATTTTCGGCCTCAACGGCTGATAATTATTTGGTGTAATAGGGCCCTAAGCCTCTTGGTGCATTAACACAACAAAAGTCAGCACACTTACCTCACTGTCTTTGCTTGCCACTCCTGTGATGTCCTTTCTTTATTTGATGACGTCCTGCTCCCCTGATCTAGGGAAACATAGGGTTAAACGTTGTGGTTTCCTGGAAACCTCTAAAAATAAATAAATAAAAATGTATGAATAAATGAATAAATAAATATATATATATATATATATATATATATATACACACACACACATCATGTTAACAAAGTTTTGCAAAAACATTGCAGCCTATTTAACCTCTATTAATCTATTACATCTTGGGTGTAGAAATTATTATACATTGTACAAAGTAGCAGCAATTTGTTCCACTATTCTTAGCGATTAGCAAATTGTTCTAGAAAATTTATGTTGTAAATCGACTGTCAATTCACCAGCCATTAATATACATTAGGCAAATTGATTTAACATGCTAGTTCTTTGCTTTCATAGAGTCGATATTAATAATGTATATTCTATGAGCTACCATATTGATGGACTGAGCAAAAAAAAAAAAATCAGCTAATTTGCTAATCTGTTGTATTTAACAGAACTTACTGTTGCACTATAATAAAGTTACCTAAATATGTTGTTCGGTTAATTGTATACTAATGAATACGTACATAACCTACTCTATAGATTTAATATGTACATTCTTTCTTTCAATAAAAAATTATACCTGCAGGTATCATTCCAACCTCCACCACTGCATAGAGCCAGTTTATGTGTTGAATAATCACCTTTGCTCCCTTACAGCAGTGCTTTACTTGGAAGCAGTAAAATTATACATGGTAAGAATCAAGTTGCAGGCTCATAGTAGTCTATATATTTTTAAAAGTATATTCTATATAAAACCAGGAAAGGTTTGGAAGGATTAAGAGATACAAAGATGAATGGTTAACAGCTGTTCTGAGTTGTTCTGAGAGTTTTAATACAGTTATATGGAAATTTAGCATGCTTCCATGGAAAGTGCACATATTTTTGTAAAAATGAGCAACTCAGTGTACTCAAACATGTTAAATATTCAGAATACTTTGTCTTGTTTGAAAGGATTAGTTGCTTGTAGTTATGAATGGTGCATTATCAATTAAAACATACCTATTGTTATAAAAAAAGAAACAATTAAAACCTATGTCCTCTATGGAGAGGGATAAGCTGCAGCCAGACATAGAGCAGACTCACAGGTGACGTGAGTAGTGAGTAATGAGCAGTGTTGCCCCCATATATAGGATCCCCCATACAGTAAAAATAAAGCCCATTCTATAGTTATAATTTCCCATGCTGTGCCCCCCAATATAGTAATAATGCCCTGTGCTGTGCACCCCTACACAGTAATATTGTCCCTTGCTGTGCCCCCATAGTAATAATGTTGTGTACAGCACCCTGATCCACACACAGTAATAATGCCCCTGGTATGCACCCCCTCATCCATAGTAATAATCCCCCCTGCAATGCACCCCACCACCACCCATAGTAATAATGCCCCTCATTGTGTACAGCCCCCTGTCCAGTAATAAGGCCCCCTGCTGTATACATCCCCCTGCCCACATCCCCCTGCCTGGCGGAGAGAGATCTTGTCCTGGCTGCTCAAAGGCTGCAGGCCTGAAGTGCCCATGGCCAGTGGCGTAACTACCAGGCCCGTCATCAATCACTCTTGTGACTGCAAGCATTGTTTTGCTTGCGGTCACAAGAGTCCGGATCAGTCTGCCCCCGGATGATGCGCGGCTGCTGGGGGTGTCCCGTCCTATCCCCGGCAGCGCGCGCATCAGAGAACTCGCTGTGTACCTGGGGCCCTGACTTCCGGACTGTGCCGGAAGTCTCAGACCCAGCGCACGTGGAGTTCTCTGATGCGCGCGCTGCCAGGGATAGGACGGGACACCCCCGACAGCCGCGCATCAGCCGGGGCCAGACGGATGCTGCAAGATGAGAGAGGCTCGACGGGGGAGCGCGCTGTGAGGTGAGTTGTGTGGGTTTTTTTTTTTTTTTTTAATCTGCCTGCACGGGGGAGAGGGGGCAATCTATAAGGAGAGGGTGGGAAGAGGGGGCCATCTATAAGGAGGGGGGAAAGAGGGGGCCATCTATAAGGAGGGGGGAAAGAGGGGGTCATCTATAAGGAGGGGGTCATCTATAAGGAGGGAGGGGAAAGATAGGCCATCTATAAGGGGGGGAGAGTGGGCCATCTATAAGGGGGGAGGGGGCTATCTATAAGGAGGGGGGAAGAAGGGGCCATCTATAAGGAGGGGAAAGAGGGGGTCATCTATAAGGGGGGAGAGGGGGGCATCTATAAGGAGGGAGGGGAAAGATGGGCCATCTATAAGGGGGGAGAGGGCTATCTATGAGGGGGAAGAGGGGGCCATCTATAAGGAGGGAGGGGAAAGAGGGGGCCATCTATAAGGAGGGAGGGGAAAGAGGGGGCCATCTATAAGGAGGGAGCCATCTATAAGGGGGGGAGGGGGCTATCTATAAGGAGGGGGGAAAGGGGGCCATCTATAAGGGGGAGAAAGGGCCATCTATAAGGGGGGCATCTACAAGGGGCAGGGAGAGGGGGCCATCTACAAGGGGGGGAGAGGGGGCCAACTATAAGGGGGGGAAAGAGGGGGGCATATATAAGGGGGAAAGAGGGGGGCAAATAGCGGGAGAGGGGGCCATCTATAAGGGAGGCAACAGGGGGAGAGGGGGCCATCTATAAGGGGGACAACACAGGGGGCCATCTATGAGGAGGCTACATAGAGGCGGTGGCATATATTATTAGGGGGTCACATAGAGTCAGCCTACCACTAAATGAGGGTGTAAAAGGGCCAATACAGATATGCAGTTTGTAGAGATGAGAATAGTGCCAGAGTGAGGAGCCTAATATGTTTCTCTGGTAGATTCCAATGATTCGTGGCTCGGAGAAGTTCTTATAACAGCCCAGGGCAGATGGAGAAGATGAAAAGGGAACAACTTTGATCAGAGAAGACGTCCCCTGTGAGTCACCTGATGTAACTGCACTGTAATGCAGTGCTTCTCAATTCCAGTCCTCAGGTCTCACCAACAGGTCATGTTTTGAGGATTTCCCATACAAAGAACAGCTGTGATAATACCTGATGCACTGAGTATAATTATATTACCTGTGCAATACTAAGGAAATCCTCAAAACATGACCTGTGAGGCCTGAGGACTGGAATTGAGAAGCACTGCTGTAATGTATGTGGTGTACAGAACCTGCATACAGCTGGGTTAGCCTGTATATGACTGTATGAGGTGATAGTGATTTGTGTACAGTGGATCTTATTCAGTAGCAGCGGTGGTGTTAGTATGTAGTGCTATTAGTCAGTAGCAGCAGTGGTGTTAGTCAGTATGTGGTGGTGTTAATCAGTATGCGTTGGTGTTAGTATGCAGTGGTGTTATTTGTTACTTGTTATCTGGTTCTGTGTTTTATTGGTCTTAGTATACTGGATTTGGTCAGTAACAATATGATGGTGATAGTAGTGGTTGTGGTGTGGTGGTAATATTTCCTTCCTATATACTGGTATTATTGGTAATATTGGTCTCAGTATACAGGATTTGGTCAGTAACAGTATGGCAGTAATATGTATGGTGATAATATTTCCTCTTCCTATATGCTGGTGTTATTGGTAATATCTGTGTTGATGTGTGTATATAATAATATATATATAATTATATATATATATATATATATATATATATATATATATATATATATAGCATCACTTGGTCGTGAAAGAAAGGGGGAGGCCCAAGTTGACCTCTCGTACCAGGGCCCAGGAGACATTAGCTACGCCCCTGCCCATGGCCTATGACAATAGAGCATCAGGACACTGGCAGACCCTGCTACTCTATTCTACTCACCTGCTCACCCTGCAATGAATGCACTAAATGGAACAGCAGCAGGGCATCCCTAGAAGCTAAGCGGTCACAGCCTCTAGGGATTCTGAAAGGGGGACGCGGGCCTGGCTGAAACAGTTAGCGGGCTAGATGTGGCCCGGGTTTGTTCTAGGGTAACATTTAGAGATAAAGCGCTTCATTAGCTCGGCAGTCATCTTATCAGCCGGCTGACTTTATACTCTGTGCCGCTCCGGGTGCCTGGAAAAGCTGGATACAGTCCTGGGAAACTGGAAAAAGTTTTTCAGGTCTGTATCCAGCCTTTCCAGGAACCCGAAGCAGAGTGGCATACAGTTCAATGGCAGCCGGCTGCCGAGCTAATGAAGCACTTCGATATTACTGTAAATTCGCTCATCTCGTCACATTCACACATACTTAAAATGCCGTCGATTTTATGGTGCAGATTTAGGTTACAAACCCACTTGCCGGATCTGCAGCGAGTCTCCTTGCTGCGTTTTTGCAGGGAGACTCGCTGCAGATCCCGGCCCTATACTTTCAATAGCAGAGAAACTCGCAGCAGGGATGTACATCCCTGCTGCGATTTTGTCTGCAGCCCGCCCCATTAACCCCCCAGCCGCCGGACATTATACATTACCCGGTCCCTGTTCCTGCTTGCTTTGGGGCTCCCGGTGTCTTCACGGCCCGCCCGGCCAATCAGTGCGCTGCGGCGGGGCAGCGCACTGATTGGCCGGGCGGAACGTGCCGGGAGCCGCTGAAGCAAGCAGGAGCCGGGATCAAGTAATGTATATCCTATATTTTTTTCTTTGTACGTTCCACTTCTGATTTGGTCAGAAGATTAAACCTGCTAAAAAAAACACATGGTAAAAACACAAGGAAAACTAAACCAGGACAAAGCTACGGGCATAGTACTGCTCCCAGCGTTAGTTCATGCTTACTGGTCAGGGGTCCCCCTCACCACTGTGCTTCTGCTCCTGTCACTCCCACTCCTGGCTCTACCCATAGGGTGTGTGCACGTTCAACTTGTGATTCTTAAAGGGCCAGTGCATGCACCTGCTCTATCAAAAAGCCCGACTTAGGGCCGTATTAGATGGCCGAAAACCTTGGGTAAGCACCAATCTGCTAGATAGGCTCACTTAAACAGCTTATTATAGAGATTATTATGAGGCAAGGGCTGCACAGACAGGGGTTATCCAACGTTAGAAAAACATGGCCACTTTCTTCCAGAGACAACACCACTCTTGTCTACAGTTCAGGTGTGTTTTGCAATCAAGCTCCATTAACTTTAGTGAAACTGAGCTGCAAAACCTATACTGGTGTCTCTGGAAGAAAGTGGCCATGTTTTTCTAATGCTGGATAAACCCTGTCTGTGCAGCCCTTGCTTTGTATAGTAAATAATTAACTTTTATACTTACCTGTTTACATTCCCCAATGTCCTCCTGCCTGGTCTCCGCTGACGGCAGCCACTGCTTATACACTAGTTGGCTAAGCACCCTGTCACTTCAGAGAAAGGTGAAGAAGCTTTATTGGTCAGCAAAGAACAGTCAGGAGGACACTGGGGGAGCCTGGACAGGTAAGTATACATCTTTATTATATATTATACATATATACTTTAATCTGCTGCAGACTGCGCACCTCCTTTTACATGTAATGGCGGGCAGTTTTAGAACATGCTGAAAGACATGCTGAAAGGCTGAAAGCCTCATCGGGCAGATAATCATCTTGTGTAATAGGACCCTGAGGGTGTGTTCACACCTACAGGATCTGCAGCAGATCTACAGCAGATTTGATGCTGTGTTCAGTTATTTAAATAAAATCTGCTGCAGAAAATCAGCTGCAGATCCTGTAGGTGTGAACGCACCATTAAAGTGAATGTACCACCTTAATGACAATAAGTTTTACATACCACCTTATCAGTGCTGCTGCACTGAATCAGCTGTCTACTTTTTGCCTGCGCAGTATGACTCATACCCCATTCTGATGATGGCACTTGAGAACAGGCCACAGATCCAGGCCGGGCAGGAAACGGAGGCAGAGCTTAGTAAGAAAAGAAAGCACGCATCACCCGGGAGATAACCTTGCACAGACAGACCTCATTTGCATTTCTGAATACTGGTAAAGATTACGGTAATCAGCCAACTGATTCAAAAAGGACTACATTAGCTAATTCAGCGCAGCAGCATCGAAAAAGTGGTATGTGAAACGTATTATTGTCATTAAGGAAGGAAATCTTTTTTAAAGTATTGTGTTGCCCCCCCAAAAGTTATACAAATCCCCAATATACACTTATTACAAAAAATGCTTATAAAGTGCTTTTTTCCCTGCACTTACTTCTGCATCAAGGCTTCACTTCCTGGATAAAATGGTGATGTCACGACCCGACTCCCAGAGCTGTGCGGGCTGTGGCTGCTGGAGAGGATGATGACACGGGGGACACTGAGGGACACAGGGCACTGGAGGGACACTGAGCATCCCTCTGCCATCATCCTCTCCAGCAGCCACAGCCCACACAGCTCTAGGAGTGGGGATTTGTATAACTTTTGAGGGACAACATAATACTTCAATTAAAATTTTTACTAGACTTCTTTAACCCTTTGAGGACCAGGCCCAAAATGACCCAGTGGACAGCGCAAATTTTGATCTTTGTGTTTTCGTTTTCCATCCTCCCCTTCTAAGAGCTCCAGCACTTTCAGTTTTCTATCTACAGGCCATGTAAGTGCTTGTTTGTTACAGGCATAGTTGTACTTTGTAATGGCGTCTTTCATTTTACCATAACATGTATGACGGAATCCCAAATATATTATTTATGAAGATATAAATTGGTGAAATCGTAAAAAAGAATGCAATATGGTAACGTTTGGGGGGTTCCTGTGTCTACGTAATACACTATATGGTAAAAGTGACGTGATACCATTATTCTATAGGTCAGTCCGAACACAACCACATGCAGGTTTACACAGATTCTCTAATGTTATATATATATTTTTAATGAAATCCTTTTTTTGGCAATTAATTATTAATAAAATGGCCCTATTGTGACGCTTATAGCGCTTTTATTTTTTCACCTATGGGGCTGTATGGGGTGTCATTTTTCCGCCATGATCTCTAGTTTTTATTAAAACCATATGTGTGAAGATTGGACGTTTTGATCACTTTTTATTCACTTTTTTCCCTCGTTTCGTCTTCGCCGTTCACCATTCACAATGACGCTTGTTATATTTTAATAGATCGGACAATTACGCACGCTACGGTATATTATATGTTTATTTATTTTTAAATGTTTTATTTATATAATGGGATGGGGGGGTGATTTCAACTTTTATTGGGGGAGGGGCTTTGGGGTAGTGTAATAGTGTTTTTAACTTTTTTTTTCTTACACATTTGAAGTTCCTTTGGGGGACTTTTACATACATTTGTTTGATTTTTACACTGATCACTGCTATGCCATAGGCATAGCATTGATCAGTGTTATCAGCGCTCTGCTCATTGAGACTGCCTGTGCAGGCTCAGTGAAGCAGATCACCGATCGGACCGCACGGAGGCAGGTGAGAGACATGGCATTTAAGGAGTTAATGACACACTGCAGCACGATCGCTGCAGCGTGTCATTAACGGTGACGTGCCGGCTGCTAATTGCAGCCGGCCCCCACCTGCTATGACGCACGCTCTGCTCCGGAGCGCGCTTCACAGCGGGAGAAACATCCAGGACATACTTCCAGGGTCGTCTGGTGACAGACTTCCATGACGCAACTGTACGTCCAGGGTCATCTAGGGGTTAAGGGTCCATTTACACAGAAAGATTATCTGACAGATTATCTGCCCAAGATTTGAAGCCTAAGGCAAAAATGGATTTGAAAAGAGGAGAAATTTCAGTCTTTCCTTTATGACCTTATCTTAGTTTATAGCCTGTTTCTGGCTTTGGCTTCAAATCTTTGGCAGATCTTTCTGTGTTAATGGGCCCTTATGGTGCGTTTACACAGACAGCTTTATCTGACAGATTTTTGAAGCCAAAGCCAGGAATGCATTAGAAAAGAGGAGAAATCTTAGTGTTTCCTTTATGACCTGTTCTTTGTTTATAGTCTGTTCCTGGTTTTGGCTTCAATAATCTGTCAGATAAATCCTTCTGTGTAAATGCACCATTAGGTAGTAAATTCACTTTAATCGACCTCACCTGACCAAATGTTTCATTGTTTTCCTTTGAAGATTCCAAAAGACACAACTTTTAATTGGCATCAGTGTTTTTTTTACTGTGTTTTGGTTTTATCCCCTGCATTTTTTGTGATGTCATGTCATGTTATTCTTTCATCTTGTGATTTCAGGATTTTAATAAAAGAATTGGAGAGGAAAGTAACAGAAAACACAACATGCATAACACATGGCATTTTCTGGTGTGTTTTTTTTTTTTTACCCATAAGTCTATAGAAAAAAAAAACACTGCACCCTGAGCAATTTCCCAGCTACCATCTGGCCACGGCAATTTTTATCCAAAATACAATACAGTACAGTAATGCAGCCAAGAAGTGTTGTAGGTTTAACACATGATAAGAAGTGCAACATTTGTAAGACATGCAAACAAATCCCAGTGTCATTCTAATAAGTTTGGCCAGGACATTGGGAAACCTGCCGCTCCATGTTCTTGTGCATGCAATGTTGTATTTTATAAATATTTCCTAATGAAACCATATTTGACTAAGTTGTGCTAGTCCTGTATATGTGCATCCACACATACTAAACCTACAGCTGTGGAATGTGCACGCTCTGCAGATCCAGGCTCTCCATCATTGGCGTTAGTTCTTAATCATTGCTTAGAGGAAATATTTTTAACTGCAAATTATATAGTCTTGGTGTTTTAATGAAAAACCATAAATTTCAAGTATAGGAAATAGTATGTAAAGCCTCTACTTTACCTCCATAGAAGATGTGGAGGTTAGCCAGAGTCTGCTATCAGTTTGTATGTATTTAGAGGAATAATTCTGCTGATGAACGTTCAGGAAATTTGGGAACATCAAAGGGGTTGTCCAGTGAAAATCTTTTTCTTTTAAATCAACAGATATTAGAAAGTTATATAGATTTGTAATTTACTTCTATTAAAAAAATCTCAAGTCTTCCCATACTTATGAGCTGCTGTATGTCCTGCAGGGAGTGGTGATTTATTTTCAGTCTGACACAGTGATATCTCTGGCCAAGACAGGAACTGTCCAGAGCAGGAGAGGTTTTCTATGGGGATTCATAGAAAAACGAGACAGAGTTCCTGTCTCGGCCAGAGATGTCAGTAGAGAGCACTGTAGACTGCAAATAAATTAAAACTTCCTGCAGGAGTGGGTGCCTTGACTGGACAGCCGGGCTCCAGTTAGGGACGCTCATACTTGGGCCTTTAAACATGATACTGTGCCTTATTGTTCCTTAATGGATGACATTGTGGTGAATTGCACTTTTGAATTTCAAAATAGCTTTATGATAATAGTTCTCTCTATAGCCTGACCAATGTTGTTGCCTTCCTACAATTATTGTTAAAGTTGGTTTGGGGGAGGGGGGTTGGTACTTTAAGATGGGTGGGGGGAGGATGGGGGGTTTGTTTTGTTTGTATGTTTAACTAAAAAAGGCACGCTTTTTGTGTGTGGAAAACTTGTCAATAAAAATAATCTGATTTAAAAAACTTCCTGCAGGACTTACAGCAGCTGATAAGAATGGGAAGATGATATTTTTTAATAGAAGTAAATTACAAATCTATATAACTTTCTGATATCAGTTGATTTGAAAGAAAAAGATTTTCGCTGGATAACCCCTTTAACCCCTTAAGGACAGAGCCTGAAATGGCCTTAATGACAGAGACAAATTTTTCTGAATATGACCTGTGTCACTTTAGTCATTAATAACTTCGGGATGCTTTTACCTATCCGGCTGATTCTGAGATTGTTTTCTCGTGACATATTGTACTTTACATTTCTGGTAAATTGGAGTCGATACTCATAACAAATCTTTATGAAAAAAACCCAATTAATGTGAAAAAATGAATTTTTCCAACTTTGAAACTTTTTTGCGTATACAGAAAGTGGTTATACCACATAAATTATATATTAAATAGCATTAGCAACATGTCTAATTTATGTTGGCAGCATTTATTAAACGATCTTTCATTTTTTTTAGACAATAGGGAGCTTAAAACATTAGCAGCAAATTTCCAAATTTTCAGTAAAATTTCAAAATCAAATATTTTTAGGGACCTGTTCAGGTTTAAAGTGTATTTGAGGGGCCTGTATGTTAGAAAGCCCCACAAAGCACCCCATTTCAGAAACTGCACCCCCCAAACTCTGCAAAAGCACATCCAGAAAGTGTTTTAACCCTTTAGGGGAGTCACAGAAATAAAAGCTAACCTTACAAACAAAAAGCATGCCAAATAGTATCGGTGGCACATCCAAAGTCAAATATCAACTAAATGAATGCATTATAGTATGACAAGAATAAATTTTATTGGTACAAAACAACAAATGGGACATACAAATTAAAAACACTTAAAAATGTACAACAAATCGAACATTGTGCCATGTATAATAAACAGGCACAAGGACAAGCTGATAATTACAAGTAAACAAGATCCCCACTGATGTTGGTAATGTATAGTGCAATAGACACAAGTACAAGAAGAAGATGCAGAGTAAATAGAAAGGGGCCAAAGCCCATCAAGAGTATATCACCAGACCAGAGGATCTGTATCAGCGTCCACATCAGCGTTCTGTGGACGCTGATACAGATCCTCTGGTCTGGTGATATACTCTTGATGGGCTTTGGCCCCTTTCTATTTACTCTGCATCTTCTTCTTGTACTTGTGTCTATTGCACTATACATTACCAACATCAGTGGGGATCTTGTTTACTTGTAATTATCAGCTTGTCCTTGTGCCTGTTTATTATACATGGCACAATGTTCGATTTGTTGTACATTTTTAAGTGTTTTTAATTTGTATGTCCCATTTGTTGTTTTGTACCAATAAAATTTATTCTTGTCATACTACAATGCATTCATTTAGTTGATATTTGACTTTGGATGTGCCACCGATACTATTTGGCATGCTTTTTGTTTGTAAGGTTTGAATCTAGGTAATTCATGCCTATTCGGTTTGAGCACCCTAACTAGTTTACAGTGTACCTATTTATTTATTACATCACATTGTGTGGGGTAGTGCCTTGTCCGTCATTGTAGTTACAGAAATAAAAGCTAAGTGTGTAAGGAATTTGAAAATTTTAATTTTCTGTGCAGAGATTTTATTGTAATCCAATATTTTTCATAATTATAAACCTATTACCAGAGAAATGCACCCCAATAATTATTGTCCCGTTTCAGCAGTTTATAGAAATACCCCATATGTGACCCTATTGCGCTATTTGACGCAACCACAAGCCTCAGATATAAGGGAGCGCCTAGTGAATTTTAACGCCTCCGTTATATTTGGTCATTTTTGACTGTACCACTTCAGGTTGGCAGAGGCTCTGGGGTGCCAAAACCTAAAAAACACCCCTAAAGGGACACCATTTAGAAAACTACACCCCTCAAGGAATGTAACAAGGGGTGCGGTGAGCATCTGGACCCCATAGGTGCTTCACAGATTTTCCGAACAATATGGCGTGAAAAAAAAATAATTATTTTTTACACTAAAACGTTGTTCTAGCCTTCAATTTTTCATTTTCTTAAAGGGATAAGAGGCAAAAAAAGACACAAAATGTGTAGCGCAGTTTCTCCCGAGTACGGAAATACCCCACATGTGGCGATAAAGTGCCAAGGGGGCGCAGGACGAGCCTCCAAAGGGAAGGAGCGCCAATTGGCTTTTAGAAGCTGGATTTCACTGGAATGGATTTCAAGGGCCACGTCGCATTTACAGAGCCCTCGTGCTGCCAAGACACTGGAAACCCCCCACAAGTGACCCCATTCTGGAAACTACACCCCTCAAGGAATCTAACAAGGGGGGCAGTGAGCATATGGACCCCACTGGTGACGGGCACAAATGTGGAACAATGTGACGTAAAATTAAAAAATTTCATTTTTTCACTTTCATGGCACAAATGTGCCCGTCATCAAGGGGTCCATATCCTCACTGCACCCCTTGTTAGATTCCTTGAGGGGTGCAGTTTCCAGAATGGGGTCACTTGTGGGGGGTTTCCAGTGTTTTGGCAGCACGAGGGCTCTGTAAATGCGACATGGCGTTCATCATCCATTCTAGCCAAATCCAACCTCCAAAATCCAAATGGCGCTCCTTCCCTTCGGAGGCTTGCCCTGCGCCCACATGGCGCTTTATGTCCACATGTGGGGTATTTACGGACTCGGGGGAAATTGCTCTACACATTTTGTTTTTTTCCCCTCTTTTAACCCCTTGTGAAAATGATAAATTCAAGGCTAAACCAACATTATAGTGTAAAAAATGTAATATTTCATTTTCACGCCACATTGTTCCACATTTGTGCCCGTCACCAGTGGGGTCCATATGCTCACTACACCCCTTGTTACATTCCCTGAGGGGTGCAGTTTCCATAATGGGGTCACTTGTGGGGGGTTTCAACTGTCTTGGCAACACAGGGGCCTTTTGAATGCAACATGGCCCCTCGAAATCCATTCCATCCAAATCCAGCCTTCAAAAACCAAATGGCGCTCCTTCCCTTTGGAGGCTCGTCCTGCACCCGAATGGCGCTTTATGTACACATGTGGGGTATTTCCGTACTCAGGGGAAATTGCGCTACACATTAAATGGTTTTTTTTATCTTTTAACCCCTTGTGAAAATGAAAAAAATCATGACAAGATTAATGATTTAGAGTAAAAATTTTACAAAAATTACACTAAATGTTGGTCTAGCCTTGATTTTTTTCCATTTCCACAAGGGGTTAAAAAAGAAAATGAACACAAAACGTGTAGGGTAGTTTCCCCTGAGTACGAAAATACCCCACATGTGGACATAATGTGCCATATGGGCACAGGGTAAGCCACCAAAGGGACAGAGCGCCATTTAGAGGCTGGAATGGAGGATAGAGGCCATGTCGCAATTACAAAGCTCCTGTGCTGCCAGGACAGTAGAAACCCCCGACAAGTGACCCCATTCTGGGAACTACACCCCATAAGGAATCTAACAAGGGGTGCAGTGAGGATATGGACCCCACTGGTGACGGGCACTTACGTAGAACATGTGCCGAGAAAATAAAAAATACAATTTTTTTCATTTTCACGTCCCAAATATGGCCGTCACCAGGGGGCCATATCCCCACTGCCCCCCTTGTTAGATTCCTTATGGGGTGTAGTATCCAGAATGGGGTCACTTGTGGGGGGTTTCTACTGTCCTGGCCGCACAGAGGCTTTGTAATTGCATCATGGCATCCTCTAATGGGAATGGCGGCCATACCTACTTAGCTGGGGAAAAGGGACAATTCTAATTTATTTGGGGGTATTGGGCCAATTATTAGTTTATAAGGTTGGAAAGGACAGGTGTCCATCAAACTCAACCTGTGTTGATCCAGAGGAAGGCAAAAACCCCTCGTGAGGTAGACGACAGTAGCCTCATCACTGGGAAAAATTCCTTCCCGACTCCATAATGGCGATCAGAATAATCCCCGGATCAACGTGACCCCTGAAATAGGAATAAGGGACAGAATTTAGATAATGTAGAACCCCAGTGACGTGTGGTGCGCCTTGGAGCGATCCAGTATGCAGAGGCCGGGGGGATCAGGACAGGTGTCACACTGGAAAATGGTGTCCTTCCTGATCCCCCTGTTACACCACACTCTGCACTTCTTCTGGGGTCTCCCGTTCTCCAGTGTGGGGGACGTCACCTGGAAAATGTTGTCCTGGTGCGATCCGGGGTCCTTCATATCCAGAAGCGCTGGGTCCGCTCCATGGCTGCTAAACATTAGGGCTCTATTACTGCTTCTGATATTTTCGTATCGTGCCGCAAGCTACAGGGCAGCGAGGGACCGGAAGAGGGGGTGCTGGTATAAAAGTTATCCCCGTACAGGTGGTGACCTTTATCCAGCAGTGGGAAGATCAGTTCCCGGACGATCTCCCCACTTGTTCCGAGGATGGGGGGGAGGGGGCATCTGGGGGCTGGATTCGGGTGTCCCTTCCTACATACACTCTAAGGGTACGTGCACACTGCGGAATCGCGACAGATAACCCTTCGTGCATTCCGCAGCTGGCACCCTCCGGCTGACTGATGCAGGCGCACGTCTCCGTCCGTGTCATAGACTCCATTCTATGCATGGGCGGATTCCGCTCTCCGTCCAACGTGTTCATTCTTTGGACGGACGATGGAATCCGCCCGTGCATAGAATGGAGTCTATGACACGGGTGGAGACGCGCGCCTGCATCAGTCCGCCGGCGGGTGCCAGCTGCGGAATGCACAAAGAGTTATCCTTTGCCATTCCGCAGTGTGCATGTACCCTAAATCTGTAAGTGTACCCTGAGGTACTGTCACAGAGTTTGTAGAATTTCACGCCATACCGTGATCTCTTATTGGGACGGTACTGGCGGAAAAGACGTGTCTGGGAGGCAGTGTACGCTACGCTACCCCCCAGACATGTCACTGGATGATGAGGATGATGAGGATGAATGGAGGAAAGAAGGATCCCCCCATTCATCCTCACTGGCTGTTTCGGTGTCGGAGGCAATAATAACGTATCCCTCTGACGCCGAAAACACCCTGGGGGCCATCTTTATATGGGGATTGGTATATGGGGTATGTAGTGGTGTAGTGTCAAACTTTATTCAATGTAGTGTGGTGTAATGTAGTGTTTTTTTACGTGTTTTTTTACAGTAAGTATAAAAAAAAAACCTACGCCAACAAAGGAGTTGCTGATAAATGCCGCACTTATGTGCGGCACTTATCAGCAGACCGTGGCAGTAGGATAAAGAAAAAAAACACCCTACGCCAAAAAGGAGGAGTTGCTGATTAGCAGCGCACTTTCGTGCGATGCTGATCAACACTCAGCGGCGATAGGGTGCGGAAAATAGAAAAAAAAATTAAAAAAAAAAAAACAAAAACCTTTTTCTACATTCTGAACATCCCTGTAGCTGCTGATAAGTGTATTACACATATCAGCCGCTAGAGGGCAGCAGAGCGCAAAATACGGAAAAAGCCGACGCTGGAGCCGAAAATAGCCGAGAGAAGCCGAACGTGACGTCACGGAGGAAGCCGAAGACCCGAACGAAGACGAGGACGCCGCGAACCCGGAAGACGCCGATCAGGAGCCCGGGACAGGTGAGTAATGTACAAATACCTGCTCTGGACCCCTCGGCTACCTAGCTGAGGGGTCCAGGGCAGGTATTTACTATTTGTGGGACTCTGATCGCCGTGCCACCGGCACGGTGACCACCATTACTTTTTACAGTAATGGCGGTCGGTGCCGTCCTCGGACAGCATCGACCGCCATTTTTTTCCGGGTCATTGGGTTACCGATGACCCGGAAAGGTTCTGATCGCCGCTATTGGCTGATCTGAATTGATCAGCCTATAGCGGCGATCGTAAGCACGGGGGTGTTAACTACCCCCCGTGCCGTGAAGCTAAGATGGCCTGCTATGATTTATAGCAGGCCATCTTCCCCGACCGCTGTGTGTGAACACACAGTGATCGGGGAAACATCGGGCGTACCTATACGCCCGTTTGCGTTAAAGCCCACCCTGCGGGGGCGTATGGGTACGCCCGATGTCGTTAAGGGGTTAATGAACCAGGCAGGTGCAGACCTAACAATTGTCTTCCCTGTCTGTTTGTATTTTCCAATTGTAGATTATTTTTTTTTTCTGAATAGGATTATGTGGAAGGCCATTTTGCCTGAGCTGCTTTTAAAGGGAAACTAACAGCAGGTTAGAAGACTCATCTGTTATTATGTATCCATAGCATTAAGACTCTGATAATAAAGATAAATTTCTTCTCTTCATCCTCAGTGTTGTCTTCATTAAATCTTTAGTCTAATTAATATGTAAATTAGGTGGTTTGTTGCACTAGAGATAGGACTTCCATGCACCAATATACCCCCCCCCCCCTTAGTGTGCCCTACTGCCTCATTTACGTGTTAAATTAGCCTAAATATTTAACAAAACACTGAGGCTGAAGAAAATTACCCTCATACTCAGTGTCCTATGCACATTGGAAACATGTTATTTTCTCGTAAAGAGCAACTAGAGATATGCTTTATAGCAGCCCATAGGTATCTGTAGTCTGAAGGTGATCCGTTGACTTCTATGGTAGAGAATACCAGACAAGCTCTGTAATCTGTACAAGGAGGGGGAGAAGAGCTGTGACCGTCATCTCATCTGCATAGGGAGTCCTGTGGTATGTATATATCTAGGGCTATAAGGGCTATGTATAAGTCTAGGGCTATAAAATCACTTTGGTCACTCAAGTCTCCTCCAAGTTGGGCAACTTGCAACCAAAAGTCCACCAAGGATGGACTGTGAATGAGGCCTAAGGCCTAAGTCAGCCTACGACGTGAGGCTGTGGTGTGGACGCAGACATGTTCCTTTATTATATTAGTGTGAATGTAGTCTTAGCAGCGGTTTTCCTCAGTGACCAAGTGGGAGAAGGCCCAAATGGGATTCCGCTACTCAATGTCTTTTTCCAGCAGCTGGTGCAGGAGCTGAGCTCGCTCCATAAGAGGGGGTTGCTGGTTTTACCTTACAGCTGACACTGGCCTGAAACTGCCAGAATTATTGGACTTATCTCTGCATTTAAAGGGTGTATATATATATATATATGTATATATATATATATATATATATATTCTCCCACTATATACATACATATACACACTCTCCCACTTCAACGCCACAACTCTGGGACACCGCTGCAGTGCCTGACTGGCTGATAGGGATATTTCCCACCTTTACCGCCGGGTCAAGACTAGAGATGAGTGAACTGCTTGGACTTTTGGTCCGACGGAATCGGCGCTCTCTCATCGTGCCTGTGATCCCAGCCGCATAGTTGCGATCCCGCGAATATGCGGCCAGGATATTCCAGGGAATTCAACAGGGATTCCCTGGAATATCCTGGCCGCATATTCCCGTGAGCGCAAGTATGCGGCCGGGATCAAAGGCACGATGAGAGAGCGAACTGCTTTCGGACCAAAAGTCCGAGCAGTTCACTCATCTCTAGTCAAGACGTACCCAGAAGCTGTGAGAAAATGACATTTGGCAGGGTCCGGTGATGTGGCGCTGCACAGGGAGCAGCAAGTATACTTTCTTTAATATGTGGCTCCCACCACCTGCCGGCACTCTATAGTTTTGGATTTTGCCAGACTTCTCCTTCAATAAAAAATAAAACGTGAATTAACAAAAAAAAAAAAAAACACACAAAAGTTACACACCATAGTGCAAAACATTAGTCTCCACACAGCTCCGTAGATATAGTAAAAAACAAAATAAAAATAATTATTACTGATCAGTGCATAAATAAAACACCCCGTCCGCAAAATTTGGAAAAATTTACTTTTTTTCCCTCCCATTTCCCACACATAGTTTTTCAGGCTGTCACTACAAAGTATAAAAGGTAAAAGAACAAGCCATGACACGGCTCTATAGAAGATAAAATAGGACTTACAGCTCTTATATGAGGAAAAAAAAACACAAAATTAACTTTTTCTAAAAAGTGACTTTTCACCCAAATTTCCTTCTCCTGACTATAGGAGGGACGGCTACTTTGAAGCCTGCCATAGAGATGCCTGCAGTGCTCACGTCTTTGTCTGGTATCTGGATTTAGCAGAACCTCCACAGCAAGTGTGAACACTGCCCAAAGTGTGGCCTGGCCGCCATTTTACTGTACTACCCTCACGATGATCACCACAGTGTCAGCGAGCCCCAGGGTTACAACTATACAACTCCTATACATACCGCTCATAGAACTGAATAAATCTCTGTGAGCTGTGCCCTTATAAGAGATGGCGCTTATGACGTCATAACACGGACACGTCACGCTGACCTCACAGTCATTCAAGTGGGCGGGAAATTAAACCGTTTGAGAATGTGCGCGGGAAAGCCGAATGATAAATCCGGTGCAGCCGCCCCTCAGGACCGCAGCATTATGTATATACCGTGTAATGGCGGGCGCGCTGCGCTGTAGTCAGGACTCTGTGTCATGAAACGAGCGCCCTTTAGTCAGGCAGCGTATGTGCGCAGGTCTCACGGCCGCCCTATAGCCCAGCACGTCCCGCGTCCTGCAGCTCAGCAGCTCCGTGAGGCGCCGAACAACAGGCTGAGCTGAGGATTGCAAAGAGCTTGTACACCACAGCTAGACGCAGGCGCGGTGGCCAAGTGGTAAGGCGTCGGTCTCGTAAACCGAAGATCACGGGTTCGAACCCCGTCCGTGCCTACACCTCTTCATTTTATATTATGTCTCCTGCTGATTGTAACTGCTATTACTTTTAGCCGTGATGTAAATATACTCATATCCATATAATGTGGGGTCTCCTACAGAACATACTGCAGCGGAGAAGCTGACACACTGCACCGAACAACGTCACAGCAGTGTTCTGATTACCGTCACTTAGTTTTGAGCAGTGTTCACACGCTCAGGTGCAGCCTCTATGTGGCCATCAGGCAGCCACCATGTGAGTCTTCAAACGGAACCTAAAAGCGGTATTGGACTGTGTTCACACTGTGCTGCCTGTGTAACATGTAGTTTCTGTTCTGATTGGTGAACTCCCATATCTAAAGGAAAAAAAAACGCACAGTGAATACAGCCTAAGGACCCTATTTCATGGGACGATTATCGTTAAGTCGTTCGAATCTACGCGATTATCGTTTGGTTGAATAGCAGTTGACGATTAACGACCGAACGAGAAATCGTTGATCGTTTAATAAGACCTGGACCTATTTTTATCGTTGCTCGTTCGCAAATCGTTTGCATTGAATAAAACGTCGTTCGCAGTAGTCACGAACTCAATAGCGGCAACAAGGAGACTGCAAGAACGGTCATAAGTAACGATTATTAATTATATTTATTTTGTATATGTTATCTTTCCATGTAAATGGGCGAACGATTTCAGGTCTTTCGCAATAGCGGTCGTTTGGATTGTTTATCGTTAACGATTATGCAAACGATAATCGTCCTGTGGAATAGGGCCCTTACAGTCAAACATCAATAAACAGATGGAGGGAGATTTATCAAACATGGTATAAAATGAAATTGGCTCAGTTGCCCCTAGCAACCAATCAGATTCCACCTTTCATTTCCCAAAGAGTCTGTGAGGAATGAAAAGTGGAATCTGATTGGTTGCTAGGGGCAACTGGGTCAGTTTCACTTTATGTTTGATAAATCTCCCCCATAGTGTATAGATATAGCTATAGTATACATTTTTTATATATTAGGGTATGTTCACACTGAGTAAATCAGGAGGAATTTCGTTCTGCCTGCTTCATTTTCCGCCTGCCTGAGTTTGCCATAGCCCGTCTATGGGACAGCGTGCGCAGTGTCATACTGAGACAGGCGGGATTCTGCAGCGAATTCTGCCAGATTTATTCAGTGTGAACATACCCTTATGCAGTGTATATACATTACAGTAATACCTCGGTTCCCAAACACTTTGATACTCAAACCACATTTCCCCCTGAAGTTTTGTTCGATACTCAAACATTGTTCGGTATCAGAACAAAATCAGGGGAGGTAACGGTCAGCTGAACTATTGTTTAGCTGACAGTTATTGAGGTGTTTGGCAGACCAAGATTACAGGAGCAGGGAATACCGTAATAAAACGTAAACGGGGGTTCCCCGTGGCTGAGGCAGTAGCGGGGCGGCTGTTTGAACTTGCCGTGCACCAGCCGCTGTTAGAACTCAGCACCGGCCAGCTTGAATTTGGCGATGCGTCAGTGGCCAGCGGACAATACAGGACGATCGGCGGTGGCCTAGAGAGGGGTGCCCGGAGCAGGCCGTCAGAGGTGTTCCCTGTAGCGGAGAGAAGTGGCAGTGGCGGGTGAATGTTGTGGCCAATGGTTGCCAGGCAAGTGGTGGGGAGATGCAACAGCTGCGGGCACCCTTCTCCACGCCACCAGCGATCGTCCTACATTTTCCGCAAATTGAAACTGGCCAATGCAAAGTTCAAGTAGCTGCCGGTATGCAACAAGTTCAAACTGCTTAACAGTAAGTAGTGGTGTATGATGCATCACTACTTACTGCTTGTCCAGAGGAGGTAAGTGCAGGGCCATATTTACCACTAGGCACCTGTGGTCCGGTGCCTAGGGCAGCACCTTGTAGGGGGAAGGAAACAACTTTTTTTTGTTGTTATTTTTTCAGTCTCCCACCTCCCATTCAGATTTGCCAGTAAATCTGATGGTATTGGTGGTTTTACCAATCTACCAATCCTGGGTGAGAATTTCTTTAGACAATATGCAGACGGCTTTAATCATTGATTCAGTGTGGAAATTTGTTTATGTTTAAAGGGAACCTGTCACCCCCCGTGCCAGGGTGACAGGCTCCTGACCCCCCGTTAGAGACCCCTATACTTACCTCATCCCGCCGGGTCCCGCTTCTGGATTCGGTCGGGTCCCGGAGATCTCAGCCGCTGCAGCCCGGCGCGCGCGCTGACAGATGAGTCCAACGCTCATAGAGAATGACGGAGCGCTGGACTCTCCTGTCATTCTCTATGGGTGTTGGACTCATCTCTCAGCGCGCGCGCTGGGCTGCAGCGGCTGAGATCTCCGGGACCCGACCGAATCCAGAAGCGGGACCCGGCGGGATGAGGTAAGTATAGGGGTCTCTAACGGGGGGTCGGGAGCCTGTCACCCCGGTACGGGGGGTGACAGGTTCCCTTTAAGCAGTTAACCCCTAGACAACCGAGGACGTACCGTGCAGCGTGACATTAACTCCTTAAACGGCCGCGGCGTTTAAGTGTAAGTGACAGGGGGTCCTGATTGTTAAAACCGACCGCCGGAGGTCTCTCACCTGCCTCTGTGCAGTCCGATCGGCGCTCTTGTCACTGACCCTGCACACGCAGGCTCAATGAGCAGAGCGCCGATAACACTGATCAATGCTATGCCTATGGCATAGCAGTGATCAGTGTATAAAATCAAAGTAATGAATGTACAAGTCCCCCAAATGGACTTAAAATGTGTAAAAAAAAAAAGTTAAAATTACTAATACACTACCCAAAGCCCCTCCCCCAATAAAAGTTGAAATCACCCCCCTTTCCCACTATATAAATAAAACATATAAAAATAAATAAATAAACATATAATATACCGTAGCGTGCGTAATTGTCCGATCTATTAAAATATAACAAGCGTCATTGCGAACGGCGTACACGAAAAGAGGAAAAAGTGCGGGGATTACCGATTTTGTTATATTATATATAAAAAAAAAATCAATAAAAAGTGATCAAAACGTCCGATCTTCACAAATATGGTATTAATACAAACTAGAGTTTATGTCGGAAAAAATGACACCCCATACAGCCCTGTATGTGAAAAAATAAAATCGTTATAAGCGTCACAATAGGCCCATTTTATTAATAATTAATTGCAAAAAAAAAAGGATTTCATTAAAAAAATTAGAGAATCTGTGTAAACCTGCATATGGTTGTGTTCGGACTGACCTATAGAATAATGGTACCATATAGTGTATTACGTAGAAACAGGAACCCCCCAAAAGTTACCATATTGCATTCTTTTTTACAATTTCACTTATTTATAGCTTCATAAATAATAACTTTGGGATTCCATCATACATGTTATGGTAAAATGAATGACGCCATTACAAAGTACAACTATTCCTGTAACAAACAAGCCCTTACATGGCCTTGTAGATAGAAAACTGAAAGGGGAGGAGGAAAAAAGGGGAGGAGGAAAAAACTATAGTGCAAAGATCAAAATTTGCGTGGTCCACTGGGTTATTTTGGGCCTGGTCCTCAAAAGGGTTAAAAACCATGAAAAATGTGTTTCAGACAATGTTTCTACACGTAGGCCCCGTACACACAGAGCAAGAGCAGTGGAGCCTCCCATAGAGTGTCATTATGACACAGAGGCTCCAACACTCTTGCTCTGTGTGCACGGGGCCTTAGAGAAATGCATGTGGCTGAAACCAGGCTCCCATTTCTTCCCCGGTAGTTATGTGCTGTTATCAGAAAATTTGACCATACGCCTATTGGTTACTGTACGACGTTCTGGTTTCAGCTGCATGTGGTGACGTACAGTAAATGTGGGAACACGGCCTAAGGGTGCCTTCACACGTACCGTATCGCTGCGTATTTATTGCTGCGAGTTTCTCGCACATAAATACAGTGATACTGATTGCTATAAAGTCAATGTATGTGTATTCTCGCTTCGTGTTTGGTGCGATTTTGATGTGTGTTTGGTGCGATTTTTACATGCGAGTATTGATTTTCACAGGAGAGTTTAACACCACAAAAAACGCAGCTACTTTCGTGTGAGTTTTGTGCGATAAATACGCAGCGATACAGTAGGTGTGAAGGCACCCTAAGTCTAATCATATATCAATAGGATGTTCAGAAACTAGAAAATCATGGTACTTATTAGTGAGTGAAGATGGGGCTTCTGAAGGTCTTAGTGCCTAGGGCAGCAGCAGCAGCTGGTAATATGGCCCTGGTTAAGTGGGGATGCTATTGCATCTCTTTACACTCTGTGGACCGGGCGCTCTGCACCTGACCCATGGAGCATAAAATATGTGAACTAAAAGCTCAAATAATTTACACATTTTTGACAAAAAATAAAATATCACCTAACGTGGCGGCTATTATATACACAGCTCCCTGCCAATCCTCTGCTGCTGGTTGTGGAGCCTCTCATGAAGAAAGTCACTTATGGCCTAGTGGTTCCACTGCTTGGGACCTTCCTCTATGAACCTGAATGGAGGACCGAGTTGTTCCAGCGGGTCCCAATCAAACCATCATTGTATTTACAAGGACAACAATTTATCAGAATAGCTCCTATGCATCCTCTGGGAATATCCACCAGCAGTATGTGAGAAGTTACTGCTAGTACACTAATTCTTATTGGCTGGCCTGTACAATAGTAGCAATCACTCTGCTGCCCATATCCAATAGAAACCAGATAATGGGACTGAACAAATGTGACCACCAGCTCTCACATAAGGTGACTTTTATCAAGACCGGACACTCAAACACCTGTCCATAGCAGTTTTTTGCAAAACAGCCACTGCAGTTTTTGAGCCAAAGCCAGGACTGGATCCAGCAGGTAGGAAACATTGCTTCCTTTTTTTTCCCTTTACTTTGAATCCACTTCCGGTTTTGGCTCAAAAACTCCAATAGCACTTAAAAAAAAAAAAAAACAATATGTGAAATCAGCATTAATAAAATTCTGTGGCCATAGGATTCTGCTGATTCATTAAAGGGGTTATTCAGGCTTAGAAAAACATGACCCGTTTATTGCAGAAATAGTACAACTCTTTGCTTCAGTTTGGATGCGGTTTTGCAGCTCAGTGCCATTAAAGTGAATAGAGCTGAATTGTAATACCACACACAACCTGAGAATAAAAGTGGTGCTGTTTTTGCAATTAATTAGCTGTGCTTGTTCTAATCCTGGATAAGAGGTATACAGCTGTTAATAAATTAGGCCCTGTGCAGTGTCCTAGGTGGGTGTGCTACTGCTGTGTTTATCATGTGTAGGTCGGTATCTCTATGTACAGTATGTATATAGGAGAGAGGGGGACAGGGGCGCTTCCTGGTGTAATACAATAGGGCAAGAAGAAGGCTCACCTGGTTGAGTTGTGCTATTGATAGGCACAACTCTATACAGCGATTGTATGGAGAAATACCAGGAGAAATCTCCAGGAGATGATTGTCGGCACGTGGTCGCAATAGACCAACTGTACTCCGCAGGTAAAGTGGAAGAAATTTATTGGAAACAATGCGTTTCGGCCCTCCACATCCTTGAGGGCCTTTTTCAAGTAATAGAAACATCTGACGGCGACTCGGTTTAAAAGGGAGTCGCCGCCAGATGTTTGTATTACTTGAAAAAGGCCCCCTAGGATGTGGAGGGCCAAAACGCGTTGTTTCCAATACATTTCTTCCACTTTACCTGCGGAGTACAGTTGGTCTATTGCGACCACGTGCCGACAATCATCTCCTGGAGATTCAGTTACCTGCGCCCAATGGTCGTGCCGGAGCCTTCTTAGGTCCAGTGTTCCTTGTCTGGTTCATGCTTTTCACTATGTATGTATATAGTATTGCAGGTATTCGGTGACTCACAGGGGACGTCTTCTCTGCCTCAGGTTTGTGTTTCTTGCTATCTTTCCCCTCCCCCTATGCAGCAGTCCCCATAGAGTATAGCCTTCCCCTGTATTAGCCCCTATGTAATAAAGGCCCCATTCCTGTGCAGGAGCCCCCCAAAAGCACATAGTATAGTCCCCTTTGTAGCCCCCACATAATATAACCCCCCCTTTTTAGCCCCCACATGGTATATAGTATGCCCCTATGTTGTATGCCTCTTCGTACCCCCTTAGTATGCCCCTTAGTACGCCCTAAGTATGCCCCTTAGTACCCCCTTAGTACACCCCTTAGTACCCCCTTAGTATATCTCTTAGTATACTTCCTAGTGCCCCCTTAATATGCCCCTTAGTACACCTCTTTGTACCCCCTTAGTATGCCCCTTAGTATACCTCTTAGTACCCCCTTAGTATGCCCCTTAGTACCCTCTTAGTATACCTCTTCGTACCCCCTTAGTATACCTCTTCGTACCCCCTTAGTATGCCCCTTAGTACCCCCATAGTATGCCCCTTAATATGTACCCTTTTAGTATTCCCAGTAGTACGCCCTTTAGTACCCCCTTAGTATGCCTCTTAGTACTTAGTCTCCTGGAGCTACTGATGCAGGCTTCCTCTTCCCGCCCCGTGGCGTCTGCACTCTTCTCTCCTTCTTGGCACTGGACTTGACATCATCCGGGCCAAGCAGGAGAGGAGTGCGGGCGCCGTGGGGCTGGAAGAAGAAGCCTGCACCAGAAGCCTGTGTATCTCCTCCGCGGCCCTTCAGTGTCAGGAGCGGCGCCAGGAGCTGCAAACACCCAGACAGTAGGTGTCGCTGTGAGCGCTCATTAGGACCGCTCACAGTGAAAGGGCTGCAGTCTGCACACGGCAGCTGCCGCTGCGAATGCCAGGGCCCATGTATGGTGGGGGACAGCGGGACACATGGGGGCCATCCCGGAACAGAGGGACATCACCCCAAAACCGGGACTGTACCGCCGGATCCGGGACGGTTGGGAGGTATGCTATTCTACAGCTTAACCATCATACAGAAAGGGCTGCACAGACATTGTTAGCAATAATAAAGTTCATACATACCTGACCACACTCCCCGTTGCTTCTGCACGCTCCCTGGTCCCATCTTTATGGCTTCTGCCTGGTCTTACGCGAGTACTGCAGAGCTGGCCTCTGAAGGGACAGGCCACTGAGAGGTCTGTCACTTCAGAGCAGGGCCAGCCTTAGGGGTGTGCGACCTGTGCTACCCCCTTTAGCTGTAAACTTGCCTAATGGCAAGCTTATAGTTACACAAGGCGCCCTGATTGATAGCGAAAGGTGCCACTGGCTCCTCGCGCTATCAATCACTCTTGTGTCCGCAGGCATTATGCCTGCGGTCACAAAAGGCCGCTCTGTACCCCTGCTCCAGCGCTCTGACGTCACTGTGCGACGGAGCAGAGAGAGGCACAGAGCGTGAAAGAGAAGAGGGGATGCCTGAAAAGTCAGGAGGCAACGGAAGCTAGGTGAGTAAAGTGTTTATTATTTTTGGACAGGGGGCACTGGAGACTATTGGGGCTGCTGGGGAGGGGACATACACCTGATGCTATAAGGTGACTTCAGGAGGAGGAGGGCTGATGCTGCAGGAAAGGGGATTAGTAGTAAAATGGGGGGCTGATATTGCTATATGGGGGGGCTGATATTACTATATGGGGGGGCTGATATTACTATATGGGGGGCTGATATTACCATATGGGCAACTATTAATACTATATGGGGGGGCTGATAATACTATATGGGGGGCTGATAATACTATATGAGGGGGCTGATATTACTACATGGGGGGCTGATATTACTACATGGGGGGCTGATATTACTATATGAGGGGGCTATTATTATATGGGGGGCTGATAACTGATACTATATGGTGACTGCAGGGGGAGGGGTGTGATAACTGATACTGTATGGTAACTGCAGGGGGGGTGATAACATACTATATGGTAACTGCAGGGGGAGAGTGCCTGATACTACTATATGGGGGGATGATACCTGATACTATATGGTGACTGCGGGGGGAGGGGAGCTGATACTACTGTATGGGAGGATGATACCTGATACTATATGGTGACTGCAGGGGGGGATGATACTACTATATGGGGGGATGATATCTGATTATATATGGTGACTGCAGAGGAAGGGCGGCTGATACTATATGGTGATGGGGATTGATATTAAAAAAGGGGGCTGATACTACTATATTGGGGGGGGTGATACTTTGGGGCTTTTGTAGTAATACTATATGGGGCCTGAAGAGGGATATTGAGAGTTAAAATCATATGTGGGGGCAGCACAGGGTAGTAGGGCAGATACCATATGGGGGATGCACATAAGGGATGTATTATATAAGGGCTGCAGAGGTGGGAGTCTGATACTATATTGGGGTGTACAGAGATGCCTGATGCTATATGGGGACAGAGGGGCCTATACTATATAGAGAACTTACTACTATGTGGGGGGACACAGGGGGGCTTAAAACCTCATGTGGCACAGCAGACTTTACTACTTTGTGCTGGATCAAGGAGCCTAAAATATTTCTCTGGTAGATTCTGGTAAGAAGATTAATGGCCAGGAGAAGACTTTAAGGTGGCCCAGGATGGATCGAGAGAAAAAGGAAAAGTGAACAACTCTGACCAGAGAGGACTCCACCTGTGAGTCACTGGATGTAACTGTTCTCTTTAATAGGGTCTGTAGTGATAGTGGTCATGGTGTGGCAGTATTATTTAGATATGCAGTGGTATTATTGGTAAGGTCTTTCTCACTTTCAGGGCATTATATTGTGTGCAGAGGAGACTTAGAGTCCTTAAAGGGTTTCATTTGGCGATAGAAATGATTAACAGTGCACTCCCTGTATACATTTTGGTTTTATGTCCTGCTGTTTCTGAGGGGGGGGAGGGGGCGCCAAAAGCAAATTCCGCACATGGCGCATCTACCCTAAGGCCGGCCCTGCTTCAGAGGCCGGCTCAGCACTTCCACCAACAGCTGCAGACATTGGGCAGAAGACAGGAAGACACTGGGGAACAGTATGAATTTTTTTACACAATTCTCAACTGTCGGCCGTGCATTTATGTTACATGTTGCGATGCACTGCCGGCGGATGCTGATTTTAGATCAGGATCTAAAGACACGATCAGCTGATGATCGTTGTCATTGGCTGTTCGTTGTCTTTATTACACAGAGCGATGATCTGTCGAATCGGTCCGATGATCGGAGCCGTGATTTGCTGAAAAAGGCCCTAAGGAGAGAGAGAACTAGTTGGAGAGTAGTGGAGAGAGGTTCCAGTAAGTTTTTTTTTTCTAAAAGAGTTCCAGAACTTGCAAAGCTAGGCTAGTAACACCCCAGTGAAGCTGCAAGAGATGGGTGGAAAAGCTTATCCACACTGAGAGGCTATGCTTTTCAAGAGCATACTGATGTCACTCGATGCCCATGGACAGCAAGAGGCAGATCGTCAGAGCCGTCGAAGCAGGTACTGTTTCAACGCCACTCAAACAAGGTGGTTAGAGACCCTTTAGTTAAGAACCCAAGGGTCTGGATATGTCCCCCTTTCCTCAAATAGCCCACTGCCATCTAAGTCAAGTTTATCTCAAGTAACAGGAAACTTTAGTCTAATGTCCTAAACAGTATACTTGTGTATGGCAGTAATTTCAAGTATTTAGTCTCAGGCACCCTGCTCAGGCAGTGTCTATAAACTATCTGTATTGCACTTTTATTCAAGACAGACTGTTTTAACGTGTACTGTGCCTTCATGAAGTAAAAGTTTGCACCTGTTTAAGTACTTACTGGACTCTAGTTCCTCTCCTCTACATCTGCTTTACATCAACCTTTAACAGGCGTGTGTTGGTATATCCAGGGGTGGGCTCATACTACTCCTGGCCACCGTGACAAGTGCCTAAGTGGTACATGAACACCTGACCTGGCTAACACCACCTGGTTCCCCTGGGTTACCGCAACTGCAGCTGCTGCCCCACATGCAGCACTTTGGAATCTTTTCTAGCATAGATTCCAGCTACAATATACAATAGCTCTCTAGCACATATTGCATTGAATTCGGTGGGCACTCTGCTCTCTTTTACACACCCACTTTCTTATGATTAGGGCAAAAGGGTTAAAGGGAAAAAAGTAAAAATTTTGGCGCAAAGCATCACTTTTTCACACCAAGTCATTTGTTGTAGGGGGTTAATATGATGGTGCCATAACAATCATATAAGAAATTATAAGGCAAAGGGGCATTCTTAACAATTACTACAGTTGAAAAATAACATTATGCACCAGGGACAGGGAAAAATTTAATTAATTCATCGTAGTCTATGATATTCTATCCCACAAACAATATATACACTGGCATAAAACAAACCAAAGGTACTCAGCACAGTATGGGCATGCCATGGGAATGCTGCAGTATACAACTTAATACCTTTTTGTAGTATACAGAGGATTTCAGATGGAGTGAGCCTAAGGCGAAATAATAGCCAACTTCTGTTTCCATTTATTTACCTTATTCCACAAAGTTCTGTATATAAAGCCTTACATAAGAAGCACACAGCTTTTATCTTCAGTCTTACTGTGACAACAAAAATGAACAAGGGGGGGCAGCAAAAGCACACTCGGTGTGAATGGATTGTGCTGTTTGTTTGCACACAACAAGTATTAAAACATGGGCACAGTAAACTTCTATAATGCACTACTTAACGTATAACACTTACCTTACATAGGTCAGCAGTAACTTACTAAAAATGAAAGTAAATCCGTTTTCTGTTAATATAAACCACCAGAACAACCTTGGGTTTTTTCCTTTAATCAAGTTGGTAAAGTGATACACTTAAAATAGTTTTTCAATTTTCATGTTGGTTTCACACATGGCAGTTTTGAGCCAAGGCCAGGATCCGGCATAGTGTTGAATACACTTTTGATTTTGGCTCAAAAACTACAATGTCAGTTTAAAAAAAACAAATAGCTGTGTGTGAAGTATAGCATAAGGGTATATTCACACGGACGGGCTCGCAGCGAGATTCTCGCTGCGAGCCCGGCAGGTCCTGGCAGTTCCCATACACTACATACTTGCTGCGGTCTAAACGACCGCAGCGAGTATGTAATTATACCGCCCTTACCCCTTCTGCTCCCCCGCTGTAAGCATACTTTACCTGTCCTTGCTGCACGGGTCCGGTGTCCTGCTCTCCTGTCCGGCCAATCAGTGTGTTGCCCAGCCGCAGCCACTGATTGGCCGGGCGGGAGAGCAGGACGCCGGACCCGTGCAGCAAGGACAGGTAAAGTATGCTTACAGCGGGGGAGCCAGGCGGGAGCAGAAGGGGTTAAGAGCGGTATAATTACATACTCGCTGCGGTCGTTTAGACCGCAGCAAGTATGTAGTGTATGGGAACTGCCAGGACCTGCCGGGCTTGCAGCGAGAATCTCGCTGCGAGCCCGTCCGTGTGAATATACCCTAAAGGGGTTTAGCATAGCATAGTAAAGCATAAAGGCGGCTGCTGATTTCTGCAAAGATAAAGCTTTGTTGCATTCTTTTTTTTTTTTTTTTTGTCGCAGAACAGTACATCGTGTGAATGTAATCTACCTGTCATAAGAGGTGCCAGAATACACGGCTGGGCTTTCTACTAACAGGGAATCTACAGGTTCGGTAGCATTCAGTGGCCCCATAGAGATTGAAAGGAGCAGTGGCCATGCAGGCGCACTGAACATTCCATTTGCTGCGGGGCAATTGCATTCCCTTTCTCTGGATCTGTGAGGCCCTGATGATCAGACCCCCAGTGATCAGTGTGTTATCCCCTTTCCTGTGGCCCAGTCCATTTTGGACGGAAAACCCCTTAAAATCCAAAATTTTTGTTTTAATTTTACTAATTTAACATATGACACTATATTAAATATAAACTTTGTGCTCATGTATTGCAAATGTACCAGAATGTTTCTGCCAAAAAACTGCCTAAGGGTAGCTTCACACATACCGGATCTGCAGCGGATTTCATGCTGCAAGTTTGCGCTACGGCTGTGTGAGGCTCTCGTCGGTCCCCATCAGCCAATCAGTGCACGGCAGCACACAGCCGCGGCGCCGAGTAGGTAATGTATGCTCCAAGGCTGCGGGATGCGGGGGGCGGGGGGGGGGGTGTTAAAGGGAAAATTCTGCTGCGGGTATGTGACCCCATAGACCTTCACTATACCAGGATCTGCAGCGGATTTCACTGCAAACTCGCAGCGTGACATCCGCTGCGGATCCGGTATGTGTGATTTCACACTGCAAGTTCCACACTAAAAACCGCTGTGATACTGTGTATTGTCATTTTCTTTGGCTTTACATTCTCTCAGCAGATTTTTCATTCCACAGCAAGAATGTAGCCCCTTCCTTTTTTTAAATCAAATCTTTTTTATTGAAAAAGCTTTTTCCAAAACAAATTATTTCCCAGTGTAAACAAAAACCCTGAGAGGGCATATGCTAATATAGCCCCTTCCTACTTAACCCACAGCTGTCGGGCTAATACATTACCTACCTGCGCTCCTGCTTGCTTCTCCAGCTCCCAACTCTCTGACAATCCACTCAGCCAATCAGTGTCAGGAAGCTGGAAGCCTGACAAGCAAGCTGGAGTGTGGGCAGGTAATGTATTACCCCGGCAGCAATGGGTTAAGTGGGAAGGG
Organism: Dendropsophus ebraccatus; assembly: GCF_027789765.1. NCBI lineage: Eukaryota > Metazoa > Chordata > Amphibia > Anura > Hylidae > Dendropsophus > Dendropsophus ebraccatus. The sequence goes on from NC_091462.1 coordinate 82,127,050, forward strand.
ACTACATTCTCGCAGCGTAATGAAAAATCCGCTGTGAGAATGTAAAGTCATAGAAATTGACAGTACAGAGTATCGCTGTGGAACTCGCAGCGTGAAATCTGCTGTGATGTGGTACGCGTAAAGGCAACTTCAGAGGAAGTGGGGTCTCAGAAAAAGTGGTGTGGCTCTAGTAAAAGGGGACACAACCTAAGATGCAACACTGTGGCCCAGATTTATCAATCTATGTGTCTAATTTTCAACTCAATTATTACCCAAAGTTCATTTTGTGAAACCAGAGCTGAGCTGTGATTGGTTGCTGTCCATCTGAGACAAACATCAGACACATTTTTGTCTTACAAAGATTGATGAATTTGGGCCTGTGTGCCAAACATGCACCAGTACATTCTCTTTAAGTTTTGCACATGGAAAGAACTCCACAGGCACGAGGAAGCCGGTGGCGCGGTCCTTTTTTTGAACCTTAGAATCAATGGAGCCTCATCATAGAGGGGCGTTGGTTTCCTCCGACTGGTGGTGGGCCGGTCAGCCTCCAGTACTTCATCCCCGGACGGTGTCCGGAAATAGAACGGCGCCGTATGCGGGAATCGAGCCACAGTTCAATAAAAGGCCGTGTTCCCTGCGCAAGCACTGTTCTATCCATGTGCAAATCTTAAAGCGAATATACTGATGGTACATTCGCTTTAAGCTAACCAATGGTTGATCTAAACTGCAATCTCTAAGAATCAGACAGTTTTAGTAAATCTGGGCCGTAGATTTTTAGGCATTGACATGGTTTAGAGAAGTGATCAATGATTTCCAGCTCTGGATATAGTTTGCTTTCGTTTGCTTTGTGCTTTACATCTAAGTAAACAAACCTATAGCACAGTTGCCATTTGCAGAATATTGAACTCTGTCCTAGAATTTTACCTTATCCTTGATAATACAGCTTTCACCAATTCCTTGTTTACTTTCGTGTTCATTCTCATACAAATACAGGGGATAATAATCATGATATTGACAACTTTCACATATCTCTATCTGGTTCCTTCTGGGGTGCACGGGTAGCAGTCACACGCACAAGCACTGGTTCCAGATTTTTCATATGCCCCACTGCTATATAAGATGATACCAGTAATATAAATGGTGCATGGTAGGCGGGAGTCCTGTTCCCTACTTTGCAATGGGACAAATGAATATTATGTATTATACTCATACTACGTATTCAAGGAGCCCTGCCTCCTTGACACGGTTCATGGCTTGTATAAAGGCTTTTTTATTTTAAAAGAAAAATGGTTTTAAAAAACACAAAATGTGAAGAATACTTCTGCTTTCAGCAATATTTTATGGTTAAAATATACATCTATAATGTGTGCAAGCTTAAATAGCTTGTGCAGATTTTGAGGAGCATACTTTCTTCACCGGTCAGGTCTACTGCTATGTTCATATTTCTCATATTAACCAATGTGGAGTTTCGCACACTGTAAGCATGATATCAGAAAATCACAGATGCAAATCTAAGGCCCAGAAGAAGATGCAGACTGTCCCTGCACAGCTGGATGCATGTCACAAGCAGTGAGTAAATTATTTCTTCATTTATGGGGAGAATGCAGTAGGGGAAAGAGCTAAGAAAACTTGTAGCCCAATGCATCATTGAGTTATTGCAATTGGCCCATTCTACCTATCATATTTTCTTTCTTACTCCGAAACCTACAAGGATTCATTAATTTTTAACTTTACAAAAGGCAAACAATATAGTATACTCAATTGATTTTCAACCTTTTTCTTTTTAAATACTTCTCAGCTCCCAGGTACCCCTACTACCCTACAGGAATAGCTGTTGGACAAGGTTTTATGGCTTTTAGCGTACACTATGTTTTAATGAAGAAGTGCAGGCGGCTCAGCCTATCCTCATGCCAAACAGCACTGAGCCCGTTGAGTTTAATTTTCCATCCCTACTGTATAAATTACAAATTTTGTGCTGCTACACTTCTAGGAAGAAAAGATAAAATCTTGAAGGAAAAACACACCTGTGGTTTCCTGGCAGGGGGTTACACAACTTATACTGCATATATATATGTTGTTGCTGTTCAGTAATTCCAAGAGAAAACTAGTTATATGAGCAAAGAATATATTACAAATGTTACTTCCATGAGCTCATCTCCTGAATGAGCTTGGAGACTTCTCGAGTGCTGACAGGACAATGTACAGGCCCAGAAGAGAGATGATGTTAAGAATCAAAAAAGCATATAACGCAGACAACAACCAAAAAGTTTAAAGAAGTACTATGCGTTTTTTTTTATTGGGGTCCTTGTCTGTACACTCACCCCGGATGATGGCTTGCTTTCCAGCGGGGTAGTGTTATTCCCATGCTCCAACGCTGTTCAGATCCTTCTGAGGCCTACGTAACGTCTCTTCCGCTCTCTTTGGGACAGCCAGAGAAGAGGTCACTTTTTCATAAAAAGTGGTTTTATTTTGTAGATATGTTAAAGATAACACATGTTTCTTATTGCCGAGATATAATGAACAATTGTCAGGACCATGTGTGGGGGGGGGTACAATAGAGAAGGGGCAGTTAGAGAACACAGACAGTAAGCCCTAGCCTGATCCCACCCAGCTAACCCTTGCCTCAAACAGCCCTAGGTGACTGCGGACAACCACATTGACGGTCCCTTACCTAAGGCTATGGTGTAAATGCAGAGACAAGACAGACAAACACCAAAGTATAGTCCTCCAGTCCGAGGTCTAACCAAATGCAGCACAAAATCAGTAGTCAGGGAAACAAGAGCCGAGAACAGGAAGGCCAGATAACTAATCACACAAAAGGATAAGGAGACGCTTGCACACTAGTAACACTAGTCTAATAACTAGTGTGGATAGCAGGGTACTGATACATTTTATAGGAGGTCAGGGACCCAGTCCAAGAAGTGTTTGGACCAGCCCCCTGATCCCTCAATATACACCTGACTAGCAGGAACACCTGTCAGTCAAACATCAGCCCCCCTGCCAGTGACACGGGCCCGTTGCATCCCTGGTAAATAGGGACACCACTGACGTCACCCGGCTGGCAGCTCTGGCTCCGAGTACAGGGATGTAGCACTCAAAGGTAAGGATATAACACCAATATAAAGCTTTCATGTTATTTTAAACACATTATACAAGTCATCACTTTCAAGGCCAGAAACTTTTCTTTCTGTTTTTTTTTTTATCAATGGAATCATATGCTTTTTTTTTTTTTTTTTATCGATGGAGGATATGCTTTTTGCAAGACCAATTGTTCTTTGCATGGTGGGACCCCCAAAAAGGGGTTTCTTAGGCAGGCTGCGCTGGCCAGGTTAAGGTTTACAGTAGGTCAGGTGGTACAAAGGGGTGTTGTGTTTGGTTAAAAGGGGTACTCATGTGATTTTTTTTTTTTCTTTCAGATCAACTGGTGCCAGAAAGCTATATAGATTTGTTTACTTTGTTTACTTCTAATAAAGAAAGCTCCAGTCTTACAGTACAGTGATGAAGTCTTTCCAGTCTGACACAGTGCTCTCTACATAAGTTTCTCTAACCGTTTGATTTGAAAGATAAAAAAAATTAGTACTCCTTTAACCAAACACTGCCCCTTTGTTCCACCTGACCTACTGTGAACCTTAACCTGGGCAGGAGATTTTCACCCTTGACTATGCTCCTGGCAGTGTAAAAGTCCCACTCACCCTCCCCTTTTTAATGTGTTTTTGATTGTTGTGATTTAATTTTAATAGTATATACTTCATGTCAAAACTTGCTGCATCAGAAGACCTTGCTGACAGCAGTTTGAATACCAGACAGAGGTACCAAATCAGATCAACAAGGACATACCCACCACAGAGGGATGGTGTCACTGGTGACCTCTTCAAGCATCTTATGAGTGGATACTAGTACTGCATGGTCCACCTTTTATTCCATGTTTATAGGAAAAACAGATCACTGGTTTCCCTGAGATCAGTGATCTGTTTCTCTTATGTCTCTATTTTCTCTTAGGCATTGCTCCCACCTAGCCAGAATTGTGCTCCACATTGATGAGGGGCAACACCCTGAAACAGCTGTCTGTGGATGGATACCTAGCCTTGTTTTTTCCCTGGTCATTACATTGACTTATAGGTCCACTAAATATGGTGATTTCCCTACAGGAGCTATCCCTTGGCTGGGCCCTTCCTGGAGGGATGTCTGGCTAGTCCTGTGTTTCGAGACTCTTATATGAGGCTCCACGGGCTCTTCTTTTGCATATTCCATGGTTAATAATACAAGCCGTGGCATACCTTAAAGCATTAAAGACTCACTGTCAACTGTAAAAATATCTTTTGATATGTCATCAGGCATGCCAAAAGTTATTGATTGCAGTGATCTAACTGCTTATACCCACTGTGATCATGAAAAAAAGCCGGGGAGAGACCATGACAGATGTTTGTTCCACTCCCTAGCCGCTTGACAATTTAGCCTCAGACTATAATGAAACTAAACTACATGGCTACCATGCTCTCTTACTGGCTATATCTCCTGATCGCAGTAGATCTAAGCAGTGAAACACACTGTGATCAATAACTTTTGCCATGCCTGATGACATGTCAAAAGTTATTTATAATAACAGTGGCTCTTTCACCTCTTTAACAGTTGCAAGTGTTGTGTGTTTATTTAAGTAATGTTATATAATAATTTATTCTGAAGACAGAGACCAAGCTTACACTGTTCTGTACAAATCACTTTCTAGCATTGTCCTCCTTATCATCACAGACAGGAGTACAGTAACTGGTTACACCAGTGTATGGATAATTTCATCCTAGAGACATTTAGATGCTTTTAAAATAAGAATCAAATCATATTCACATGCAACAGTCACCCACAGCTGCTGTTCCATCTGGTCCCTCAGCAAATCACTTGCCTCAGGGGTGCCCGGCAAGTGACTGGCTACCATGCGTCACAGAAACAGTAAAGTGTTGGGAAGCAGGGGGGACTACCAACCAACAGAATGGCAGCTGTGGGGGTATTGAGTGGGAGAGTATAGATCAGGGGTGGGCAATTAATTTTCCCATGGGACCACATAACAAATTGATATGGTTTTCGAGGAATAGAAATAATATACATAACTCAGTTCTGGTGGGGATGGTGGTACATGGGGGGAGTGTTTCCCAACCTTTTCCACCTGGGGGAACTACCAAATAATGTTCTACAAAATGCAAAAAACTTAATTCAGTGACTCACAGGTGACGTCTTCTTTGATCTGAGACATCTCTTTCCCTTTTCATCTTCATACGGACACCTTTCAGCTACAATTCATCTCTTCAGAACCTGCCAGACAAACATTTCAGGCTCCGCACTTTTCCTTCAACTTTCTTCCCTTTTTCCTACCTATAGGGTCCCATACAGTAGTAATTGTGCTGTTTGGTGTGATGCTCAGTAAAGTGAGTAGATATGTGGGTTGCCCCTGTATGTTGAATTCCCCATATAGTGATATCCCCTTCTATGACCCCCCATATAGTTATAATATCCCCTTCTTTAACCCCCCATATAGTAATAATATCCCCCAATATAGTAATAATGTGCCCTTCTATAACCCCCCATATAGTAATGTCCCTGCAGTGAGCAGGCTAAGCATTACAGTGGAGAAGCTGAGCAGCCGCAGCTTCAAGGGATGCTGAAAGGGGACGTGGGCCAGGCAGAGTAGGCCCAGGCTCGGACTGGGCCACCGGGGGGCCAGGGAAACCCCCGGTGGGCCCCGAGCTGGAGTGGGCCCCGCCCCCCTGTCAGGGGACACAAGGCTTGAGACTGCAGCCATGTGGTCTCCAGCCAGCAAGCCCAGCTGGGGCCCCGTGCTCCCGGGGGGCCCACTCGGGTGCGGCACCTATCTTTTTAACTGGAAGCGATCGCAACAATCGCTTCCAGTTAAATGTAGTGTGCTGATTGACAGCGCGAGAAGCCATAGGCTTCCCGCCCTGTCAATCACTCTTGTGACCGCAAGCAGCGTTTGTTTGCGATCACAAGAGTGTCAGTGTCACCTCCGCTCCCGCCCCCGACAGATCCGCAGCATCCTGGGGAAGTCCCGGGCAGCACGTCGCTTCTGAGTTTAGTGTGCGCTGCGGCGGCTGGGGCTTCCGGCTGGGAGCGTGTACCGGAAGTCTCAGCCGCTGCGGCGCACACAGAGCTCAGAGGCGACGTGCTGCTCGCGACTTCAACAGGATGCGGCTGATCTGTCGTGAAGAGAGAAGACACCCGCGACCGACGGGGGAGCGTGTTGTAAGGTGAGTTGTTTTTGTTTATTTTTAGGGAGACAACAGGAGGGGGTTATATGGGGGATGGACAACAGAAGGGGGGGCTATATTGGGGTGAACAACAGAAGGGGGGCTATATGGGGGATGGACAACAGGAGGGGGCTATATGGGGGATGGACAACAGAAGGGGGGCTATATGGGGTATGGACAACAGAAGGGGGGCTATATGGGGGATGGACAACAGGAGGGGGCTATATGGGGGATGGACAACAGAAGGGGGGCTATATGGGGGATGGACAACAGAAGGGGGGCTATATGGGGGATGGACAACAGGAGGGGGCTATATGGGGGTTGGACAACAGGAGGGGGCTATATGGGGGATGGATAACAGAAGGGGGCTATATAGGGGTGGACAACAGAAGGGGGCTATATGGGGGATAGACAACGAAAGGGGGCTGTATAGGGGGATGGACAACAGACGGGGGCTATATAGGGGGGTGAAAAACAAGGGGGATATATAGGGGGTGAACAACAGAAGGGGGCTATATGGGGGATTAACAACAGAAGGGGGCTATATGGGGGATGGACAACAGGAGGGGGCTATATGGGGGATGGACAACAGAAGGGGGCTATATAGGGGGTTGACAACAGAAGGGGCTGACAACAGAAGGGGGCTATATAGGGGGTTGACAACAGAAGGGGGCTATATGGGGATAGACAACGAAAGGGGGCTGTATAGGGGGATGGACAACAGACGGGGGCTATATAGGGGGGTGAAAAACAGAAGGGGGCTATATAGGGGGTGAACAACAGAAGGGGGCTATATGGGGGATTAACAACAGGAGGGGGGCTATATAGAGGGATTAACAACAGAAGGGGGCTATATGGGGGATTAACAACAGAAGGGGGGCAATATAGAGGGATTAACAACAGAAGGGGCTATATGGGGGATTAACAACAGAAGGGGGGCTATATAGAGGGATTAAAAACAGAAGGGGGCTATTTTGGGGGGTGAACAACAGAAGGGGGCTATATAGGGGGGTGAACAACAGAAGGGGGCTATATAGGGGGTGAACAACAGAAGGGGGCTATATAGGGGGGTGAACAACAGAAGGGGGCTAAATGGGGGGGGCAACAGAATGGGGCTAAATGGGGGGGGGCAACAGAAGGGGGCTAAATAGGGGGGTGAACAACAGAAGGGGGCTATATAGGGGGATGGACAACAGAAGGGGGCTATATAGGGGGATGGACAACAGAAGGGGGCTATATAGGGGGGTAAACAACAGAAGGGGCTATATAGGGGGTGAATAACAGAAGGGGGCTATATAGGGGGATGGACAACAGAAGGGGGCTAAATAGGGGTGTGAATAACAGAAGGGGGCTATATAGGGGGGTGAACAACAGAAGGGGGCTATATAGGGGGGGTGAACAACAAAAGGGGGCTGTTTAGGGCGATGGACAACATAAGGGGGCCATATAGGAGGATGGACAACATAAGGGGCTGTATAGGGGGATTGACAACAGAAGGGGGCTATATAGGGGGATGGACAACATAAGGGGGCTGTATAGGGGGATGGACAACAAAAGGGGGCTATCTACAGTATATGCGGGATGGATAACACAGGGGAGCCATTTATAAGGGGGACAACATAGGGGAGCCATTTATAGGTGAGACAACACAGGGGGGATGTATATAATAGGGCATGCACATAGGGGGTCATATACTATTGGGCAGTGATAGGGAACCTTGGCTCTCCAGCTAATGCAAAACTACAGCTTTAGCTGTGGCTGTCCAGGCATGATGGGAGTTGTAGTTTTGCAACAGCTGGAGGGCCAAGGTTCCCTACCCCTTGTATAGGGGATGCACAGAGGTTGTCATCTACTATAGGGGGACTGCGCATAGGGGGATTTCTACTATAGTAGATGCACATGGGGCCATCTGTATGGAAGACTGAACAAGGGACCAGTAAAGGGGCCAATACAGATGTGCAGTGTGTAGAGAGATGAGGATGGTGCCAGAGTGTGGAGCCTAATATGTCTGTCTGGCAGATTCTGTGGATTCGTGGCTCGGAGAAGTTCTAATGGCCCAGGGCAGATGGAGAAGAAAATGAAAAGCGAAGAACTCCGATCAGAGAAGACGTCTCCTGTGAGTCACCTGATGTAACTGCAGTGTAATGTATATGGTGTATAGAGCCTGTGTAGAGCTGGGTCTGCCTCTATATGACTGTATGAGGTGATAGTGGTCTGTGTACAGAGGATTTTATTCAGTAGCAGCGGTGACGGTGTAAGTCAGTATATGGTGGTACTAGTCAGCAGTAGCGGCGGTAATATTTCCCCCTTGTATACTGGTAATATTGGTCATAGTATACAGGATTTGGTCAGCACCAGTATAGCGGTAATATGTATGGTGATACTATTTCCCTCCTATATACTGGTATTATTGGTAATATCAGTCTTGGTATACAGGATCTGGTCAGTAACAGTATGGCGGTAATATGTGTGGGGATATTTGCTCTTTATATACTGGTGTTATTGGTAGCTGTATGACTTTTGTATCTGTATAAAGTGTTATCATGCAAAGAAACCTGTCTTATAGCCAATTGCACAGGGCAATTATAGGTAACAAAAGCTCCTAGGAAGCCCCATGTAAAAGTGTCAGAGATCAGCTGACGCGCAAATGCCCGCTAGTCGGCTGATTTGATCTTTTGTGCAGCTGTATAAATCATTGTTGTTGGCCGCACATCTCGGTGTATTCCTGCCCTGCTGATTAGCAATCGTTTGCAGCCCTATGCTGCCCCATATCACACCGTGTTAATGGACCCTTATTAATGTTACCATAGATAAGTATAGTGGCTGAAGGTTGGGCCCCATGAATGATTTCCCCTGGTGGGCCCAAGCACTCCAGTCCGACACTGAGTAGGCCCATGTGTGGTATAGATTGTTTGTTAATTGGAAGCCCCTTTACTTCTTCAGGACAATATTTTCTATTCCCAGAATACCCCCTTAAGTAGTTTATAATTTTTAAGGAGCTTTATTTATTGTCATACTGACTGCCATTACTTCTGATAGCTACAGGCAGCTCCAGCAATGACCTTCTACCCTTGTCTCCTTTTAGAATTACTGTTAGCACTGCCTTGTTCTGTGTCATCATGGTATAACCCTTGAAAATCTCAAAGTTAACTTTATATCCCTTTATAAAGCCTCATTGGAATGATCCAATAATTGGTGATGTCATTGTTTTAATTACAACCTTGTTGCCATCCTAGTAGCGACGTTAACCGCCGAGCCTTTAAATAGCTCTGACTTTCCATTCCACAGCTAAACTGTTGCTAGGTAAATGAGTTCTATGTTTGCACGGGGATGTTTTCTTTTGTCACATGTCCTTCATACATAGTTATTGCCTGTAAAGTCCCTGAGTAAATAAAACAAGGCTTTGCTTGCTTTAAAAGAGGTCCCCTTACTTCACAGTTTTGATCAAAGTTTCCCTTCCAGTGAAACACGCTTCTGATTTTAAATCCCGGACCCTAATGAATGTTAGAAAACCATGACTCGTCTGTAATCTCATGATGACATAAAGTTAGGCTGGCAACGCTGGGAACTTACTAACAATGCAGAAATCCCTGGCCAGAAGTATTACATTTCTTACTCAACAGCTGAACACCATGTTGCCAGTCCAAAGCTCCACCATGAAATTGTAGTGCAACAATCAATTATCTTAATGCTGTGAATTTACAGAGGGAGTCCCTGCACAAATTGCTAATTCCAGACGGAAGTGTCAAGTGTGGGCACAAGTGGCTTAGACTGTAGGATGCCATATAAAAATATATATCTTAGCCTAGGTAACAATAACACTTTTTTTTGGTTGGTTTGTGATGTCTTGTTCTAAAACACATGATGAGGGGGGGGGGGGGGGGTCCATGTTTTCATATTGACTTGTAGTTTGTTACGGAAGCAATGATGGTTAAAGGGCCTGAGAGCTACTTCACAGTAACCTTGATTTAACAAGTCCAGGAGACACGTTCCTACTAGTCCCTCAAACTGATAACTGTAATAATGTCGCTGGCAACAATGACCAGCGTTCCTATATATTTCAATTTAACCAATACTAAAATGATACAAAAAATATATAAATATATTAGAGATATTGATAAGTTGTAAAAAGGCTCTAGGTAGGCATGTAGGCTTTTTGAGACTTGTTCTTTCGCACAAATGTGCTAAAATCCTTGCCTTAAAGGGGTTATCCAAAGATAAAACAAAGCTAAAAAACATGGCCACATGTGCACCACTCTTGTGGGGTTTGAAACTTAGTTCCATTGAAGTCAATGAATATTAATTGCAAACCACACCTGACTTGGAGACAAGAGTGGGGCAAAAGTGGCCATGTTTTTGTAGCGCTGGATAACCTATTTAATTCACGATCCACAAACTACTGCCCAGAAAAGGATGACCTGAAACTGCAGACCCGGCCCTCTCCCACCCCTACACTTAGTTCCCAAAATTAGAAAAATGTAAAAACCCCTTTACATTAAGGCCACGTTCACACTATGTATTTTTGCAATGAACAACATCCGTTGTTGCAAGTTGCAACAACGTCTGTTGTTTATTCACATCAGCCATTTGAATTGGTGTCTATTGAACAATGGCAGTAGTGTATACTCTGTATATACTGCAGCCATTGTTCTCTGCTGCTGCACAGAAAAACTGACATTTCTATTTTGTGTGGCCAATATTCAGTAAAAAGTGGCCGTACATGATGTAAAGTATGGCTCACGGCCGTACTTTACACTTTGGTCTGTGGCTAATTGGAGTGAGGGCACACCCGAATGTGCCTGCATTGCCATTAAAATTAGGTGATGTTCAAACGTCTGCAAACAAAGGCCGATGTTCATACAGCGTGTGAACATGGCCTTAAACTGTAAATGTATATACAAAGTGAGTTAATACTTCATACAGGTGTTGTGAGGGTGGTTCATCAATTTCCACTGACACAATTATGTACCATGCTCCCAATGTATTCTGTTTCATCTCTCCAGGGACTGGGACATTACAATACAGTTCAATATTCCTAGTGCTTGACTAATTGAACTCAACTTTTTTTTTTTTAACTGTATTTACTGTGTGACAGGTGTGTGACAAGTTTTATCTATACGCTGCCCAAGGTCTTATGGATTAAATTTTCATGGGCCGCCCATGCAACAAATACATGAATACAAATGATGCTCAAAAATTACATGCAAGTTACATGAAGGTCATGCAGCAAGTGTTGTTCAAGCTATTGTGCACGTTAAACTTTCATCAAGTTGACAGAGCTGCAATTATTAAATTAGCGATCTTACCTCAGCTCCTTTTTTATTTTGGCTCTGCTCCAATCTGGATCAGCAATGCATGGATCCGCCGGATTGAGGTGAGTCTTTGCTGCCCCACTTAGTAAAGGTGGCTTCAGCATGCCGAATCTACGACTTTATTTTGTCACTAGTCACTTTACAAGAATCTTTAGGCTATGTTCACACTACGTATATGTCCGGCCGTAGTTCGTACGCGGCCGGACATGTGCGGCTCAAACTACGGCCGTGAGAAAAATAGACATGCGGCAGGATTGCGAACATGCGGGCGAACCGCGAACATACGCCCGTAGTAGAGTTATGCTTCCTAGCTTGTTTCGAAGCCATCTGAAACAGGTCATTTACTTGGAAATCTTCTCCTAGCCCAATAAAACACACAGAATCTTTTGGATCGAAAAATCAAGTTCAATTTGGCTGAAATAAGTACTTCGTACGGGACCGCATGGAAATCCACGGCTGTGAGTTGGAACATTTCCGGCCACAAACAATGGTCTTGTTCATTTTTCACGGCGCCGTATACGATTCGGCCGTAGGCTCATACGTGGTGTGCATTGTGCGCTGGAAATCGTATATTTCCAAGCGTACGCATCAACCTCAAAACTACAGGCGTATATTTGCGGTTCGCACTACGGCCGGAAATATACGTAGTGTGAACATAGCCTAAAAGAGGAAAGCAATCGGGCTTTTGCACAATTACTGCTTTTGAGCAAACATGATAGTTGGTGGGAGCTCTTAGAATCAGGAAATTTACTAGAAGGGACATTGAAAACTTTTTCGTTTTGTCTACTTATTGAAACAATTTGGGGTTATATTAGAGATAAATGTGGAATTGAGAGAAGCTTACAATTTACTCCTCTTTGGAATAACACGTTTTTGCAGCAATTCACTAAAATAGCCAACAGACAATTTTGGATTAGTAAAGGCATCACAAAGGTATGTCAAATACAGTATGTGAAAGGGGTTCACCTATTAGTTTTGAGAGATTACGGGAGGCTTATGGGTTGGAGGTAAATTATTGGTTTCACTATAAACAATAAGGGGGAGATTTATCAAAGGGTGTAAAATTTAGACTGGTGCAAACTGGCCAGTGCAACCAATCACAGCTCAGCTTTAGGCAGTGCTGAAAGGAAAGCTGAGCTGTGATTGGTTGCTGTGGGCAGTTTACACCAGTCTACATTTTACACCCTTTGATAAATCTCCCCCTAAGTGTCTGCTAAACTTCACACTGGGGATAAGCAGAGATTTATAATTTCATACTTGGTTATTTTTGATAAGTTCGTTAATGATTCGGCATGCAAGAAGTCCATATATTATATCTATAAAATCTTGGGGCCGGTGGTTCCATATTAAATGGTTGACAGATGCTGGGCTAGATGGAGTAAATATCTAGGAGAGATAGAGGATGACAGTCGTGAGCGGATCCTTGGGAATTTGAACAGGGAGTAAAGCACACAAATTGATACAATTTAAGGTATTACATTGCGCCTACTATTCCCCTAAACAGTTTGGACGAATGGGGCTCCCGGACAGATCCCGCTGTCCGAAATGTAAGCTGGAGGATGCCGGCTTTCTGCATATGCTCTGGTCATGCGGGAGTATTAGTAGTTATTGGGAAGAACTATGTAACACACTGGATAAGAAGCTGAACTACACAATTCCCAGAGACCCGCTCACTCTAGTTTTTGGTGATTCAAGTGGGATTAAAAAGCATGAGAAACTTATAGTAAGGGTGGTGTTTTATGCGAGGTTGGTGATTCTTGGGAACTGGATCTCCCCGTCTCCTCCCTCAGTGTGTGAGTGGATTAAGGGTCCTATTCCACGGGCTGAGGAGGGCCCGATCAACTATGTAAACGAGCGGCGATCTGCTAGATCGCCGCTCGTTTACTGGGCCTATTCCACGGCCTAATGATCGTTGAGGAAGGGCTGCAAGGACATCGTTACCGGCCATTCAGCTGACCGGCCATTCGGAAGATAGAGCGTGCGGGACCCGGGGATGAAGACAGCGCAGAGAAGAAGACCTGACAGGTAATGTATGATGCTGCGCTTCTGAAATCGTCGGCCGCCCGCCACGCACCGCTATTCAACCGTAGCGATGCGCCTTGGGGGAACGATGATTTTAGGTCTGGCCCTAAATGAACGATCAGCCAATGACACAATCATCGGCTGATCATTCTCTCTATTTCACCGAACGATAATCGGCCGAATCGGCCCCATTTGGAATAGGGCCCTAACACTGTTGATAAGATCAAACAATATGAACGGTCCTGGTACTCGCATAAAAAAGATGGAGTCCTTAAGCATTATGGTTTTTGGAAAAAACTGTAATCAAAAGTAACTGCTTCATTTTTGTGGGAGGTTTTTGTTTATATAGTGGTTGATATTTTGAGTTTTTTCTTTCTTTCTTCTTGTTTCCTCTGTCCAAGGTGGGTGGGTTTTTTGGGTATAGCTGCATATTCCTACATTGTATCTTCTGTGAAGGTTTTGCATGTATCTCAATCTTGGTTATTTTGACTGTTTGCAGAAGATAGATTTGTAGTATGTAAATGTACTTTTCGTTTTAATCTATTAAAAAAAAAAAACTTTCATTAAGTTTTCATGCAACCTTCTAGCCTACTATTAGGGCCACTGCTATAGCCAGACTATATAGTATTCCCAGGGGGCAATGTTCCTAGATTCACTGATGTTGATAAACGAGTGATGGTGTCTCTGCGGTGTTTTGGTTGATCTCCCTAAGGTCGACCATCATTCTCTTATGTAGTATGGCAGCTGAGATGGTAACTGTTGTACTATACCAATACACTAAGTTGCATGCGCATACAGCTTACATGACGCTTACGGTATGTAAGCGTTGTTCCCGCCAAGAATGGAAGCCCAATATAGACTTTATACTGGCTATACTGAGCTTCTATTTCCAGCTGGAACAGTGCGTCACTGGATCTTTTGAAATTGTTGACTGCGGCAGAAAGCGAGCAACCTGGGAGGATAACCAAAATGTCTCACTGTCCCATATGCGGAAACCAATGCTATAAACAATGGCTGATGGTTGGGACGCTGTGTCACAGAATCTGTTTTAGGTTTCAGAAGATTTGAAAGGGTATTCTAACTCGAAAATGTCTAAAAGCACCATTGAGAATGAGGGAAGCACTGGCACACGCAGTGCTCTTTATTCATTCGGGGGCAGTATTGCTTCATTCTCATGATCAATGGCACACGCCACCAATTAGCTTGTTGCAACTTTGCGCATTGGAATTACCCCTTTAAGAAATGATTTTCTATATAATAAGTATCCTTCTTATGATCTATTTACACTGGGGACATATAACAGTAACTGAGAACGTGTCCTTTGTGTTGTACTGTGTGTGCACTTTCATGCGTGTGCCTGTGTCACCCAAGCAGGATATAAGTTAACATATTACAAAGAAGCAGCTTAAAAAACTTGCAATCTATCAATAAGAAAGAGATAAAATCTCAACAGTTCTCAGCGGGACAAGTACACAACTGATTATTTTTACTGTGCCGCTGCTGCTGCTGCCCGAAACTGAGCCTCCTGACCCTGCAATATGTGCCTGACCTTTGCCATGGATAATTAACAGTAGTTAGAGGCCAACTGCAGGCTAAAGAAAGTAATGTAAGAAATACTCTTCTAAGGACAACTTCTGTTTGCCTGTGTGCGGCTCAGAATACATGCCTTATTGATACAGAATGAGAGGCCACATTTTCCTCTCCGATATATGACTTGCTTTGATCCTGTTTATTCCATATTTCACATATTGGATTATGACAGGCAAATGGGGTCACTGTGGGGTGGTATATTCAAGCTGTCTGGGATTCGGCACAAAGCACAGGCCCCTGCTGCCCCATAACTTTTTAATGTGCCCCGAATATGATTTATATGATTGCTAATAATAATTCTATTATTTTCAATGTATTAGCCTAAATGTGATCTTTACCCTTCTATTACTGTATTCACTGTTTTTAGACAAAAATGTTCTTTTGAAGTTACATAGTAATGGAGGAAGGCCTCTCTTAGTTAATATTTTAGTAGTCTGAAAGGTGCATTTTTAGAAGCTAGTGACAAACAAAAAGTTATTTAAAATTATTTAAATATACAGTGGTGCCAAATCACTCTTAAACCAAAGCAAATTTTCCCATAAGAAATCATTGAAACACAGACAATTGGTTCCACCATCCAAAAGTAATGTTTTTTTTTAAATTCTGAATAACATCTAAAACAAATGAAACAAACATTTAGAAACAGCAGAATATGTGATATTATAAGTTACTGTACAGTAATGTAGAGCATGGGAAACACAAGGGGTGGACAGAGACTGCAGGGAGCATGAAGGAATGAGCAGGGCAGATGTGGGCACAGTATATCAGCACTCTCTGTCCGGGAAGAGAGGGGTTACAGCTATGGAGAGATTACCTTCACAGTCCTGTCCCCTGTTGTAAGCCCCAGCCTGAAGTGGATCTGCTATGATTTGGAAGGTGAGGGAGACTTCCTGGGTCAGAGTACAGTGCTGTAGACCCCGCTGTGCAGACCATGCCCCTCCTCCACTCGCGCTCCCACCCAGTACAGAGAGCTCTTAAACCAAAGCAATGCTCTTAAACCAAGAAACAATTTTGAAAAACTCTTCTTGCAAAATGCTCTTAATCCAAGTTACTCTAAACCCCAGGTACCACTGTATTGTAGCTGTTACAGGACATGGAGGCCTGCCCCTTCCCCACGGGTAGTAAGAACATACACAAAGATACCCCTCCTCACAGACACAGCAATCAATGAAGGATCACACTCCAGGTTGGAGTGGCCTCTGAAAATACCCAGAGCTCCTCTAACCCAGTAATAGGCCCCAGAAGTCCAGCAGGAGATATCATTTTAAGCCAATCATTTGCTGCAAGAGACCCTTTTAATTTTGCCTTATTTGTTTGCAAAGATAATGGCATAGCTTAAGATGAACTTCATAGTTTCCATCCATGTGTTCTATATCAGTGTTAACCCCTTATAATGGTTCCTTTTTATTCGCCTAAGGACCCCAGTCCATCATTGGTCACGCCATCTTTTTTTTCACAGAAAGAATGGAGAAGGTGGTAGAAAAGAAAAACTGGGCTCTCTTATCTTATGATGGATCTGAAGTGATGTAGAGTCCTTGTTACTCGAGTCAAGCACTCTTTAATGCTCGAATTGTTGAATCAAGTAACTGAAGCCCCATTGAAATCAAAGGGAGTCTCGAGCATTTTACCAGGTGCCCCCTAATCAGCAGAGGGAAGGGTGTCTGGTAACATAGGAAATTTAATGGGGGACAAGTGATCATTTGGAGTAATACTTCATTTTTTTGGTTATAATTTTTCATATTTTGTTCCTTCAAGGAATGTTTAAAGGAGCATTCCCATCACCTTAAATTTGCTTTCTTTTTAAGTTTGGCAGCAGTGGTCTAGGATCCCGACCACCACTATCAGCTATGATAGCGGTGGCCGGGCAGTGACGGGACTTAGGTGGGCGGAACCATGTAAGTAGGTTTTAACTACTTTTGTTTCTTCCTCCACATCCTGAGCTTAGGGGTTTAAAGCCAGGGCTTTACATAGAAACATTGACACATTCCTTTAAATTTCAAAACTATGCATTATTATTCTTTATCAATTAGTTATTTGCCCTCATAATAATGCTTCCATATAGTAAATTAGTAAAGATGTCCCTTCTTCCCGAATTCAGTAATATTGTCCCCCTAAGCCTCCATACAGTAATAATGCCCTCCGTGAATCTATGCAGGATAAAAAAACAATACTTTCCTAGTCCTGGTTCCAAGGAGTATCGCTCTTTTTCTCCAGGCCTGCAGCCTATGAGCCGCAGGGACAGGATACCCAGGCAAACAGGTGAGGGATTGCATTCCATTGGTTCATAGGCTATAGGTCTGAAGAACCTATAGCCTATGGGTAAATGGTGGAGCAGGTCGCTAACTTCCCCCACTTTGCCACTTTACTTCACTGCAGTGAAGGAAGGCCGTTGCTAAGAGATCTCAGGGGCTTTAGTGCCTCATGGGGCACAGATGGCAGCCCCGAGGATGCCACAGTGGGGGTTACGTGCAGCCCCTAGACCACGTGCTTGTTACCTCTGGCTTAGAGAGTTGTGCCCCTCTCAGAAAACTCAAGAACTGTGCACAGCTCTCAACATTAGAGAATCACACTAAGGGTATTTTGGTGGAAACAATGAATGAATGTCATTGAGATGAATGGACGTCCTATTATGCTTTGGCATTGCACTGATACGACTATTTCCTACTGCTAACAAATGACTGTAGGGGGTCTCGCTAGCAGGACCCACTGCAATTAGTTTGATGTATGGGGATGTACAAGTGTTGGCTCAAGACAGAGATCTCGCTGCTTGTGCTAAGAAAAAAAAATATTTTTATGTATGTGATATAGATAGTGTATATTGTGTTTTATATTGTAAGCTGAAAATAAGAAAGCATTAAGCATAGCAACTTCAGCTGTTACCCATCATTGTATCATTAATATAATCAGAGGGTTATCTATGAAGTATGAATTTACTCTAAGCAAGAACACCCTGGAGGAGAAAGAAGTCAGATGACAAACACAAGCAGTTCAGTTACACAGTCTTCACCTGATACTCTACCATGTGGCTGTTTATACTGGTGTCACAAGTTAACGGGAGGATCCTGTATGTGACTTTCTCCCTTAAGGTAATTTTATCCACTGCCTGGAAAAGATCCTATTAAAGTGATTTTAAAAATGCAGAAAATAGTTTAAGACACTGGTAAAAGAAAAAAAAAAAAAAAAAAAAAAATAACAACAAATATGACAGCTGAATAATATGTAAAGAGAAAAGACTGAGCTTGTGTCAAAGTAAGATTAGTTTCGATGTGACATATTTGTACTCTATCGGCATTACCTTTTGTTGTTTCCTTTGATTTTATTGATTTGATACTTGTACTGTGTATTGAAATGTTAACAAACAAACGCTATGGGGGGGGGATTTATGAAGGCCCCGCCCCCTTTTCCCCAAGCAGGATTCACTAAGAGGCGCACACCTCTTAGTGAATCCGGCCAGTCAGGCGCCCGGCATACAAAATCTACACCTGATTTATGATTTACGCCTCCTCCCCTCCTTATCACGCACCCTTCAAGCTCCCCCAGCCCGCGTGGGGCGTACAAGAGGCGTACGCCAGGGAGAAGAGTCGAATCTGCACCTTCTCCCTGGCATACGCCTTGGCCTTATCTTTTATAAATGTCCCCCTATGAGCTAATTCACACAATGCAGCTGATGCAATAATATTTTCCATGTCACTATCTACTGGCCACTGGGCCCTCAGTAGACTGGCACTAAGTGTCCCGTAGAGATCACTTTTCAGGACACACAGGGTGTACAAAAGCAGCAGGGACACTTCTCAAGAAGATACTATTATTATAACTGGCACATGGTAGGTGGGAAGCCTTGTTACAGGTTTTTGCATTGTCACCCAGGAGCTTTAAGTAACACATCTGAGTCATCTCATTATTATCAAAGAGAGCAGGATTACATTGAAAGGTAACACTGCTATAATAAAGCCCGAGGATCACACCACTGACAATAAATGATGGGGACAGCTCACCTGCTCAGTCTTCCTTTACAATGACTTTGGCACAGGTCTTCTACACAAAATTAGTACAAATAAGTCACTGGTTAGATTTTCTGATTGAGGTTTGTTATGTTTAGGTGGCTGCTATGAAGGAAATTCCAAGTACAGTCCATGGCTCAGAGCAGGATAATCATGTAAAAAAATCAAATAAAACATATAATCAGGAAATAAAAACAGATTATAGAAAAGAGTATAATAAATAGAAAAGAAACGGTTAGGTGATTCATGGGGGTTCGACTACTCGTACCCACACCGATCAGGACAGTGGATTCCCTGCCCTTCAAGTGAATGGAGTTGCAGTATGCATGCTCAGCCATGGCTCTATTCACTTGCTGTGTTACTACCATGCTATGTTACTGCATAGCTTTATTATGCCACTAATAAACAAACATAATTGTATAATATGTATGTAATAATTAGAAACGAAAGAAGCGAATGCAGTAAAGCAAAAAAAAAAAAAAATTGCTTCATTAAATTCACTAACAAACCCTGGTGTCCTCTTCCAGTGTCTTCAGCCACCTCCAACCCAGGCAGGCAATCACTGCCTGAGAGACAGCGCTGCGGCCAGTGACTGGCTGAGCAGGCTGTCACGCTTGTGTCTTGAGAGTGACAGCCCGCCAGGGCCGGCGTCAGCACAAGGCTTACCCGGGCATGTGCTGGGGCCCACAGCGCCTCTAGTGGCTTAGAGAGGGAGGGAGGCCCAGTGTTCTAATGTTCAGCCTGCTAACTGTAGTACAGGGTGAGCGCTGAACATCAGAAGACACAAGAGACGTAGCAGGACCTGCACAGAGAGACAAAAGGGTTAAAGGACCTGAACACATGACCCATAGGTCCTTAACCATACAGTGTGAAAAGCAGCCCGACAGAGGAAGAGGGAGAAGACTGAGCTGTAAGGGCTGTGTGTCAGTCAGTCATTGTGTCAGTCAGTGTCTGTGTCAGCCAGTCGGTGTCTGTGTCAGTCAGTCAATATCAGTCAGAGTCAGTCAGTCAGTGTCAATAATGTGTGTTTGTGTATTTTAGTGGTGGCTAAAGTGATTGTGAATAGTGTGTGGATGATGGGTGCATAGTGGACGGATGAAGGGCTGAGGCTCTGTCGCCCGAGGGCCTGCAAAAACCTAGAGCCTTGCCAGCCTTGCAGCCCTCTCAGCCAATCACTGGCCGCAGCCCTGTCCATCAGCCAGTGATCGCCTGAGTGGGTTGGATCTGGCTGAAGACACGGCAGACGACACCAAGGGAGCGTGGACAGAGAAGTATAAAATTTGATAAGGCTCCGTTCGTGAATTTTGCAGTAAAAATTCACAAACATCACATCAAGGGAATTTAAAAAACAGATTCGATCATATCATTTTGTAATAACAATATGAATTACAGATCAAATACATCTCTCAGTATGTATGTGCAGTATGTGACAAAGATGTTACATTTCATAAACATATACCTCAACATAAAAGGTCACTCTGTTTTTACAGCATAAGATTGACATTTATATGTATTGTTATATTGCATTGTACCTAATGCACAGCATGATATTACTATGTTATTTACTGTCAATTTCTTATCCTCTTCATAGTGATGTTCATCTGTGATCCCTGATGATGGACCACCACCGGTCTGATATTGATGGCCCGTCAATATTAATATTGATCGGCTTTCAATATTAAATATGCCCAGGAAATTCCTTTAAGGCCAGGTTCAGACTATGTAACTGTGCGGCTGTATTTGCGGCTGTAATTGTGCGGCGGTATTTTTGGTGGTTCATGCGTACGCTGGAAAGTATAGGATATACGGCTGCACAGTGCACACTATGTATGAATCTACGGCCCGATCGTAAATGGACCCGTAAAAAATGAACAAGACCATTGTTTGCGGCTGGACATGCGGCCGAGGATTGACAGGCGGTCCGTACGGAGTACTTCAAAAATAGCCGGCAATGATGCCGAATGCCGATGCCTCTAATAGTTAATATATTAAATTAATAAAACACATTTTCTTTGTAATAAAATCCCTTTCGTTGGTCAATAATTTAATTCTAACGAATCATCATTTGGCAATTAAATATACTGTTAAAATAAATAGATATATAAATAAATGTATATTTATATATATATTTATTTTTTGACAGTATATTTAATTGCACAATGATGGATTCGTTAGAATTAAATTATTGACCAACGAAACTGAATTTATTTCAACGAAAATGTGTTTTATTAATTAAATATTAATTAGTACAGGAAGCTCCATAAGCCGTTAATTCATATGCCGGCAATAGAGCTTTCTGTACTAATCATCACTTTACTTTAATGAAAACATCAAATGTTTCTTCTAATTATGTTATCACAATAGCATTATTAGAAGAAACATTTAGAATTATATGTGCGCTCAGCTGATTGGCTGATCGGCTGAGCGCACATATAATTAGCCGGTCCGCAGTACAGTCTCTTCATTGTGCTGCGGACCAGCGAAGAGGACACATCGGGGTGAGTATAGAGCTCTCCCCACCCCCTCCCCAGCACTGCACCCCTCCCAGCAAGGAAGGGGGGGTCAGTTAACCCCTTCCTTGCTGGGATGGGTGCAGTCTGACATCAGTCTGGCCCCCAAGGGGTTAAGGGGGATGCAATACATCCTCCCTTAACCCCTTGGGGGCCAGACTGTAAGCAGCGATCTGTAAAGATGCTGCATACTGTAAGGTGCACAACACCGCTCACAATGATGGGTGTTGTGCTCCTGTTTGTGTGTTTTTTGTGTGTTTCTCCCTTTTTGTTTTTCAGATATCGGTATCCTGTGAATTACGTCGGATTCCGTGGACTACGTCGATGACCAGCGTTTTTTTAATGTTTTTTTTTTATAAAATGGTCAATGAGGGGTGTGGGGGTGTTTTTATTTGAATAAAAAAATTTTTTAACTTGTGTCTTGTCTTTATTTCTTTACTTTATAGACTTAGTAGTGGAAGCCGTCTAATAGACGGAATCCATTACTAAGTTGGGGCCTAGTGTTAGCCGGTATAAAATGGCTAACACTAACCCCCTATTATTACACCAGTACCCAATGCCACCAGGGGTACTGGGAAGAGCCGGGTGCCAGTGGTCCCGGAGTGTCAAAATTGGGGCTCCTGGACCGGGCGGCAGCAGGCTGGTAAGATTTAGGCTGGGGAGGGCCTAAACCAATGGCTCTTCCCACCCTGGTGTTACCAGGCTGCTGTCGTTTGGTTTTTAACCGGGCTGGTTATAAAAATAGGGGGGACCCTATGCAGGTTTTTTTTTAAATAAATAAATAATAAAAAAAAAAACGCATAGGGTCCCCCCTATTTTTATAACCAGCCGGGTTAAAAACCAAACGACAGCAGCCTGGTAACACCAGGGTGGGAAGAGCCATTGGTTTAGGCCCTCCCCAGCCTAAATCTTACCAGCCTGCTGCCGCCCGGTCCAGGAGCACCAATTTTGACGCTCCGGGACCACTGGCACCCGGCTCTTCCCAGTACCCCTGGTGGCATTGGGTACTGGGGTAATAATAGGGGGTTAGTGTTAGCCATTTTATACCGGCTAACACTAGGCCCCAACTTAGTAATGGATTCCGTCTATTAGACGGCTTCCACTACTAAGTCTATAAAGTAAAGAAATAAAGACAAGACACAAGTAAAAAAATTTTTTTATTCAAATAAAAACACCCGCACACCCCTCATTGACCATTTTATTAAAAAAAAAACAAAAAAAAAAACGCTGGTCATCCACGTAGTCCACGGAATCCGATGTAATCCACAGGATAACGATATCTGAAAAACAAAAAGGGAGAAACACACAAACAGGAGCACAACACCCATCATTGTGAGCGGTGTTGTGCACCTTACAGTATGCAGCATCTTTACAGATCGCTGCTTACAGTCTGGCCCCCAAGGGGTTAAGGGAGGATGTATTGCATCCCCCTTAACCCCTTGGGGGCCAGACTGATGTCAGACTGCACCCATCCAACAAGGAAGGGGTTAAGTGACCCCCCTTCCTTGCTGGGAGGGGTGCAGTGCTGGGGAGGGGGTGGGGAGAGCTCTATACTCACCCCGATGTTGTCTCTTCGCTGGTCCGCAGCACAATGAAGTCACTGTGCTGCGGACCCGCTAATTATATGTGCGCTCAGCCGATCAGCCCATCAGCTGAGCGCACATATAATTCTAAATGTTTCTTCTAATAATGCTATTGTCATAACATAATTAGAAGAAACATTTGATGTTTTCATTAAAGTAAAGTGATGATTAGTACAGAAAGCTCTATTGCCGGCATATGAATTAACGGCTTATGGAGCTTCCTGTACTAATTAATATTTAATTAATAAAACACATTTTCGATTAAATAAATTCAGTTTCGTTGGTCAATAATTTAATTCTAACGAATCCATTATTGTGCAATTAAATATACTGTCAAAAAATAAATATATATATATAAATATACATTTATTTATATATCTATTTATTTTAACAGTATATTTAATTGCAAAATGATGGATTAGTTTAAATTTAATTAGTGAACAACGAAAGGCACTTTATTACAACGAAAATGTGTTTTATTATTTTAATAGATTAACCATGAGAGACATCGGCATTAGTGCAGAGGATCGCAAACCCCGGTAATAGCAATTCATGTAAACTGTTTCCCTGCTTTCCCAGATGCATCCAGAGGTGTTTCCATCACTTTCTTAAGATTTTATTTGTTATTTTTAGTTGAACCAGATTTCCAAGTAAATGACCGTATGTTTTGAGCCGCATGTCTATTTTTTCCCACGGCCGGAGTTTCATCCGCACATTTACAGACGCATAAAAAATACAGCCGCACAGTTACATAGTGTGAACCTAGCCTAAAGATGTGGAAGGTGTATTACTATAGTATACTGTACTATGGTCACACTGTAGGGTGCACTGTAAAGACATTTGTAGTGTAATGAAAATTGGTATCCTTATAGGAAGGTAGTCGACAGGCTGATGGGAGTTCAACAGATCTCAACCCATGAATTTTTTGGGTTCTCCCTTAAAGGGGTTTGCCACTTTACAGTAAAATTGATGAGTGTACAGTATTAGTAAGTGTACCTACAGCACTTACTGACAGCAGATCCCTGTGTACCTCATAGAGCTAAAATCAGACTCCCTTCCTCCAGACTACACTGTCCTGTTCTGTGGTAATTTTGTCCACAAGATGGCCAATATGGAGGAGCATGTGACCATGCCCCGCCCCCCTGTGCCCACCACTGAGCCTGTATATGCCTATGGAGGACACTGGGGGGTGGGGCATGGTCACATGTTCCTCCATGTCAGCCATCTTATGGACAGACTCAGCATAGAGCAGGGCAGCACAGTCTGGAGGAGGGGAGTCTGATATTAGTTCTATGAGGTACACATAGAGCAGCTGTCAGTATATACAGTGAGTACACTTACTAATACTGTACACTGAGCTATTTTACTATAAAGTGTCCAACCCCTATAAATATACAGTTTTATCTATATTATTAGTCATTTAGGCTTTTACTAAAATATCTACAGACTACAGACACAGCTAGTGGTGCTCTTACCATGAAATACTATACAGTATGTTTCATGGATGAGCACATAGTGATCTTTGTATGTATTCTACACCCTTAGCAGCCAGTGAAAAAAGAACTTTTTAGGAAAAAAACGCCACAACCCTTGGACAGAATCGTAAGATTATATATTAGGAGGGTAGAGCATCTGTAGCTCTCTCTTACATTACCCTCTTTTTTTAAAGACCTGTATGACCCCCTAAGTGGTCCTTGCACAGTAGATTTATTACTTTTAAATCACTGTTGGATCTCTGTATTGCTATGTCCCATATTATTCCTGTTTATTTATGCTCTCTATTTAATGCATGATTTTAATTTAAAAAAAAACAACTTACCTTACAAGCAAGGTAAAGCAATTCAATATACCCCCTCATCCCTGTAAACTGTGCTAACACTATTTTAAGTACCCACAGGAATCTATGCAAGGTACGGTGGAAAACACAGAGCACAGGCGGAGACACAAGATACATTAACGCAGCCTTTGCTTGCCCAAGCAAGCTCACTAAGGAGACACTGAATGTACTTGAAGACCTTTGGGACCAGACTTGCACAAACCAATATACTGCAGTTAATTCCTGGAGAAAGACTTTACTGCAAATACTGGTTATTAACCTCAACTTAGATTATGTAATATAACTTATATTTATTGAGTTCACCTAACTGCGAAGACTTAGTGACAGGTCTAACATGGACTGAAAATGCTAGTATAATAATATAAAGTTTTAGTATATTAATCTGTTAATGAATTTTTTTTTATAACTGTATGTATTTTCATATATTCTACTAGATAGTTACTCACACTGTTATACCATTGTGTTTCTATGTATATCATAATTAAGGTATCATTCATTCACGGTATCATTCCTCTATCTATCAATCTATCTATCTATCTATCCATCCTATCTATTTCATATCTGCCTACCTATCTAATGCAAGGAGAGCATCAAACCAAGCAAATCACAATGTTAATTTTATCTTTATTTATCAAACAAACTCCGCAACGCTTTTAAGCTGTGGGGACAAGGTAAGTATGTGTTTTTCTATTTTGTAAGGGTGTGTGTGTGTGTGTGTGTGTGGGGGGGGGGGGGGGGGCATTACAATAATTACCTTTATCCTAGGGCTTGAAGAGCCCTTGTAAAGTGGTATTTCCATCTGGATATTTATATTTATGACTAATCCACATCATATGCAAAAAATGCCTGCTAGCAGCTGCAGGTGTCACCTCTGGGACCCATATCTATCACAAATTCAAGGGCCCCTGCTGGGGTAGCCAAAACCAGCAGAGGTGGCTGTTACACTGGCTGTTACACTGTTTACATAACTTGCATTGACGTTATTGGAATTTGCACAAACAGCATAGCACCTCAAGCTATACTGTTTACATAACTCCTGAGTTTCCAGGAATTTAGATCATTTTGGATTTTCTTGATCATAGGACATTGGAATTATTTGGAAAAAATTGTTATACGAATGGATGATAAAGAATCTGGACCTGTGTGGAAAAAAGTATCATTATTAGTAATAATATTAATATTAACCCTTTGGTGGCACATTCCGATCACAGCATTTAAGGCAAAATGACATGTGCATGCCACTCCTGTTTTGATCGGCACCCCGCAACATGATCGCAGGGTGCTGATCAGTTACTGTGTAAAAAATAAAGAAAAAATAAAGGAATCCAGGTCATAGGTGGACCAAGAGTACAGAGAAAGAGATTGTGAGGGTAGCAAGATGAAATTGCTGTAGATCACAAAAAAAGCTGCTCTACCGTTGTTGGCTCTTCGAAACTTCGGTTCTCATGACCTGCTGTATTTTCAATAAAGCTTTTGCTACTGCAAACTGGTGAGTCCTGTCTGCCTTCTTTCATTGCATCTGTGGTGTCCCACCAAGGTTGTTTCTTGTAATACACCTGTCACAAAAGCCCTTTACTCCAAGGCAGGTGGTGATGAAAGTATTTATTGGTTTCACCACTAGATGTGAGTTTTTTGTATGTAAACTCTTACTTATTGCACAGCTATAGTGAACAAAGGGTTACTGCTCCTTCTATATTATGTATTTTATTGTCCAAATTAAGATACTCTTTCTGTCAAACCTATCGCTTTCCTTCTCTCCTTGCACACATTCTTCTCCACCACTCACAGGGCCCCGTACACACCCCTGTAGGAAGTAGTCACTTGATGGGAGGAAGTGTGGAGTATTTTTCCTCAGGTTCTTGTGGGAGGAAGGCACAAAGAGTAGGCATCCCTGTCTGGGACAGTCCAGTTGTGTTGGAGAGTCAGTACCCACGAGTATGGAGCAACTAGAGACACTTCACTTCTTTAGGCTATGTTCACACTATGTAAAACTATTCTAGCAGTATGCTAGCTACAGCGGAACTGACTCGGATAGAGCAAAGCTACCGTAACAAAGGTCTACATAAATATCTCGCAGAACAGATGAAACTGGGAAACCTTGGAATCTGGGAAACTGGGACACTAAGCTTTGCCCAGGTAACCACGACTGGGGCTTGTGTCACTGTAGTAGGACAGATCCCCCGACATTGCAGGGCAGAAGAGGATCAGACATAGTCGAAACAGGGGCACAAGTATCTCTCTCCCTCAAGCCTCAAATATTCTTATCTCTAATAGTTCTGGCAGAGCACACAACTACCTTGGGTTGGGACCCCCTTGACAAACTCCTCTCTTCTTCACTGCTCAACTCTAAACTATACAAGTGCCCCTACATTTACCTCCTATATAAGCACTTACAAGTATCTCCTAACACAGATTCAGTAAACACAAGTCTGTATCAAGAGAAACTATTTACTGCCAAAGTGTTCTGTATTCCAAGAGACTGTTCAGTAAAGCTGTTCTATTTGTTTCACTGGGACTCAGTCATCATTGCACCAGCACCAGCACTTACACACCTTTGCTACACACCTTGGGTCATTTTTCCCCTTTCAGTGGGTGGCGGTACTGATAGTCCGAGTGGGTCATTTTCCACTCAGGACTACCGTGACAGAAGCCCAAGGGACCCATCACAGCCCGGCAGGTCATCGACCATTGGGGAGTAGTACAAACCGGCCATACACAAAGCAGGTAACAACATCACACCTGTGTGCTGGACTAGTACTGGCGTCACAACAACCATCATTACTGGCCGAGTACTAGCACAGTAGCCACCACACATCAGTTGCTATGGCTGCTGGAGGCCTTGTGAAGGTGTTTATGCCTGCCATATTATCTCTGCTAATGCTGCATTTCTCACGCAGGCTGCACTAGCACCAATGAAACTGAATAATTCAATGTAGTAGCATTCCATTGAAATCTAATAGCAATCTAATGACTGCTTATAAAAGTCCCTTAGAAAATAAAAGAAATACATAAAAAAACAAACAAAAAAAAAACGATGAACTATTTTTTAGTTTCCCTCAAAAGTAAAATATTTGCTACCAGATTCGCTGCTGGCTTGCCCTTGTGGTGCAGTGCTGCCTTTCAGAGGGTTGCACCAGCCACTATGTATATCTCTGCCTATTACCTTTTTATGGATCACTCTCTGTTCATAAATAACTTGCAACAGGAGTACGGTAGTACACTTTTAACAGAACTTCACATGGATCAAATGATCACACAGCTCAATGTTACCTTAATAGAGACCAGTTTACCCCAACACAGGTCAGCTCCAACCGACCATGCAACATTAAAATTTTTTCTTTATTCAAGAATAGGCATGCCCTTAGTCTGTTTAAAAACCTGTAAGGCTAAGGGCCCTATTCCACAGTAACGATAATCGGCCGAATCGGCCGGATCGGCCCCATTTTGCCCGATTCGGCCGATTATCGTTCAGTGAAATAGAGAGAACGATCAGCCGATGATCATGTCATCGGCTGATCGTTCATTTAGGGCCAGACCTAAAATCATCGTTCCCCCACCGCGCATCGCTACGGTTGAATAGCGGTGCGCGGCGGGCGACCGACGATCTGACAAGCAGCAGAAGCATACATTACCTGTCCAGGCTTTTTCTCTGCGCTGTCTTCATCCCCGGG
Organism: Dendropsophus ebraccatus; assembly: GCF_027789765.1. Classification (NCBI taxonomy): domain Eukaryota; kingdom Metazoa; phylum Chordata; class Amphibia; order Anura; family Hylidae; genus Dendropsophus; species Dendropsophus ebraccatus. The sequence goes on from NC_091462.1 coordinate 82,155,809, forward strand.
TCCCCCGCTCTCTACCTTCAGAATGGCTGGTCAGCTGATGGAGCGCTCAGCCAATCACAGACCGGGACCGCCACGGCCTGTGATTGTCTGAGTGTGGCCTGTCAGCTGACCGGCCATTCTGAAGATAGAGAGCGCGGGACCCAGGGATGAAGACAGCGCAGAGAAAAAGCCTGGACAGGTAATGTATGATGCTGCAAGGGCTGCAAGGACATCGGTAACGATGTCCTTGCAGCCCTCGCCCAACGATCATCGGGCCGTGGAATAGGCCCAGATCTGCTAGATCGCCGCTCATTTACATCGTTGATCCGGCCCTCCTCGGCCCATGGAATAGGACCCTAACACTCTCACTCAAAAGTTCACTAAACGATTGGTGTGTAAAGACGTGAACAAAAAACTATTTTCTAGGTCACAGAGCAGCCAAACTATCTTTCTGCGGGTCCTTCCTTCTCTGACTCATGTTTTATACAGCCCATGTTATTCTTCATATAGCTCCACCTAAGGTGATGTTCACACTGAAAAATCTGGGCAGATCACCTACAGCGGATTCCGCCGCTCTCCCCTGTTCACGGCCGTGTGCAACTCTGCCTTTGCCATAGACTCCATTCTATTGTCGGGCGGATTCTGCCATCCGTCCAATGAATGAACAGGTTAATTCTTTGGACAGACGTCAGAATCCGCCCGACCATAGAATGGAGTCTATGGCACAGGCGGAGATGGGTGCGGCCGTTAATGGGGGCAAGCAGCGGAATTCGCTGCGGGTGATCAGCCCAGATCCCTTATTGCTAAAGTCTCACTCCACCTATGATATCTAAACCATAGCTCCCCATAGAGCTGAAGTCTTACTCATCCTACAATAGTGTCCCCTCTGCTTTAATGTTCTACTTTTGAAGAAGTAGTCTCAGGGTGTGATGGTTAGAACAGAATATTTTACTTTTTGTAGTAACAGAATAGTGGCACAACAACTCTTGACAGTTACAGACCTTTGTAGAGTACAGTAGGCATAGTGGTTGCAGCTAACTCTAGGTGGGTTGACTTTACACCGCTCTCTAGAACCCATTATCAATTGTCATTCACACTTATACACCTAAATTGTTTTAACCTTTGCCCTCTCATACTCTGTCAGCCATCACTTTTTACATTTTTTTAGGGTTTTGTAGTTATTTCAGGCCTTTTTTTATTTTTGCCGGTCGAATTATACATTTTGTTAACCAATATTTGATGGCCATGTATATGTTATTATTTGATGCACTTGAAATTAACACACTGTTTACCATTTACCTTAATAGGTGACATCAGTTTTATGCATCATTATGGGTGTGGGGTTGCCTAATATGTATATGTTTCAGATTTTATTAGCTTAGAGATTTTAAATAAATTCTTTTAGAGATACAATGAGACACAGATGCAGTACATTATACAGATGGGTAAATGTGATGTAAATGCATTTGGTACAGAAGTATTTCCATATAGTAACACATCCACCAACACATGGTTACCGTGTACTTGCTTCAATGCAGAACAATTAGATAATACGAGAACAAACATAAAATCACTTGTAATAAGGCACTTGGGACTGTAATGGCTTAGAAGGTGCACAGGAAAAAAAACAGGAATGTTGGTAGGTCTCTGGTTAGATATGTGATGAACAAAATAAATGTCTGTGTGACACCAGCAGTGTTATTCCCAGATTTTGTGATAATTTGCCTCCGATATTTCAGTGTACTTCCAGTATTTTAGTAATAGGTGGACTGAATATATCCAGTCCTGAAAAACACATGCATGAAATACAACTTGGGGTCTTCCGTCACTGGGACAACCCTGTGATTCAGAACTTCCTATCTAAATCCAGTATCCCCAGATTCTAGAAAAGAACCACATTCAGGTGTAACTATCATTGTAACAAACTCCTGACATGTCATAGTGATATATCTGACATTTATATCGGTGGGGGTCTGAGTGCTAAAACCCCTTGCCAAATCGCTGGAATGAAGAGCCCTACATACCCTGCTGCTCAGTTATAGCGAGCATTCTACTGAATTATAGTGGATGGCTATGAGACTTCTGGTATATGGAATTGCTGGAATTGTCGTAGACATTTATTATAATTCTGTAGACTGCCTAATATACCTGAGCAGAGCAGAAAATACAGTAGCTGGATCCTCACCAATACAAACTTTTAACATGTCACCATGACAACTATGTAACAACTGATCCCAAAAACGGGGACCTAATTGTCCCCACGTTGCATGGAGTGCTCACCACACTTGTATGGCCACTATAGCTTGCTTCTAAGTTTAGTGCTGTGAAGCATTCAGTGTCCCCATAGAGAATGAATAGTGAGCATGCAGTGGTGGCTGCGCAGGCTGGGTGAGCACTCCTTTCATTGTCCCTGTTCTTGAGATTGTGGGAGTCCTGGTGGTTGGCCCCTCAGCAAACAGCTTGTTATATCCTTGCCTATGGATAAGGGGTAACAATTTCAGATGCAAATACCCCTTTAAAGTAAATGTAAATTCACTTTAAGTTTCTCACATGGATAGAATGGCGCCGGCATGGGTGCCGTTCTATTCCCGGGCACCGGCCGGGGGTGAAGCACTGGAGGCGGGCTGGCCTGCTCTCAGTGGAAGGAAACCCTCTATGATGCGGCTTCATTAAATTCAATAGAGAGGCATCATAGAGGGGCAGGGGTTTCTACCCACTGGGAGCAGGCCGGCCCGCCTCTAATGCTTCACCCCTGGCCAGTGCCTGGGATTAGAACCACGCCGTACCCGGGAACTGGGCCGCAGTTTAAAAGAAAGACCGCAGCACCGGCTTTCCTGCGTCAGCGCCGTTCTTTTCGTGTGAAAATCTTAAAGCGAATGTATTGATGGTTCAATCGCTTTTACACATGGTTACACATGGTTACCATCATCGAACAAAACCTTCCCGGGCTCATTTTAGCTGACGTCTTTCTGACATTCTGACAATTATGACAAAAGTTTTGTTTAATGACAATTATAAAGATAGGATGTCAGGGCTGAATTAGCGAACACTTGTCTTAACAACCCTTCAATACTCTAGATGTAAGTGGAAAATCCTATTTCGCGTAAAACTATGCCCCCCAAATCACACCTTTTTTAACCCTAGAGGTTAATTTTTCATGACATCCTTACCTAAAATGTAGCCTATGCCTAGTGAATGTAGCAAAATAGAACTGCTTTGTCAGGGACTGGACAAAGACTGAATTCACACTGCATGATCTCTGAGAGCACTTTTACTGTCCAGCTCGTGGTTGAGTTGTTTATCAGTGCACCAGTACAGTCTAGTCATCAGAAGAAAGGTGGTCTACTATAAAGTTACTTATAAGCTATGTTCACACGCTTTAACAACGGCCATTGTATTAAAGTGCAGGGACTGGCTGTCATGTAGCATGTCCCTAAGGCTAATACTACAGTATCAGCCGTAGGAACATTATATTTTTACTATTTGGATTGCGGCCAATTAAGCATTGACCAGAGTGTAAAGTACAGCCAGGAGCCATACTTTACGCGGACTATTTTCTACAGCTGCTCTTCACTAAACTGTGTCCCGTTGAAATCAATGAGATTGTATTAATTTTATTAACAATTGTCATTTAAAGAAAGGCTGTTGTTAATGAAATTAATACATTTGGGGAACATAGCCTAAAAGTGTACCTGTCTTGATATACAGTATAAAAAAAACCAGCAAATATATAGTTAATGCTTGCCTTTGTGTGATGTCGGTTAGGATTTTACCATCGCAGCACCAGTGTCCTGTTTAGTGCCCCACTGCATTGCCATTGCTTCTGCATTTTACTCTGAGCTGGGGTATACAGGGGCGTGCATCGCTTCCAGCTCACTTCCTGCCTTTGGTGGTTTTTTTTTATGTTACTAAAGACTTAATGGCCTTAGTGACGGAGCCTCAACTGCAGTTTTGCAGTAAGTGAGACACCTAGTGGACGAATTTATAGCATCGTATTTTGTACAGAAAACGGGCAAAGAAATAAAATAAAGTAAATGAATTAAATTGCAAAGATATAGTATTATCACCTCCCCTGCTGATTTAAAATTATTTATTGGTAATGACAGTGCCTATTTAGATTACAGTAAATTTTGATTGCCATGTTTGTAATAGAGACCACTAACCTGAGATCTGCTTAAAAGGGTTATCCAGTGTGGGGGCACTTTTTGGGCGGGTCACTCATCGCGGCGCTCCGGTCCCCGGTTCCCGGACGCTTCCTGGTGTCTGACAGGATCCATTTGAAGTCCGCTCGGATCCCGCCTCCTTCACTGAGTGGCTGAGCGGCCCTGAGACGTAGCGTCTCGGGCGGCGTCAGACACCAGGAAGCGGCTGGGAACCGGGGACCGGAGCGCCGCGATGAGTGACCCGCCGCTGGAACTGGGGAGGTGAGTGGACGTCTTTTATTTCAGCCACCTCCTCCCCGGTCCCCCCCAGAAAGTGCCCCCATGCTGGACAACCCCTTTAATGTTAAGACATCCTTCTAACAGGTAGAAATTGTCTAAAGGAACACCTTCTTTAATCTGTCAGTACTATTACTTCATGGCAGTGTCAGGGGAACATGAAGGAGATCAGTAGGAAAGAGTGCACTGCAATACATGATGATGATGATGATTATTATTATTTAAATACATTACATTATTAATATACATTAATGATTACAACCAATCATGTGATTGCATATTTATATTACAAATTTAAAAGACGCTTTTTTCCCCCATTTATCCTATTAAAAAATACAAAACTTAAAAAAATATAAATGGAAAATTCCCTGTCCGTACAGTGAACACCATAAAAGAAAAAAAATTGTAGAATTGCTTTTGCTGTTTACTGTCCTACAAAAAAAAAAAAAGGAAAGTCCCCATATAATTCGCTCAGTGGAAACAGGGTGAAAAAAAATATGACTCTTGAAAGATGAGAATTATAAAAAAAAAATCTATAAACCTATAAAATGTAGCTGTGTCCTTAAGGGGTTAATAAGTTTAACCACCAGGATTATTGTTTTCTTCAGGCCGCAGTCACATTCCTGCTGGAGATGACTTTGACATACATGTACTGCATGAAATATCCTCCTGCCAGAAGTACATGTATTCTATGTGTTAAGGGGTTAACAAGCTATAGACTAGAACTATAAAAACTTGTGGAAAGAAAAAGAGAGCAAATGCATGTAACCAATCACATTGCTGCTTTCATTTTCCATTCTGTCCACACCGGCGTCTTTCTCTGGGTTATTTTACAGAAATAACACTTATTTTCGTGACCTTTTTGTGTGTTCTGTAAATGTTTTGTGTGCACGTGTTCACAGTCCTAGCAGAAGAACTGTATATATATATATATATATATATATATATATATATATATATATATATATGTTGTGTTCCATTACAGTACAGTACAGTACATGCCGTGTAATGTACAACACTGTTACTCTCTTTAAAACAGTCTGTAAAATGGATGAAAGAAATTCAGATAAATGGTTCCTAATAGGGACACATACACCTTGGCTGCTCTGGAAAAGTAAAGCTATCTAGACTTTTTATGGTAAACCTATGCTGGCAAGAAATTTGCCACTGAAGAAGTGACAATACATTAATATCATTATTCCCAGAATGCTCAGCTGTTTTTTGCCATCCCGCTCTTCTCTGGCTGCTGTATCTAGGCCAGTCCAGGACTGGGGGGTCCTCAATCCAGAGATAGATGTGGGTCCCAAAGCAAATAAAATCAAGTTACATTTTATTTTTGTTTCTTTTAAAGATGTATCCATAAAGTGTTTAGATGGATTGGCAGCACCAGTACAAGTGGCTTTTTTCTTCACCATACTGGTCATCTCTGACATCTTCACAGCTAGGCAGCCTTTCTTCACCACAATACTACCCTATTATGCAGTTGACAGGCACATTTACAACTCATCTAAAGTTAGGCCTCATTCACACCATTAGTATTTTTTTAGGACCTTATATCATGTCCATAATCCACAAAAAATTAGTCTGTAGTACATACGCAATCCATATTTTTTGCAGATCTGCAAAAAGTTGGAAGGTGATAGTTAAATTAATGTGAGCCATATTTTTTTGTGTGGACATTACAGATTAAACATCCGTAACGTCAGCAAAAAATGCAGATCCTACAGACCTCCGTTGGCTAATTGTTCCATAATTATGATCTGCACTAACACATGTCCTATTTTTTGCGGAATGGATTGTGAATCCATAAAACTACAGATAGTGTGAATAGCCGAATACAAATCAATGGGCCCTAAAATTACGGAACGTGTCAATAAGGCCTAAGAGTCCTAGTGGGGAGCTTTAAACAGTGGGAATCCCACAGTATCAATGGTGTCACTCGCCTCCTTCCCAGGGCCAAATAGGTGTCTAATAGTTAGCATTCCTATCCTAAACATACACTGTAAATGCCTAAAATGAGAAACATCTTTAAGTAGCAATATATATATATATATATATATATATATATATATATATATATATTCATTTAAAACTCTTTACACCAATATTTAACACATATACAATAACTGATACCATTGTGAGTACACTAACACCGTGCAGGCTCAGCTATTGGCTTGGCTGTATTCTTCTCCAATGACCTCCCTAGCAGAATATATAGAATATATAGTCAATTCCTTTAACCTGGCATCTATGGGTGGAATCTTATAAATCAATCTCTTCTAACTCTAATCTTACAAATATCCAAATTGTATTGTGCCAGAGTACCTGACCTTCATACTGGATACCAGATTAAAGGAGCGTACATTGTAGTCCAATCTTGTTTTTGAAGCTACTGTATATGTCAGGGAGATGGGTGTCACACAGCACGTCTTCTTCATCTAAAAATCATACTCTATAACCCCTTGGTATTCTTAACACTTTAAAATAAAAAAGTGCAAAACAGCACAATAAAACAGAAAGACGATAGGCCCACTTCTAAATCCTGTATGATACCATGTGAGAGACATGCAAACTATCTCTTGTGTGTGACTGCTGATGTAAAGGTTGTGCGCGTTCAGCAAAAAATACATGGGTATAGTTTATCATTTGAGGCCCATGTAGAAAGCGGGGTGGCTGAGCCTGTGCAGATAGCAAGCTTCAGCCCAGGTGGTGAAACTTTAGAAAAAATAGGGGGGGGGGGGTGCGAAGGCTGGTAGGCCATTTTCCCCAAGTATTTAGTGCCAGAAAGAGGGACATTCTGCTTTGTAAAGCATTTAGATACATATATAGGACAAGCTTTTATACAACTCTGCAAACAAGGGAGGGGAAGGGGTAGCGACAGGCTCTGGAACCCCCAGTACCACAATAAGTAAAGGGTAGGGGTTTATATAAAGATTTATGAGTGGGCCCGCTGTCCTCTATGCATAGCCCTGCATGATACATACTATCCTGCCACACCCCTCTGCAATGACAAAGAAGCAATATCAATAGGTGCCGGAGCAAACGCATACATTTCCTTCTAACCATAGCACACGCTGCAAGCCTCAATTTTTCCAGCGTCTATACATTCATCATTTACGTCTTTTCATTCGCAGTAACAGGACACATTCACACACCAGCCACATTATGCATTTGGATTTTTATTTATTTATTTTTTTATGTGAAATCCTATATATTTTGTGTATGTGTGACTGTAAGTCCTAAAGCTACATAGGAAACTGTGCAAGCTCCTAGCTTTTCACATGACTCTCCCGGATCTAATCTGCAGGCTGCAGGTTTCAATAGTTCTCCCTCTTTTGCTGAAGCATTATCTGATCCAAAAGGCATGCAGCTCTGACTGTGCTGAGTGCTGCTATTTCCCCAGAATCCAGCGCAGCAGCGCCCCCTGCAGGACACTCAGCACACAGAAGCTACTTAACTCTCTGACGTCTCCAGAATTTCTAGGAATGCCCCTTCCCTGTTACTATATTTGGAGGTAGTTTCTAGGAAAATAATTTTCAGAGGATCTGGACTTCAGCACAGCTCCATATTCAGAACCACTTTCAGGATCTTTTTTTTTTCTTCTTCTCTGCAGCAAACTCTGTAGCCCCTTTGATGGATCCACAACCTGATCTGTTGTATAAAGCAATGGCACTTGTGGAGATCACATATTTCACTAGATACATGTGATTTTTTTACAGTCACTTTTGGATCGCCCCTGCAGCCACCAGTGGATTTTTTTTTACCCCTGATCTGGCCTCTTGTGGCGTGACCATGATGATGATGATGATGATGATGATGAAGAAATGTTACAGAAGCCTGGCAATGTGATCTTTCTATAATGAGTCAGGATTCGCTAAGGGAAGGAGCAGGGCTGAGGATCAAGCTTCCCCAGCTCAGGGAATGACAAGCAGGAGGGAGATCTGCAGCCTGGGCTCTCCCTGCTAGCTGCACAGCCTGTAAGTTACCCTCCTTTTGTCCTGATTTCTATAAATAATCCAGACTGCAGCAGCCTGCAATCAGCATGGGCAGGAGAGGCAGCAGCTAGTGCATGGCACATACACATGGTACATTGCATGCTCTGGATATGCAGGTGTGGTGGTGGATGTGTGTGTCTGTGTATAGGGGCTCGTTTATTGCTATAGATCATTACTTTACAGTATGACCTTGTATGTTGGAGCATAGTGTGCACATAGGACTTTATTATGCAGTGCTGCTGTAGATTGCATGAAGACAATGGACTAAGTACCTGTATTCTCTGGGGACCTTGCCATAGACGGTGTCTGACATTCAGCTGCAGTCTTTTAGATTACAGGGCTGCCTGCTAAAGCAACAGATCTCAGCTGATGTGTGCGCCTGCATCTCTTATAGAACCTGCTCTCAGTAATACTGTAACCCTATAGATTATTGTTTATATACCTTTACTGTTTTCTGCTTGGTTTAGTTTGTGAAAAAAAAAGTTGCATAAATGCATAACTGTTTGGAAGCTGCCTGTCAAGCTAAATAGTTAACTTTTTTTTTTTTTTTACTGCATATGTCAGCTACTTTATTAGCAATGAAAGGGTTAGATTTTTTTAGGAGTACGCTGTAAAAACATAACCCTGTAACCATTTTTACTAAAGAAGCATGGCGTGCAGATTTAGTGCGAACACACCCACTAAGTCAGAATGCTGTCCTGTGCCGTGGTAAAGGGCTAGGCGTTTTTTTTTCTTTTTTCTTTTTGCGTTTTTCTGCTTTAAAATGTCAGTTGCAGATAGAGCTGTATAATACTCTTATAATTTTATCATATAGGGATAGGATTTAAAGTTAGTGGGCGGAAAGAAAAAAATTAAAGTGAGAATAATGTCACCGCCTTTCCTGACAGCTGAGAGGAATTTGCTTAATGTCTTATACCCTTAAGATTGGTAGTGCCACAAGTATGAACACTTAGAGGGTAAAGGCCCAGTCCTAGCCTGTGTTAACTGTCATATTCATAACTTTTGATCATGTAATGGCCTGGTGCATATATATATATATATATATATATATATATATATATATATATATATGTGTATTAGAGTAATTCACACCTTTTGATTACCAGGGACAGAGGCCTTTTAGACTGTAGTCCTACCTGAGCCTATATAGATTACTTTTAAAAAGTTGTTACTGTCACTTGTATGTATTTCTTAAACTTTTAAACAATAAAATGATTTAGTTCGGCGTATAATGATCAGCTTGTGACTCTATCAACATTGGAAAAAAAAATAGTTAATAGCTAAAAGTTCTTGGCCCATTATGTATATATTGTTAAAAATTGTTCGCCTATGGTTCGTGCACATGATAGCACATAAAGAGGCGAATGACGCATGTACCGCGTAGATGTAGAATTCTTGCCATCACGTCTCGTACAGTAGGTCATTAAAAGGTCCCTGAATTCACTTTTCTGGTTGTAACCGATCCTCTCAAAATCCCTTATAAAGTTATCGTGTTCAAATAACCCTTCGCAGTCTCTCCCTAAATTGCCGATATGTTATAAACCTTTAACTTTTATGGTGGTTATCATGGGACGGACTTGTTAAAAAAAAAAGGACACAATTTGCTATACATTTCATATCATCCAATTATTCTACCAGTTGTTACTTTTTTGGGTTCTGGCCGAGGCGCCTGCAATCCATGAGCCAAGCCAAAGCTAACAAAATAAGGGTTGACAGCTACATTTGGAAAGGACTTGAATCTTATGGCTCATGTTCTCCAGTTAACCCTGCAGTGTCTCTTAACGGGCATTTTAATCGGTAGCCCGTGGTAAGTGACCAAAGGGAACTTTTGAACTGTGTTCTGACATTAAAGGGTTAATTTAGCATTTTGGAATATTGTGATATATAAATGTTCCGATATACATGTGTGGATGCTATGGAGGAATGCTATGGAGTATAAAAGACATTCTACGGAGTTGTATTGTACAGGATGTGAAGAGTTTTTAGAATATTTAGGAGCAATGTCCATGTAACAAAATCTTATAGAAAGTTCTGCGTGCGCTTCCATTACTTTCCTGTAGAAGGGATGGATTATGGACTATAACCCTCTCATCAGTGTGGCTTCAGAGTCGGGATTTTGGGGGCGAGATGAGCTAATGTTTTATCCAACTGGCCCGCAAAGTCCCGCTTCTGGGGGCCACTTCTATCTCCAGAAAGAAATCAAAGCTTTCACTATGGTTAAAGGAGCACCAGTGTTATTTGCACGCTGAACCTTGTAGCTAATGGAGACGTGAATGTCACATGTTTGTAATTTGCTAAAAAAAAAAAAAAAAAAAAAAAGGTCAGGATAACATTGTTACATAATATTACAGGCGCCTCCATTTTATTCATGCTCTGTACATCTCTGTGCATTTTATCATTCATAATATATAAGGAAAGCATGACCTGCAGTTTTAATGCAATACTTTTAAGTTGTTTTTTTTTTTTAATTTTTTATTTACAATGAAATTTTACAGCGATGTGTGTCCAGGCAATTATAACATAAAGCATATTATATATAAGAGAACATGCATAGTTATTTGTGATACATACTGGTTTACTCTAACTTCTATGCTTGTACATAGGCAGGTTGCTGTAGATAAGAAAAAAACTAATTAAGGGGGAGGAGGGGAAAAACTAATTAAAAAAATATATAAATATTTATAGAAAAAGAAAACATTAAATACAGTTAAAAATTGGGAATTGTTTTGTCATTCCATTGTTCAGCTAATTGGACTTTGTTCACACTTAGTATAATTAACTATTAAGTACTGGTATGGATGGTACGTGGTAATTATACTGGTCTGGTAGCGTGACAGCTCCAGCACTAATTTAGATTCATCCTCTTGTCTCTGAGAGTCTGTTTACGGTGCACCATCCCTGCAAAGATTATGCAGATGAAACAATGAGGGCACTCTCCTGAATTTCCTTAAAGTCCCTTAAAAATGACATTTTATAATACTATATCCCTTCGCTATAGGATGTGTCTAAAATTGTAGCTTCAGGTTGGTTAAAAAAAAAAAAAGAATCTCAAAGAAGGTCTTAGAGACAAGAAAGAAGTAAAGGATCCGATTTCGTTGAGTTGTTATTTAGTGTAACAGAGCAGCTTGTGGGGTTTTCACACTTGTGGATGTAAGTGAGAGCTCTAATTAATATTGCATCTTTGCATGATTACAAGATTGAGAGCTAAGGCCTTAAAACACTTCTTACCAGTAACTGAAGATCTACATTTTCACCTGAATTTTTTTTCCCACTTTTTTTTTTTTATACTGCAGAAATAAAAATTGTAGTTCTGAATATTTCACTGCCATGTGGAAAACCTCACTTGGTGGTTTAGTGTCCATAAACCCAGCTCAGCTTTCTCTGCTCTACTTTTAACACCTTTGTTGCAAATACTCTCCTTCGTAGACACCAGTGTAATATTTCCCCTGGAAACGTGGATAACCATCAGTGAAGTAACATAATATAATAATATCTGGGAGGGAAGTAAAGTCACTATAAATTAACCTTCCCCCCCCCTGTTTGTCAGTGAACTAGAATGAGGTATAATATTGGGTGTCAATAATTTTTATTTGTGTGCTAAACTTTAGTGGAGATTTTTTTTTTTCAGTCTGAGCACATGTTGTAATGGAGACAGTTGAATATATATGCTAGGAGTGGCAGAAAGCCTGTAAACGTCTGGTGCGGGCCTAATGTAAGCTTTCAAAACTGATGTGTTATCATACTGTGCTACTTTGTTTAAAGGGGTGGTTTCACAAAGCAAATATTCTCATAGAAAAAGAACTTCCAGAACTTCCAGAGTTATATAAAAAAAGTATTATAGCTTTATAAATATGGCTATTATGTACCATAGACTGGCAACCTCCGCTGTTTCCGTTGTCTGAATTTTTGTACGTCCATCCAACAAACGTTCAGGTCACACATGTCCAGCTACACTGATTTGCCAGGTCTTCCTAGCTAGCACCAGTGCATAAATGTGTTCTTTTTTCTGCCACTTGGGATGCAGTACATGCAGTGTGGAAAGCAACTAAGGGCGGCAATGAAGGAGAGGGGCACACAATGCATTATGGGGCTTGTTGTGGTCTGCCATTACATGTGCACCAACAATCTACTGCTTGCAAGACGAATACATGGGGAATAAAGAAATGCAGAAATTTGACAGAGGCTTCAACAGGCCAAACGATGTCCATTTGTGACTATGTTTTACCATCTTTATGCTGGTATATGACGACTACTACGCTTTTCTATCCTCAAAATGACACATATACAGTAGCGGTCTTAAACAGACCCAACATAGTCACAGGTAAAACAGACCAAACATAGTGACAAGCACTTCATTTGCTCTATGGGGCCCTATGATCGTTACTATTGGCCGTCATTTTCGCCTAAAAGAGACATCTTGTAAACATAGCCTTGAAGCCAATGTACCATCTTGTAATGCAATTTTTTCCTCATGACCCTGTTGGTGCTGGCGCATTGATCCCAGTGTTGCCATCCATAGAGCGTACACGAGAAGAAAACAGCACGGAGTGCGGTAACCAGGCGGCATTTTGAAAAAGGAACCGTGCCATCAGGGTCAACACATCAGCGCTGACAGGGTAAAGGAAAAAAATTGCATTAACTGATGGTACATTCGTTTTAACTTGATATGAAAGTGGCCATAACCACTTTTTAAAAACTAAATGGCCAATTTTTTTATTTTGAGTTTGGCTTATGATGTAACCAAAATAATTTCCAGTATCAGGTAACATGCCATAGTCTCAAGGGACTTTCCATAGCTTGATTTCCTTTCTATAATGGATCATGCAGTGGTGAGGCACAATGACGTATGCTATATGAAATGGGGATTGAGTTTATGGCATTCTATGACATTACGGTTGTCCCTGATACTTTGTAATCCAAGTATAGAAGAAGAGCCTCGATCTTCTGCAGAACCATATACTGACTCCTTTTTGCTCTGTGATGATGGTCTTTGCTGTATAGCAGCACATACAGAGTAGACATACATCATTTATGAACATTTGGTGAAAGATTGCCCTGGAGGTGGTTGAAATATTTACATCTTGGTCCATCTGCATGGTCTACAACGTTACAACATGGCCGCTCTGCTAACCTCTATGTATAAATTTCCAGACAAAGAAACTGTGTTGTTCAGTCAGTGAAGTATGTCAAGTTCCACAGCACATGGAATTTACTCAGAAACTGTTGAAACTTTGTGTCGTGTTATATTGTCCACATTGTAGGAAGAGGATGGCTACAATATCTGGGTCAGTAGGAGGTCTATTTATTGTTCTGTTATATAGCCAAAAGATGCTGTCCTTTTTGGGACAAACCATTATTCAGGAACTGCTATGCTAGTCAGTGTTAACTATCTTCACATTGACGTTTTCATACCTCGATCTTTACACTTTATATAGCACAAACTTTGTATAGTTTTGTAGTTCAAATTCCTAGAGTCCCATTTTGCAATCAAAGGGTTACATAACTTAATAGAGAAAAAAAAATCAAACCAACTAGTGCTAGAAAGTTATACATATCTGCAAATCCACACCTTCCAGGACTTATCAGCTGCTGTATGCTGTGGAGGAAGTCTTTTAGTTTGTTCTAATCTGACACAGTGTCACCTCTCTTAGTATTTTTCTCTGGGGGTTTACTTCTGCCCTGGACATGGACAGATGTAAGTGTAAAGAACACCATGTCTCATTGGGAAGAACTAACAGCTTCCCCCAGCACATAACGCAGCAAAGTATTGGAAAACTTGATTTTCTTTTTTTTTACATTTACAAAAACTTTCTAGCACCAGTTTTTCTTCAGAGTACCCCTCTAAATTCTAAGGCCATGTTCACACGCTGTATATTTTTAATAAATAATGGCCGTTGTTGCAGATTTATTGAAAAGGCGAATTCACATTGTTTCCCATGGAATCGTGGCTGGAGTGTATACACTCCAGCCGGGATTCCATGCGGCCGCACAGAAAACTGACATGTCAATTTTGTGCGGCCACTATTCATTGAATAGCGGCTGCACAAAATTGACTGTGCAGACAGTGTAAAGTGCATTTCTGGACATACTTTACATTGCCTGCTATGGTTACTTGGAACATGGGCACACCCGAATGTTCCCCCATTTCAATTCAAAACAAGTGAACCTTACAGACAGCTGCCGTTCTGTGACACGGCCGTGTCACAGAACGCCTGTTGTCGTACAGCGTCTGAACATGGCCTAAAGATGAATTTATACAACCCCATTAAAGGGAACCAATCACCCAGAAAATCAATGTAAAGACAAGGATATGTGCTGATAGATCACCCAGCACACTTCTCAAATATGCCCCTGTAACCTCTGTGCCCCCCTCAATTAGACAGTAATCTTACTTTGTTCAGGTCACGCGCTGTATGTAAATTTTTGCTAAGTAGTCCTGGTGGGCGTATGTAGTCCTGGTGGGCGTATGTAGTCACGGTCCGGGGGCGTATCTAGTCATGGTCCGGGGGCGTATGTAGTCACGGTCTGGGGCTGTAATCACGCCCAGAGGGGCGTGATTCGGAGGCTTGCGGTCCAGTGACGTCATCCGGCGGCTTGCGTTCCGCGTCGCGGCCGCGCCGACGTGTTCGGGAACCCGCGCATGCGCAGTACGGCGGGAGACGATGCTGACGTACTGCGCATGCGCGGGTTCCCGAACACATCGGCGCGGCCGCGACGCGGAACGCAAGCCGCCGGATGACGTCACTGGACCGCAAGCCTCCGAATCACGCCCCTCTGGGCGTGATTACAGCCCCAGACCGTGACTAGATACGCCCCCGGACCGTGACTAGATACGCCCCCGGACCGTGACTACATACGCCCACCAGGACTACATACGCCCACCAGGACTACTTAGCAAAAATTTACATACAGCGCGTGACCTGAACAAAGTAAGATTACTGTCTAATTGAGGGGGGCACAGAGGTTACAGGGGCATATTTGGGAAGTGTGCTGGGTGATCTATCAGCACATATCCTTGTCTTTACATTGATTTTCTGGGTGATTGGTTCCCTTTAAAGTAAAAAAAAAAAATCAGCTATACTCCCACCTAGTGGTGGCAGCAGGCTGACAGAATTTTATGTTTTTCCTATGTGGCTGTGAGAAGAGAAGCAAAAGATTTGGAGCTCTGTATCTAAATCGACAGGAAATGATATTGAATGTCATAATAGCATTGTGTTTCTCCATAATTACTTCCATTATCCTCCTAAAAAAGTTTCCTTTAGTCTGGATGCATACAAGTCAGTTGGGCCCTAAACTATCGCCCACTGTACATGAGAAATTGCAAGATAATAATTTGGCAAAATGCAACTCTGGGGTAATATATTTTGGTATACTACACTTGTAAATGAATAACATTAATAAGAATAAAGCCTGCTAAGCCACAAGACAGTGAAATCTAATCTACAGGCTAATAATGGACTGGTGTTAGTTATCCAAATATAACAAAAAAAGTAAGATATTTTACTCATGTACAGTGATGATCTAGCTCAGACCCTTGCTAGGCTTATATGACATCAGCTCTCGGGTTTCGTTGTCTTTATTGTTAAACGAAAACACATTTTGTTGATGTAATGTTTTTCCTGTCTTTTTATTGGTTATTGTTACTGATCTGATCGCATACATCACAGACTGTATCAGAGGATTATGCAATAACCAACAGTTTACATAGCCAACAGCATCAGACTGCATTGGAGAAAGGATGTGGTTGAAAAAGCTGGCCAGGCGAAAGGCAATGGGCAAATGTCCATTTCTCACAGCCTGGTCATGTATTAGGAAGCACCGAGCCAAATTCCAGTGTGTGTATGTTTTAGTATATGTAATGAAAAATACTCTTGGAGACTTCTATTATAATTACATGGGGTTCGCGATTAACTGTATTACTTTTTTATTTATAGAATAAATATTTTTTTTATTTGGTTAAATGAAGAAAGTATTTATCAGACATGTCAAAAGTTATTGATCGCAGTGGGTCTCACTGCCGAGACCTAAGGAAATCAGGAGATATGGCCGGGGGGAGTGCACAACAGCGCGAGTCTCTCCCTGACTGTCACTCAAATCCATCTCTTATGCTTCATTATGGTTTATGAAGTGAAAGAGTCGTATCTTCGCCAGTGGCGGATTAAATGTACCCTGGGCCCGGGCTGTCCACCCAACCTGGGCCCCCCCCCCGGTCAATCCTCCCACATTGTACTCCGCTACTGCCCCCCCCCACGCTGTCCCCAATAAACACTGCCTGCCTCCCCTCCCTGCTGGCCCCAATAAACCTAATGTTTGGTCCCTTGCTGGTCCCAGTAAGCATTGTCCACCCCACCTCCACTGCCCCCAATAAACATACTGCCACCTGGTTTCAGGAGAGGAGGGAGCTGATCTTATAGGGGAGGTCGCAGGGTCACAGCAGCACAGAGGATGTCAGGAGTGGAGGGTGCTGATCTTATAGGGGAGGTCACAGCAGCACAGAGGATGTCAGGAGAGGAGGGTGCTAATCCTATAGGAGAGGTCCCAGCAGCACAGAGGATGTCAGGAGAGGAGGGTGCTGATCTATAGGAGAGGTCCGAACAGCACAGAGGATGTCAGAAGAGGAGGGTGCTGATCTATAGGAGAGGTCCGAGCAGCACAGAGGATGTCAGGAGAGGAGGGTGCTGATCTAATAGGGGAGGGTCACAGCAGCACAGAGGATGTCAAGAGAGGAGGGGGCTGATCTTATAGGGGAGGTTGCAGCGTCCCAGCAGCACAGAGGATGTCAGGAGAGGAGGGCACTGATCTTATAGGGGAGGTCACAGCAGCACAGAGGATGTCAGGAGAGGAGGGTGCTAATCCTATAGGAGATGGTCCCCCTCTTCCCCCCTTATAGATAGTACCCCTCTTCCCCCCCTTATAGATGGTACCCCTCTTCCCCCCCTTATAGATGGCCCCCCTCTTCCCCCCCTTATACCCTTATTGATGGTCCCCCTCTTTCCCCCTCTTATAGATGGTCCCCCTCTTTTCCCCCTCTTATAGATGGCCCCCCTCTTTTCCCCCCTCTTATAGATGGTCCCCCTCTTTTCCCCCCCTCTTATAGATGGTCCCCCTCTTTCCACCCCCCCTCTTATAGATGTTCCCCCTCTCCCCCCCTCTTATAGATGGTGCCCCTCTTTCCCCCCCTCTCTTATAGATGGTCCCCCTCTTTCCCCCCCTCTCTTATAGATGGTCCCCCTCTTCCCCCCCTCTCTTGTAGATGGTCCCCCTCTCCCCCCCACTTGTAGATGGTCCCCCTCTCCCCCCCTCTTATAGATGGTCCCCCTCTTCCCCCCCCTCTAATAGATGGTCCCCCTCTTCCCCCCCTCTTATAGATGGTCCCCCTCTTCCCCCCCCTCTTATAGATGGTCCCCCTCTTCCCCCTTATAGATGGTCTCCCTCTTCCCCCCCCTTATACCCTTATTGATGGTCCCCCTTTTATAGATGGCCCCCCTCTTCCCCCCTCTTATAGATGGCCCCCCTCTTTTCCCCCCTCTTATAGATGGTCCCCCTCTTTTTCCCTCTCTTATAGATGGTCCCCCTCTTTTTCCCCCTCTTATAGATGGTCCCCCTCTTTCCACCCCCCCTCTTATAGATGTTCCCCCTCTCCCCCCCTCTTATAGATGGTGCCCCTCTTTCCCCCCCTCTCTTATAGATGGTCCCCTTCTTCCCCCCCCCCTCTCTTATAGATGGTCCCCCCTCTTCCCCCCTCTCTTGTAGATGGTCCCCCTCTTCCCCCCCTCTTATAGATGGTCCCCCTCTTCCCCCCCCTCTCTTATAGATGGTCCCCCCTCTTCCCCCCCTCTCTTGTAGATGGTCCCCCCTCTTCCCCCCTCTCTTATAGATGGTCCCCCTCTCCCCCCCCCCGTGCAGGCAGATTTAAAAAAACAAACAAAAAAAACTCACCTTACAACCCGTTCCCCCGTCGATCCTCTCCTGTCCTGTAGGCTCCGTCTGTCTCCGGCTGATGTGCGGCTGCCGGAGGTGTCCCGTCCTATCCCCCAGCAGCGCGCGCATCACAGAGCTCCCCGTGCACCGGAAGTCACAGCCACAGGCGCACGGGGAGCTGTCTGATGCGCGCGCTGCCGGGGAATAGGACGGGACACCTCCGGCAGCTGCACAACAGCCGGGGACAGTAAGAGCAGGACTCTTGTGACCGCAAGCAAAACAATGCTTGCGGTCACAAGAGCCTGCAGTGGCAAGGGGGGGGGGGGCCGGGCCGCAGCGGCATTATAATGTGGGCGGCGTGGCATGGGCCCCCCGGAGCCTCGGGCCCCGGGCGGCCGCCCAAACCGCCCACATTATAATCCGCCATTGATCTTCGCCCCACTGGGCAGTGGAGCACACCACCTCTTTCTCTCCCAGCTGTATCTCTGGATCACAGTGGGTCTCTGCAGTGACACCCGCTGTGATCAATAACTTTTGACATGTCTGATAATTGCTTTATCATCCTTTAGTGATGTGTTTAGCATTCAACACTAATATCGTCATGTATAACCAGATTTAACTGGTATTAGTCATCTACTGAAGGCTTAAAGCATTACTATCATTTAAAAAAATCTTGAGGCATGTCACACAGATTGGTCGGGGTCTTAGGGTCAACGATGTAAACGAGCGCCGATCTGCTAGATCGCAGCGGTCCTGGCCTGTGATTGGCTGAGTGGTCTGACTGCTCAGTCAGGCCGCTTCGGAGCTGCTGCTGCTATGCCGCGGGATCTGGGGAGGAAGACGGAGCAAAGGAGAAGTCCTGCCAGGTAATGTATGGTGCTTCTCAAACGGTCGGTCGCCCGCCGCGCACCGCTATTCCACCGTAGCGATGCGCGGTGGGGGAACGATGATTTAAAGTTTGGCCCTAAATAAACAATCAGCCGATGACATGATCATCGGCTGAGCATTTTCTCTATTTCACCGAGCGGAATAGGCCCCTTAGAGTTCAGACTCATATCTAGATATAGCATGGAAAGTGCTTCTCTCCCCATCTCTCTTCTCGTTGCTGTCCCCTTCTGGTTGCAGGAGTCAGGCTACATAGACTTACTATAGAACCCAAATGCTGCAACATAAAACAGTGAGCTGGGGCATCACATGCTCAGCCATGTGCTTCTCCCTACTATATCAAGCAATCATTGAGAGTCTGAACACCAAATCCTTGAGTGACCAAATCTGTTGACATTCCTGTGACATGTTAAATTTTTTCAAATGAGCAGTAATGCTTTAAAGCGTACCTGTCATGATGTACACTGACCCAATTGCTGTGAAATCCGTTCTGTCGCTGTTCGGGTATCCATGGCTTTGACTATGCCAGGTCAGTATTGTGCACAAGCCCATTTGGATCAGTATAGGGGTCCCGCACAATACTGACCCAGCATGCCTGTATCCATAGATAACCAAACTTCCAGTGGCAGAATGGATTTACACTGATAGGGTCAGCGTATTTTATATGTTGTAAAGCAAATGTACCATCAGGTACATTCCCTTTAAATGCTGCACATGAATAGAATGGCGCCGGCGTGGGGAGGCAGGTGTCTCGGCCCTCCCCTATATGACGCGGCTGTATTAGAATCGACAAACCCCCTGCCCGTTATGTTGCGGCTTCATTAGAATCAATGGAGCCACATCATAGAGGGATGGGGTTTTTCTCCCACTGGGGGTGGGCCAGCCCGCCTCCAATGCTTCAGCCTGGGCCGGTGCTCGGTAATAAACCATCGCTGTGCACTGGAATTGGGCCGCAGTTCAAAAAAAGGATGCTGCGCTGTTTTATTCATGTGCAGCACTTAAAGTGAATGTACCTGGTGATACATTCGCTTTAAGGTAGCTTTACATGTTAGCTAATCCCATTATTTGCCGCAGGACCATTTGAACATTCACTATGGATGTGTTCCTCAGGAGAAATAGCTGTTGGTAGAACAAGCATTCAGCTGACAATAACAATATCTATGGTGTACGTCTACCACATAGCATTTGTATGTCATTTAATTATAAAGGCTTTACGCTGTGTTGCGGTATGATTTCTACATTGTAGCAGTTTGTGGCTGTTATATCCTTTTTTTCCCACACCAAGTACTGTATGAGCCACATGTGTATCAGGTGTCACTTGGTAAGCCAACACTGTCTTGTGACAACTGTGCACTGCTTAGGGCGGGAAGAGATCATACGACCTAACTAAAACGAAATAATTATAATGTTAGAGCAAATAAGTTATTGATTATGACCGATAATAAGCGCTTACTGTGCCTCATTTATCAATAGCGTCTACCAGTAAATCTCGTTCACTCGTTCATCTCGTAAACTAATGCTTATTTAAAGTTGCAAAGTGATAGTTTTTTATTGGTAATCTGTTACAAAAATTTGGTACATAGATCCCAGCCTATGTATATGATGATGAAGGGCTTGCTTCTAAAAAATGGAAAGCTATGTGGTCACAAAATGTCACTTAGATTTCATAATTTTAACTAAAGTATAGAGAAACTTAATTTATATGATTATATCCAAAAATGTTTTTGTGCCCACTAGAACTGGTTTAGATTTTGCTAACTAAATTTAGAATAAACGGTAGAATGAAATTAAAGGGCAACTCCGGACGGGGCGATTTTTATTGTAAAAGTGTTGGACCCAGGACTTGACGTGTCAGGGCTGCTCAGGCAGTCAGCGGCCATAACGGAATCCCACTTTGGCCACTGACTGGTTTGACTGACATGTCACGTCCTGGGTCCCCTCTCTTATCCAGGGACCTGGGGGACCGGAGTGGTGGTATGCGGCATCAGTGGTGGAGCCAGGGAGGTGAGAGCATGTTATTTCTTTCAGCCTCCCCCTCCGTGGCACTTTTACAAAAAAATATCTCTGCCCGGAGTAGTCCTTTAAGCCTATATATTGCTGGACTATAAAAAGTAAGAGCCTATTCTAACCTCGCCACGACTCCCGAGGTTCTCCTGGGGCTTTTACGGGTCCCCTGCTGAATGCTGCTGCCTTCTTGGCAGTGACAGCCTGTTGAGGCAATGACTTGTCGCAGCACTGTCGCCTCTCAGTAGGTGATTGGCTGAGCGGGCTGTCACTGCTGAGATAAGTCTTGGAAGTGGAGATGGGTTAATTCACCAGGAGAATCATATGGGAGCACGGTGAGGTAAGAATAGCCTCTTTATTATTTCTTTATAAATGCAGTAATAAAAATAAGTAAAATTTTAAAGGGCCCGAGTACCTTTTCAGGGACTGAATTCCTGAATGGGTTTACATTGGAATGCTTTATCCCAAATAACTGGCCTCTGTAATAGGGACAACAATTAACTGACGAAACTGACCTATGAGTGTAAAAAATTACAGTGAGAAAATCAGAATCCATGATAGGTAGCACTTGCATGGCACCCCTGGATAAATGATGTTACAGTAACCTGCCCCTCATTTTTGGGCTTTATTTGGTAATCTTTCTGCTTTCATCTTTCTTTTTTTTTTTTTTTTTTTTACTTCCATTTGCCCTTTTATTTTGTTCTTTTTTTATCTTTACGGTAGCATTTTTCTTCTCTTTTATTATTTGCTTTCAACTCTACTATACTTACACCTGCTATCCATTACTCCCATGTCTTATTAATACATGCTTTTGTTTTATTTTTAACCTTAGGCAAGAAGTTGTTTTATAGAATGAGAATAGTCTCACTGGAATACTAACTCATTTTAAGGAGAATTTCAGAAAATACTCAATGTCTTCCCAATGAGAATTGCTTGATGTCTCGCTTCTTTCCTTCTGTCTCTCAATGCTCTCATCTCATGCGGTTAATATAGATATTAAGAATTGAAAACTGCTATAGAAAAAATAGGAAATTAAGTTCTTAGCATATTATTTAATCAAATAGTGTGTACCATCCCACCACATTAAGGTGAACCTCGGATGGATGGACCCTACTCTGCATTCTGGGCTAATATTAAGTCCACACACAGGATTCTGCTAATCTCTGCCTAAATCACCCATGGACTATGTCACACAACTTTTTTTGGCTGTTTTGCTGCCCTTTTTTGGATGACCGTCATTTTGGCACCATGACGTGGCAGTTTTGAGAAAATTATGTCCGTATTTCATATATACCGGCCACATTTTGGCACCAAAATGATGGCTGTCCAAAAGACTGTGAAACAACCTAAAAAAGAAAGTGTGTAAACATAGTTGTGGGGTGGGAGGGGCAGACTGCACAAGCCAAATGGAGGCAGCCACTCCCCATACTTTTTACTTATGTGTCTGTACTTCTGTTTCTCTATGGTACATGTGGGGGAGTTTGGCTACCTTCACTTGACCCGTGCACTCCACTCATCGCACCTCATGTGTAATTTAAACAGAGATTAGCTGGTTCCTGCATGCCCAGTGTATAGGCTTAATATTATCCCAAGAGAGGCCATTGCACAGTGTAGGGTCCATTCCTCTCTGAGGTCACCTTGTGTGGCACGGTACAAACTGGTTTATCAAATGGCTTACTAAGAATCAAATTTTTTTCTATTTTTTCTATACCAATTTTTCAATTCTTAATATCTATATTAACTGGATGTCTAAGCATTTGCAGTGTGCCGTCATACTTTCTGTTTTTGTGTCGGTATTTCAGCCCTGGCAGTGTGCACAATGTGTATAGTGGTATTGTATTTGCTGGCCATTTTTACAAACATTTTTACAAACAGGCGAGCTGTGTAAAACACACACAAAATAATTTCATTTCTTATGGAGGAGCTGTTTTTAAAAGACAAAAATAACAAAAAAAATAAATAAATAAAAAACATTCTCGATTTTGTATTACTGAGCAAATCCTACAGCAAATGGGGTGTGGTACTGAATTCTATGCTGCAGGGGGGGGAAATCTGTGAAGATTTTAGAATATTTTTGGTAAAGTGCACATGACTATTTTGCTACGGGCATGCTGCCATGTGCGAATGTATCCTAAGAATTTTGACAGTGGTATTATCATCCCTAAATATACCATTTAATTGGTTTAATGGTCATAAAATGGAGACAGGAAATATATGTTCTCCCTTGTTATTAAAAAAGTAAAGGCATTGGGTTAATATACTTTTAAAACACTCTAAATATGTAAGTTAATTTTTTGGCTTCTTCATCTTGACATTGGAATTTTTGCTAGTGTAGACTTGCTTTATTACTTGGAACAGTCCATATTAAAACTCTTCAAACATGCCTTCTGGATCTTATTTAAAAAGTAAGTGAAATCTCATGACTACCCAGTAGTTATAAAATTAGAATCAGTGTAGATCACAGAAGATTTACATGTTCTAGAACATGCAGCGTTATTTTACATTGACTCACAACCTCTGTAGAATATTTTGTTAAAGGGGTAGTGCGGCTCTAAACAATTATTCACTAAATAACAAACATTACAAAGTTATACAACTTTATAATGTATGTTATGTTAGTGAATGGCCCCCTCCCCGTGTTTCCCCCCACCCACGCCACCCCTGGAAGTGTAGTGCTCTATTCTCACCTGATGCGTGTCGACCTCTGTCCGCCATCTTGCGACAATAATGTAATCTTCGGGCGGCCGGCCAAACCGCTCTGACTGTCCCTCGTGCCAGCCGCCCCCTGCCGTGTCATCAGCTGCTCAGCTAATCGCGGCTGAGCAGCTGATGACGCAGCCGAGGGCGGCCGGCACAAGGGACGGTCGGAGCGGTTCGGCCGGCCGCCCGAAGATTACATCATTGTCGCAAGATGGCGGACGGGGGTCGGCATCAGGTATAGAGTATAGAGCACTACACTTCCGGGTCTGGCGTGGGTGGGGCGGAACGCAGGGAAGGGGGCCATTCACTAACATAACATACATTACAAAGTTGTATAACATTATAAAGTTGTCCTGTCACTGACTACCTTAAAGGGAACCAATCACGCCGAAAATCCATCTTAAGATAAGGAAACGTGCTGGCACATCACCCAGCACGTTTCCTAAACATCCCCCTGTAACCTCCGTGCCCCCATCCATCAGTCAGTAATCTTACTTTGAAGAAGTCCCGCGCTGTATGTAAATTTCTGGCAAGTAGTCACGGTGGGCGGAATTAGTCAAGGTGGGCAGAATCAGTCACCGTTCCTGGGCGTCTGTAATGGCTGTAATCACGCCCAGAGGGGCGTGCTTGAGGTCTGCCTTCCATCCATGTGACCCGGAGGCTTGCATCTCACGTCGGCAGCGCGCTGACGTCATCCGCGCGCAGCGCAGACGTCTTCTGTAGTCCGTGCATGCGCAGTACAGCGGGAGACGACGCAGACGTACTGCGCATGCGCAGACTCCGGAAGACGACGGCGCTGCGCGCGGATGATGTCAGTGCGCCGCCGACGTGAAACGCAAGCCTCTGGGTCACATGGAAGGAAGGCAGGCCTCAAGCACGCCCCTCTGGGCGTGATTACAGCCATTGCAGACGCCCAGGACCTGTGACTGATTCTGCCCACCTTGACTAATTCCGCCCACCGTGACTACTTGTCAGAAATTTACATACAGCACGGGACTTCTTCAAAGTAAGATAACTGACTGATGGATTTTCGGCGTGATTGGTTCCCTTTAAACGCTGTGATCGCTATGCATCGCTGCGTTTAAAGGGGTTAACGACAGGCACCTGCATGACTGCAGCTGCCTGTCATTAGGCCCGGGGTCTGGGGGCAGTAATGTGCGCAGGGCCAATCACATTAAATTGGCCCTGCACACATTATAACCCCTTCCCAGTCAGGAACGCTTATATACATTCCTGCTGCATGGGGTATGTTCAGCAGGAAAGTAAATAGCCATTTGGCTAACTTAAAGGGGTTAATAACGGCTGTTGTTTGCCCTTATTTGTACATTTTGGGTACATAGCCTAAACTATTTTACCAAAATATATTGCCACAGTAATTATATCTACATATAATTGATTTAAGAACTAGTTTAAACTAGTTTAGACTTGTAATTTTATAATATTCTTGAATATGCATTCATACTGATTATAGTAATCTTGTATGGCACTGGAATTGTGACAAACATTTCTTATAAATGGAAGAAAATTAAACAATGGCTAGGTATATTTTACTAGTCTTCTAGAAGAACTAGTGGGGTCTGCTGTAGCTTTGTGGCCTGGGTATATAGGGCCTAGATAAAGGAAAGACTGGTTGAAGCTTTGATGCAGTAGATAAAATCTTCATCCTGTTATACTGTAGTGAGATGTACTGGTTATGTCTTTATGGTGTAAGGGGTTAATGTTTCTCCTTGAGGTGGTGTGAGAAAGTTGCTTAGAATATCCATTCTGCATGTGTGCACAAAGTATGTGCTGGTTACAGTCTTGTGGTAACTGGTGCATGTACAGTAGAGATGAATGGGAAAAGGGTAATCCAGGTTTAGGCTATGTTCACACTACGTCCGTGATTACTACGGTACTTACGTAGTGCTGCTGCTGAGGGAACGGCTGGTCTCTTACAGAGTGGGAACATGGCCTTAGATAAACATTCCTGCTCCCCCCCCCCCCCCCCAAAAAAAAACAACACCTCTCCTGTCCTCAGGTTGTGTGTGATATTACAGCTCAGCTTTATTCACTTCAATAGAGCCGAGCTAGCTCTGTTTCTGGAAGATAGCTGTTTCTGGAAGATAGCAGCTGTCTTTTTCTTATCCTTGATAACCCCCTTTTATAGTGCCTAAACCTAGTGACAAGGTCCCTTTAAGGCCTACATAATGATATGACCAGAGTAGATGATTGATAACCAGCGTGAGGCCTGTAAATGTTTCTAGCCATTACTTGTTTATTGTTCGAATTATATGAAATTAGCTATTTTGTAAGAAAAAGTACAAACTGTGGGTGAGATTTATCAAACATGGTGTAAAGTGAAACTGGCTCAGTTGCCCCTAGCAACCAATCAGATTCCACCTTTCATTCCTCACAGACTCTTTGGAAAATGAAAAGTGGAATCTGATTGGTTGCTAGGGGCAACTGAGCCAATTTCACTTCACACCATGTTTGATAACTCTCCCCCTGTATTCCTACTGAATATAAAAATAATCTAAAATTTTAATATGGTTAAAGGGGCTGGCCACTTTATAGTAAAATAGCTCAGTGTACAGTATTAGTAAGTGTACTCACTGTATATACTGACAGCAGCTCCCTGTGTACCTCATAGAGATAAAACCAGACTCCCCTCCTCCAGGCAGTACTGCCCTGCTATGTGGTGTTTTGGTCCATAAGATTGCTGACATGGAGGAGCATGTGACCAAGCCCCGTCCCCCAGTGTCCACCACTGAGCCTGTATATGTCTATGGAGGACACAAGGGACAGGGCCTGGTCACATGCTCCTCCATGTCGGCCATTTTATGGACCGAAACAAAACAGAGCAGGGCAGCACAGCCTGGTGAAGGGGAGTCTGATATTAGCTCTATGAGGTACACAGGGAGCTGCTGTCAGTATATACATTGAGCACACTTACTAATACTTTCTACTGACATGTTTTACTATAAAGGGGCCAACCCCTTTAAGTAATATGTTATGTTGCATTATTCTCGTAGATACGTATTAGATCTGCACCATGAATAGTAGATTCACATTGTGCAGTATGTGAGTGACATGGTAGCAGTATGAGTCTTCCCAGACCTTGGGGCTAAAAGGCGACACTCTCTCATAGTTTGGGAACATTGGTTCATATGCTTTTATTTCTCATTGAAATTTAGGGAGAAATATAATTCAGTATGTATAGTAGTCAGACAAAAAGATAAAAAATATCCAGCACTGAGTGCAAATCTCACGCTTTATTACGTCTTACTTTTTTAATATATAAAAGATATAATATAACAATAAAGTAAAAAGTGACTAGACCAGCAACTCTGCAGAATATATTTAACATAATCGAATAGGTCTTTTTAAGACGGATAGTTTCCTATATTGGTGATAAACATAAAAAATGTAAGTAAAGTAAAATGTGATCTTTCACTCGTCTGTAAATGAAGCTAAACTGAATAAAAAAGACAACCCCTCAAAAGCGGAATTAACTCCCCAGTGTCATCTGCCATATGTATGCTAAGGGTTTAACGGCAGCCGTGATAAATGGATATGTAATGCCAAGCTGGACATTTAACTCCTTAGATACCATGGCTAAGCCATTAGCTCACTTCCCAATGCAATCACAGGATGACAACTGGGTGCTGTGGTAGCTAGGCGTTACATCTGCCATGTTTGTGCACCTTTTAAACTCTGCCTCAGCTAACAGACATCATTCAGTGCCATACAGAAGTACTGCAATGTAATGTACAAGGGATCTAGCAATATAACATTTCATTTACCATTTTATAACATTTTCTAAAGATGGTAAAAAAATATATATAAAAATGCTTTTTTTTTTGTAAAAACAAAAAAAACAAAAAACAAAACACCTTATTAAAACAAAAAATCATATTATGTATAGGCTTTATCTAAACAAATTCTAAATTTAGTACTGTAATAATGGTATCAACCTTGCAAAATTATACCGCACAGTAAATGCTAAAAAGATTAAAAAAAAAAAAAAGTAAAAAATGGTGTCATTCCACATTCCACAAAAAACAAGCCGTCATTCGGCTACATTAACAGACAAAATATTTAGGTCTCTGGAGGTGTGGATTAAAAAACTGAAAAAAACATCTGCATCACTAAATTATATTTTTAAAACCTATAATAACCAGCAGATAACTAGTGTCCAGATTACCACATCTGAAATTCTGCTTCTCTAGTGCTGGGCCTTTGTGACCTTCTAAGAAATCCAGTTGTAAAAAAATGTTATCCTGTTAGGAATCAATTATTTTTTAAAGCTGTTAATTTATGTCTTGTGAAATTACTTGTTCTCATCATGTATCTCTGCTAAGGTTTTCAATATCCCTTCTGCTATGTATTCTGCATAATCTAGACCTAGAGCTCGCCCGTGGAGGAAAAAGAGGGCCCCAGTGTAGAAAAACTGGTGGAGTCTGTGCCCCCACCTCCCGGATTTTCCTGGAAAGTCAGCCACACGTTGGGAAATATGTCTTGCAGCATTTCTATAATAAGCTGAAAGACACTGCAAGGATCATTTCTGACCTTAACTCTGCCGAGCTAAGATTTTCTTTAAATTTTAGACCGTGCATTTAGTGCTACTTATTCCACACTTTTAACCACAAATTGATCAAATTCTAGACTATAAATTATGTACATACATTTATGTACATAACAGAGGTGGGGAAAATATTGGAACTTTTAGAAGTTGGATAGGCCTACGGCAAGCTAGAGTTTGCACCTTGGTAATAAAATCTTTCATTGGCTTTGAGAGAAAGCTAACTAAAAAGGGATGTCAATATATATATATATATATATTTATATATATATATATATATAATATATGTATAGTGCGATTGCTTGACTGTTTTAAATATGTGTGTATATATTTTATATATATATATATATATATATATATATATATATATATATATATATATATATGATCTAGATTAACTATGTTTCAATTTAAGGCTTTTATTACACATCTACTTTATATATTAAGCCATTCCCACAGAATGGGACTTTAACTGGGCCAGTGATTTTGTGGGAAAGGTTTTTTTCTAAAGATTTCTGCATTATATCTATGGATATACACAGCAGATGTTGTTACAGCAGTAGCAATATTGGCCTATGGATTCACACAAAAATATCACTGTCATTTCCCAATGGAAATGTAACTTGCTACTGTACATGTCTGACAGTGGAGCTAGCTGCTACAAAGAATCGTCCCACAGATTACAGCGCCCACGTTGTTTATGACAGTCTATGAAAATGTTACATTTTGCTTTTTTTGTCATGATTTTGCTTTGGAGGTTTAACAATCAGCCATAACCTTAGGCGATGTTCACATACAGTAAAATAAAAGTAAATTACAGCCAAGTTTTCAGTATTGGAGTCTATGGGGAATTGACCATCAGTGCACATTGTATTGCAGGGGCCGGGGAGCATCTATGCTGGATGAGGGACCAGTTGGCCTAATGGCCAATGTCCTTGCTCATCGAGGTCACATCATTGGGGAATGGCTGCTGGAGACTGGGGGACCTCAGATGGAGTAGCCTGCACTTTCTCCAGACATAAAGAGTGTAGATGCTTATAACTCTGTACCCCAGAACCTCAATAACCTGAGAGAGGCCCTTGTAGAAGAGTGGGATGCCATACCTCGACAGGCAATAAGTCCACTTGTGTACAGGATGAGACATCATTGTGAAGCTTTAATTAAAGGAGAAAATTTTTATCAAAGTATTGTATTGCCTCCCAAAAGTTATACAATCCCCATTATACACTTATTATAAAAAATGCACGTAAAGTTCTTGTTTCCCTGCACTTACTACTGCATCAAGGCTTCACTTCCTGGATAAAATGGTGATGTCACTTCCTGGATAACATGATGATGTCACGACCCGACTCCCAGAGCAGTGCGGGCTGGCTGCTGGAGAGGATGATGGCAGGGGGATGCTCAGTGTCCCTCCAGTGCCCTGTGTCCCTCAGTGTCCCTCTGCCATCATCCTCTCCAGCAGCCACAGCCCGCACAGCTCTGGGAGTCAGGTCGTGACATCACCATTTTATCCAGGAAGTGAAGCCTTGATGCAGTAGTAAGTGCAGGGAAAAGAGCACTTTATAAGCATTTCCCGTAATAAGTGTATATTGGTGATTTGTATAACTTTAAAGGGGCAATACAATATTTTAATAAAAAAAATTGCTGGACTTCTCCTTTAATGCTCAAGGGGACATGACAAGTTATTGAGACATTGAATTTTTTTTGTTTGGGTATACCCACCACTGGTGTTGGCTTTTGTTAAGATGAGGAAATCAATATGATATGCTTCTACTTTAATGCCCTACTTTCGTGAAATAATATCACTATAGCGGGAACTTTTTACGTTTTCCATAATATCCCAAACTCTTTGAGAGTAGTGTAAAAGGGTATATATGCACACTGAGTAATTGTTGCTGAAAACTCTGCGTGCACTTGTCCCTGCACGCTCCTGCTTCCCTCACCGCCGGCTCTATAGGCATCATTATATGCTCAGCCAGATTCCGTCATCCACCCAAAGAATTGACATAACAATGTCCGCTTGAGCATATAATGGAGCCGGGGGAGAGGGAAGCGGGAGCACGTGGACGAGCAGTGGATTCCGCACAGAGTTTTCAGTGACAATTACTTTGTGTGCATATACCCAAAGACAGTAGAAATATATAAACTTAATAGTGTCAGTAGGGCCCTTTAAATACTTGGATAAATATATGAAGCTGTATTTAAAACAATAAAGAAGCTATGCTTACCTCACCTCACTTCCCCAGTGTCCTCCACTTCCGCCCAGCAAATCATTGGCTGAGGTGCTGTCCTGTCTCAGTAGGTGATTGGCTGAGCAAGCTGTCATCTCTGAGACTTTTCCGTCTTGGAAGTGGAGGCAGGATCGTGTCTGGTGGGCACTGGAAACCCACAGAAGGACACTGGGGGAGTGCAGAGAGGTAAGCAAGCATAGCTTCTTGTTACGGCCGCGGCGGCGTCCCGCGTTCCGGGCCGCCGCCGCGACCGCTACCTGCCCTATGCAGCAGCCGGTGTCCATAGTCGGGGACCCGGCGCTGCTGTCACCTCGGCCCCGGGGGGCGCCTCACCTCTCCACGCTCCTGTCTCCCGCTGTGCCGGCCGGCGCGCGCGTCCCCGCCTCCTAGGGCGCGCGCGCGCCGGCTGTCTCAGATTTAAAGGGGCAGTGCGCTCCTAATTGGTAGTTGCACCCAATCACTCCCCTATAAATCCCAGCATGCCCTGTCCTTAGTGTTGGAGCCTCTACATGCTTCCCATAGCGTTTGGCCCAGCTCCCTGTTGTTCCTGTGTCCTGTCCGTTACCTGGTCCCAAGTCCCTGTTCCTGAGTCCTGTCCGTTACCTGGTCCCAAGTCCCTGTTCCTGGTTCCTGTTCCCCTGTCACTCCACCTGTTCCCGTGTCCAGCCTGTCACGTGCTCTCTCATCTGCAGACTATTGCCTGTGCCATCTCCTGCCACGCCTCGCCTGCCGACACCAGCAACCAAGCCAGGGGTAGCGACCTGGGGGTCGCCTGCCGCAGCAAGTCCATCCCGCCTTGCGGCGGGCTCTGGTGAAAACCAGCGACCCCTTAGACTCCGCTCCCTGGTGAGGTTTGTGCCATCGCTGGTGCCGGTCCAGTGGATCCACTACTCCGGGCGTTACAGTAGGCTCCAACCATGGATCCCGGCGAGGTGCCCGATCTCCGTGACGTCGCCAGAGTGGTCACTCAGCAGGCGCAACAAATCCAGAAACAGTCACAGCAGATCCAGCAACTCACTGCCGCCTTACAGCAGCAGACTACTGCCCAGCGCACACCACCTCCTGACGCTTCTTCTTCACTCCGACTGGCCCTCCCAAGCAAGTACTCTGGGGACTCTAAGTTGTGCAGAGGATTCTTGACTCAGTGCACCATGCACATTGAACTTTTGAGTAGTCAGTTTTCCACCGAGCGCTCTAAAGTGGCTTTCATCATCAGCCTATTAGAAGGTAGAGCCCTGGCCTGGGCCACGCCACTGTGGGACCGTGATGATCCAGTTGCTGCCAATCTCCGGGCCTTCCTATTTGAGTTTCGCTCCGTCTTTGAGGAACCTGCCCGTGCTTCTTCAGCCGAGACTGCTCTCCTCAATCTCTCTCAAGGCAGCTCCTCTGTTGGTGACTACGCCATCCAGTTCCGCACCCTGGCAGCCGAATTGGACTGGAACGAGGCCGCCCTATTGGCCACCTTCAAGAAGGGCCTGTCTAGTCGTGTGAGAGACGTGCTCGCTGCCCGAGACCTGCCTACCTCCCTGAACGAACTCATTCTACTGGCCACCCGAGTTGATACTCGTTTTTCGGAGAGGGAGGAGGAGGTTCGGCATGAACATTTACTAACCCGTTCCCGTCGCCATCCCCAGCTGGCGCCAGTTTTCCAGAATCCTGACCTTTCGATGTCCCAACCCTCTCCTGAGATTCCTATGCAGGTGGAACGGGCTCACCTGACGCCTGATGAAAGAATCCGGCGCCTGGAGCAGAATCTCTGTCTCTATTGCGGTGGTTCCGATCACTTCCGGCTGGGATGTCCCCTACGTCCCCAAACATCCGGAAAATGCTCGCACCTAGGTCCGGTGGGACAGGTGTCCCTAGGTGTGAATGCCACCATTCCAAGTCTGTCTATGCCAGTTTCCATCCGGACTCCCTCAGGACAAAATCATCAGACTACTGCCTTCCTCGATTCTGGGTCAGCAGGCAGTTTTATTGCGGCAACATTGGTCCAAAGATGGCGGCTACCCGTGACCCGACTAGCCAGGCCCCTGACTATCTCCTCGGTCACAGGCGAAATTCTTACCGACCGTGTGTACTACCAGACCGCATCTTTAGTCCTCCAGGTGGGTCCTTCACATCAAGAAGAGATATCCTTCTACGTCCTGCCCCATTCTTCCCCCGCGGTCCTCCTGGGACTCCCGTGGCTACAAAAACATGCCCCTCAGGTGGACTGGAGAACCGGGGAGATTCTCAGTTGGGGTCAGGACTGTTCCCACCAGTGTCTCAAGTCACCTCAGACCAAGTGTATTATGTCATTTCCTGTCCCGGCCAAGCCTCTATCCGGCCTACCGGCAGAAGACCAAGACTCGGCGGATGCCTTCTCTGCCGAGGTGTACCCTCTCCCCGTACCCAAGACTAAGGTCGTATCCTCTCACCACCGGAAGAACTTACAGAAGGTCCCTTGCCACGTTATACCGCCTGATCGCCTAGTACCAGTCGTCACCTCCACTCTTCAGAGAGTACCCCCCGGAAAGACTCATGTTCACCCTGCGCTTCGAAGAGGTATTTTGAACTGGGGACATTCCTCGTTGGAGGCCGGGCACCCGGGAGTCCGTAAGACCGGCCAACGGATCTCTCGCCACTACTGGTGGCCCAGCCTATCCCAAGATGTCAAAGACTTTGTGGCTTCCTGTGCCATTTGCAGGCAAGAAAGAGGGGGAGGCCAAAGGGGGGGGGTACTGTTACGGCCGCGGCGGCGTCCCGCGTTCCGGGCCGCCGCCGCGACCGCTACCTGCCCTATGCAGCAGCCGGTGTCCATAGTCGGGGACCCGGCGCTGCTGTCACCTCGGCCCCGGGGGGCGCCTCACCTCTCCACGCTCCTGTCTCCCGCTGTGCCGGCCGGCGCGCGCGTCCCCGCCTCCTAGGGCGCGCGCGCGCCGGCTGTCTCAGATTTAAAGGGGCAGTGCGCTCCTAATTGGTAGTTGCACCCAATCACTCCCCTATAAATCCCAGCATGCCCTGTCCTTAGTGTTGGAGCCTCTACATGCTTCCCATAGCGTTTGGCCCAGCTCCCTGTTGTTCCTGATTCCTGTCCGCTACCCAGTCCCTACTCCTAGTCCCTGGTTCCTGCTTCCCGTCTCTCTGCTGTTCCTGTGTCCAGCCTGTCACCTGCGGTACGCTTACACGCCACTGTCAGTACCTGCTCCTGTCACGCCTCGCCTGCCGTCACCAGCAACCAAGCCAGGGGTAGCGACCTGGGGGTCGCCTGCCGCAGCAAGTCCATCCCGCCTTGCGGCGGGCTCTGGTGAAAACCAGCGGCCCCTTAGACTCCGCTCCCTGGTGAGGTTTGTGCCATCGCCGGTGCCGGTCCAGTGGATCCACTACTCCGGGCGTTACACTTCTTTATTGTTTTATATATACTTGTAACAATATGGATATAGTTTTCCCTATCCAGATAAGCCCTTTAATGCTACATTGAATACAAAATTATATCATATTATATTAATTATATTATTCTGTATAGATTATTGGAGTGCTGCTAACAGAGCTGTAAATGAGTATGAAAGTGTCACTTCCGTTGTTAGCCCTTATCTCATTCAGGCAGCTCTCAGGCCCCATTGACTTGGTGATTTAAGGCAATACAATTTACCTTTTAAAGCAAATTAAATTGCTGCAGTGTAAAGCAGGCTCCATAGGAGAATCAACGAGCAGTATGCGGTAGGATTCTTTACCAGGAACTGTACTTTATTTTATAGTTCTTAGATTTTAAATCCAGTTATTGTAGGACTCCAAACAGCTTTGTATTGTAAGAGCCACTACTTAGCTGATTATCTGCAGAAATTAAATTAACAGACCTGTAGAGTCACAATTAGCCTGTAGGGAAGCAGACTTGGCAAACATGTTGCTGTTAATCCATCAGTGTGCGTAAGGGAGAGACCTTCAACATTTCCAAAATAACTTCTGTGTGACTCGATGTGTACCATACTTTTTCATTTTGTGCTTCATTGCATAAACTGTATTATTGTTGATTTTCAAACTCTATAGATTTAGTATTCTAGATAAATAGATTTTTTGGGTGTGAGGAGGGGTGTGTGTAACCATGCGTATACAGTAATGTTTTGTACTGTAGTTTGTTTATCAATGTTATTTGTAATCATGCCGAATAATATATTATTGTTCAGCTTGTTGTTTTGGACATCGGCATGAGACATTTTTCATCAAAATCTGGTACCACAGGCACATATGCAGCATCTAGGATCCAATGCTAGGCCTTCAGACACTGTTGAGGTGTCACCACGTGTTGCTGCTCTCCGGTAGGGATGGTAAGAAGTGGTGCACTCTAATGGGAAATAAGTCCAGAGGGGTCACAGTAAACAGTGTGCTTCTGCTTCCTTACTGAAGAAATTATGGGTGCAAAACAGTACTGGCAAAGCACTGAGCTGGCTTCTCCAGTCTCTAACCCATAGCAGAAGTAGTCTTTTTTGTGCAAAGGAAAAGGCCTAAACTAGCCGTCTTGGTCTTGGTCTCTTAAGGCTCTCCTCCCTCATCTCCACTTACCATCCTTCCTGTGCTATGCGTTCTGCTAATGACCTTACACTAACCTCTTCCATAAACAGAACCTCTCACTCCCGCCTCCAAGACTTTTCTCGTGCTGCACCAGTTTTCTGGAACGCCCTACCCAAAGACCTCAGACTAATTTCCAACACCCCCAGTTTGAAGCGTGCCCTGAAGACTCATCTCTTCAGGTGCACTTATAACATTTCCTAATCTCTCCCTCTCTGCTATCCCTCCTGCATCCTCTCTATAACCTCTTTGGTGCCATCTACTTTGTACTTGCTACCTTAGCTCAGAAAATGGCTTGTGACTGGCTCGCCCAATTACCTATAGGCACTTTGAGATTTTAAGTACAATGACTGAAACATTGACAAATAAAGCCCTTGTTGCCTCTCGTGTCACCCCCAGTAATTCTAGTCTGTACACTCTCGAGAGCAGGTCTCTAATTCTGTATTTTTTATTTTATTTTAATTTATTCATTGTATATTTTAATATAAATATAACCTGTATTGTATTTATATATTTAAATAAGCGCTGCAGAATCTGTCTGCTCTAGTCTCTATATGCAGTACTACTAGGATACTGACTGACTCCTTTTATACTGTTTGTGAGAACATTAGAACGTTCTAGTGGGTAGGGTTAAGTGGAGAAGCACAACCTCAACAGATAAATTCATCTTTAATCTACCGTAGACTTGTATTGAGTTTCCATACAAGTCTATTGGAATGACATAGTTTCTTTCTAAACCTCATAAACCACATTAAATAGGTCAAAATTAGAGATGAGCGAACCGGGTTTGGATTCGAGTCGATCCGAACCCGAACATTCGGTATTTGATTAGCTGGGGCTGCTGAACTTGGATAAAGCTCTAAGGTTGTCTGGAAAACATGGATACAGCCAATGACTACATCCATGATTTCCACATAGCCTTAGGGCTTTATCCAAGTTCAGAAGCCACCATTAATCAAATGCCGATCGTTCAGGTTCGGATTGACTCGAGCATGCTCGAGGTTCGCTCATCTCTAGTCAAAATTTTTTTTTGTTTTTTTTTCAGTCCAAAAGTTTTCATCCAAAAACTCAGCTCCGCACACTATCTCACAGCAACAATTGAAAACTACCAGCTTCTAAGCTCTTGTGTCATATCTTGGCTTTGTAGTAACCCCTTCAGAGTATGGTGCAGGTATAGTGCAATTTCAGTGAACGTAACAGACACATTACATATAAAACAAAGTTCAATTCTGCAAAACAGTACAAGGCTATGTTCATACAACGTAAGTAAATTATTTATCACCGCTGTTGTTGCTGATTTGCAACACGGCCGTGATCAATCCTTTATCCACATTGTGCCGAGGTCCCTAGCGGTGCCACAAAAAACTGACATGTCAGTTTTCTGTGGCCGCTATTCAATGAATAGCGGCCGTAGAAAACCTGTCAGTGCACACAATGAAGCGTGCGGCTGCACACTTCATTGACTGCAGTCGTGAATTTGGAATGCGGGAACGCACGGATTTGCCCGCATCCGAATTCAACTGCAGTACCAGCTGGGATGATCTTTTCTGCCACCGGCCGTTCCGTGACCCGGCTGGGTCACGGAACAGCCAGTGTCTCACATTGTGTGAAAATGCCCCAAGTGTGCACAACAGAACAACACAGTGCAAGTTAACCCTTGAAAGTACAATAAAGTGAAATGGTGATGGCCTTCCAGAGTGTCCTCAATAAAAGTTACCCTTACCTCTGCGTGCTACACTTAGCAACTGAGAAATATGGAACTGTCCTAAAGCCCCTGTACCTAAATTGGCTTTCTTTGGGGTGCTGACATAGTCCTTGACGCCTGTATTACAGAGTAAAGCATTTAGGATGTGCCATAACCATTCTATCTGAAGCTCAAATCTGAAGTGTTATTCCTTGTATGTTAAAATGCTCACTAGAAAGCTTCTTTCATGAAAACACTCGCGAGTCTCATGATTGACTTGTGATCTGCTTGAATACAGACAATAAAGCATGGATAAGGAGTTCATCAAGTTCTTCCTCTGTTCATTTAATTTGGGTTCAGCTCTTTAGGAGAGTCTGTAGTTCTCTAAACAGATATGGCATATACTGACATGCATAGTCCTTAAAGTGAATGTATTACTAGTACATCGCTCTTTTGTTTTCTACATAAACAGACTGGGGTATGTCGCATGTCGGTCTATCACCGAGCACCGGTTGGGCATGAAGAATTGGAGGTGGGCCCGTTGGCCCCCAGTGTGAAAAAACCCACATCCCTCTGTGATGCAGCTCCATTAGAATCAATGGAGCCACGTCACAGAGGGGAGACCCTCAAACTGGGGGCCAGCAGGCCCACCTCCAGTGCTGGAACCAGGCCAGCAGGCCCAACGTGCTGGAACTAGGCAGCAATTCAAAAAAAGAAGTGCAGCACCAATATCTCCGGTCTGTTCATGTAAAAAACTAAAAAGCGATGTACTAGTGGTATATTCGCTTTAAGGGTAGCTTCACACATAACGGATCCACAGCTGCCAACAATGGGAGGAAAAGAGCAGCATATTAAGAAGAGGACAAGTTTGCTAAATGAAAGTTTTTGCAAAAGTTTTGACATTCCCTACAAGTTTAACTATGTTAGTTTTGAAGGGAATAACCCTTTAAGCAAAAGAGACCCTAAGCCTATGTATCAACACTAAGACCCTGTTTGCTTCTTGCCAGTGCAAACTTAAAGGAGTCCCCATCTAGTCATAAATGTCTGATAGATGCCAGTCCCACCGCTGGGCTTCATTTTGGGAAGCCAACAGCAGATGACCTGGCTAGTTTATGCAGTTTGTGTAACTCAGAGTAGCCCTGCAGCAGGATACACTGTTTTATAACCTAGAGTTACTGAAAATTGAGGCTTCTGGTGCCACACCGTGTAGGCAACTTCTATAGGAGTTGTATTAACAGCTGGAAACAGGCTGTTTAGTCGTTTTTTGGCTTACCCCAGGGAGTCCTCAATCCCGAGATCGGTGACCCA
This sequence comes from Dendropsophus ebraccatus, assembly GCF_027789765.1. Classification (NCBI taxonomy): domain Eukaryota; kingdom Metazoa; phylum Chordata; class Amphibia; order Anura; family Hylidae; genus Dendropsophus; species Dendropsophus ebraccatus. Next base: position 82,194,061 of record NC_091462.1, read on the forward strand.
TTTATACACATTTATGGCATACCCTATGGATCCACATAGGAATATCCCTTGTATTTTAGCGCACTAGTAAAATTATATATGAAATATTTGTTTCTATGGGCAATAAGGGCAATTATTCTCCGATTAACATGAAGGCCATATTTTCCCTGCAGCGAGGTGTCTGTAAAATGGGATGCTAGGTAATCTTGTTAAGTGTAGGCACGAGGCCAGCGAGATTATTAACAACAGAACACAAGGAACAAATTACTGAAAAAGAAAGCGAAGAAGAAGAATAGTTAAGACATTCAGGGCAGGTGTAAGTGTAAACTGTATCAAAGTTCACAAGGTAAATCTGTTCTGCACGGTAATCTTCTGTAAACTCGCCGTGTTACATAACTGATATTCCGGCGCTTTCTGCTCTGCAAAACATATTTATCGTCGCACTAATGCTGTGTTGTTTACCACTGGCACCGGGCCAAACTTTTATCAGCCAAGCGGCAATGCAATATTGTATGAAAGCAGGATAAACTGCATTATCTTTGCGTTAGCTAGGATATAAGCGGAGAAAAGAAGAGGTTAAAGTATCCACAATATAGAAAACAAGCCTTATTCATACTGAAAACTTTCAGCTATTTATGAGGGAGACTTCCTGACAGTGTCACGCACATGCTGCTGGCTGTGATATATGGGAGTCCTTCAGAAATGATACTGTCAGCAGTTCACAGGCCTGTTTTTCAGTTGTCTCTCACACACAGGCTTCTATTCACAGCGACGGGGAAGAGTTCAGTCCTATCATTTCAATGAAGTGGAATAAAAAAAATAAAAGATAACTGTCTGTACTTGAGTTTTATTGTCACTTAGTTGCCTCACAGAATTATTCTTTTACCGTTTTAGAGGACGTTTTCTTATGTAGAGAGGTTGCCTGAAATAGCCTGTGCCCTATTAGTTGATGGAGCAGGGCGCATATAATGTCCATTGATTTCTCTGGGCACCCTCATGGGCCATTTTCTCTTTTACAACTTATTTATTGTATGACTGTTGCTATAAAACAGCATATACAAGAAAATCACCTAATACATGACTATACTCCATGTGCTGGAAAAAACACAGCAGGAGCGATTTAAAGGGACTAGTGCAAACAAAAACACCAATGTTGTCTATATAAGTATTGATTAAATTATTTAAAGGCAATAATAAAACTTCCTAAAAGGTAAAATGTACTGATAAGCTATTCACAGCATAGCTCATCAGTAACTGATTGGCAGGTTGCTGACACCCGACAGCCAGTGGTCAGTGGTACAGTGAATAGAATTTGTCATTGTGTAGCAGTGGCGATGTGTAACTGCAGCTCAGTTTTTGTTCAAGTCAATAGGACCAGAGCTGCAGTTACACGTCACCACTGCTACACCATGAATGGAGATAAACTCTATTTACTGTGTAGTGCAGCATTGACCAAGTGATCGACCCGGGTGTTGGCATCCTGCCAATCAGTTGCTGATTCGCTCTTCAGTACATATTGCTAGGAAAACCCCTTTAAAGTTAATATGCAGAGTGCCGTCAAGTGACCATACTAGAAAGGGGGAAAAAAGGATAACATGTTGGCTGTCAAGATTCCAATCCTTTGATGTTCCCTTTGAAATAAACATGGATTTTGAAGAGTCTTTTACATAGGGCAGCTCTAGGCCGAATAGGCCAGGTAGACTTACTGATCAGCTGTTTGCCAGCTGATCGCTGGGATTGTGCAGCCCTATAAATATTTGTTGGCCATCTTCCTGTGTAGGGAATGTGCGGCTGACAGTGATACAAGTAAAGTGTCATTGAGACGTGTAAAAGGCTAATAGAAGGAGTGCTGGTCACCGCTCATGTCAGACATGTAATAACTAGAGATGAGCGAACCTCCAGCATGCTCGAGTCCATCCGAATCCGAACTTTCGGCATTTGATTAGCGATGGCTGCTGAACTTGGATAAAGCCCTAAGGCTATGTGGAAATCATGGATATAGTCATTGGCTGTATCCATGTTTTCCAGACAACCTTAGAGCTTTATCCAAGTTCAGCAGCCCCAGCTAATCAAATACCGAATGTTTGGGTTCAAATCGACTCGAACCCGAACCCGGTTCACTCATCTCTAGTAATGACATTTCCCCCCCCCAAAAAAAAAACAGATAAGCAAATATGAGCACTAAAAAATTTGGTGTCGTTTGTGCTAAATATACGACCTATGAAAAGTGGCTGTGGCTTCTGGAAAAGGGTATGTATGGACCAAAATAATGGGGCAATTTTTTTATGCATATTTTTGGCTTAAAAGTTGGTCAAATTCATAGTGGATATGAGCAGGTGGTAAGTGGATGAGATTCTTCATGTCTACATGCTGTGGACGTTTTCTGCATGGAAATATGAGCGTGCTGATGATTTCACACTAAATTGCCACATGCGCATTTTGTTGCGGATATTGTGGATATTAACCCCTGATGGTGTAACCAGAGTAAACTGCCCTAAAACTTGCAGCACAATCACTGTGTAAGTCCTCCTTCACAAGACAGTATATTTCTTTTCGTATACTGTCCATTATGATGGATCCCTCAGTAACTGACCTAATGATTTCTGTAATACGGACTCAATACAGATTTTTTCAGATGAAAATGAGGACATTGGAGCAGCATAGTTTTAGTCCGCAAAGCACTTACAGTCATGTGAAAGAGGCCTGAAACATGCCGAAGATTTGCTTGAACTTATGGCTCTAAATTGCTCTACAGTGGTAAATTTCAATTGTGCTGGACCCGTCCTAACTCGCACCTTTCGCTTCTTCCTAGTTTCATTTCCTTTGTAAATCTGAGCAAAACGACTGATAATTTATTACCTTGCTTTTCCTCCCTTTATGTTTGCCTGCAGAAACAGTATAAACAGTTTACATAATCGATTGACAGCGCAAAGTCGGATTCGGAAATGATTAACAAGATATGACATTGGATAGTAATAATGAACTTGAAATTATAAAGTCTGAGTAATACCATAACTGCTCTTTTACTCTTAAAGGAGAATTCAAGTCGCCTTAATGCACATGGCTCAAGTCCTTTAGAGAGTCTTTTCTATTTACTCCATAAGAAGGGTGTAAGCCAGAGTAAGTTGAAGCATGAAGGAGAAGTATATAAACTGTTCCTTTAAACTTCCTATTCCATATGAATCTAGTTTGGTTTAAAAAGTGAATGAAAATGTGCTTAAATTTTTTTTTTGTCCAAAGAAATTTGTGCATGTGACACCAGTCTTGGGCTCCCTCACATGTTTTAGGCTATGTTCACACAATGTGAACAGAAAAGATCACCAGAAAATATCATCCCGGCCGGTACTGCAGTACCGGCCAGATGATCTTTACCGCCGCTGAATTTGGATGCGGGCGCATCCGTGCGCTTAGGTTGTGTGAACATAGGCTTAAATAGTATGACAAAGACATTTTAAGTCGTGTTAAGCAAAGAGGCAGAATGTTCGCGTACTGAGGAGGTTGCAGTACCCAAACAGTTTTATCATTTTTTTCGTGACATTTTTGTCTTGGTAAAAATCGTGAAAAAACAGCATTGGGGTCCATGCATTTGTTGGATTGTTTACTGGTTTAATTACATGCGTTTTTGGTTGTGTTTCTCTTTTTACAAGTCGTGTAATTCTAGGCTGGCGTTTCTGCAAAAAGTAAAGGAAAAAAACAAAAGCAAACGCCATGGTGTTAATTGGTATTTTTCCAAGATTTTAAGGCAGTGTGAAGCCAGACTAAATCACCAGTGTTTAGTATAGTAATTTAAAGTGTAAATTACCAGAAGGAAAAAAAAAGCTAAAAAAAATGCAAAACCATACAAAAAATTGCCATACGTATTGGCGTTTTTCTGGCTTCTTTTTGGAGGCCAAAAAATGGCCACAAGTGTGAGGGCACCCTTAGACACTTGTTTGACTTGATTGACAAGGGCTGTGGCTTCAATGAAAGGGTGCATAATGCTGGGTTTACACGAAACGATAATTGGCCCGATCGTACGATTAACGATGTTGGAGTAACAATTTTTTTTTCATAACGATCAGCGTTTAGACGGTACGATATATCGTACGAAAAAATCGTTTTGGGATCGTTTTGCGATCACGCGCCCGCAGCCCGGCCCCCCGCCCGCAGCCCGGCCCCCCGCTCATCCGCAGCTCAGCCCCACGGTCAACCGCAGCCCCCTGCGCTGCTCCGCTGGCCACCCCCGCCGCCGCTCTGATCGCCCCGACCACTCCGATCGCCCTCCCGCCACTCCGATCCCCGCCGCTGCTCCGATCGCCTCCCCCCACCCCGTCGCCGCCGCCGCTCCAATCGCCCCCGCCACGAGCATACGTTACCTGCTCCGCGTAGCCAGGAATTTCAAACGACTCCTCTTCAGCCAATCAGTGCTGAAGAGGAGCACTGATTGGCTGAAGAGGAGCCGTTTGAAATTCCCGGCTCACCACTTCAGCCAATTAATGCACTGAAGAGGGGAGCTGGGATTTCGAAGACCTGCTACGCAGAGCAGGTAACGTATGCTCGTGGCCGGAGCGGCGGTGGCGATCGGAGCGGCGGCGGGGGGGTTTGCCGATCGGAGCGGCGGGGGTGGTGACCAGAGTGGCGGGGGTGGCGAACGGGACGGTGGGGGTGGCGATCGAGCCGGCGCAGGGGGCTGCGGATGAGCGGGGGGCCGAGCTGCGGATGAGCGGGGGGGCCAGGCTGCGAGCGGATGGCGGGCGGTCGGACTTTTGCTCGACGACTGCTTACACAGAACGATCTGCGAATTTTTTGCGAACGACGATTTAAGAACAAGATAAAAGATCAAAATGAACGATTTCTCGCTCGTCGTTCGCTGAGTTTACACGTACGATTATCGTTCGAATTCGATCGTTATCGTGCAAATTCGAACGATAATCATTCCGTGTAAACCCAGCATAAGGTATTCCAATATAATGAATTCATCCCTTATTTACAGGATAGGTGATAACAAACTAATTGGTGGAAATCTGACTGCTGGAACTCACACTGATTGCAGTGAATGTGCATGGTGCAAGCTTAAGAACATTGTTGACTTTGACGCTTGGTAATATTTAGCATCCCCATGGGGAATGAATAGAACCCTATTCAGTCAGGGGACAGTTTTGTCTCCATTCCCAGGATTGGTGGGGGTCCCCAGCTGATTAGCTTTTTATCACCTATCTTGTGGATGGATGTAATTTTGAGGGCAAATAATGGCCGTAATCACAGCCGTGATTACATGAGACGGCCAAAAAAAGATGTTGTGTGAAATAGCCTAAAGATGTCTCTGATTCCCAAACGTTCTGAGCCACGGTGATAAATCTGGTACATTTGTAGGCTGTATGGTATAAAGTTACGCTGTCTTATAACTATTAGCCAGATTTTATTTATTAGCCCCATTGTACAGTGATATTTTTTTTTTCCACTATAGACTTTAAATGGTCATTACCAATAGATTATATTAAATCAAGAGGGGAGGTGGTATATGAAATATGAATGTGAAATACAGTGCTGTAAAACCGGCAACTAGCAGTCTCATTTACCAGAAAACTGAATTCGAGGCTCCATCACTAATGCCATGTGGTCTTTAGTAACAGCAAAAAAGACCAAATGCAGGAAGTGATATCAGTTGTCCCTCTGCTCTGCACAGACTGGCCCATTGAGGATGAATGCTGATTGGTCAGCATCCAGTCACGCCCCTGTACACGCCCTGGTGCAGTGCTGCAGCTGAGTAGAACAAATGCAAAAAACAAAGCTGTTAAAAAAAAGCTTTACTTATATTATTTTAAATAAATTTAAACCAGATAGTGAAACATATTTTTTCATTTAATCTATTTTTCTTAATTTCATTGTAGATTCAATTTGTAAGTTTTTGTACATGATTATGTGGGCGACCATCTTGTCTAAGCTGCTGTTCTGCTCTGTGAACAGCAGTTTCCACCATGACCTGTTAACATAGAAACTTCACTGAGAGCTCTGCTAATTCTTAGTTATGTTTCCAAGTTGGCTCAGACAGCTACATTGCAGCAATGTACATAAATCCTTGTAATTTCAAAATTCTCAAGATAATGCAGCCTAGAGACGTTATGAGATGGTTCTGTTGAGTAACTTGTGGACTGCTAAGAAGCTGTGGTAGAGCCATTAAAGGGAAGGGTCACCTTTAAAAATGGAATATCACTGTGAATGTTGCTGATAACGTAAAGGGATTTTGCTAACTAAAAGTTGAACTTCACTAGATAAGAAATAAAGAGCTGATCAGTGGCGGTATAAGAATGAATGGAGAATGGCTGCACATGAACAATATGTTCCATTCATTCTGGCCATAGTTCCCCTCCATTCTTGTAATCGGTGGGGGTCCTATCAGTTGGACCCCCACAAGCAGCTTGGTATACTCTATCCTTCAGCATAACTGTCATGTATTTTTTTATTGCAGAAATCAGTAGTCTAAGCGATTTTAAGAAACTCTGTAATAGGTTTTATCAGCCAAAAAAGTCTCCTTCTGTACTCAAAAAGCAATCTCCCAGCCTCCCCCCCTGACTTCTTATCTGTGCATTATCAGGCAAACACGTCTTCATTACAGAGAAGCCAGTGAAGACGGCTCTGCTCTCTCCATTGTAAGCCTATGAAGGGGGGAGGGGCTGGGGGAGATGAGGGAGCAGGAAGAGGTGACATGAAGGTCAGCTGTTTGTAGACTCTCTGGGCACCTAAAACGCTAAATTCAGGTGTCAGAAAGGTCAGTGCTTATCTATGAACTTACTGAGAGAAGATTGCAGGGTGTTGTGCTTTGCAGAAATCCTCCGAGCTCAGTCACTCCTAATAGCCCCTCCCCTCTCCATAGCCACATAATGGAGACAGAACTCCTGCTTCATTTAATGTGAGGGGGAGGCTGGGAGATTGCTTTTTCAGTACAGAAGGAAACTTTTTTAGTACATAAAACCTATTACAGAGTTTCCTAAAATCGCTTGTACTGTTGATATTTAATGTTTTCAGAAAAATGACCCTGAAATGACAGTTACACTTTAAGTTGAGAATATACCTTTAAATGGTCACTTTTTTGATCACCATGTTTTTTTTCCTTGGACTACTGATCTTTTAATAGTACCGCTGAGACCACTTGTGATCTTGGGAATGGCACCTGACACCTTTGTTCTTAGTTGCGATTCGCACATGGATGCCGTCATTCCATTCACTGTCTATGTAGCTGCATTCCATTCAAAACAACATAGTAAGCCCCCTTTCTTGAGATTGTAGGGGTCCCAGCAGAAAGACCCCGGCAATCTGACAATTATCGCCAATTCTGTGGATGGGCCACCATGTGATACTATGTTTCCCACGCAGGAGCCACTGCAGGACTATAATCAGCTGTTTGCCAGCAGCTTAACCCAGGGCAATAAGCTGATCGCCTAGGCTGGATTCTTAAGGGGATTGTTTCTGATAAAACAAATGTTTTAATATTCATTTTTGTTTGTTTTATCACCACAACATAACTGTAAAAGGTCACAAGAAGCAATTACAACACTCAAATACAGTTGCTAAATATTTGCAATAAGTCCAATAAATTTTTTTTACATGAAGAAACAGATACTAAATATTTTAAATTCCGTAAAGAGGTTTTCCAAATAGCATTTAAAGGAGAAGGGGGGTAGACAATGGGGGAAATGTATTAAGGATTTTGCATCAATTTAAGGTGAATAATTGGATTCACCCTTTTTTTGTTCTAAGTTCTAGTTAGGAATCAGCATTCAACAAGTACTGCATTATAACTACAGTATTCGCAAATTTAGATGCGACTTAGATGGAAAAATCTGTCCATTTTGAGTATTCACCAAAAAAAGTTTGCATAACCCGGGATTAGCACCCAATTTATCATTTGTGACTTTTTGAAAAGGAGCACATACAGGTGCAGGCCTACGTCTGGTCAGTACCGGTTAATATGCTTGCGCAATTTTTTTTTTCTTTTTTGCGCCTTTTTCTGCAACTTTTTTTGCAACTTTTTACTTAGATACATTCATTATGGCAGTGCTACATTTTAATAAATCAGTCAAAAGATATTGGAACAAAATAAACAACAATCCTCATTAGAAGAATCACACACATTATTGCCCATGCAATGCCGCATCACAGCTCCCGGACCCCTCGGGGTGTCATCTTCTCCCAGGTTGAATGTCACAGATGGGTGCGATTTAGCCCGCTCAGCATAGCTGTGACTGTAGAGGTGTCCCGCCCCAGTCACTGACTGGCTGAGTGGGGCATCCGTCAGTCGGTTGTGACGTAGCCGGGGGGCTGGGATCCAGGAGTGGGATGCGGCTCTGCACAGTCAATGGGACAGGTGGCTAGAACTTATTTTTTATGAAACTTTTCCCACAAAACTATTTATCAGTCTGCAATAAAGAAGTCATTTTGCCAGTTTACCACTCACTCCTCCTGGTTTGCACAGAGTTCACTCCAATCCAGTGTGAACAAGTACCAATAAATGAATTAAAATAAATGAAAAATCTTCATAAAACCAATATAGTGGCACAGTGCAAATGTTCTTAGTGCATAGACCTACCTATTTCCGGTGTGCTACTGACACCTTTACACGAATAAACATGGAGATATCCGTCTCCATGCCTATCTAGTTATCTATTGCAGTTTTACATACAGTAATATTAGTTTTTTTCTTTATTTTTGTTATGGTAGACACACATTTGCAGCCATATCTTATAGTTTTAGCTTTTCGATAACTGATATATATCTTTCATTTTATCAGCATGTTCAATCACAACAAAGGAACAGTTTTACAAGCAGTAGCAGAAAGGATAATTCAACAGTGACAGCCAATATCATATGCCAGTGTGGCGATATGCAATCATGGGATGCTAAAAAAAAAAATATATAGCCAGCATTCTGTCCGGCAACCCTTGAATATCAATGAAGTACTCCTCACAGAGATGACGAGAGGAGCATTTTTAAGCCCCTGCAGGGTAAATCTATTTACCGATTACAATTGCTCCATAGTGAAAACAGAACATGGTGATGCACCATAACAAATGCATCTTCTCTTAGACTGCATTCACATGTGCCATAAAATGGTCCAATTGACCACGGACAATTTTAGGAACCATTCAAATGAAAGTAGCCACAATCCGTGCAGCGACCCCCACCATGATCCAAACCGCGAAAAAATAGGATGTCCTAGGGCAGGACCCCCTATTTCCGTGATGCGATGCAGAGGAGAATCGCAGCAAGGATCGTGTGAATGAGGCCTTACGGCCATATTAGATAATCTAGATATGCTAGGTTGGCGCATGCTTACAGGACCTATTATACAGCTCGATTATCATGGTACAATGGCTGCATGGACATCGTTAACAATGTCTGCACAGTCCTTCCTTTTTATAGAAAATAATAAGGGTTAATTTACGTCTCCCCAGTATCCTCCTGCCTGTTTCTTGCTTTTCCTTCATGCGTGGACAGCCATAGCTTTCTCCATCCAGTCTAGACAGGGCACCTACTCAAATATTATTCGTTTTGGATCAGTCTTCACGTGTATAAGAAAAGACAAATGTAAGTGTGTATATATATATATTATAATCTATGTACTGTAAATACTTTATCTAAATCTTTACTTTATTATTATGATTTCACTTGAGCGAGTATTGCTTGTTTTTTGGGTGGGATTTACATTTTTGTAAGCCTTTTGTTCAGACTGTACTCTGGGTCCCGTAATGAAGCTGAACAGCTGTGACCTTTTCTTTACTGAAAACATCTATCCATGTCCAAACTTGACAAGTTTGCAGGCAGCTAAATTTCAGTTCTAAATTGATGTATTGGTTGGTAAAATAGGGAAGGTCCTGCATTTCTGCCAGAAAACAATAATAAAAAAAAAACATGACCAGGGTACAGCGTAGTGCATAAACATGCAACTCCAGTTGTACGGCTTGTGTCTTGCATGTGGCTGTGTTACAGCTTTCCGTAACCTAAGTTGTACAGATCATCCGTAGAAGTTATTAGGGCAGTACCCCAACACTTTATATCCTATACTAGTGGTCAACCCCTTGTAATGTAGAGAACGTGGGTCCTGAACTCCCATGGGAATTAAAGCTGGATCACTACGGTTCTATTCATTGTCTGAGGGGGCTGCCGACCACTGTACTTGTTCAGCATTCTCATAAATAGTGAGTAGTGTGTCATAGTGCATGTAGGAAACTGCTCCATTTCAGTGGTAACTTTTGGACCCAGTTGGCGGAATGGTCTCAGCAATATAGAAACATTTGTATCTGGAATACCCCTATAAAGCATTACTGTTCTTTTTATTATATAAAAACTTTTTGCATGTCATGCAGACTTCCAACAGATCTTTAGATACAGCCAAGAGAAGCATGCATCACTGCACTCCCCTCCTGTCATACTGCAATGACTTAGTGGTGAGCTGGAGAGTGAATCACACAGCCACATGCTTCTCCCTGCTGTATATAGAGATTGGTGGGGTCTCAGTACTTTCAAGAACTCCAATAAGATTCATTGTGTGAATAAATTGAGGAAGGAATCAGGACCATAATGAGTAAAAGTAATATCTGTAATATCCTTAGTAAATAGAAACCAATTTTCAGGAGCAATTCTAACCTCAAGGATAAAATACCTGCCAAACTTTGCGTTACTTTCAGGCTAGCACTTTAAGAAGTGTGCTGTCTCCTAGCCGTCTGAGGGTGGCACCCTTGAGCAAGGGATCCATCCATAGTTCTAGTTCCAGTTGGGAAATGAGTGTTTTTGGGAGCAGTCACTGCATGCGTTTCAACATCGTAAGGGTGCGTTCACACATACAGGATCCGCAGCAGATCTGCAGCAGATTCGATGGTGCAGATTTGATGCTGTGTTCAGTTATTTAGATCAAATCTGCTGTGGATCCGCTGAGGATCCACACCATCAAATCCACTGTGATACGGGACGCGTGAAGCTACCCTTAAGGACAGAGTAGATCACTGATCTATTGCATCATAGGAGAAAAACGTCTTTTTAAGTCTATGTTCACACACCGTTATTTTAAAGTGAAAAACTTTTTTATATTAATGGCCGTAAAAAATTATCATGATCAATATTTACAACTGTCATTATTTAAAACTGTAGTTTTTTTTTTACTTTGTGTGAACATAGCCTAAAAGTGAGTTTATTTGCTTTTCCAAGCTCCTGAAAAGCTTCAAGCTGAAATGCCTCCTCTCTCCTCCCTTCCTGCTTTATTGATACTTGGATGCTGAGTCCCAAGCAGGGTCAGGTATGGGAGCGTTGGCTTGCTGCACTTCAGGAGCTCAGGAACACCTCTTTGATTTTTCTTACTATATAATAAAAACATTTTTCTACATTCTGGAATAACAGACAGGTATATGAGAGGTACCATGTCTATCCCTGAACTAACAGCTATCTAACAGTGTCAGCAGTCTAGAATGTGAATTGCAGCTGACAGATTTAAGTGCCAAATTTGTATGCCCTTAAAATACTACCATACTACCATACATTTAATTTAGTAGTAAAGACAGTAAAAGAATGGTGAAAAAAAGTGTAAACAACTAAAAATAATGTCTGTTGTTTACAAAAAAACGTCCTCGAATAGTTGACGTTAACATTAATTTTATGTCCACACAAACAATGTCTGTTATTTAATACACTATGGGGGAGATTAATCAAACATGGTGTAAAGGGAAACTGGCTCAGTTGCCCCTAGCAACCAATCAGATTCCACCTTTCATTTTCCAAAGAGCCTGTGAGAAATGAAAAGTGGAATCTGATTGGTTGCTAGGGGCAACTGAGCCAGTTTTACTTTACACCATGTTTGATGAATCTCCCCCTATGTGTATTGGGTGGCCATCATTCCACTGACTTCAAATATATATATATATATATATATATATATATATATATATATATATATATATACAGTATATATACATATATATATATATATATATATATATTTTTTTTTTTTTTTAAGCTGCCTTTTTTTCTTTCTTTTTTTTTACACAATGTGAACATAGCCTCGTGGTGTAGCTATCTTATGTGGCCTAATACATCAGCTGGATAAAGTAGCCAATGGCATCATGATCATGCCGGTAAATGGACCATTATGTGTGTATGAGGCTTTGTCCATGTGTGGCATTTTAACAAGGTCGCACTTTAGGAAGATAATTAGTCATACTCAGGTCACTATATATATATATATATATATATATATATATATATATATATATATATATATGTATTTTTGTGCTGTTTGTTTTTTCTTTATAATCTCCGTTATTATTGGGCTAGAACACCCTCAACAACCAGCTGTTTTTTATTTTTATTTAGTCATTCTCATAACTGGCTTAAGCAATTTTTATGTCCTTTCCGAGTTAACCTTTGTCACTTTTCCGTGCAATCTGCTACATGAACCCACCACCCAGTAGAATGGCCTACCCGCTTTTTCCATGAGTCTGCCAAATTCCAGCCCTACAGCATGACCTCTTGCTCTGGTGTTGCTGCTAAGTATCAGTATATGTATTCTAATGAGTCTACAAAGCAGCATCATTACACTGGGGAGAAGTCATATGGGTCTTCGTGTGAAGGGTGAATGGAGCAGATTACACCCACTTGAATATGCAAGGAAATTTAGAGCCGTAAGAATCCAAGAAGCTGAAAATTCTGAATGCGAGATCTGCAGGCAAAAGATAGCTGCATTAAAAACCTACAGGCATGACATTTCCCAGCCAAATGATATTTTAATGAGTACTTTGTCAAAATGCAATTTAACAACCCTTCATTGTTAAACCTTGTTTCAATAGTCTTGGAAATGTAACAATTAGAAGTTAATCACTGGTTGGAAAAGCAATTTCTATGAGTCTCCAGCAGTTGTATATTGTTATCTTTGCCTTATTATGCTGTTAAGTCAAATATTCTGATCTAATAGTATTCATTCCTGAGTCTGACTTGTCATAACATTTTTACTTGACTTGGCAAAGCATCAATATCAATATAGATGACAAAGCAACATTTTATAGCCGCAATGTATATTGTGACCTGCTGTTTAGCGCGTTCTCTGCTTTAGAAATGTAAGAAAGAGAAATGTGTATCTGGGAGTGATAAGGAAGGATTAATAAAGTGCATTTCCAGTAATATGGATGAAAACATTCTATGTGTCAATAAGAATGAAAAGCTTTTAGTTTTATTAAAAAGTTTTTATGCACAGGATCAGACTGAAAGGGAATTCCTATAAAATGGGAGAATCCATAATGAAGAGATCATAGTTACCTGATGCCATGCCCAAACAGTGCACCGTCACCGCTCATGGAACCCCACCAGCCTCCTGCAGCTCCCAATTTTGCCACGTCACAACCTGACTTAAGGTCCTATTACACAAAGGGATTATCGGCCTCATTCAGCTGATATCAGCCGTTGCGGCCGATAGTAGCTTTTTTCGCAATAGAAGTCAATGATCAGCCGACATACACGATGTTGTTGTCTTTCAACAGGCTGGAACACAAACGATCAGCCTGGCAACGATCTGCTGCCGCCTGTCTCTGTAATAGGGCAAACCGCTACTATGCCCTATGGGCTGCTTGGACAATTTAACGATCGCCCAGGCATCCCCCCCCCCCCCCACAGATCCTTGTGGCCCCCCGCTCTTACCCGCTCTGGCGGCACGTGTAATAGCGCCAGTAGCGAGTGGGGAACAAGGAGAAACTGAGCACGGACCTGACAAGTCTGTGCTTGCTTGCTTCTCTGAATCGCCGCATGTAATAGAGGCGTAAGGGATGTCCGTTCAGCCAGTCAGTGACTGACCCAAGGTAGCTCCTTCCAGTTTGTAAGGACACAGGAGGCTGTGCTGGAGATGCTGTGATTTCTTTATTTTGTCCTCCCTCCGCCCACTATGGATTTTTTTTTTTCACAGGAGTTCTCCTTTAGGCTATGTTCACACTACGTAAGTCTCCGGACGTAGCGCGTTCCGTGAATAAGCGGACGGAGATATACGTAGTTTGCGTACAATGGAAAGTATACGATGTACGGCTGCACAGTTCACACTACGTAAGAACTTACGCACGGATCGTATGCGGCGCCGTAAAAAATGAACCAGACCATTGTTTGAGGACGAAAATGCTGTAACTTACGCCCGTAGCGTAACATGCGGTCCCGTACGTAGTGGCGATTTCTTCATTTTTCCACTTTTCTTTGCCGATACAAAAGGTTCTGTGGGGTGTCTGGGGCTAGGCGAAGATTTCCAAGTAAAAGACCGCTGTCAAATCGCTACGTAGGGCGCTCTGTAAGCGTAAGTAGACTACGGGCGTAAGTTCGCAGTCCGTACGTACGCCGCAACTTGCGTAAATTCCCGGCCGGAGTTTAACACTTATATGTCCGGCCGGACATATACGTAGTGTGAACATAGCCTAAGGGTGCGTTCACACGCACAGGATCTGCAGCAGATTTGATGTCGCAGATTTGAAATTGCAGATTCAAAGCAAATCAATTCTGGGCCATCAAATCGGCTGCAGATCCTGTACGTGTGAACGCACCCTAAGGCCGTAGTTGGAACATTATCGGCCGGAAATAAATGACATTTTTATTTTTCACGGAGCCGTGAAAACAACGGCCGTTGTTTGATACGTAGTGTGCATTGTACGACCGTAGTTCGTATATATTGCAGCCAAGGCATAAACCTCAAAACTACAGCCGTAGTTTTGCGGTTCGGACTACGGCTGTAGTTTTACGTAGTGTGAACATAGCCTAAAACTTACTCGTACCCTATCCCCAGACTAGGGGACAAGTAAGAGATCGCAGGGGGTCTGACCACTGTGCCTCCTGGCAATTCCCAGATCGGCCCCAGGTCTTTTGTTTTGAATACAGCCCCGGGTCGACACATACAGTAATCCATGGCTGTGTTCATTCTCTATGGCATTTATAGTATATTGTATTGGCACAACATTTGGGCTTTGTCATGGCAATGTTAAAATGAATGAACATACTGTAGTAAATATGGTCAGGTATTGCTTAGAAAAGTGAGAGGGTTTAAAGGAAACCAATCACGCCGAAAATCCATCTTAAGATAAGGAAACGTGCTGGCACATCACGCAGCACGTTTCCTAAACATCCCCCTGTAACCTCCGTGCCCCCCTCCATCAGTCAGTAATCTTACTTTGAAGAAGTCCCGCGCTGTATGTAAATTTCTGACAAGTAGTCACGGTGGGCGGAATTAGTCAAGGTGGGCAGAATCAGTCACAGGTCCTGGGCGTCTGTAATGGCTGTAATCACGCCCAGAGGGGCGTGCTTGAGGTCTGCCTTCCATCCACGTGACCCGACGGCTTGTGTTTCACGTCAACGGCACGCTGACATCATCAGCACGCAGAGCGGACGTCTACTGTAGTCCGCGCATGCGCAGTATAGCATGGGACGACGCCGACGTACTGCGCATGCGCGGACTCCGGAAGACGTCTGCGCTGCGTGCGGATGATGTCAGCGTGCCGCCGATGTGAAACGCAAGCTGCCGGGTCACGTGGATGGAAGGCAGACCTCAAGCACGCCCCTCTTGGCGTGATTACAGCCATTACAGACGCCCAGGACCTGTAACTGATTCTGCCCACCTTGACTAATTCCGCCCACCGTGACTACTTGTCAGAAATTTACATACAGCGCGGGACTTCTTCAAAGTAAGATTACTGACTGATGGAGGGGGGCACGGAGGTTACAGGGGGATGTTTAGGAAACGTGCTGGGTGATGTGCCAGCACGTTTCCTTATCTTAAGATGGATTTTAGGCGTGATTGGTTCCCTTTAAAGGGAAATAGTTCACACTTGAAAAGAGTGGCTAAGCGTTTAGTCCATGAAGTTTTTTGTGTTTGGTGACATTTTGGTGGCACTTTTTTTAAACCAGAAATGCATCTTTTACATACATTTGTTTCACCCTTGAGAGCAACCCGTAGGAATTGTTTATTTAACATGTGCATTTCCAGTAGATGAGTGAAGTTCACAGCTGTGGCAGTGTAAAGTGCATTTTGCCCTCATTTAGCTAAAAGAACAAACATGTAGCAGCGTCTATAACTATCTATAGCTATATAGTGTGAACATGACAAAAAATAGAGATAATAATAGAATTAACCACTCTGGACAAAACTGAAGAAAGGCCCAGTTTACGCCATGTGTTTGCATCCTGTTAAAAGGTTTTTTTTATTTTTTTATTTATAGTTTAGAAAAAATACCGTTCTCAGGCTGGGTTCACACTAGGTTTTTGCAATCCCTTTTTTTATCACTTTTTTTTTGTGCAAAAAATGGATGGAGAAATGGATGCATCCGTTTTGATCCATTTTTCCATTGACTTCCATTAAAAAACAGATTGCAATAACGTAGTATGAACCCAGCCTAACAGGATGTAACAGGGTACTGTTGTACTGCATCCTGGTGCCTTTGAATTCTAGTTCTAGTCTAGTCCCGGTACTGTTGGTTTGTATGGGTTTACATACTTGCAGCAGATTCCCATAATTCTCAGTGGATCATGAATGGCCCATAGGCCTTCTCACTTCTTATTTGCACTCTCCTCAAGAGAAACATTGCCCTTTTGGTTTTACAACGATAGACCTGTTTGCAGCCAGCCAGCACCCTCCACTGTATTGATGGGGGCAATAAACCTAAAAGAGCTGTCTACAGATGTGTAATATTTCCTTCTGGAGAGATTTCATGCTCCTCAGCCTTGTTCTAATACTCCTAGCTGAAGTGAAATGCTGATTTGAAGTGAAAGCTACCTCTAAAGGTGGCATCAGAACCCGAAATCCTTTATTCTTCATTTCTTGCGTCATGCCTTACCTGCTTAGCCCCTACACTAGCATAATGGCATAATGCAGATGAAGAGTGTTCCTTTAACCCCTTAAAGTTTGGACCAATTTTCATTTTGACGCTTTCGTTTTTTCATCCTTGTGCTTAAAAGGCCAAAGCACTTGCATTTTTTCACCTAGAAACCCACATGAGCTCTTGTTTTTTGCGTCACTAATTTTACTTTGCAGTGGCAGGCTTAATTTTTGCAAAGAGTATGCTGCAAAACCAGAAAAAAAATAAATGTATGGTAAAATTGAAAAAAAAACAAAAAAAAAAAACACTTTTTTTTTTTTTTTAATTTGGGGAGGTTTTGTGTTCACACCGTTTGCCCTAGGGTAAAACTGACTTGTTATACATGTTCCTCAAGTTGTTACGATTACAACAAAATGTAGTTTGTATAACTTTTATTTTATTTGATGGCTTTTAAAAAATTAAAACCGGTTTAAAAAAATATGTGAATGAAATAAATTAATATTTTGGGCAATTTCGCATGCGATGATACCAATCATGTTTATTTTTTTAAAATTTTTATTATTATATAATGGGGAAAGGGGGGGGGGTTTATTCAAACTTTTATTAGGGATTTTTTATTAATATATTTTTTTTTTTACACACATACTAGAAGTCTTCTAGTATCACTACACTGATCTCTTATTGAGATCTATGCAGTATAGATATACTGCATAGATCAATGAGATCTGTGCTCTATTGCTTTTGGCTGCTGCAGCCGAAAGCAATACAATGCTGACCCGGGATCAGCGCTCTTTATGGCTCAGACCCCGGCCCGGCACAAATGTGGGGATTGCTCCTCTGCAATCACATTGCGGGGGGGGGGGGGGGGGGCAATCCCCCCCCACTAGACCACCAGGTGTGGGAAAAGCAGCTTTTAAATGCAGTTGTCAACTTTGACAGCTGCATTTAAAAAGCTAATTAACTGGCACAGCGATTGGGCAATGCCCGCTAATAGCCGCGGTCCCGGGCTGCAGATAGCGGTGGTTCCAAGGGGGGTCACCCTTCTGAACACCCTTAACGACGCCAGGCCGTATATTTATGCCCTTGGTCGTTAAGGGGTTAATGGGAATATATAGTATGTTCCTTGTGTCTATTCAGGCCACGGTGACTATACATTCCAAAGCTGCACGGTCATGGAAGATTTTTTTTTTTCCATGGATATAGATGTCGAATCAATAGATGCAAACATATGTTTCTTCCCCAAAGGGATGTTGATTAATCTGCATTAGCTCTGTTCTTTTCCATGCTGAATATTTTAGAATTTCCTATACATCTTGGATGTAAAGGCTGTGTGCTTTAATATTCATGCTCGGTGGAAGTTAAGGACTCTAAGTCCCTTGCTTATTTAATCAGTTTGCAGCCTAATTTGTAATCTGAGCACTAGTTGCTTCCTTAGTGCTGACTAATATTGAACGTGTAAAGTCGGCAGTGTAGCTGTGAGAGGAACGTGTGAGCGTTGTCTCTAAATCCGGAGCTATTATTCTTAGCTTTTATTTATGTAGTGCTAACATTTTCTGCAGAGTTTTAAAGTAAGTAATTGTTGTGGGGGTTGTTGAAAATGTAAGAATTGGGGAAGAAGAAAGAAATATTTAAATTCTCTTATGCTGGGAATTTCAGCTTTATTTCCTATATTTAAGAAAGGGAGGGGATAATGGGAAAAAAAGTGATGGCAATATTAACCCTTTTAAGCAGTTTTATAGGCTGATATGGATGGCCTAACTGCAGCTCAGCTCCTATTGAAGTTAATATATCGGCGAGGATAGGCCATTAATCATTTTAGCCCGGAAAGACCCTTTAATGACTTACATGTACATCATCAGAGGAATGTGGTTCCTGCAGTCTGCCCTGAAGGTCTATCATTACTAATTGCATAAACATAAGTGGGATCAGGATCGGGGCAGTGTGACTGAGATTGCCATGATCACATAACACTGCAATCCACAGGATGACATAAAACTGCAATCCACAGTCCATCCTTTTAACTCCGAGAGCACTGCAGTCAGTTCCGATCACCCGGGTGGATTAAGGGTTGGTAAATCTCCTTTTGCTGTCAGCCCGGATAAATGCATTCATTGGGGTTGACTGGAAAATTGTAAACACAGCGAACGATCAAGCGATAAGCGAGAAATCGTTCATCTTGGTCTTTCAACATGTTCTCAAATCATCGTTGATCGTTTACTGAAACTTTTCAGATCACTTTGTGTAACCAGTCTTTCACATGTTCATCCTATGTGTGAGATAGGCTTAAGCGACCTTAAAACGATCGCAATATCGATTTTTTCAAACGATTTATCTTTTCGTCTAAAATAAAATCGTTGCCTCAAAATCGTTTAACGAATGATTGGCCATATAACTGCTTTGTGTAAAAGGACAATAAGACAGTTTAAATCCAGCATACTTGATCCTTCTAACGTCATCTGTCATGAGCCCTTCTACACTTGCAAACTCGGCTGGTCCCACCAAAGTCAAGGATGCGGATTAATTTTGGCTAAAGTGTATAGGAACCCAAAATCATGGGGCCAGGGGAGACAAAAAAAAAATTGCAAGTCACAGAAACGTATGAAATGTAAATATTTTAACAATGCTCGTAAAATGTAATGTAATTTAATGTAATGTTAAAAGTAATGACTAAGCAGTTGTGAAAATGTTTTTTAGGCTGGGTTCACACAACATATTTTTTCATTTAATAAAGGCCGTTGTAACACTGGCCATTATCAAATGAAAAAATATATTGCATGGATTGTAATAGAATTCCGGCTCTGTAAACACTGTGGCCAACATGTCAGTTTTGTGCTGCTGCAATTTATTGAATAGTGGCTGCACAAGACTGACAGAGCAGACGAGGCTCCAGCCGCACTTTACATTGTCAGACATGGGTAATTGGAATGCGGGCACACCTAAATGTGCCCCCATCCCAATTCTAAAGAAATAAAGTTCATCCGGCCGGTACTGCAGTATCGGTCGGGATGAACTTCACTGACAACTGCTGTTCTGTACTGTGTATGAAACCGGCCTTATATTTGTGACTTAATGAATATGAGGAGGCAAAATTGTCCTTATGCCAAGTAATTTTCTTAGTTTTTTTTCATTGTCGCCTTTCAAATGCCATAGCATTTTTATTTTTCAGTTCAAATGCCATATATGAGGGCTTGTAAAAAGTTATACTTTTTATTGACACCATCTTGGGTTACATATGACTTTTTGATTGGTTTCTATTCTTTTTTTCTGAGGCAAATTAACAAAATATTGGTGTCATCCTTTTATTTTTTACAGTGTTCACTTTGTGGAATAAATATTGAGAACATTTTATAGTTGAGGTTCTTATGGATGTGGTGATACCAAATATGTGTATTTTTTATGTTTTATAAAAAAATATTTTGTTAGAGGGCAGTGTGTACTTTTATTTTTTGGGGGAGGGGAGTAGGGGAATTTTGTTATAAATAATATAATAAAATTATAAAACTATATTTTAACTTTTTATTTCAGTACATGCCTTTTGTCTGTATCACAGCCTATTCTGCCACAAACACACTGGTCGGATGGTCCTGTGCTGTGAAAAGGCTGCTGTGGATCACGGAGACCCCATCCCAGCAATTCCCTTTGAGATTATGATAACTAAGGGCCCAGTAATATTTGAGTAAGGATGTTGCTTGGAATAATATTGTACAAACAATGGAGTGGAATGGTGACTAATTTGTAGTGTTGGAAGTATCAGCTGTGAGTATCTGTGATTACTTAGGATGCATTTTTATTGCATTACCAAAATAGGAAAAACAACTAGAACTCGTGTCATTGTGACTTCTTACTTTTTACGTGACTTTACATGCAGCTAAATTGACCATTCCTAGAATACTAAGATGACAACAGTGATTCAATGTGTTTTTACTGTGTTTTACGTGATTTTAGTGTTTTTGTTAAATGAGCAATGATAACAGATCTCAAAGATCACAGCTATAAAGGTCCCCATACATCTTATACTTAGGGTGGTATTACACGGAGCGATTATCGTTCGAAAAATCGATAAATCATTTGGATTTGAACGATAATCGTTTCATGTAATAGCAGGCAACGATTAAACGACCAACGAGAAATTGTTGATCGTTTAATAGGATCTGGACCTACTTTTATCGTTTGATCGTTCGCACATCGTTCGCACATCGTTCGTTGGAATAAGAATTCGCAGCTGAAACGTACACAATAGCGACGACTAAACGACTGCAAGAACGATCATAGGAAACGATCAACGTTCTGTGTAATTGGCCAAACGATTTTGGGTCGTTTGCCTTAGCGGTTTAAGATCGTTTATCGTTAATCGTTAGTCATCGAAAAATTGCTTAGTGTAATAGTACCCTTGCACTGCCCACGTGTAAGATGTCTGGGGTCTCCTAACCGTCTACAACAGATGATATCATTGGAGATAGGGGTCGGGTGTAATGGAAAATCACAGCCGTAAGGCCCTATTACATGGGGCGATCTGGAGGAGAAAGCGAGCGCCAACTTGTCAGATCAACGCTCGCTTGCTCCCCATTCCGCGCTCTAAAGGAGGGCTCTAAAGACTGTTTGGGAAGCCCATTGGAGATAGCGGCGGTCTGCTGCCACCGCCCCGGTTCAACAGATGTTGGCCAAATACGGCCGATAATTGCTTTGCGTGATAGGGCCTTTAATCCTTTGTTCTGGGAGAGATAAGCAGCAGTCATAACAGTCTGGCTGCGGCTTACTCCTCCGTGTAGTGAACACAGAAATGCTTGGTTATGCTGGGGGAGGCAGCTTTTAAATGGAGGGAAACTGTTTATAACTATCACCTATGAAAACCTATGATTCCTTTTTTAGGAGACAAACTACAAAGCGGTGGAAATGTTTGCAAATAAAAGTAATAAATACATTAACACCTATATTAGCATTGGTGATATTCATTGGTGTTTCATTTGTTTGTAGATGATCAGTAGTCATAATGAAAAAGGAATTAGAGCTGCTATTAAACTAAACATGTACAGCAGCAGCAGCAGCACTGCCATGGCAATTAAGCGTCCAGGATAATCATTATACCTAGCATGTCCGCAGCCTGGTATTACTTAAAGTTCACCTAATTCCTCTGTGATCTTTATTGCATTTAAGACAAGAAGAAAAATTCCCTTACCGTCCCTACGTGCAAACCTTACATGGCACATAGAAAACAATGCACGTACAATACAATATGCTTTCTTATGCTTATGCTATGGAGAGCTCTATAGGATGCACAGTGTTCCCTCTTCTGTGCAGGCGATGAACAGTAAGGGTAAATGCAAACAACAAAATTACATGTGGATCAAATTTGCAACAAATCTGAACAAAAATTGTTGCAGATTTTGGTGCGGATTTGCTATGGTAATAATGTTGTGGATTTACTGAGGATTGGGTAGGGTTGGGTTCACACTACGTTTTTGCAATCTGCTTTTGCAATCCATTTTTTTTTTTTTTTGCAAAAAAAAAACGGATGAAAAAATGGATGCATTTGAGTGCACCCATTTTGATCTGTTTTCGCATTGACTTCCATTGTAAAAAAAAAAAAACGGATCTGTTTTTTTTTTTTAACGGACACAGGGTCAGCTTAGTTTTTGGGTCCGGAAAAAAAACCCCCGGATCCGTGGAAGTCAGCGGAAAACGGATCAAAACAGATGCACACATGCATCTGTTTTTTCTATCCGTTTTTCATCCGTTTTTTTGCAAAAAAAACGGATTGCAAAAATGTAGTGTGAACCCAGCCTAAGGATTTATCTTCCTCTTTGATTTCAATGGGAGAAACCATGACAAACCTGTTACAGAAGTCCACACTGCCGGTTAGCTTTGGTCAGGAAAATGTCCACAATGTGAATTTCTAAAATTACATCTTCTTTATTGTTGCTGTGTCTGCTGCGGATTTGCTGAATGTCTTGAGTGGCTGGTTAACACCTGTGTAGATGAGTATGCACCTAGGGACAGCCAAGACAGTGGGTACATGGTTAAAGGGAATCTGTCAGCTGTAATTCATGTTTCTAACTGCTGTCACTGTTAGCTGCTGTTAGGACAAGGAGACACATGGTACCTTCCATATGTCAGTCCGTGCTTCTATAATGGATGTCAGTGGAAAAAGGATCAACATGGATGCACACAAATACATCCATTTTTTGCATAAAACAGATTTGAAAAAAAAAAATGGATTGCAAAAACACGTGGGAACCCAGCCTTAAAGTGTCACTGACATTTTAAAAATCTTTTGGTATGTTAGAGAGTGTTTACACTCTGCCCAATGGGGAGAATGAGCCAGGAGAAGTCCGTGCTCAGTGCAGTCCTCTCCCAGCTCTGTCACTGATGAGTCAGTCGGTTGGATTCATAATTAGTCTATGAGCTCAAATCTTTTAACTGACACAGAGCGGGGAGCTGCTGTGTGGTCCTCTCCCCGCTAGTTTTTACGGCCAGATCTCAGACCCGGAACGATCAAAACTTTAAACATGTCTCTCTGACATGTCAACATTTTTTTATTACAACCGTGACATTTTAACCTGCTTGGGACCTCCAGGTGTCAATCAAAAAGTGTCACTGTGATAATAAAAAACTCATGACATGCTGCGTGGTCCGCTCCCCGCTCAGCTCATAGACTTTCATTATGAGTCTGGCTCATCACTTGACACAGAGCCAGGAAGCGACCGCACTGAGCGATGTCTTCTCCTGCCTTGTTCTCACACCTGGACATGTTAAAAGTTTTTTTTTATAATGACAATGACACTTTTAGGTATGGGAGGGGGAGTAAGGAGATGTTGCAGTGTGGTGCACTTCCAGAGCTCGGGAAAGACTCTTTGTACTAGAGGATAAAATAATACTGTATTTCTACATTCTCCAAGCACAGCTGGACATATGAACGGTACAATGTGTCTCCTCGACCTAACAGATACCTAACAGTGTCAGCAATTAGAAATGTGAATTACAACTGACAGATTTCCCTCTAAAAGTGTTGTCTAACAGGTCTAAACTCATGCATTAAGTGCAATTTCCTTATCTGTCCAATTGTACTGGCATTTGGTCTCCACTGCAAATACAGGAAGGGCTTGTGGAAAAGCGTGTGCCCTACGGCTTGTAAGGAAGTCATTGGTTCCATGGGGGAAAGGAGTCTACAGGGATGTGAGATACTTTCCTTATAAACAGCACACTTGTACTCCTCTACATGTGTACGCAGTACACATCTGATTTTAGCAACTTTGTGAAATTTACCCTATTTAAGGGCCCTATTCCACCCGACGATTATCGTTCGCATAATCGTTAGCGATTAACGATTTTAAACGACCGCTATTGCGAAAGACCTGAAAACGTTCACTCATTTCCATGGAACAATAATCGTTACTTATGATCGTATTTGCTATTTCTTCGCTATTGCGTTTGTATCTACTGTGAACGACCAAACGCCATCTTATTCAATGCGAACGATTTGCGAACGAGCAACGATAAAAATAGGTCCAGGTCTTATAAAGCGATCAACGATTTCTCGTTCGGTTGTAATCGTTAACTGCTATTCAAACGAACGATTATCATTTAGATTTGAACGATTTAACGATAATCTGAACGATAATCGTCCAGTGGAATAGGGCCCTTATGCTGAGTTTACACGGAGCGATAATTTGCCCAATCGTACGATTAACGATTTCTAAGTAACAATTTTTCTTTTAGAACGATCAGCGTTTAGATGGAACGATATATCGTACAGAAAAATCGTTTTCCAATTGTTTTGCGATCGCTTAAGCCTATCTTGCACATAGGTAAAATCAGTGAACGACTGTTTACACGGAACGATCGGCAAATTTTTTGAACGATTTCTCGCTCGTCGTTCGATCGTTCGCTGCGTTTACACGTACAATTATCGTTCAAATTCGATCGTTATCGTGCAAATTCGCACGATAATCGTTCTGTGTAAACCCAGCATTAGTCACACGACAAACTACAGCACAGCACTTTTTACATAACCCATACAAAGACACCAGAGAGCCTTCTACTGGACAGCTGGGGTAAATGTTTTAGGAAAATTTTTAGAAAGTGGGCAACATATGTAACTCGTTCTTCTAAACTGGCCTTTTTTAAAAGGCTAATGGTTGGGATTAATTATAGCAAAGTTGAGACAACTGTATATAAACACTTAAAGTACAGTAGCTGGACTATTATTGATGCATATTGCTATAGGCATCATGCTAACATGATTTTCTGCTGTATCCCTATAGGAAATTATCATCAGAAAATGTGCAATTTTCTTTCCATAGTGTTGAGGCCTGTATGTATAACAAGGTCATACTGAGGTTGCTTTATGCATAATATATTTTTTACGATGTTTAGATTTTCGTACCACTGGCAATAATAATCAGTGCAGGTTTAACAACTTGATCCTTCACCTATCTCTGCAGATTGACATTATTGCCTGCAAGATACAAGATCAGTCCGTCATCTTACTCCAAGGATATATCTGCTACCAGCATTTTAACAAAGTAAATGTGACAACACCAAAGCGTGGTGATTCTTTGCAGTCACCTGTGGGTTATGTCTTCTGTTACTGAGCAGTACACAGGGGAGAGATTATGGGATTAAGGCCCCCTCCTTAAAGGAAAACTATACGTTGTGTGACTATAGCCATTGACTGTTCAAGTTTCACCTTTAGGCTATGTTCACAAAGCGTAAGAGACCAGCCGTTCCCTGACCCGTCCGGATCATGCAACGGCCAGTCTCTGAAAAGGATAATCTTTCGGGCCGCAGTGTTCTGATGCGGGTGCATCCGTGCACGCCTGCATCAGATCTTCCTACTGCACACTATGGAGCGTGCGGCCGGAACCGCTTGCTCCATAGTGTGCACTGACATGGGTTTCTTCGACCACTATTCAATAAATAGCGGCCGCAGAAAACTGACATGTCAGTTGTTTACGGCACCGCTAGGGATCTCAGCCAGAGCGTATACCATGTGTATACGCTCCGGTCGGGATCCCATAGACAGCAATGCAACGTATATTTTCGTAATAATCACGGCCATTATACAACGGCCATGATTTTATGAAAATATACGTTGTGTGAACATAGCCCTAGCCATGAAGAAGACATTTTCGAAATGGCTGAAATAGAATTTTACTTCCTTTTGAGTTTTTGTTGTAAGTTACAATTTCTTGAATATAAAAACATCTAAAAACATTGAAGAAACTCCAGATGTCTTCCAATGTACAGAAGATTTGACAGATACATTACTTGTTTAGGCCTCACCTGAAGAAGGGCTCTTGGATATAGCTGCTCATTTCTTATTTACTTTCCTCCTGTTTCCTTAAGATTTTCATGATTTTATTTTTCATTTTACAGAAGGCAAATCTGATTTTTTAGGAAACTATCCAAGGGCTTTGTTGATTTATTTTCCTAAATAACATGGATACTGATCTACATCTTGTGGTATGATGTTTATTTTATTAGCCTAGGCACACAGGAATCCCAGTTCTATTTGCTTGCAGACTTTCATTATAGTAGGTGCACATCAGCGGCCGTGAATTACAGTAATTCTTACGCTTTACATATTCTTGACCAATAATATTTGAGCCATATGTGTGGTATATGTTGAAAAGATGAATTGTTATGGGTATATTGCTGATAATGTTACATGGAGAAGGTAGTTTGGCATAACAGTGTCAGTTTTTGCAATTTGGGGCTATGTTCACACCGTCAAAATCATAGCTGTTTTTCTTGGACGTGCATCATTTAATGGCAAATAATGGCCAGTCATAAATATGGCCGTCATTTTGACAGTGTGTGAACATGCCTAGGCCTGCCAGAAATGACTTTATAGCTCTACCTTTAATTGAACCAGCACATGTTCATGTTGTTTCATGGTTATATGGTATATGGTACATGATATATGGTTTTGTGGACCAGGGCTGGTTCTAGGTTTTCTGCTGCCTGAGGTGAAAACTGAATAGGACCTCCATTAAATGTAAGAAGGGTTTCGCATGCAGAAAATCTGCGCAGAGTTACCAAATACGTAGTACATTCCTGGTCCTGACTGCTTTACATTCCCAATTCCCACAGTTGCCATTTGTAGATCATATGGTCAATCAAGCCAAGGGTGTGTGGCGGATATTGCTATACAGTATGATTTTTGGCAACTTCATGGACCATGCTTCTTCTGAGGGACCTTGCAATCTTCTGGCTGAGGCAAGATGCTCATCTTGCCTCATGGAAGATAGATTCCTGTTGTGGAGGATGTTAATGGTGTGGCCATAAAGTTATTTTATCACTGAGGCAGATAGGTAATGTTAGCTCTCTTTATGCTGGTATTAAGGCATCTATTTCTAATTACTTATCGGAATAGCTAATACTGAATCCTATTTACGTATTTATAATAATTATCCCCACTGATGTTTCCAATCATTTTAAAGACAAGAACAACATAGCGGGCAATTTGGAGGTAGAAGCACTGAGCCAGTCATGTTTGGCCCGGTATCCCAGGCCTTTAATGCCTCTGTGTGGTTACACCTCCAGCTTTTCCGGTGTTCAGATTTCCAGCTTGTGTTTGATCTTTTACCTGATGATTGGACCTGATGTCACCTCCCGATATTGACTAAGCCTGTTTGACCTGTGCTCAGTATCTGGTTTTGACCCTTTGTTGTTTTATTTGTTTTTTCTCCTTTTTCAGTGTTTCCGCTCACATGCAGCAGTTTGGTGTTTCCGTTGCCTGTCTGACCTTTCTCCCCACCTGTACCCTTATCCCAGTGTTTGGGGTCACCATTTAGGGTGGATGGTTCAAGTACGTAGGGACAGTGAAGAGGATGAGAGCTGGGCTTGACGCATCCCTATCTAATCATGTACAAAAAGAAAAAAGCTAGACACAATATGATAAAGCGCACACCACTATATGCAAAGAATGATTACAATCTTTATTAGGACAAAACAAAAACAAACAGACACCAAAACAAGCATTAATTAATTGTTGCTTGTTTTGGTGTCCTGTTTTTGCATTATGTCCTAATAAAGATTGTAATAATTCTTTGCATATAGCTGTGTGCACTTTATCATATAGTGTCTAGCTTTTTTTTTCTTTTTGTACATGGTTTGTATTTTGGGCACTTAGCTGCACCCCTTGTTTTGTACTTGTGTGAGCTCCCCCATTTCTCTATATTTAAGATTATCCGTATCTAATGTGACAGTATTATTGCTAATTACAAACACTGTCCTCTGGTTGATCAACTCAGTTCTACACAAATATTACTGTACAGAATGACATCGTATTTGCATAATCTTTTTACCTACTGGATCAACTACCGGTAGTAATTTTTGACAATGATTGTCTAGTCCAGGAAGTTCAGTTTACAGCACTGACAGTATGTATTGAGATACAATGCTGTTCTCTCCTATAATGTGTATTTATATTTTATAAACAAAGCTTTCTTATAAAGTCATATTCCACAATGGATTTTCTGAGCGTCTTTGAAGCAGAACTAATGGACAATCAATGCAGAGGCTGACATGAGTTGCAGTAGCAGCCGGCTTTTAAAGCGAACATCCTGCTCCCTAGGAGACCATACATATTTTTAGGTTGCTAGCAGGAATATCACATGGCTGGTGTCATCATCTGCAGACATAGATTTAATAGTGTCCTAGATAATAAAAACCTACCTTGGGTAAAGGTACTGTGTACAAGGACGACAATTATGAGTATTGAAATGGTTCTTAACCCCTTCAGGACCAAGCCAATTTTCGCTTTTGCACTTTCATTTAGCAATTTTTGCTTTTGCGCTATCGTTTTTTCCTCCCTGTGTTTAAAAGGCCATCGCACTTGCATTTTTTTTACCTACAGACCCACATGAGCCCTTATTTTTTGTGCCACTAATTGTACTTAATTTTTCCATCAAATATGCCGCGAAACCAAAGAAAAAATTTTTTGTGTGGTGAAATAGAAAATAAAAGGCAGTTTTTTAAATTGGGGGGGGGGGGGGTTGTGTTTACGCTGTTCCTCCTATAGTAAAACTGAATTGTTATCTATGTTCCTCACGTCAGTATGATTACAACGATAGGCAATTTATGAAGCTTTAGTTTTATTTCATGGCTTTTCAAAAAATAAAACCTTATATAAAAAAAAAAACCCTAAATGTTCCTTAAATTGCTCTATTCCCATCCTAATAGCTCTTTTATCCTTTGGTCTATGGGGTTGTGTGAGGTGTCATTTTGTGCACCATGATCTGTACTTTCTATCAGTACCCTGTTTGTGTAAATGCTACATTTTTGT
Source organism: Dendropsophus ebraccatus (assembly GCF_027789765.1). Lineage (NCBI taxonomy): Eukaryota > Metazoa > Chordata > Amphibia > Anura > Hylidae > Dendropsophus > Dendropsophus ebraccatus. The sequence continues at coordinate 82,223,128 of NC_091462.1, forward strand.
TACAATTTTCTGGACTTGATGCGACTAAAAATCAGCAATTTTGTATTTAGTTTGTAAATAGTTCGGGTTAATACGTACCAAATATGTTTATTTATTTATATCTATAAAATGGGAACGGGGGGTAATTCAAAGTTTTATTAGGGGAGGGGATTTTTTATTAGTAAAAAAAAAACATGGACGAGCTTGGGAGTGTGTTCGACAGCTGCATTTAATTAGCGGGCATGGTGATCAGCCCCCGCCCATTAATAGCCATGGATAGCAGCCAGGAGTGGCAGGATTCAAATCGGGGTGTCGGCGCAACCCCTCTCTTAACCCCCCTAGTGGACACATGACGTACCAGGTACATCATGTATCCTTAAGGGGTTAAATGTATATACACTCTAAGACTTGTATTTGTATTGGATATAACTATTATTTTACATTAAGGCTATGTTCACACACAGTATAACAATGGTGGTTGCTTAGCTATAGCCATTGTTATTCATGCCAAACACCAGCATTTCTTTGCATGTTATTGCCGCCATTAGAGCTCTGACAGCCACAGGAACATTTATTTCCATACGACCCACTTGGGGGTGTGTATAGAAATCAATAAAGTATTGATTTCCATGCACAGCACGGATAAACAGACTGCGAAAAAAGCAGCCCGTGTGTGCATGGACATTTAATAAGTTCATGTGAAAGCGGCTGTTATTAATTCACATGCCGATTCTTTTCACGGCTGCACCAAAAAACTAAGGAGCTGTTCGGTTCAGTGTGTGTACAGAGCAGAAATCAATGCAATGCCGCCAAGGCTGAGAAGAACAGCCACTGTTTTCATTGAAAACAGTGGCCTTTCTTTTCAAAAATGGTTCTGTAAACATAGCCCAAGGCTGTACAAACAATGGCCGTTATTTGGCACTCAGGTTTTTTTTTTGATTATCCAACAACAGCTGTTGTTTTCAATGCAAATTACATTGAAGTCTATAGACAACGGCCAGAAATAATTAACATGATCGTTATTTCGACTGCCGAAGCAAACAACGTCCGTTGTTCAATACATGTGTGAAATGACGGCCGTTGTTTGCATTGACTTCAATGCACATAATTTCATTATGAAAAAAAATGCCCTTGTGTAAATTGAAAACAACGGCCATTCTTTTCATAAAAAGTATACTGTGTGAATATAGCCTGAGGCTATGTTCACACTACGTATATGTCCGGCCACATATTTTTCGCGGCCGGACATATACGTGTAAAACTCTGGCCGGGATTTACGCAAGTTGTGGCCGGCTACGTACGGTCCGCGAACTTACGCCCGTAATGTACGTACGCTTCCCGAGCGGCGTACGTAGCGATCTGACAGCGGTATTTTACTAGGATATCTTCGGCTAGCCCCGGACACCCCACAGAACCTTTTGGATCGGCAAATCAAAGTGTAAAAAAGAAGAAATCACCACTCCGTACGGGACCGCATGTTACGCTACGGGCGTAAGTTACAGCATTTCCGTCCCGAAACAATGGTCTGGTTCATTTTTTACGGCGCCGAATACGATCAGGGCGTAAGTTCTTACGTAGTGTGAACTGTGCAACTGTACATCGTATACTTTCCATTGTGCGCAAACTACGTAAATCTCCGGCCGCTTATTCACGGAGCGCGCTACGGCCGAAAACTTGCGTTTTGTGAACCTAGCCTAAAACTGTAAGTGTAGTAAATAGCAGCCTCAGGATTTGAAAATGCACAATGCTCCGGGGTCACAGGGTGTGAATTTGACTACAGACAATATCTGCATGGAATTTCTGTTTTTATGTTTTTGTGTGTATCATGGCACTTGTGAATTGCAAGGCCAGGATCTATGATCTTTATAGCCAGGATGCCCAAACCAAATTCTCATCTCACTACCATTAGATCAATGTTAAATCATAGAAATTAAAATTCAGGAACTTAAAAACAAAGTGACTAGTTGCGGCAGGAATTTTCAGTCTTTGTGTACTATGGCCAGTTTCCAGATTTGTCTCTTAAAAATATTTTTGGCATTTAATGAATGCAAGTTATGTAAGGATAAGTTCACACCCGTTCACCTGTATCAGAAATAATACACAGATTGTAGCACCTGCAGCAGAATTAAAACCTGCAGTGTGCCCTATTTCCTTTTTGAAAGGAACACAGACCATTCGACCCACTGGGGGGAGGGGGATGAATAAATCTGCGTACATCAAAAATCCGTTAAGGTTTAGGCTATGTTCGCATGTCGTATCAGACCGGCCGTTCCGTGACCCCGGCCAGGTCACGGAACGGCCGGTCTGTGCCCGATCATCGCGGCCAGTACTTAAGTACCGGACGGATGATCTGTCCGGCCGCAGAGCTCTGATGCGTGCACATCAGCGCGCGCCCGCATCAGAGCTTACCATAGCCCACAGTGAAGCAAGCGGCCGGAGCCGCTTGCTTCACTGTGTGAACTGACAGGTCTTTCTGCGGCCAGAATTTACTGAATTCCGGCCACGGAAAACTGACATGTCAGGTTTTTCCGGCACCGCATGGGGTCCCGGCCGGGGCGTATACGACGTGTGTACGCTCCGGACGGGATCCCATTGCACATAAGGCTATGTTCAACTCCACAAAACTACAGCCGTAGTTCTGCGGCGAGAACTACGGCCGTAGGTTTACGTAGTGTGAACATAGCCTAAGGCTGTGTTCACAATGTAGTTTCATTGTATTACTGTATGATTTCTGTAAAGACGCTGCAGTATCGTGACTGTACTGCAGTGAAATTCCAATATGTGTGAACCCAGCGTTGTAGCAAAAAAAACTGACTTACATGACCTGCACCACACATTGGATACGTTTTAGATATTTTTAGACACTATCCATACTATCCAGGATAACAAGCTGATCACTGGGGGTGCAAATACAGGGGCAACATCTGCAAAGAGTTTGTATGTTCTCTGTGTTTGCATGGGTTTCCTACAGTTTCATCACAGAACCAACAAATATATTATATTAGATGCTCTAAATTTATACTCGATGATTTAAAGAGGAGCCCATCTATTGATAACAATGGTGCAAATAAAGATCACGATTATTATTTGCGCCTGCCATATTCAGTAGCCAACCATCCAGGAGTCCTGGAAAACACAGATACAGCCTATTGCCTATGGCTGCGTTGGCACGCCTCGTGTGTAGCACATTTTCCAGGCAGCCTTAGGGGCCTATTCCACCGGACGATTATCGTTCAGATTATAGTTAAATCGTTTGAAACTAAACGATAATTGTTCGGTTGAACTGCAGTTAACGATTAACGACCAAACGAGAAATCGTTGATCGCTTTATAAGACCTGGACCTATTTTTATTGTTGCTCGTTCGCAAAACGTTCGCAAATCATTCACATTGAATAAGACGTTGTTCGGTCATTCACAGTAGATACGAACGCAATAGCGAAGAAAAAATGATCGCAAATACAATCATAAGTAACTATTATCGTTCCATGGAAATGAGTGAACGTTTTCAGGTCTTTCGCAATAGCGGTCGTTTGAGATCGTAAATCGCTAACGGTTATGCAAACGATAATCGTCTGGTGGAATAGGGCCCTTAGGGCTGCATCCAGCTTCATCAGGCATTAGTAATCAAATGCAGCACGGGTTCGGACAGACCCCACCCCCTGCCCGGCACTGTAATTCATTAATTTTACTGGACTTCTCTTTTAGGCAACATGCACACGAATTCCATAACTGAATCCCACCAGCCTCCCTGTCATAATGACAGTCTATGGGAGGCTTGCACGCATTCCCTGTCTGCGCTGAAGAGTGAAAATTCTTCAGCGCGGAGAGAGGAGGCGTGTGAGCCTCCCATAGACTGTCATTATGACAGGGAGGCTGGCGGCAATTCTGCCACTTTTGATCCATGTGCACGTAGCCTTAAAAATAAAAAAGATGAAGGTATTGTCAGGACAGGCAGGCATAGACAAGACAGTGGGCCCTAGATCTGAACCCACCCACTGTCACCTGCCTACTTGCCTCAGTCGACCCTAAACGGTCGCGGACAACCACAGAGTCGGTCCCTACACTGCATAGGTGAATACACAAAAGTAGACAGACAAACAAAACACAATGGAGGATAGTCAACTAGCAGGGTCAGAACCAAACAGACAACACAGAAGGAGAGCGGATAGTCAAATGTCAAGCAAGAGGTCAGAACACGGGTAGAGCAATAGGAAGGGGATTAGGACAGGGAACGCTGGGAAAGGAGCAGGGGAGCTGGGACTAGTAACAACCAATAGCCAGCAGGGAACTGAGGATCTGACTGCTTTTTATCCAGGATCAGAGACTGGGTGCAGCAGCTGATTGGACCAGCCCTGATCCCAGCACCAAGCTCAGCTGAACAGATCTAGCAGTGTAGTAACCCCTGCACTGCCAGAAGTCTGACAGGCAAGGCAGGTGTGGCTGGAAAGTAAAACACAGTTCATTCAGTGCAAACACAAACAGAAATTCAGCGCTTCCTCGGCCGCCCGCCATGGACTGAGGAGCGCAAAGTCACATTCCTAACAGGTATCCTGCCCCATTCCCCAGCGCTGCTTAGACCAGGTTGCTCTTATCTTCTTCTTCTTATGATGTTTTTTGGGGTAGGAAATGCCCTCTCATCCTATCACTGGCTGGGCCAGGTCATCACTCAGTAGTTAACTAAGTTAGCATTTCCTGCTGAAACTAAATGTCTTAGTAAGCAGGATGGATCCAGCACCATTGGACGAATTAGGGCAGGTGAGTACGTTTTCTTGTTTATTTTTACAGCACCTTGAATCTAGGTTGCAATGGCCCCATGTTACAATATTGTCAACATACAATGTTTTTTCCTGGACCTTTGTAAGATAAAACCAGACTCCTCATACAATCCTACAAATACTCAGGATCTGTACTTGTGAATGGCTGAAAGAGCCAACCAATCAGATACAGTTACCTACAATACAATGAAATACAAATGTCTGCATACAGAAATACAAGGTGTCCATAGGCTTTATAAAAATATGATGTGCGAAAATAGCCTAGTAATGTGTCATCTATATTTTTAGTAATTAAAACTGGATGCTGATACATATTTTTGTTTCTATTTTTTTCTGATTGTAGATTTCTTTAAATTCTGTTTTCTGTAGATGATTATGGGGGCATCCGTCTTCTCTAAGCTGCTCTCAACAGCATTTAGGGAGATGCTTTACAGCAGCTACAAGGACCATGGAAAGCAGTAGTCTGGAGATGATCAGTTGACTTCTATGTTCTGGACATGCTCTGTGACCTCTGTAGAGGTTATTGTGCTAAGAGGGGGAGAAGGTGAGCTGTGACTATTATATATTGTGTTGTCTATGGTTATTACCTTTCATTGTAATCTTGCCTGTGACTGAGAAGTGTTCAGTGGCTACAATGAAAACCAGAGGATTTCGGGATCAAAAATAAAATTACCTAAAATTTCCTAAAAAAATATGTTTAGCAAGTAGTGTTTGACAAGTAGGTGGATACGATGCTATAATGATACCATTTGCATATAATAATACAGTTTTAGGCACATACTTTTCACTACAATTGGTGGAAATTGTACAGTATGTTTGCACAACATTTATACCATACTATACTGTAAAGCATATGATCTAGGCAAAACATTGGATGTCTTTTGATACAACTTGTGAAATAAAAAAAATGATAGCATTCTATGCATGTGTCCCTACATACCAGGGCAAGCTGTAGAATAAAGTGTAACTGTCATTTAATTTTCACATTTTTCAGAAATCAGTAAGTATGAATAGTTCAAGAGATTTTAAGAAACTCTGTAATAAGATTTAATAAGCAAAAGAGTTTCCTTCTGTACTCAAAAAGCTGTTTTCCTACCTCCCCCCTCACTTCAGAAGAAGCAGGATTTCTGTGCCCATTATGCTCTATGGAGGGGGGAGGGGTGAAGGGGGATACGTGAGCATGGAGAGGAGAAAAGGCAGCCCTGCAAAACACTACATTCTGCAATTTTATCTCACCAAACTCCCTGATAAGCACTGACCTTTCTGACTTCTGAATCCAGCATTTTATGTGCCCAGACAGTCTGCACACTTTACAGCTGCTTTCCTGCTCTCCCTGCTCACTCATCCTCTCGGCCCATTCCCCCTCCATAAGTTATATGGGACTCAGCAAACCCATCTTCACTTGCTCCTCTGTAATAAGGATGGCTTTGCCTGATAATGAAAAAATAAGGCTTTTTTGCCTTTGTGATAAATCCTATTATTGAGTTTTTTTAAAATCGTTTTTGTGAGTGATTCTCTGAAAATTTTTTTTTAATGACAGTTACACTTTAAATAGCCATTTCTAAAAAACAAACAAAAAAACCTATTCTGCCTACTAAATATAACATTTGGTATGCAATCCATTGTGTCTAGAAGAGGTGAAGGATTTGAGATAATAAAAGTAACAGATTTTTAGACTAGAGTTCATCTTTGTTTAGAATCACTGTGTTGCCATCTTTCACACATAAATTACTCATGATGTAACTTTTTGCACTGGTTGCCAGTGGAAGCTTTTGGCCAGTGACTACATTTCTGTAAATAAAGCAGTGCGAACACTGACACCTGCAGGCTGTAAAAACATAGTTATCTGGCGGCTGATTTGTGAAGGATGGATTTTATGCATTTATTTTATAGTATGGATCATTACAGTTGTGCACATACCAATTATGTTTACCTTTTTATGTTCACACACAGTATTTTTGCTCAGTATTTTTCAACCAAAACCAGAAGGGGACTAAAGACAGAGAAATGTTCACACACTGTTGAAATTTAGTAGATGGCCGACATTTAAAGGGGTAGTGCGGCGTTTCAAAATTATATTCACTAAATAACACACATTACAAAGTTATACAACTTTGTAATGTATGTTATGTATGTGAATGGCCCCCTTCCCCGTGTCCCCCCCCCCCACGCTAGACCTGGAAGTGTGATGCACTATACTCACCTGATTCATGTCGACCCTCGTCCGCCATCTTGGGACAATGATGTCATCTTTGGGAGGCCGGCCGAACCGCTCCATCCGTCCCTCATGCCGCCCCCCCTGCCGCGTCATCAGCAGCTCAGCTGCGATTGGCTGAGCATAACTGTGCTCAGCCAATCGCGGCTGAGCACAGTTATGACGCGGCAGGGGGGGGACATCATTGTCCCAAGATGGCGGATGGGGGTCAACACGAATCAGGTGAGTATAGTGCATCACACTTCCGGGTCTAGCGTGGGTGGGGGGGAACACGGGGAAGTGGGCCATTCACTAACATAACACATTACAAAGTTGTATAACTTTGTGTGTTATTTAGTGAATAATTTTGAAACTCCGCACTACCCCTTTAAATGTCGTCCATCTACTAAATTTCAACAGTGTGTGAACATTTCTCTGTCTTTAGTCCACTTCTGGTTTTCGTTGCAAAATACTGACCAAAATACTGAGCAAAAATACTGTGTGGGATCATAGCCTAGTATTGCTTTTTTTTAATTTGTTTTTTTTTAGTGTGAGAATGTTATTCATTTTGTTTAGACCCACTCGGGGGCTTAACCATGTTATTACTATAACACTATATTGCATTTCTTCTCTATTGTAGTGCATTATTCCTGTCACGATCAATCTAAAAGGCAGTATGTCAATGATATAGTCCTTCATAGAAGACAGACCCAGGAGGGCATTTGGGCCGTCATGGAAACCAATTTGCATCCTGCCAAACCACTTAGATGACACTATTGTCCATGGTGGTTGAGTGGCTTTATGGCTGTGATATGAGTTATCTCTGATCCCAGCTGTTGCAACAGAGTGTAATATACTGTACAGCTGACATCCATTGTAGATTGCCCAGGCACAATTCCTGTGTCCACAACATCTCTGTACTAGAAATGAGTGAACTAACAGAGGGTGTGGCCAAACCCAAACCTGATTGCTCAGCTGTTGAATCCCACTGCCAGGAAAAGATAGATGCATCCCCAGAGTCATATGTGCCTGGAATGTAATTCAATTTGATGCTCCTAGGGTATGAGTGATGCTTACCTAGTTAGCTTGCTTATTCAGGGTTAGTAGTTATTTATATTGTAAATGGGCTCTTGACTTTGACAAAAAGTTTTTTTTTCCAGAAACAGTGCCACTCTTGCCAGTAGGATGTGTCTGGTACTGCGGCTCGGACATTCAATTAAGGATATGCTGCAAAACCAGATTTAATTTAGACCTGAGAAGGCAGATAGATATCACCGAGTCTGCGTTTTATATAGAAAATAGAAATAGAATGGCTATGGGGCAAGTTATGGTAAAACTAAGGGTTAATTAAGGGAGTACGCAGGAGGGAGAGGAGTGCTGAGGAAATTGGTAGTTAGGAAGAAAACTCCTACAGATATGGTATACTAACTATTGCTAAAAGGGGTTGTCCAGCAAAAATCTTTTTCTTTTAAATCAACTGGTATCAGAAAGTTTTATAGATTTGTAATTTACTTCTATTAAAAAATCTCACGTCTTCTCATACTTATTAGCTGCCGTATGTCCTGCAGGACAGTACTCTGTGCTGATATCTCTGGCTGAGACAAGAACTCTGTCTCGGTTTTCTATGAATCCCCATGGAAAACCTCTCCTGCTCTGGACAGTTCCTGTCTCGGCCAGAGATGTCAGCAGAGAGCCCTGTGTAAGACTGAAAATAAAACAACAATTCCTGCAGGACATACAGCAGCTAATAAGTATGGGAAGACTGGAGATTTTTTAATAGAAGTAAATTACAAATCTATATAATTTTTTGACACCAGTTGATTTGAAAGAAAACGATTTTCGCTGGATAACCCCTTTTAGTCTTTTGCCTGTGAAAGAAGAGTGTCCCTTACCAAGGACTGGTCATTCGGTAAATTCTTTTATGCCATATCCTCTGTTGTTCCTCTTGGAAATACTTTGATTAATGGACAACTGGGTGTGACAGTTTTTCTTGACATGCCCCTTCTCATCCAGCGACTATCCAGTCAATGCCATGTGGAGGGGCACACTGTTTTAAATGCGCGGTTGTCAATTTATATATAGTCAGTAGGAATAACAGAGGAATGGCATAATATAGAAAATATGGAAAGCTGCTCCAGCTTTGCCTTTTCTCTGCCACATGATGTTGTCATGGCCGATTCATTAAATAAGTTCAAGGGAGGCCTGGATGCTTTTCTTGAAAAATATAATATTACAAGTTATGGGCATTAGATTTCTGGGGATATGTTGATCCAGGATTATTCTGATTGCCATTGGAGTCGAGAAGGAATTTTCTCCCTGTGATGGGGCAATTGGTATCTGCCTCATAGGGGTTTTTGCCAATCAATGGATCAACACAGTAGGGTTTTTCTAGGTTGAACCTGATGGAATCTGGTCTTCTTTCAACCATATTAACTGTGTTACTATGAGGAAAGTAAGCATTAAGGCTAGGTTCACACTGCGTTTTTGCAATCCGTTTTTTTTATCCGTTTTTTGAAAAAAAAAATGGATGAAAAAAACGGATGCATTGGTGTGCATCCGTTTTGATCCATTTTTCCATTGACTTCCGTTGTTTAAAAAAAACGATCGAAACGGATACGTTTTTTTTGAGGGACACAAAAACGTAGCTGACACTACTTTGGTGTCTGTTAAAAAAAAAAATGATCCGTTTTGATCCTTTTTTTTACAATGGAAGTCAATGAAAAAACGGATCAAAACGGATGCACACAAATGCCGTTTGGAAAAAACGGATGAAAAAAATGGATTGCAAAAATGCAGTGTGAACCTAGCCGAAGTTAAAGGTGCATTCCGCTCAAACATAATTTTTCATATGTTGCTGCCCATGGTGAGATTAACAATTCATTCCATAGTTGTTATTATCTATTCAGTCTCCTTCCCTCAATTCTGAGCTGCTGCTTTCTGCTGAAGACACAAAAACTGCATGTGAGCTTTTCTCTCCATCCCCCCCCCTCTTTCCCCCACCTTCTGAGATGGCTGATGTAAACAAGTCCCTATCTGCAACTTTGTAATGCCAGGAGGGATAATGACAGCTAATAACAGTTAATCAGCTGCTTGACCTCAAATTAACCCTCCCGGCATTACAAAGAAGCTACATAGTTGCAGATAAAGCCTGTCAGGGACTTGTATATATCAGCCTTCTTGGAAGGGAGGGGAGAGGAGAGGGAGATGGAAATAAAAGTTCACACACAGTTTTTTGTGTCCAGCAGAAAGCAGCAGCTCAGAACTGGGCGAAGGAGACTGAATGGATAAAAATTATGGAATAAATTGTTAGTCTCACCATGGGCAGAAACATATGAAAAGTAATGTTTGAGCGAATTTCCCCGTTCACACCTACAGGATCTGCAGCTGATTTTCTGCAGCAGATTTCATTTGAATAACTGAACACAGCATCAAATCTGCTGCAGATCCTGTAGGTGTGAACGCAGGGTGCGTTCACACCTACAGGATCCGCAGCAGATTTGATGGTGCAGATTTGATGCTGTGTTCAGTTATTTAAATGAAATCTGCTGCAGATCTGCTGCGGATCCGCAGCAGAAAATACGCTGCGGATCTGGTAAGTGTGAACGTACCCTCAAGAGGTTTTCCAGGAAAAACTATTGATAGCCTGTGCACAGGATAAGAGCCAAGGATTAACCATTGTGAGAAATATATTTCTTTCTTGTTTAGGCCCAACCCCAATACTGTATATTCTGGGGTTGAGTGAAATCGCAATATTGCAACTTTGGAGGATGAAAAATGAATTGGTCTGTCACGTATCGCTGCACCCAAATATGCAGTTTTGAAAGAAAAAGATCAGAAGAAGAATTAAAATATTTGCAGAAACATATCCATTTACTTCTATTGAATACATTACTGCCATAAGTCAGTCTGCTGATAGCTGCCACTTCCCATGTATGAGCAGTCACATATACGTTATTGCCTAATCTTTGTTTAATATTTAACTCTGATATTCCCGCTGTTAGTCGAAAACCAAGTGCTGGTGGATTTAGACTTCAGTTACACTTTCCATTTTTGTTAATGTTATTTGAACTGTAAAAAGGATTTAACCTTCCTGACTAATTTTAGACACATTCTTAACATTCTGTTTGACAAGAAAAACACATAGACGAATGCTTAGGATGGCAGAACTGTGGGGTTGGCCCTGCAGGACGCCTCTTGCTATCTGTGTAGTGGTATGTATAAAGGATATGGGGGGACATAGATAAAGCTTAATCACGGGGACTAGATTAATGCGCTTGGTTTTAAGGGATGTTTCTTATATGGCAGGCTACAAAAATTGAGCTGAAAGGACAAATTAGATGTAATCTTACGGTATGATCTTAGTGTTGATTTTTTTTTTATTATAATTTTCCATTGAACTCAGTAGGAGAGGGAAATGCACATTGTGTGTGGACTTTTTGTGCTCTTTTTAAATGCATTTTATGGCTTGTGAGTAGGGATGGTCCGAACCTGCCTAGGTTCGGGTTTGTACGAACCCAGACTCTCGGCAATGATTTCCGCTGTCTTTAACATCCGTGCAGAGGGTGGATACAGCGGGAGGACCGCCATAGGCTGTATCCCAGTTTTCTGCTTTATCCACCTCTCCACAGAGGTTTAAGACAGCGGGAATCATTGCCGAGAGTCCAGGTTCGTACGAACCCGAACCTAGGCAGGTTCGGACCATCCCTACTTGTGAGCATACCCTAAAATTGATTTTCCTATTTTTGTGCACTTGCACTGGAAATGCCATAAATATCTGATAGATGTGGGGTCAACCTTTGAGACCTGCACCTATCTTGAGAGATTTATATTTTGGGAGTTGAGTTACCAGTACTGAGCTGTCTATGCTGCTCCCACTAACATCTATGGGAGTTACAGAAGCTGTGTAAAACTTAGGGCCCTATTCAACCAGCAGATTATCTGACAGATTTTTTTGAGCAAAAGCCAGGAATGGACTATAAACAGGGAACAGGGAACAGGTAATAAAGAAAAGACTGAGATTTCTCCTCTTTTCAAATCCACTCCTGGCTTTGGCTTAAAAAAATCTGTCAGATAATCTGTTGGTGTAATAGGGCCCTTACAGACTCCTCATCCTTATCATCTCTTTGGACTCTGTTTTTCATACCATGATTTAATGTTACAATACAGTTGTCTTTTTGTTCCCTCTTCATATATGGTATCTTTTTTTTTTACTTCCATAAAGATGTATTGTATGTCAAATAAAATTCAACAAACCGTTTTGGTTCCCAAAATGTCATGATTCAAGGGTTGTTGTATTATTTCACAAGTGATAAAACTATGTTGAGTACATCAGGCATCACGTCAAGTGTTCTCGGTAAAGGGGTAGATTGTTCACTCTTATCCATGCCCCCATACCATTGTAACAGCCGGTGAGCAGGAGGTGTTCAGCAGTTGATCTTTTTTTTTTTATAAGAATTAAAGGGGTTATCCAGTGCTACAAAAACATGGCCACTTTCTTTCAGAGACAACATGATTCTTGTCTCCACGTCAGGTGTGGTTGGCAATTAAGCTCCATTTACTTCAATGTAACTGAGCAGCAAAACCCCGCCCAAGCTGGAGACAAGAGTGGGGATGTCTCTGGAAGAAAGTGGCCATGTTTTTGTAGCGCTGGATAACCCCTTTAAACTCCACATTCATGATAATGGGACATCATTTATACAGATGTAAAATCTTATCACCAGCCAAAACGTAAAACTTGACCGTGCCCTTAAAGGGGTTATCCAGTGTGGGGGCACTTATTTGGGGGGGACCGGGGAGGAGGTGGCTGAAATAAAAGACGTCTTCCCACCTCCTTGGTTCCAGCGGCGGGTCACTCATTGCGGTCTCATGGCCGCTCAGCCACTCAGTGAAGGAGGCGGGATCCGTTTGAAATCTGCTCAGATCCCGCCTCCTTCACTAAGTGGCTGAGCGTCCCTGAGCGTTTCGGGCGGCGTCAGACACCAGGAAGCAGCCAGGAACTGGGGACTAGAGCACCGCGATGAGTGACCCGCCGCTGGAACCGGGGAGGTGAGTGGATGTCTTTTATTTCAGCCACCTCCTCCCCGGTCCCCCCCCCCCAGAAAGTGCCCCCATGCTGGAGCACCCCTTTAATTCTTTATAGTAGTAGCCATATATTTACTGTGAGCTCAGTTGTTTGTAGTCCTCCCCTCAGTCTGTTTCCTGCGCAGCCCGAAATTAATAATAAATTCAATATTGATTTCAATCGCCCAGCCCTAGTGGGCTCCCAGCCTTGGTGGGCCTGGGAGCGGCGGCCCCCCTTGCCCCCCCCTAATTTCGCTACTGCCAGGAGGCCAATGTATGCCCTCATTTTCTGAATATGTAAATTGTAACTTATGCAGATAAAAAATAAACTAAAAGCTTTTAACATCCTAACTACCTAATGGCCAAACTGAGATGTCATGTGAGAATAATTTATAAAGAACCTGGTTATATATAACATAGGTAGTTTTATTGCCAGGTGCTTAGACACCATAGTACCTTTATAGTTCAGTATACCTTCCCAGCTACCATTAGTGTGTGTGTGGTGTGGTCAGACACTCACCTAACATCATCTTTATGAGGTAAAATTTAATATACAGAACATTCTATCATTTATTTTTTTGGGTCTATTCTCCTCGTGAGCTCCCACCAGGCCTGGCTGTCATATTTGTGACTGTGATGCTTTGGGTCAGCATATTCATATCTCTAAAGCTCTGGCTGAGGCTCATTCCCTCATCTGTGCATTGCTGGGGAGCTGCAGCTCTAAGGATGTCCCCTGTATGTGCAGTGTGGAGATTCTCCCAGTCATTTCTACGGGGCGCTCTTCCCCATCTCCCTCCTCTCCTGTACATCTGGCAAGGACCTCCCCTGGCACCCAATGTATCTGGGTGCCAAATTTGGGGTCAAATGGTTCAAGGGGTACATAAGTCTATAGAAGACAGACAGACAAACAAACAAACAGACACATTCATTTTTATTATTTAGATTTATAGATTACAGATTATCTGTGGTCTTCAGCTGCTACTTCTGATGAAAAATGGCCCATCCTTTAGGTGCATTTCAAAAGTGGTGTCAGGGGTATTGTGTTTCTAAAAGTCCAAACTTTTAAGTAAAATTTAGATCATTTGTGCCAAAAAAATGCAAAAAAAAAAAAAAAAAAGGTGCATGCCCTTGAAAAATTCTCCCCCGTGAGTTTAGGATTAGAATTTACGGCCGTATTGATCAGAATGGCAACATAAAGCCCAGTCAGAGTAATATTCAGCTAAATCTCCTATTTAACTTAGGCAGAAACATCTCAGGGATCCCAGCCGAGTTATGAAACAGTTCTTGGAATCTTCTCAGCATTGGCCATTAATAACAAGTCCTTAACACGTAGTATTCAACAGAAACCCTTCTCATCAATATAAAACCTCAGGAGCCGCCGTCCAGTGAGAAGTGATTTACTGATACAGCCATGTATTTTACTTTAAAGTTCTGTCATTGAAACATTTATTTATTCAAGTCACATGCTTGACATGCTTTACTTAGAAAACCTACTGTGGTTCTTTGGAAAAAATATTGACGTAAAAGCATTTTTTGTTTTCCACTTATGTAACACTTTAACTTCCTGCGTAACTAGATGCAGAAAAGGGGGACTGTTTATGGTGCAGATCTTCAGAATTATTTAGATTTTCTAGACTTGCATTATATGCCTTAAAGGGCAAGTACACTTGAACAATAACCCTGCCCCCGCCAAATGACAGTAGTAGTTTTATTTGTAGTAGTTGTGAGTTGTGTTGTCCTCTTCAACAGACAATAGGTGACGACCATAAGTCTTGCCACTGAGGCTGTTGATCAGCTGTAACTCTATATTACTGTACAGGTTTTTTTTTTCTGTAGCCATAGCCATGTTTATATGGTCAATAAGCAGTGTGGTTTTCAAGGCAGAAGCCATGCCAATTTCCAAGGTGCTCCCATTGTCTTCAAAGGGAGGCAGGAAACTGTGCCATTACACTCTGAAACTCCCCTTGAAATCAATCTGAGCTTTATGGCTCTTTAGTTTCTGCATCCTGGAGTGATCATAGGGTGAAAACCTAGAGGGCGTTTAGAGGGAGATTTATCAAACATGGTGTAAAGTGAAACTGGCTCCGTCGCCCCCTAGCAACCAATCAGATTACACCTTTCGTTTTCCAAAGAATCTGTTTCACTTTACACCATGGTTGATAAATCACCTACTTAGAAACCACTCCCAAAGCCAAACCGGTTCTGTAACACAGCGGGCCCACATTCACTGCCCATTACAACCATACTGTTATTAAACAGAAACTACTACAGAAAGACCAATATAACCACCATACTGTAAACAGATAAGAGCAGATATCAGTTCTACACAGACACTGTCGAGCAGGGGTCCCCAAACTTTTCACACAGGGGGCCAGTTCACTGTCCCTAAGACCGTCGGAGGGCCGGACTATAAAAAAAACAAAACTATAATCAAATCCCAGTGCAAAATGCCACAACGCCCCCCCCCCCCAAAAAAAAAGTAAAAGCATCCCTCTCTTTCTACCCCTCACCCAGCACACACTCAACCCCTCACTCCCCCCTCAACCAGCCTCCCCTAACTCCCCCTTCACACCCTCAACCAGCCCCCTCATCCCATATACTAATAATGTATCCCTGCATTGTCCCCCATATAGTTATATTGCCCCCCTGCAATGTCACCCATATAGTTATATTGCCCCCTGCAATGTCCCCCATATAGTTATAATGACCCCCTGCAATGTCCCCCATGTATGAATAATGTTCCCCCATATAGTTATAATGACCCCCTGCAATGTCCCCCATATAGTTATATTGTCCCCTGCAATGTCCCCCATATAGTTATAATGCCCCCCTGCAATGTCCCCCATATAGTTATATTGTCCCCTGCAATGTCCCCCATATAGTTATATTGCCCCCCTGCAATGTTCACCATATAGGTATAATGACCCCCATATAGTTATAATGACCCCTGCAATGTCCCCCATATAGTAATAATGTCCCCCATATAGTTTTAATGACCCCCTGCAATGTCCCCCATATAGTTATATTGTCCCCTGCAATGTCCCCCATATAGTTATAATGCCCCTCTGCAATGTCCCCCATATAGTTATATTGTCCCCTGCAATGTCCCCCATATAGTTATAATGCCCCCCTGCAATGTCCCCCATATAGTAATAATGTCCCCCATATAGTTATAATGACCCCCTGCAATGTCCCCCATATAGTTATATTGTCCCCCTGCAATATCCCCCATATAGTTATATTGTCCCCCTGCAATGTCCCCCATATAGTTATAATGCCCCCCTGCAATGTCCCCCATAAAGTTATTATGCCCCACTGCATTGCTACAAAAAAAAAAAATTATACTCACCTAATACTGTGTTCATCTCTTCTAGCCTCTTCAGCCGGTCAGTCGCCGGAGGGATCCCCCAGCAGGAGCAGCGACGTCATCACTGCCCCTGCCGGAGGATCCCTCAGAGATCATGTCCAGGTTACATCCCAGGCGGGGGTTAGTGGTCCGTGCGGCACGGAGGAGGCTGGCGGCAGGGATAACATCTGACACTGCTCCGGGATCTGCGGTCCGTTGCACCAGACCGCAGATCCCGGAGCAGGACCGCAGATCTCGGAGCAGTGTGAGATGTGGCCCTGCCGCCAGCCTCCTCCGCGCCACACGGACCACCAACCCCCCCGCCTTGGATGTAACCTGGACATGATCTCTGAGGGATCCTCCGGCAGGGGCAGTGATGACGTCGCTGTACCTGCTGGGGGATCCCTTCGGCGGGGATGTCGGCAGCAGTGTGGATGCGGGGCAGGGGCTGGCGTGATCCGGAAGGGGGAACTCTTTTATTGGTGCTCAGTGAGAGCAGTCTTCTCACTGACCACCAATGAAAGAGTTGTCCCTTCCGGAAGTGCGGCGGGGGCCGGATAAAAGGCCTCGGGGGGCTGCATGCGGGCCGTAGTTTGGGGACCCCTGCTGTAGAGCTTTAGATGTAAATCCTGTAGTTAATATGTTCCCCCGATTGGAGTTATTCATCTTCCCTTTTCTTCTGTATCTGACATACACTGCCATGAATACTTCTCCCCATAGATGACTTGTCTGTTGTCTTTGGTTTTCTGCCCAGATGTCTTTGGTTTATCAGTGATCCATCACCCTCCCCATCTATTCCCAAGTTCTACACAATCTAACTATCTGCCGCCATTTAAACTCTACAATCCTGCTGCTTCCTCTGTACTCTGTTTTCTGCTGCCCCCGGTGCCCTCATAACCACATTTACCCCTCAAAAAATAATGCCGAACGGACAGTACTGCAGATGGTTATAGCACCCCACACAATATAGGGCCCTTTTTTGTACCACATATTATATTTTTCCTTTAAGGGCATTAGTGTTTTTTTTTTTGTTTTGTTTGATTACATTGATGATTACATTTAGATTACATTGATGAAAATTAACAATGTTATTGTGTGTAGTATTGAGTATTTTGTATAAACTTGCCGGTATGGACAGTAGAGCTAATTATGCTGAATATATCAGATTTTATAGTAATATAAAGCAATATACAAATTAGCTGATTGGTGCACTGGGTGTGTTCCCCAGCCCCCAAGTGCACCTGTCTGCCCGTTAGTCAACCTAGGTAGTTACACCTCCTGATAAATATTCACGTGATTCCTCTGTTGTGACAAAGTTGAATTTCATTGTCAGATCGTGTGCTATCGCAGTTACATAGGCAATATGGTGGCCGGGTAATGTTACAACGGGATCTACTGTGTCACAGCAGAGGAGTCACATGAATACTTATTAGGCAGACAGTTGGACTAGTATATTTGGGGGGAATGCTCCCTGTACACTGAACCAGCTAATTTGCCTATATCGCTGTATCTACAATCTGGCTGAAGGAGGTAACAAATTAATCTAGGAGATTAGCCCCCTACCAGCAGCAAGCTGGTTATTACTATTATATTCATAAATTGTCTATTATCAGAGGCTCTGGTGTACTTTTTTGTTAACTTTACAGTCTGAAAGTTGTAATTCTGTGAGGCAGGAGTCCAATGTATCCATGCCATGTGCCCCTCCTCCCCCGCCATGCTATTACTACCATTAAATTGAATGAACAGTAAAAGCGCACTGATCGACAAGAGTAGCATTAATTATTGTGACGGTAGGGATGGAACCAAGTCACTCATAAATGTACTTTATAAATAACTATGATGCTATTTTTTTTAGTTCCCTCCATATTAGATTAGGTTACAATTTGAAAGTTTTAGGCAACTATATTTCATTGCCCTTTCTATTCGATCTGTCATGCAACCAAATTTGCACCAGTTCCCTAACCTCCCTCTCTGTTAGATTGCCTTGTTTGCACATTGATGTCTGTATCACTTAGTGGTAATGAATGACTTTGAATTTCTTGCCGGTATTTCGTTCTGGTGTATATACTGGCCCCATGCGCTGACATATCCTTATTTCTGAACTTCAGGGCCGTCTTCCAGAGCAGTAGGATGTGGTTAACCAGCACTGGGTACAATGTGTTCCTTCGTTCTGCATACCTGTGACACTGTATCTTCGTCGACTGGTTGCCACCAATATGTGGGTACTTTGTCACTGATGTATCTAGACAGCTGGCAGCCACCCAGGTCCAAATAACACGTAGGAGAAAATATCTCTGTTGTGCTGGAATCATGTGGTGTTTTATTGCACATTCCTCCACACTCGATGTTGCTTCCAGCATTTTGTTGTGATGGATTTTTACAATGCATGGTTTATATTCTATACACACATTTTACTGAAAAAGCTGATTTTTGGAGAATGCTGGCAGCAGTGTGATGTAAAGCATGATTAATCGATTGCATTTGTCCTCTAGTAACTCTGTATAGCTTAGTGACCATTATTTTTAAGTAATCAACAGAATAACAATTTTCTTTTACCACATCATAATCAGAACCTGATCAATTGTGTTGTGTAGTATGTTTAAAAGTAATATGCCAGCAGATTTGTGTTGGACAGCATAATATACTGACATGCAGTAAACTATGTCTTACTCTGAAACATTTTGGGCCTTGAGAGAGAAAACTATAAAATAAAAGAATCAGGTACGTGAAGTAGTGTCTGCAAGGCGGTTTCCTCCAGCTTCTTCCCTCCAAGCTCAGGATGTGTTCACACAGTCAGGCTTTTGGAATTATTGACATCAAAACCATTCCAGGCTTTGTTTTCATAAATTGCAATTAAAAACTTGAGCGTACCATAAGCTTTGTTGATAGGCCTATCCTAATAAGCATCTATCTTCTTATTTTTTAATAATTTCACCGCTTCACCCAATTTACCGCTGCACGCAATGAAGCGTGCATCCGGAGCCGTACACTCCATTGTGTAAACTGACACGTCTGTGTGGCCGCTATTCAATGAATAGAAGCTGCAGAAAACTGACATGTATACTAAGCTCCGCCCTGGATTCCATTTATTCAAATAGAACTTATGTTTTGTATAAATCATGGCCGTTGTGCAACAACGGCCTTGATTTATACAAAACATACTTTGTGTGAACATAGCCTCAAGGTGTGAATGTCTAATCTTCAGTTGCATACATCTAGACCACAGTATGTATAAAATGTTAGTTTAGTGAGTCAGCAATAGTCAGCCACACACCAGCCTCAACAATGGCCAGGACTCCTCGTAAAGGTCATAAAGTTCACTATTTCCTTACACCTATAAAGTCTAATGAACTGTGCAGCTGATTTCAATGTATGTATCCCTACAGGATGTTTAGTCATGTATTTCAATTACCAATAATGACTTGTTTATAGCTCATATAGAAGGATGTTGACTTCATTAAATCATTGGTCTTGTGTAACATTGCTCGAATAGATTAAATTAGGAGCTGTTTGCCAATTCCTCCAGTATTGATTTGCTACTTGAGTTAATGTATTGCTCGTATATAGAGAGTATGATGATCCAAATATTGAATCAGTGCTAATCATGGATATTCTGCTGTCCCAGCTAGGAAACTACCTAAAAACATGAAGCATGTAATACTTTTGAAGAGGCTGACATTCTACGTTGAACTTTTCCTATTTATACTTTTGGTTACATGATCTTCAAAAAAGTTTGTCTTTTGAATTCTAGTTACAGTAATATTTCAATGTATGCCGTGCCTTTTATTATGTTGTCTGTTGTGGGAGAAATATTTTTCTTGCATTACTAACTATAACCTTTTCCATTTTAGCTGAGCCATGAATTGCCAAGGTCTACCTCACTCGCATAGCTGTATACCGCAGGGAAAATGAGGGACTTTTGGGGGCAGATGTGTTTCCATTACACTACCATAATGCCCCTAAAAATCCTTATTGCTCTTGCAGTGTTCTTCTGAGTCTACGGACCCTCTCTACGACATCAGGAGATAGCCGGGATGTTTCTGGAAAGCCTCTTTAACTTACCACATTCACTTCCTTGTTTTATTTTTGGCAGTTCTTAAAATATAGAAGAGGAGATGTGCCAACATAGACAAAGTCTTTTTGCCAAAGAGGTTAAAGGACAGATGAGTGTGGGACGTTTTAACTCTTTGATTTACACATTTCATACTTCCGTTAATTGTCGAATGCTTGGCTGGAAAGAGTTGTCATAACTGCAACAAAAACTGCTATACAATACACAATAAAACAATAAGAGAAACCTTAAAACAATGCACTAGTTATTTGTGAACAGCAACAAAATGCTATATGTGTTAAATTAAAACCACTAGACATTGAAGCATGGCTTTGATTGACTCAAGTCATATATTGACTCCTCCTTATCATTAGGTCCCAAGGACATAAATTGCAATACGAGCAGTGTGGTACCCCTGTGTAGCTCCTTGAGTCCGATACTAAGGACCAGGTGAGGCGCATAAAAATTGGAAAGAATTTTTGCAAAATAGCTCTCTTATAACACCTTGAAAAGGTGGCCTTGTTTTCAAGTGTTTCTCTCTAAGTTCTAGTCCTAGAACAGTAACTAGGGATATAAAACAGGCCTAAAATCTCTCCAATAATGAAAGAATTCCCATCTGCAGACAGCTGTTTCAGGGTAATTGCCCCTTGTCAGTACAGATCAGGGTGCGGGCTGGCTACAGAGAGGCCTCTTGTTGTGGACCGGAAGGGGTGCTAATTCTCCTTGAGGAGAATGTCATAAAGTTGTATGGCGGCTAAAAGCAAATCTATAGCCACCCCAGGTCCCCCTCCCCCCCCCAAAAAAAACCAACACTGATACTGATTTTTTTCATAAAAGAACATTTTATTTGGAGGAGCAGTGTCAAAGATCCCTACCCTAGTCCTGTGACGCCTCATAGTTCTTCCTCCCCGCCATTCTTGTTCTTTACCACACCCCTGGGCTGAATCATCTTTATCGGCGCATGGACACTCTAGCCCCAGCCTCTATGACAATCTACTGGATTAAAAGAGCATTTTTAGGAAAACGACGGCACCACCACAGGTTGTCCATTGTGTGTGCACCGTGTTATAGAGTAAGGAGGGCCAATCAGATAAATTCATTTTCATTATGGGCTTAAGAGTCAAGTGTGTGATCCCATTATTAATTAACAGCTACCTCTGTGCACATTATATCAGGAAGGCTGTCAATCACTAATCGACTCCGCCTACTGGACTCATAATCCATATAAAGGTGTAATAAATTATAATAACTCTACAGCCAATTATTATGAAATAATCTATTGACCCCATCTGTCTGTTAAGCCCTCTGGCAATCTTAATAGTTGTTTGTCATCTAAGTATAGTTTTATTTATTGTACTTAATCTATAATAGTATATTTTAATTTTCAATTGCCTATTTTGTAATTATGTTTGTTTTATTGATTTTTTTTGTATGTATAGCTGTTTGTGTGCTGCATACAGTCCTGACGGAGAGGTCTATATAGCACTTACTACAAATTAGACTATGCATATAAATTATTAATAAATCATTAATAAAACATAAGATTTTACAACATGCATTTATGATCTCTTTTATTTAATTTTGTTTTTAGTTTTGGTTTGATTTACCTGTTAGAAACTCTTTATTCCATACGTTTGTTTCATGATGGTCTTAAGGATGGGCAGACCCATGCCTGATATGAATGCCAATCGAACAGATCATTGCTCCTTTAATAAGCCTATAATGTATAGCTCAGGGGTTGTTCAGCCAGGGTCTCACAGATAATAGCTGAATTGTTTTGGTGACCTTTCACTTCAGACAGCAAAGGAGTAACTGGTCTTTTATGTTTTATCTCGACCTGTTTTGTTAATAATTGCCCTATGTAGAAGGCCTCTTATCATGTACCTATAGATCTAAGTCGCGACATAGGATGACACCTCCACTGTTACCTCACTAATAGTGTTGAGCAGACTTACCAGATTGTTCGGGTTCAGCAATGTTCTCCTAACCTGAATGCTGGGCACTTGTCTCCCGGCATCTGGCCTATGGCTGTATCCATGTTTTCTAGGCGGCATCCAGATGCTGGATCAGTTGACAAGCTTTCGGGTTTGGAGAACGTTGCCGAACCTGAACAATTTCCCAAGTCCACTCAACGTTACTCACTAATTTTCTGTTATTTATTAAAAACTTAAATTTAACCACATCAACTATGCAGCCAGATCTGCAGACAGCAAGTCATAGAGACAGAGGTGCTGAGTAAACTGATATAAAGTCCTGTGTTGAAAAGATACAAGGTAACCTGCAATTTTTTTTAATTACATTCTTGCTAACTCCAGGCTTAAGTGACCAGTGAGTGATCCTGCTGACAGCGGTTTCTGTATTCTCATTCATACAAGGACGACTGTCAATCAGTGTTTGGAACCACCCTCTGGACGCAACTCGAATCTCATGGTTTTATAGAGACCTGGTGTCATAATTTACATTAAGTCTTGATTTTAGCAATCAGTGTATCTGATCCAGGTTCTTATGTTAGGTCTTGGCCATCATCTTGCTTATCTTGAGCAACATGATGGCCAAGACCTAACATAGGAACCTATAAATATATTTGTGAGTTCTTCCACTTCCCAAAACATACTAAATTTTTTGTCTTTTTATGAAATTGTTAGCTCTATAAGGGACAATGACCAATACGAATAATGACAACATGTGTACAGCACTATAGAATATGTTGGAGCCACAGAAACACCAGGAAATTAAAAAAAAATAATAATAATACTAGTGCAACATCCAGCAGGGGCTGAAGTGAAGTTACTATTTGTGTCGCCCTGGTCTAGGGCAATAGTAACCCAACAATTGACAAAAAATATTACATTATTTAAAAATCACAATTTAAACCAGTATAATCCTTCTTTCTGGACTATGGTAACTTGAGACCAGACTTAACATACAATGCTACAGACAATCAGGATCTGCAGCACATGTAAATACCTACAGTAGATGATCAACTAATAAAACTGGTCATTTTACTGGTAAAACACCAGTATTACTGAAGTGCATGCACTAGTTGGCTGTCTAATGGTGCCTCTTTACAGTACAGTGTAATACTACCAGTTGAGGGCGACTTCATTACATTTTGGGACCCTGTGTGATCTGTACAGGACCCAGAAAATTCTCCGGTCTGCTTCATGGAAAGTAATTTACAGAAAGTAGCTCTTTCTGACTCCTTCACAATGTATAGATTAAAAGACGGCCCTCACCCAGGATCCTAGGTGTTGATGCTTTATTACCGTCTATCAGCAGGCTTAAAACAGCGTTACAGAACAGCAAGTGATGGCATTTTCACACCTTAGCGCATCTTCCGGCTCCCGCCTTAGGGCATCTTCTGGTAAGCCGGAAGATGCACTAAGGCGTGAAATGTCCGTCGCCTGCTGTTCTGTAACGCTGTTTTAGCCTTGCTGATAACCTTAATAAAGCATCAAAACCTAGGATCCAGGGTGAGGGCCATCTTTTCATCTATACAATGTGAAGTAGTTCATTCTAACCGGTTGGACTGAGCACCACCTACCTGATTCGTTCGTTCCCACCAGTTTAAAGGCTGGGTTCACACTATGTATATTTGAGGCTGTATTTGGTCCTCATGTCAGGTCCTCATAGCAACCAAAACCAGGAGTGGATTGAAAACACAGAAAGGCTCTGTCCACACAATGTTGTAATTGAGTGGATGGCCGCCATATAACGGTAAGTAACTGCCATTATTTCAATATAACAGCCGTTGTTTTAAAATAACAGCAAATATTTGCCATTAAATGGCGGCCATCCACTCAGTTACAACATTATGTGAACAGAGCCTTTCTGTGTTTTCAATCCACTCCTGGTTTTGGTTGCTATACAGCCTCAAATATACAGCCTCAAATATACGTAGTGTGAACATATTAAGCTGCAAGCTCCTATTGCTATTATCACTAGAAGCACTGGTTGCCATCACCTATTTTTGTTGTTGGCTCTTACTAACTGTTGTATGTAGGACTTGCTTTATTTCTGCTTATTTTTCTTTAAATCTTAATTTTTTTCTCATTATGGTATAATAATATAGAAGTTTTAGAAACAATTACCAGTTTTTCATAGACTTATGGTCTCATCTTACAATGGTCGTTCTCAAATCAATTAATAGTGTATCTTGAGGGCCCACTGTGATTTGTGATGAGTAGACGTTTTTTTTTTAATACAGAAAAAACATGTATGGAAACATTTGTTCTCATCCTAAGGCTATGTTCACACTATGTATAAGTACTGCCGATGGCAACAAAGGCTGTACTTTATGCGCCAGTGAACACTGCCTATTGATCTATGGGATCCCGGCCGCAGCGTATACACAACGTATACGCTCTGGCCGGGATCCCGTGCGGCGCCGCAAATAACTGACATGTCAGTTTTCATGTCATTTCAATGAATTGCGGCCGTAGGAAAACCCTGTCTGTGCACACTATGGAGCGAACGGCTCCCGCCGCTTGCTTCATAGTGTGCTGTGGGAGGTTCTGATGCGGGCATACGCTGATGCGCCCGCATCAGAACCCTACTTAAAGAGGACCTGTCACCCCCGGTGCCGTGGTGACAGGCTCCCAACCCCCCGCTAGAGCCCCTCATACTTACTTGATCGCGCCAGACTCACCATTCATTCTCTATGAGCGTCGGACTCATCTCAGCGGCGCGTGCCAGGCTTTCCGCGGGGATATTTCCATCCCGGGACCTGCCGAAGAAGTGGGACCCGGCGAGATCAAGTAAGTATGAGGGGCTCTAGCGGGGGGTCGGGAGCTTGTCACCCCGGCACCGGGGGTGACAGGTCCTCTTTAAGTACCGGCCGGGATGATCCGGGCAGAACGTAATGTGAACATAGCCTAAAGGACAATGAACATTGTTATATTATCTCCCAATACTCCCTCCAGGTCTGTTTACCCCTAGTCAATAAAGGTTGATATATACAGATCCATATTAAATCACATCATATGGACAAGTACCGTTTCATAAAATGTCTCCAGACAGAAAGCTGGCAAGTGTAATTATCCTGGACTTATTCATCTCTATATTTGTTGTAATATAGAAAACATATATAATAAAGTAAGACTGTACTATAAAACTGAAAATAACCTCCATTGTTATTCTCTTCTATCACGTCCTGAATGTAATAGTTCTATTTGAGAGTCTCTCTTTATAGCAGGGACTTATTATTGACTTCAGAGGTTTTGGCATAAAACTAAACAAAATAACACATCAGTGTTTTGAGCATAATCCTCTTATACAATTACAGATTATGATAGGGTTGGTTATAACTACAACCCAGAAGCCAGAGCCTCCTCCTTCAAACCAGTAGTGCAAGAATATCTTTAATGATAAAGTCAGTGGTTAACTGGTTGTCAGAGGGGTAGCCATAGCCATAGCAACACCGATCCAAATACATGGCATAAAGTTCAGGCTGTGGTGAGAGACTGTAAAAGTGTTATTAACAAGGCCGCAATGACTCTTTTTGTCTACACAAGCTGTTTTTTTTTTTTCGCTTAGTAATATCACTCCTGCTACTATAGTTCTTCATTTTTAAGGCTGTTCGATGTTTTGAATACTTAAATATTAGTAATGATTACAGGTATAACATATACACATACAGTATATACAGTTTAATAGGCTGCGTTCACACTACGTATATTTCAGTCAGTATTGCAACCAAAACCAGGAGTGGATTGAAAACACAGAAAGGCTCTGTTCACACAATGTTGAAATTGAGTGGATGGCCGCCATTTAATGGCAAATATTTGCTGTTATTTTAGAACAACTGCTGTTATGTTGAAATAATGGCAGTTATTTACTGTTATATGGCGGCCATCCACTCAATTTCATCATTGTGTGAACAGATCCTTTCTGTGTTTTTAATCCACTCCTGGTTTTGGTTGCAATATGAGGACCACAATACTGACTGAACTATACGTAGTGTGAACACAGCCATAACATGTAGGTATTATAGATGAACTCAGGTATACCAGTAATATTTACAATGGTTCCTGGTAAGAAGTGACATTCGCTGATATTTTTCCAATCCTGGATGTATGTATCCTTTTATGTATGCATCACAAAAATCCCATGATGTATACATTATACAAATGCCACCGTATGGCGCCCATTACCCCAAGATTATTATGGCATCCATTTCGAGAATACGTTTTCTCACAGAAATCTGTACATGAAACAGCATAGTTTAGTACGCTATTCTGTACCTAAAGTGTCACTGTCTCTTAATGCTCTGCTGTATACTAACATATTCTGCCCATACAGGACAGTGTTTTGCCCTCTGTCAGGCTAAAGTAACCCTCTAGACACATTCAGCAGGTATGTCCGAAGATTTCCCTATGTACATTCTAAACATAGATGACAAACATGATGTGAACAGAGCCTTATAAGTCCAGGACGCACATGAGATGTCTTTTTATTGAGTGTACATGACCGGCATGGAGCATCCTATTACTCTCTAGGGTTATGGCCCTGCTCCTATTTTTCAAACAACTACATTACAGTTGTGAATAAAAGATTGAAAGTCCTTTAGAATATTAAAGAGCAATAGATAAATATAATAAAAAAAGAAATCCAATGGACTATATGTGGTTTCCTTCTAATCACAAAAAAACATAATATCAAGCTAATGTATTAAAATAGGCCTATGATGAACAATAACAAAAAGTGAAAAACAATAGTGAAATGGCTCTTTCTAAGCTTTCCGCTGTTAAAAACAATATCTGCAACATTTTATGTAATACAAATAATTCTTAAAACACATGCAAAGAGAGAAAACAAAAAACTTATATGGTCCGGAATGGCAATATAGTGTGGCCCTTAGTAGGTTAAACTACAGAGTTGTATTACACTCCAGAATACTACACTAGAGTGATAATACACGGAGGCACTGCGATTTTCCTGCCCTGCACTAGTAAGTATAACACCGATCTCTGACCCCAAAAAAAAAATTGGCACTTTGCAGCTACAGTCATGTGAGTCCTCTCCTGGCTTGTAATACGTTCAGAGCAGCTGGGACATTTCCTTGGCTTCACAGTCAGTGCCATCCTATACTAATAATTACTGGATTGCCCAGGAAGATATGCCAAGGTAATGTAGGGGCACTAGGGACAAGTGCATGGTATTGTATAGGGTTTGTGGGATCATAGACCCATAGCTGAATTCACATATATCTGTTGTGGAATAAAATATAGTAAAATATAAGTGAATGGGGTTGTAACAAACCTATACTCCCAATATGTAAAAAAAAATATTTTTTAAGCTGCAGCGTGACCTATTTCTTTAATTGCATAGCAGTGAATAGCGGATTCTGTCGCTCGCCTCCGCTTGCGGCCACGCGCATCTCTGCCTGTGCCATAGACCCATTCTATGCACAGGCGGATCCCACCGTCCACCGAAGGTTGACATGTCAATTCTTTTGGCATACGGTGGAATTTTCCCAACCATAGAATTGAGCCTATGGGACAGGCGGAAATGTGCACAGGCGCGAGCAGGGACGAGTGACGGAATCCACCAGAACTTCTCTGCAGCGTGAACCCCCCATTAAAGGGAAAAACCTTTTAAGCCTGTGGCTTAAAATTCTGCACAGAAATTCCACTGTGTGAACAACAGAGCGGAAATTACATTAAACACAACGGGTCAATGTTATCTTCTTATCTTAGCGGCGGAATTTGAAGCGGAGTCCGTGGTTAATTTCGTGTGCATTTTGCTTGAAATTCCATGCCTATTCCTCAGTATGAACCTGGCCTGCCCACTCCCCAAGGTTCAATAAATCTCTCACATGCAATGTAACATTACTTGTGGTTTCGTACAATATGATGCCATGCAATCCCAATAGCAAATTCTAATTCTAATAGCAAATATGTAAAAGAATCACTGATCCTGTCTTCTCTATTTTTGTATTTGTTGTGCTCATACAGCTGTACCAAAAACTGCATGTGTGAATTCAGCCTAAGAGACAGTGCTAGAAGATAAAGCAACTATTGGTTGATATGGACAAACCTCCATTGCCTTTTTCTAATAGTTTTTTTTTCTGGATTCCAAAGTACATCACAATATGCCATAGGATAGTAACATAAGTGTATGGTAATAGTTTATATTATATAGTTAAAAACTCCATTCAGCATGTGCATAGCTCTCTAAAATCTGAAAGTCATAAAGCTGAGTGCTCGCAGGATGAGAAGCCAGTCTGGCATGTGTGAGCTGTGTTTGTGTTAATGAGAAGAGCAGTTCTGGGTTGCAGAAGCGAGGGCAGTCTGCGCTGTCTGTGACGGGGAAATAAAAGCTGACAAGAGATGGGATAATTTGATGACAACTGGACGGTTTAGACACATAATGAAGCGGCAGCGCTGATTTGGCAGCCACACTCGCTTGCACATATTGCTCCGATATTTATTTGTCACAGGAATCTGTTGTTGTCAAAAAGCAAGGTCTCTATTATAATTACGACATCTGGGTTATAAAAATGTGCCCTATGGTATACAGTTATCTGTTTACTTTCTTTCTTTATTGAAGAAGGACTCCAGTCATTGACTTTTGTCCTAAAAATCCCAGATTGGTAATTTACCAAAAATGTTATTTAATTTTTTTAAAACAATTCTTTTATTTCTATTGTTCTCTTGTTCCCTTCTTCATCTTCAGCCATGTTTGGACCTCTGTCTTCCTCATCCTCTGTGCTGATGAATCACACTGACCCTCCACAAATTAGTCATCTGGGAGGGCAGCGTTCACATGTCCCATTGAGCAGAATGTAAGTTTGTAGGCTTCAGGTAGCGGGTCACACAGAATAATGGTGACTCCTGACTGCTACTGAAACAACTGTAAACCTGGTCGCCATAAAGTTGTAACCCAATGGAATGGAAGCTTTTACAGGAAAAAGGGTAATATGACATATCTATCAATATGGTCATAACACCTATGGATAAAAAAACAAAACAAAAAAAAAACAAAACATTTCTTCTGAGTGCTTCTGTAAAGGGAACCTGCCGTATTGAATATACTGCCTGATCTGCCAGCAGTATGTTTACAGCAGGATTAGATGAGTAAATTGTATCATAAAGATGTGGGAAAAGATGTAGTATTTAGTAAATTATTGATTTAAATGTCTTCTTAATCTGAGTTTAGGAGCCCAGTGTCCAATATTGACAGTCATTTCTGTACGCTTCTACAGGAAAAAGCTGTCAGTTACTAAGTAGGACCACCCACTGGACTCCTAGGCCTAGAACAAGCAGGAGTTTACTAGTAAATTCTCTCCAATAAATTGATATATAAATGTGCTCAGCTCCTTCTTACTGATTCGGATAAGACTGCATTTTTTAGTTTGAGAGGTTCCCTTTAAGTAAACAGATATAATGAAGATTATTATTATCCATTGATTTATTTTAGATATTTCAAGATGTCCCAACAAATTCTTCTAAACACAAAGGGTGACATTTATTAAGACCAGTATTAAATTAGGCCCTGCCTTATTTACAAAGTGGCGCACAAGGGGTGCAGAAATCTACACTTCAAAGGAAACTTAGGAGCAGGTGTAGATTTCTGCCATTATTTAAATCATGGTAAATCATCAGGCGTAAATTGTGGTAAATCAGGTGCCATGCCTCCTCCCCGCCTTGCTGCATCTAACCCCCCCATCTGCCTATTGGACAAGCAGGCCGCACACAAGGAAAAAGGCTCAGATTTGTGCTCTAACCAGGTGTTTGTTTTTCAGAGTAAGTCACATAAAATGCAGATGTTTAGACAAGGCCTTAAATAATCTCTATTACGTTGTGTTTCTTTTGGTTTTATTTAGTTCTACATTGATATGCGGTAAGTTTGTTGTAGATTCTGCGACTGCAAATCAATTCCGTACATTTCCATATGGTCGTTTCAGTGGCAAGCTAAGGGATTTTTGCTAGCATTGTTTGCAGGATTGGAAAAGTTGCATACATTTCTTCAATAAATCTGCCACTTGTAACAGTTGAGAAAAACTAGATAACTGTACACAATTTTGTGCAATTGTGCTTTAGTAGGAGACCCATTTATATAATATAATCATGTTTAACCCTTTAACACTAATGCCATTTTAAGCCTTAAGAGCAACTAACTGTAAGTTAGAAGACTCTATTATCATAAGGAGGAAGCCCGTGGGCAGCGTAGACCGGTGCACTAAGGGCTGTAGTGCCACCCGAGTGCACCAAACCAATGAATTCACATATTAGGTCAACTGAAGATTAAACTAAACCTGTGCTGGTGATGAAGGTAAGAAGGTGACCCTCATTCCCATGGAAATATAACAGCAGATTAGTCTGCTGTGAACGTGTTTTGTTTTATACTTTTTTGTTTACATGACAATTGTTCCAAATAACTGCCTTAGTTACAAGTGAGGAAGCGGCATGACAACGTCATCATATAGCCAGAAAGATTAGATAACCCAACTCAACATGTGGGCCAGAGCTCAACTAGCGGGATGTATACAGACATAACCATTCTGAAGCACATAACAATTGTAAGGGGGAGTCAATCTATCTTCCTGTTCTGGGGCTACTTACTGTAGGCCAATCGATGGTATGGAATGACAACAGCTAAAAATTTAATTAAAATAGCCAAACCCTGCACTATAAGCAAGTGCCTATCTTCTAGATCAATGCTCAGTTACTAAGCCTATACAGGGCTGCACAGACATTGTTAATGATGTCTGTGCAGCCCTTGCTTTGGTGTAAAATAATAAAGAGATGTACTTATCTGTCCCAGCTCCCCCAGTGTCCTCCAGCTTTGTTCATGTGTTCCCTTGCTCACTGCAGCTGCCTCAGGGACTTCTTATCCTGTCTCTGAAGTGACAGGCCACTCAGACAATCACTGGCCCACATGGAACAGCGCCACGGTCATTGATTGGCTGAGCTGCCTGTCACTTCAGAGACAGGTTCGTGGTGCCAGATGTGGCTGTGAGGTTAGGAGAACAGATGAACAAGCAGGAGGACACTGGGAGAACCTGGACAGATCTAAAAAGTAATGCGTTTTGTAAGATACAGATTACCATCACATGTAGTCCTTGTAGTTTGAAGAAAGGGTCATTTATATGCTCTGAAGTGCAATACTTATAAGCATGTTGAATGATCTGCTTTTGTCACTTACTAGTCACCATGATCATATGATCACTGGGACAAAAGAAGGCTATGGCACTGATGTCACCTCCTGTTCTATCAGGGAGACTTTTAGGGTAGCTTCACACGGGCGGGCTCGCAGCGAGATTCTCGCTGCGAGCCCGGCAGGTCCTGGCAGTTCCCATAAACTACATACTTGCTGCGGACCGCAGCGAGTATGTAATTGTTCCGCGCTTAACTCCTTCTACTCCCGGCCGGCTCCCCCGCTGTAAGCAGCATACATTACCTGTCCTT
The DNA here is from genome assembly GCF_027789765.1 of Dendropsophus ebraccatus. Taxonomy (NCBI): domain Eukaryota; kingdom Metazoa; phylum Chordata; class Amphibia; order Anura; family Hylidae; genus Dendropsophus; species Dendropsophus ebraccatus. Next base: position 82,254,945 of record NC_091462.1, read on the forward strand.
GCTGCTCGGGTCCGGCGTCCTGCTCTCCCGTCCGGCCAATTAGTGTGTTGCCCAGCCGCAGCCACTGATTGGCCGGGCGGGAGAGCAGGACGCCGGACCCGTGCAGCAAGGACAGGTAATGTATGCTGCTTACAGCGGGGGAGCCGGCCGGGAGTAGAAGGAGTTAAGCGCGGAACAATTACATACTCGCTGCGGTCCGCAGCAAGTATGTAGTTTATGGGAACTGCCAGGACCTGCCGGGCTCGCAGCGAGAATCTCGCAGCGAGCCCGCCCGTGTGAAGCTACCCTTAATGGAATTTTCCAGAATAAGAAAAGCATGGCTGATTTCTTAAGAAAGCAGGACCACACCTGTCATATTCTCCTTAATTTAGCTGAGCTGTAATACCAGGCACAACCAGTGGTCAGGTATAGTGGTGTTTCTTGAAGATAGCAATTTCTAATACACGCATTAGTGGGGTAGGGTAAGTGCTTCTTGCCCATAGACCTGGGATTCATAAGTACATGTGTTGCCCTATTGTGTGCTGTATTTTTCTAATGCACTGACCATTATTCTTCAGTCCACTGGAACCTGAACCTGGAGTCCCTGTATAAAGAGGGGCCTGTTGCTGGTCTACATTTAATAATTGACATGAGACATTGACATGAATGTAAAGAAATATAGTTTATTCCTGCAGCTACTAAGTCAGCTAAAGGGGACAAAATCTCAGCAGTGAGTAAATGATAAAGTTTGTGGAGCTAGATATAATATGGAAGATTTGATCAAAACTGGTGCGAAAGAAAATAGAATCAGGTGCCGCGATAATGTTGCAAAGAACCGCTGAGACCTGCTTACAGCCCCCAGCAGAAATGATGGAATTGTGGCACACAAAGACCCGGACATTTTATTGTATAGCAAATATACAAATCACAGACATGACACAACAATATTTAATATCAAATAAACATCATTTAATATCCTATAAATACAATGTTTATTAATAAGACAGACACCAGTTTTTGGAAGAAATAAGACTGTGTAATTTTACTAAGGGGTTACATAAAATATTGACCAATAACAAATATCAAAAATGTCATAGCTCATAAGATTTAAGGGGTTATCCAGTGAAATTTTTTTTGTTTTCAGAATGTTACAAATAGATTTGTAATTTACTTCTATTTAAAAATCTCAAGTATTCCCATACTTATCAGCTGCTGTATGTCCTGCAGGAAGTGGTGTATACTTTCCAGTCTAACATAGTGCTCTCTGCTGACATTTCTATCTGAGACAGGAACTGTCCAGAGCAGGAGAAGTTTTCTATGGGAATTCCCTGCTGCTCTGCACAGTTCCTGTCTCGGACAGAGGTGGCAGCAGAGAGCACTGTGTCGGACTGAAAAGAAAACAACGTTTCCTACAGGACATCCAGAATCTGAAGTATGGGAAGATTTAAGATTTTTAAATAGATGTAAATAACAAATCTATATACCTATTTGAACCTAGTGTATTTTAAAGAAAAAGATTTTCGCTGGATAACCCCTTTAATTCCTCATTTAAATATTTCGCCCAGCCTAGGCTGGCGACCTGCCCTCTAATAAAAAGCACAACAGTAAAACCTCCTCAGAGATTTAAATAACAGGAATTTCTGCTCCAGATAGCCATCCACTCAGGATCCATCACTACCCTAGGAAGAATAGATATATCCAATTACAGCAGAGTTTTTCCATGAAGATTCCGTGGATACCTGAATCTGTCGCCTACACATCCCATTGGGCATCTTTAACCCAATCATAACTGTCCCTGAAAAGGTAACAGGGACTGGGGTGAAATTTTAGACCAATTTTACACCATGAGGGGCCAACGCTAACTTCACCTTGTCCTCTATTTTAAATTCATAAAACATACCTCAAACAAATGAAAGGAAATTATTTTAATTAATGGCATATGTTTCTTCCAGATGAGGGAAAGGGAAAAAATTACTAAATAAATTAATGTGGAGGAAAGAATTATGGAATTTCTAAATGTGCATTTTTAAAATATATACTGTAACAAGTCTAAAAGAGGAAAATTAGTCTGTAGGTAAAAGAGAATGTGCATACAGACCGTACCCAACTATGAACCTAATCATTGAAAGTAAATGTGACCAAGACTTGTTGTCTGAAACAATAGAAACCCTTCAGGTTGGAAACCTAACACAGAGTGTGGAAGAAATGTTGGTTGTTCCCAGCTATGTGTAAAATATAAAAAGAAAAAAACAGCACTAACCTCTAAACAGAAAAGAAGGAGAAGAAAGAGAAATGGAGTTAAAGGGGTGCTCTAGCAAGGGGGCACTTTCTGGGAAGGACTGGGGAGGAGGTGGCTGAAATAAAAGACGCCCACTCACCTCCCCGGTTCCAGGGGCGGGTCACTCATCGTGGCGCTCCGGAGCGCCGCAATGAGTGACCCGCCGCTGGAACCGGAGAGGTGAGTGGACGTCTTTTATTTTAGCCACCTCCTCCCCGGTCCCCCCCAAAAAGTGCCCCCACACTGAATAACCCCTTTAAGAGAATTGGTTGAAAGCGAATTTCAGTGATGAACTAGATTTGCATTTCCAAGGAAATACATAGGGGGACATGTATGAAAAGGCGTAAGTGCCCTTTTTAGGCGCAGATGCGACATATCGGTGTAAAAATATTAGCAAATGGTATTTTTGCGACTATTTTTATTCGCATCTGCCCCATCTGTGCCACCTTCGCCAGTGGGACTGAGAGGGGAAGTTCCAGGGGGGGGGGGGGGGGGGGGGGGGGGGAAGGGGTGCAGCTGCACACAGAGGGGACGTGGCCCTTTAACAGTGACTTCCCTTTATGAGAAACTTTAACCCTTAATACCCTTCCTTTAAGAGCAACTTTGGTATAGTCCTCTAAGGAACGACTTTGGTGCCAACACTGTGAATGACCTATATATTGTCCCTTTAAGACCAGCTTAAGTACTGTCCCTTTAAAAGAGACTTAGGTACCATCCTTTGAAGAGCAATTTTAATGCTGTCCCTTTAAGAGTTATTTTGACCCAGGCCTTTTATGAACAACTTTATAACTGCCCCTTTAGAGTGACTTATGTACCTTCCATTTAAGAGTGACCTATGTACCGTCCCTTTAAAAGTGACTTATGTACCGTCCCTTTAAGAGTGACTTATGTACCGTCCCTTTAAGAGTGACATTCATTTTTCAGGATGATAATGTATGCATTTAGGAAGGAGAGTTGAGGCTTCATCAACTCAATTACATGGTCAGCAAACCATTGAATGTCATGAAAGTTGGTCCATGACAAGGCTCCATTTTGCAGAGCTGAAATGTCAACCACTAATTTTGCATGCAACATTAAAGGGATTATGGTCAATGCATGCATGATGTGACCGGAATGCAGAACTACCGGCATCATCCGTTTAACTCTTTTTACTACTGTAGTGACACAGCGGGATACTATCACATTTCAAGGTTTACTGTTGCAGTTCTCAATAGAGACACAAAAACTTTTTTTAAACAAAGTGGCATAATTTTCTTTTTAATTTTAAAAAAAGGTTTAACCACATTCAACCCTTCAGAATCCTTTTCATAGGACACTCTTTCCCACCTATATTGTTTTATGCAGGACCGCCCTACTCTACTACTTCCTCCCTTTAACCTGTTAATAATTCACTTAAAGCAAAAGTACCACTAGGTACATGACTTTGTGTTTTTTACATGAACAGACCGGTGCTGGCACGGGGATGCCAGTGCCATTCCTGTGCACAGCGCCGGTCTATTCCTGAGCACTGGCCCAACATGAAGCACTAGACACTGGCCCTCCGGCCTCCAGCGTGACAAAAATCCCCTCCGCTCAGTGATGTGACTCCATTGATTCTAATGGAACTGCGTCACAGAGGGGAGGGGAGATCGCCACACTGGTGCTGGTGGTCCAGTCTCTAGTGCTTCATGCTGGGCCAGTGCTCGGCAACAGACCGGTGCCATGCACGGGAATAGCATTCTTATCCCTGCACCGGCCTCTTCATGTAAATAACACAAAGCAATGTATCTAGTGATACATTCACTTAAAAATGTAACCGATACATAGCAGACTATAGCATTCCATTAGAAAATAGGAATTAAAAAAGAAAAGGGTCCAAAGGTCACAAATAAAAAAATAAAAGGTTACACACTAAAAGTGCTCCTAGTAAAGGAATCGTAAAAGGTATTCCAGGATTCAAAGTCAATCTCAATCAGCTGTTTTTTGCTGAGATTATTATGCTCACTAACATGGAAAAATATAGACACGTCACAAACGGTAAAATCATTAAAACCAACAAGAGTAAGGCAGATACTTCATCCAGGCAGAGCTTTTCCCAGGTTGGTTTCTTCTTGGACTTCTTGATGCAAAGGCCATTTCATCCACAGTTACATATTTAGGTCACATGATAAGAGCAAAAAATGTATAAACCACACAAGTGTTTTCCATATGTCCAAAAAGTATTATATGAATATTTAGATCAGTGTTGACTCTGAATTTATTATAAAACAAAGCATAGAAAGCAAGAAAAAAAATACAATATGTGATTGCACTAAACTCACTCTTCCATTTTTATTTACATAGGGATGAACTTATATGACCACAAATGGCCATAATATCTATCTTAGAGGTTTATCTATTCATTCACACCAATCCTATTTCTTGCCTGTTCTCAACATTACTTATTGCCACATCATGTAACAAGAAAGGGTTTGATCTATATCAATTCATATCAATATTTTAATAGGATAATTCTCCCCCTAATTCCTATACCCCAACCTGTGGCTCTTTACCTCCACATTACCTTGCATGGCTTCCCCTGCCTCCCTACAAAGAGAAACAAGCTTGCTACCACCCTTTTCCATCACCTATTAGGGTAAGTTTAGTTGCTTTGGAGTAACCTTTACATCCTCTATAAGTCATTCATGTACTATTTCACAATAGATTTTGTACGCAGAACAAAACTGTAAAAAGTTCAGTAAACGCCAAACCCTACATCTGCAGCTGGTGACTCTCCAGAGAAAATAACCTGGAGAAATTTCAATACAAACAGTGCTATACAAGATAATGCAACAGTAACTAAGAGGATAAGCTAGAGTTTTATCAGCCTCCGTCTGACATCCCTGTTTGAAATGAAAGCTCCCTAGATATACTGGAAGTCGGCTATGATTACCTCATGAATCTCCAGGGCACCAGCCCTCTATCACTATATCAGCAGATTGGCACATATAACATACTTTTACAACAGGTTTTTTATTGCTGAACTTTTTATTACATATTCATGAGAGAAACATTTGCAATAAGTTGCATCACTATTTAAGATACTTCTCCTGCCATGTGTCAAGTGCAAAAATATTCCCCACCGTTTTTGGATTTTCTTTTAAGGTCACGTGCACAGGATGCTTTTCCTGGTACAATTGGCCTGAAATGCAATGCAAAATCCGCATGCTTTTCTTGCACATGCAGGTATTCCCTCAAATAAATAAGAGTACATGTTATTCAAAGAGCAGGAAAAGAGTTAAAAAGGAGGTAAGGGTGGGTTTACACTAAGGAATTCGTGCGGAGACGTTCCTGAAAAAGGGTGTAAGGGACCCACCCTTACACCCTTTTTAACTCTTTTCCTGCTCTTTGAATAACATGTACTCTTATACTAAGGAATTCGTGCGGAGACGTTCCTGCGGTTACAAGCACCATAGTGGCCTGCAAAGTGTTCAAGAGATATAAGGTGGTGACAGATACATTATTTCTCATGCAAGCCCTAGAACTTCCAAAAAATATAGCTGAGAAGCCAATGATAGTAACCTATCACTTTTAGGGGTTTAGCGTGAAACAAGATTCTGATTTTTAACCTTTAATGATACCAAGAAAGACATCTTTGTACATTATATAGTTATAGCCTTTATATACTTACTGTGGAGTGTGTAATGTAGAAACCCATGTGCTTTAAGTTGTGAATGGTTACAGGGCAAGCAAGAGAACCGTACAGGCAACAGCTGCCATGCCAAACACCCTCCAACTGCAGTAAAAGTAGCCAGCTCTGGAGACTCTTCTGGCCACCACTTTAGACACAGTGTCAAGTTGATGACATGGAGAAAGCCTAGAAGGAAGCCATAGACAGCTGCTCCAATAATAGAGAATCCTCAGAAGGGCATTGAGGAGGGGGAGCAGATCCTGCAGAAATGGGAAATGATTGTGTCAGCGGGACACAGGTGGGACCCCACCTCAGAATTTGTGATGGGTTCCTGTTATGTTTATCAGAAAGTTTAGAACATGAAAAGTTTGCAATTCTTTTTATATCATTATGTGAAGAGATACTGCACCACTAGTGCTTCTTTTTAAACCATTTTCAGTATGTATTTATGTCCCTTTCCTCCAATCGGTGTGTTATTTTCTCTGCACAGAGCGCTGTCTTCGCCATGGTTAAAGGTAAAGTTAATGGTTGCCACTAGATGGCTCTGTAACGTGATGGATATAAATAGAGGCTAATAGCAGGAAGTAAATCAGTGTGTGTGGCTGAGACCACATGGTGTGTCTGGAGAGACTACATACTATGTAGCTTAGACAGCAGACCATAGGCCTCTAAATAACAGAAAAAGGAAGAATCCATGAGAGTTTGTTAAGAAAAGCCTGCAAGTACCAAAGAGTTTTGATTACTTAGCTGTTGGAGCTACTCTATTGTTGCAGAATGTAAATTCATTGTGGCTGCATTATTATACAGTAAAAGCTAAGCCTGAGAAGTAGCAGCTACAGTAGCTGCTGCAAAGACCTGTTTAACATGGAGCGAGCCCTAGGCACATGGCCCCCCTTCTACATGGAGGGCGGCTTTTCCATGACCTAGAGTGGTCATAGAGGTGTGGCTAGATACAGACAAACACAAGTGGGACTTTTACTGATTAAAATTCCCATTCCATGGTGGGCCTTCTTTACACTGTAAGAGCCTGTTTGTGAAGTCATTGCAAGTAGAGTGAGTCCTCTGTTTCTGTGACGTCCACCACATATTGCATAAGCACAGATGAAAAATACGGATAGACAGCCATTCACACACCAGAGCATGACAAATGTTTAGTGCTAGGGATCAGGAACATGGCAACCCTGTATGTATGGATACTGCATTGAGACCTCTCTTGAGCATATCATATAATATAAGAGCAAGTTGGAAGAACTGATTGTCAAATAACACATGCCATATTGACAAGGATGAGGTAGGCAAGACATTAGAATGGTATATCTGTAACTTCAGAACAATACAGAAATGTTGCAGTTGTTTTACAGCAATGATAAAACTTCACCACCTTTACTACTAGAGTAAATATAGGAAATGATTGCATCCAATGGGTTATTGGAAGCAGTAATAGATGGTGAAATTTGCACAAAGAATGAAATGTCATTTTCTTCATTTTAGCAATTGACAAACCAAAAAGTCAAACAATACAAATTCACAACACTTAGACAAACTTCTATTCATTCTTGCTCTACCTTTTATGACCTAGGACTGTAAGGTTATCTTTCCACTTTATATTGGGGAAGACGGCCGTTATAGATAATATTGATAATGATCATGATAGCTGCTAAATCCCATTGTGTGAACATAGCCTATGGGGGAGATTTATCAAAGGGTGTAAAATTTAGACTGGTGCAAACTGCCCACAGCAACCAATCACAGCTCAGCTTTCCTTTCAGCACTGCCTAAAGCTGAGCTGTGATTGGTTGCTTTGGCTAGTTTGCACCAGTCTAAGTTTTACACCCTTTGATAAATCTCCCCCTATGTCTGCATACTGTGTTTCCCTGAAAATAAGACGGTGCCTTATATTTTTTCTCAAAAAAAAACAGGCACTATGTCTTATTTTCGGGGGATGTCTCATTCCGCCCCTCCCCCGTAATACTCACTGGAAGAGCGCATCAGCTGCGGGTCAGTGGCTTGACATGCGGAAGACGTGGGGGCCATGGACTAGGCTACCTGTGGTGCCAGTTTTTGAGGTTTATGAGGGGATTATGTGAGTCATGGGTGGTGGCGGGGGTGGCGACGGGTGGCCTTACTTTTGGGGGGTGCCCTAGTTTAGATTAGGGGGTGCCTTATTTTCTGGGGATGCCTTACTTTAGCCTAGAGCAGTGCTTCTCAAACTGTGAGGCGGACTCAGCTGGGGAGGCAGTTCTCACAAAAGTGACCAAAAGCTACACAAGTCCTTTCCCTGACTCCAACAATATCTGCTTTAGGAACATTATTGACTCATTTTGTACTTATTTTATGTTATACAGAGATTAGAAGAGATTTGGAGGGTAGACTGAGCAATAGTTTTTATATTTGCATGGACCACAGATGGTGAGGCCCCTGCTTTCTCTTGGTCAGTCTGGTGAGGTTCAGGCATCATTTTGTCTGTTGGGCGAGGCTCCAGTAAAAAAAAGTTTGAAAAGCACTGGGCTAGAGGGTAGAGTAGCTGGGGTATCTTATTTTAGGAGGGTGTTTTTTATTTTTGAGGAAACGCTGATCATGTAGCATTAAATGGTTACTATTATAAAAATGAACCAAAAAAAAAAAAAAAAGTCCTTAAAGTGTCACTGTCATAACTTTCAAAATCGAAACCAACAGTATATGTGATATAAAGCAAGTTTGCATTATACATTCATTATCTTTTTTGTTGTTATCATGCTGTAAAACACAGCTGAACTTACCAGAAATCCAGGTCCAGTCTCCTAAAGGCAGATTTTTTGGTTGTAAAAAACAGACTAAACCCAGGAATTCCGGCCAGGCACAATATGTCCATCAGTCACATGACTGCCTTCTCTCTGTGAGCGCTCAGATGGCCTGGGAAACACAGGACTTCCTTTTTCCTGACTGTTTCCTGTCAGAAAACAGGAAGTGCCGTGTTTTTCATGATAACTAAAAAAAAAAACAAATAATGAATGTATATTGCAAACTTGCTTTATATTACATCTACTGTTGATTTAGATTTTCAAAGTTATAGCGACAGGTACACTTTAATGATCACTAATATCCAAATAATAAAAAGAAGACAAAAATACAATATCCAATAAAAAGTGTAGATATACTTGGCCAGAGGAAGCACTGTTGCTATAATCCCTTAGCAATGGAATGCCCTGATAACAGTGAATGTATTTTATGGTCATACTTTGCGCTGTGCACATTACACATTACACATTCCCAGTAATGTTGGTTGTCAGCACGACGTACATACAGGATGTCAGAAGTATCTGCATCTTTCTCCTATTTCAGGCAGCCAGTTTATAAATTATTCCAGGAAATGTGATCAACAGCAAGAAAGGGGGTTTACGGGTTTGCTGGTGTTTCTTTGTTTCTTCTGCCGAAATCTAGATTAAAGGAATGCGTAACTGAAGAATGACGGAGTGCTGCTTTGCACAACAGGCAATTGTAATCCTTTGATCCCGGTGTGGCCAGCAATGGGCTATGCTTGCAACTGTCAAGGTAGAGATTGTACAACCAAAGTCCTCATTTTTTGGAATTGAAACATTTGTACTGCATGCATCTTATGGGGCCATGCCGCTGTTAATGTTTACAGTGAAACGTATGGAAGAGGAATAAAATCATTCCATAACAGATGTATAAAGTTGACCACATAAAAGAGCTGTTAAAATAACTCTTTGAAAGAATAATACGGCATCTCACTGGAGTTTAATACTAAAGATATCAAAAAGCATTTGGGCCCCTCCAGATGTATTGTACTTTTGTAGATTTGTCACACTGAATATTTTTTGATCTCTAAATAAAATGCAATACTACACAAAGGAAATCTGAATTGTCCTATAACAATCAGTGTGTAAGACCCTAGAAAAAAAACTAACAGCCCTTTTTATCTGGGTGCCCAACCATGAACAGCAGTAATCCAATATATTGAAAAATCTCCTGTAATTTAGGCTTTGATGCCCTTGTTGGAACATTTTAGCCCCCCCCCCCCTTTTTTTTTTTTTTTTTTTGCAAAGACTACTTTTATTTTAGGTCCCACAACAATATCTCTATCTGACTCACATAACAACTTCTGGCAAAACCAACCAAAATGTTAAAAAAAAATTAGACCATGATTACAACCCTTTCCATATGAGCTGTATGGGCATATGCAGGTCAACAGGACCCTAGAATAGAGACCTGATGCATAGGAGCCTCTCTTGCTTTAGCAGACCATGTCATGCCACCAAGTAATGTTACATTGCCCCTGCAGACACCCATTGACAGATCACATGAAGCTAGCCTTATGTTAATCAGCTGGGTTCTGTTTTAATAGGTGATGCCATATTTATCCCTTTGAGGACCAGGCCCAAAATGACCCAGTGGACCACCCAAATTTTCATTTTTGCGTTTTCTTTTTTTCCTCCTCCCCTTCTAAGAGCTCTAGTACTTTCAGTTTTCTATCTACAGGGCCATGTGGGGGCTTGTTTTTTAAAGGAATAGTTGTACTTTGTAATGGCGTCTTTTATTCTACCATAACATGAATGATGGAACCCCCAAGATATTATTTATGAAGATATAAATTGGTGAAATCACAAAAAAGAATGCAATATGGTAACATTTGGGGGGTTTCTGTATCTACGTAATGCACTATATGGTAAAAGCAACATGATACTATTATTCTATAGGTCAGCCTGAACACAACCACATGCAGGTTACACAGATTCTCTATTGTTATATATTTTTTTTTTATGAAATCCTTTTTTTTCCAATTAATTATTAATAAAATCGGCCTATTGTGACGCTTATAAAGGTTTTATTTTTTCACCTACGGGGCTGTATGTGGTGTCATTTTTTCTGCCATGATCTCTAGTTTTTAATAATACCATATCTGTGAAAATCGTATGTTTTGGTCACTTTTTATTAACTTTTTTTTTAATATATAATGTAACAAAAAATCGGTAATCCTGCCACTTTTTTCGCTCTTTTCATTTACGCTGTTTGCCGGTAGTGATGACTCTTGTTATATTTTAATAGATTCGACAATTACGCAAGCTACGGTATATTATATATTTATTTATTTTTATGTTTTATTTATAAAATGGGAAAGGGGGGTGATTTGAACTTATTGGGGGAGGGGCTTTGGGGTAGTGTAATAATGTTTTTTACTTTTTTTTTTTTACACATTTTAAGTCCCTTTGGGCGACTTTTACGTACATGTGTTTGATTTCATACACTGATCATTGCTATGCCATAGGCAGGGGACTCCCCCTGTCACTTACACTTAAACGCCGTGGTCGCTTAAGGGGTTAATGACACGCTGCAGCACAATCGCTGCAGCCTCTCATTAACGGTGAGGGCTGGACTGCTCACTGCAGCCGGCCCCCACCTCCTATGAAGCGCGCTCTGCTCCGGAGCGCGCTTCATAGGTCAGGGCGTACAGGTACGTCCACGGTCGTCTGGGGACAGACTTCCAGGGCTTACGTGTACGCCCTAGGTTGTCTAGGGGTTAAATGTTGTCCCCTTAGCCGTTACAATGTAAATTTACTCCAAGTGTTTTGTCTTGGGATATAATGTTTTATTTTATGCTTGTTTATTTGGGGATAGCCATATATTGTACAGCATTGAGCTGTATAAATAATCAAATGGTTGCTTATAAAAATCCCCTAGGGGATTAACAGTGTTAAAAATACCTTCAGGCTGTGTAAGGGCTATTTGACCAAGAAGGAGAGTGATGGGGTGCTACGCCAGATGACCTGTCCTCCACAGTCACCAGACCTGAACCCAATCGAGATGGTTTGGGGTTAGCTGGACCGCAGACTGTTGGAAAACCATTTCAGGTGACTATCACTTGAAGCTCATCAAAAGAGTGCCAAGAGTGTGCAAATCAGTAATCAAAGCAAAAGGTGGCTACTTTGAAGAACCAAGAATATAAGACATATTTTCAGTTGTTTTTTTTGTTAAGTATACTGTATAATTCCACATATGTAAATTCATAGTTTTGATGCCTTCAGTGTGAATCTTTAATTTTCATAGTCATGAAAATACAGAAAACTCTTTGAATGAGAAGGTGTGTCCAAACTTTTGGTCTTTACTGTATCTCTATTATTTCCATACTCTTTTTCAGTGCTGAGATATAAGATTTAACTGTTAATATATAAAAAGCCCAGGAGGAGTCTCCCAGCATCCCAAGAGCCAGGGTAGGTCCAGCTTATTTCCTTCAATCGTCAAGGATGTGGCCGGTCAAAAGTGGTAGATGGATACAAGCAGGTACAGAAATGGTTAATAAAAGGAGATGGGCTTGACTGGCCTGGACTCTTGCCATGCTGGGGAACACCCCTTGAGCTTTTTAGGGTGTGTTCACACTGAGAAATAGGCAAGGAATTGAAGGAAAATTTTCTTTTCCTGAGTTGGCTCAGAATTCAAGCAGAATTCGAGTGGAGAGCAGAAATTCAAAGCCCCAATGGGATTATGGGATTTCTTTAGCAGAAACCACCCAAAGAGTTGACTTGCCAATTCTTTGGGCAAAAGTGGATCAACGGAGGAACATGCATGAACGTAAATTCTTTCAAAGGACAACAGATCGGAAATCCCTTTGAACACGATGGGACACTGTTCTCTACATATTTTACAGCCGGAATTTCAAGCGGAATACTTTAGAAATTAAGAGGGAGATTTATGAAAGGGTGTAAATATACACCTGGTGTAAATTGCCCACAGCAACCAATCACAGCTCAGCTTTCACCTCTCGTAAAATATAGGAGGAGCTGTGATTGGTTGCTGTGGGCAGTTTACACCAGGTGTATATTTACACCTTTTCATAAATCTCTGGATTCATAAATCTGCGGATTCAGCTTGAAATTTCTCGTCTATTCCTCAGTGTGAACATGCCCTAAGTCATTTATATATTTTACTAAAAAAAACTCAATTGAACCAAGCCTATGACCAATTTGGCCACTTTTCCCCCCAGTGCAACACTATTCTACATACATTTGTTAATGTGAATTTTGTGCTTTCCTACAAATGGTTTGGTTTCTGTAAAGGACTATTTGCCAGAGTATGTGAAAAATCTGGAGGTCTACAGTTTCCTTCATCCTTTCAAAAGAACATGGGATCCCATTTACACGTGTCTAGAAAATGAGTATCTAGTGAAGGAAACTTGAGAAACTTCATACAATTGACACTCATACAAATTGACATGAGAAAATATTCTCGCATGGCTTCATGCTTGATGTGTGACCCACGTTTGTCATACTTCATTTCATTGCTACTTTAGATGTTTGAAGCTCTCTGCTCAGTTTCAAGTTGGACTTGATTGTAGTTTGTGTAGAGGCAGGTGGCAATTCTATTTCTAATTAGCGGTAAGAGATACACGCAGGTCCATTCTATAAGTACTGGACCCTGCCAGCAAATTCAAAACAAAGCCAATGTCTTACTTCTCTCATTATCCTAACACCATACTAAGAAGTCAATTGCTTTCAGCCAGAAACAACTCAATGCGGCTGGCCTCCAAACCACGAAATTAAAACTCTGCCAACTATTAAATCTAAACCACTGTAAAGTGGCAATATTAAAGAATCAGAATTTAAAAGCAGGTCTGCTTCGTATATTAGTGGCTTTCACTTTTAGCTCAGAACCTGGACTTTAAACTATATTAGGGAATTATTGTTTCGTGTTGTTAGATTAGTTTGGGAAATGGAAACAAATTTTCTGCACATTGCATAGTGGATTAAAAGAAATAAGAATCATCTGGTTGGGGAAGAAACAGCTTGTATACAGTGGCGTAGCTACAATGAAGGCAGGGAAGGCGACTGCTATGGGGCCCCTGCATGAAGGGGACCCGAGGAAGCCTGCCTTGCCTTCATGGTAGGTACCCCGCTCCCCCAGGGGTCCAGAGAGGAAGAGGGACCCCCACTGCACTGTTCAGCCCCCTCACTGTAGTGCCGGGTGAGCGGGCTGAACAGAGGAGCAGGACCTGCCAGACGGCACAGGAGAGGGATGAAGGACCTTTGGGTCACATGACCCAAAGGTCCTGAATACTTCTATGTAAAGATCAGCCCGGACTACAGGAGGAGGAGGGGGAAGCCTGGGAGCTGTAAGTGCTGTGTATTTGTGTCAGTGAGTGTATATATGTATCTGTGGGTATATGTATATGTCAGTGTGTGTATATATGTATCTGTGTATATATTTATATGTCAGTATGTGTATGTATCTGTGGCTATATATGTGTGTGTATGTCAGCAATGTCTGTAGCACTGGTGTATATGTGTATGTTTGTGTATGTTTGTGTATGCTTGTATAGTAATGGAAGGCATTCCCATTTATGTCCTAATGAGGCTGGAAGCTGATGCCTAACAACCAGAGCCCCATACTGGTAGTTGTATAGCTAGCCATACCCATAAGTAATAGAGCCGATTTTGACTGTGAGTGTAATCACATGACTAAAGATCGTCCTGTTGCAATCAATTGATCATTGCAGCTAAGGTACTTATTGCGGTCACACTGCTAACTACAAGTGGCTGCTACCATGACCAGAAAGATGCAGGAGATCCATCTGAGTCATCTTTAGGTTTGCAGTATGACTGTAGTCACCGACCTTAGCTGCGACGCAGAACAATCACTGCAGTGTAGCACTGTGATGTTTGGTTGCTCAACCCCTTTCCCAACCAAAATTGCTGGGCAGTCATAGCCAAATTTATTAACCTGTCAATCCATATGCTGCTCATTTTGTATATGTATCCACCCCGGTAGAGTGCACTTCCTGTAGCATTGCTAATGTCAAGCGCAAACAGGTACTATTTAAGGCCATCCTGTTAAAATAACATTGGTTTAGAATGTGTCCATAGACCTTAAAGGAGAACCCCGGCAAAATCTACTTTTTAATATGTTATTACATAAGGAAAGTTAGACAACATCCTAATGTACACTTATTATGGGAAATGCACATAAACTGCAATTTCCTTCAATTTAACAGATCAGGCAGGCTTCAATTTCTCAAAAAAAAAAAAAAAAGGGATGTCGCGACGCGGTCATTATACCTGGCAGGTCCAACAGGGGGCGCAGTATATGTAGAAGTATATGTAAAAGTATAGAATAAGTCTATGTAGAAAGTATATGTAGTATATGTATTAGTGTACATTAGGAATTTGTCTAACTTTGCCTATGTAATAACATATTAACAAACGGCCGGAGTTCTCTTTAATGCAGCATATTATTAGATTTGCATTTTATATCTTTTTTTTTTTACTGTTGTAGGTTGCTTTTATTTTACTGTGTGTGAACATCGCCTAATACTGACACCCCAAGTGTCAGCAATTGATTGATGGGGTTGAAACAAAGGAAGTCTTCTTTCATTGTTTACAGTCCTTAAACGTTGCAATTAGTATTAAGTGCAACACCTATGGGATTATATTTGTTTTTCAAACTCCATGTGTCAATCATAGCCGCAGCAACTATTGTGCCTGCATAATCAGCCTGATGTTTCTACATGGTAATGCAGAGAAATACATGACTTACATGTACATCAAGGTGTTCTGGGTTGTTTGGGCTTTTAACCCCTTGCTGCAAATTCACATGCATGTATATGGCGACAAATCTCTGTGAAGTCAGTGAATGTTGACCATTCCTGGCATCCAAAGGACCTATCATCACTTGCTGCCCTTTCTCAGACACTGGGGAAACACACAAAGGTAAGTATAGACAAGCAAATTTTTGAACCGCACTGAAAGAGCTAAACACCTGCAGTTATCTGTTTTAGTGCGGTTTGTTTAAAGGGAATCCGTCAGCTCCCGGGCACTACCTAAGGTGTTGACAATGTGCTGTAGCTGGCAGCCCCCAGTGAGCATGGTGCCTTTTTGGTAATTTTCCGTGCAGCGGATTATGTGCAATCTTATGTCTCCTACTGTCACAGAGCTGTTGTTCGTGCCACACTTGTCATGCATCCTTCTCCCTCTTCATGAATAATCAATGCTGCCCGGCCTCCTGCTCGCTCAGCTGTAAGATTGCAGACCAGTCCTCTGTAGGCAGGTAATGTCTGAAAGAATCTTTCTTCTGTAATGTGTTGGAGCTGTGGTCTAACCAGAGAATGAACTGCTGTCAGGTCTCTAGACAGGTGAGTTACCCCTAGACCACAATTCCAACACATTAGGGAGGAGAGATTCTTTCAGAGATAACCTACCTACAGATGTCTGATCTGCAATCTGACAGCTGAGCGAGGCAGCATTGATTATTCATGAAGAGGGAGGAGGATGCATGACAAGCGTGACACGAACAACTGCTCTGTGACAGTAGGAGACATAAGACTGTACATAATCCACTGCACAGAAAATTACCAAAAAGGCACCATGCTCACTGGGGGA
Source organism: Dendropsophus ebraccatus (assembly GCF_027789765.1). Taxonomy (NCBI): domain Eukaryota; kingdom Metazoa; phylum Chordata; class Amphibia; order Anura; family Hylidae; genus Dendropsophus; species Dendropsophus ebraccatus. Next base: position 82,271,218 of record NC_091462.1, read on the forward strand.
CTGCCAGCTACAGCACACTGTCACCACCTTAGGTAGTGCCCGGGAGCTGACGGATTCTCTTTAAGGTTTGTTAAAGTTCGGTGAACCTGCCGAGCCAAACATTTGCTAATCTCTATTAAATATGTTGGCCCACAGATTGCATTCATGACTTATCCACAGCATAGGTCAGGACCCCCAGCGATCTCATGTACGGAGGTCACTGAGTGACCTGTGACAGTGGTTGCAAAACGATATCTCATAGTAGTGGCCACACAGGTTAGGATCCCCAACAATTACACATTAGGAATAAAAGATATAATGGACAAACTGCCAGATTAAGGAGGAATATAGTATTAGGTATATGGACACAACCAACTTCCCATAGTGCAGAATATGTTTATTACATTGTTATAACATAATTTGTAAGTAAATGTTTCCATGGAAAATCTGTAGAGGAAACCCTCCACGCCTAATTTATGGAAATATATCATCTTCTATTATGGATGGCCTTCTGCAAGAAGGGAAAACTTGGCCTTTAAAAGCCCAGTTAATACGGCCCTCGTAAATAATTGCTATGTTCAGAAGATCTTTTTTACTACACAAGTAGCCGCCTGATTAACTAAAACCTAATTAGCTTATGTAGATCACTTTGTGATACACATACCTTCCAGCTTATTACTTCAGCCCATACAACATGTAACTTTTCTAGCTCATTAGCCTTAACATTACATTGAAGTAATTAGACATGTCTCTACAGAGCGTTCCATACACAGGCACCATGCATTAGTTGCTTTACCTGCGTACAAATGTTTCCAGAGGAAAATATTCTCTGTGACACCCAATCAGATTTACCTCATTGCACCCTAATTACAGACCCATGAATTAGCCTTTGCAGAGGGTCTGCTGATGCTATGTATGCCCTTGACCACAACATCTGTAGCTATTATATATTACAGCCATATTACATGGCCAGATGACTAGTGTAAGCGAGAGCCAATCGCTTACTGAGCCTATAACATGCAGCAAGGGCTGCACGGACATCGTTAGCTTCAGGCTGCTCAGCCAATCAGTGTTCGAGATGGGACAGTCCCATGGCCAGTTATTGGCCTAGCGGCCTGTCACTTTAGAAACAAGCTCAGAAGTGACAGCAGCTGCTGCGGGAAGCGGGCAGAAGCTTTAAGGACACTGGGGGAGCCTGGACAGGAAGCAATAAAGTTTATTATTCTCTTTTCACATCCCTCAGTCATTGGCTATTGCTATTACATGCAGTGATGCACGGTCGGCAGTTGCTGATTTTTGAGCTAGCTTAAACGATCAGCTGATAGTTCCGTTTATTACATGGAGCGATAATCTGCCGAATCGACCTCATTGGGCACATTATCACTCCGTGTGATAGGGCCCTTAAAGAGTAACTGTCATGTTTTTTTTTTATTGCAGAAATCAGTAGTATAAGCGATTTTAACCCCTTGCCTCCGCAGCCTGTTTTGGCCTTAATGACCAGGCTCATTTTTCAAAATCTGACCTGTCTCACTTTATGCGCTTATAGCTCAGTGATGCTTTAACGTATGCTAGCGATTCTGAGATTGTTTTTTTGTCACATATGGCACTTTATATTAGTGGCAAAATTTGGTCACTACTTTGTGTGTTTTTTGTGAAGAACATCAAAATATCATGAAAAATTTTAAAATTTTGCATTTTATGAACTTCTGAAATTCTCTGCTTCTAAAAAAGGAAGTCATAGCACATAAATTAGTTACTAAATCACATTACCAATATGTCCTCTTTATTCTGGCATAATTTGGGAAACATATTTTACTTTTTTAGGCTGTTATGGGGCTTAGAAATTTATTAGCAAATTATCACATTTTGTGAAAGTTTCCAAAACTGATTTTTTTTTAGGGACCAGTTCTTTTTTTAAGTTGATTTAGGAGGCTTGTATGCTGTAAAACCCCATAAGTGACCCCATTTTGGAAACTAGACACCTTAAAGAATTAATCTAGGGGTATAATGAGCATTTTAACCCTACAGGGGCTGGAGGAAAGTATTCACAATTAGGCCTTAAAGAAATCGAAAATTTTAATTTTCCAATAATATATATGTTTAGATTAAAGTTTCTCCTTTCCAAAAGGAACAAGAGAGAATCTGCACCCCACAATTTGTAACACAGGTTCTCTTCAGTACAACGGTACCCCATATGTGGGCGTAAACCACTGTATGGGCACACAGCGGGGCTCAGAAGGGAAGGAGCGCCAATTAGCATTTTCAGTGCAGATTTTGCTGAAGAAGTTTCTGAGCGCCAGGTGCGTTTGCAGCGCCCATGTAGTACCCGTAGAAGAGAACCCCCCCAAAAGTCACCCCATTTTGGAAAGTACACCCCTCAAAGAATTCATCTTGGGGTGTGGTGACCATTTTGACCCCACAGGTATTAGAGGAAAGTATTTAAAATTAGACAGTAAAAATGAAAAACTCGAATTTTTCCAATAATATGTTCGTTTAGTTTAAAATTTCTCAATTTCACAAGGAACATGAGAGAATCCGCACCCCAAAATTTGTAACGCAGGTTCTCCTGAGTACAACGGTACCCCATATGGGGGCATAAACCACTGTATGGGCACACAGGAGGGCTCAGAAGGAAGGGAGTGCCAATTAGCATTTTCAGTTTAGATTTTGCTGAAGAAGTTTCTGAGCCCCAGGTGCGTTTGCAGAGCCCCTGTAGTGTCCGCAGAAGAGAACCCCCCCATAAGTCACCCCATTTTGGAAAGTGCACCCCTCAAAGAATTCATCTTGGGGTGTGGTGACCATTTTGACCCCACAGGTATTAGAGGAAAGTATTCAAAATAAGACAGTAAAATTGAAAAACTTGAATTTTTCCAATAATATGTTTGTTTAGTTTGAAATTTCTCAATTTCACGAGGAACAGGAGAGAAGCTGCATGCCCAAATCTGTAACGCAGGTTCCCCTGAGTAGAACGGTACCCCATATGTGGGCATAAACCACTGTATGGGCACCCAGCCGGGCTCAGAAGGGAAGGAGCGCCAATTAGCATTTTCAGTGCAGATTTTTCCGAAGAAGTTTCTGAGCGCCAGGTGCGTTTGCAGTGCCCCTGTAGTGTCAGCAGAATAGAACCCCCCCAAAAGTCAACCAATTTTGGAAAGTACACCGTTCAAAGAATTCATCTTGGGGTGCAGTGAGCGGTTTGACCCCACAGGTATTAGAGGAAAGTATTCAAAATAAGACAGTAAAAATGAAAAACTCGAATTTTTCCAATATATGTTCGTTTAGTTTAAAATTTCTCAATTTCACGAGGAATGGGAGAAAAAATGTACCCCAAAATCTGTAACGCAGGTTCTCCTGAGTACAACGGTACCCCATATGTGGGCATAAACCACTGTATGGGCACACAGGAGGGCTCAGAAGAAAGGGAGCGCCAATTTGCTGGAGCAAAACCGCAGCTAGTAATGGTTATTAGAATAGCGCAGTTACTAAAATACAAAAAAAAAATGAGATTACAGGTAATGTGGGGTGGTTACGGATAATCTGTGGTGGTTACGGGCAACCTGCGGTGGTTACGGGCAACGAGGGGTGGTAACGGGCAACGTGGGGTGGTAACGGGCAACCTGGGGTGGTTACGGATAAACTGAAGTGCTTATAGGTAATCTGGGATGGGAACCTGTAACGTGCGATGGTCGGGGGCAACGTGCGGTGGTCGGGGGCAACGTGCGGTGGTCGGGGGCAACGTGCGGTGGTCGGGGGCAACGTGCGGTGGTCGGGGGCAACGTGCGGTGGTCGGAGGCAACGTGCGGTGGTCGGAGGCAACGTGCGGTGGTCGGAGGCAACGTGCGGTGGTCGGAGGCAACGTGCGGTGGTCGGAGGCAACGTGCGGTGGTCAGAGGCAACGTGCGGTGGTCAGAGGCAACGTGCGGTGGTCAGAGGCAACGTGCGGTGGTCGGGGGCAACGTGAGGTGGTCGGGGGCAACGTGCGGTGGTCGGGGGCAACGTGCGGTGGTCGGGGGCAACGTGCGGGGGTCAGAGGCAACGTGCGGTGGTCAGAGGCAACGTGCGGTGGTCAGAGGCAACGTGTGGTGGTCAGAGGCAATCTGGGGGGAATTACATGTGATTAGGGGCAACCTGGGGGGTTACAGACAATCTGCGGTGGTTACGGGCAACATGGGGTGGTTACAGACAATCTGGGGTGGTTACGGATAAACGAAAGTGCTTATAGGTAATCAGGGGTGGGTACATGTAATTTTGGGTGGTTACGGCAATCTGGAGGGGGTCACTGGCAACGTGTGTGAGTTAGAGGCAACGTGCAGTGGTTAGAGGCAACGTGCGGTGGTTACGTGCAATATGCGGGGTTACGGGCAATCGGGGCTGATTACGGACCATCTGGAGGGGCTCACTGGCAATTTGGGGTGGTTACAGGCAACGTGCGGTGGTTATGGGCAACGTGCGGTGGTTATGGGCAACATGCGGTGGTTATAGGCAACATGCGGTGGTTATAGGCAATGTCCGGTGGTTATAGGCAACGTGCAGTGGTTAGTGGCAACGTGCGGTGGTTAGTGGCAACGTGCAGTGGTTATGGGCAACGTGCGGTGGTTAGTGGCAACGTGCGGTGGTTATGGGCAGCGTGCGGTGGTTATGGGCAACGTGCAGTGGTTAGTGGCAACGTGCGGTGGTTAGTGGCAACGTGCGGTGGTTATGGGCAACATGCGGTGGTTATAGGCAACATGCGGTGGTTATAGGCAATGTCCGGTGGTTATAGGCAACGTGCGGTGGTTAGTGGCAACGTGCGGTGGTTAGTGGCAACGTGCGGTGGTTAGTGGCAACGTGCGGTGGTTATGGGCAGCGTGCGGTGGTTATGGGCAACGTGCGGTGGTTATAGGCAACGTGCGGTGATTACGGGCAATCTGGGGTGGATACGGGCAATCTGGGGCGGATATGGGCAACCTGCGGTGGTTACGGGTAATTTGGGGGGGCTAGGGGTAATCTGGGAGTAAACTGCAATTATTACTATAATAAAAAATGTGTGTTTTATTTTTTTGTATGTTTTTCACTTTTTGTACTTTATACATTAATTTTCACTGTATTACTATGATTACTGTGATATTTTCTATCACAGTAATCATAGTTCAGTGACAGAGACCAAATTGGTCTCTGTCACTTTAAATTTTCAGAGCTAACTGATTCTGGAGCGCATGCGCACTTCAGAATCAGCCTGGACGTCGAGGAGGACGGAGCTCCGTGGATCAGGTAACGTATGTGCGGAAGGGGGGGTGACTGGGGGACGGGGGTGACTGGGGGGGTGGGGGGCGACTTGGGGGGGGGCACGGTGACACTTTTTATCCCCTGTCACCAATGATTTATGGTGACAGGGGATAAAAAGTGCTGATCAGCACTGGGAACAGGCGATCGGCGGTATATAGTATATACCGCCGATCGCCTGCTCCGGGACCACACGGGGGGGGTCCCCGATCACTGCCCCATGCTCTCCGCTACCTCCGGTGGCGGAGAGCATGGGGCTTTGATCACTTATTCATTTCCATCCCTGCGAACAAACATCGTTTGTTAGCAGGGATGGGGGCGGCCATCTTGGATCTGATGGCCGCCCGGGGAGGGTGATCGGGGGGCTGATCTGGGGTCTGAGGGGACATTTTTCATCTCCCCCCACCGTGGATTCACGGTGGGGGGAGATGAAAACTATCGGCGGCGCCGGTAATGCCCGGTACCGGCGGATCGCCGCTAAAGAGGTAGTAGCGGCGATCCGCCGGTATCGGAGGACGAGGGGAGGGGGCCGGGGGACACAGACTGAGTGGCGGTGGGGGGAGGCAGCGTTCTGCAGCCTCCCCCCGCCGCCCGATCGGCGGGGGACACTGAATCTCCCCATAGACGCTGCGGTCGCATTGACCGCGGCGTTTATGGGGTTAACTGCCCGGGGGGGAGCGCGGCTCCCCTCCGGGCAGTGGCAGCAGGAGGATGCTGTGTGACACAGCCTCCTCCTGCTGCCCGATCTCACCCAGGGACAGAGGGGGGAGGCAGGGAAAGCATGACGTCCAGGGACGTCATGATGCATTCTGCCACTGCTTTTCATGACGTCCCTGGACGTCATATTGGGGGAAGGGGTTAAGAAACTCTGTAATAGGTTTCATCAGCCAAAAAAGCCTCCTTCTGTACTCAAGAAGTGAGTACTATCTCCCAGCCTCCCCCCTGACTTCTTATCTGTGCATTATCAGGCAAACACGTCTTCATTACAGAGAAGCCAGTGAAGACGGGTTCTGCTCTCTCCATTGTAAGCCTATGAAGGGGGGAGGGGCTGGGGGAGATGAGGGAGCAGGAAGAGGTGACATGAAGGTCAGCTGTTTCTAGACTGTCTGGGCAACTAAACCGCAGGATTCTGGGGTCAGAAAGGTCAGTGCTTATCTATGAACTTACTGAGAGAAGATTGCAGGGTGTTGTGCTGTGCAGGACTGCTCCGTGCTCAGTCACTCCTAACAGCCCCTCCCCTCTCCATAGCCACATAATGGAGACAGAAATCTTGCTTCATTTGATTTGAGGGGGGAGGCTGGGAGATTGCTTTTTCAGTACAGAAGGAAACTCTTTTAGTACATAAAACCTATTACAGAGTTTCTTAAAATCGCTTGTACTGTTGATATTTAATGTTTTCAGAAAAATGACCCTGAAATGACAGTTACGCTTTAAGAAAATAAAGCCAACCACTGGCACTGCAATGTGTTTTTCCTGCACTCCTTGCTACCCCTGATAGACAGAAGCTACAACCCAGGTCTATTCAAGTGAATGGGACTAAACTAAAGTTCCCTGCAGAGCCAATGACCGTAAATGTTAGTGTCCAGGGAAAAAACTTTGAAGGGGCCACAGCGCTAAACTGGTCCCCTCATTCAGTGAATCAAAGGAAACTCTGATGTTTGGATCCCATAAAACAGAAGGTGATATGCCATCTCTTGTACCAATGGGAAAAAAAGTTTATAATATATCTTGTACTTTGTTTTATAGGTTCTTGAGACAGGGATCTTGTGCCATAGCATGATGATATAGTGGTAGCATCACAATTGTTCTATATGATATATTTGAGCACAAGCCCCAGCATGGTCGTTCGACTCTCCAGATGTTGTAGAACTACACCTACCTTCATGTAGAAGTTGTAGCCTCACAGCAGCTGCTAAGCAACAGATTGGAGAGCTTTGCTATAGCTGGCTGTAACCGCTTTATTCTGGGAATACTATATGCATGCCTATATGACTTGTCAGATTTAGATAAAGCTCAGCAATCTGTATATCTCTATACCTGTCAACGCCCATTCTTTAAAAAAAAAAAAAAAAATGTTGCCATCAAGGTATTTTGTCTCCCCTGCTTTAATCCCTTTTCCACCACAGCATTTGTATTTTACATTTTTTTCACCCTCACCTTCCAAGACATTATTCTTCCATTGACTGAGCCACAGGAGCGCTTATTTTTGCTGAACAAGTTGTACTTTTTAATGGCACCTTTCATTTTATCATATAATGTGTTGTGAAACGAAAAACGGAAAAAAAAAGTATTTGTGGTTGGCAGATATGTTAGAGAAATTTCTTTCTATACTGTGTAAAGATCCATGTAATATGTACTCCATGAGCAACGTCATTCAAAGAAAGCTAGGAATGTGGTAATGCATTATATAGTGTAGTCTATTAAACACATTTTATATTGTTTGTTAGTCAGCATTTACTTTATTATTGTTATTATTATTTTTTTATTTTTTAACACTTGTCGTAGTTTTTTTTTTTTTTTTTGCAGAAATCAATAGTCTAGGCGATTTTAACCCCTTCAGGACCAGGCTAATTTTCGTTTTTGCGTTTTCGTTTTTTCCTCCTTGTGCTTAAAAGGCCATAGCACTTGCATTTTTACACCTAGAGACCCACATGAGCCCTTATTTTTTGCACCACTAATTGTACTTTGCAATGACAGGCTGAACTTTTGCATAAAGTACACTGCGAAACCAGAAAAAAATTATATGTGCAGTGAAATTGAAAAAAAAACACAATTCTTTTTCTTTGGGGGGGATTTGTTTTTACGCCGTGTGTCCTATGGAAAAACTGACATGTTATATATGTTCCTCAAGTCGTTATGATTAAAACGATATATAACATGTATAACTTTTCTTGTATCTGATGGCCTATAAAAAATTCAAACCATTGTTAACAAATATATGTTCCTTAAAATCGCTCTATTCCCATGCTTATACCGCTTTTATCCTTTGGTCTATGGGGCTGTGTCAGGTGTCATTTTTTGCGCCATATTTGTGTTTTTTCTATTGGTACCTTGATTGCGCATATGCGACTTTTTCATCGCTTTTTATTACAATTTTTCTGGATTTGATGCGACCAAAAATGCGCAATTTTGCACTTTGGGATATTTTGGCGCTTACGCCGTTTACCGTGCGAGATCAGGAATGTGATTAATTAATAGTTTATTTATTTATTTATTTATTTTTATTTATAACCTGGGAAAAGGGGGTGATTCAGACTTTTATTAGGGGAGGGGGCTTTTGATTGACAACAACACTTTATTTTTATTTTTTTTACACATATACTAGAAGGCTCCCTGGGGGACTTCTAGTATATACACTTTGATCTCTCATTGAGATTGAGCCGAAAACAAATGAGTGCCGAGCCGGGGACGGCGCCATCTTGGAGCGGTCCCCGGCCGGCATCAGTAACGGAGATCGCTCCTCTAGGACAACGTCCCAGGGGAGCGATCTCCACCACTTGACACCAGGGAAAAGCTGAATCCGGTAATCGGATGCAGCTGTCATCTTTGACAGCTGCATCGGATTACCTTATTAGCGGGCACGGCGATCGGACCATGCCCACTAATAGCCACGGCCCCGGGCTACATGAGGCACCTGGGACTGCGGCGGTTCAGAGCGGGGTCGCCACGCGGCCCCGCTCTGAACGCCCGCACCCGCGCGAGGACGTCAGCAGAGAGCAGAGAACAAAGTATTAGACAACACAGAGGTGGGTGACAGTGGTATTCAGAGGTCTGAGAGGACAGTGCTGACTGTCAGAGGAGATAGCCGGGTGATTACCTGTAGATTAACTCTTTGTTGTCTTGTTTTGGTGCGTCATCTCTCTCCACCCCTCCCCTCTCCATAAGCAAGCCATTAAGACAGGGGGAAGAGCTTCAAACAGTTTTTTCATGATAAAAATGCATAAACCCAATTAGGGTACAAACCCACTTGCCGGATCCGCAGCGAGTCCCCTTGCTGCGTATTTGCAGCGAGATTCGCTGGGGATCCGGCCCCTATTCTTTCAATGGAAGACAAAATCGCAGCAGGGATGTACATCCTTGCTGCGATTTTGTCTGCAGCCCGCCCCATTAACCCCCCGGCCACTAGACATTATACATTACCGGGTCCCCGTTCCTGCTTGCTTCAGGGCTCCCGGTGTCTTCACGGACCGCCCGGCCAATCAGTGCGCTGCGGCAAGGCAGCGCACTGATTGGCCGGGCGGAATGTGCCGGGAGCCGCCGAAGCAAGCAGGAGCCGGGATCAGGTAATGTATATCCTGCCCGCCCCCCTGCAGCTCCGATCGCCCCCAGCCCCCGGCCGCACCATTGTCACCAGCCCCCGGCCGCACAATCGCCCCCAGCCAGGGGCTGCGGGCGATCGTGCGGCTGGGGGCGAACGTGCGGCCGGGGGCTGCGGGGCAATCATGCGGCCGGGGGCTGCGGGCGATCGTATGGCCGGGGGCTGGTGGCAATGGTGCGGCCGGGGGCTGGTGGCAATGGTGCGGCCGGGGGCTGGGGGCGATCGGGGCTGCAGGGGGGCGGGCAGGATACAGTATACATTACCTGATCCCGGCTCCTGCTTGCTTCGGCGGCTCCCGGCACGTCCCGCCCGGCCAATCAGTGCGCTGCCCCGCCGCAGCGCACTGATTGGCCGGGCGGGCCGTGAAGACACCGGGAGCCCCGAAGCAAGCAGGAGCCGGGACCCGGTACTGTATAATGTCTGGCGGCCAGGGGGTTAATGGGGCGGGCTGCAGACAAAATCGCAGCAAGGATGTACATCCCTGCTGCGATTTTGTCTTCCATTGAAAGAATAGGGGCCGGATCCGCAGCGAGTCTCACTGCAAATACGCAGCAAGGGGACTCGCTGCGGATCCGGCAAGTGGGTTTGTACCCTAACAAAGTTTCTTAAAATCGCCTGTCTCAGGAGATAAATACTTTAGAAAGTCTATGGAGCCTGTCTTCTATGGCAAGGGGAGAAACAGTGACAGAAGCAATTACCTGAGTAATCTCCCTACTCTTTCTGATGATTGGTGGGGGTCTTACACCACACACACACACTGACCCATCAAAACTTTTGAGATGCCTCTATGAAATGTCAAAAGATTTTTTATCGATAGTAACACTTTAAATCCTATCATACATTTGCCTGAAAATAATTCCTAAATAAAAATATTTAAAAACACTACAAAAAAAGTTATGGCTGACAAAATGAAAGCAAAAACTTGGTCCATGAGAGAAAAACAAATAACTCCTTAATCCCTTAAGGACAGAGCCTGAAAAGGCCTTAAGGACAATTGTCACTTTTGCGTTTTCGTTTTTTCCTCCTCTCCTTCTAAGACCTATAACGCTTTAATTTTTCCACCTACCGGGCCATGTGAGGGCTTGTTTTTTTTTCAGGAACAGGTGTACTTTGTAATTGCATCTTTCAATCTGCCATAAAATGAATGACGGAACCCCCAAAATATCATTTATGGGGTGAACTTGGGTCAACAAATGCGATTCAGCAAATTTTGGGTGGCTTCCACGTTTACGTATTCCACTTTGCGGTAAAACTGGCATTTTTCCTTTATTCTATAGGTCGGTCTGAACACGGTGATATGCAGGTTTACTAGGTTTTCTTATGTTTTACTATTTTTATTAGCAGTAAAACTTTTTTTTTGCAAATAGGCATATTTAAAAAGGCCCTATTGTGACTCCTATAGCGCATTTATTTTTTCACCTACAGGGTGGTATGGGGTGTTATTTTTTGCGTCATGATCTCTAGTTTTTAATAGTAACATTTTTTTCTAGATCAAATGTATTGATCGCTTTTTATTAAATTTTTTATACAAAAAATGTCATTAAAAAAAAGCAATCTCTGCGTATTTTTACCGCTTTTTTTCACGCCGTTCACCGTGTGGGAAAAGTAATGTTTTATTTTAATAGATCGGACGATTATGCACGCTACGGTGTATAATATGTTAATTAACTTTTTTACTTTTTATGTGTTTTATGTATGCAATGTGAAGGGGGGGGTGATTTTCACTTTTATTGGGGGAGGGGCTTTGGGGCATTTTGTAAAACTTTTATTTATTTATTTTTTTACACTTTTATAGTTCCCTTAGGCAACTATCACTGACATATATTGGATCAGTAACACTGATCCCTGCTATGCAATAGCATTGTAGGGATCAGTGGAAATGCGATCGGGACCCCCGATAAGTGACCGTTGCTCCGGTCACTTATACTTAAACGCCGCGGTTAATGGCGGGCGGCCACACGATCGCGGCGGCCCGCCATTGAGGGTGAGGGCCTGGCTGCAGATAGCAGTCGGTCCTCACCCCGTATGGGGCGGGCTCAGCTCGTGAGCCCACACCATAGCCTGGGACCGCGCCGTTGTCGTTAAGGGGTTAAAGGAGTTTCCAATCAGCAGGATAGATTATCAGAATCTGATTGCTGTTTATCGACTATTGTGACTCCCACCAATCACAAGAACTAGAGTCCACTAGACTCCCCTAGTGGTAGTCACTCAAGCCCGCTGCTGCTGCTCTATCCAACTAAATAGTACTGACAAAGATATCCAAACAATGTACTCAGCTATCTCCGACAGACACATAGAATTAAATGGAGCATATATGCCCTACAACCACTCTACTTAAACAGGGAGACATGGTATCCCAGTTCTTCTTATTGGAGGGTACCCAGAGGTTAGACCCTACCTGACTATCCATTTAATATCATGTAGACTTTACAAGGTCAGATGCTCCAGAAACCTGTAAGTACAACAGAACAGTATAGTACATAGACACATTTTAAGGCCGAGTTCACACAGCCGCATCACAGAATGACCACTTTCTGTTAAGTTCATCCTGGCCAATACTGCAGTAACGGCTGGATGAATTGAATTTCTTTGTAATTGGAATGCAGGCAAATTCATGTGCGCCTGTGTTCCAATTAACCATTGCAGACAATGTGAAGTGCCACCGGAGCTGCACTTTACATTGTCTGCACTGCCAACCTTATTGAATAGCGGCCGCACAAAATTGTCATGTTAGCTTTAAGTGCGGCCGCATGGAATCCAGGCCGAAGTGTATACTTTGTGTATACACTCCGGCCGGGATTCCACAATGTCATTTCACATTTTCAGTGAATAGTGGCGGGTGTTGCAAACTGCAACAACAGCCATTATTTTTTTTTTTAAATAAGTTGTGTGACCTAAAAGGATGAAGTCCAGCAGTCATTCATGGGTTAAGCTAACTTATTAAGATTATAGATTGAATGTGTTTATCTCAGGTGGTTCAGAATGCGGAGCGTTATAATAAGCTCCATAAATACTGTGCGTTCATCCAGTTGTTTTTAGTTGTGAAGTTTAAATTAATAGATAGAACATCATGGTCCTTCGATATCTAAAAGGCACATGTTGTTCTCCAGTGTGTTTCAGCCTGTCTGTTCTTGACTGCAGACTTCTTATTAAGAAGTAAACAACATCCTCTTAACACAAGACACGTTGAACTAATTGACGGAAAACACTGAACACGTTTATTTTACTGAGATGTCACAATGCAATGGTCTGATGTGCACATTACAAGTAGCCAAGTTACACAATTAACTGGATGTTGCTGTGCAGAACTGTTATATTTGTGTGGTAACCCAGGGGTGCTAGGGGTTATTCACAAGGGCTCATGTTGCGGCACTTGTCACAGGGCTCGGCATAGTATAAGCCCTCCCTGGGTCCCAATATACGCCTGTAAAAGGAGTAGTCCCTGTGTCTCTGTAGTGTGATGGTGCAAGACAAGAAATCCACAGAGTCCAGAGTACTTAAACAGGATAACACTTTACTAACCTTTTTTTTAAAGGTGCAGTACAGTAAATACACAGTCCCTTTGAACGCAAGGTGCAAACATAATAGCTTGAGAGTTGGCTTGACCATTTCCCTATTAAGACTGAGGTTGCCTCTTTTAGCAGTACACTGAGTTTGTAGTTATGTAAAGCTAGGCCATGTGTGGCTGATCCAAGAGACGAGCTTTAGGTGTCATGATTGGTATCTCTGCAACAATGTACCATAGCGGACCAACTGACACCAATATCCATATGGTGTACCATGTATTAACTAAGGTTCAATACCTGAAGACAAACCAGGGTGCCCTGGAAAAGCCTTCATCATCACAAACAATGCTACACATAGGTCAAGGATAGAGATCAATGCACATTGGTCGTCTAGAGAGATGAATTCCCCTTCTTACTGAACCAGGCAGATTTTTTAGTCCATATTTTGCTCCAACAAAGTGGGTGTACCATAGGAGGCTCAATAGGCCAGTGGAGATGGTGTAATGTTCTGGGGAGTGTTTTTCTGGCATCATCCCACAATCCTGGAATGGTGAAAGCTATAGGGACTTGTTAGGTGACTATCTGCACCCAATGGATTATCTGCTCTCATGTGGCCCTCACCAGATTAAACCCATTGAACATGCTTGGGATATGCTGCAATGAGCTGTGAAATCTGCTCCCACTCCTCCTAAAAATGTGCACAAACAGATGCTGTTGCAGTGGGCATGAGTCAAGTATGGACATTTTTTATTGTTACACATTGTAGAATCTATTCCCCAAAAAGGTAGACAAACTCATTACTAGAGATGAGCGAACCTGCCGAGGTTCGGGTTCGTATGAACCTGAACTCTCGGCGTCTGATTCCCGCTGTCTGCAGCCGGCTGTATCCACCCTCTTCACGGAGCCTGCAGACAGCGGGAGTCAGATGCCGATAGTTCAGGTTCATACGAACCCGAACCTCGGCAGGTTCGCTCATCTCTACTCATTACTGAGTAGGTGTTCCTAATGCAATGATTGTTCAGCGTATATATCACTTTATACAACTGTTCATTATTTGTAGTGTTAACTTTACTTTTCATTTAATAAATATATTTGAAACTAAATTAAGAGAGTACAGTGTTTCCACCATCAGTTGTGTCAGTCACCTTGCTCTACGTATATTTCAGTCAGTATTGTGGTCCTCATAGCAAACAAAACCAGAAGTGGATTGAAAACACAGAAAGGATCTGTTCACATAATGTTGTAATTGAGTGGATGGCCGCCATTTAATGGCAAATATTTGCTGTTATTTTAGAACAATGGCTGTTATATTGAAATAATGGCAGTTATTTACCGTTATATAGCGGCCATCCACTCAATTTCACCATTGTGTGAACAGATCCTTTCTGTGTTTTCAATCCACTCCTGGTTTTGGTTGCTATGAGGACCTGACATGAGGACCAAATACTGCCTGAAATATACGTAGTGTGAACCCAGCCTTAATGTAAACAGCAAAAAACATAAGCACTTGTGCACAGAAAAATTATAGAACATGCTCTGCTTCAAATTAAATTGACTATGTCTGTGAACTTCGTATTCAGGCCATTAGATTTGCTAACATTTAGTTTTTATATAAAATGCATCTTACTACCCAGACATTCATCCTTAACCAAAACTGTCAAAATATTTGCTCAGACAATTTTTTTTTTTTTTTTTTTAGCTTTCCTTGGTTTCTTTCTTAAAGAGGCACTGTCACAAAAAAAGTTTTAACATACAACAAGGGTGGTGATCGCAAGCAGTTTTGCAATAAACTCAATTTATTTTTAAGTTTTCTATGTTTAAATCAACATTATACATTTGGTCGTCAGGTATCTCCCTTCACTGCGCATGTGTACAGCAGCTGCATGTAAACATTCAGTAGCAGACAATCTTGGAGGTGCTTGTATTGTATGGTCAGCTCTCCTGTCACACAGAACCAAAACCTCTGTAACCACATAGTTACCACTGTCACTGTCTCTAACTATTTGTTAGATTCTATAGACCAATAGAATATTTTACTGTCAGCCAGAACATATGAGTTATCCCTTAGCTTATTCTTAGCTGTAAGTCCAACACATAATTCACTTTGTTTTTAAAATAATATTTGTAAATGGTTAAACATTTTAGACCATCATTTTAGAGCCAGATGTACTAGTATTGTGGGATTTCAAAGAGAAGAGTATCATGTAATTTGACTCATGCAACTTTTTCACCCAATTTTCAATGGAAATTTCTTCTGTTGCTGTATTGTAGTGAGTAGGAATGCAATGAGTCACACAATGGGTGTGACTGAATGCATTCATTGTGCAGCCAAAGCAATCGTCTAGTCATCCTTGGAAATAAGCCTGTGTTCACTTTATGGTGAGCCATTTCTTGGAGCAATGACTTCTTGATCTTACATACGTTGCCCAAATTTGTTTTTTTAAAAACTTTTCATACTTTGCTAAGAAAGACGTCAGTAAAACAAATGACATTACAAACCTTATTTCGCATCAGTATAGGTGAGGTGCAGACACATGAAAGAGCCTTTGCAGTGCCATTTTGCTGTTAATGAAGCTATGTTTTCCTTATACCAGTTGTGCCAAACTCATGGCCCTCCAGCTGTTGCAAAACTACAATTCCCATCATGCCTGGACAGCCAAAGCTGTGTTGAGTGGACTTTCCAAACTGTTTTGGTTTGGCAGCATTCTCCGAACCTGTACGCTTGGCATTTGACTTCGGGCATCGTATTCCACCGAGACAGTCCTGAAAAACATGTATACAGCCTGCCCCAGCTGGACACATCTGGGAAAGGATAAGAGAAAAATCAACACAAAAGAAATAACTTACTTTGTTTTTTTATCTCTATATATATATTTTTTTTTTCAGGAAAAGAAACAAAGAAACATAGAAGATTGTCAGTAGAAAAAGACCACTTGGACCATCTAGTCTGCCCTTTTAGTATTTTCATTCATAATATTTTAGGGTAGTTATATGTTTATCCCAGACATTCTGTTATTGTAGATTTACCTACCACTTCTGCTGGAAGTTTTTCCCAAGCATCTACTGCTCTTTCAGTAAAGTAATATTTTCTCATGTTGCTTCTGATCTAACTAACCGACTAACCTCTCACTGTGTCCCCTTACTAAGAAGGAGTAAGACATGAACATTACATTAGCGACAAATTCATATCCTTTTTTTTCTTAGTGTTACAGACTAGTATATCTTGTATACAATGAACAGGATTATAGGACTCATACTAACACTAAGTAGATACAAAAATGACCAGAACAATACACTACAATTTGTGAACGTTTCCCATTGTGCCTCACACCATAGAGCTCCAAGGAGTATATAATTCCTATGGTAACATGAGGAGAGGGGAAAAAAATAAGCTGTATATCCATGGCCTTCCAAATGACGGAAACAACATACCTGAACTTGGCTGGTATTATGGAAAAAAAAATATTAAGTGAATTAAGGCTATGTTTACACTTGTGATAAGCGAACATCCCAATTTTCAGTTCTGATCCTGAACACGAACATCAACAAAAAAATATTGTGATTGGTTCGTGTTTATGTTCGCCGAACATTCATGAACAGATAACGAACGCACAGTAGAAGTGTACGTTTCGGTCTACGTACATGCGTACAGATTATCAGGTCCAAAGCATAAATTACGTAGTTATGTACGTTCGCAAGTTTGAATATGTTTGAAAATGATCGTTATAACCATTCACATCATCTCACAAATTGTTTGTGATTGGTAAACACAAACAATTAAACAGATATAAGCATGCATAGCTATAGGCTATATTCACACCGTAAAAAAAGGTAAAATACAGCCATCTTGGCCACAGCCAAGACTGTTACCTCTAAGGGTATGAATTGTCATTTAGCAGGAAATAGCATCCATCTACTGATAATGACGGATGAAAATATTGATCATGATCACAAATTGCGGCCCAAATTTTTGATAGATGGCCGTCTTCCCTTATTGGGAACATAGCACCGTAATGGGCTCCATTGAAGTCAATAGGAAATTGGCCAGAAGTGCACACACTGTATACAATAATGGATGGATATGATTACGATTAGAGATGAGCAAAGCAAATTTGGCAAATCAAGATTCGCTGTGAATCACGTTGTCAATTCACTTCATTTTGCAAAGTGAAATTCTTTTGTGATTTTCCAATTTTTGACACTTTTACAACATGCGTTAACAAATGTGCCCTTCTGTAATAGTCCCAGTACTGTAGCTACTATAGTTTGGGCTGTTTTAATTAAATTCGTTAAGACACGAATCTTAACGAGTTTGCAAAGCTCGTAAAACAAATTTCCGCCTGCTTTGCTCATCTCTAATTACGATCATCCAGATAATGAACATGCTCAATATTTACCACCTGCTTTCGCAAAATACGGACATAGGATGTATTTTTTTCTCATCTGTTTACACACTGTTTTATTTTCACTCAAAATAACAGTTGTATTTAGCTTTTATTTTACTGTGTGTGAACCTAGCCTTAGAGAATGCAGAGGGTAACAGTTGCATTCGGGTGATAGATAGTAATTGTCTCACTTGAAGGTGTGCTACCTCCACATCTTGCAGCTCTCTGTGAGTATTGCTGAAAAATATTCCTTAATAAATTCGCCAGGAGCTTGTAAGCAAAAAATCAACTGTCAGGTGTGAAATATGAAACTGCTGTAGACCTTGTGGTCGTGACTGCTTATCTCTTATCAAAACTTCAAACAAGAACCTGCAAGTCTTTGAACTCGCTGTGGAGCTGGCGGATGACAGGTGATTTACCCAGCGAACACACACACAGCTCATTCTAATACAGGAGTTATGCATGTGCATGATAGAAGCAAAATACAAATCCAGTCCCCTGAATTCTGTTATGTTCCCCCTCTAATGTCACAGGACTCAATTATTTCTACACTGTTCCTTTGCATCTATTGTACAGTATCTATTTTTTGTATCTATTGAATGCTCTAAGTACAATAATATATGTGGTATGTATTAAGTAGTAGTGAGTGACAGTTTGTCATAGTAATTACATGTAGAACATAGTCAGAAAAGGAAATACTAGAAGAGATAGACGGTAAGTGGGTATTCTTATCTAACTGTAAGTTTAACCTCTTAAAGACTATGAATGTGCCTATTTGGCATGACTTGGCAGTCATTGTAGCTGAGCCTGCTATATATGCGGTAGTTGCTGGCTGTATCTTACAGCTGACACCTCCACTTTAGTCTGATGCCGGCTATTTAACCCTTAACATGCCACAATCAATAGCAGTCTATGCATGCAGAAAGTGGACTGACAGATACTGCACCTTTTAGTGGTTTGAATCAGCACCCTTGTGAGATAAGTGCCAATTGGTTACTATGGCTGTTTGAAGGTCATTGTAAATGTGCATGTACAGTCTGCTTCAGGCTGGCTGTATAAACAGAGCAAAGATTACACCGATCAATGCCATATAATAGCTTTGCATTGATCAGTATAAGCAACCTAATGATTGTATATAAATGTCCCCCAGGGGCCTTAAAAAATGTAAAAACGAAAATAGTATAAAAAAGTTAATTAAAAAAAGTCGAGCCCCCCAAATAAAAGTTAAAATCACCCCCTTTTCTTATTTTTTTTTTTAAAAAAACAAACAAATAAATAAACAAGCCAGGGGCGTAATTGTTATAACTATTAAAATATAATGTTATTGATCCCGCTCGGAGATTGGCGTAAGCAAAAAACAATACCAAGTGCCAGAATTGATGATTGGTCACTTCAGGTGAAATAGTATAAAACCGATAACTGATCACAGCACAAAAAATCATAGTCATCATACGGCTTTGCAGATGAAAAAATATATGTTATAGAGGTAAGAATATGGCAATTCAAAGTCTTGCTTATTGAAATTTTGTGTTTGTTATACTTACTTTGTAGTCTAGTTATTTTTTTCAATGAGAAATCCCAAGCTGAACAAATTGTACTTTGCCATGTATTGTACATGTACTGATGCTCAATAAAATTTATGTTGCTAAAAATAATGATCCATTCACAGTGACACAAGATGGGGGGCCAGAAGCCAACTGCATTTTGTGTTCGACTTCTGCCCATGTCTCTGAGAGCAGACAAAGGACTTAATCTGGAATTACCAAGTATTAGTCTTTTAAGTTTTTTTCTTCTTTTGTAACCATGACAGCACAATTTATGTACATGCTTTACTTCTTGATTTCTATTTTTATCCAGATTTTTTTCCCTTGGGCTTTATAAAAATAATATATATTTTTTCAAAAAACATACCTGGTTATAAACCTGTCAGGGAAGCACTGATCAGCATACACAAGATAAAGCATCTTATATATAAACTTTGTTTCTATGAAGACCTCAAAACTGGGATTACGTATTTGCAATTTGGATATTATGAGATATTAGTGGAGATAATGAAAAATGTCTAGGCCATAAATCTGGTGCAATTTGTGAAACCAACAAAACACAACAATCACTGAGCTCAGGGAGATCAGTGAAAAAAGACCAATGGAGTACTCATTTAAGAGTCTCCACTGATTGTCCCCTATAAAATTTGAATATGCAAAGAAGGGTTCCCTGGAGCCTCAGTTGTGAGTCTCAAAATACGGAAATAGCCAGATATCCCTCTCTCCAAAGAAGGAAGCCCGTTGCCAAGGGGTGCCTCCTAGTGGGGAGAGCCCCAAACCACCCTGATACATAGCCCCTCAAGTCCCCACTCTGTTGTGGTGCAATTTGTGGCAAAAAAATTGAATTGCACCACATTTTTAGGCCGCAACCTAACAGCCGTCAATTCAAGCCAAGTGGCCAAAAAAAAATGTTGTGTGGTCACGGCCTTAACACATTAGATAGATACTTTTCTTTATAACATTGTTGCACCTTGCTCAGATAATGTTGTGTATTATGTGTAAGTGGGTGTGCCTTCAGAAAAAAGGGCGGGGCATGAAGGCAATAAAAATGTTCTACTTTTTGGTGCACATTTAGGCTCAGTATTTTTCAACCAAAACCAGGAGTGGATTGAAAACAGAAAGTTCACACACTGAACTTTTGTGTATGGCTGCCATTTAACAGAAAATAACGGCCGTTATTTTCAAATAACGTTAATTATTTGCCATTAAATGGCAGCCATCCACTAAATTTCAACAGTGTGTGAGTGTGAACATAGCCTTTCTGTGTTCCCATTCCACTCCTGGTTTTGGCTGCAATATACTGAGCAAAAATACTGTGTGGGAACATAGCCTTAAACATTCATTGAATAGCGGCCACACAAGCCTGACAGCTCACACAATGCCAGAGCCGCACTCTCCATTGGGTTCAATGGTGAATTGGGATGAGGGAACACATGGATGCGCCAGCATCCCAATTCAGCACAAACGAAGATCATCTGGCCAGTAATGCAGTACTGGCAGGGTGATCTTCACTAACACCGGACAATTTCTTATTATCTTCCTTATTCTTTAACCTGAGGGACATTTTATAAGAAACCACTGCATTTGTATGGATGTTGATATGGGGGTAACAGTTTTTGGATCCAGAGACTCTAGTTGCACCCACATGAGGGAACCTTATGGCCTCTATGCCATATAAGAACTGCATTGCTGTACATTCAATAGCATATTCTATAGGATACAGTGAAAAAATAGGAGAAAAAAATAGAGGTGAAAGCAAAAACCAGCGCTGTCTCTGGAAAGAAGCCAATCTCTTCAATCGATTATAATTAAAAACGTAACAGTTTATTGTACAGAGTTAACATGTTTCAGGAGTAAAATCTCCCTTTTTCAGAACAAAGGTGCATAACAAGCTCATGACAGCACTGACATTTAAAAGCATAAAAAACCCGCAAAACACACCCCCAGGTGGGGGGGGGGGAGGGGGGGGCGGGAGAAGGACAAGGGGGAAGAGACAATTAGCATAAAATTCAATAGATATAAATACAATGTGTATATAAAAGATATATGAGCGTAGAGCAGTGTTAGACCCATGGTGTCATACTGACACAAAAATATGAGTATAAAAAAACACACACATAGAATACCTTAAGCAGTTGGATAGCAGCTCTAAAATAAACGTGCGGCGGCACTTAAGCCAGAGATCGTGAGTCCGGGAGGTTCGTATGAATCCCCATAGAGCTCTGTACGCCGGGTCTGAGGCGCCGTAGTGGATACGAGTAAGGGCACTAATCTCTGAAGGAGCACTGACACAGGGGTAGCGTGAGGAATCCACATACAGACCGTCACGGAGTGCAAAGGGGGCGGAGCTAGCCACAACCATCTCAGATGAGGGACAGATACGGGGAACAGGATAGAGAATATAAATAAAAACAATGTAATATATATCAAGTAGAAGGAGGTAGCGCCAGACCAAATTATAACATTATATAAAGTAAACAAAATAGGATGAACAACAGGATCCGTCGGAGCCATTAAACATATACCGAAAAGAACCAATGGTATGAATGTATAAATTTATGAATGTAATGAATAGCATTAAGTGGGAATTACTTAAAATTACCCCTGTTATCGATGTATAAAATAAGTTCTGATAATTAGGATGGTGACACTAAATAAATACAAAGTGAGCAGACTGATACAGACTTTAATTGGATAATACGAATAATAGGGAAATTACTGGAAGATTACTGTCAAAGAATGGAATGAAGTGAAATGAACTTAGAGATAAGGATACTAGTATATAGATATGTAGATGAATTGAGAAAAAAGAAAGACAAAAGAAAAAAAGAAAAAAGGAGGGAAAAAAGGAAGAAAGAAGAAAATAAAGGAAATAAATGAAAAATAGATGAAAAATAATAGAATAAAATAAAATAAAATGAGAATCAAAATAATAATAGATAAATATAAATGTAAATCAAAATAATACTAAATAAAAATAAAAAAATTATATATTATATTCTATATTCTAAAAATATTCTATAGGAAAGGGGTTATTGATCTTGCATTGGAACCCAGGAGTTGCATCTTCATTGATTGTCATTATGAGGGACTTTATCTAGGATTTGTCCATTCAGCATAATAACACAGCAATGCTAAGAACTCTGAGTCAGTCAAATATTGATTTCAGCAAATATAATTGTACATATGGAACTGGTTAGATGAATTGTACTGGCACTGGATGAATTAAAACTTGCCTGTAAGAAGTGGTTGTCTTTGGCCACTTGATACATTTCTGTGAAATTTTCGTTCAATGAAACACACACACACAAAATTTGTTTCGAATTTCCTCTCCTCTCATTTTCTTTCTCTGTCACCTCCCATTGTCAAGCACTGATTAAAGAGGCGCGTTCACGTAGCAGAAACCAGTTATTTGGCATCCAATTTCCATATTTCTTGTTCAAACTTTTCAAGAGAATGGTGACTCAGCCTCTTAAGCAGCGGTTGGATCTGAAGGCTCATTAATAATCAAAATCAAACAAATCTTGTGCCTGAACATGCTGTATACACCGTGAGATTACTGTTTACAGCCCTTGTAAATAATACTGAAGAGGACAGTAAGAGCTTTTGTGTCTACATTCAACCAGTAGACCAACACCTGATCACCCCAAACACCCAAACCACAATGATGTTCTGTTCTTGTGAAGAGGATGCTGGCTAGAGATGAGTGAACCTGGAGCATGCTCGAGTCCATCCGAACCCAAGTGTTCGGCATTTGATTAGGGGTGGCTGTTGAAGTTGGATAAAGCCCTAAGGCTATGTGGAAAACATGGACATAGTCATTGGCTGTATCCATGTTTTCCAGACAACCTTGGAGCTTTATCCAACTTCATCAGCCCCCCACTAATCAAATGCCGAACGCTTGGGTTCGGATTAACTCGAGCATGCTCGAGGTTCGCTCATCTCTAGTGCTGGCCCTTTAAGAGTGTCCTGGTTTGCATCATGCTGTGTAAAGAAACATCCATGTAATGTAACCATGGCAAACTATACATTTTCTTATGCCGTACTCTGGCAATCTAAAGAATTCTGCAAGTAGGACATCAAAGTATAAAATGTCAAATTTCAGTGTTGCTGCCAGTAATTTTTTTTTCTTTGTTAAATCGAATGTACCACTAGTACATTCACTTTATTGTACCGGCAGGGTGTGAAGCACTAGAGGCGGGCCCACTAGCCCCCAGTGTTACAAAACCCCCTCCCATCTGTGACGTGGCTCCATTAGAATCAATGGAGCAGCGTTACAGAAGGGAAAGGACATCATCACACTGGAGGGTGCTTCAAAAAAGTTGTTTAAAGAAAAAAAACACCCCCCCAGGATCAGTACATTCGCTGTAAAGGGGTTTTCTTGGCAAAAAAGACTGATGAACTGTCCACAGTACAGCCTTGTCCACACTATGCAGTAAATGGAGCTGGAAGCAGTTTGTCCCTGTGTAGAGACAGTGACTAGAGATGAGTGTGACTCCAGCATGCTCAAGTGCAGTCGCTTGGCATTTGAATACTGGTGGCTGACAAAGTTTGATGCAGCCCTAGGCAGTCCTGGAAAACATGGATACAATCTATGGCCTACTCTACCGATCAGAGACCGATGGAACTATCCTATGGACTGCTCATTAGTCCATAGACTTCTAAATAGTAAAGAAAAACCCACTATAAACCATATACCTACAGCATCCTGCATTGTGAGAAAACACCATGGACCCAGCAAATCTATTACAAAATGTGATATATACAGTGAATCCTCAACTTACAATGGCCTCAAGATACAATATTTTTAACATACAATGTTTTCTTTTCTGGACCATCGTAACTTGAGATCAGACTCATGTTACAGACAGTCAGGATCTGCGGCACATGTAAATAACTAGATGATCAGCCAATGAAACTGGCCATTTTGCTGGTAAAACCCCAGTATTACTGAAATGCCTGCACTGGTTGGCTGTCTAGTAGTGATTCTCCAGAGTATAGCGTGATACTACACGTCCTGGCTACAAGTTATTTTACTGTTTGTTCTATTTTTGCTTCTATTTTCAATTTCTTTGTATACTGTGTTATACTTGCTGCATTTTTGTTTGCAATACCTTACCTTTGCTTAAAAAAAAGGTTTTTCATTGAAAAATTTAATAAAAATATATTGAAACAGAAAACCTCTTTTACTCAGGACAGTTTCTGTCTTGGCCAGAGATGTCAGCAGAGAGCACTGTGTCTGAATGTAGAAAAACAAAACTTCCAGTTGATTTGAAAGAAATGTTTTTTTCGCTATTGGAACAACGCAGTAGGATGGATAATACTACGCATTTTGTATGCCATTTTTGGGTTTATACTGTATAAGGAATGTTATTTGCAGTGTGAACTTCAGTATGAACTTACTGGGAAGGGCAATACAATTCTCTATCTTTTAGGGAGGAATATAGTTAGCATATACTAGAGAAACATGTGCCTTTAGTAGCATAAAGTTATCATATACCAGGGAGACATATCCCTTAAATAGCCTGTACTATCTATAAGTGCTAAGTAATGTTCACAATGGTTTGTAAGTCCTTGACATAGATTTGATATAAACAGCAAGTTACTCCGCAACCAAATCAAGTGTCTTCAACTCCAGTTCAAGTGGATCATTTAACCCTCGAAGAAGGTTTCTGGAAAGATCACGTCAAAATTTTATGCTCCATTAATCCATTCAGTGGCATTGTTCTACTAATACTTTTTAAAATGATAAATAGCTAGAAAACAGGAGAGTCTCCTAAGGCTAGGTTCACACTGCGTTTGTGCAATCCGTTTTTTTTTTCATCTGTTTTTTTTGCAAAAAATGGATGAAAAACGGAAGCATTTTTTTGCATCCGTTTTGATCTGTATTTCCTTTGACTTCTATTATAAAAAAAACGGATCAAAATGGATCCGTTTTTTTTTACGGACACAAAAGTAGTGTCAGCTCCGATTTTGTGTCCATCAAAAAAAAAAAAACGGATCCGTTTTGATCCGTTTTCTTTACAATGGAAGTCAATGGAAAAACGGATGCACACAAAAGCATCCGTTTTTTTTCATCTGTCTTTTGCAAAAAATGGATGAAAAAAAAAAACAGATTGCAAAAATGCAGTGTGAACCTAGGCTAACTGCTGCCTCCTGGTTACTAGCAATGTTTGTCTTATGCTCATACTCAAACCCCCCCTATTTCGTAGTTGATTCCCCACACCTGTGTCAGGCTACTTTCCTGGCAGCACTGCTCAGCATTATCTGTGTGCTATGCCTGTGATGCTGACTGGCCATAGTGGTGTTTCGTTTCACCCAAAACATAAAAATAACCACATGATATATTTCTCACTAAAGTTAGGTGATTGACATTTTTCAATTTAGATGTAACATCCAGCTTATGAAAATTACAAGACGTGCAGCCAGATATTGTCACTTTTAAATTAGTTTACAGAACCTGAATATTAATTTTCACATGGCTATTTATGAAACACACTGACAGAATGACAGTATCTGATAACTAACATGGTCACCAACCTGATCTTTTTTTCTGTAAAACTTACCTAAAAAAACATAGAAGGCCAATATCTATCTATATTTCATGGATAAATTAAAAAAAACAAACATAATAATTCTAATGGACCCATAATATTTGTCTATAGATCAAAAAAATAGAAACACATCAATCACTACAACCTGCACGGGTTTCTCCAGCTTGAAAAAAAAAATCAAAAAGGAACAGCACATTTTTCTTATGGACACTGGAATTTAGGGACAGCTGACAGCCCTGGAAGTTTATTCTCAAGTGACAGCCAATATGCTTCCTGTTGTCACTACAGATATGGATGCAATAGCATTGAATCTAAATGTATCTGAAATGCCATTCTAGGCTAGCATCCCTTAGAATTTGTAGAATCCATGGCAAATACTGTATGTTGCAGTTTTAGTTAGAAGTTTGCACCTTCTAACGCCCACACTGGGGAACCATTTAGTTCCACCCACTAACTTAGAGGCAGAATTATACATGTGCCCAATAGTATTTGCTGTGTGTGCCACTCAGTGTGGCTTTCTCCCGGGCACCCTGCTCAGATCTGCCAGTAAGTTGCATTGGGGTGTACCTAGTAGGGCAAATGAATTCTGGTTTTCTTGGCAGTCTATGGCTATGTTCACACATAGTATTTCCGTCACTCTTTTGGTCAGTCTTTTTTCAACCAAAACTAGAATTGGAACTGACAGGGCAAAGTTATAATGGAAAGATTTGCACAGCTTCTGTGTTTTCAATCCACTCCTGGTTTTTCTGGCTCAGACACTTCTCTCAGCTCTAGGGTTCTGCTTACTTCTATGTACACCAATAATTATATGACTAGTATCATACCATTACTGCACTTGTCTATGTCAGAGTAATTGACTCAAGCTTGATATATATTAAAGGGGTACTCCAGAGAAAGAAAAAAGTTTTCAAATCAAGTGGTGTCAGAAAGTTATACAGATTTGTAAATTACTTCTATTTAAAAACAAAACAGTACTTCCAGTACTTATCAACTGCTTAATGTCCTGCATGAATTGGTGTATTGTTTCCAGTCTGACACTGTGCTGTCTGCTGCCACCTCTATCTATGGCAGGAAATGTTTTCTATGGGGATTTGGTACTGTTTCTGTAACAGATAAAGGTGGCAGCAAAGAGCACCCTGTCAGACGGGCGGAAAAAAACCCCCACTTCCTGCAGGACATACAGACTTGAGACTTGAGATCTGTATAAGTTTCTGACACAGATTGATTTGAAATATTTATTTCTCTGGAGTAGCCCTTTAAATTCTGTATTGTTTTCTAGAAATAGCACAACACCTTTCCATTGGCTGTTCGTTATTGCAGTTCATTGCCATGCAAGTGAATGTGCATGATCTCACACACACAGACAAGAATGTCGGATAAAAGCAGGTCTTTTCTAAAAATCCTGGACAATTCCTTTAAATCTGAAAACTGCAAGACACCTGGCTTTAAGCTAGCTTTATACATACCACCAATGCACCAACCAGCAAAGCCCGAGGCAAGATCAGTTAGTCTTTGCTGTTCTTGTAAATTTCTTTATGAAGGCTTCGCTTGCGGTTTTCCTAAGAATTGTGTTAATAGTTAGAGGCTCCGTAGGGTTACATGGGTTCTTTTACACAGTTATTAAGTGTGACTTTTCATTTCCACTTCACCAAATTCTTGAATTTAAATAACAACTTTTTTTGTATTGTGACTGCCCGAAACACAAAGCCTTTCCAAGGTTCCCATGTGGTTCCTTTGTGGAAAAGGAAAATAGATAAATAATTGCTATGAAAATCAGCAGCAAACAACTAATTGTCTTAATAAATATTTGACTCTGTGCGCCTTTGAGGATAATTTGTAATTTATGCTTTAACTGAATTCCCTTTTGATTCCCTTTTTTTTTCTATTTTATTCATTTGAGAGCTGACAGGAGAAATAGGCGAGACTTGTAAACAGCAAAGTGTATTTTCATTGTATGTTTTCTAAAGAGGAGGTGACCTGCCAAAACTCAGATAATATTCTACTTTTAACAAGCGTGACTCGGGCTACCATCCAAGATTGTGTCTCTCTTAAGTACAGCAGGGCCAATTGGCAATACAATTTGGAAGTACTAGAAAATGAAAGCAGTCATCCATGAAACATCCTTCTTGCTTTTTTCTGTCTCCTTTGAATGTGTAACTTTTGAACGTGTAGAACTTGTACAGATTTGATGGCGATTATTCCTCACTGTGTGCGATTTTTAACCCTATAACTGCTGTATTAGTATAAAGATGGCCACACACAATAGATATATGTGTGGCCATCAGTGGTAAGGGCCAACATCTATGGGGGCCTCCTGACTATTATGGCAGATGCCAGGGTAATGATGTTTTGGGCAGTTGGATTTGAACTGGGCAATACTTTTTTAATCGGGAAGATAAGTCGTCGCCAGAGGTATATAGCAGAGGAGTAGCCCTTCTTTAAAATTGAAAGCCAAGTATACATGTTTGGGGGGTATTGGGTGAGTCAATCATGTGGTATACTTTTTATATTACCAGTTATGTTTTTCAGTATGGATGCTGGAATGAATACTTAGGAGTAAGTGTATCTAGAGGTCTAAAAAGGAACCTAAAGAAATAAATATGTAAACGACTTTGAAGGAGGAAAATCTTTCATTTTACTCAAGATTTACTTATAGAGTACTTGATGTTAGATTTATATATTAGGTAACCCATATAAAGGATCTCGAAAACTATCATGGAACCATCTGAGAACTATGTTGTAAGGGCCTATTCACACCATTCGGCAAAAGACCACGACACAGATCCCCGAGCCAGAACCCCCCCCCCGCCCAGCATGGATCCCCAAGAGATGACAGGAGAGCATGATGTGCGCTCCTGTCATCCCATCTACTACTCACTTACTCCCCCGTGCTAACCGGCTACAAGCGCTCACCGGAAGTGGCCTGGACTACGCTGCTGGGAGAAGAAGGCAGTGTAGTCCAGGCCACTTCTGGTGAACATGTACGCTGGTTAGCACAGGGAATATGTGAGTAGTAGATGCGATGAGAGGAGAGCACATTGTGCTCTCCTGTCATCTCTGCAGCTGGGCGGGGGTATTCCGGGTCACGGTGCAGGTTGCGGCACAGATCATGTGAATGGTTGCATTCACTTCAATGGTCCCTAAAATTGTCCGTGGTTGCAGAAAAAATGGTGGAAGGATGGTGAAAAAAGAACAACTACAAAGCAAGGTCCGGTGTTTGCAAAAGTAATTGTCGAGATCAATATTTTGACATCCACCATTTAATACACTGTTTGCCTTGGACATCCATCATTCCATTAACTTCAATGTACTACATTTAAGTCAATTAAAATGCAGCAATAATGCACAGCTTTTTAAATAGCAAAAGCGGATGCCTTTTCTCTTTTTTTTTTTAACGTGGTGTGAACATAGCCTTATGATGAAATTCTAGACAAATATTATAACCATTTAACCTACATTAGCCATTAACATCTTGGCAGAGCTGCCACACATGTGAAACACTGCAGTCACTGCTGTAAATGTACAGAATGGGAATGAGGAGTCACATCTTCACCATCTGCGTCAGGTATCAGCTACTGTACATCTTACAGCCAACACTCTGCTGCAATGACCAGGATTGAAAATAACTTTTCTCAGGTACTCCTTTGTCAACTTATTGGAGCCTTCGTAAAGAAATCAAGAGGTACCAAAGGTTTCCATGACAACTGGGATCTATTCTGAAAAAGCCATCCATCAACCCCTCCTCCTTTTTTCAGATACTGACCCATCTCACTTTATATACCACCTCTTATCGTCACCCCCACATCTTCGTCCTAGGGCCACTACTGTTCTCTTCTCCATCTATATGTTTGGCCTGGGGTATATCACAGCATCCCATAACTTCACATCTATGCTAATGACACTCAAACCTATCTCTCTGGCCATAATGTCCCCTCTCTGCTGTCCAGGATCCTATAGTAACTATCAGCTAAACCTTTGTTGTTCTCCTCCCACTTTTTAAAACTCAACATGGACAAAACAGAATTCATAATTGTTTCTCCATTTTACTTCTCCCCAATTAAATTTAGAGTAAATGGCTGTGCTCTCACCCCTGTCCCACAAGTCCACTGCTGCTATGGGATGACCTATGATTCTGCTGCCTCCACCTAAAATATATTTTCTGAATCCGCTCTTTCCTCAACTCTGACTCAACAAACTTGCTAGTAAATGACCTCCTCCTCATCTCCTGTCTTGACTACTGTAACATCCCCCTCTCTGACCTTCCATCTATAACAATTGCTCCCCTCTAATCCATTTGTAACTCTCCTGCCCGACTAATCCCCCTCTCACGTCACTCCACTTCGGCTCCCCCCCCCCACACACACACGCTAGCAGTGTCGGACTGGAGTGCCTTGGCCCACCAGGGGAAATCATTCTTGGGGCCCACCCTTCTGCCACCGCACTTATCTATGGTAACATTAATAAGGGTCCATTAACACGGCGTGATATGGGGCAGCATAGGGCTGCAAATAATTGCTAATCAGCAGGGCAGGTGATGTGCAGCCGACAGCAATGATCTTAGCCGCACAAAAGATCAAATCAGTCGACTATGGGACATTTGCTTGCATGTCAGCAGATCTCTGGCACTTTTACATGGGCCGATCATCGGCTGAATAGACTTCCTAGGAGCACTTGTTACCGATTATTGGCCGGTGTAATTCGGCTATAAGACAATTTTTTTGTATGATAACGCTGTATACTTAGATACAAGTCATACAGCTACCAATAACACCAGTATACAAAGAGCAAACATCCCCACACATATTACCGCTATATAGTAACTGACCAAATCCTGTCTATCAAGACCGATATTACCAATAAACCAGTATACAGGAGGGAAATAGTATCACCATACATATTACCGCTATACTGTTACTGACCAAATCCTGTATACTGAGACCAATATTACCAGTATACAAGGGGGAAATATTACCGCAACACCACAACCATTGCTACCATATTGTTACTGACCAAATCTGGTATACTAAGACCAATGAACACCACACCAGATTACAAGTAACAAATAATACCCCCACATACTGACTAACACCACCACATACTGACTAACACCACCACATACTGACTAACACCACCGCTGCTACTGAATAAAATCCTCTGAACAAAAGATCAATATCCCCTCATACAGTCATATAGAGGTAGCCCCAGCTCTACACTATATACGTTACAGTGCACATAGATTTAGTGACTCACAGGGGGACGTCTTCTCTGATCGGAGTTCTTCCCTTTTCATCTTCTTCTCCATCTGCCCTGGGCCCTTATGAGAACTTCTCCGAGCCACGAATCCACAGAATCTGCCAGAGAAATATATTAGGCTCCTCACTCTGTCACCATCCTCATCTCTCTACACACTGCACATCTGTACTGGCCCCTTTACACCTTCTCTCAGTGATTAGCCCTGACTATTTGTAGCGTGTGTATGTGTGTGTGTGTGTGTGTGTGTGTGTGTATATATATATATATATATATATATATATAAATATATATAGTGTACACACCTTGTAGATGGCCCCTTGCTCAGTTCTCCATATAGATGGCCCTGTGTGCCTCTACTATAGTAGAGATCCCCCTCTGTGTAATCCCCTTACAGTAGATGACAACCTCTGTGCATTCCCTATATCAGGGGTAGGGAACTTCTCCAGCTGTTGCAAAACTACAACTCCCATCATGCCTGGACAGCCACAGCTAAAGCTGTAGTTTTGCAACAGCTGGAGAGCCAAGGTTCCCTATTCCTGCCCTATAGTATATAGCCCCCTCTGTGTAGTCCACTAAAGTAGATGCCCCTCTCTGTGCATGCCCTATTGTATACACACCGCACCCAGTATAGTTACCCTTATACATTGTTGTCCCCCTCTGTGTAGTGCCCTTTATAGATGCCTCCTCAGTGTTGTCCTCCTTATAAATTGCCCCCAACCAGTGTCCCTTATAGATGGCTCCCTGTGTTATCCCCCTTATAACTGGCCCGCTTGTGTTATCCATCCCCCCATATAGATAGCCCCCTTATGTTGGCCATCCCTACCCCCCATATAGCTCCTTATGTTGTCTATTCCCCCGTATAGCCCCCTTAGGTTGTCCTTGCCCCATATAGCCCCTTATGTTTTCCTTCCCCTGTATATAGCCCCTTATGTTGTCCTTCCCCTGTATATAGCCCCCCTTATGTTGTCCTTTCCTGTATACAGCCCCCCTTATATTGTCCTTTCCTGTATATAGCCCCTTATGTTTTCCTTCCCCTGTATATAGCCCCCTTATGTTGTCCTTCCCCTGTATATACCCCCCTTATGTTGTCCTTCCCCTGTATACAGCCCCCCTTATGTTGTCCTCCCCCTGTATATAGCCCCCCTTCTGTTGTCCTCCCCCTGTATACAGACCCCCTTCTGTTGTCCTCCCCCTGTATATAGCCCCCCTTATGTTGTCCTCCCCCTGTATACAGCCCCCCCTTATGTTGTCCTCCCCCTGTATACAGACCCCCTTATGTTGTCCTCCCCCTGTATATAGCCCCCCTTATGTTGTCCTCCCCCTGTATATAGCCCCCCTTCTGTTGTCCTCCCCCTGTATACAGACCCCCTTCTGTTGTCCTCCCCCTGTATATAGCCCCCCTTATGTTGTCCTCCCCCTGTATACAGCCCCCCCAATGTTGTCCTCCCCCTGTATATAGCCCCCCTTATGTTGTCCTCCCCTGTATACAGCCCCCTTATGTTGTCCTCCCCCTGTATATAGCCCCCCTTATGTTGTCCTCCCCCCTGTATACAGCCCCCCTTATGTTGTCCTCCCCCTGTATACAGCCCCCCTTATGTTTTCCTTCCCTGTATATACCCCCTTATGTTGTCCTCCCCTGTATACAGCCCCCCTTATGTTGTCCTCCCCCTGTATATAGCCCCCCTTATGTTGTCCTCCCCCTGTATATAGCCCCCCTATGTTGTCCTCCCCCTGTATACAGCCCCCCTTATGTTGTCCTCCCCTGTATACAGCCCCCCTTATGTTGTCCTCCACCCTGTATACAGCCCCCCTTATGTTGTCCTCCCCTGTATACAGCCCCCCTTATGTTGTCCTCCCCTGTATACAGCCCCTTATGTTGTCCTCCACCCTGTATACAGCCCCCTTATGTTGTCCTCCCCTGTATACAGCCCCCCTTATGTTGTCCTTCACCCTGTATACAGCCCCCCTTATGTTGTTCTCCCCCTGTATACAGCCCCCTTATGTTGTCCTCCCCTGTATACAGCCCCTTATGTTGTCCTCCACCCTGTATACAGCCCCCCTAATGTTGTCCTCCCCCTGTATATAGCCCCCCTATGTTGTCCTCCCCCTGTATACAGCCCCCCTTATGTTGTCCTCCCCTGTATACAGCCCCTTATGTTGTCCTCCACCCTGTATACAGCCCCCCTTATGTTGTCCTCCCCTGTATACAGCCCCCCTTATGTTGTCCTCCCCTGTATACAGCCCCTTATGTTGTCCTCCACCCTGTATACAGCCCCCCTTATGTTGTTCTCCCCCTGTATACAGCCCCCTTATGTTATCCTCCCCCTGTATACAGCCCCCCTTATGTTGTCCTCCCCCTGTATATAGCCCCCCTTATGTTGTCCTCCCCCTGTATACAGCCCCCCTTATGTTGTCCCCCCCCTGTATAAAGCCCCCCTTATGTTGTCCCCCCCTGTATAAAGCCCCCCTTATGTTGTCCTCCCCTGTATATAGTCCCCCTTCTGTTGTCCCCCCCTGTATATAGCCCCCCTTCTGTTGTCCTGCCCCTGTATATAGCCCCTTATGTTGTCCTCCCCCCTGTATATAGCCCCTTATGTTGCCCCCCCTGTATACAGCCCCCCTAATGTTGTCCTCCAACCTGTATACAGCCCCCCTTATGTTGTCCTCCCCCTGTATATAGCCCCCCTTATGTTGTCCTCCCCCTGTATATACCCCCCCTATGTTGTCCTCCCCCTGCATACAGCCCCCCCCCCTTATCTTACCCCCTCTGATAAAAAAAACAAAACACAAGACTACTCACCTAACCACACGATCCCCCGTCGGTCGCCGGCCTCCTCTTCTCTCTTCTCCTGACAGGTGAGCAGCTCCGTTGCGAAGTGCCGCCAGCGCCATCACTGACCTCAGTGTGCGCCGCGGTGACTGGGACTTCCGGTATTCGCTCCATGAACCGGAAGTCCTAGCCGCCGCGGCGCACACTGAGGTCAGTGATGACGCTGCCGGGACTTCGCAACGGAGCTTGCGACACTCTTGTGATCGCAAGCAAATCTCTGCTTGCGGTCACAAGAGTGATTGACAGGGCGGGAAGCCTACTGCTTCCCGCTTTGTCAATCAGAACACTTCCTTACATTTAACTGGAAGCGATTGTTGCGATCGCTTCCAGTTAAAAAGGGAGGCGCGGCCCCCGGCCCCCCTAGGAGCGGGGGGGCCCACTCCAGCTTGGGGCCCACCGGGGGTTTCCCCGGCCCCTCGGTGGCCCAGTCCGAGCCTGCACGCTAGTCCCTTCACTTTTTACAACAAATTCAATTTAAGTTGTTGACCATGACATACAAGACCATCCACAACCTATCCCCTCCATACATGTCTGCATTGATATCCCAATACCATCTCTTACACAATCTCAGATCCTTACAAGACCTCCGTCTGTACTTTCTCCTATGGCTCTTGGAGCTCGGTGATGACAAAAACAAAAATCGCTGCGTCTTCAAGGCCCAGAACAGTTGTTTCACTGTGGTCCTTTGTAAATTCTCACACTGCTCAATACACTTATGGTTAAGGTCAAAACCACGGCTATGTGTTCAGGTGGCCATACACCTTCAATCTCTCTCAATCTCATACACATGGATTTTCAATACAGCCAAACGTGTATGTATTCCTAAAGGAGAAAAGAGGGGTAAGCTACTGCCAGACAGAAAGGGCCCTGTCATTGAAATCCAACATTGTCTATTGAGAAAGAGAGTTGGGAGGCCTCTATGTACTGTAGACAGTTGGCCGGCCCTGGTGATGTCAGCGGGTTTGGTGACCTTCCACTGTTGTTGGGGACCTTTAGTGTTGACACAACAATGGCTCCTTCTCTGACATCATGTAACAATGCCTCCTTCTCTGACATCATGCAACAATGCCTCTTTCTCTGACATCATACAACACTCTGATAATAGAGCTCTCCGATCTTCTTGACCAAATGGAAGAGTCAGCAGCTAAACTTGTAGACACCCGTAGGGTAGGTCTACATCATTGGAAATATTTGGTGATTTAGCATGTGCAAATTATTTAATATTTTAAACCGTACTTAGTTATTTTCTCTTAAATCCCTATGGGATGGAGCACTTTGACTTGAGTCAACTTTATTTGCGATATGTTTTAGGAAAGTACGATCTTTAAATAGGATCTTTCCATTAAGTCTATAGAGAAACAAGAAATGTGGTGTATGTAAAACATTCCTTCCTCTACAAATCAAAGTTACCTTGAATATCTTTCGTTTTGACAGTTTCCTAAAATGTTTGCACATATGTTTTTTAATGTTAGCAGCACAGTAGCGCTTTCATAATGAATGACTTGCTTTTTAGATATAGTGGTCCTTTAACATTCCAGAGCCCACTGCGTGAATCATTGGAGACAAGCCCAGAAATTGTGTAGGAGGATCATTCGTAAAGGTCCGTGCACTAGATCTGCCGGACAATAGCGTAGCTACAGAGCTAAATACTGATTATTGGCTTATTATACGACTAGATAAACACAACTGCTGACCTTCCATGATGTTGCCACAGGCAGGTCTTTTGTGTTCTTGTTCATTGGACACGCTTCAGTTCATGGCTTGTGCGAACTATTGTTGAATTCTGCTGTGTTCTGGTAAGGAAACACTAACCACTTTTGTCTGCTTACTGGAATCGAAATGCAGGAAACGTGGTAGATCTAAAGCAGACAGTTGTCTGTTAGAAACGTCCACAGCGTGTTCTCTATGCACAAAGACTTATTTTTTTTAGGATAATCCAATTGTCTAGAATGAAAACACAGGAAATAAAATCTGTCTTATATGCATTATACTATGGCTGAGCCTACAGATCAGGTCTGCTTGTATCATCTAGGGAAAGGCCGATCATCTTAGCAGGTGTTAAACACTGCTATCAACTTACTCCACTCATGTGAAGATGGACCATGTGCTAAGTTTCCTGCTGATCACTCACAGATTTATTCTAGAATGCGAGACAATAGTCAAACCTACTTAAAAACAGAAATAAAGTCGGGATTTCACCTCCCTTTATCCTGTCACTGTCAAATAGCCAACATCACTTTACAATATGGTCAACATAATAGCTATTGTTCTTATGGTAGTAATCCTTAAAGAGAACCTGTCACGCTGGAGACTGGGACAGAATCTACCCTCCCCATTAATAAAGCTTTTGATACTTACCTTCTTCTACGTTCCGGATGCAAGAAATCCCCACCACTTGTCTTCACACTTAGTATGCTAATGAGCAGAGATAAGTCTGACATCCATAGGATATCACTGCGCAGCATCACCAGGAGGAGAGGGTAAGTATTAAAAGCTTTTTTAGGGATTAAGGTGGGTTCTGCCCCGGTGTGATAGGTTTCCTTTAATGAAGCACCATGTCTAACCATGGGCATGGTAAATGGATTGTTTGTTTGACTTATTGTCTTGCAAAAAAAAAATAAAAAATCATGATAATTCAAAGTATTCTACTTTTGTAGACTGATAGAACATGATGTGATCTGTAGGACTTCCTAATCTGGATATGTGAGTGTCATGTGGGGGATACGGGCATAGCTGGCTTCACACCGTATTATATCAGGACTGGTATTTATCGCAAATCTGGAAGAGAGGGATGTGGATGTATGTCTTAGGATACTAACAATAGCCCTATTCTCTTTAATGGTCCCAATGTAGTTAGCTGGTGACTACTTTCAGGCCATTTCTCACAAATGTAAGTGGGTCTACTGTACTTTTACGTCACACTAAATAAAAATATATGTGCAGAAAAGGCCCAAATGTAGTCCATAGTAGGGCCAGTAACATACACATGGCTGCTGTCAATATGCTTCAATATACATCAGCATCCCTTATTTTTACAGATTGCAGATATATACCAGTAACATACTGGTATAGTGTAATGTTAACACAGCTGAATTATTAAATTGCTCCAGAAAATGGCTGGGACAGGAAGAAAGGACGAGGTCTAGTTGTAGGTCTGGTGTACTATGCAGAATTTCAATGTATTTTGTTTCTTCTTTGACATAGATTAAGCAACTAGCGCACCAGATAAAAAAGCAGCTTCCGCGTGCTGTGTTCACAGCATTACACTTTTTGTAACTGACAGAACAACCTGATTCATCACTGAATTTAACTAAAATAACAAATAAGTAATTTATGCTTTTTCCATTATATCTCTCCAGACATCATTGATGTCCTGTTAAGATTTCTTAAAGGGGTTGTTTACCAAAATAGTTTTTCTTTTAAATCAACTGGTGCCAGAAAGTGCCAGAGACTTGTAATTTACTTCTATTAAAAAATCTCAAGTCTTCTAGTACTTATCAGCTGCTGTATGTCCTGCAGGAAATGGTGTATTCTCTCCAGTCTGGAGAGCAGGAGAGGTTTTATGTGGGGATTTGCTCCTGCTCTGGACAGTTCCTGACATGGACAGAGGTGGCAGCAGAGAGATATCTGTCAGACTGGAGAGAATACACCACTTCCCACAAGACATACAGCAGCTGATAAGTACTGGAAGACTGGAGATTTTTTAAATAGAAATAAATAACAAATCTCTGGCACTTGCTGGGACTAGTTGATTTGAAATAAAAAAATTTTGTGAACTACACCTTTAATTGTGGAATGATATACCTTTTGTAGCATATGCATACTGTATATAAATCTTTAAAAAGAAAAGCTTAAAAGGTATTCCCATCTCCATCCCATCTTGTGATTGTTGGGGGTCTAACCTCTGGGATCAAGCGAACTGCAGGGTGACCCAATAAAGTGAGTAGGGTCAACTGAAGTTACTGCTCATTAGGGTGGCTGAGATCGCCCAAGTGCAGGAAAATGCTTGGAAAGTGATATAGCTTTTCACCAGTGCCGTGTCCCCTTCATTCTCACACTGATATGCCATCACTTTATGAGATGGGTAAACCCCTTTACAACCCTATAAGGAGAAATCATTAGTATAAAGCAGATGTTGGTAGGATTACATGGCTCACTATTTTTACACACTTCAGTTCACATTACTTCTCAAAAACCACAAGCAGTACATGTTGCTGTTGAACTGTTTTTTTTCTTTTGGCAGATACCAGTCATATAACACCTGCTTTATGGTTCATGTGTTGGAAAAGTAAAATATTACTGTGATTCAAATCACCATTCCACAGTCTTTTCTCTGAAGTAAATAGAACACATCATTCTTTCTTTTGTTAAATTAACAGGAACGTGACAGGTCAAGTCCCCAGTACTAAGTGTATTAGACATGAACACACCCATGTTACGCACGCTTTAATTTTTGTATTAGTCCATAAGAGAATAACTTTGTTTACTACTTTTTTTTCCTATGTATTTGTATCCCCCCCATTATCTGAGTTAAGCAGTCTCTTCCAAAGTTTTGTAGTTATGTAGAGACCACGGCTGAAATTTACTAGGTATCACTGACGCCAACAGGATTGGATTTATAGGACAACAACTGCATAAACTCACACACAACTGAGATGCAGGCAAATATGTTTTTGGAAAACTAAGAACAGCAAAAATGGCGGCTTAGTGGTTGGTGCTATTGCTTTACGCGCTGTTTGTATCTCCTCTTGTTTGTGTGTGGTACATTATGGCTGCAACCAGTCTGGCGCTTAATATAATAAAGCATGAAGTCAAATAGATCCTCCTTTCCCTCACCATAGACCCCCACAGGGACTTTTGGACATATTGGTAACATGCCACATTAAGGCTCATTGCCAGATGGTGGCCAGGCTGTGGCTGGCAAGAGGACATGATGTAAGTGTAGTCATGAAAAGAATCAAGGGTCATCCCAAAACAGGCTACTACAAGCCATAGAATGATGGATGGGAGCGTTGTCAGGAACTAAGGAAAAGAGAACAGTACCAGACTCTATGGAACATCATTAGAAATACTTGCCATAAAGTGACAGCAAAAGCATCACTTGTCTATCCCTTTTCAGGCTAGGGTGTTACTAGAAAACACAGAAATAATCTAGCTGATTTTTACTAGAGATGAGCGAACCTGTTGAGGTTCGGGTTCGTATGAACCTGTCTTGTCTTGGATCCATGTCTTGGATTCACCATTGTATTATGAGGGGATATTGTGGCATGATTTCAATAGCAGGTATTGTAGAAAAAGCTCTTGCAGTTGCAAGTACTGTGGCAGCTGGATCATGTGCATATTGCAATGCATCTAAGCTGAAGGAAATCCCCTGAAAGAACTAGATAATCTCTAGACGACATCATTTTGTGCAACTTGTTCAGCAAAATTGCAAACATCCACTGCCAATGGAGCCGATTGAGCAGTGTTGGTTTGTTTCATGGTCTGACAATATTGTTGTAGTCTGATTTACATAGCGGAAGCTTATGGCTAGAACTGGTGTGAAGCTGACTGAAAAAGGAGCAGAGTTTAAGGAAACTGGACATTAGTCAGGAACACAGAAGAGCTGTCACAAGGAGAGTGGTCAGGGTGCAAAAGGCCACAGGATGAAACGGAAGTATAGTTTCAAAAGGAGTCAAGGGTCAGAGCCAACATAAGAGAATGAGATAGGAGCCATCAGGACCATAGTCAAGGGGAAGAGCCATCATAAGAGAATGAGATAGGAGCCATCAGGACCATAGTCGAGGGTCAGAGCTAGCATAACAGAATGAGATGGGAGCCATCAGGACCATAGTCAAGGGGAAGAGCCATCATAAGAGAATGAGATGGGAGCCATCAGGACCATAGTCAAGGGTCAGAGCCAACATAAGAGAATGAGATAGGAGTCATCAGGACCATAGTCAAGGGGAAGAGCCATCATAAGAGAATGAGATGGGAGCCATCAGGACCATAGTCAAGGGTCAGAGCCAACATAAGAGAATGAGATAGGAGCCATCAGGACCATAGTCAAGGGGAAGAGCCATCATAAGAGAATGAGATGGGAGCCATCAGGACCATAGTCAAGGGGAAGGGCCATCATAAGAGAATGAGATGGGAGCCATCAGGACCATAGTCAAGGGTCAGAGCCAGCATAAGAGAATGAGATGGGAGCCATCAGGACCATAGTCAAGGGGAAGAGCCAGGTGTACAACGGCTACAAGACAAGAAAAGAGGCAAAGTCCAGGGAAAGTGCAAGGTCAAACACTCACAATAACAAGCTAGAGGAAGTGACTGAACAGCAACTGATACTCAGGCAATGAGTGAGAGAACTGGCTGGGGATATTTAGCAAACTTCGATGAGAAGCCTGGTAAAAAAACAGAAACACAAGAACCCAATATCCTAAAGAGCATTCATAACTTTCCTCCAACACTCCAAACACATAATAATTAATTTTCCCAAGTTTCTTTCTATACTGTAAGGTTGTAAACCCCATTGGGACAGTGACTGATAATGACAATATTCCGTGTTGTGGAATACATTGGTAATAATTAAAAATGTGTCGGAAAATACTCTATGAGCTTTGCACTTTTAGATCATTCTTTAGGAAGTCCTCACCTTTGCCCTTGTGTCTTTTGTTATATGGTAGACTATATAGATTATAATATTATATAATTTATTATGTGATATTATTCCCAGAACTAGATATGTTAGTCCTTATTCACACGTCCCGTAATTTACAGATCCGTATTTCCATATCCGAGTTAGTGCACATTGATGTCCATTGGGCTATTCACACTCATCAGTAGATGAAACGGATGAAAATCAATGCTGAAAAAAAGGACATGTCCTAGTGCGGACCCAGTGCGGACCCAGATTTCTTTTACAGATCCTCTCATTGAATTCAATTGTTTACGGATTGTTTACGGATTGCAACATGGTTGGCATCCATATTTCTGTATTCCCGTAAAAAAATACGGATGACTCATAGGTCACAAGGTTCTGTTTCTAAGCAACCACAGGCTGACAAGCAATTATGTGACTTATTTTAGGGGTTGGGCAAACTGGTGCAATTTTTTTTTAACCTACTTAAGTTTATTAGCTTGTATAAAGCAGTCAGTAGTAAAAACAGATTTACGGAAATACGGATGCAATACGGATGTACTACGGATGTACTATGGATGTTCAATCCGTAATTTTTTAGCGGGTTGTTTCAGGACTAGAAAATATTACTGAATGTGTGAATAAGGCCTAAAACTATAAGGTAAAGAATACATGGCTTGTTGTTCTCTAGTTACAGAACTGCTGGTTTTGAGTGCAAAATTCAGATACCATTTCAAAGCAAATGAAGGATTCAAATTAAAAACTAATAAGTGAGCTAATATAATAGGGCACCCTCATTACAACCGGCAGCCACATGACAATGAAGTAAGAATGTTAAGAATGTTTAGAATTTAAATCAGGCTAAAGTGCCACATGTGATACTGGCCTCCAAGGGCCCAGAGCAGAAGAGTCATTAATGTGTGTAAGTCAGTGTGTGTGTGTGTGTGCAAGTCACTCAGTAAGTGTGTAAGTCAGTAATCTGTGTCAGTGAGTGTCGGTCAGTAAGTGTGTGTGTGTGAGTCAGTAACTGTATGTCAGTCAGTGTCTGTGTCAATAATGTGTGTTTGTGTATGTTAGTGGTGTCTCAAGTGACTGTACATAGTGTGTGGATGATGGATGCATAGTGGATGGATGAGGGGCCCACTGAGGCTCTGTTGCCCAAGGGCCTACAAAAACCTGAAGTCAGCCCTGCTGGAAGTGTCATAATGGGCTCCATCATGTCTTGTCATTGTGTCATTCTTTTGATGGGTTAATAGTGTAAAAAGATCCAGCAACAGCAGTTAGTCTGTCCATTTATGATGTTGACAACACATTTTTATATAGCACAGGGTAAAGATTAAGCTGCATAAAAGAGTAGTTAAAGGACAAGTCCGGCGAAAATTATTTTTTTATATGTTATTACTTATGGAAAGTTATACAATTTTCTAATGTACATTAATTATGGGAAATGCTCATATACTGCTATTTCTCTTAATTTAGTGTATCAGGAAGTGTTAGAATTATCTCTGAAGCAGTGACGTCACGACCAACGGTGTAATTCCTATGGAGTGTCCAGCAGGGGGCGCTCTATATATAGAAGTCAATGAGTACCATTGACTTCTATATATAGTGCGCCCCTGCTGGACACTCCATAGGAATTACAGTGTATGTAATGTAATGTAATGCACTGTACTGTTGTGACTTTATGAATACATTTATGGAATACTTTGGGGAGTAAGTGTCCTTGCTCCCCAAAGTATCCCATAAATGTATTCAATGAATACATTTGCAGGGCACCGAGCAGGGAGGGAGAGAGGTGCCATCTACCTCCCCCCTCCTTGCTCAGTGCTGGGAACATATACAAAGTACTACTCCCCCATTATCTGCAGATAATAGGGGAGTAGTACCTGTGCTATCCCTATCACCGCCCGCGCCGCCGCCGCTCACACAGGGGCTGCTATTCATGCCGCCGCTCCCCCTCCTCCTCCCGGCATCAAACTTACGATCGCGCCGCTGATTCCCCGCCGCCCGCGCCGCTCCTAACTACCCGCCCGCTCGCTCGCCCGCCCCGTTCCTGGCCGCCGCTCTCTGCTCATGTCGGCCGCATCAGCCCGCCCCCACCCCGGCCGGGGACACCAGGAAGCGCCATGCTCCCGGCCGGGGTGGGGGTGAGCTGACGCGGCCGGCATGAGCAGAGAGCGGCGGCCAGGAACGGGGCGGGCGAGCGAGCGGGCGGGTAGTTAGGAGCGGCGCGGGCGGCGGGAAATCAGCGACGCGATGAATAGCAGCCCCTGTGTGAGCGGCGGCGGCGCGGGCGGTGATAGGGATAGCACAGATACTACTCCCCCATTATCTGCAGATAATGGGGGAGTAGTGCTTTGTATATGTTCCCAGCACTGAGCAAGGAGGGGGGAGGTAGATGGCACCTCTCTCCCTCCCTGCTCGGTGCCCTGCAAATGTATTCATTGAATACATTTATGGGATACTTTGGGGAGCAAGGACACTTACTCCCCAAAGTATTCCATAAATGTATTCATAAAGTCACAACAGTACAGTGCATTACATTACATTACATACACTGTAATTCCTATGGAGTGTCCAGCAGGGGCGCACTATATATAGAAGTCAATGGTACTCATTGACTTCTATATATAGAGCGCCCCCTGCTGGTAACTCCATAGGAATTACACCGTTGGTCGTGACGTCACTGCTTCAGAGATAATTCTAACACTTCCTGATACACTAAATTAAGGGAAATAGCAGTATATGAGCATTTCCCATAATTAATGTACATTAGAAAATTGTATAACTTTCCATAAGTAATAACATATAAAAAAATAATTTTCGCCGGACTTCTCCTTTAATGGTAATGAACATATACCACAAAGATGTTGTATGTTACATTGCCTTACTATACCCAATATTATAAATTCAAAGGACCCTAGAGAACAATGGTTATAAGACAAGCCGCAAAGTAAGTTTTTGAGGGTGGTAGATGGTCTTAGCCATAGTTTGCTTTAAGCCATTGCAGCTATTGAGTGGTGATGTTACTGCTATACTGGGCCATCCAAAGCTTTATGAACAGATGGCTATGCATATGTGCAAGGCTTTCTCTTTTCGAGTCTATGTGAGTTACAGAAGGAGCATGTGTTCTCCCTATACGATTGGGTCCTAGACCCTAAACATATCCTGGAATATTCTATTATAATTGTCTGAAATTAGAATGCCCC
Source organism: Dendropsophus ebraccatus (assembly GCF_027789765.1). Taxonomy (NCBI): domain Eukaryota; kingdom Metazoa; phylum Chordata; class Amphibia; order Anura; family Hylidae; genus Dendropsophus; species Dendropsophus ebraccatus. The sequence goes on from NC_091462.1 coordinate 82,314,677, forward strand.
TTTAAGAAAATCCTTTATAATATTTCCATGATTGGTAGTATAACTTATATATAGTTTACATCTTCATGGATATTTGGACCTCTTTAAAGTGGTTATCCAGTGCTACAAAAACATGGCCACTTTCTTCCAGAGACAGCCCCACTCTTGTCTCCAGCTTGGGCAGGGTTTTGCTGCTCAGTTCTATTGAAGGGAATGGAGCTTAATTGCAAACCGCACCTGAACTGGAGACAAGAGTCATGTAGTCTCTGAAAGAAAGTAGCCATGTTTTTGTAGCACTGGATAACCCCTTTAAGGATCCATCTACATTAATACTGTTATTTCTTGTTCATTCTCAGTCTTCCAGCAGAGTCACTAAAGACTAAACAGTGAACTTCCAAGTGTTATATTTTTAGTGAAAGCTCCTCTGTGATTCTGTTAGGAACATTTAACAGGTACAGACTGAATAAGTGAAGGTGTTCACAGCCCATAACAATAAGACCATTCTCTATTCTCATATGCTTTGTTCATCAAAAAGCTTTTAATAAACAAGGAGAGGAAATGTATCTTATTTAGAAATAGGCCACATCTGTTTACAGAAATAGATAGGAAATTTGTTTTATTTATATGATTATTACTATTGCTGCCTTTATCCAATACTCTCTTCTATGAGTGTAGAAGACAGGGACTAGGCACTGTCACTTCTAAAACCCAAAGAATAAGCTAAACAGCAGGAAAATATACAGAAACAATAGTTCTATACAGTGTCCAGATACGTAAATCAGGGCAGCCTATAGATTATCTATGACAAGACTAATTTTTGTCAGTAGGGTATAATTTCTAATGGTAATATCTGTGGTGGTTTAGATTAAATGGTTATGAACCTAATAGTATATAGCAATAAAAGATTAAAGGGTTTGTCTGGGGTTGTAACACAGATAGACTATCCAAAGGTGTGGAGCAGAGCCTAGATCCTGGCAGATGAACCCTTAGTGTTACACAATTAACAGGGTGACAGAGGAAGGGGCTTCCACTGTACTCCATCAGGAACCCACAGAATGACAGTGGGGTATCAATGATATGATGGTATGGATGTGATGTCTGATGAGCAACTCCGCTCTCTGCTGTTCTCCGCCGCTCTCCGCTCCAAGAATTGGCATGTCAATTCTTTGAGCGGAGAGTGGAGGTGTGCAAGACATCACATTGAGATAGTTAGGCAGGCAGGATTCCGAGCAGAGTGCACAGCACGAATTCTGTTTGTTATTTCCGCCTGTGTTGCCCAGTTTGGACGGACCCTTATAACTGAAGTCAATGGAATGATGGCCGCCCAATGCACATAGGGGGATATTTACTAACAAATCTAAAAACACGATTTTGTCAAAGATGTTTTGGAATAATTTCCTATCTAATGTGTTTAGTCACATTTATGTAAATTGTCTAATAGCATAGTAAATGTGTCTTAAAAATAATGGTCTTTTAATTAGTGTAATAAATTCACCTGGTTCGGAGCAGACGTAGCGATGCGCCAATATATGCGACTTTTTAAAAAATTGTGCAGTTAATAAATTTAGCTAAAAAAGAATTCTGGGGCACTTTCGATCTAATTAACAACAAAAAAATCTAATTCAAAAAGTCGCATCTAATTTGGATAGTCTTGTCTAAAAAAAGCTTCATAAATTCATATTAGATTTATTTTGAGCGCAAACTAGATATATTAGACTAAAAACAGGCGCAATTAGTTTGATAAATGTCCCCCCTAGTGTATTAAATAACGGACGTTGTTTCAAACGGCGTCAAAATAATTTTCACAACAATTCTTTGCAGATATTTTGCAAACAAACGTTTTTTTCAGTTGTTCACACACTTTCTTTTCACCATCCTTTCACTGTCTTTACTTCTACATTCAATGGACCTTCAAAAAAGAGCCACACCCAAAAGGGCCTGAACTAGAATAATGTACAAACAGCTGTCATTGATGGGCACCCAAAACATGAAAATGACAAAACATTTGGTACTCAAAATGACGAACATCACTTTTTAAAAACAGGGTGATTTATGGGAGTTACTAACATACAGACCCCTAAAATGCACTTCAGAACTGATCTAGTCCCTAAAAAAATTTGATTTAGAAATTTTCTTGAAAATGTGGAAACTTGCTGTTAAATTTGTTTCATAAAAGAACAATCAATAAATTAAACCCCTGTTCCCGCATATGCCAGCACAGAATTATGTCGCACTAACCGCAGCATCTATAGGGATAACTGCTGGGAGTCCCAGTGGTAGCTATGACAACTGGAGGCCTCCATGAGTGGGACAGGTAAGTATGCAACACTGTTAAAGGGGTTATCCAGTGCTACAAAAACATGACCACATTTCCCCCTCTCTTGTCTCTAGTTCAGGTGTGGTTTGCAATTAAGCTCCATTTACTTCAATAGAACTGAGTTTGAAACCCCACCCAATCTGGAAACAAGAGAGGGGGAAAAGTGGCCATGTTTTTGCAGCTCTGGATAACCCCTTTAAGTCCCTCACAGCCCCGGTGGCAGCATAAATTAATAGTTTATCTTGGACAACCCCTTCAGGCTATGTTTCCACTTCAGGAACTTAGCAGGGAAAGGTGGCCATCTCGTTAAAATCATGGCCGTGAATAATTAACATAATCACTATACGTGGCCATGATTATAACGAGACAGACGCCTTCCCCCTTCATGTTCCCGATGTGGGAACCTAGCTTTATCATTAAAAATTGTGAAAAAAGTGAAATGATCTAAAGACTTTAAAATATGCATTGTACATTGTTATGTATTACACGTAAGTATTGTGCATTACTTTGCTGCCATCTTGTGCATGTGAGAAAGGATCCCAAGGCACAGCTACTTTCACTTAAAATGAGAAGCCTTCCTACTAGCCAGAGGGCAGGATCTGGTGTAGGTTAGTAAGTTCTAGCCATGTACTTGTCCAGGGCTCTTGCAGTTAAAAGGGTTGGCCATTTTATAGTAAAACTGTTCAGTGTCACACTGGGGGCAGGACATGGTCACATGCTCCTCCATGCTCAGCCATTTTATGGACAGACTCACCACAGAACAGGATGGCACAACCTGGAGGAGGGGTGCATGAGGTACATGGGGAGATGCTGTCAGTAAATACAGTGAGTACACTGAAAATTTTTCTATAAAGTGGCCAACCCCTTTAATTAGTTGCCTACGACCAAGATCAAGCTGAACATATGTCTCTGACAGCACCTCTAACTAATCAGACAGACATGGGGAGTGCTCTAGTCCTAACTAAAGGATACAAGCTACTCTTCTGTCTCCAAGAATAAGTGTTATATTTTGATGCATCCAAGAAAGAGTGACTGTCCATCGAGAGAAGAGAAACTTCACAAGAACCTCTTTGCTTTTAAATTTAATCTTCTAAGACTTTAAGCCAAGACCAGTACTTTGTGGCTGCTACATCAGTTTAGACTTCAGTCCTGTGATAGTAAACAAAGGCTAAGGGAGAGATTTGTCTGGGACCTGAAGAGGTTCAGGCCAGGCCCAGAGACATTCTGGATGTCAGGTTACACTGCTATCAAGATCTGCATGCCACACAGTGATTTGCAGTTTATGGCTATGTTCACACTACGTAAAACTACGGCCGTAGTTCTCGCCGCAGAACTACGGCCGTAGTTTTGAGGGGTGGAACATAGCCTTATTTTCAGTGGGATCCCGGACGGAGCGTACACACATCGTATGCGCTCCGTCCGGGATCCCATGCGGCACCAGAAAAAACTGACATGTCAGTCTTCTGCGGCCGGAATTCAGTGAATTCCGGCTGCAGAAAGACCTGTCAGTTCACACAGTGAAGCGAGCGGCTCCGGCGCATCAGAGCTTCACGGCCGGAAAGATCACCCAGCCGGTACTTAAGAAGTAGGGGTCACGGAACAGCCGGTCTCTTACGTTGTGTGAACATAGCCTATGTGTGTACAAGATCTTGTTAGTTACTCCTAGGAGCCAAACACTGCGCTTTTATAACCTAAAGGAAAAGAGACTACAAGGACCAGTGCTAGACTTACATGTTAAGTACTGTACAAAGAGACTGCATCTTAGTGTAACTGGATTAATTGTTTTGTGAAGTAAAAACCCTGTTGTGTCCATCCTCAACTTTATTGCACTCCAACATCAAGGGAACCCCAAATCAGCCAGATTCTGCCAAACCGGGATGATTCAATGAGCCCACTTTACCATCTGCCAGCTCATTGAAGTTTGGGATTGCCCTGTGAAGCCCTAGTAAAATTATGGCAAGGCTGTGGAGCACCTCAGGATCCAACCATACCATAGGCCAATTTCTCCAGCCATAGCTACATCTTACGCTACCCAAATGGGCTGGACAACTACGGCATGATCCAATATATTCTGTTAGGGAAAAAAATGCTGTTATGAAGGCCGCACATGGCAGTGGGAAGGGGGTGGTAAAAGGAAAAATGTGCTCTTACTTTGTTCTGTCACCGGTTCTCGGGTCCCTGGCCACGCCCTGGTCTGAATGGACAACCGGGTCGTGATGTGTGCGGTCCGCTCAGCCAGTCAGCGTTGTCCCATCATGGCCTCTGACTGGCTGAGCGGACCATACATGTCACAATCCAGATCCAGCTCAGAACAGGAAGCGGCCAGGAACTTGGGGACCGGAGCTGCAGTACACAGTCACCAGCGCTGGAGTGGGGGAGCTAACAGCACATTTTTTCTTTTATCATCCCCCTCCTCAGCACTTGTTAAATAAAATCGATTTGCCCAGACTTCTTCACAAACATGAACCCTGTGTTCCTGCTGTATAAACTAAAATGTACCAGAGATTAAAGAATGTACAATGTACATTTAGAGTACACAAATGGCAACTTTTTATTTAAGGTTTGAGTTTTCCTTTAAATGGAAGACCTCTTAGATGTTAGGCTACGTTCACACAGAGCAAAAGGGGCGGATTACGCAAGGAAATATTTCCACCTGAAATCAACTAACACTGAATTCCGAGCAGAATGAAAGCAGAATGTAAGTGGAATCCCTGTGTATTCCGTTAGGAAAGTGTTCAGCTCGTAATCAGCTCTTGACAAATTCAGCGTGGAATACACGAGGAATCCACACTGATTCCGCATGCATTCAGCGCTTAAATTCAGCGAGTATTCGGTGAGTAATTAATAGAGAGAGGTGCCAACAACAATTTTGCAGACTTTGCAGACTAGACTATATGGTACCTGAATTTTCTAGAACAGATCATCTCAGAGCTGGCAGTGGAGAAGGAGCTGAGCAGAGAGAAGCTGACCAGAAATGGCAAAAAAATCACCGCTTTGCAATTGATGGAGATGCACTAATTTCAGAGGTATGTATGTATGTATGTTTTTTTGGGGGAAACTTTTGCTGTGGTCATATGCTGTGGTCATGCTGAACTTGTCATTTCTTTCTTGTGGGCCCCTGGTATCACCTCCTTTGGGTTGTCTTGGGATTCCCCCACTCTTTCTCCCCCCCATTCAACGCTTAATTTCCGCTTCTATTACGCGCTGAATACGCGCATATTCCACGCTGAAACAGAAAATCAGAGCCCCATTGATTTGTATAGGCTTTCGCTAGCGGAAGAATGAACATGTTCATTCTTCTGGCGGAAAGCGGATTAGCCGCGGAACGTTCAGTGAGGAAATGCCACCGTGTGAACTGCAGGGCAGAATTTCCATTCAACACAATGGAAATTAGCTCTGCACCTATTTTAACGGCTAAAGTTTCAGCGCTGATTCAGCGCAGAAATTCAGCTGCTTTTGCTCTGTGTGAATGAGCCCTTAGAAGCCCTGCAATTTTTAACTTTAAAAGCAATACATTTTACAATATTGTATTGTATGTATCTCAGACACTAATAACACAGAATAACCCCCTGAAATAACCAGGGATACATTACTTTATTGGCATAAGATGTGGTACACAACTAGAGATTGTCAGCGTCTTCATTTCCACTAATATACAGAATAGATATTGTGACATGATTTTCTCTTCACTTCTCAATGGTATATATAAAATCAATTGATGTTTACATCAATAAGCCTTTCTATTTCAAACTGAAAAACGACCAATGTGAATGGAGTTAGATGCTTATTTCCATATTTCTAAATAAGGTTAAATGCTTGAAGAAATCGAATGCTTGGAGAGGAATGTTCTTTTTTTAACAAGCACATGGTGGAAACATTTGCAGGCATTCATCATTAGTTACACCGCACCTTGTAGCTTTCAAGAATGCAGCTACGGTTTCCTTTAGTCAGTGAATGTCTATGCAGTGACCTAGACTCACACGTTGTAAATTACCCTGAAAATACTTCGTTCCACCAGATCCCTTTGGACTTTGCCAGGGATATGTTTACTTTTCTCATTCCAAACAAATAAATAGACTAAAAGATGAAGACTTTTCAAACTATGGAAATGATGTGCAAATGAGACAGAAAATAATTCTGGATTCTTAAGTAAGCTTTTTCCGACATATTTCTTAAGTGGTGATATGCAAATGACACCTTATGGCCTTTGAGATAGGATATAAGTCAACACACGCTACAGTAAACCATAGTGGGAACTCCAAAAAACTTAAATCTTTACAGGTTTTGATTCTCAGTCGTCTGCAAAAGCATTCTAAGGGCGGGTTCACACTGCCGTTTTTTTCTATTACTTAAACGTATCCGTCAAATTTGATAATATTTTGATAGATTGCAAACGGATGCTAAAGGATACCAATGGAATACATTTTTCTTGGTATTTTAAAAAAACGTACATTTGTATCCGTTTGTTGTAAAAAATTTCAAATCCGTTACCATCCATTTTTCTGCTTGTTTACTTTTTGTAGATGTTGATATTTGTAGCTCCTCCTCTTCCTTTCTCTAGGATATAAAAGAAGGCACATTGGAATGAGTGCCAATCTGAGAGAGAAACCAGGGAGAGAGACAACTGTTCCACCTTTTTATTGCTCTCAGCTTTTGGACTAGCCTTTAACAATGCTGCCTGCCAATATTTTTTACAGCTTGGCCCAGGTGATTAGGCTTCAGATGCAGCACAGCCGGCAAGGACGGAAGAGACGAAGATGAAGATTTTGGGTGCACCCGATCACTTCTTGTCGCATGACACGTGGAGCTTATGCCATTCTTTACCTTGAGCTTTGGAGGGACCCGCAGAAGTTCTTCAATTACCTGAGGATGTCCATCGCAAGATTTGAAGATCCTTTCCACTGTGTGGCGGCAAATATCCAACGCCAGGACATCCAGTTCCGTCATAGTGTTTCACCAGAAGAGCGCCTCATGGTCACTATAAGGTATTGTATAGAGAGCAAGATTTTTTTTTTATCGAAATTATTTATTTATGTACACCATTTTAAATTTTTTTGTTTTCCCCCCTCAAGGTATCTTGCCACTGGAGAAAGTTTTTCATCACTTTACTTCCAGTTTCGACCTGGCAAATCCACCATCTCCGGGATTGCACGTGACACCTGTAAGGCCCTGTGGGATTGATGAACATTGCCGAGAAGTTATTTCTTTTTATTCCTAGAAAAAATAATGTTTACAAATAACATAAAATTATCAAAAATAAAAAAGGAAGTCATCCTCTTTATTCACATTATTACCTATTATTTATTGTATTGTTCACCAACCAACTCCCGTCTCTATATCTCCTATAGCAACATCTTCCTTCTTTACTTCCTTAAGCAGAGAGAGCTCACATGTCACGGCCGCGGCGGCGTCCCGTGCTCCGGGCCGCCGCCGCGACCTCCCTCCATCCCATGCAGCTGCCAGGGTCCCTGTGCAGGGACCCGGCGCTGCTACATGTTCGGCCCCGGGGGGCGCCTTACCTGGTCCCGCTCCTGCCTCCGTCTGTGCCGGCCGGCGCGCGCGTCCCCGCCTCCTAGGGCGCGCGCGCGCCGGCTGTCTCAGGCTTAAAGGGCCAGTCCGCTCCTAATTGGACAGTTGCACCAATCACTCCCTATTTATTCCAGCCCTGCCTCACCACAGGTGTTGGAGCCTCTACATGCTTCCTTAGCGTTTGGCCCAGCTCCCTGTTGTTCCTGATTCCCGTCCGCTACCTGGTTCCTAGTCCCTGTTCCTGATTCCTATCCGCCACCTGGTCCCTAGTCCTTATTCCTGGTCCCTGTTCCCCTGCGTCACTACTGTTCCGGTGTACAGTCTGTCACCTGCGGTTACGTCCACTGACCTCTGCAACACCATCTCCTGCCTACTGCTCCTGCCACGCCTCGCCTGCCGTCACCAGCAACCAAGCCAGGGGTAGCGACCTGGGGGTCGCCTGCCGCAGCAAGTCCATCCCGCCTTGCGGCGGGCTCTGGTGAAAACCAGCGGCCCCTTAGACTCCGCTCCCTGGGGAGGTTAGTGCCATCGCTGGTGACGGTCCAGTGGATCCACTACTCCAGGTATTACAGTAGGCTCCAACCATGGATCCCGGCGAGGTGCCCTACAGGCTCAACAGATCCAGCAGCAGTCACAGCTGATCCAACAACTGACTGCAGCCGTACAGCAGCATACCACAGCTCAGCAGTCATCACCCCCGGCAACCTCTGCAAAACTACGACTGGCTCTCCCAAGTAAATATGGAGGTGACCCCAAGTTGTGCAGAGGATTCCTGACCCAGTGCACTATGTATATCGAACTTTTAAGCAGTCAGTTTGCCACCGAGCGCTCTAAAGTGGCTTTCATTATCAGCCTATTGGAAGGTCGAGCTCTGGCCTGGGCCACACCACTATCAGACCGTAATGATCCGGTTGCTGCCAATTTCCGAATCTTCCTGGACGAGTTCCGCTCTGTCTTTGAGGAACCTGCCCGTGCGTCTTCGGCTGAGACTGCTCTTCTCAATCTATCCCAAGGTACTTCCTCCGTTGGTGATTACGCCATCCAGTTCCGCACCCTGGCTGCGGAACTAGACTGGAATGAGGCCGCTCTGATTGCCACCTTTAAAAAGGGACTGTCCAGTCAAGTGAAGGATGTGCTCGCTGCCCGGGACCTGCCTACCTCCTTGAACGAACTTATCCTACTGGCTACCAGAGTCTACACCAGGTTCTCCGAGAGAGAGGAGGAGGTCCGGCGAGGACGGCGCCTGATTCTGCCCCGTCGCCATCCTCGGCTGGCACCGGTGTTCCAGAATCCCGTGGCTCCTATGTCCCAGTCGCCTCCAGAGGTTCCTATGCAGGTGGAACGTGCTCGCCTGACGACTGATGAGAGGAACCGTCGACTGGACCAAAATCTCTGCCTCTATTGCGGTGGCGCGGATCACTATCGGCAGAGATGTCCCCAACGCCCTCAGCGCCCGGGAAACGCCCGCACCTAGGTCCGGTAGGAGAGGCCTCCCTAGGTGTGAATGCCACCTCTCCAAGGTTGACTATGCCCGTCTCCATCCAGACACCCTCAGGGCAAGTTTTCCAGACTACTGCCCTCATCGACTCTGGCTCTGCTGGCAGTTTCATCTCTGCTTCGTTGGTCCAAAGATGGCGGCTACCCGTTATCCAGCTAGCCCAACCCCGGTCTATCTCTTCGGTTACGGGGGAGATTCTTACCGAAGCTGTGTACAGCCAGACGGCACCCCTAGTCCTCCAGGTGGGCGCCTTACATCAGGAGAAGATCTCCTTCTATGTCTTGCGCCATTCCTCTTCCAACCTCCTGCTGGGTCTTCCTTGGCTGCAATTCCATACCCCTAAGCTGGACTGGAGAACTGGGGAGGTTCTCAGCTGGGGTCAGGACTGTCATAACCGGTGTCTGAGATCTCCTCAACCCAAGTGCTCTACAAGGTCACCTGCTTATGTCAAGCTTCTATCCGGGCTACCGGAGGACTACCAAGACTTTGTCGATGTTTTCTCGGCCAAGGAGGCGGACTCACTACCACCTCATCGAGCCTATGATTGCCCCATAGACCTTCTTCCAGGGGCTTCTCCTCCACGTGGTCGAGTATACCCTCTCTCTGTGCCCGAGACTGAAGCCATGTCCTCCTACATCCAGGAGAACTTACAAAAGGGCTTCATCCGTAAATCCACGTCTCCAGCTGGCGCCGGATTTTTCTTTGTTCAGAAGAAGGACGGTTCCCTTCGCCCATGCATAGACTATCGGGGCTTAAATAAGGTGACTGTTAAGAACCGCTATCCTCTTCCACTTATTCCTGAACTATTCGACCGTCTTCGTGGAGCTAAGATCTTCTCCAAGCTGGATCTCAGGGGAGCGTATAACTTGGTCCGTATTCGTAAAGGAGACGAATGGAAGACCGCTTTCAACACCAGAGATGGGCACTACGAATATCTGGTCATGCCATTCGGCCTATGCAATGCCCCAGCGGTCTTCCAGGAATTCGTGAACGATATCTTCCGAGACCTCCTCTATGTCTGCGTCATTGTCTATTTGGACGACATTTTGGTCTTCTCCCCGGACCAGCAGACTCATGTGGCACAAGTGCGTCAGGTCCTACGAAGACTACGGGCCAATCATCTATACGCCAAGCTTGAGAAGTGTGTTTTCCATCAGCGCAGTCTTCCATTTCTTGGCTATATCGTCTCCGATCAGGGCCTACAAATGGATCCAGCCAAGCTCGCAGCTGTCCTTCAATGGCCACGCCCTGTGGGACTTAGAGCTATCCAACGTTTCCTGGGCTTCGCCAACTATTACCGGCAATTCATCCCTCACTTCTCTACCCTGGTCGCACCCATAGTGGCTCTCACTAAAAAGAAGGCGGACCCCAGACGTTGGCCTCCAGAGGCCGAACAAGCCTTCAATAGCCTCAAGTCTGCCTTTGCCTCTGCTCCTGCTCTAGTCCGCCCGGATGTCTCCAGGCCGTTTTCTCTCGAGGTTGATGCTTCTTCTGTGGGCGCAGGAGCCGTTCTCTCGCAAAGGGACACATCAGGCAAGACCAGAACCTGCGGGTTCTTTTCTAAGACTTTCTCCCCTGCCGAGAGAAACTATACCATTGGGGACCGTGAACTCCTGGCCATTAAGTTGGCACTGGAGGAGTGGCGTCATCTATTAGAGGGGGCTAAACACCCTGTTAACATCTACACGGACCACAAGAACCTCCTCTACCTCCAATCGGCTCAACGCCTCAATCCCAGGCAGGCTCGGTGGTCCCTCTTCTTCTCTCGGTTCAACTATACCATCCACTTCCGTCAAGCCGAGAAGAATCTAAAGGCCGATGCATTATCCCGAGCATCCGATGTCATGGGGCAAGAGGAATCTCCTCGTCACATAATACCTCCCGACCGCCTAGTACCAGTTGCCACTTCTGCTCTGCAGAGACTGCCTCCCGGGAAGACTTATGTGCGCCCCGCACTCCGTAAACGCATCTTGAAGTGGGGGCATTCCTCCTTGGTAGCCGGGCATCCAGGAGCCCAAAAGACCGGGCAATTGATCTCCCGTCACTACTGGTGGCCCAATCTCCTCCAGGATGTCAAGGATTTTGTGGCTTCCTGTGCAGTTTGTGCCAGGAATAAGTCTCCCCGTCAAAGACCTGCCGGCCTACTATTGCCCTTGCCAGTCCCGGACCATCCCTGGCACCACATTGGGATGGATTTTATCACAGACCTACCTCCATCTGCGGGCAATACAGTCATTTGGGTGGTGACGGACCGCTTCTCCAAAATGGCTCACTTCGTGGCCCTTCCTGGTCTGCCCTCGGCTCCTCGTCTGGCTCAGTTGTTCTTCCGACACATCTTCCGCCTGCATGGACTTCCTCTTCACATTGTGTCCGACCGAGGCTCTCAATTTGTCTCTAAGTTTTGGCGTGCCTTTTGCTCGCAACTCCAAGTGAAGCTGGACTTCTCATCGGCCTATCATCCTCAGACTAACGGGCAAGTGGAGAGAGTCAATCAGATTCTGGGTAACTATCTACGCCATTTTGTTTCCAGCCGCCAAGACAACTGGTCCGATCTACTCCCATGGGCAGAATTCTCATATAACCATCTGGACTCGGCTTCCACAGGCAAGTCCCCTTTCTATGTGGTCTACGGGCATCATCCTCGTCCTCCTCTGCCTCTCTCTCCATCCTCCGAAGTCCCAGCCGTGGAGGAGTTGTTATCTGACCTGCAATCGATCTGGGAACAAACTCGACAGTCATTACTCAAAGCCTCTGAACGCATGAAGGATCAGGCTGATAAGAAGAGGAGACCTGCCACAAATTTTCTCCCAGGTGACAAAGTCTGGCTCTCGGCCAAATATGTCCGACTCAAGATTCCCAGCTACAAGTTGGGCCCTCGATTCCTCGGTCCTTTCTCGGTGCTAAGACGCATCAACCCTGTCACCTACAAGCTCCGCCTACCCCCCACTATGCGGATTCCGAACTCCTTCCATGTTTCCCTCTTAAAACCAGTGGTCCTGAACCGGTACTCAGATAAGTCTTCGTTCTCTGCTCCTCAAGCCGTCTCTGACGACGTCTACGCTGTTAAAGACATTCTGGCCATGAAGACTGTCAGAGGGAGAAGGTTCTTCCTGGTGGACTGGAAAGGATTTGGTCCTGAGGAGAGGTCCTGGGAACCCGAGGCTAACATCCTGGACCAAGATCTCATCAAGAGGTTCCTGCAGGCTAGAAAGAGGGGGAGGCCAAAGGGGGGGGTACTGTCACGGCCGCGGCGGCGTCCCGTGCTCCGGGCCGCCGCCGCGACCTCCCTCCATCCCATGCAGCTGCCGGGGTCCCTGTGCGCTGCTACATGTTCGGCCCCGGGGGGGCGCCTTACCTGGTCCCGCTCCTGCCTCCGTCTGTGCCGGCCGGCGCGCGCGTCCCCGCCTCCTAGGGCGCGCGCGCGCCGGCTGTCTCAGGCTTAAAGGGCCAGTCCGCTCCTAATTGGACAGTTGCACCAATCACTCCCTATTTATTCCAGCCCTGCCTCACCACAGGTGTTGGAGCCTCTACATGCTTCCTTAGCGTTTGGCCCAGCTCCCTGTTGTTCCTGATTCCCGTCCGCTACCTGGTTCCTAGTCCCTGTTCCTGATTCCTATCCGCCACCTGGTCCCTAGTCCTTATTCCTGGTCCCTGTTCCCCTGCGTCACTACTGTTCCGGTGTACAGTCTGTCACCTGCGGTTACGTCCACTGACCTCTGCAACACCATCTCCTGCCTACTGCTCCTGCCACGCCTCGCCTGCCGTCACCAGCAACCAAGCCAGGGGTAGTGACCTGGGGGTCGCCTGCCGCAGCAAGTCCATCCCGCCTTGCGGCGGGCTCTGGTGAAAACCAGCGGCCACTTAGGCTCCGCTCCCTGGGGAGGTTAGTGCCATCGCTGGTGACGGTCCAGTGGATCCACTACTCCAGGTATTACATCACAGAAGCCCCATCGCATTTCACTTGCCCCTGTTGTTGGACATCAGATCCTGATAACCCCATGAGGTCGTCCTCCTTCTCAGCCCTCTGAATATGGTGTGGTGTACTTCCCAATATTTGGCTCATAGTATGTGGAATATTTCCAAACTTATCGTTAAGCATTCCCTCGAATCACTATTTTTTATGGTCAGGTCCCCTGAAAAGAGACACATATATATGAACCCCCAAATTAAAGCAAACAAAGAGACAAAAAACCCAGACAAAAACAAAGTGAACAAAAGCAATTTCCCACTCAAATCCACTACAATTTCAAACGTGATGTGTAAATTCATAATAATATGTAGCTAATCTCATAAATGTGTAAGTGAACATATTCTAATAATCTCTATCAGAGATGTGTCAAGTGACTAATAGATGTAAAATTATCTGTATATACACAGAAGGAGGACGACCTCATGGGGTTATCAGGATCTGATGTCCAACAACAGGGGCAAGTGAAATGCGATGGGGCTTCTGTGAACTCTCTCTGCTTAAGGAAGTAAAGAAGGAAGATGTTGCTTTAGGAGATATAGAGACGGGAGTGGTGTAGAGCTAAAGACTCTGGTTCGAAGCGAAAAACTGCGAGTCCCATCTGTGATCCTGGGCAAATTTATGATATATAATAGATGATATGTTATTCCATGGAACGTGCACATTATGTATCTAATATTTTGTGTCTTATTTTTTTTTTTTTTTTTTTGTGAATTATACACATATTTTTTCATACTTACAGGTGTCCGTGTCCGTTGGGAGGGAACATTCATTGTTGCTAGTTCTATTTGGTTTCTGGGTCATGATGTAATACGTATGGATATCGCAAATATAGCGGCATGATTAATTGATCTCACATAGGAACGTATTTTGGCGAAAGCATGAAAATAAGAATGGGTAAAGCCTGTGTGGCATGAATTATGGGTAAAGTATGAATTTTGATTTATATGGATATATCTAATAGCCTTTGCCACCATGGTGTGGAGACAATAGGTGTATAGAGGACTCAATATAGGGATCTGTATGTTAAGAAATACTCTACTATAGAGGTTTATAGAGGATTTAATATTTGGTATCTGTATATCAAGGAGTAATCTTATATAAGGGTGTCTAGTACATTGTTTGGTGGATATGACCTCGACTTGGTTCTTCTCGGGTCTAAGACATTATAAGAATTTCCCTGTGTTTGGATGTCATAGGAAAATAATGGCTCATTATGGCCGATAAGAGAATGGGTAAAGCATATGTGGTAAGAGAAATTAATGGTTTATGGTTTATATCTATACATATATATAATATTTGTTTCTATTATGTTGTACATTTTGCTACTATGCTGTATACTTTGAGAAAAACCAATAGAGATTGAGATCATGTATGGAGGGTATCCTTTAAACAGTGTAAACTTTATACCATACATGTCTTAAAGAGGTAATATTGCAGGGATAAGTATGTATTCTGATGTGAATATCATTGGTGTACTGAACATATATTGGTAAATATTGTGATTCATCATATCATCATTCATTATTCATCATATCTAGATTTTAGTGGTGTACTTAACATATATTGAAAAACATTGTGATTCATTATATCTAGATTTTAGAGCCAAAGTACGTGAATTGGTGACATGTATGTTGTCTGGATATGTATGATTGATTTGTTTGGATTATTGTTTATGTGAATAGGAATATCACTCATGTGGGTGGTGTTATTTAGCGATCATGTGACACGATGAAACGCAGACATGTGACTCCAGATGGAACGCATGGCCGGGTTCCGGGATTCAATATGGTAAAGTGCATTGTATATAGTGATCATGTGACTAGATACTGTGTATAGCGATCATGTGACTAGGTGGAATGCATGGTTGGGTTCCGGGATTCAATATGGCAAAGTGTATTGTATATAGTGATCATGTGACTAGATACTGTGTATAGCGATCATGTGACCAGGTTGGTGGAACACAGACAGATGTGACGCCAGATGGAACGCAGGGTCGGGTTCCGGGATTCTCCTTGGTGAGGCGCATTTCCGGACATGCGCATTTGGTGACACGCACGCCGAGATCCGCCATGATGGGTGGGGGGGGGAATTTCTCTCTCAATGGACACGGTAACGGACACCTGAATGTTGTTTGTACTTATGTTTTTTTGGCAAATGGATATATAAGGAGGTATTGAATGTTGAACCATTACCCCTGACGAAGTCACGTGAGGTGACGATACGCGTAGGGTGTGCAGACCAGAGCCTCATTCCAGAGCCCTGGGTGATATGTTACTATATTATCATTGATTCAGCCTGACTCTCCATTGATAGGATGGTTTAGCACTGTGTCACTTTTCTGGATAGGTTTATGGATTGGTTCATTATATTTATATTGTATATGTGATTATTTATTCGTTTATTTATACATGTTTTGAGAGCACGGGTTTTGATATTTATCTGATTGGTTGGCATACAGGGCCTGGTGGTTATTGTTTCGCTGGGGCTGCGGTGGGAGAGATATACTCATTATCATGTTTACTCCCTGTGATGGTTTACCCGTATTGGGTTTTTAGTTGTTTTTAAGTATATGTCCATTTGCTGTTGTCATGGCCGCGGCGGCGTCCCGTGCTCCGGGACGCCGCCGCAACCGCCATCCAGCTCAGGCAGCCGCCGGGGTCCTGGTGCAGGGACCCGGCGCTGCTGTCTGTTCGGCCCCGGGGGGCGCCTCACCTCGTCCCGCTCCTCCTTCCGTCTGTGCCGGCCGGCGCGCGCGTCCCCGCCTCCTCGGGCGCGCGCGCGCCGGCTGTCTCAGATTTAAAGGGCCAGTCCGCCCCTAATTGGTAGTTGCACCCAATCACTCCCTATAAATCCCAGCATGCCCTGTCCCCTGTGTTGGAGCCTCTACATGCTTCCCATAGCGTTTGGCCCAGCTCCCTGTTGTTCCTGATACCTGTCCGCTACCTGGTCCCTAGTCCTTGTTCCTGATTCCTGTCCGCTACCCAGTCCCTACTCCTAGTCCCTGGTTCCTGCTTCCCGTCTCTCTGCTGTTCCTGTGTTCAGCCTGTCACCTGCGGTACGCTTACACGCCACTGTCAGTACCTGCTCCTGTCACGCCTCGCCTGCCGTCACCAGCAACCAAGCCAGGGGTAGCGACCTGGGGGTCGCCTGCCGCAGCAAGTCCATCCCGCCTTGCGGCGGGCTCTGGTGAAAACCAGCGGCCCCTTAGACTCCGCTCCCTGGTGAGGTTTGTGCCATCGCTGGTGCCGGTCCAGTGGATCCACTACTCCGGGCGTTACAGTAGGCTCCAACCATGGATCCCGGCGAGGTGCCTGATCTCCATGACGTCGCCAGAGTGGTCGCTCAACAGGCTCAACAGATCCAGCAGCAGTCGCAGCAAATCCAGCAATTGACTGCCGCCCTACAGCAGCATGCTACAGGCCAGCGCCCACCACCACCTGCAACCACTTCGGGACTCCGAATAAATATGGAGGTGATCCCAAGTTGTGCAGGGGATTCCTGACTCAATGCACAATGCATATTGAACTGTTAAGTAGTCAGTTTCCCACCGAGCGCTCTAAAGTGGCCTTTATCATCAGCCTATTGGAGGGTAGAGCTCTGGCCTGGGCCACGCCACTGTGGGACCGTGATGATCCTGTTGCTGCCAATCTCCGGGCCTTCCTGGCCGAGTTTCGCTCCGTCTTTGAGGAACCTGCCCGTGCCACCTCAGCCGAGACTGCTCTTCTCAACCTCTCACAAGGGAGCTCCTCTGTCGGTGACTACGCCATCCAGTTCCGCACCCTGGCAGCTGAATTGGACTGGAATGAGGCCGCCCTAATAGCCACCTTCAAGAAGGGTCTATCCAGCCGAGTGAAAGACGTACTCTCCGCCCGCGATCTTCCTCCTTCTCTAAACGATCTTATCCTACTGGCTACCAGAGTCGACAACCGGTTTTCCGAGAGAGAGGAGGAGGTCCGGCAGGAACGACGACTGAGCCTGCCCCGTCGCCTTCCTCGGCTGGCACCGGTGTTCCAGAGTCCCGTTGCTCCCATACTCCAGTCGCCTCCAGAAGTCCCTATGCAGGTGGAACGAGCTCGCCTGACGACTGATGAGAGAGCCCGCCGCATGGAGCTGAATCTCTGTCTCTATTGCGGTGGTGCAGATCACTACCGGCAGAGATGTCCCCAACGTCCTCAGCGTCCGGGAAACGCTCGCACCTAGGTCCGGTGGGAGAGGCCTCCCTAGGTGTGAATGCCACCTCTCCAAGGTTGACTATACCCGTCTCCATCCAGACACCTACAGGGCAAGTTTTCCAGACTTCTGCCCTCATCGACTCTGGCTCTGCTGGCAGTTTCATCTCTGCTTCTTTGGTCCAAAGATGGCGGCTACCCGTGATCCAGCTAGCCCAACCCCGGTCTATCTCTTCGGTTACGGGGGAGCGTATAACTTGATCCGTATTCGTAAAGGAGACGAATGGAAGACCGCTTTCAACACCAGAGATGGGCACTACGAATACCTGGTCATGCCATTCGGCCTATGTAATGCTCCAGCGGTCTTCCAGGAATTCGTGAACGACATCTTCCGAGACCTCCTCTATGTCTGCGTCATTGTCTATTTGGACGACATTTTGGTCTTCTCCCCGGATCAGCAGACTCATGTGGCACAAGTGCGTCAGGTCCTCCGAAGACTACGGGCCAACCATTTATACGCCAAGCTTGAAAAGTGTGTTTTCCATCAGCGCAGTCTTCCATTTCTTGGCTATATCGTCTCCGACCAGGGTCTACAAATGGACCCGGCCAAGCTCTCAGCTGTCCTCCAATGGCCACGCCCTGTGGGACTTAGAGCAATCCAGCGTTTCCTTGGATTCGCCAACTATTATCGGCAATTCATCCCTCACTTTTCTACCCTGGTCGCACCCATCGTGGCTCTCACTAAAAAGAAGGCGGACCCCAGACGTTGGCCTCCAGAGGCCGAACAAGCCTTCAATAGCCTCAAGTCTGCCTTTGCCTCTGCTCCTGCCCTAGTCCGCCCGGATGTCTCCAGGCCGTTTTCTCTCGAGGTCGATGCTTCTTCTGTGGGCGCAGGAGCCGTTCTCTCGCAAAGGGACACAGCAGGCAAGACCAGAACCTGCGGGTTCTTTTCTAGGACTTTCTCCCCTGCCGAGAGGAACTATACTATTGGGGACCGTGAACTCCTGGCCATTAAGTTGGCACTGGAGGAGTGGCGTCATCTACTAGAGGGGGCTAAACACCCCGTTAACATCTACACGGACCACAAGAACCTCCTCTACCTCCAGTCGGCTCAACGCCTCAATCCCCGGCAGGCCAGGTGGTCTCTCTTCTTCTCTCGGTTCAACTTTACCATCCATTTTCGTCCAGCCGAGAGGAACCTAAAGGCCGATGCATTATCCCGAGCATCCGATGTCATGGGGCAAGAGGAATCTCCTCGTCACATAATACCTCCCGACCGCCTAGTACCAGTTGCTACTTCTGCTCTGCAGAGACTGCCCCCCGGGAAGACTTATGTGCGCCCCGCGCTCCGTAGACGCATCTTGAAGTGGGGGCATTCCTCTTTGGTGGCCGGGCATCCAGAAACTCAAAAGACTGGGCAATTGATCTCCCGTCACTACTGGTGGCCCAATCTCCTCCAGGATGTCAAGGATTTTGTGGCTTCCTGTGCAGTCTGTGCCAGGAATAAGTCTCCCCGTCAAAGACCTGCCGGCCTACTTTTGCCCTTGCCAGTCCCGGACCATCCCTGGCACCACATTGGGATGGATTTCATCACCGACCTACCACCATCTGCGGGCAATACTGTTATTTGGGTGGTGACGGACCGCTTCTCTAAAATGGCTCACTTCGTGGCTCTTCCTGGCTTACCCTCTGCTCCTCGTCTGGCTCAGTTGTTCTTCCGACACATCTTCCGCCTGCATGGACTTCCTCTTCACATTGTGTCCGACCGAGGCTCTCAATTTGTCTCTAAGTTTTGGCGTGCCCTCTGCTCGCAGCTCCAAGTAAAGCTGGACTTCTCATCAGCCTACCATCCCCAGTCTAACGGGCAAGTGGAGAGAGTCAATCAGATCCTGGGTAACTACCTACGGCATTTTGTGTCCAGCCGCCAAGACAACTGGTCCGACCTCCTTCCATGGGCGGAATTCTCCTATAACCATCTGGACTCGAGTTCCACAGGCAAGTCTCCTTTCTATGTGGTCTACGGGCATCATCCTCGTCCTCCTCTGCCTCTCTCTCCATCCTCTGGGGTCCCAGCCGTTGAGGAGCTGTTATCTGACCTGCAGTCGATCTGGGAACAAACTCGACAGTCCTTACTCAAAGCCTCAGAACGCATGAAGGACCAGGCGGATAAGAAGAGGAGACCTGCCACGAATTTTCGTCCAGGTGACAAAGTCTGGCTCTCGGCCAAATATGTTCGACTCAAGATTCCCAGCTACAAGTTGGGTCCCCGATTCCTTGGTCCTTTTTCGGTGCTGAAACGCATAAACCCTGTCACCTACAAACTCCGCCTGCCCCCTACTATGCGGATTTTGAACGCCTTCCATGTCTCCCTCTTGAAGCCTGTGGTCCTCAACCGGTTCTCCGATCAGTCTCCGTTCTCTGTTCCACAAGCCGTCTCAGACGACGTCTACGTTGTTAAAGATATTCTGGCCATGAAAACTGTCAGAGGGAGACGTTTCTTCCTGGTGGACTGGAGAGGATTTGGTCCGGAGGAGAGGTCCTGGGAACCCGAGGCTAACATCCTGGATAAAGATCTCATCAAGGGGTTCCTGCAGGCAAGAAAGAGGGGGAGGCCAAAGGGGGGGGGGGGGGTACTGTCATGGCCGCGGCGGCGTCCCGTGCTCCGGGACGCCGCCGCAACCGCCATCCAGCTCAGGCAGCCGCCGGGGTCCTGGTGCAGGGACCCGGCGCTGCTGTCTGTTCGGCCCCGGGGGGCGCCTCACCTCGTCCCGCTCCTCCTTCCGTCTGTGCCGGCCGGCGCGCGCGTCCCCGCCTCCTCGGGCGCGCGCGCGCCGGCTGTCTCAGATTTAAAGGGCCAGTCCGCCCCTAATTGGTAGTTGCACCCAATCACTCCCTATAAATCCCAGCATGCCCTGTCCCCTGTGTTGGAGCCTCTACATGCTTCCCATAGCGTTTGGCCCAGCTCCCTGTTGTTCCTGATACCTGTCCGCTACCTGGTCCCTAGTCCTTGTTCCTGATTCCTGTCCGCTACCCAGTCCCTACTCCTAGTCCCTGGTTCCTGCTTCCCGTCTCTCTGCTGTTCCTGTGTTCAGCCTGTCACCTGCGGTACGCTTACACGCCACTGTCAGTACCTGCTCCTGTCACGCCTCGCCTGCCGTCACCAGCAACCAAGCCAGGGGTAGCGACCTGGGGGTCGCCTGCCGCAGCAAGTCCATCCCGCCTTGCGGCGGGCTCTGGTGAAAACCAGCGGCCCCTTAGACTCCGCTCCCTGGTGAGGTTTGTGCCATCGCTGGTGCCGGTCCAGTGGATCCACTACTCCGGGCGTTACAGTTGTTTGTACATGTAGTTTTGAAAATAAAGATAATATTACTTATTATTACATGATTGTGGGTGCCCCATTTTTTGTCCTTCTTTGTTGTTTTGTACGTGTTCTGTTATCAGGACATGGGCAGCATCCCAGTTACAGATTTATAGCAGCTCCCACCCCTCTTTTGTATATAAGTACTTGATTTTTGGACAACCGTCATTTTGATGGCAAAAGATGGCCGCAAATAATGATCCTTTTGCCTTCAAAATGACAGCCACCAAAAAGATGTCTGCAAAAGACAGGGTGTGAACATAGCCTAAAGCTGTCAGAAATCTCCTCTGCACATTTGCCAATACAGAACTGCCAATAGGAAACTCAGATTCAGAATTCCTTCTCTGCAAGCACATTGTTTATTTGGGAACATTGAACTGCAGTTTACATATGTTTGGACCACATATGTAGCAAAGCTAAATCATTTTCCATATTACTAACACCTCCAGGAATATCAACCCTATTGCAGACCTTTTTGCCATCAGCAAATAGACAAACTTTACCTACCAAACCTTCTCCTATGTCACTATCCTTACCTACCAAACCTTCCCCTGTGTCACTATCCTTACCTACCAAACCTCTTATGTCACTATCCTTACCTACCAATCCTTCTCCTATGTCACTATCCTTACCTACCAAACCATTTCCTATGTCACTATCCTTACCTACCAAACCTTTTCCTATGTCACTATCCTTACCTACCAAACCTTCCCCTGTGTCACTATCCTTACCTACCAAACCTTTTATGTCACTATCCTTACCTACCAAACCTTCTCCTGTGTTACTATCCTTACCTACCAAACCTCTTATGTCACTATCCTTACCTACCAAACCTTTTATGTCACTATCCTTACCTACCAAACCTTCTCCTATGTCACTATCCTTACCTACCAAACCTTCTCCTATGTCACTATCCTTATCTACCAAACCTTCTCCTATATCACTATCCTTACCTACCAAACCTTCTCCTATGTCACTAACCTTACCTACCAAACCTTCCTTTATGTCACTATCCTTACCTACCAAACCTTTTATGTCACTATCCTTACCTACCAAACCTTCTCCTGTGCCACTAATATTACCTACCAAACCTTCTCCTATGCCACTAATATTACCTACCAAACCTTCTCCTATGTCACTTACCTTCCTACCAAACCTTCTCCTATGTCACTATCCTTACCTACTAAATCTTCTCCTATGTCACTAACCTTACCTACCAAACCTTCTATTATGTCACTATCCTTACCTACCAAACCTTCTCTTATGTCACTATCCTTACCTACCAAACATTCTCCTATGTCACTAATATTACCTACCAAACCTTCTCCTATGTCACTAACCTTACCTACCAAACCTTTTCCTATGTCACTATCCTTACCTACCAAACCTTCTCCTATGTCACTATCCTTACCTACCAAACCTTCCCCTATGTATCTAACCATACCTACCAAACCTTCTCCTATGTCACTATCCTTACCTACCAAACCTTCTCCTATGTCACTAATATTACCTACCAAACCTTCTCCTATGTCACTAATATTACCTACCAAACCTTCTCCTATGTCACTTACCTTCCTACCAAACCTTCTCCTATGTCACTATCCTTACCTACTAAATCTTCTCCTATGTCACTAACCCTACCTTCCAAACCTATTCTTATGTCACTATCCTTACCTACCAAACCTTCTACTATGTCAGTAACCTTACCTACCAAACCTTCTCCTATGTCAGTAACCTTTCCTACCAAATCACTTCCTATGTCAGTAACCTTACCTACCAAACCTTCTCCTATGTCAGTAACCTTATCTACCAAACCTCTTCCTATGTCACTATCCTTACCTACCAAACGTTCTCCTATGTAACTATCCTTACCTACTAAATCTTTTCCTATGTCACTAACCTTACCTACCAAACCTTCTCCTATGTCACTATCCTTACCAACCAAACCTTCTCTTATGTCACTATCCTTACCTACCAAACCTTCTCCTATGCCACTAATATTACCTACCAAACCTTCTCCTATGTCACTTACCTTCCTACCAAACCTTCTCCTATGTCACTATCCTTACCTACTAAATCTTCTCCTATGTCACTAACCCTACCTACCAAACCTTCTCTTATGTCACTATCCTTACCTACCAAACCTTCTCCTATGTTAGTAACCTTTCCTACCAAATCACTTCCTATGTCACTAACCTTACCTACCAAACCTTCTCCTATGTCAGTAACCTTATCTACCAAACCTCTTCCTATGTCACTATCCTTACCTACCAAACGTTCTCCTATGTAACTATCCTTACTTACTAAATCTTTTCCTATGTCACTAACCTTACCTACCAAACCTTCTCCTATGTCACTATCTTTACCAACCAAACCTTCTCCTATGTCACTATCCTTACCTACTAAATATTCTTCTATGTCACTATCCTTACCTACCAAACCTTCTCCTATGTCACTATCCTTACCTACCAAACCTTCTACTATGTCACTAACCTTACCTACCAAACCTTCTCCTATGTCAGTAACCTTACCTACCAAACCTTCTCCTATGTCACTATCCTTACCTACCAAACTTTCTCCTATGTCACTATCCTTACCTACCAAACCTTCTCCTATATCACTATCCTTACCTACCAAACCTTCTCCTATGTCACTATCCTTAGCTAACAAACCTTCTCCTGGGTCACTAACCTTACCCACCAAACCTTTTCCTATGTCACTATTCTCATCTACCGAACCTTCTCCTATGTCACTAATCTTACCTACTAAACCTTCTACTATGTCACTATATCTACCGAACCTTCTCCTATGTCATTTTCCTTACCTACCAAACCTTCTCCTATTTCACTAACCTTACCTACCAAACCTTCTCCTATGTCACTTACAAACATATTAAAAAGAACAGGACCCAGAACAGAACCTTGTGGCCACCACTTGTAACCAGTCTCTGCTCGGAATATACACCATTAACAACAACCCTCTAATATCTATCCTTCAGCCAACAACAAATCCACTGAACTCTCCAAGGATTAGTCTGAGGTTCTGCCCGCAGTCATGCTGGTTTGGGTCTATGAGGTTGTTCATTTTTAGGTAATCACTTATCTTTGTTAGAATAAAATAATACTTTCATACAGTGAATAAATTACAATTTCATATAATGACTATTTTGAAGAAAAACTGAGCTCCAATTGCTAAGTAAATATTAAGATAATCAGTGAATGTTCGGCATTCACTACAAGCAATATTAGATTAAAAAATGCCTAAGTTACAGTTATGTAATTAATTCCCATCTATTGGCTCTTTAGCTCGGGCTTACAACAAGAGGGTGACATTTCATTATTCTTCTCTAGCTGTAATACGTTCATATTTATTGAAAGGTAGGAAAAATATGATTTCTTTACAATGAATGTTATTGCCAGATACTGTTCAAGTCATTTAACATTAGCTTGGAGCAGAAACTACTTTTGCTACAGATTAATGATACTATTAACCCAGCAGTCTCTAATGGGCGTTGCTCCGACCCCTGTGTTCTTTTACAGTGGGGTCTGTTTAAGGTCATGTAAGGCTCCCGCACTGGGAACAAAAGGGTTAAATAAAATATGATACAAAGCCACCATACCCCCAAATATTGAAATTACATTTAATTCCATACAAAATGAATTGTTCCATAAAATCAGGAATATGTTTGGTATTGCCACATTCATAAAAATTCATGCTCTAAAATGACATTATTTATATAGAATGGGGAATGCTGTAAAAAAAAATGTGTTAATAAAACAATGCCAGAAGTGTCAACTGTATTTTGTCAATCCCGCTCTTAAAAAGAAGCAACCAAAGGGTATATATTATTAAAAATGGTATCGATACAAACAATACATCTTGCTGCAAAAAGAAGCCCACACCAGCCCCTTCATAAGACAAATAAGAAAGCTATAGATCTTGGCAAGTAGAATTTGCAAAAAAAAAAGCCCCCATATGGCTTTACACCTACCCGATCTGCAGCGGAGTTCACGCGATGGATTCGCAGCGAATGATAGCACATACTCTCAGCGGGATTGACATACCGCTGTGAGCATGTGAGTTAAAGCCCCACCGCCCGCAGCCCACTGCCGAGAGAATACATTACCTGCGGCTGCATGTGAGGCTCCCCACTCTGTTCC
Source organism: Dendropsophus ebraccatus (assembly GCF_027789765.1). NCBI lineage: Eukaryota > Metazoa > Chordata > Amphibia > Anura > Hylidae > Dendropsophus > Dendropsophus ebraccatus. The sequence goes on from NC_091462.1 coordinate 82,339,657, forward strand.
CGCTCAGCCAATCAGTACACAGCAGCACTGATTGGCTGAGTGGGACCAGAGCCGGGAGCCTCATGTGAAATCCGCTGCGGATCCGGTAGGTGTGAAGGCACCCTTAGGGAGGAGTTGGATTATAAAATCCTGCAGTCGGCAGGGGCAGGTGGGAAATTAATAACAAGTACTAACTTACCTCTCCCTGTGCCTGCGGTGAGTGGCGGAATCGGCCTTGGGACCCCAATAGGCTCCGTGATCTCCGGAGCTGACACGTCACAACCTAGCTGATAGACTGGCCGCTCAGCCAGTCAGTGACTGGGGCAGGCCTTTTCCCCCCAAGTTGTGACATCATCACAACTCGGGGAAAAACGCATTCTGGCAGGGGTCTGTGTCCTGTCCCGCCACTCACAGCAGGCACGGGGAGAGGTGAGTTAGTACTTGTAATTAATTTCCACCTTGATGGCTAATGCATTTTAGAAAAGTCGGACTTCTCCTTTCACCCCTTCACGTCAGCAATCTGTATATATACGTTCCTATTGCACATGCCCCGTGCAGTAGGAATGTATATATACGTTCCTGACTTCAGGGGGCTTTGTGATTAGAACGGGATCGCTGCAGGGATAGCGATCCCGCTCTCATCTGACTGCAGCACCGGAGAAAATGAGAATCAGCTGCGATCCCGCAGCTGACCCCCATTAACCCCTTAGTGACTGCCGATACGGCGGTCACTAATGGGGCCGGTGCCGCCGCTGCATTTCATCTCCCCCCACCGTGAATCCACGGTGGGGGGAGATGAAATAAGTAAAATCAGACCCCAGATCAGCCCCCCTAGTACCCCAGTAACTAACCCCCCCTCCCCGCAGCGGCCATCAGATCCAAGATGGCCGCCACCATCACTGTGAACAGACTAATGTCTGTTCACAGTGATCTTAAGTAAAAATGAATGAAAGCCCCATGCTCTCCACCACCGGAGGTAGTGAAGAGCATGGGGCAGTGATCGGGGACCCCCCTATGGGGTCCCGGTACAAGCGATCAGCGGTATATACTATATACCGCTGATCACTTGTGCCATGCGCTATTCTAATAACTATTACTAGCTGCGGTTTTGCTCAAGCAAATTGGCGCTCCTTCCCTTCTGACCCCGGCTGTGTGCCCATACAGGGGTTTATGCCCACATATGAGGTACCGTTCTACTTAGAAGAACCTGCGTTACAGATTTTCGGGTGAATTTTCTCTCCTGTTCCTTGTGAAATTTAGAAATTTCCAACTAAACCAACATGTTATTGGAAAAATTAGAGTTTTTCATTTTTACTGTCTAATTTTGAATACTTTTCTCTAACACCTGTCGGGTCAAAATGCTCATCCTACCCCAAGATGAATTCTTTGAGGGGTGTACTTTCCAAAATGGGGTGACTTATGGGGGTTTCTCTCTCTGCTGACACTACAGGGGCTCTGCAAATGCACCTGGCGCTTGGAAACTTCTTCAGCAAAATCTGCAATGGAAAAGCTAATTGGCGCTCCCTTCCTTCTGAGCCCTGCTGTGTGCCCATACAGTGGTTTACAACCACATATGGGGTACCGTAGTACTCAAGAGAACCTGCCTTACAAATTTTGGGGTGCTTTTTCTCTCATGTTCCTTTTGAAAATGAGAAACTTTAATCTAAACGTATATATTATTGGAAAATTTTAATTTTTCATTTTTTTTACGGCCTAATGGTGAATACTTTCCTCCAGCCCCTGTAGGGTTAAAATGCTCATTATACCCCTATATTAATTCTTTAAGGTGTGTAGTTTCCAAAATGGGGTCACTTATGGGGGTTTCCAGTATACAAACCTCCTAAATCAACTTAAAAAAAAGAACTGGTCCCTAAAAATATCAGTTTTAGAAACTTTCACGAAAATGTGGTAATTTGCTGATAAATTTCTAAGCCACGTAACACCCTAAAAAAGTAAAATATGTTTATGAAATGAAGCCAGAATAAAGAGGACATATCGGCAATGTGACTTAGTAACTAATTTATGTGATACGACTTACTTTTTTTAGAAGCAGAGAATTTCAAAGTTCATAAAATGCAATTTTTTTTAATTTTTCATGATATTTTGATGTTTTTTACAAAAAACATATGTGACGAAAAAACAGTCTCAGAATCGCTAGCATACGTTAAAGCATCACTGAGCTATAAGCGCATAAAGTGAGACAGGTCAGATTGAAAAATGAGCCTGGTCTTTTAGGTGCAAATAGGCTTGGTCTTGAAGGGGTTAAAGAAAAAAAAATGTTATGGTTCTTGGAGGGCGATGATGAAAAAACTAAGTAAATTGTTTTGTCATTAAAGGGAATCTGTCACTTGGTTTATTCTGCCTTAAATGAGGGCAGCAAAAACTAGTGACAGAAATGCTGAACATATCGGTGCATTACTTACATCATTCTGTTCAGCTGTTCTCCTAATATGCAGGAGAATAGGATTCTTGCCACACCCCTCCCCCTGCCCTCCAGCTGCTGATTGACAATTGACTGTCTATACAAAGCATGGATAGATGACTGCCAATCAGCAGCTGGTGAGCGGAGTCTTCTGCTTCTTATATATATTAAGGACTACTGGGCTCATGCACATAAAAACTATCATTGTTCAATAGCACTCTATTTTTTTTTATTGTTCTCTAGAATATTGGCTGCAGAGTTGTTTAAGCAGCCATAAATCGCTGTAGGAGATAGCAAGACACCCACCAGAAATAGTTTAAACTGAAACTGTACAACAAGACGGCTGCTGGGTCTAACTATATCCAGCTCAGCTTCTACAGCAAAAGTTGCCACTTGTCAAGGCTGTTTTCCCAGCAATTATAGGGGAAATAAGTAACAAAAAATAATAAAAATAAATGAATAAAAAATATAATGAATAATAATAAAAAAATATTACAGTAAAACATCCTAAAGACCACCATTGAAAATCGCAATAAAAATGGTCATCTCTGGAGGGGGTCTTCTCAAAGAAAATGGACAGTAAGCAAAAAAAAAAAAAAAAAAAAGAGAGGTGGCACTCACTGTTCAATATTCAGTGAAAAAAAGGTGTAGTGCTTGGGGTAAAGAGACCTGAATGCTATATACAAAATAATAGGTTCAATGCCAAAACACAATAGTAATGTTCTATTGTTTATTCAATTGATGTGTTGTGTAGAAATGTTTCTGTTCTAGTAGTCAATTTGCACTCTTTCTTCCGAGCTATTTACCAAGTACAATGGTAATTTTACCATCTCCAGTCACAAAAAGGAAATCAACTATCCGCATGTGATTGTTTAGAGAGGAAAGTACAAATCACAAATCTTTCATTATTATAAAATGAGATGTTTTGTCGAGCACCTGAGTAAAGCGTCGGCTAGTTGATATATTGTAAATACATTATTCGAGGTGGAAAGTTCATTTTAGGTATCAAGAAAATAGATTGGCTTGCAATGCTTCACGACTCCCTAGTGGCGTTTAAACGGGCATTGTTTTCATAAGTATACGCCAGAATATGAACAGCTTAACTCATAAGATCAGACCTTTGGTGCTGAAACACCATTAGTGGCTGCGAGAGAGCAAAATGTTTTCTCTAATACAGTCATTACTTTAAGAGGGCTTACACAGAGAGGTGATACGAGGTATATAGTACAAATGCTGCAAATACTTTCTATAACCTGTGATTTAAAGGTGTATTCACATCTCAAGTATTTATGACATATTCTCAGGAAATGCTATTAATGTTTGATAGATGCAGGTTGTACACTTGGGACATTTTTCCTCTCACCCCGTCTAGCTGGTTGGGATCGTACTAACGTCTATAGAAATTACATGTACTGTGTAAAAAAAGCCAGCATTTTTGGAATCCTGAACATTTCTGACCTTGGTAAAGAGGCCACATGTAGCTGGGGACCCTCATTCTTAAGGCCATATTACACAAAGCGATTATCGGCCGATAATCGTTTCATGTAATAGAAGACAGCAATCAGTCAACATGCACAATGTTGGTTGATCGTTGTCTTTTAACAGGCTGAAACGCCAATGACAAGCCTGGCAGCGATATGCTGCCATGTTCCGTGTAATAGGAGCGGTGGCAGCAGACCGTCATTATTTCCTACGGGCTGCCCGGACGATCTGATGATCGCCCGGATAGCCCCCCTCCCGTAGCCCCCCCTGGCTCTTTCCCGCTACTCCTCGCTCGCTGTTGGCAAGTGTAATAGCATTGTCAGCGTGCGGGGGAATGAGGAGCAAGTGAGCACTGAGTTGATAGGTCAGCGCTCCCTTGCTCCCCACATTGCCCCGTGTAATAGGGGCTTAAAAATAGGTGAGGGTCATGGAGGTAGACAACATCCTATGGATATGCCATAACTTTTTGAATACTCATTTAAGCGCTTTTATCAATCTGGTATCCCGGTCTTGTCTGCCCAATATGAGGACAGAATTATATTTTATTTCTAGTGCCATTGGGGTGTGGCCATTCCTGCACAATGTCGGTATGTTTGTCCCTGCACTTGTCTTGTTACTCCAAAGACAAAAAGGAACGAATGTGAAAATAGGACACCCACCCCGACTGACGGGTATAAGAAAAGAAGGAGAGATAGATGAGAGACCAGGGAATATATTGCTACAATGGAACATTTACACAGGAGACCGGGAGACTATACTGCAGCTACATATAGTAAGCTTTAACATATTCTTAGTAATTCTCAATGAATAACATATGGAGTCTTATAAAAGACCTATCCACAGTATAGATTAAAACTAGCTAATGGCAGTGGGGCCAACAGTTGTGGCCCCCTTTGATATTAAGAATGGGGGACCAAGTACAACATTTGGCTGTTTTCCCACTCCTATAAAGAATGAACAGAGCCGAGACTTGCATCCATTCTCACAATCCCGGATGACCACAGTGGTCGGACCCTCTGCCATTAGCTGCGGATTAGGGATACATTTCTAAGATGGGTAGACCCCTTTAACAAAAGGTAAAAGTAACGTTTTCGTTTTTATTGAAAACTCATCTCGAGAGTGAGAGATGCTCTTTATAGTTGTTGCCCACACTGTACTATACTCCTTAATGCAGGACCCTCCTCCATTAACTATTAAGAAAATAAATTAAAATAGGTTTTAAGAACCATATGACCTCTTTAAAGGGGTACTCTGACATAAGGTTAAAAACATGCAGTAGAGCCATATAGCATTGCTTACCTGTCTGCCTCACCAAAACCACCAAAATTCCATCTCTTTAAGGGACCTTATTTCTATAATTCCTTGTTGTTCTTCCCGGTTGAGCAGTTCCTCAGTACTACAATTCCCAGAATGCATTGCTTTTCCTGAACTCTTCATTACAGTCCTCCCACCCTGCCCACTCACCTCTCACAACATTCTCTCCCCAAAGCTGTTGCAGACTGTTGCCCAATCAGTGAGGTTGGAGCACCTACTGCTCTTTCTGTGGCATCGTTAGTTACATCACATGATTAAGTGTTGTCTACGGAGAAAGGGAGGAGCCAGGGATCTGTAGACAATACATATTATGCAGTTCTTTTTTCAACTTCCTGTCAGGGGCTAATAAGATGGGTGGTTACCCCACATGTTCTGAAAAGATATCGTATACTAAGATGTCAGTGAGACATGAGATATCTACCGGGTGCTGCAAATGTTTATGTGTCTGCTGTGATCATTGTCTTTCTTATAGCATGTGGCAATCACAGATCCATGTAATTTGGACCTAAGGATACTTTTACACATACAAAATACTTGTTTGGTTTACATTTTCTGTAAAATGTTCACAGATGTTACATTTTAGTGAACAAATTTTTCTGCAGCACCCTTACCCGTATGTGTACATGTATCTTTAAAGCGACGGATGGATACAATTTACACTTAATAAATCACGAAAAGAGGCCAAATCAAATAAATCATGTTCTCCACAAGTCAAGTATAAAAGAATAAAAATATACGACTAATAATAGACGTATTTCATTTATGATAATATGGATAATTTAGTAGAAAATGAATGACTTGTACTTAGCTCGTGTTCTGCATTATAGTTGGAGCTTTGTAATGAGATGGATATTCCCATTTCAAAGACCTTTACATTTCTCCAAAATGAGGCCCCACCACCTGGTGCTGCCTGGATATGGTGGAGGGAGGTGGCTGTGATGGCCTAGGAATGGAAGCTGCGTAGCTGGCTGATCTACACTCTTTTTGTAATTCCTATCCACTTTTAAGGGAGTTACTGAAACAAGGTAGAACAGTTTGTTTCCTTAATTCCAGTCACCTCTGGTCCCAAAGATTTAGTCTAAAATAGATGCCATATGCCATAAATGTCTGTGGTGCCAATACTCTTTTAACCCCTAAGTAATAATGAAAATTTTCATTTTTGCATTTTTCCTCCTGGCCATAACTTTTTTCTTTTCCATCTACAGAGCCATAGGAGGTCTTTGAGTTTTTTGTAGGACAAATGGTATTTTGCAGTAACAGCCTTCATTTTGCTTCATTTTAAAATGGAAAAAGATTATTTGTGGTATAAAATATAATTTTTTTTTCAAATTTCCCCCCCCCCGCCATTAGTGATTCATTAACCCTTTAAGGACACTGTGGATTTTGACAGGACAGAGCCAATTTTCATCTTTGCGTTTTCACTTTTTCTTCCGCGTCTTCTAAGGGCCATAGCAAGTATTATATTTTCAAAATATTTTTCTAATATTAATTTTTTTTCTGATAAATAATGTGACAAAATATCTGCAATCCAGGTGCTTTCTTCCTCTTTTCTTTAGGCTGTTCATGCTATGATAAATAATATGCTTTTTTGTTTATTTATATGTTTTATTTGTAGGGGTGAAATCTTTATTTGGGGAAGGGCTATGTCATATTTAGAAAAAAACTAAAACATTTTTTTACATTTTTTAAAACGCTTTTAAGTCTCCCCAGGGGACTATTACATGCAATCACTAGAACGCATAGGCTATGTTCACACAATGTTTTTTTCAGCTCCGTTTAAAATGACGTCCGTCATTTTAAGTCTAAAATAACAGACGTTTTTTACTGTCTATCCTTCTCTGCAATGACGACTGCTGGTACATTATTCTAGTTTGGTTAATAATTGGAGTTTGGGTGTGGCTTAATTAAAAAGTCCATTGAAATTAATAGTAAAAACGGAGAAAAAACGTTGAGAAAAGAAAAACTGTGTGTGAACAACTATTAAAAAAAGTCAGCTGTTTAAAAAAGACATCTGACAATAATGATCATGATCATTATTTTGACATCCGCGGTAAAAACGTCCATTATTCAATACATTGTGTGCATTGGACATCCGTCTTTCCATTGACTTCAATGTATTGCTATTGCAGTCAATTAAATCGCTGCAAAAACGGACGTTATTTTAAATAGCAAAATCAGCCGCCTTTTCTCTATTTTTGACATTGTGTGAACATAGCCATGAAGTGTTCAATGCTACGCCATTGCAAAGCATTAGTCAGTATTAGCGGCGCTCTGCATATAGAGTCTGCCCGAGGCAAACTCTATGAGCAGAATACAAACTGCATTGCATGGAGCAAAGCATTAGACTTCCAGCAGTCATGGAAAATGATTGGAGGTCGCTTCATAGAGCCCCTGCAGTTAATGGCATAAATGTATGCCATGTATCGGTAAGGCACAGACTTCCATGGCATCCATTTATGTTCGATGTCGGGAAGGGGTTCAAACTAATTCTGCAGATAAGTACCATTACAAGGATACCCAATTTGAATAGTTTTTGTTATAGAATTCTACTTAAAAAAAAAACTTTTATAATGTCTTTACTTTTCCCCTCCACAAAGTTTTCAGGGGTCTCATGTTTTGTGCCATGAATAGTTACGACTTTTTATTTAATGTTTCTCTGTTATGTAATGCAACCAACAATTAATAATTTTGGCTTTTTAAATTTATTTTTTGTTTAGTTGTTCACCATGCAGGATCAATAACATTACATTTCAATCGATCAGTTGATTCCATATACCGTGATACCAAACATTTTTATCTCTCTTTTATTACACCTTATTCGTTCCCACCAATGGACTTTCAAAGTCATTTAATAGCTTACCCACATCAATGCAATACATATGTAGGCAAGCAATATAGGTAGAGTCTACATGGCAGGCACAGAGGCTTTCATAGAGAACAATTATTAAAAGTCTCAGTGAAGAAATGAGCACCAACAGAGGTGCTAGGTACAGCCAGCCAGCAAAAATCATAATTCAGTGGCCATGAAAAGGTTGTCCATGGTGCCAGCATTCACACACACCAAGGTCACTTTAAAAATTTATATTGCAGTAAAGTGACAAAATTGGAAAGGAAAGGTCTATAGAAGTCTTGTTTTCTTTGACACAAACAGGCAATGCAGTTTGTATTCTGGTCATAGAGTTTGCCTTAAATTATTCTACAAATATCACCCAAAAAATGATCAGTTCAGATCTCATTCTGTTTCACAGAAATAATATTGGCAAACACTATGGAATTTTTAACTTTAAATGTCTTATACAATACACATACTATTTAAACAGCTTGCCATATAATGGTACAATATACTGAAACATTCCTTTCCAGGATTAAATGTCTATGGAAACGTAAGTCAAATAGGAAGCATGAGATGGAAAATTGTTGAATTTCAATACTTGCTGTGTTGTCTGATCTTGCTCAATACTATCTGACTTCTACTTCCTAAATTATAAAACTAGCAAACAAAATAAATGGAGGGTGCCCATGTGCAGAATCTCAAAATAAAAATGGCTGTGTAGTGGGAATAAATATATGTTATAGCTACATACATATATAAAATGGTCAGACCACTACTTTTAGAGCAAAATGATGGTAAAAAAAACAGATGTTAACAGGCTTACTAAATAAATTTAAACGCAAAAAATGTTTAACTTGACAAATGTTACAAGTATAACTATATTAACTGAGATTAGAATCCCCCGTTAATAATCTAGCTGCTCTCCAAGCTTGAGTCGGGTTACAGCTCATACAAAAAAACACAAAAAATGCCTTAGCTCACCGCTAATGGCAAGACACAGACCCAATACAGATATAAAAATCGCTAAAAGCAGCCCCCCCCAACTGTTAAAAAAATCTACATAAAAATAAGGAAGCTATTGGTATACGATTTAAAAACAGCGTGAACCATCCCACCACGATAAGGTGGCCTCATGCCAGTGATGGACCCTACACTGTACTTTAGCCTCTCCAATGCATATAATAAGTCTATGCTCTGGGCATGCAGGATCCAACTAATACTAATAAGTAATAACCACCTGGGTGGGATGGGTGGAGTGCATGACCAAGTGGAGGCACCCACTTCCTGCCATTTGTAACACAGGCAAAAAGACAAATTTGACCATTCACACTGGGCAGGAGTATGTTGCTATGGCTGAAATTGAAGGTACACAACAATACCAAAAATGTAACAGCTCACCACAATGGCAAGGTAAGGCTGGGTTCACACTGCGTTTTTGCAATCCGTTTTTTTTGCAAAAAAACGGATGAAAAACGGATGAAAAAAACAGATGCATTTGTCTGCATCCGTTTTGATCCGTTTTTCCATTGACTTCCATTGTAAGAAGAAAACAGATCAAAACGGATCCTTTTTTTTTTAACGGACACAAAAGTAGTGTCAGCTACGTTTTTGTGTCCATAAAAAAAAAACGGATCCGTTTTGACCCGTTTTTTTTTTTTACAATGGAAGTCAATGGAAAAACGGATCAAAACGGATGCACACAAATGCATCCATTTTTTGAAAAAAAAAAGGATGAAAAAATTGGATTGCAAAAACGCAGTGTGAACCCAGCCTTACAGCTCAAGGTGTAATTGCTGAGCCAATAAAACCAATGTATACATATTTAACCTTATTTATTGCAGAAATCAGCACATTTTGGGTCAGGGGAAATCTTTATCAGGTAGTTTTCACACAAAGGTCCTGTGCACATAGTTTGTCTGGACCTTACTTATAAATATCTACTTTATAACATGGATGCATAAAACTGTTACCCAGAAGGTTCCTGTAATGTTCTATAAAAGGTCTGTAGAAGAAAAGAAGCAGAAACACTCATCAAAACTTGGGGTCACATTTATAAAGACTCCTGAGGACAGCTTTTGAAGAAGATATGGAAAAAAGAAATAGATTTAGTATCTTCTATATTTGTTAAACATCTGGCCGTGATTTTTTTGTTTTCCTTGTAGATGACAATTATTTACTTTCCTGACATTTTCCAACTATTTCATATATCACAAATCATATACATTGGTAATGTCTACAAAATGGACTTTTTAAACAATATCATAGGTAAAGCAGATTTTTTTTCCAGCAGAGGTATGCCAAAAACTGGTACTGTCCATTGGTGCACATGAATTAAAGTACGAGAACGAGCGCAGAGAGGACTGTGCTGCAGCATGTCCTCTCCCCGCTCTGAGTAAGAAAAAAAAAGATTTGAGATCAAGTTTAAGCCTGATTCTTTTTTCTAACACAGACTGGGGAGAGGACACACTGCAGTGCATCTTCTCCTGGCTTGTTCTTACGATCGGTACAGGTCTGAACACTCAGACCTAGACTGATCAAAACTTTTTAGTATCCTCCTCCACTCCAAGACGGGTAAAACAGGCACAGGTCCAAGGGGTAATAGTGATAGAAAATATAATAACATTTATTAAAAGAATTATGCCAGGGACACAACGCTTTTTGAGACCGGTCCGGTCTCTTTATCAAATGTCAGACCTAGGGCCCACTGTCTTGTTGTGTCTATACCCCCATCAAATATTTTCTGGAGATCTGTTTTCTGGAATTTTGTTGTAGCCTTGGCTTAGAGTCTATCCTTTACAATGCATCTTTGGTGCAAATATCAACACGCCTACCACAGGATGAGCTGGTTATTCAATCAATCCACACACTGAATGGTCACTTTATTTAGTAGCGCATTGCACCTCCTTTAGTTATCAGAATATCTGCAGTTCATTGTGGCATAGAGTCTACTATGCAATGAAATCATTCTGCAGGAAAGTGGACAGGATGGTTACCTACAATTGCTGAAAATTAGATGAAGGTCCTGACATGCTCTAAATAAACTCTTTGTACGTCATGCCAGAGACGCTCTATAGCAAAAGGTGTCTATATTACCTAGACTAAAGACACCTGAACTTCCAACTTTGGTGGGTTCAGCTGACTGGCTAAAGTATATGGTGACCTCCTGACCCTTCCCCAGTGGACGGAATAATGGGCATGTTGGAGAGATAAGCCACCCCCCATAGCCATCACCAAAGCCATCACCCATAGAGAAAACATGAACATTTGGCCATGCCGAACCTTTATATGTCATGAAGGATAACGATCAGCCAATCAACAGTTATTGAAGGTGTCTTGTGTATGGCCACCTTAAGAGCTAGAGTTTGTGAAGTCCAGGGAATCAAGAAAAACTTACTGTCATGTTCCTGGAACCAATCCATGAATTTAACCTGCTACCATGAAGGGATGACAATGCTCCTCAAAATCCAACCCCAAGTATCAGAGGACCCAGGGTGTGCTAAGAGTGCATTCCGTGCACCAATATACCACGTCCACCAGTATGAATTGTTGCAATTTGACAGAAAGGGTTTGATGATTTATGTTGCTTTACCAAATTCTTACCATCCTATTAGATTGGTGCAATATAAATTTGGAATCCCCTGACAAGGGAATGTTTTTTCACTGCTCAGAGATTAAATTTTTGTGCTCTTTTGTTACTGGAGTGTTTACACAAAAAAACACAAATTCACAAATAGCTCCCTTGTTTTTATTCTGTTTTCCGGACTAAAGGTCCTTTTACACACACAGATTATTTGCTCCATTGATCGTTAAATGACCATGGAGTGATGATTTGGTCTTTTCATCAGCCAACCTTCAAAGAGATTTATCAAGGTAAAAACTAGTTACTAGTTTTCATTGTTGGAGATCGTTAATCTGATTTTTTATTTTTTTTGCTTTAACACAGCAGGTTGAGGCTATGTGCTCCCGGCCGGAGCGTATGCTATGTGTAACGTATATTTTTGTAATAGTCACGGCCATTGTACAACGGCCGTGATTTTACGAAAATATACATTGTGTGAACATAGCCTTAATCTGCAAATATTTAGATGAACAGACCTGCAAACTATGAATGAGCGACTAACAATGATTTTAGAACACGTCGAAAGACAACAATTAACGATTCATCTCTTGTCGTTTGATCGGTAACTGAATTAAGATAATCGCTTTGTTTGGTTGTTATCACAAATTTTTATTGTGAACCCACCCTGGGGGCTATGTTGGCCAGCATTAGTTGAAGCCAGCATGCCCAGAGGCTTATTATTAGCTCAGGAAAGCCCACAGTTACCGTAGGTTCCATCCCATATATGAGGCCACCCTTCCTTGGTGGGATGGTATTATAGTATTATGCCAAGATCCTTATTGATTTTCTTTCACAGTTGGGTGGAGGGGTTGCTTTTAGCAATTTTCATATCTGTATTTATTGGTTTATGTCTTGCCATTAGCAGTGAGCTGTTGTATTTGTCTTCTTTTGTGATCGTGAATTTTAAAACGATAATCGCCCAGTCTAAAAGGACCATTAGGTGTCTAATTTCCATGCATGGAAGATCTTATTGTAAAAGGGCAGCTGTATTGAATAAAGTGGCTAATACTTGAGAAAGGCTCACTATTTAAGAGCCGAAACATTGCATTGTACTTTTTTATGCATACTGGCACAATAAATTGGTTTGAATTTTGGAGATGCTGTCCTCACCCTTTCAGAAATACAAGGCCAAGTCGACCTGTCATTGGCTACAGCAGAACAAAAGGAAGGTTCTGGAGTGTCCTGACCTCAATATCATTGAGCCACTCTGGAGAGATCTCAAGTGCGCAGTTCATGCAAGACAGTCCAGGAATTTAATAGAACTGAAGGCTTTTTACCAAGAAGAACGGGCAGCTTTACCATCTGAGAAAAAAAAAGAGCCTTATCCACAACTACCACAAAAGACTTCAAGTTGTCATTGATATTAGAGTGTGAAATACACGGTATTAAGAACTGGGATATGTAAACTTTTCATTAGGGTCATTTGGATGTTTTTGGTTGACATTATGATTTAGGGTATAAACCCACACACCGTATATGCAGTAGACATGTAACAAATACGCAGCAGATTTGTTGGTACAGATTTGATGCTGTGTTCAGTTATTTAGATCTAATCTGCTGCGATTTTGCTGCGAGTTTGCTGCGTATCGCAGCAGGAAATACGCTGCATATACGGTGTGTGGGTTTATACCCTTAAATAGAGAAACAGTAGTTTAACAATAGTAGTGTAACAGTAGTTTAACAATACAGGCTTCACCAAAACACACAAAAAAAGTTTTTGTGGTATCATTCATATTCCCTAAAAAAAAGCACAAGAAAGCAAAAATTCTGCCTGGTTATGTAAACTTTTGAGCACAATTATATATATGTTATATATCTATAGAGTGGAATCAGCACTGAAAATCTGCAACAATTCGGTCACATCAGAAATTTATCCTAATGGCTGTTACCTCCTCTTCTAGCAGAAGCTTTCTATAAAACAGACTAGCTTTCACTGTAGATGTATCTGTATATATACGGTAGTCTGAGCACAAGTACCTGTTAAAACGTCAGAGGATCTAGAATTAAATCTACTATTGTTCTCATGATTCATAATCAATTAAGTCAGGTTTCTAACCCTTAGTTAAGCGTTATCTCTACAGTTTTACCCTGAGTGTCTTTTCTTGAGAAAGTAAAAAAAAAAAACAGGTGTGGGATGTAGAGTTCCCATGAATAATGACAATGAATTGGGAAATAGACTCTTTCTTTGAGAAATGACTCATAATAAAAGTTACTAGACACCAAACAATGCCAAATAAAGTCTGCGTTCATCTCCCAAAGCTCTTAATAACAGTATCTGTTCAAGACAAGAGGAATGCTTCACTTAATATCTGTGTTTGTCTTGAGACACTGGATTTTTCTTTTAAAGATAATAACATTTATTAGACTGACATAAAATAGATTCTAGGCTTTCATCAGAAGGCCCTTCACTGCTTAAAGGTTTTACTTATGTTTTTCCACCCATTTTAGGTTTCGTAATGTTCTAGTACTTTGTTAAAGTGAACTTGCCGTTTCAAAATAAAATAAAAAAAACCCTTACATTGTCTTGTTACATTAACCATTCAAAGTGATGGATAAGGTGAATTTGGTACTATCACTGCTGTTATTCAGGCCCTGAAAGCTCCCTCGATGATGCACAGCTCTTTATCACTTTCTCAGTTTCAGGGGGTGGGGCCAGTGCTGGACTGCTGGTCAGTAGTACACACAGGATCTTCCTTTCCTTTAGGCTATGTTCACACTACGTATATGTCCGGCTGTAGTTCGTACGCGGCCCGGACATGTGTGGCTGAAACTACGGCCGTGGGAAAAATAGACATGCGGCCAGATTGCGAACATGCGGGCGAACCGCGAACATACGCCCGTAGTACAGTTATGCTTCCTAGCTTGTTTCGAAGCGATCTGAAACAGGTCATTTACTTGGAAATCTTCTCCCAGCCCAATAAAACACACAGAACCTTTTGGATCTAAAAATCAAGTTCAATTTGGCTGAAATAAGTACTTCGTACAGGACCGCATGCAAATCCACGGCCGTGAGTTGGAACAGTTCCGGCAGCAAACAATGGTCTTGTTCATTTTTCACGGCGCCGTATACGATCCGGCCGTAGGCTCATACATAGTGTGCATTGTGCAGCCGGAAACTACGGGCGTATATTTGCGGTTCGCACTACGGCTGGAAATATACGTAGTGTGAACATAGCCTTAAAGTGTAACTATCATTTAATAGGTCATGTAATAGGCCTCTTTCTGTACTCAAAAAGCTGTCATTTTCAGTAAATGAAGCCATTTACTAATATGTTACACATATGTCACATATACTTTTAAATGGAGGGAAGTTGTAATTGAAATGACAGTGACCAAATAATTTAACGTCCATAATTGAATATGACCATCCAAATAAGGAACATATTTTTTTAATTTAATACCTGCTTTCTGAAATTACAGTTGTATTTACCTTTTATTTTACTGTGTGTAGACCTATCCTAAGATGTTAACTTTATGAGTTAAAGGGGAACACTGGCAAATATACTGAAACATAAAAGAAAAGCTATACTTACCCAAAATATCTGTTGGAGTATGATTGTAAATCTGGTCTGTATGTACATTGCTTTAAATCTGTTTTTCTAAAGCCCTTGATATTTTTTCCACAGTATATAAAGTTCTAGGTGCTTATCAAGTCAAATGAAGATCAATATACTATATGGCTCACACATAATATTTCCATCAGTCTTGAGGTCAGTTTTTTTTTTAAAACCAAAACCTGGGATGGAACTGACAGGGCAAAATTATAATGGAAAAAATTGCTTCAATCCACTTTTGATTTTGGTTAAAAAAATGCTGACCAAGAAACTGACGGAAATACTATGTGTGAGCATAGCCTGTGTGTGAAATGTCATACCCTATAATATTTATTACCCTGTACCTTTAATTGTAATAAAGTGCATAGAATGTGGACCAGTTTGAATCTGCAACTTGTTCGCTTTTATTGTGTTTGACTGTCTACTATTTTATAAGACTATAAAGGTTTTATTTAGGATAACTTCAACAGAACTTGTATAATAGGTTTGTTTTGTGTTTTGTACTGCTTTTGCAGGATTTGAAGATGATAGGTTTAGGCTATATTCACACACCGTTATTTATAGTGAAAAAAACATCATCAAAATAATCCTTATCAAAATATTTTTAAAATGGCCGTATTTCATCTAATAAAATGATGTGTGAATCTAAAAGTTTTAAATTTATAGAAATCTTTTTCTAGTTGTGATCTCAACGGTCACTTTTAAACTGCCGGCCGCAGGGCTGCATTCAGGACATCCCTGGAGCTCATACCTCTGTATCAGCTGCAGGAATGTTCCTTTTTTACTATTCATTTGCGGACGGTGGGCCTGCAAATCAGATAACCATTCACTTTAATGCAAAGTTCAGCAGCCGCCGCACATTACATTGTGTGAACAGCTATTATTTCCAGATGTTGTTCACTGGCCAGCGTCCGGAAATAATAGGCAGTTACATTATTTTAATGCCCGTTATAAAGAACAGACGTTAACATAAGGCTGTGTGAGCACAGCGGATGGCATTGCATAGACTTCAATGCAATGCTACCACGGCAGTAAAGAACGGACGCTGATGTCATTGCAATCAGCATCCGTTCTTTACATAAAAATAACGATGTGTGAACATAGCCAATGTATCACCTATACGTATCAGAGTCAGGGACTGAAACTGAACTTATTTGGCCTTAAAATGGCAGCCATTCTTAAAGACGTCCTCCAGCTGTTGCAAAACTAAAATTTCCATCATGCCTGGACAGCCAATGCTTTAGCTTGTAGTTTTGCAACAGTTAGAGGGCTAAAGGTTTGTGGGCCATCAAGTGGCCCACAAAAGATGATGTGTGACCATAGCCCTTATCTGTTTTTATTTTTCAATTGTATTTTTTTTTCTATCTTTTGAACATTATTATAGTAGCTGTCATATTGAGCAATTTAAAAGCATTTAGAGATATGTTTTACAGCAAGCCCCATGGTTCATTGGACACAATAGACCTGTTGTATTCTAATGAATGAGAAAGGCTTCTGGGTGTGCTCAATTACATTTATAGAGGCTATTCTACATCCTTTAGCCCTCTAACTGTTGCAAAACTACAAGCTAAAGCATTGGCTGTCCAACGGAGTGACAGCAGCAGATCGTTGCTGTATCAGTCGGCTGATCGTTGCAGTCGCTTCTTTTTCAACGTGTTGAAAAACAAGCGACTGCAACGATCAGCCAACATGAACGATGTCGGCTGATCGTTGCACTCTATTCCACGGGACGATTATCGTTCGTAGCGGCCGATATCGTCCGAATACGAACGACATTCGTTCCGTGGAATAAGGCCTTTAGTTCTATGAAATTGATGAAGGCTTTTGTAGCCAAAACAGTTCCTCCATGTACCTTTTGTCAAACTGAATGAATAAATAAGCATCTATCTACTTTGGTAAGTGCCCAGTGGTCAGAATGGAGAAAACATGATTTCAGAATTATATAATAAATAGTTAAATGGAAATTTAGAAAAAAATGACCAAAAATTCTTTTACAAAAGGTTAACCATAACGTCAAGTCAGTACACTTACAACGATAGGTAACTTATAAAACTTTTATTTTATCTGACTGCTTTTAAAAAATTAAAACCTTTTTTATAACAAAAAAAAACTAAGAGGGAGATTTATCAGACCGGTGTAACGTATAATTGTCTTAGTTGCCCCTAGCAACCAATCAGATTCCACTTCTCATTCCTCCCAGTGTTTGAAAAATGAAAGGTGGAATCTGATTGGTTGCTAGGACAACTAAGACAATTCTACTTTACTCTAGTTTGATAAATCACCCCCTAAATGTGTTTCAAATTGCTTTCCCATATTTTTGCGACATAATCTGTACTTTATTTCGGAAGCTTAGTTTCCTCCATCCCGGGTAGTTTAACCCATTAATTACCACTGTCAAATCATGACAGCGGCATGTAATGGGTTCAGGTGGCCGCATGGGCATACTCACGTAATTGTGAAGTCCCGCGGTGAGGTCCAAGCTCCCAATCATCTCCATGGTAATCCCGGAAGCCTTTTGAAGGCCCCCGGGATTACCATGTATATGCGATAAAAAAACAAAAAAAAACAAATATGTTTGATATCGCTACGTCCGTAATGACCCACTCAATTGCTGTATTTTATCAATCCTTTTCAGAAAAAACATCATAAAAGAGATTAAAAAGTCATATGGACCAAATCCTGACTGATAGCAGGCCATTCTTGCACAATCAATGCTTGCATTTTGTCAGAATTGTTGGTTTTTGTTTGTCCACCCGTCTCTTTATGATTGACCACAAGTTCTCAATGGGATTAAGATCTGGGGAGTTTCCAGGCCATGGACCAAAAATTTCTATGTTTTGTTTCCTGAGCCATTTAGTTATCACCTTTGCTTTATGGCAAGGTGCTCCATCATGCTGGAAAAGGCATTGTTGATCGCCAAACTGCTCTTGGACGGTTGGGAGAAGTTGCTCTTGGAGGACATTCTGGTACCATTCTCTATTCATGGCTGTGTTTTTAGGCAAGACTGTGAGAGAGCCGATTCCCTTGGCTGAGAAGCAACCCCACACATAATTGGTTTCAGGATGCTTTACAGTTGGCATGAGACAAGACTGGTGGTAGCACTCATTTGTTTTCCAGATGTCCCAAACAATCGGAAAGGGGATTCATCAGAGAAAATGACATTACCCCAGTGCTCAGCAGTCCACTCCCTGTACCTTTTGCAAAATATCAGTCTGTCCTTGATGTTTTTTTTGGAGAGAAGTGGCTTCTTTGCTGTCCTCCTTGAGACCAGGCCTTGCTCCAAGAGTCTCCGCCTCACAGTGCATGCAGATGCACTCACACCTGCCTGCTGCCATTTCTGAGCAAGCTGGTAGCCCGATCCTGGTGCTTTGCACGGTCCTGGAGCTTGCTGGTCTTTCTTGGGCGCCCTTGAGCCTTTTTGGCAGTAAAGGAACCTCTCTCCTTGAAGTTCTTGATGATGCAATAGATTGACTGAGGTGCAATCTTTCTAGCTGCGATACTTTTCCCCGTTAGGCCATTTTTGTGCAATGATGACTGCACGTATTTCTTTAGAGATAACCATGGTTAACAGAAGAGAAACAATGATGCCAAGCACCAGCCTCCTTTTAAAGTGTCCAGTGGTGTCATTTTTACTTAACCCTTTAAGGACATGGCCCATTTTCGTTTTTACGTTTTCGGTTTTTCCTCCTTGTGTTTAAAAGGTCATAGCACTTGCATTTTTCCACCTAGAAACCCACATGACCCCTTATTTTTTGCGTCACTAATTGTACTTTGCAATTACAGGCTGAATTTTTGCATAAAGTACACTGCGAAACCAGAAAAAAATTCGAAGTGTGGTGAAATTGAAAAAAAAAACGCATTTCTTTTATTTGGGGGAAATGTGTTTTTACGCCATTCACCCTGGGGTAAAACTGACTTGTTATGCATGTTCCTCAAGTCGTTACAATTAAAACGATATATAACATGTATAACTTATATTGTATCTGATGGCCTGTAAAAAATTCAAACCGTTGTTAACCAATATACGTTCCTTAAAATCGCTCCATTCCCAGGCTTATAGCGCTTTTATCCTTTGGTCTATGGGGCTGTGCGAGGTGTCATTTTTTGCGCCATGATTTGATCTTTCTATCGGTACCTTGATTGCCCATATACGTCTTTTTGATCGCTTTTTATTACATTTTTTCTGGATTTGATGCGACCAAAAATGCGCAATTTTGCACTTTGGGATTTTTTTGCGCTGACGCCGTTTACCGTACGAGATCAGGAATGTGATTAATTAATAGTTCGGGCGATTACGCACCCGGCGATAGCAAACATGTTTATTTATTTATTTATTTGTTTACTTTTATTTAAAACCTGGGAAAAGGGGGGTGATTCAGACTTTTATTAGGGGAGGGGGCTTTTTACTATTAACAACACTTTTTTTTTTTTTTTTACACATATACTAGAAGCCCCCCTGGGGGACTTCTAGTATATACACTTGGATCTCTTATTGAGATCTCTGCAGCATAGATATGCTGCAGAGATCCATGAGATCGGCACTCGTTTGCTTTCGGCTGCTGCAGCCGAAAACGAACGAGTGCCGAGCCGAGGACGGCGCCATCTTGGACGCGTCCCCGGCCGGCATCAGTAACGGCGATCGCTCCCCCGGGACACGGCCCCGGAGGAGCGATCTCCCCCACTAGACACCAGGGAAACGTTGCCTCCGGTAATCGGAGGCAGCTGTCAACTTTGACAGCTGCCTCCGATTAGCTAATTAGCGGGCACGGCGATCAGACCGTGCCCGCTAATAGCGGCGGTCCCGGGCTACACGCGGCACCCGGGATCGCGGCACTTCAAAGCGGGGCCGCCGCGCGGCCCCGCTTTGAAGTGCAAGTGAGGACATAGGACGTACCGGTACGTCCTATGTCCTTAAGAGGTTAATCATGACAGATTGATCTCCAGCCCTGTCCTCATCAACACCCACACCTGTGTTAATGGAGCAATCACTGAAACAATGTTAACTGGTCCTTTTAAGGCAGGGTTGCAATGATGTTGAAATGTGTTTTGGGGGATAAAGTTAGTTTTCTAGGCAAATATTGACTTTGCAAGTAATTGCTGTTAAGCTGATCACTCTTTATAACATTCTGGAGTATATGCAAATTGCCATTTTAAAAACTGAAGGAGTAGACTTTGTAAAAATTAATATTCGAATCATTCTCAAAACTTTTGGCCATGACTGTACATTTATCATGTTATTTTTACCAATTGCTGTATAGTGTAAGTTTAATATTAACCCTTAGGCCACCCTGGACGTACCCGTACGTCTAGGGCAGCCTCCATGTGTTCAAAGCTGTGTTGTGCGGTGGCCGCGCTGTGAACCGCCGCTGTCCTGGGTGCCGCTTGTAGCCCGGGACCGCAGCTATTAGCGAGCAAGGTCTGATCGCCGTGCCCGCTAATAAAGTAATCGGATGCAGCTGTCAAAGTTGACAGCTGCATCCGATTACTTGAATGCAGCCATCCCTGGTGTCTAGTGGGTTGGGACGTTGTCCCGGAGGAGCAATCCACACATCTTACTCCGTCTGGGTTCTGCGTCGTAATGGGGCTGATCCTGGTTTGGCACTCGATTGCTTCCGGCTGCAGCAGCCGGAACCAATCAAAGTGCCTATCTCATCGATCTATGCTGCATATCTATGCAGCATAGATCTCAATGAGAGATCAGTGTACTTATACTAGAAGTCCCCCAGGGGGGCTTCTAGTATAAGTGTAAAAGGAAAAAAAAAAGTGTTATTATCAATAAAAAGCCCCCTCCCCTAATAAAAGTCTGAATCACCCCCCTTTTCCCATGTTATAAATAAAAATAAATAAATAAACATGTTTAATATCGCCGCGTGTGTAATCGTCTGAACTATTAATTAATCACATTCCTGATCTTGCACGGTAAATGGCGTAAGCACAAAAAAATCCCAAAGTGCAAAATTGCGCATTTTTGGTCACATCAAATCCAGAAAAATTGTAATAAAAAACTATCAAAAAGTCGCATATGCACAATCAAGGTACCGATAGAAAGAACACATCATGGTGCAAAAAATGACACCTCACACAGCCCCATAGACAAAAGGATGAAAGCGCTATAAGCCTGGGAATAGAGCGATTTTAAGGAACATATATTTGTTAACAATCGTTTGAATTTTTTACAGGCCATCAGATACAATAAAAGTTATACATGTTACATATTGTTGTAATTGTAACAACTTGAAGAACATATATACCAAGTCAGTTTTACCCCAGGGCGAGCGGCGTAAAAACTAAAAACCCTCAAATAAAATAAATTGTTTTTGTTTCCCATTTCACCACACATTGATTTTTTTTCTGGTTTTGCAGTGTACTTTATGAAAAATTCAGAATGTCATTACAAAGTACAATTAGTGGTGCAGAAAATAAGGGCTCATGTGGGTTTCTAGGTGAAAAAATGCAAGTGCTATGGCCTTTTAAGCACAAGGAGGGGAAAACGAAAACGCTAAAATTTAAATTGGTCCAGTGCTCTAAGAGTTAAAAAAAAAAATATAAAATAAAGGACATTTTTCTATTATGCCTCCAATAAAGGGTTAATAAAAATTAATCAATTGGTTTTAAGACTGTGAAAATAAAAAGTATATGTTTTCCTGCAAAAAACAAGACCTCATATGGCTACGTGGACAAAAAATAAACAACAGTGCGGCTCTTGTAAGGTGGCAATGAAAAAAAGTCTGAAAGTGACTTGGTCATTAAGGCCCAAAATAGGCAGATCACTGAGAGGGTAAAAAGTCATATATATATATATACAGTATATATATATATATATATATATATATATATATATATTTATTTATAAAACATTGGTATCAATAAAAGCACCGTCACAAGAAAAATAACAGTATGGATCTTGGAATGTGGCAACAGTTTTTTTTTTTTCTCAGAAAAAAAGTTTCTATTGTGCCAAAGTGGTAAATGTTTTTTTTTACAAATTTGGGATCACTGTAATTGTAATGACCCAGAGATTATTATTATGTTATTTTTACTATACGCTGAAAAGATTAGGCTAAATATCACAAAAGAAAATAATGAATAAGAAAAATAAATGAATTTTTTTTTTCATTATACCTCTCGGCGTTAATTTTCATTAAAGCAGAGAAGTAGTTGGTAACCTGTCAAGCTGTCAACAAGGTCTGGGGAACAGTGGACATATCAGGAGAAGGAGGCAAATTTGCTAAATGAATGTATTTGAGAAAACATTTAACATGACAACCCTAGAAGTTTAGCTATATTGATTGAGACAGGAATATACCTTTAAATATACATTTAGGCCGGGTTCACACACAGTATGACACTGGCAGTTCTGTGACACGCCCATGTCACAGAATGGTGGTTGTTGTCAGTTTAATTCATCCCGGCCAATACTGCAGTACCAGCAGGATGAACTTCATTTCTTTAGAATTGGGATGCGGGTGCATTCTCTGTGTGCCCGCATCCCAATTCACCATAGCACACAATGGAAAGTGTGAACTGTCAGTGTTGTGCGGCCTCTATTCAATGAATAGCTGCAGCACAAAAGTGACATGTCACAAGTACACTCCAGAGGGGATTCCATTAACTTCAGTGCAATGTAAATTTTTTAATTAATCATAGCCAGTGTTGCAATTTGCAACAATGGCCATCATTAGTTGAAAATTAACGTTGTGTGAACATAGCCTTAAAGTGTACCTGTCACAATGGGCCACTACAGGATAAGCGTCGTGATCCACTGCTAATCCAGAAGTTCGGGTATCCATTAATACGGAGACGCAATGCGCGCGACCCCAATGCCAATGCTGCTGTGCATAAGTAGCTTTTTTTCAGAAAGTATACACAGCTGTAATGGAACATGAATTTTGTTATCTGAGAACTCAATCTGCCATATTTATACAGAAATCTAATGGAAGATTAATGTGCCTTTTACATTGGCTCAGGAATCAGCAGAAAACATAGATGTCTAAAATCTAATGGAACAGTGTGGAAAAATACGTAAATGACACATTTTATGATCCATGAGGAATGAGGATTAATTGGAATTACAGACCCTTATTTCTCAAAGGTCTATGCAGCAGAGTCATAGAAATAATAACACAAGTAACAACTTGTAAACTTGCATGAAATCACATATCCACCTGCTTGTATTATGCTAATCTCTGGGATTGATCATGCGAAAAACCTTACATATCAGCATATGTAATAGTAATAGCGGCAATAGCATTGTCAGCAAACACCTAATAATTACAGGTGTGTAAGTTACTCAAGCACATTTGACATGTCATTTCACAGTCTTCATATATGGCCGATTAATCAAAATGTAACAGGCTGATCGATAAATCTTGTGTAACTGTCTATTTTAATCTAAGCCCAACTATTGGTTGGCTTAAGGCCCTTTTACTCGGGCTGATTATCGGTAACAAACATTCCTAGGAATGCACAATAAACCCATAATTGTGCTTTTTGCAAGTACCTTTTTTCTGACTGGTTTGTAATAACAATATTATTATTTTTCTAATCTGCTGTCTTTGCAGGGGTTCTATTATTTTGCAAGGCACTGTAAAATGGTTTCCTTTAATAGGAGGACATGCTGCTTAACTGAGACACCGTATGGTGGCTTAGGGAGTGGCAAGAGGTTTAGATGGACTCTTGTAGTGCTGCATTGGGCAGATGCATACAGCTTTGTTGAAGCTTTCTCTACTTTAAAGGGGTACTCCGGCGGAGGGGCAATTTTGGGATCTGGCCGGGGAGGAGGTGACTGAGGGAAACTACGTCCACTCACCTCCCCGGTTCCAGCGGCGGGTCCCGTATCGCGGCGCTCTGGGACCCGCCGCTGGAACCGGGGAGGTGAGTGGACGTCGTTTCCCTCAGCCACCTCCTCCCAGGCCAGATCCCAAAATAGCCCCCCCAGCCGGAGTACTCCTTTAAAGCAATACTGTATCCACCAACCCACCTTCCCAAACTGCTGCTACCGTCAGTTTGACAAAAGTAAGTCCTTTACAGACTTGTCTGTCAAAAATTTTCCCGGTGCCTTGGTTAGGGTAAAAAATAATCTTTTAATCTGCAGCAACCGAGTCAATCAGATATGGTTTGGAGTGTCTGTGCTTGCGACACCTCTCCTTTCTTCCTCCCCACCCTCATAAGGAACGCCACCAGGATTTCTCCTATTCATCACTTGTCTAAACAGTGCCACGCCTCATTGACTCGGCTGCTGCAGATTAAAAGATCATTTTTTACCCTTAAGGCCCTATTCCACCAACAGATCTGACAACAGATTATCTGCCAAAGATTTGAAGCCAAACCCAGGAATGGATTTGAAAAGAGGAGAAATCCAGTCTTTCCTTTATAACCTGTTCTCTGTTTATAGTCTGTTCCTGGGTTTGGCTTCAAATCTTTGGCAGATAATCTGTCGTCAGATCTGTTGGTGGAATAGGGCCTTAACCAAGGCACCGGAGAAATTTTAAAAAAGACAACTGAGAAGGACTTACTCTCATCTAATAGACAATTCCATCAGTTTGGGGGGTCAGGGGTTTGGGGTTGGTAGATATAGTATCACTTTAATAATTTCAGAATCCATCAGATTTGGGGCGATAAGGGATTAGCCCTAATTATGCCAACATTAAAGATAGATTAAGGATAGTTTACAATGATATAAACTACTTTCATTATGAGCTAAGGGTTAAATACAAATCTCATGACAAAATGCCATAAACTTCCAGATTACTTTGGACCGGGGTTTGTGGATTGACATTATATATAATTACTGGAACCCATTCAAGTTCTTTACATCCT
The DNA here is from genome assembly GCF_027789765.1 of Dendropsophus ebraccatus. Taxonomy (NCBI): domain Eukaryota; kingdom Metazoa; phylum Chordata; class Amphibia; order Anura; family Hylidae; genus Dendropsophus; species Dendropsophus ebraccatus. The sequence continues at coordinate 82,364,679 of NC_091462.1, forward strand.
CTGACTACAGCCAAACATTGCAATCAACAAATGAATGAAGTCACCTCCATAGTTTCAGTCTGAAGGGAAAAAAATATATGTACGCTTCAGTTCCAATCATATTTTCAGTGTATTTTGTCAGTGTGAGGATTAATATTGTGAAGCATGAAATCTACCCCGGCAAGTCTTATCTATATGAGATGATCTAAATGTTCACTTTGCTTCATCCCGGACAGATCTGTTTCATGTGGAGGAGGCCAGTCCAGAAAAAACAGTTTCAGAAGCAGTTTCAGCTGCATTACAGGATAAAAGTCACTGCACAGAGCAATTCATTCTTGGCAGCTGCCACGGCAGCTGGTTCTCCGCCAGCTTCTATGGAGCAACATTTTGGCATTGAGTGTTTGGATTTACAAGTGTGTTTTCCCTGTCTGATTTTCTGTGAATCACGTTACCTGTCAGGGAAATGAGTTTAGATAAGCTTGTTCATTTGTTTTGATTCGTGTTCAGTGAAAATATTTGTATATCGAGAGTAATTAATAACCACATACTTGTATTGTACGTGTGGCGGGAATATAACTGATCACCTAGGCGTCAATTATCAGTGGGTGGCCAACTATACAATTGCCATGTAGTATGTTATATATAACTATTTTTAACTATTTTAAACTATTTTAAAGGGCGTATGTTGCATAAGTACAGACTGTAATGCAGGGGACTCAAACTCGCGGCCCTCCAGCTGTTGCAAAACTACAATTCCCATCATGCCTGGGACAGCCAAAGCTTCGCTTTGGCTGTCCAGGCATGATGGGAATTGTAGTTTTGCAACAGCTGCAGGACCGCGAGTTTGAGACCCCTGCTGTAATGGTTCTATTAGGTCCTTAACCCCTTAGCGACCCATGATAGGTCATGGTAGGTCATGGTGCCGCGGTGGGTGTTCAGAGCGGGGCCCCGCCGGGACCCCGCTCTGAACGGCGCTGATCCTGGCTGCACGTGTCAGCCGGGCAGTGCCTCTATTAGCCAGCGCGGGTCCCGTTGCCGCGCCGGCTAATTAAGCACTTCAATGCAGCTGTCAAACCTGACAACTGCATTGAAGTGCTTCATGCACAACATCCCTGGCGTCTAGTGGGTCGGATCTCCCCCCCACAATGTAATCGCGGGGGGGAGATCCGTTCTTCTTATTACTTTTATTTTATTTGTCGGCTTTTAAAAAATTTTAACTTTAAAAAAAAACTAAATGGCTCTATTCCTATCCTTATAATGCTGTTATTGTTTGGTCTATAGGGTTCTGTGAGGGGTCATTTTTCTGCCTTGGTCTCTGCTTTCTATTTGTACCTTGTTTGCATATATACAACTTTTTGATCACTTTTTATAAAAAATTTTCTGGATTTGATGCGACCAAAAATTCACAATTTTGTACTTTGGAATTTTTTCGCTCTTATGCCACTTACCGTGCGAGATCAGGAATGTAATAATTTAATAGTTCGGGCGATTACGCATGTGGAAATACCAAATATGTTTATTTATTTATTTGTTTATATTTATAAGTGGGAAAAGAGGGGTGATTTGGACTTTTATTAGGGGAGGGGATTTTTTTTTTTTATTAATGAAAAAACATTTTTACTTTTCTTTTTAAATTAATTAGAAGTCCCCCCTGGGGGACTTCTATATACACAGCACTGATCTCTCACAGAGATCAATGCTGTGTATATAAACAGCAATGATCAATGAGATCAGTAATACATTGCTCTGGCCTGCTGCAGACCAGAACAATGTATTGCTGAGCCGGGATCAGTGTCAGTGCGATGCTGAGGCCCGGCCCGGTCAGAACAATGGATCTCCCTCCTGCGGTCGCATTGCGCGTGCGGGGGGGGATCTGTCCCACTAGACACCAGGGACATGGGGAGCACAGCATTTAAATGCAGCTGTCAGGCTTGAAAAGCTTAATTAGTGGTTCCCGTTGCTGCACCAGCTAAAAGAGGCGCGCCCCAGCTGCAGATAGCAGCCAAGAATGGCGCCGTTCAGAGCGGGGTCACAGCGGGACACTTCTCTGAACTCCTTTCGCGCCACCATGACGTACCAGGACATGAAGGGGTTAAAGAACCTCAAATAACCTCATAAACCTTATTGATATTAAGATATAAGTATCTATCGCCACATGATGTTGTGATGGCTGGCTCATAAAATAAGTGCAGGGGAGTCTTTTTATAATGTTATACATCATGGGCACTATATCTGGTGAAAGAATATTGATCCAGGCATTATTCTGATTGCCATACTAGAGTCAGGAAGGATTTTTTCTCCCTGTAATTGGGAAATTGGCATCTGCTTCATGAAGGTTTTTACCTTCCTGTAGATCAACACTATAGGGTTATAGGTTTTATTTAAAACCCTTGTCTTTTTTGCACCTTAGTAACTATATACTGTACATCATATATATGTTATGTATGAGGTTGCAAACAAACAAAAAAAAGTGCAAGAAACAGCAACCTACAGGTGCAAGTGCTTGCCGTACATACTACATACTCCCCCCGGTGTACACACAATAAAATCCTGCTGTGTAGATATTAAAAATGTGGATCTTAGCAAACCATTTGATCAAACAGAGTGTACCATGTCACCATGTTAAGGTGTCCTCAGAGACATGGTGCTACTCTACCATTCCCACACTTGCATTGACCTCTTCTGGAATAACATAAAGCCTACAACTGGGCAGATAGGATCCAAGTAACCTCTATTTGCCCAGTTTGTAGGCTTAATGTTAGCCCAGGAGAGGCCATTGCTAGTGTGGGAATGCTAGGGACCATGTCACTGAGGACACCTTAATGTGGTGATGTGGTACACTCTGTTTGATCAAATAGTTTGCTAAGACTTTGTAATATCTATAGAGCAGGTTTTTATTGTGTGTACACCAGGGGGAGTATGTACGGTAAGCACTTGCACCTACAGGTTGCTGTTTCACTTTTTGTTTTTAGTATGAACTTTAGCCACATGTGGCATGCAACCTACAGTGTGAACAGAGGCATAGGGGAGCTGCCAATTTCAGTTTTTTTCCTGATGTATGAGATTGTGGCAACTAAATTTATGATACAGTCAAATGTGGACCCCAACATGTGGACCCTATAAATAATTTCTTTAGCTGGGACCAAAGAAGCCACCTTCACTGGTTTAAGACTGGTGAAGGTGAAAACAAATACCTAGGTGGTAAGGCTCATTGTACCATTGTGATCTGTACTGTGAGGTTTTCTTTCTTCCATGTGTTATAGTATTAACACTCCTTAGAACGCCAGACTGTAGCACCATTTATCAAAATAGGTTGGTCGTTGTTTACAGAGCTGATTTTTCAGAAGGTCACCACAGAATGCAGATGCAGCACTGCATAAGGATTGTATGCTCTGCATTGTAAAACCCCTGTGATTTTAACTTGGTTTTTCAATGGAATTTTAAAACTTTTAGAATGGACTAGCATTTATAGAGGGATATCATTAACCCCTTAGCGACCCATGACGTATCTGATACGTCATGGCGCCGCGGGGGGTGTTCAGAGCGGGGTCCCGCCGGGACCCCGCTCTGAACGGCGCTGATCCCGGCTGACACGTGCAGCCGGGCAGTGCCTCTGTTAGCCGGCGCGGGTCCCGTTGCCGCGCCGGCTAATTAAGCACTTCAATGCAGCTGTCAAACCTGACAGCTGCATTGAAGTGCTTTATGCACAACATCCCTGGTGTCTAGTGGGTCGGATCTCCCCCCCGCAATGCGATCGCGGGGGGGAGATCCGTTCTTCTGGCCGTGCCGGGCCTCAGCGTCGGAATGACGCTGATCCCGGCTCGGCAGTAGATTGCTATGGCCTGCAGCAGGCCATAGCAATCTATGACCGATCTCATGGATCTTTGCTGTGTAAATACACAGCATTGATCTCTATGAGAGATCAGTGCTATGTATATACAAGCCCCCCGGGGGGGCTTCTAGTCCATGTAAAAAAAAAAAGTAAAAAAGTGTGTTTTTATTAATAAAAAATCCCCTCCCCTAATAAAAGTCCAAATCACCCCCCTTTTCCCATTTTATAAATATAAATTAATAAATAAATAAACATATTTAGTATCGCCGCGCGCGTAATCCCCCGAACTATTAATTAATCACATTCCTGATCTCGCACGGTAAACGGTGTAAGCGCAAAAAAATCCCAAAGTGCAAAATTGCGCATTTTTGGTCGCATCAAATCCAGAAAAAATGTAATAAAAAGCGATCAAAAAGTCGTATATGCGCAATCAAGGTACCGATAGAAAGAACACATCATGGCGGAAAAACTGACACCTCACAGCCCCATAGACCAAAGGATAAAAGCGCTATAAGCCTGGGAATGGAGCGATTTTAAGTGACATATATTTGTTAACAATGGTTTGAATTTTTTACAGGCCATCCGATACAATATAAGTTATACATGTTATATATCATAGTAATCGTAACGACTTGAGGAACATGCATAACAAGTCAGTTTTACCATAGGGCGAACGGCGTAAATGCAAAACTCCCCGAAATCAAAACAAATTCGTTTTTTTTTCAATTTGACAGCGCAAATGATTTTTTTCCGGTTTCACAACATATTTTATGGAAAAATTATGCCTGTCATTGCAAAGTACAATTGGTTTCGCAAAAAATAAGCACTCATATAAGTCTCTAGGTGAAAAAATGCAAGCGCTATGGACTTTTAAACATAAAATGGAAAAAGCAAAAGCGCAAAAACGAAAATTGGCTTGGACCTTAAGGGGTTAAAGAGCAGTGTAATTAGTGTAAGAATTAGGCTTATTCCATCAAAATCTAATTCCTAACTTAAATACGGAACCAGAAACAAGCTCATACATACAGTATCAGAACTAACATCAATCACTGCACCAAAGCCAATCAGCACCAGACAGCACCAGAATTCAGCAGTTAAAGGACAACTCCGGCGAAAAATTTTTTTGGCTTATTTAACACACATTACAAAGTTATATAACTTTGTAATGTGGTTAAATACCCGGTCTGGCCCCCTTCCCCCACTTTCCGACCCCCGACCCCCCACCCCGGAAGTTAAAGAATATATACATTACCTATTACGGTCGTCACGGTCCTCTTCTCTGGTGTCGGGTGACGTCAGAGCTGGGGAGCGGTCCGGGTCTTCTTCCTCTTCGGCGTCTTCATTGAGAGTGAATGGGAGAGAAAAGGCTGCTGGTGCACATGCGCACCAGCAGCCTTTTCATTGGCTGGAGCGCATCACATGGCTTCCAGCTTGCTCAGCCCTGATTGGCTGAGCTTGCTGGAAGCCATGTGATGCGCTCCAGCCAATGAAAAGGCTGCCGGTGCGCAAGCGCGCTGGCAGCCTTTTCTCTCTCATGGACCCGGAAGAAGGAGACATCGCTGGATGGCGGACGCAGGTGACGGTGAGGCGGACGGCGGGCGAATGGAGTGGCGATCGTCACCGGAGGGATGGTGAGTATGGTGTCTGTGTGTGTCTGTGTTTTTTTTTTGGGGGGGGGTCCCGCCGGAGTTGTCCTTTTAAGATATTGTAGATACAGCACATATGCCTAGGTATGGAAGTGTATGGAAAATGCACTACAGTAACCATTCGTCATCACTACCCAGTGAACAGAGCCAACTGCACCCTGTCAATCAGATGGCCTGTGGAAAGGCCTTTGATGGAAATGCCCAGAAAACCTCTTAAACATTGATGTTGGTTCTTTTTTTTAACTCAGCTCTTGCACTATACTGTATGTAAATAATGAACTTAGTTCTGTTTATTTAATGAACATGCAGAATATTTCACAGCATTCAAAACAGTCTTTCTAGTGAAGATTAATTCACAGGAATTTTAATAGTACCCTAAGATCAGGCTCCCAGGCATAAATAGCACACGATTATGCAAGTAAATGTACTATATATTACAGCCCTCCTAGGGGATTAAGGTGTGCAGGTAGGATTGAGCTACTTAAATGCATATGTAAGCACAACTTGGAACTCAAGATAGATGCTTTAAGGGGCACTCAAGAGAGTAACAATTGTTTTTAATACATTGCTTTAATAAAGTTACTTTACTGCTTTCACTCAATGTAAAATGATGTATAATTAAAAAAAATCTACATTTATTGTAATGAAGTATGTATTAAAACTTTTTTTTAAATCTCTATTCTCTGGAGTACACCTTAGTGTGTTTTCAGACATGTATTGACCTCCAGAGGTTGCTGTAGATCATAGGCAGAGGACCTTAGAGCACATATGGACACATAGATGATCTATAGTCACTTAGGAAATCGTGCTCTTATTATGCATTATGCAAGTAAATTTAAAGAAAGCTCAGCCAAATGTTTGGGTATTCCAACCTTCATTAACAGCATGTGGCTAGGTTCACATAACGTTTAACAGCGTCCATTGCATAGCAACGGACGCTGTTAAACAGCCGGCCGTCGGGCTGCACTCAGCCCGTTCCTGTAGCCGATGCCTCCGTATCGGCTGCAGGCACGTTCTTTTTTCACAATTGATTAGCGGGCACCGACGGCTGTGCCCGCAAATCAATTAGCCATTCACTCCAATGCAATGTGCGTCCGCGCTGCACATTGCGTTGTGTAAACAGCTGATGTTTCCGGACGCTGTTCAGTGAACAGCGTCCGGAAATAATTGACAGGCACATTATTCTAACGCCCGTTCTAAAGATCAGGCGTTAGAATAACGATGTGAGAGCACAGCGGGCGGCATTGCATTGACTTCAATGCAATGCCGCCCCTGCCGTACAGAACGGACGCTGAGGCAATTGCAATCAGCGTCCGTTCTTTACTTAAAAAGAACGTTGTGTGAACATAGCCTATCTTTGAAATAACATAGAAAAAATAATTAGTCATATACCCATCCCAAAAAAATAAAGACAGCTAATACATACTTTTTTACATTTCATTACAGCACCAGAACCAGGCTCAGAACGTAGATCACATGACCTGAGATAAGCTCATAAGCTAAATAAATTGCAAGAATCAGCATTAAGACTAAACATAAATGCAACACCAAACTCCATTACATCACCAGGACCATAGACACAACAGCACCAGAACCAAGCTCATAACATAAATACAGCAACAGAGCAAAGCTCATAAGCACCAAGCTTACGAGATAAACACAGTGACAGACTTAAAGCTAATGTACCAGTACAAGCAATAAACAAATATTTTTATACCATCTGGTCGACACTGCTATGCAGATTCTGATGGTGCAATCTATTTTTCCAAATGTGCAATGACCAGCACCCCCAGTGCACCGATAACTCCTCCCCATGGTGATATGCACCTTCTAAAGTCTGGCCCCGGCCTGGCTCTGCCTCAGCTTGTCACCAAAGAAAGGAGATATTGGTTCACTGAGGGCGCTGAGCCTGCCTCCAGTGCACCAAACTACTTCATTAGCATTTATAGAAAAAGGAGCAGATCTTTGGAACCGAGCAGCATTTTGAACCGAGCAGCATCAAAATTTGCAGTGCCGACCTTTTTGTATTAAAATATTTGTTTATTACTTGTACTAGTACATTCACTTTAAATGGTATACCCATCTGGGACACTTAGGGCATATCCACAAGACATGCTATAATTATTTCTTAGATGCTGGTCCCACGTATAATAGAGGGCTCTCTGCCCCCCTCCAGCCTGTTTGTGGGAAGCTGAAAATGGTCGAAGCAATCTGCTTAACTGCCATTGATATTTTACATAACTCTGAGAGTTGCAAAAGCAGCTTACTGTAGCTCATGGACTATGCCATGTGCGGAACTCCAATTGCAATAGAAGTTACACAATTGCATAACTCCCTGGCTTCAGCTGTTTTTGGCTTCCCGACCCCCTATAGAGGCCATGAACAGGCCATATGAGGCCTTGGAGCCCTCAATCTGAAGATAGAAAACATATACCGTGTTCTGTGGATATGCCATAAGTGTCCCTGATGAGTACACCCCTTTTAGCTCTTACCCTTAATACAGCACCAGAAGCAAGCATATAAAATAAAATCAGCACCTGAACCAAACTCACAACATAAATACAGCAACAAAATACATAACATCATAGATACATCAACATCGGTGCCGTAGACCCTGGCCCCTCCGTGACGTCATTGGCGTCTAGGCGCCACTCCCTCGGTGGTCATTAGAATGGGCCGGCCTAAAGGTCTAGGCCCCACCCCCTCTAGATCAGCGCATTCCAATGGCCACTGAGGGGGCAGGGCCTACAGTGCCACTGTAGGCGGGGCAAAGTGGCATAGTGGTCTTAAAGGGGTACTTCAGCGGGGGGGGGGGCTATTTTTAGATCTGGCTGGGGAGGAGGTGGCTGAAAGAAAAGACGGCCACTCACCTCCCTGGTTCCAGCAGCAGCTCCCGCATTGCGGCGCTCCGGTGCCCGGTTCCCGGCCGCTTCAGGGTGTCTGACGCGGGTCTGAGACGTAACGTCTCAGGTCCGCTCAGCCACTCAGTGAAGGAGGCAGGATCCACGTCAGACACCCGGAAGCGGCCGGGAACTTGTGCTGAGTGTATTTTGGAGCAGGTAGCTGATGCCTTTTTGCTCCCTCATAGTATTTAACTGTGTTTGTGCCCTGACTAGTCACATACCATTAACATTGACGTTTGCCCAATGATTTGGAGCACCAGGAAAAAAAATATGGCTTATAGCCCCAAACACCCAATGCCAGCTCTGTGCCACCCCTAGGTGGCTTATACCTGTATGGAACAAATGCCTAATCTGTTTCTGATTGATGTAAATCTACAGTTTTCTCTGTCATTGAGGGTCTATGGAAAGCTAGGTGACTACCACTAAAGGGCAGTCTAATACTCACTATGTGTGATCACCAACAGCGAGGAGACTCCAAAACGAATAAGTGAATAAAGTATGAAAGGATTGTGCATCATATTTCTAGCGGAGTGCCTGAAGGATCCCTGCTTATAAGGAAAGCTTCACAGCTATCAGGGTGCCATCCAACAAGACATATAAAATATAAATTAGACTATGTTCCTACTTTGTCTTCTTTCAGCTGCTTTATGGTCACCTTTTTGAACGGCCGTTATTTTAGCACTGGATATTGGCCATTATTTCATAATAACAGGCATTATTGTACAAACAGCTGCTGTTATTTGGCGCTAAAATGACGGCGTACATGTCATTTTTACATACTGGGAACATAGCCTTAAGCTATAATCCCACGACTGGATTTTATAGGGAAAAGGCAATCATCTATTGATAATGACGACTGCAAATAATTATCTTGATAATCATTTATGGTCATCATTACCAATAGACAACCGCCTTTTGAGACAGCACATTCCCATAGTGGTAACATAGCATAAACTGTATTTATTTTAACATAAGGATATATGAAAACCCACAATATCCAATAATTTGGCATATTTTTACTGTACAGACATATAGGAATTTTTTTTACCAATATAAAGTTAAAGTACTGTTCCAATGTAGTTTGGCATCCTTTGCTTTTTCCCATGAACTATGAATGATACTATATCAAGATCCAATATTTTAAAACCATATGTAAAATTATTGGTAAAATCCATCCAATATGCTTTGTTAACCATTTATTGTTCATCATTGCTATAGAATATAGAACCATAGAACATTGTACAACCTGCGATGTAGGTCATAACCACAAACAAGCCACAGTAGGATTGGTCAACTGCAACTAACCTGCTTGTTGATGGTCTCTGGACAGGAACATTTCCCTACAATGTAAAACATCCAAAGAATATTTCTGATGTTATACGTAGCTATTAGAGATGAGCGAACCGGGTTGGGGTTTGAGTCCATCCGAACCCGAACGATCGGCATTTGATTAGCTGGGGCTGGTGAACTTGGATAAAGCTCTATGGTTGTCTGGAAAACATGGATACAGCCAATGACTATATCCATGTTTTCCACATAGCCTTAGGGCTTTATCCAAGTTCAGCAGCCACCGCTAATCAAATGTCGAAAGTTCGGGTTCGGATGGACTTGAGCATGCTCGAGGTTCGCTCGTCTCTAGTACCTATGTTTAATCTTGCAGAATACGTAGTTTCAATGTAGATGTGATGTCATTGGGACACTGTATTGCGATATTACATTATACGACACCCAGCTATGCATTTCAGTGTTTTTAAAATAAGCCCAAACTGCGGTGGACCCAGACCTGCTCCTGCTGTTGTCTCAGCATGCCTGCTGCTTGATGGATGTTGGCACTTTGGCTGAGCAGGAAAACCATAAGTAATATGAAATACATGATCCTAGACTCAGGTTAAAAAAACAGATGTAGCGCCAGACCTGCCATGCTGAGAAAACAGACAGCTGGCATTACTGAGTCCAAGGTTACAAAAATTAACAGCATTTTCACTGAAATCTTCATCTAGTCTGGAATTCTTCACTTAGGTCTTTTTTTTTTCTTTTTTTTAGGTATAGGCCTTTTTGCAGATGAACAGTAATATTGTAAAGAGTATTGAACTCGATACACACTTTTACAGTATACTATCTGTAAAGGAGAAACATAAGGAAGAGGGGCACTTCCTAGTGTTATAAGAAAAAAAAACTTGAGGGGTGAGGAGTCTAGATTAAAACCACTCACCTAGTAGAGTTGTGCTATGAGATAGACTTCGTAGAAGATAAACCGCAGCCAGGTCAGGGACACCAGAAAAATGGTGTGTAGAAATGTAGCAGTAGCGATCCAAGCAGGACCAGGACCAAGGGTTCCCTCTCAGGACCGGCGCAGGTGTGGAAATTGCAAGGGTATTCAGCGTGCTTTGGTCCTGGTCCTGCTTGGATCACTACTGCTTCAGTATACTATCTGTGTCATATGCTAATGGATTTCAAGAACTTTAGATCGAATAAGGTTCTTATAGGACACAATGTTCTCAGGGACTCTGTACATGTACATGATTAGGGAGGCAGAAACAATGCTTTTAAGGGAGAATATCTCTCTAAGTCCACATTCACACAAGGGTAATACAGTCACATTTTTTGTTATATATATATATATTTTTTTTATTAAATTTTACAAATTTTTTATAAACAGCACAGATGACAAAATGAAACAAAGCCCATAGTGCTTACGGAAGCTTCCAGACACATTTTAACATTAAAGGGAAACTAACCTTTAGCACCTAACTTGCTGATATCTCCCTATAGCGCATGGGGGCTGAGGATGAATGGAAGTTTCTTACCTTGATCCTCAATGCCATCTGTGTGCAGTTTGTAGTTAAATCCCTATGCTAATAAGGTGGTTTGGTGTACTGGAGGCAAGACTACTGCCCCTACTGCATGATCCACCCCAGCTGGTGCCCCCCCTTTTAATGAATTTCAGCAGAGCAAGCAGGCCAGGGGGCTGGCTGGCCGGTGTGGATTGTTGCACAAGCCTGTATTCCCACCTCCAGTGCACAAAACCGGCTTGTTGGCAAAGGGATTTTACAACAAAGTGCATGAAAACAGAGCAGAGGATCAAGGACAAACCTTCATCCTCAGCGTCCTGTGCGCTATAGTTTCCCTTTAATATTACTGCCACAATTCCTGGTCTTACTGCGGGTCTACTGCTCTAGACGTAAAGCTTCTAAGGGACCTTTGATTTGATAGTTTAGATCATCAGACCTATGATCGGCATAACTGCATCTACATCTGTACTTGCGTGTAGGTGTAATATGGCATATTATATTCACAAACAACTTAAGGGAGCCAAACAACTGGATACCCCTAGTGACTATGACTATCTACCTAATGTCTGTTTTTTGCCTATTGATTGTGTAAGTTGTGCCCTGATGGTGTTTTTGAACTTTTTATGGACATGTCATTAAATGATACATTTATGCAAGAAGATTCTGAGATATTGGGCTATCCTCCAATTTTTTTGCGTGTCTATGAGGAGGCTATCACCCTCCCTGCCGAGTTCACTGCACAGGTACTTCTGTTTCCAAAGACCTTGGTGAGCTGTTGGCCTTTCTTCCATTAATTATCTGTGCGGGTGTCCATTATGGCTCCATAGAGCCACCTAATGTTGTCATGGAGCCTTGTTTATTTGCATGTGAAATCTTTCTGCTTTTAAGAGATAACAGAGGATTTCGTACTGGTGTTTCATATATAAAAGGTTCAATATCAAAACAGATACAATACAATGGTGAATTCAGAAGAATAGTTCCATTGTTCACAGTCATGGGTGGAATTTTGACCTCAGTTTAAGATGTGATTAAAACTCTTTAGAAGTTTCTACATCGAAATCTATGTAAAGAGCACTCATTTTGTAGGCTGTTGAGGGGAGTTATATTTCTCTATTATGCATTTTTATATTTGCAGAACCTGTTATATGAGAATTACCTGTATTCTGCCTTTAAACTTGTAAAGTTCTATGTAGCTAGGAGAAGCTATATAAATGCAAATACTCATACATAAATACATATATAATAGGACATGAGTCAGACTGACGATAAGTTATGTTTGTACTATCTCTTTCCTAAATCTTTGTGTATTTAACCCCCTTACTTCTGTGACAATGGGAAGAAAAGCTAGAAAACGTCTTTTTTGGTATTAGGTAGCATTTATATTTTTGAGACGTTGCTTTAGTAAACATAAGGCTAGGTTCACACTGCGTTTTTGCAATCCGTTGAAAGATGAAAAAGATGGATGCATTTGTTGACACTACTTTTGTGTCTGTCAAAAAAAAAACAGATCCCTTTTTTTTATAATGGAAGTCAATGGAAAAACGGATCAAAATGGATGCACACAAATGCATCTGTTTTTTCATCCGTTTTTTGGGGGAAAAAAAACGCAGTGTGAACCTAGCCTGAGTAACTCTTGAATAAATATTATTTCCTTTAATGAATCTTATAACAATCTATTAACTGCAGAAACCTTATCAACATACAGAATCAAATTGTATAGAAAAAGAGAGATAATGCCTGTAAAATTAAAAAGCACACAAATTTATGGAGCTAGAGATTCATGTAGATCATAACAGTATCATATTTAAAGGTGCCCGGGTCCATTTTAAAGGACAGCAGTCATGTTGAAAATTCAGTCCAATCTGTGGGCATCATATTATAAAACAGTATGAGCTAAGTAGATTAATATGTAGTTTTATGGGAAATATTCCAGGATAACATGTCACTTTTTGATTTAAAGGACACCTGTCACCCCCCGTGCCGGGGTGACAGGCTCCCGACCCCCTGTTAGATCCCCCTATACTCACGTGATCCCGCCGGGTCCCGCTTCCTGAGCCGGTCGGGTCACGGAGATATCAGCGCCCGAAGCCCGGCGCGCGCGCTGACAGCAGAGTCAGATGCCCATAGAGAATGAATGGGGAGTCAGATGCTCTGTCATTCTCTATGGGCATCGGACTCATCTCTCAGCGCGCGCGCCGGGCTTCGGGCACTGAAATCTCCGTGACCCAACCGGCTCAGGCAGCGGGACCAGGCGGGATCACGTGAGTATAGGGGGATCTAACAGGGGGTCGGGAGCCTGTCACCCCGGCACGGGGGGTGACAGGTCTTCTTTAAACATTTGTTGGGGGAGGGCCTACTTAGTGATTAACAGATCTCTATATGCACACCTCTACACAGACAGCTGTCAGTCACTCAGTATGACTGCTCCCTACTTAGCATAGAGTAAGCAGAGGTTGACATACATAAATGGCAAGTCTTCCTGGAACTCGCGTTCCTTTTCTTGTTGATCATGGAGCTGTCTTCTTAGAATCTGCCAAACATTTTAGGCTCCTCATCCCAGCATTATCCTCACTTCTATACAAACTCTATATCTGTATTTCTTCCTCTGTGCCCTCATATAGTAGTTAGGCCTACCTTTGTACCCACATATAGTATTAGAACAGGATAAAGTAAGCCAGCAGTCCATAAAAAGGTCCACAAGTTTATTCATTCAAAGCTCCATAAAACCAGACTTTATGCATAAGAGACACAGCTGACATGTTTCGATCAACAGATTGTAGTCATAGCATCATATGAACATAGTATTAGGCTCTCTTTGTGCCCCATATAGTTCTAGGTCCCCTCTGTGCCCTATATGGTATTAGGCCCCCTCTGTGCCCCCTTATAGTATTAGGCCCCCTCTGTGCAGCCCTCATCCAATATTAGACCCCCTGTATCCTCATGGGGAAAAAACCCTCATCTGTTACTGCTCCTTTACAGCTTCCTTTTTTCTCTCAGCTTCCAGTTCATGTTACAGCTACCTGTGGCAGAGGGTCATGGAGACTTTTTGGTATTTGACATTAATTTATTAAAGTACATAGCAACATTGTTCGAAAGGCTGACCAAAAGACATCCGTCCATTTAGTCCGTTACCCTATAGTGTTGATCCAGAAAAAGGCATGAGTTAGAGAAAGGCAAAAAATCCCATGAGGTGGAAGCCAATTTTCCTCATTTTAGGGGGGAAAGTTCATTCCTGACGTCCAATCTAGTCTACAGGATAAATTCCTGGATCAATTTTGGGTGCAAGTAGACAATGAGAAAGATATTGCTCACTTGCAAGTATAAAGAATAAAGACAGTTAAAAATAATGTGCTACTATCAATACTGTATTTTACCTTTGTAAGAAAAAATACATACATAATTTATATATTTAATACAGAATATTTTCTCTGTTGAGGCTTCTGCCACCACTTTTTGTGTTGCTTCACACACAGCTTATGTATGGTGTTTTTCTGGCCTCCAAAACAATTATTTTGGCTTTTTTTCTGGCATTCTTCCAGGAGCGTTCTTTGTGTTCTTCCAGGAGCTGTGTTTAAAAAAAAAAAAAAAAAAAAAAAAGAAACGCCATAGAGGATACATAAATGTCACAGAAAAAAAAAAAACTTCAAGTATGTATGGCATTTCACAAAATTCCATTGACTCACAACTCACAACTAACATCTGGCCACACGCCATGGAGGATCAGATTTTCTAGATTGTAAGATGCCTGATTAACAGAATTTTACTATTTTCTTGAAATTGACCCATAAAGCTAAAAAGGTATGACTTTGTTTCAAGCAATAAATGATCTACTAATTGACATCAAAGCCAAAATGTTTTCCATAAAAGCATGGTTGATTTTCTTTTATGATAAACTGCCAATTTTAACCCATTACATACAGGCATAAGGAAATTTCTCTGTTAAGCTATGTTCCCACAACATTTTTTCTTGTCCGTTTATAATTTTTTAAAATGATAAAGTTTTGAGTCTAAAATGACTAGTAGAAACGGAGAAAGGACGGTGAAAAAAGAAAAACTGTGTGAACAACAAAACACAACGTCCGCTGTTTGCAAAAGACGTCTGAAAATAATTGTCATAATCATTATTTTGACGTCCGCACAGATAACGGCCGTCATTTTATATACTGTGTGCTTGGTCGTCCATCATCCCATTGACTTCAGTACATTGCATTGCAGTCAGTTAGATGGCGGCAATAATGGATGTCGTTTTAAATAGAAAAAACGGATGACTTTTCTCTTTCTTTGACGTTGTGTGAACATAGCCATAGTTGTGTGAAATTGCAGTAAGTTTCCTAGGACTTTGTATGTACGTAAATATTCTCCATACAAACAGAACCTGACAGATTCTATATGGCATCACATGGAGGCCAATGCTGCTCTGTACTAGTGAGCTATAAAGCCTCCAGCACTGTCATATAGGTTCCGTGCATGCAGACTCTGCTACGTGTATGGACCCTGACAGAGAATGGCCTTTGTCAACCTTTGAAGACATTAACGTTGGAAGATTTCAAAATGAATTTAGTTTCCTTTCAACGGGAAACCACTGACAAACTAAACTGTCTCAATGCTTTATATTGACTTTGTGTGCTGTTCTCCATCCTGTATATAAGCCATTAATACCATATGGGCCAGTTTTTCCATGATCAGTATTACTAGATGTCTGCTTTAGTTATTCAATGATGGAATTGTTTTATATGTCATAGCTGAGATCTCACCCACCCTCTAAGCAAAGAGAGCCTAGGGCATAATTGTTTAGTCTGAAAAGCATGTTAACCACAAGGCGTTTAATCTTACAATATTACATATTCTTCCTGACTCACTAAATACCTTGAACATTATTGCACAGAACAGAACACTGACACATTCTTGTTACCTCTCATAGTACTGCTTGCAAAAACAATATACAGTACAGTAGTCTAAGCAGAGTCTATCGGTAGGTCACCAAGCCAATGGACAAAGTAACGGCTTTAACAACTCGACTGGAACATCACACATGGAGAAAACAGATGTACTCTTTACACCAAGGAACTTGTCAATAGTTATACTAATGCAACCACACTGTCAGTCCAAAAAACTGGCAGACCAGTCGGAAGGACCATGTTTTAGAAGAAACTGATTAAATTGATCTGTAATTTTGTGAGAATAGATGCGGAATAACAAATAATTGTCTATTCATCTAAACCTCTGATACTTCTGTTTAAGGAGTCCAGTGGACTGTCCCACTTTGAGAATGATAGTCTACCTTGTAAGTGTACATACAAACATTGCCATCAATCACTCTTAAACTGACAAAAATGTATATCAATCTACTCAGCTTTTAGGGGTTCTATAACATGTTGTCCACAGAACAGACCACATTTTAATGTGACGTGTTCCCTTTAACCTTGTATGACTGCCATATTGATTTTTACATTGCCAGTTGTTAAGGGGTGTATGGAGCAGGTTCAGGAGCTGTGCCATCTACATACATGACATGACAAGACACTATGCTATGATGAGTATGCTGTGATCAGTAGTGATAGCACCAATTAAATGGCTAAACGTCAGATGTTTTACCTGTTATCTGATAAGTACCCCCAAAATGTGATTACAGGGTGCCAATCATTTACTATGGCAACCAAAGGCTGCGTCTGCCGTAGTAAACCTGCCACAGAACACAGATTTCACTGATAGCATTGCAAAGATCAGTATAAGATGTCTGATGGTTGCTTACAAATTGTGGTTGACTTAAAAACTGTACAAAAAATGGTTTTAAACACATAAACCTCCTATTGTAAAAATTCAAATACCCCTCCCCTAAACATAAATAAATATACTTGGTATTTATACGTGCAGACTTGCCCCATATGGTAAGCATTGTGAATGAAAAAAGATGGCAAACACCTAAATTGCTGATTTTTGGTATAAAAATGTGTAAAGCCCTATCTAGACTAGAAAGACACCAGTAAAAACTACAACTCACAGCACAAAAATGAGCCCTTATACAGCTTTATAGATGGAAACATAAAAAAGTTACAGAGGCCAGAAGTTTTTAAAAGTAGTGAAATAAATCAGATGCTGAATACATTGTAAATCTCCTGATATAAAGAGTACAGATGTGGTTCCCCCTGTCTTTCTTTTATCACATAGGCACATAGCATCTGAAAAACATTGTTTGTACACATTCAAGTTTATACCCTCTATTCTTGTACATACTAAGGCTATGTTCACACTGCGTATGAATCCGTCTGTAGTGCGAACCGCGAATATACGCACGTATACAAGACCATTGTTTGAGGACGCAAATGTTGAAACTCACGGCCGTGGATTTCCATGCGGTCCCGTACGGAGTACTTATTTCAGCCAAATTGAACTTGATTTTTTCGATCAAAAAGGTTCTGTGTGGATTACAGGGCTGGGCGAAGATTTCCAAGTAAATGACCTGCCTCAGATCGCTTCGAAACAAGCTAGGGAAGCATAACTGTACTACGGGTGTATGTTCGCGGTGCGTACGCATCTGGCCACATGTTGATTTTTCGCACGCCCGTAGTTTCAGCCGCACATGTACGGCAGCGTAAGACCTGTGTACGGATTCGTACGCAGTGTGAACATAGCCTAATGCTGTACCTACTTTCATACTGTTGATAAACTAAAAATGAAAAATCTAAATTGTAAAAATAGAAAAATGTCAAAATGTCCCCAAAAAAAATACAGAGCAGATGATGTGCCGGTTTTACTGTGATTTGCATTAAAGAGAAAGTCCAGCTGGGAAGGTAAAAAACCACTACGGGCAGGGGGTGGGGGGAAAGGGGGAAATTGAAAAAGGCAATACTGTATGCTTACCAGTCCCCAAGCCCACACTGTGCTGCATCACGCAGTTCCCGGACACCCTGGCTGTCATCTTCTCCCCAGGATACCCCGCTGGCTGTCACAACCAGGTATAAACGTCACAGGCTGGTGGGATTTAGCTCGCTCAGCCAATCATTGACTGAAGTGGTGTCCAGCCCCAGTCACTGACTGGCTGAGCGGGGCATTTGTCAGTTGGGTTGTGGTGTAGCTGGCAGGTAGCTCAGAACACAGCCCACGGGGACCAGGAGTGGGAACTGAGACAGACGACTATGACATGCTTTTTATTCCGCCAACCGCCCATAATAATAGTTTGCTTCCTGTCCAGACTTCTACCTTAAGTAAAAACTATCCTAACACCCCCACACACACAAACACTCAAAAAAAATAGCCTCTAGATCAGGGGTCTCAAACTCGCGGCCCTCCAGCTGTTGCAAAACTACAATTCCCATCATGCCTGGGACAGCCAAAGCAAAGCTCTAGATAAAAAATAAAACAAAAGTTGTGGCTTTTGGAGGGTAAAGGGGAAAGAATTAGACCACAAGAATAAAAGTTACCTCGACTTTAAAATGATTAAACATGACAAAAGAAATAAGCCAAAAACTTTCAGTGACAAAGATGAATAAAATGACAATGCTATACTCCATTTACCCAGAGACGGAGATCTAAATATATAGCAAACAAAACATAAAGGAAAAAATATAATGTAATATAAACAATTATTGTATAAAAGTAAAGTGACTCTCCGGAGAAGGGCTTCATATGCTGTAGCCAGTAAGTGACAGTACAGGGTACCGGTGAATATTAGGGACTAAAGGCCCTATTCCACCAACAGATCGGACGACAGATTATCTGACAATTCAATTCTTTTTAAATGTAATTGTTTTGTACATTATAACATTTATTTTTAGACATTATGCCTATTTTTCTTACCTTACTCTTAAAAGGAATCTCTCAGCTGTATTTTCTGCTAGGAGACACTGTTGAATAGCCATTAGGGTATAAAAACAAACAGTGCCTTTGCAGTAGATAATGGTAGTTACCAAATGTATAAAATCTTCTTTTAATTTATCAACCAAGTGTCCAGGAAGCGGAGCAAAGTGCCACCACCCGGCTTGCCTTCTCGCCATCACCTCCCAGCCCCTCTTGATAACCAACAGGATGTGACGGCAGGGTTGTCAAAGTGGAAAATCTGAACTATTAGGATTTTCCTCATATTGCTGCAGTAGGCCTGAAAGCTATAGGAATTGGCATTGTGAACATCTTCTGCTATATTCATAAATGATATAGCGTCTACATTTCAAGAATGTTGGCAACTTTAAGGGCATATTGAAACGCTTAGTGCTTTTCACTGTTCTGTAAACTGTAATATGCTTAAACGTAACGTATGCCCGTAACGTGCACCATATTATTCATCTATAAAAGAAGGCTGCTTTACAGTATGTATAAACCTGAGCTACGGTGATTGCAAAAGCCAGAGATTCTTTGTTCAAATATGTTAAAAAGCCGCTTGTAAACTACCAGATCTCAAAGGTGCAATAAAGAAAAGAGGTTTACTTCACACTTCCTCTGAAAAGACGTTTTGCCACACAAGTCTCCATTTCCAGGGATAACTTCTGAGAAGAGATGAATGATTCCTTTCTCGATGGATGTAGGAGGAAATCAATGCTGTCAACAGAAGCGCTGCCATCGTCTGATATATGAAGGACGATTATTCTTATAAAATAAACTGGATAACAAGTTTGGAATGTTATCTGAAAGGACGTGACCATAATCCAAAAGGTCACCTGGGTGGGGTTGGTTCTGAGTGATGGAATTACAATTATTCGTTTTACAAGGTTTGTGAATATTGGGTCGTATTTGCCAATATTCGTGAACTACATGCAAACAAATCTCATTAAAACAACCAACCTATAGTAGCTACAATACTGGGACTATAACAGAGTAATGCTTTGCTCACCAGCTGTTGTTGTAACAGTGTCAAAAAATAAAAAAATAAAATTTAAAAAAAATGTCAATCAGCCAATCATTCAATTTTCACCATGGACAGACTGGTGGATCAGTGGCATCAATGGCATAATATCAATTTTCTCCCAGGACAGCAGTGGATATTGCTAAATGAGTGGTGTAAAATGACACTTTCTCCCAGGACAGCAGTGGACATTGGTGGACCAGCAGCATCAAATCAAATTAGACTGGTTGAAATGGACACTGGCTTTACAGCACCCATGCACTAGGATACTAATGAGTTAACTTTACCAACAGCATCCACAGACTGGTTGAATTGGACACTGGCTTTAAACCAACCCCACTAAGATACCAATGGGTTAACTTCACCCACAGCTTGCATTCAATGGACACTGACCACTTCTCCCACACACTAGGATAACTTGACCCACAGCACCCACAGACACCCAGAATGGACTCTCCTATCATCTCATAGCCTCTCCTCTCTCTCAGTATCTCTCTCAATTTCTCTCCCTGGCTTGCCCTAAATGCCTTTGGTGATCCATCTCTCTTATACAGAGAACCCCCTTATACAGAGCATGAGGGGGGGTTGCTGACATCACAGTGGGGCTTGCAGAGGACTGGAAGGCCCCAAGGAATTATGGATAATCCCTTGCTCCTGCCCAGTGACAGTGCCATGCGCATGGATAGTGCGATTCGCAGCAAATCTGGATTCGTCAGATTCACTTTGCTCATTTCTAATTACTAAGATCTCCCATCTTCTCAAAGAAAATGGCCACTACATAAATGGTATGGTGAGCCGAAAATCTGTGACACAGAATCTAATCTAATCTAATTCAGTTCTATAAAACCTATGAGAATTATGCCCTATAAAATAGACAAGCCCCCGATGAAGCGCTTGTAGCGTGAAACGATCGTAGCTCTATTTTATTGGATTGCACAATGTCCTGTTTGTTACCTGACCTAAAATCAAAAAAATCATCTATTTAAAGTTGGTGAGTGCGGCTGCTGCTGCTACCTACCTGCTACATATTACAGGTTTTGGAAAGGACTTAAACATAGATTCAGTTTTCTACCAACCAATGGAACCTTTTTAATGGCATAACAGATATCTGGTGAAATTCAACATGTCATGTTGTTTATTATCAGTCATTACAAGTTGCTATAGCTGAAAGGTCATTTGTGCTAAACAATCAACGGATAACAACGGATAATACAGAGATAAAGCACAGCAATAAAGCACACAATGATGTCACAGTACAGAAAAACACAGGAGTCATCATACAAAAATAATACAAAAGGTGATATCACTGGAAGTAATGAGAACAAATATGTTAAGGTTCATGGAAAATGAATACAAGCTGTGTACACAAAATGACTAAATATTTTTGACCACGTAACTTTATATTTTATGTTACTTGCTTTGGAACAATATAAAGAAATTGGTTCCAATTTATTTTTTTTTTTAATGTAAGCTAAATCCAGAAGTGTGTGGAATTTTACAATTGTGTTTAATTTGTTTGCACATTGTGGTAAACACATAATCAGTGGAATAACTAAGACCTTCTATTCCAGTCCCTACAGTTCCTTCGAGATACATATCAGGAAAAAAAACCTACCACAGTTATGTAAAGAATAGACTTGAATGCAAGCCATTGCGTGTGTGAGAGAAACATAGTTTGATCATCTGCATATAAAACAACCGCACACAGACATGATTGACATAAAGAATCACATGACCGAGAAAGTCTAGTCTAAAAAATTCCATTGACTTTCCATTGATTTTGGCTAGAAACAACCCAAAGGGACGGTGGAGTTTATAAGATTACCTTCTGCGCGCTTTTAAATATTTTGGCACTGAAATTTTTAGATCAAAGTCATTAAGCAGATCTGTATGTATTGAATTTTTTTTCCATGTGGATTTAGGCTTGAAAAGCTGTTTTGGATTATTTTTCCAATGAATGTCTAAGTTAATCTGTAATCAATGACATTTTCATAGGTCGAGCCAAGCCAAAAATGAACTATTTCCTTTTCTACTAAAATAGAACCTTTCTGCAGAAGGTCCTCAAAAAAGGCAGCACAGAGTCTTTTAATGTTTCACAATTATACCATCAGCAATGGCATTTCCATGTAATTAAATCTAGCCTTGGCCAAACCCAGATGGTGAGATGTGCCAATCAAGCTTAAGACAGAAAGTAACTAAAGAGTAGATAAAAACCAGCCTAGAACGAAACCTTAATTTAATTATACATTTTCCCAAACAGCTGCAGCATGACTTCCTACTGTAACTGTACAAAAAGTCCCTCCACTCGAGATGTATTACATTGCTTCCATTTGTTTCTTACTATGAAATTATACGTTTGCATATTTGGACATGCATAGAGCTATTGGGAATCAAGGGATTAGATACACATAGATATTTTTTGACAAAATGAAATGCAACTTTTTTGTACTGTATTTCTGGCAATGCCCTTGGTGCCAAAAAGACAAAAAGGAAATCAACAATAAATATGGAGACAAACTGGAAAACATCTCCAAAAACTAACAGAAAGGGGTGTTTAAAGCAAAAAAAAAAAAAAATCAGCAGGCATCCAAGGGGTTGTCCCAATAGAAATGATTCCTTTTAGGGATTTTTTTTAAGCAACTCGTTTTAATGGGAGAGAACATTGGCTGCCTTGTAGAGGAAATGTAGTGTTACATGGTGGCAACTCAGATAAATTAATGTAAGAGCATGTTCACATCTTGTTTTTTTTGCCAATGTATATCAAAAGCTTATGTACACACATAATGTATTAATGGCTTTCTACTCCTAGACAGAGACCAAAGTAAATGATAGAGGTAAAAAGCTGCAAGAACGATCCAGTGATTGATCAAGTTGCCCTGCCTGCACAATAATGGAGCTGTGTCATAGGCTCAAAGTGCCAATCTATACAGCAACAGCAGCCTACACATGTAATACCACCCTTACTGGCAATGCTGGACTGTGGCTTCAAGGGAGTTGGTTGGTGAGTTCCACAAGTACAACGGTGGACCTCAAAGTTGTAAAGAAAAAATAGGGCTGCCCTTACAATTCTGATTGTTGGCAAAACCCCACTATATTATCAGTACGGGGGGGATTATTGGCTCATTCTTTACCTTATGGGGACAAAGGGTTGCACAATGGGATACTGTAACTGGCTCTTATCAGTGTACTGTTTCCTACCACTGTTGGCTATTGGTCCATACTTCTGCTACTTCCCTTCCACTAGGACATGTGCACAATCTCTGGGCATTGAAGGACCAGCACACGCATTCTTATGCCTTTACCTACCTATTCCAGGTCCAGTACCCCTATATAAGGCAGCTTCACCCGATCCCTGTTGCCTGAGTGTGATTTTTGTTCTTGGTTCTTGTCTATTCCTAAATTCCCCTCTGCCTTAACCCCCATTGTACCATAATGACTCTCCAAAGCTTTACCCAGAATGCTGACTGCACTTTTATGCCTGGCCCCCATTAAATTGTAACAGTGCAACTGCCTAACCACTACTTACATCAGGACTATACATGAGAAGCAGCCTGGTACCCTCTAGCAGTAGAAGTCAAGCTTGAAGCCTGTCCACACCCACTGCCTTGTTACAGATACCAAAGAAGAGCTTTTTTTTTCTTTTACATCATTCATAAGGAGGGGCCATTAAACCCCTCAATCCATTAAAATTCACAAATTTTACTTACAGGAAAAGTCTAGGCAAGGGAATTTTTTCTTTTTTTTCAAACTTGCCAGGAAGGGAATGGGTGAAAGAAATCATGTGCACTTACCTCCCTGGCTCCAGCTCTGGTGCCAGCCGCTCTGGTCCCTCACCCCTATCCATTTCCTGGTGTAGCGATGAGAATTGGAATGGGGCATTCCAGGTCCGCTAAGCCACTCAACGGCTGTAGCGGTGTCCAACCTCTGCTGATAAATGGTTGAGCAGTCATACGTCATGTCCCAATTCCCCTCTCTATACTGGGAAGCGACTAGAGACCAGAGTGGTGGACAGCTGGCACCAGCTCTGGAGCCAGGGAGGTAAGTGCAGGTTATTTATTTTCACCCACCCCCTTCCCGGCAAGTTTTTTTTAAAAAAAAAAAAGTACCTGCTCAGAATTCTCCTTTAATATATATTTTTTTACAATATAAGAACAAAAAATTTTAAGGAAATAATGTATTTGTGTATTTCTATTCATGCTGTCATTATTAACATGATAGAAAGACATGAGTAGAAGTATACAAACCCATCATTTCCTTAAAAATTAATAACATAACATGAGTTGGCAAACTCTTCTATTAACTACTAATTACTGTAAGGGCTAATGCCTGTATTGTGCAGAGAACCTCTACCGAGACACATCAGTCCCGCAGGCCTATGTTAAAGAATAGTATGTGGTTTCTGCCGAACATAATACTTCTAGATAAGAATACCATTGCAATGTGGCATATTATGAAGTATTTCCCAATTTTTTTTCTCAAAGGAGAAAACAACCTATGCATACTCCATATAAAATTGAAGACAAAGAGACATACAGCATGGGCCAAAATCAGCATGGGGGTGCAGAAACACACGTTAGTACCAATTTTCAAAATAGTTGATATAATAGTTTCCTTGAGGCAACTCATATAGTCCTTGACATGAGGAAATTAAATATATATATATATATATATATATATATATATATATATATATATATATATATATATATATAGATATATACTAGAAAATGTACCCAGCGCTGCCCGGGTATAAAGTGTCAGTGTGTTAGTTAGATTTGTTCTAAGGTGCCTAGGAGGCCAAGCTAAAGGTATTGTTTCATCTGAGTTAATCAGTGGAATTAGTGTATACCTGTAGTGTATAGTTGGAGGGGTTCTGTATACCCACAATGTATAGTTTTTAGGGGTCTCGCATATCTGTAGTGCATACTTGGGGGGCTGTATACCTATAGTGTATAGTTGGGGGGTCCTATATACCTGTAGTGTGTAGTTGGGGGGGCTGTATACCTGTAGTGTATAGTTGAGGGAGGTCCTGTATACCTGCAGTGTACAGTTGGTGAAGGTCCTGTATACCTGTACTGTATAGTTCGGGGGTCCTGTATACCTGTAGTATATAGTTGGTGCTATATACCTGTAATGTATAGTTTGTGGAGGTCTTGTATACCTGTAGTTTATAGTTTGAGGGTCCTGGATACCTGTAGTGTATAATTGGTGGAGGTCTTGTATACTTGTAGTATATAGTTCGGGGGTCCTGTATACCTGTAGTGCATAGTTTGAGGGTCCTATATAACTGTAGTATAGAGTTGGTGGAGGTCCTGTATACCTGTAGTGTATAGTTTGGGGTCCTATATACCTGTAGTATATAGTTGGTGGAGTTCCTTTATACCTGTAGTATATAGCTTTGGGGTCCTGTATACCGGTAGTATAGAGTTGGTGAAGGTGCTGTATACCTGTAGTGTATAGTTTTGAGGTCCTGTATACCTGTAGTGTATAGTTTGGGGTCCTGTATACCTGTAGTGTATAGTTTGGGGTCCTGTATACCTGTAGTATATAGTTGGTGAAGGTCCTGTATACCTGAAGTATATAGTTGTTGGAGGTTCTGTATACCTGTAGTGTATAGTTTTGGGGTCCTGTATACCTGTAGTGTAAAGTTTGGGGTCCTGTATACCTGTAGTATATAGTTGGTGGAGGTCCCGTGCACCTGTAGTGTATAGTTTTGGGGTCCTGTATACCTGTAGTGTCCTGTATACCTGCAGGGTCGTATTTACCATTAGGCACCCATGGTCTGGTGCGTAGGATAGCATCTTGCAGAGGGGCAGTACCCTCCCATTCAGACTTGCCAGAAAATCTGGTGTCTTTTCGAGTGGGGTATGGCGGTATTGGTCAGGTCTGGTATAGCGGTGTTATCCAGTCACAGTATGGTGGTATTGGTCAGGTCTGGTATAGCAGTGTTATCCAGTCATAGTATGGCGGTATTGGTCAGGTCTGGTATAGCAGTGTTATCCAGTCACAGTTTGGCAGTATTGGTCAGGTCTGGTATGACAGTGTTATCCAGCACAGTATGGCGGTATTGGTCAGGTCTGGTGTGGCAGTGTTACCCAGTCACAGTTTGGTATACCTGTAGTGCCCTGTATATACATGTACTGTATAGATGGAGTAGGGGGTCCTGTATATACATGTACTGTATAGATGGAGTAGGGGGTCCTGTATATACATGTACTGAATAGATGGAGTAGGGGGTCCTGTATACATGTACTGTATAGATGGAGTAGGGGGTCCTGTATATACATGTATAGATGGAGTAGGGGGTCCTGTATATACATGTACTGTATAGATGGAGTAGGGGGTCCTGTATACATGTACTGTATAGATGGAGTAGGGGGTCCTGTATATACATGTATAGATGGAGTAGGGGGTCCTGTATATACATGTACTGTATAGATGGAGTAGGGGGTCCTGTATACATGTACTGTATAGATGGAGTAGGCGGTCCTGTATACATGTACAGTATAGATGGAGTAGGGGGTCCTGTATATACATGTACTGTATAGATGGAGTAGAGGGTCCTGTATACATGTACACTATAGATGGAGTAGGGGTCCTGTATACATGTACTGTATAGATGGAGTAGGGGGTCCTGTATATACATGTACTGTATAGATGGAATAGGGGGTCCTGTATACATGTACTGTATAGATGGAGTAGGGGGTCCTGTATATACATGTACTGTATAGATGGAGTAGGGGATCCTGTATATACATGTATAGATGGAGTAGGGGGTCCTGTATATACATGTACTGTATAGATGGAGTAGGGGGTCCTGTATATACATGTACTGTATAGATGGAGTAGGGGGGTCCTGTATATACATGTACTGTATAGATGGAGTAGGGGGTCCTGTATATACATGTACTGTTAGATGGAGTAGGGGGTCCTGTATACATGTACTGTATAGATGGAGTAGGCGGTCCTGTATACATGTACAGTATAGATGGAGTAGGGGGTCCTGTATATACATGTACTGTATAGATGGAGTAGGGGGTCCTGTATACATGTACAGTATAGATGGAGTAGGGGTCCTGTATACATGTACTGTATAGATGGAGTAGGGGGTCCTGTATACATGTACTGTATAGATGGAGTAGGGGGTCCTGTATATACATGTACTGTATAGATGGAGTAGGGGGTCTACCAGTTATTACTGTGGATGTTGTGAGGCAGCTGCCCTAGCAACCATTGCTCCCTGTGAAAATGAAAGCAGTAATCCTATTGGTTGCTAAGGCTCCCAACTGCCGTTTACTGCTGCAGCTAATTACATCACCTGTGTTTGCAGTGAGGAGATTTTCCCATTCATCTCTATGGGGCGCCGCTCTTCCCCCTCCCCATCCCCTCCTGTACATCTGGCGGGGACGGGACCTTCGCTAAAACCTTCCCGGACACCCAATTGTATCTGTGGGCCAAATTTGGGGTCAAACGGTTTAGGCGTTTGGAAGCCTATATGGGACAGACGGACAGACAGACAGACAGACAGAAGGACAGACGGACAGGCTTTCATTTTTATGATATATATATATATATATATATATATATATATATAAAATTTACTTTTAAATATGTAATTACATATTAACTGAATATGATTATATTATGTCAGCCAAGTGTAAATCCACACTGAAGGGCACTTGTGTGTGGTGACAGATGTTTTTCTAATCATTAGGCACAAATGGTAGTTTGATAGATCCCGCTGCAAAAGAAATGTCAAATCACTGCTGTAACTCCCCCTGCACCATTAAACCACTCACAAGTGCTAACAAACACATGCAACACCAAGAAAAATGGATTTAAAAGAAGCAGGATGCAGCTGTTCCTGTAATTCTAAAAGGTACAAAAAGTCATGATATGGTAAAAAGGACAATCAATCAGCAATCAGATACATAGGTGAAAAGCTACCAGTTTAATTAATTTCCGTCCACATAGCATAACAATCCATCACATGCACAATGTCCAAAATAAGACCTCAATAAAAAAAAAACACCTGTCCAGTGTACAAATACCCAACAAACTTTAATTTAAATGTCCATCAGTGAAAATAATTTTTTATTATAAACTAAATAGCAAATTCTGTGATAAAATGCTGATTAAACATAATGTATTTCCTGGTCCCCAGCATGGCTCCTCGTGTCATTCCTAGTCCATAGTGTGGTTATCTTATTCCAGGTAACAAGCAAGTTTGCATATCTCATTCCAGGTAATAATTATAGCTCTGCATCCCATTCCTAGTCCTTAGCATTTCATTCTTGGTCCCCAGCAAGGCTTCACGTTTCATTCTGAGTCCCCGTCAAAGTAGCCACGCTACTCAAATTTAATTATGTTAACTGGTGCTGAAAATGCTATTCTTCCTCTTGTCTTAGCTCCATTGTGGCATGACGCTGGCTTCATCTTCCTCTTGATAGTGATGTGCTAAAGTGCAGATCTGCCTTAAGATGACTCAGAGCACATATTAATAAAACATGGGATCTTTTCAAGGTGGTTCCAACTGAAAAATGTGCCAAAAAGTGGCCAGTCAGTCGGATAAGTGGGCGATCTGCTTATAGAGGGCAGTTTTCATAGGCTATAATGTTACTGTAATTACTGTTACATATTTGTTATGATGCCTGCATGTTCTTTTGGTTCCCTTGCAGAATGTCCACCAAATGTGTGCAGTAATGGTGGTCACACATGCTCAGTAGCTCAGTCAGACAGCTTGGATCTTCTTGTACTCATACAGTGAATAGAGCCCTGCTATTATAACAAGTATTGCTTTAGAAGTAACTTCTTACTGACACTGGACAGAATAGTTTGGTGCTCTGGAAGGAAATTTTAAAAACAGCACAATAACAAGTATAACAGGATTGAGACACAGAGACATTTTGGTTGAGATTTCAGTTGAAAAACTGATCATTGCATGTAGAGTAGCATTTAATCATAGTAAACCCCTAATAGTATAATAATTTAACTCTCTGCATGTGTCTGATCTGGTTTGGATCCTTCTACTAGTTACCAGCTGGCCGAGATGATATTTTTCACTCTTGTTTATCTTCAAACATTTATTTTTTAATCTTAGTCCTCAAGTAGTATATGGCCGAATCACATGTTAAAAACAAGATGCACAAAAAAAAAAGTACAAAAATAAAGTCTTCTTGTTTATTTACAGCAAGCCAATTCTAAATATATCGAAGAAATTACTGAAGTAAATAGGGCCTTACTTGCCAAAAACTATGTTTATTTCTGACAAACTTGGCAAAAATTCATCTGTAGATTTCAGTATTTTTAAGACCTAAGCATCTTCCAGCCAAAAACAGTCAACATGTACCACCCCAGATATTACCACACACAACTTTTATCTGTACCCTTTATAACATTCCTGTCTTGAACTATAATTAAAGGGGTTATCCAGTGCTACAAAAAATGGCCACTTTCTTCCAGAGACAGCACCACTCTTATCTCCATTTTGGTTGCAGGTTTTGTAAGTCAGTTTCACTGAAGTGAATGGACTTTAATTGCAAACCACGCCTGAACTGGAGACAAGAGTGATGCTGTCGCTGGATAACCCCTTTAAATTAAACAGAAAGAGATGCTGTTGAAAGGAAGGGGGCTATGGAGGGCTATGCTAAATAAGTATACTTTCTAAAATCAAAGAATAAAGACAGTAGACAAAATTGATAACAGTTACCTCTAGTACAAGACAAGCCTAAGTATAGCAGGAACATCTCAGGATTTCAGTTTCTTTTTTTCATGTTCGTTTTCCAAATATAACAGTGGTGTAAAAGGGAGGGGGACTGTTCTAGGCACTAAATTCTTAGGGTGCAAAGTCCTGCGCAAAGAGTATAAAATGAGAGGTGATGCTAAGGCTAGGTTCACACTGCGTTTTCAGCATCCGTTTAACGCATCCGTTTTTTTCAAAAAACGCATGAAAAACGGATTGCAAAAAACGGATTCATTTGTGTGCATCCGTTTTTCCATTGACTTCCATTATAAAAACGGACCAAAAAACGTTGCTGACCCTATTTTTCTGGACGTTAAAAAAAACGGATCCGTTAAACGGATGCTGAAAACGCAGTGTGAACCTAGCCTTACACTGTACACGTCACCACTTTGTATTCTAGAAAAGAAGGAAGTCTGGCAGTAAATGGAAGTCTCTGCTCCTGTATGAACATTCCAGGGCATGCTATGACATAACTTAGAATGCTACATAATGTAGAAGGTAAGTTTTTTTCTATTTTTATTATTTTTTTATGTTTGCATCTATTGGGGCATCTACCTAATAGGAAAGGGAGATGATCTAATTACAGGGGCATCTGCATAATAAAGGGGCAATTAAAAGTACAAAGCAGGTAAACAGGAAAGGGGAAGCAGAGCAGGGCCAGTTCCGGGTATATGCGGGCCCTACAGTGACAGAGCCTTAATGGGCACCTTTTCAGTACAACCCACACAGCAGCAAGAAAGAGCATAAACTAGTTACATCAAATGTAATCACTGGACACCAACTGAAATGGCTCCAGGTCTCCTGCAGAACAGACTGTGAGAGAGCCAGGTGAGGATAGACGATTTTTTAATATTACAGATGTTGCCTATATGGGAAAGAACTGGGTTGTCTGACTGGTTAACTGACTAATAACTGCAGCCAGTCAGATGAATCACCAAGAAGATGTCTCTGATACAGCAGCAGGTACAGGCACGGCAGATGCTAGAATAAAGTTTGTATAAGCACACCTGGCATCCACGGTCATATAACACCTATGTTTACACACTTTATATAGAAAAAAGTTGCGGTGAAAGCCAGAAGGCTTTTCACAGAAGGTTTAGGTGAGGATCAGGTTTTAGTGTGGCTCAGTATGTACAGTACTTCGTGTTTAAAAGGGGACCCATAGGGAACAGTTTGGGATAGGACCAATGTTAGGCAGTCTGTGTAAGAAATGGCTGCAGTTTATAGGAGGAAGCAGGGAATGATAGCAGTCTGTGACATAGAGGAGGTCATGTGGACAGTCAATGGCAGAGAGGGGGGCATGTGGTCAGTCTGTGGCAAAGAAGGGGGCATGGGGTCAGTCTGTGCCACAAAGGAGAGCATGGGGGAAATCTCTGGGACAGATGTGGCATAGGACAGTCTGTGGTAGACAGGGGCACAAAGGGAGGAACTTGTGGCAGAGAAAGAGATATGCAGTTATTATGTGGCTAGGGTCAGTATGGGGTCAGTGTGTGGAAGTAGGGAAGACATCAGTTCTGCAGCATATGGGGAACAGTAATCAATGAGCACCTCATTAGAATGATCCAATTTATTTATTTTTTTAATTTATAAACTTGACATATATGACATATATTTATATGTTTTAGTTAAAGGAAACCTGTCAACTGAAATGAATGCTGACACTGTTAGCTGTTAGGTCAAGGAGATATATTTTACTGCAGCTATAGAGATCATTAAAGGAATCTGTCAGCTGTAATTCATGTTTCAAACTGCCAACGCTGATAAATAGCTGTTAAGTCAAGGAGACACATGGTACCTTTCATATATCCCTCTATGCTTCCAGAACAAAGAAAATGTTTTTATTCCATAGTACAAATGTTTAAAGAAGTTTTCCTGAGCCACCTAAGTGCACCAAGCTGTAACAACTTTTTACCCCCAACCCACTTTCTACTGTATATCTGACCTGGTTGGGAGTTAAATTTCAGGTAATCAACCAATCAATCAATGAAGCAGGGAAAAAGGGAACATTACAGCCTGCAGCAGGTCAGGAGCTTGGACAAGCTTCTTTGACTCTCTGTACCTTAGAAAGAAGTCCGGAAGCACATACAGATATGTGAAAGGTACCATGTGTCTCCCTAATTTAACAGATATCTGACAGTGTCAGCATCCCGAAAGGTAAATTAAAGCTGACATATTCCCTTTACTGATCTCTATAGCTGCAGTAAGGGTTCTATTTCACGGGCCGATGGGGGCCTGATTAACGATGTTAACGAGCGCCGATCTGCTAGATAGGCGCTCGTTTACTGGGCCTATTCCACGGCCCGATGATCGTTGAGCAAGGGCTGCCGGGACATCGTTAACCGATTTCCTTGCAGCCCTTGCACCATACATTACCTGGCAGGACTTCTCCTCCGCTCCGTCTTCCTCCCTGGGTCCCGTGGCACAGCATCAGCATGTCCGGAGCGGCCTGGCTGAGCTGTCAGACCGCTCAGCCAATCACTGGCCGCGGCGGTCCTGGCCTGTTATTGACTGAGCGGTCTGACAGCTCAGTGAGGCCGCTCCAGAGCTGCTGATGCTGTGCCACGGGAACCGGGGAGGAAGACGGAGCGGAGGAGAAGTCCTGCCAGGTAATGTATGCTGCTGCTTCTCAAATCGTTGGTCGCCCACCGCGCACCACTATTCCACCGTAGTGATGCGCAGTGGGGGACCGATGATTTTAGGTCTGGACCTAAATAAACAATCAGCCGATGACACAATCATCGGCTAATCGTTTTCTCTATTCCACCGAGCGATAATCGGCCGAATGGGGGCGAATGGGGCCGATTCGGCCGAATATCGCTCCCGTGGAATAGGCCCCTAAGATGTGCTTTTACAGTTTTCTACGTTTCTATAGATTAGGCATTTACATGAAATCAGTGTGTTAATTGGTTGATTATTATTGGTGAACTTTAGCTAACAAGTTGTAGCAGAGGTGATAGCATAACATTTCCCGCAAATTCCTCTGGCATCTATTTGTGATATGTGAATTGCAAGACACTTCCTAATGAATATACAGTAAATTAGTTCTTCTTCAATAATATGTCAACTTCATTACAAAAGAATATGAGATGTCATATATGCACATTTATATGAAGTGACGATAATAATAGAAATAGTAATAATAGTAATAATAATAATAATATTTCTTTACTGTCATTTGCACAATGCCGAACTTGTTCTTCTTGAAATGGAAAACCTAAATCAAAACACAAATTTTGTGGTTCTTAGATGTTTCTTTTACATCCATTTTCTATCTCAACTGATGTTTGAAAAGACTGATTAATAATGCAGGGTGTTATGTGGAGTGACACGGCCTGACTGCCACCCAGCCGCTTTTACCTTTGATGCTGTCAGCAGAGGCAATGCAACTTTTATCTAAACTGCCATTTATTCCAGACTGGTTGGCATGAATTTACTGTCTAACAAACATCGGCTTTTTACAGAGTTGTCCCTAGTATTCAGCCTATTATATATATATATATATATATATATATATATATATATATATATATGGGAGAGCTTTGTCCTTGCCAAGATATTACATAGTGCTGTACTACAAATGTTACCATTCCAACAAATCCTTGTCTCCATCTGAGCTCACAATCTTTCTCGGAATGCAGGCTATCTTCAGAATAGGTCTTCAGAATATTGTGAGGGTTCCACTCTCTGCACCCCCGCCTAACAGTTGATTAAAGGGTCTTCAGCATTTCTACATCAGGTTCAACAAATATATGCTGCTCTCTGGCCTGCCAATCAATCTTCTGGCCACAGGCAGTGGTAGGTCTCTTTCACATGACCTTACTGTGTTTGTGGACCACAAAACCACGGATGCATTCCCTTTAATAAAAATAAAAAATACAGAGGCATTTGTTGCCTATGGATTTTCCTTCCTCAAAATTCATAGTTAATGTTGGCAATAATATGTCGGTTATTTCCACCAGTTAAAAACTTGCAGTAAAAAGAACAAAAATGACTTACCTGTGAAGTCCAGAGTTTGATGTCCATGTCCTAGGAAAAAAAATTTGATCAGTTTAACCAGGGCCTTGTCTGCCATGAGGCAAAATGACTTCATCGACCTCATGGCCTGCAAATGATAGCTGGACACAGATGTAGAATGCAAGGAAGTCTGAACTGGAAACACTCTGCAGGTATTGTTATATGCTTTAGACAAGTGATCACTACCCCTTTATATGGAGCACAAGGTGTAATGGTAGTATGACCATGAATAAGACCACATAAGTAGTCACAATGCATTGACTCTTAATGAGTCAGGCGTTTTTTTTTCTTGGAGAAACAATAAAGATTAAAGAATTGTTTACACAGTGGTGGAATTCCAAACTTTGAAACTTTTTCTGTGAATGTAGTGCTTGACCAGGGTGGTGTATGGTGGTGCTTTATTACTTATGATTTTCATACACAGATACATTGAGTACAAGCAGCCCAGTACTATGGAATGCTCTCTAGGTGCAATGGTATGCTGCCTCTTTATTGCACCACAGTACAGATATTCTTCTCTAGAAGTATGAAACTAGACAAGTATCCTTGTAGTGCAGCATAAAATCAAGTGAACAAGTTTTCTTTGGTTCCATTGCAGTATGAATTCTCATTAGAATTAGTAAGTTGAACAAACTAAGCTACTTCAGATAGGGCTCCGCAAGACTAACTGGGGTCAGTGTTTCAAGAACTGTGAACCTTGTGGGTTTTCTCATATAATGGTGTTGAGAGCATACTGAGAATTATGAGATTGAGAAAAAACATCCAGCAAAATGGGATTCTGTGGCTGTAAAATAATAATTGATGAAAGGGGTCAGAGGAGTATGTCAGGAATCATTCTGATGAACGGGCAGGGCACAGCCATGAAAATTGCAGCTGAATACAAGGCTTATGGTCCAACTAACATTTCCAAATGCACAATGGGAAGATATATACGTGTTAGAAATGATAATTTGGAGTGCATATGGGTAAAACTATACAGTGAGAGAAAAAAATACTGATAGGGGGTTGTTATAAGCAAATAGATTAGGCAGCAAATCCCAATGAGCAAAGCCCCATAAATATTATAATGTGGCACATTATTAGATAAGATAAAGATAAAGATGACATCTGGACCATAAAGTGACCCAGCCACCCGATTATTTGCACCTTCTGAAGGCACCTGCAAATGAGCACCGATCTCGCTCATCAGCACACGCTTGCTTCCTTGCATAGCCCCATATCGGGCTGTGTAAAAGGACCAATAGATTTAAGTTTTATCAGCACAGAAATGGTGTTTGAATCCATGGGATTCTATGATCTGCCACAGGCCATATGTATAGCTCGAGAAGGGTGGAGGCCACAAGATGGGAGTATTGGGGGACTCCAATAGTGAGTGGGGCGAGTTGAGGAGGTTGTGTATCAGTGGCAGACACTGAGTATGAAGTTGGAGAGGTATAAGGAGATCCAGGAGAGGACCAAGCCTGTGACACCAAGGGATGGAAGAGTTTGTTGAAGGGAATTGATCAAAGCCATAGTTTGGGTAAAGGAGGAGTACAGAGTATCGGCATGAGGATTTGGCTGAATGGACTATGTCTTTTTTTAGCCCTACAAACTATGTTGCATATGTTATCTATTTATCTGTTGTCCCTTAACAAAGATGGACTTTAACAGGAAATGACCAATTCAAATACCCCTGCTATATGTAATGGCGGTGGCTACTTCCTGTCTGCATCCTGTTGCACAATGTTCCTGACTGTTCCAGAGCACTGTCCTTTCTCCTGCTTTGGTTGTCATTATGAGTTTAGAGGGGAGGGTGCTAACCGTCAACACACAACTCACTGGTATCTGTTTTGTGCCCCACTGTGAGCCGCTGATATGCTCCTGCACTTCCTGGCATGGCCTATAGGTCAGCTGCATGCTCTTCAAACTATTTAAAGGGTAAGTACATACATTCCAAGTCTTCCCCAACATACCTTAGCTTGACATCTTCTTTGTTTTATCTAGCATCCTATGCCTGGGTATTGATTGTTCTTTGTGTCTATTGTGAATGTGTGCTATCCTGATTCTCCCATCCTGTGTATCCTGACCCATGCCTGTTTCTTTGAATCCAGTTCTACCTGATTGCTTCTGTACTATACAGATTTTTCTATTGCCAACCTGGCTCGAGGACCTGAACTTGTGCTATCTGTCCTGACTTTCTGCCTGTTTTGGACTTTGTCTCTTCCTCATCCCCAGGTATTTTACTGATTGTCTTGTGTATGACCTGTCTGACCCATACCTCCCAACTTTGACTGAGTGCAAAGAGGGACATAGACACGCCCCAACCAAACAAAAACATGGCCCTAACCACACCCATGCCACAAGACACGCCCCCTAACCACGTCCAAACACTTCTCCCATAATCACAGGTAGTGCAACACTGATTTTCTTATGCCACCTCTGCTACTGAATAAAATCCACTGTTCAAGGATCAATATCACCTCATGCAGTCATATAGAGGTAGAGCCAGCCCTACACAGGTTCTGTACACCATATACATTACAGTGCAGTTATATCCAGTGACTCACAGGGGACTTCTCTTATCAGAGTTGTTCCCCTTTCATTTTCTTCTTTTCATCTTTCTTCTGCTGCTCTGGGCCATCATGAGAACTTCCTTAAGCCACAAATCCACAGAATCTGCCAGACAAACATATTAGGCTCCTTACTCTGGCACCATTCTCATCTCTTTACAAACTGCTCATCTGTATTGGCCCCTTTACACCCTCATTTAGTGGGTAGGCTGACTCTATGTGATCCACCTTATAGTAGTTGTCACCCCTTTGTTATGCTAATTATAGATGCCCCCCGGGTTGTCCATCACCATTATAGATGGCCCAGTTATAGATCGCTCCCTTATACATGTCCCCATTATAGATTGCCCCCTTATAGATGCCCCATTGTACATGTCCCCCTTATAGATGCCTCCATGTATGTCCCTCTTATAGATACCCCTTTTACATCTCCCCCTTATAGATTTCCCCTTATAGATGCCCCCTTGTACATGTCCCCCTTATAGATTGTCCCAACACATATCCCCCTTATAGATGCCCCCTTGTACATGTCCCCATTAAAGATTGCACCCCAATTCATGTCCCCCTTATGTTGTGCCCCAGACAAAAAGGAAAAAAACACAACTCACCCAACACCTCGCTCCCCCGCTGCGACTGTCTTCTTCCCCTGTCAGCCTGGACTCCTGGCTGATGTGCTCTCTGGGGACGTCCCAGGGATTCCCCAGCAGAGCATGCACCAGTGACCTCAGTGTGCACTGGGGCTGGTACTTCGGGTACAGGGAGCGTCTCTAACAAGAGCTTCCTCTATCTGATGTACAGGCCAGTGGCGCATGCTAAGGTCACAGGTGCGTACTCTGCTGGGGAATCGCTTGGACATCTTCAGAGAGCGCGCATCAGCCAGGGGTCCAGGCCGACACTGCCCCCAGCCCCACAAATCTTAGGACAGTATGCCTATGGGGTGGGGGGCAGTGCGGTGGGGAGGGGAGGTCCCGGGGCGGTGGGACATTACGCCCAAATTGGGACTGTCTCGCCGGATCTGGGACGGTTGGGATGTATGCTGACCCTCTGGTTTGGCTACCCACACTG
The DNA here is from genome assembly GCF_027789765.1 of Dendropsophus ebraccatus. NCBI lineage: Eukaryota > Metazoa > Chordata > Amphibia > Anura > Hylidae > Dendropsophus > Dendropsophus ebraccatus. The sequence continues at coordinate 82,402,037 of NC_091462.1, forward strand.
GGACCATGTTTGTGGAGTGACCTGGGGTGAAAACCTAGAAAATGCTTAGACTCTGCTCAAGGGCATGGCCCAAAGCCAAACCAATTTGGTAGCACAGCTGGTCTATGCCTGTTACTGTCTGTGAAAAACAGAAAGGCAAAACCTCAGTGCACAAAGGAGTACAAATGTTGTCTACTTAGATGAATCAAAATTTCTATTGCAACATGCTGTTCAGAGAGAGGAAGGTAAGAATTTGGCACAAGCAGCATGAGTTGACAAACCCTTCCTGTCATGTGTCAATAGTTCACACTGATAGAGGTAATGTAATGGTGTGGAGAATGCCTTCTGGCCCAATCTGGCTCCTCTGACTGCTATGGTACTATGGCTAGTCCATTGCTTCATGGCAGCTATTTACCCTGTGGCAAAAGGACACATTCAGCAGGACAATGTACCAGGCCACAAGGGTCATGCAGTCATTGTTGGTTCCAGGAACATGACAGCATGTTTTCATTGTTTCACTAGCCTTCACCATCACAGATCCTAATCCTTTAGAGCTTATCTTCGATAAGGTAGAATGGACTGTTTAGAGCATGCCAGTAGCTCCATTTATTGGGCCAATTTTCCTTCATAGGAAATCCAACACACTACTAGATGGAGGGAGTTGGGCCTGCAGTAAATAGGTCAGCAGGGGGCAATATTACTCTGGGTGGGTAGTGGTACTGTACATAACAGAGGATTATTATTACTCTGTTAGTGAAGGACACAGCAGAGGGGCATTATTACTATATGGGCGGCACAGCAGGGGACATTATTACTATATGGTGGGGCGGTCATAGAAGGGGATATTATTACTATATGGGGGATTCTTCATACGATGCAACCCACATATCTACTCAGTTTACTGCGCATGACACCAAACTGCAGAATTACTACTGTATGGGACCCTAAAGGAGATAGAGATGAATTGTACTGGAAGAAATAATCATAGAGGCCTGGGCCAGATGAAAAGGAATAGGGAATGTAAAGCCTCAGATCAAAAACAACATGACCTGTAAGTCTGCTTTAGCCCCCCCACGGACACACCCACCCACCTACCTCACCGCTGACCCTGCATACTAGTCTGGCCCTCGAGAACCATTTCAATTTCCCATGTGGCCACATAGGATAATTGCCCACCGCTGTATTAGGGCATTTGGATCCCATTGGGGGTATTTCCCACTTTTGACCATTCTATGAGATGCCATGGCCCGGGGTTAGCTGTGAGGTGTTGGTACAGCAAGGTGGGCTTGGGTATACTTGCGCACTTGCCACCATGGCCAGGAGTGGTGTTAGAACCCTCCCCTAAACACATGGGCACTGCGCTTGCAAAGAGGGGTAGCAAAAGTGTAGGTCCTGTGGTGACACAAAAATAGCCAGCACTTAAGTATGAAGACTTTTACCTGGAAAAGACTTCAGTGCAATACAAAGGTGACAGTAGTAACTCAGCAGGTGCAGGTGACAGAGGAGAGAAGTGAAGTTAGGGTAGAGGTAGTTCAGTGCAGGTGTAGAGACCGTCTTGGGGGCCTTGTCCAGGTAGTAGTGTACTCTTCCAGGATTTGGGTAGTGTAGTAGAGTGTAGAAGAATACTCATACTCATACATGTTTAGATACTTGCTATCTGACCGCCTTCTGCCTACACAACATTGGAGACTGCATTGTGAGGTACTATGAGCCCTAGGCCTTTACTACTGGGCGTAACAGACTTCCCGAGACCTTCCAGGAGAGCTGTACATCACTCAACAAGATACTTCATCTTTCCTGCTCTTTGTCTTACTAGGGATAAGTTTCTTGCCTTGGTAACTGTCCTAAGAATACTTGGAGAAGGATCCCTGGCATGGACAAGGTGTACCCTAGAGGGTTACCCCTCCTAAGGGAAGAAGTGTAATAGATGGAAAGAAGTGTGAGGCACCTGCACCCGTGATTGGACAACAGTAAGCCAAGAGAGAATTAAGTTAACCCATTTCCTTCAACTGTGCTCATATACGTAAAGACATAACTACAGGACAGAGTGAGACCTCTAGTGGGGAAATACAAATAAACGCCCTTATCCCCTTGTGCGATACCTTACAGAGGTATTTTACCCAGGTAGGATAAAACTTAGTGGACCACCTGTACCTGGACACTACACAAAAGAGGCAAGCCGCTTAAAAAGGCAACTCTTGCACCTGCAGAACCATACATTAACCCTACAATTTCTTGTTTTGTTTGCTAAGTGTTAATATATAATGTATGTTCACATGTATTTCATTTTTTTTCTTTTCTTATATCTAGAAGTAGACTAAAAATTGGCTTACAACATAACATGATCTTTAGGTATGCAGCATACTGGAAGCAGCAGAATATAAAACAAGGCAGCCAGCAAGTACCTATTATTAAACCCAATAAAGTTTAATATACAATTTAATGAAATTAAAATAATATTTGATTCCCCTGGTACGCTTTTTATTATGTGACACATGGCAGACAGTAAATCTAAAGAGAACACGTGCTTAAGAGTTAATAATTCTTACACTCCAATTACTTCATTGTAAGCACGAAGCAACAGCATTTAATATGTGCTTAAACACCCACAGCGAGCAGGTTAAAGTGTTGATTGCCCTTAAGATCAGTATAAAATATGCAGTTAGCATACATTGGAAAAGGGAAGTCAGGAAAAACTGAACACATAAGATGATCACAGCTATATAGGTATCAGGCTATGTTCACACCCCGTTATAATGATGGTTGGTTTTAGTGAACGGACGATTTTTACTGCTAAATCAAGGCCTACCTCTAAAAACAGCCGTCATTATGACGGTGTGTGAACATAGCCTAATGATACTACATATAATGGACACTACTTGCTATATGCTAGTGGACCTCTATGTACAAAAAGGGACTTCTAATTAAAAGGACACTATACTGTTTTATAGTGAAGGAATTTTTACATAATCTCTTCACCACTACGGCAGCCACCAGACTCTTTTGTTTACAAGCGTTTATAAGAAAACCTTAACCCTTAACGACAAATCCAATTTTCTTGTTTGCACTTTTGCTTTTTCTTCCTTGTGCGTTTTCTTAAAAGGCCATAGTGCTTGCATTTTTTTAAAGGGAAAAAAACTTCTTTTTTTTCCATTTTACTGGGTTTCGTGATTACGCCATTCGCCCTACTGACACGTTATCTATATTCCTTAGGTCAGTATGATTACAACGATAGGCAACCAATGTAACTTTTATTTTATTTCACTGAAAAAATTAAAACCCTTTTTTAACCCTTTGAGGACCAGGCCCAAAATGACCCAGTGGACCGCGCAAATTTTGTTCTTTGCGCTTTAGTTTTTTCCTCCTCCCCTTCTAAGAGCTCTAGCACTTTCAGTTTTCTATCTACATGGTCATGTAATGGCTTATATGTTACAGGAGTAATTGTACTTTGTAATGGCGTCATTCATTTTACCATAACATGTATGATGGAATCCCAAAGTTATTATTTATGAAGAAATAAATAGGTGAAATTGTAAAAAAGAATGCAATATGGTAACTTTTGGGGGGTTCCTGTGGCTACGTAATGCACTATATGGTAAAAGCGACATGATACTATTATTCTATAGGTCAGCCCAAACACAACCACAAGCAGATTTACACAGATTCTCTGATGTTATATATTTTTTTTTTATGAAAACCTTTTTTTTGGCAATTAATTATGAATAAAATGGGCCTATTGTGACGTTTATAGTGCTTTTATTTTTACACCTACGGGGCTGTATGGGAAGTCATTTTTTATCTCTAATTAATACCATATTTGTGAAGATCGGACGTTTTAATCACTTTTTATTGATTTTTTTATGTATATATAATGTAACATAAAATGGGTAATCCATGCACATTTTTACCTCATTTTTACCTCTGTTCGCAATGACGCTTGTTATATATTAATAAATCGGACAATTACGCACGCTACGGTATATTATATGTTTATTTATTTATTTTTATATGCTTTATTTATATAATGGGAAAGGGGGGTGATTTAAACTTTTATTGGGGGAGGGGTTTTGGGTAGTGTATTAGTGATTTTAACTTTGGGGGACTTGTACATACATAACTTTGATTTTTTTTCACTGATCACTGCAATGCCATAGGCATAGCATTGATCAATGTTATCGGCGCTCTGCTCATTGAGCCTGCCTGTGCAGGCTCAGTGACCTGAGTGCTGATCGGAAGGCACAGAGGCAGGTGAGAGACCTCCGGCGGTCCGTTTTATCGATCGGGACCCCTGCAGTCACACTGCGGGGTCCCAATCGGTAAGGGACAGGGGACTCCCCCTGTCACTTACACTTAAACGCCGCTGCCGCTAAGGAGTTAATGTCACGCTGCAGCACGATCGCTGCAGCGTGTCATTAACAGTGAGGTGCCGGCTGCTGATTGCAGCCGGCCCCCACCTGCTATGAAGCGCGCTCTGCTCCGGAGCGCGCTTCATAGCTCAGGGCGTACCGGTACGTCCTTGGTCGTCTGGGCACAGACTTCCAGGACGTACCGGTACGTCCTAAGTTGTCTAGGGGTTAAACAAAACTGCATGTGTTTAAAATTGCTCTATTACCATCCTTATAACGCTTTAAATTTTGTGGTCTATGGGGCCATTTGAGGTGTAATTTTTTTGCTCCATGATTTGTACTTTCTATCTGTACCTTGCTTGCGTATATGTGACTTTTTGATCACCTTTTAATTAGAATTTTTCCAGAAATTTTTGTGACTAAATATCAGCAATTTTGCACTTTGGCAGGTTTTTGCACTTACGTTGTTTACCATGTAAAATCAGGAATGTGATCATTTTTTGGTTTAATATTTATTTAATATTTATAAAATAGAAAGGAGTTTGATTTAACCTTTTATTATAAGATGGAATTTTTATTAATGGAAATTTTAAAAATTTCATACAGATCAATGCAGTACATATGTCAGTATTGACAGTGGCATCTAAACGGTTAATTAGCTCGGCGCGTCGATCAGCCATGCCAGCTTATAGCCACGGTCCCCTACTGCTGATAGCACAGTGTGACCCTTCTCTGAACTCCCCTAGCGGCGCCATGACGTACCAGGTACATCATAGGTCACTAAGGGGTTATTGTGGACGCTGTGTCAAGTGACTTAAAATTTAAAGGGGTACTCTGTAACACTATAAATGCTGATTACAAATGCTGTTTACAAGTGTCTTATCAAGGACTTTGAGAGTTTCCCATTGGGGAGATGATATCCCACTTTATGGTTAAGTTCACACTATGGGATTTTTTGACCATCATTGCCGACGACCGTCAAAAAGACATCCAATATTCTCTAATGACAGCCGTCCATAATGATCATGATCATTAAAGACGGGCGTCATTAGCCAATATCGGACATTTTTTTGATGGTCGTCGGCAATGGCAGCCAAAAAATTCCATAGTGTGAACTTAGCCTATAACTTATGTTTCTGTTTATATTGATATTTTGCCTATTGCACTTTATTTGTGAATATTCACCAATGCTGCTATTATCTTGCATATTAAACTTCTGTGTTTATGTAAAATATTCTTTTTGATCTGTGTTTATGTAAAATATTCTTTTTGATCTGATGTAAAACTCCAAGTCCACTGCACAGACATAGATATAACATAGAAAATACTTGCTGCCTGCAGCCACCAATAGAGGGAGCTAAGAAGCTAACTGCATACTGATATATAATGAATGAACACAATGAACTCAAAGATGATAAAAAGGGGGAAATTAATTTAAAAATAAGTCTTTAATAATGTGATCTATACATTTGCAGGCAGATTCTTTTCCTACCCCTGGACTAGGAGGTCCTGTTATCACAAATGTGTTAGAATAATGGCAATAAACAACTGTTTTCCTATTGCATGTACTGCATTTCACTCTTTTTAGGTTATACTAGTAACTGCTGAGTAAGAGCCAAACCACTTCTTCAGTAACTCTTTTGTATGCCAGACCACTTCTCCCCCAGTCCTCCAATATGCCAGACCACTCCTTCCTGTATAATCATTTTTGTCACTCCAACCCAGTGCATTGTAGTGTAAAGGTCTCATTGCATATTGCTTGCTAATGCTACATATCTGTGCATATAAAGGAGGCTGAAAACTAGACTGAGTTTTCAGCTTTATGAGCTTTTCAGCCATAAGGATCTCAAAGACTTTACCAATGTAGGCTGAGGCCGTCTTGTATGTTTTGGAACATTTCCTCCCAGGTCACATAGAACTCTTCCTGTAATGTATTATTTGCCTTTTACAATTATTTTCTACTTAAACAGTTTTTTAGTATTTTCAGATAAGCAAAAGTGATGTAATTGCTAAGAATAATTTGCAAGATACCTCACACTGAGAGACTAATGAATCCTATACAGATAACACATTCCTCATACATCTACAAAGCTCGGCATCTTGTTATATTTTCCAGTGTAGAGATAATGGACTTAAGTGAGTCACTGTTCTACATACTAGGGACATGTGACTATTATGCCAAGAGGTTCAGTCCTGCAATATAAAAGGGTAAAACTACAACACTTACCATAATACACAGTTGTATACTTTACCTGTCCAGCAGGACTTTAAGAACCCCAAAAATATGTTCAGTGCCATGCAACTAACAATTGTAGGAAAGCTTCTTAAGAAAAACTGGATCATCTATGCTGGAAATAAAAAAAGAATGTTACAGGTACAATACACAACAGATATAGGCCCCCGGTAGGTAGGTTCCTATTGCAGATAGGTCCTAAGAGGTACATTCCCTGGCCACTGTAACTGCAAATACACTAGAACTTGCTTCCAGTTAAAAGCACTGTTCCACTGCAGTATATACTGTAACTGTATGAGCGTTTTGGAAACACCCATACAGCTGAAAGAAGCTCAAAGGGGCTTCTAGAACATCAAACTGCTCCTTTGCCTACATCCCTGCTCTAAGCAAGAATGCAGAGGTAGCAATGTTGATGTAGACTCCATTTTCACTTTAAGGGGCTGAACAGCTATTTATAAAACTGTCTTAGGGTAGGTTCACACATATCTGATCGCAGCAGATTTCATGCTTCAAAATCCGCAGTGAAATCTGCTTTGATTCCCGGTACTGTCATTTTTTATGGCTTTACATGGATTACTATGGATTTTTTAATTCCGCTGGGAACTTAGTTCTACCCAGCTAATACATTATCTGGCCACGTTCTTGCTCCCGGCTCCCTGGTGTGCCGCTCAGCCAATCAGTGCACTGCGGCAGGACAGCCTCTGATTGGCTGAGCGGGACATCAGGGTGCCGGAAGCCTTAGAAGCAAACAGGAGCGTGGCCAGGTAATGTATTAGTTGGGCAGCGCTGAGTTAAGTGGGAAGGGGCTTCACATACTCCCAGTGGAATGAAAAGTCTACTGCGAGTATGTAAAGCCATAGAAAATCTGCTGCAATCAAGTATGTGTAAACCTACCCTTAACCTGAATTTCGACAGCAAAGTTAGGGTTTTTTAGGCAACTTTATAAATCTCCCCCATGTCCTTAAAGTGTCACTGTAGTTATAACTTTCAAAATCTAAATCAACAGTAGATGTGATATAAAGCAAGTTTGCAATTTACATTCATTATTTTTTTTTAAGTTATCATGAAAAACAAAGCACTTCCTGTTTTGTGAGTCTTTTTTTCTCAAAAAACAGGAAACAGTCAGAAAGCAGGAAGTACTATGTTTCCCAGGCCATTTGAGCGCTTACAGAGAGAAGGCAGTCATGTGACTGATGGAGACAGTGAGCCGTGACTTTCTGTACTGGCTGGAATTCATGTGTTTAGTTTTTTTTTAAAGTCTAAACCATGCCCTGATAAGTAATAGTTGGGACAGCTGCGGACCTTTAATTTATACAAAAATAACAATAACAATAATAATCTGTACTTGCTGCATTTTCAATTCAGAAAATAAATGGGGTTGGTTTCAAACAGATTTAAAAAAAAATATTTTGGAAGATATTTGAATCCCATAAATATGAGAAGACAACTAGACAACCAGAGAATCACACAGCAGCCCCCTCTCCTTCCTCAGTATGCAGAGCTCTCATCTGATTAGTTTTTTCCTTAGTAACTATAGAAAACAGGGACATAAAACTGTCAAAAAATGAAGCCGAAGTCATTATTTCTTTTCTCCTTAAAATTGCAAATTCAATACCCCATTGACAGTACTATATTGCCAATTTAAATGTTTTATTACGCCATTAAACAATTTATTTTGTTTTACAGTATCGGTACTAATGGAATGAATATTGGTAATAAAGTAGTGAATTCTACTTTTACCTTGTGACTTGTTGACCTATTGACAACTCTTTCAGATGAGTTCAGTATCCGACTGTTTTCAGTACTACTAATGAAAAGACCTGTAATATAAAGCTTACTTAGTCATTTAGGTCAGTAAGGCTGGAAACACACACAGCATTGTTGTTGTTGTTTTTTAAACTACCACTGCAGTTTTTCTGCCAAAACCATAAGAGGATCCAACAGAAAACATAAGTGCAAGGCCTCTCTTTATATTTTCCATCCCATTTAAATCCAGTTATGGTTTTGACAGAAAAACTGCTGTGTGTGTATCCAGCTAAGAACTGGTTTCTTTGGCATTGTATTAATGTTTTATTTTATTAGGAAGGGTTAACTAATGTGTGTCTGCACTACAACTGTTAGGGGAACAAGTGAAAGAGGAGAACTATACAACCTGGAGTACAGTTAAAACAAACAAAATAGAAAACAACACAAAAATAAGACAAAACCCAAAACAAAAAAAACGCCCATATGCCATACCCCAACCCCTAATTTACCTTGAGGTTCCCCAGCGAGCCTCATAAATCCTCCTTGCATAACCACTCTGAATGCCAGAAGTGTAGCATCACAGCTCTCCTTTCCTCTGAAAAAAAAAAGTCATTTACCAAAAAAAAATAAAAAATTCTCAACCACCTATTGCCTTGAGTTTTACCTGACGCACATCAGTCATTTTGGGCACTGTATCTTCTATCCAATGTCTGAACAGGCACTTAATAGTAGCTAGAGAGTAAGGGTCCTACTAGACAAAGTGATTTTTAACGATTAACAATTGCAAACGAGAGCTACCTGAAATCAGTCACCATATTAACAATTAGTGAAGAATTAAAGAACAAATGTGGAATTACAGAAAGAGATTAACGATGATTGTCTGCATTACCATGAAACGATAATCATTTAAATATAAACGATATAACAATTTTTTGCACAATAATCGCCCCATGTAATAGGGCCCTAATATAGAGGGCTTTGGTTGCTCACTGTATACTAGACTTTACTGAGTCTAAAGGTATTGCTGTGTTCTATAGTTGTGTAATGAATGATCTCACTTGTGCCCATTGTGTTAATGTTAAGCGAGTGCCAACAATAAAACACAATTTTCAATTAACTTTATCCAAAATAGTATGTATTTATTAGGTAATTGATTCTTTTTATCATTACAAAACTTAAACAATGAAATTCTAGATGCCTGTAACCACCCCTAGGGGAAGTTTACTGTATGTCTATTTATATCATAGTCTGGCAATCTACTAAGCTCCCCCTACTGGTGACTGCAAACATGCAGAATATAATAAGCAACAGAAAGAGTCAGAATATCACACAATATTGTGCAGAACATGGTTTGCAGCATAAAAATGGCATAGTGTGATAATAAATGCCTCCTGTGTGTTCATTCCTTAATTTGTACACAGTAAAAACTTTTTTAGAAAATTAATTGTCCTTTCATCATAGAAAAATGTGGTCTAGGTCAGGGGTGGTCCTCACAAAGAGGTGCAGAGTTTCATTGCAATAAGATTGCTAATGATGGCATCCACTTCCAGTAAGTTACTATCAAAATAAAAAATACACATGAGACAACATGGTAGTAGAACATCACTTGGAGAACTTCCAGTGGATAAGCTCAAATTATTGCGGTCTGGATATTATTTGTAACTGCTTGTGCTTTTACTAAGAGATCAAAACATGAAGTTTCATTCCCTAGAGCACAGGACAAGTCACTCTAACCTTCTTTTATGAATGATGATTATCCTTGGAGCTTCATCACTCCAAATATTGTGTGAAATTCCCTTTCATGCTACCATAGCCGCGCCTATAACGCTGGTTAAAAATGTTGGCATACAGCATTTTAAATTGCTTGTGAAAGTACAGAATGAATATGAGTACTTTTTCCTTTCTTGGCACTTTACAAAGTGATTCATTAGACAAGAACATTAGAATACAGCAACCAGTCACCCTTTGAGCACAAGCCCTTCCCTTGTTTATCTCTTCTGCATAGTGATCGTGTTTATCTACATAGGAAGTTTGTAAAAATGCTCCCATCAAGGCTTCCTTAAGACAAGAAGATTGTTGGCTCACAGACCATTAGATACCCATTTGCTTATTCAAAGGACAATACAAAAGAAAAACTAGAACAACAAGCTAAAACATAACTTTTATTTAACAAAAAGATTTGTCCCAGTAGAAAGTTATCTACTGGGGGAAACTAGGAATGATGCCTGACAGGGGGGACGCCATCTACTGGGGAATGGAGGGGGGTATACTAGTGTAGATGCCTAACATGGGGAAAGCTATCTACTGGGGGGGGGGGGGGGGCACTGGTGGAGATGCCACTGGTGGAGATCCCAGTTGTTTACTGGTGGGGGAGGGCTAACTAACAAGGGATCTCCCTACATTGGAAAATACTACATACTGTGTGGGAGCTTACTACCTGGGGGGTTACCAAGAGGGGATGCCTACTGTGGGTGAGGGGAGTGCTATCACAGAGATGTTCTCATGGGGGATACTAGAAAAGTTGGCTTATAGATGCTATCTACTGGGAGAAGGGCTAAATAGCAAGAGGTTTCCCTACATTGAAGAATACTACATACTGGGTGGGCGCTAGCTACCTGGGGGGTTTACAAGAGGGGGTGCCTACAGTGGGTGATGGGAGTGCTATTAGGTGGATGTTCACATGGGGAATACTACATACTTAGAAGGGGGTTACCTACATCTAGCTACTAGAGATGAGCTAACTTTTCAAAAGTTCAGTCCGACCGGACTTTCTGATTTTTTCAGATAGTTCGGTCCGACCGAATTTCGGATTTCTTCGGATTTCATAGTTTAAAGCATCTATATGATACGGGGGTAGTGTATTTGGTTACATTTAGGGCTCTACATGTCAGTAACATCATTACCTTTTCGATATCTCAAAGTCAATTTTTTTTTAGACTTTAATATTCACCATTACAGGGTCTATGCAGGAAATTCACCATTACAGGGTCTATGCAGGAAACTCACCATTACAGGGTCTATGCAGGAAATTTACCATTACAGGGTGTATGCAGGAAAAAGGTCACAAATGCAGTGAAGGAGCAGCAGTAGTCATTGGAGGCCAGTGGAGGTCCAGCAATAGTCATTTGAGGCCAGTACAGGAGCAGCAGTAGTCAACATGGAGGCCAGGCAGGAGCAGCAGTAGCCAACATGGAGGCCAGGCAGGAGCACCTGAACCAGGTATTTTAGTCTCTCAGGATAAGACGGATGTGATATACACACTTTCAATCAGAAGGGTCCAAGTATGGAAATTGGCTATATATATATATATATATATATATATATATATATATAAAAATATATAGCACTTTTTTTTAAGTTACAATGCTATACACCTGAAACAGGTATTTTAGTCTCTCAGTATAAGACGGATGTGATATACACACTTTCAATCAGAAGGGTCCAAGTATAGAAATTGGGTATATAGCACTTTTTTAAGATACAATGCTATACACCTGAACCAGGTATTTTAGTCTCTTAGGATAAGAGGGATGTGATATACACAGAAGTATAGGACTTGCATATCTGTACTGCATATTTTGGTTCCGTGCACCCTTTTATGTCCAATGCCTAATCTATCTATCTTTCGGCCCCCTCTCTGAATTTATCTCTCAATCACTAGATGTTTCTCCTCTCCGCTTTCCTAATCTTTCCTTTCCTTTTCCACAATATCTTCTCAGTAGTCTGTAGTACACAACAGCAGCTTACTTCCTCTCTCTCTCTCCCTCTACACACTGCGTGGTGCGGTCATGTGACCGCTCCTTTTAAAGCAATACCGACGTCACACAGGGGGTGGGCTAGTACAAGATCCCTGCTGATTGGATGTGTTCCGGGCATCATGGGAAAGCGCTTTTCCCGCCCAGAACACTTCCTGCTTTCTAGAATGATGGCTGCCATTTTAGAAAGCAAGCAAAAAAAAATCGGAGCGGATTTCCAAAAATCTGATCGGACTTGGATTTTTGGGAAAATCTGAACCGGATCCCATACCAGGCGAACTGGTTTGCTCATCTCTACTAGCTACCAGAGAGACTACCTGGCAGCAGGGGGTTACATGGGGGATACTACCTATTTTGGGGTCTACCTGTCCAGGAAGATATACTTTTAATAGACATGCACTGAGAGGCTTTACTACTGTACGGACTCAGAGAGGGGCCTGACTAGTAGAGTACAGACCAAAAGTTTGGACACACCTTTCAAAGAGTTTTCTGTATTTTCATGACTATGAAAATTGTAGATTGTAGCAGCATGCTATTACATCCGGTTTGCGTTTAGTTGGGCCATCATTTATTTTTCAACAGGACAATGACCCCAAACACACCTCCAGGGTGTGTAAGGGCTATTTGACCAAGAAAGAGAGTGATGGAGTGCTACGCCAGATGACCTGGCCTCCACAGTCACCAGACCTGAACCCAATCGAGATTGTTTGGGGTCAGCTGGACCGCAAAGTGAAGGCAAAAGGGCCAACAAGTGCTAAGCATCTCTGGGAACTCTTTCAAGACTGTTGGAAAACCATTTCAGGTGACAACCACTTGAAGCTCATGAAGAGAATGCCAAGAGTGTGCAAAGCAGTAATCAAAGCAAAACATGGCTACTTTGAAAAACCTAGAATATAAGACATATTTTCAGTTGTTTCACACTTTTTGTTAAGTATACTGTATAATTCCACATGTGTAAATTCATAGTTTTGATGCCTTCAGTGTGAATCTACAATTTTCATAGTCATAAAAATACAGAAAACTCTTTGAATGAGAAGGTGTGTCCAAACATTTGGTCTGTACTGTATATGGAGAGAAAAAGTGACCTAAATACTATATGGGTGTGCAGAAGGGTGTAACGATAAACGATTGCAGTAACAATCATAACTTTGATAGTTTGTACACTCTATCTTTGTACAGTCTATGAACAATCGTAACAACGAACGAACGATGTGTACATACACCAAAAGATTTGTGAACAAAGATTTTATGGCCAGCTGAAAAGATGCCATCAGCAAAATACGATAAAATTTTCGTTAGTTGTTTGATTGTTGCCTGCATGTACACGGAAAAATCATTGCTTAAATTTTGTCTGTCTGAAATGTCTGTAAATTCTCTATTTGCGTTTAAGCCAAAAATAATTTATTTAAGCTTTTTGACACTTGGGTTATCTATCAGTCTATAAACTGCTCATAGTGGCCAGTGGTCGGATAAAAATTTTGCTTTATACTTCTGGTAATTCCTGGTATCTTATTGGAAAACGAAACATTATCTAATGCCAGATTGATCCGAGATGAAGAAAGATGTGTTTTAGAGTGATGCGTTGGGTTTGTTTGTTTCTCTTTCACTAAGCCTATTATCTGATTTACTACCATATTAAAGTTACAAATGACCATTTCCACTGAATCTCCGTTATTACTAATGAACCTACTTCATTCTAATCTTACATCTAAAGATAGAGCAGTAGTATATATACTGATAACAATAATATTTATAGAGCTTCAGCATATTAACCCCTTAGGGACTGGACTATTTTGGGCCTTAGTGACCAAGCAATTTTCTTACTTTTTTTTGTGTCACCCAAAAATAGCCATACATTTTTTATTTTTATTTTTTTGCCAATGTAGCAAAAGGAGGGCTTCCTTTTTTGCATGAAAAATTTAACTTTTTTATTGGCACCATTTTGGAATTTATATAACGTATTGATTACATTTTATTGACTTTATTTTGGGAGGATAATGGAAAAAATTAAATTGATTTTTTCTTTGATTATATTAAATTTACTCTGTTCAGTATGATCTCCAGCTGTGGATTGTAGGTGACAACTAGTGCCTCTAGTTGTCAGCTACACTCCACAGCTGGTGATTCTACAAAACACTACTAGGGCTCTCCAACCTGTGCTACATAAGGATAGCAGACTTAAAGAGGGGAGGGTCATACAGCGAGCCTCGTCATACAGGGGAGGGAATTCCCTCCCACTGGGGGCGGCCCAGCCGACCTCCAGTGCTTCAGCACCGGCCGGTACCGCTGGATCGAACGGCGCCGTGCACGGGAACCGGGCGGCGGTCCGAAAAAATTTTCGGACCGCGGCACCAGCTTGTTCGTGCCGGCGCCAACCGATCCGTGGGTTCAGGTTAAAGAGGATGTACCACCCGGTAAAGAAATATTCCACTATTGGCCTATATGTGGGAAAAACAGGGCAGCGACTTAGTCAACGACTGAACTGGAACCAATTTAATATTAATAACAGCAGGACAACAGCACTCCTAGTGGCTGCACATTTCTCCACAGAGGACCATACAGTTGAAGACTGTGCGTTATGATCTTAATGGGACACTAAGGGAAAGAAAGGAATGGGAATGGGGGGGCGTGCCCGGAGGGAGATGTGAGTGGACGCAGGTGTTAGGAGCTCCGCTCTGCACTGGGCCAATAAAGCGGTCCACGGCTATAATTTCGGAACCTGACTCACCTGAAATGTCCAGAAGAGGTCCCAGGAAGCTGGTGATCAAAAACGCCCAGTCGGCGGACCCCTTAGCCCGCTCCCTGGACAGTTATCTGCGCCCGAAGCCCAGTCAGGCGGGATCCAAGATGGCGTCCGCGCCTCCTGGAGGAGGGCGCCGAGCCTCAGACCAAGGCTCTCCTCCACAACCAGCACGACAGCTCCCTCAGGTGAGGTCCTCCGGTCCAGAACTGCCCCACACGCCCGCCAGGGGACCACCATCTGCGACCATCACAGCGGGGGGTAGTGATCTGAGCCCGGCAGCTCCCCCGTTTGACCCGCTGAGACGGGTGATTGGAGAAGGGAGCACCGCACTCTTGCGGCTCCTGAACATGCAGCACTTTCCCAAACAACACGGGTAGAACTGGGAGAGGCCGAAGCCACCTGGGATGGGGGGGTCCTCCCTACATCCTCTGCCGCCACGTCAGGCCCATCAAAATAACCCCAAGGCTGCAGTGCCATTTCTAGGCCCTCAGGCCTCAGAGACTCACAAGATGGCCGCCCAGCGTTCCTCTCAGTCTCCCAGAGCTGCAACAACTGATGATGGGGGAGAGTGGTGGTCCACACAGTCCACATCTTCAGACAGAGATAGCACTAACATAGCAGACGCTCCTTGGTCTCATCTTTTACACACATTTGCCCACTAAAGAGGACTTTCGCTCCCTTATTGCAGAAATGAGAGATACATTTAAAGCAGAAATAGCGACAATTCATCAGGACTTACAATCCATGCATCACCGCATTGTGGTGGTCGAGGAAGACCATGACCACACACACCAGTATATTACTGACCTCCATTCTACAATCTCACTGCAACAGGTCGCTATGGGAGAGTACCAAAGACACCTGGAAGACCTCGATGATAGAAGCCGTCGCCACAACATACGTATAAGAGGCCTACCTGAGGCAACTAAAGAGGCTGATCTTAAATGTACTGTTGAGGCTATTTTTAACCAAATCCTGGGAGCTGCTCCCGAACACAAAATCCAACTTGATAGAGCCCATAGGGCTCTGAGACCCAAAGAGGCCTCCTCCCTTCCTAGAGACATTATATGTTGCGTGACTGACTACTGTACGAAAGAAGAGATCATGATCAAGGCAAGAGAGCTGTCGGATATTGAATTTGATGGGGCACCCCTGCAAATTATGCCAGACCTGTCCTGGGTCACCCTACAAAAGAGAAGGAGGCTACGCCCGTTACTTCAGATACTTCGTGACCTGCAAATCCCATACCGATTGGGCTTTCCCTTCAGTCTGACTGCAAGAAGGGACGGGAGATCGGCGACCCTGAGAGTGGCAGATGATCTGGAGAAGTTCTGTGAGATTCTGGACATTTCGCCCCCTAGATTGATGAACTGGGAACTGATCCCCCCCGCCACCTGTGTGGACGCCGGCTCGCAACCGCAGGAAGCGCACAGCCCAGAAGTCGCCGCCTTCCTCCACTGGATCCCATGGGAAGTCCCTTCCGGGCTGATTTAGTAGACCTCTGATGCTGGACTCTACAATAGGGTCTGACCTGGCCCCATTATTCTGAGATATAACTGTTAGGTTTATCGTCTATCGGCTAGTCGTCTCCTTTTATTTACAAAGCACAAATATTACGACAAAGCCAATAAGGCCCATACATTATTGGCTTCGCAACTCCGCGACCAAAATGTCAAGAAAACTCCTTACGTAGTAAAGGACAGCCAGGGTAAGCTACATTACGACCCTCGGGTATTGCCAGGGCCTTCTCAGAGTACTATACCTCCCTCTATTCTCTCCCTACCACCCTTCCTTCCGACCCCCATGAGAGAGACAACCTCCTTAGATCCTACCTAGAGTCATGCGGCCTACCAAAACTCTCCTCTTCCGACCTGGAATCCCTTAACATGCCTATTACTGGGGAGGAACTGGAAGAAGTACTTAAAGGCCCTCCGTCAGGGAAATCTGGAACGGGCGGACTACCCTATGTGTACTATAAAACATTCTCTGCTATTCTGCAACCTCACATGCTCTCTCTCTTTAATTCTTTCCTCAGTGGTGAAGAACAGGTACCCTCTGCGATGCTGAGCTCCTATATAACAGTTATCCCGAAACAAGGCAAGGACCCCTCTGACCCTGCTGGTTATAGGCCCATCTCGCTGCTTAATGCGGATCTAAAAATATTCACTAAGGTACTTGCGGTGCGACTGGGGTTGGTCTTGCCGAGCCTAGTACATGCCGATCAGGTGGGATTTGTGTTGAACAGACAGGCTGGTGACAATACCAGAAGGACAATCGACTTGATTGACGTTATGAATAAATCCCACTCTTCGGGTCTTCTCCTGAGTTTGGCCCTTCCTGTTTGCAACCCTTCAAATATACGGCTTCTCGGGGCCTTTTCTGCATGCTATTCGGGCACTTTACACGACCCCTATGGCTCGGGTTAAATTGCCACATGCCACCTCAGATTCTATACTTATACACAATGGTACTTGGCAGGGTTGCCCCCTATCCCCGCTCCTTTTTGTCCTTAGTATAGAGCCGCTGGCAGCTCAGATCCGCCTTTCCCCAGATGTCCAGGGAGTCATGGTTAGGGGCCGAGAGTTTACACTCTCTCTATTTGCGGACGATATCTTACTTACCATCCGTAATCCACAGGTCTCGCTCCCTAACCTTCACGCTATACTGAACGCGTATGGGGCCCTATCAGGTTATAAGATTAACTCACAGAAAACTGAAGCTCTCCTTATTAACCTCACATCTTCCCAAACACAGTCTTTACGTCGTTCCTACCCCTACAAATGGGTGGAGGGGGGATTGAAGTATTTGGGCGTTAACATCTCCCAGTCATACCGAACTCTTTACAAGCATAATTTCCCACACTTCTTCCAGGAAGTAACTGCCCAATTAACCAAATGGTCCACCCTGCCCCTTTCCCTTATCGGAAGGGTCAATGTGATCAAAATAAACATCCTTCCCCGATACTTGTATCTGCTGGAGACCCTCCCAGTCCCAATCTCAGCTGGTGTGCTGCGTCAGTTCCAGGGGACCCTGTTGCATTTTATTTGGGCGGGAGGACGCCACAGGATAGCCAAAACGGTACTGTGTGCTGGTAGGTCCCGTGGGGGCCTGGCAGTCCCAAATGTGTCCCTCTATTACCTAGCAGTCCACCTGCGAAGGATTCCTTCCTGGACATCTCTTTCAGCATACAATAAGTGGACAGAGATTGAAAAACTGTGGTTGGCCCCCATCCATCCCAGCGAACTAATTTGGTCCCCCTCCTACTCTGGCTCCACTAATTGGCTCTTGGGCCCGATGAGGCACACCAGGGAGATATGGCTAAAAAGTGACCAACAATTCTCCCTTAAAGCACAACCTTCTTTACTTACCCCCTTTCTGTACACTGACTTACTACAAAATAGCTATGACCGTGCCACCATCCTCCCCTGGCAAACAGCCAAATTGTTCCAGTTCGCAGATATCACATGCCCCCTTAAGAGATAGGTACTGCCATTTCGGACACTTCAGGAGAGATTTGACTTACCCCCACAGGCTTCAATATATCATGAGGTTGTATCATACTTTGCCTCGGAAATAACGGTCAATAAACCCTTCCCGAAGCCTACCGCATTTGAGCTTCTTTGCAGAGGAACCGACTCCACAAGGGGCCTCATCACAGATATTTACTCCATTCTGAATGCTCCCCCGGGTGAAGACCCGCCTTATCATTCCTACATGACCAAATGGGAACAGTACCTCCATAGACCCATTCCCTTAAACCTTTGGCAAGTGATATGGTCGCAAGCCGCCAAGTCATCATCCTGTATATCATACAGGGAAAACCAGCACTGGTTTTTCCCTGCCACTCCGCCTACTTGCTGACGTTGCCTCACTGAGATAGGTACCCTATCTCACATTTTTTGGGATTGTGCAGGCCTCCGACCCTACTGGATGGGGATTCAAGGCCTCTTGGTGGCTGTTCTCCAGGTCACCTTACCCCTGGATCCTCTAACCTACCTGTTAAATGTGCCCCCCAAATCACCGAATAAGCCAGCTTCCCGCCTCCTCTTGTACATTCTCACAGCAGCTAAATGTCTACTTGCCAAATATTGGAGGCAAACCCTGATTCCGTCAGCGGTAGAGCTTATCAACAGGATCCAGGAGGTTAGGAGGTGTGAATACCTCTCTGCTTCCAACGAAGACGACTGGAGGGCTTCAATAAGATATGAGCTGCATGGGACGCTTACTTTGAGATATTCTGTGCTTCCACACCCCACTCAGCTTGATCTCTTGTTCTGTCCCTCCCCCCCCCCCCCCCGTTGTTCCGTTGTTCCTGTCTTGTCCTGTGTTTATGTACGTTGGTGTTCTTATCTGATATAGGTAATGTGAATCTACTTCAGATCGGTCTAAGAGTTTTACATTTTATTGTTTGGTTGAAGGGTAATTGATCTTGGAAGATCTCAGGAATCACATGGTGTTCCCGGTTATACGCTACATTATACCTTATTATCCTTGTTGGGATCTTGGATTTGGGACCTTATCTCTGGTCCGTGATACCTAATATATTGTTGTTTGCTGTGACCGCTATTCTTGATGATCATATTACTTCTTTGTTATATGCTTTATGACTACATTGTTATAACAAATGCCTTGTTTTTGGAAAATCTTTTAAATAAACAAATTAATAAAAAAGAAAGAAATGGGAATATAAACTAATGCTAAAATGCCATTTTCATGTTGGCCAATGTGTGACCTGTTCTGGCTATGATGAACATTAAAGGTTTTTTTTTTTTTTCCTTCAAATCAATTGCTTTTAGAAAGTTATGTAGATTTGTAATTTACTTCAATTTAAAAATTTAAAGTCTTCCCATACTTATCACCTGCTGTATGTCCTGCAGCAAATGTTGTTTTCTTTTCAGTCTCTCAGCTATTTACAACAGGTCAATAAACTAAACCTTGTGAGGCGAGACAAGAGGATGCTAAGCTCTTGCTGCTATCTGTTTGTTATCAAATAGTAATTCCAGCGAAAATCTTTTTCTTTCAAATCAATTGGTTTCAGAAAGTTATATAGATTTGCAATTTTCTTCTATATAAATATCTTCCAGCACTTATCAGCTGCTGTATATGCTGCAGAAAATGTTTTATTTTCAGTCTAACACAGTGCTCTCTGCTGCCATCTATGTCCAAGACAGGAACTGTCCAGAGCCGCAGCAAATTCCTATAGACAATCTTTCCAAGACAGTTCCTGTCTTGGACATAGGTGGCAGCAGAGAGCACTGTGTTAAACTGAAAATAAAACAACATTTCCTGCAGGATATACAGCAGCTGATAAGTCTGTGATAAGTCTGTAGACTCCCGAAAGCTTACTCACTATGCCTTTAAGTATCACCTGATTTCTTCACTATTCCAATGATATACTGCAAATGATTCCTTTAGATTTTTTTTTAACCTCTCAGTTTATGACCTAAATTATCAGTTTGAAAGGAGGCTCTGGTGCGCTGTTGGGCGCCTCTAGCCTGGATACAAGATGAGATACTGTTGGGTGGGGAGGATACAGGTTTCTTATGGTATCCCACAGCACATTCCCCACACATGTTGCAGCTGGGCCTGTAGATCCTGAACATTCATACGTTGCTGGTGTTCCAGCTGCTTGGTGATAAATATGGAAACCGGAAGGCCAATAAAGTATTGTAATCTGGTGGGGACATTCTTAGGGAACCCTTGTGTATGGGTCAACATTTGCTGAAAAAAATGCCAGTTGGAAGCAATGACATGAGAGACAACACACGTAGCCGCAGGATGTCCTGCACATATCACTGAGCTGATAGAGTCACTTGTATGATTTCTAGGGGTTAAGCATTCCTGTGTTCTCTATGGGGAGGGGTAAGCCACAGTGAGAGAGCTCTTGCTGGAGCTTATTTCTCCCAAAACAAAGGGGTTTGACGTAAGCAGCAAGTACAGCCGACCAAATTTTAACCCCTTAACGACATCGGGCGTACACTTACGCCCCCGTTGCCTGGGCTTTAACGCAACAGGGCATAAATGTACGCCCGCGGTTTCCCCGATCGATGTGTGATCACACACAGCGATCGGGGTAGATGGCCTGCTATAAATCATAGCAGGCCATCTTAGCTTCTCGGCACGGGGGGTGGTTAACACCCCCCGTGCTGACGATCACTGTTATTGGCTGATCAATTCAGATCAGCCGATAGCGGCGATCGGCACCTTTCCGGGTCATCGGTGACCCAATAACCCGGAAAAAATGGAGGGCGGTGCTATCCGAGGACGGCACCGACTGCCATTACTGTAAAAAGTAATGGTGGTCACGGTGCCACGGCGCCGTTCACGGCGATCAATGTCCCGAAATGTAATAAATACCTGCTCTGAACCCCTCAGCTAGGACTCTGAGGGGTCCAGAGCAGGTATTTGTACATTACTCACCCGTCCCGGGGTCCTGATCGGCGTCTTCCGGGTTCGCGGCGTCCTCGTCTTCTCGTCGGGTCTTCGGCTTCTTCCGTGACGTCCTGTTCGGCTTTTTTCAGCTCCAGCGTCGTCTTTTTTCGGATTTTGCACTCTGCTGCCCTCTAGCGGCTGATAAGTGTAATACAGTTATCAGCAGCTATAGGGATGTTCAGAATGTAGTAAAAGTTTTTTTTTTCCCCAATTTTTTTTTTCTATTTTCCGCACCCTATAGCCGCTGAGTGTTGATCAGCATCGCACGAAAGTGCGCTGCTAATCAGCAACTCCTCCTTTTTGGCGTAGGGTGTTTTTTTTCTATATCCTACTGCCACGGTCTGCTGATAAGTGCGGCATTTATCAGCAACACCATTTTTGGCATAGGTTTTTTTTTTATGCTTACTGTAAAAAAAACACGTAAAAAACACTACATTACACCACACTACACTACATTGAATAAAGTTTGACCCTACACCACAACATACCCCATATACCAATCTCCATATAAAAGTGGCCCCCGGCGTGTTTTCGGTATCAGACGCATACGTTATTATTGCCTCCGACACCGAAACAGCCAGTGAGGATGAATAGGGGGATCCTTCTTTCCTCCATTCATCCTCATCCTCATCATCCAGTGATGTGCCCCCCAGACATGTCTTTTCCGCCAGTACCGTCCCAATAAGAGATGACGGTATGGCGTGAAATTCTACAAACTCTGTGAGAGTACCTCTGGGTACACTTACAGATTTAGGGTACGTGCACACTGCGGAATGGCGAAGGATAACCCTTTGTGCATTCCGCAGCTGGCACCCACCGGCGGACTGATGCGGGCGCGCATGTCTCCGCACATGTCATAGACTGCATTCTATGCACGGGCGGATTCCATCATCCATCCAAAGAATGAACACATTGGACGGAGAGCGGAATCCGCCCATGCATAGAATGGAGTCTATGACACATGTGGAGACACGCGCCCGCATCAGTCCACCGGTGGGTGTAAGCTGCGGAATGCGTGAAGGGTTATCTGTCGCGATTCCGCAGTGTGCACGTACCCTATGGCTATGTTCACACTCAGTATATTTCAGGCAGTATTTGGTCCTCAAGTCAGGTCCGCATAGCAACCAAAACCAGGAGTGGATTGAAAACACAGAAAGGCTCTGTTCACACACTGCTGAAATTGAGTGGATGACCGTCATATAACAGTAAATAACTGCCATTATTTCAATATAACGGCCGTTGTTTTAAAATAACAGCAAATATTTGCCATTAAATGATGGCCATCCACTCAACTACAACATTATGTGAACATAGCCTTTCTGTGTTTTCAATCCACTCCTTGTTTTGGTTGCTATACAGCCTCAAATACACGGCCTCAAATATACGTAGTGTGAACCCAGCCTTAGAGTGTATTTGCGGCACGATCCGGAAATATCAGAAGTAGTAATAGAGCCCTAATATTTAGCAGCCATGGAGCGGACCCAGCGCTTCTGGATATGAAGGACCCCGTATCGCACCAGGACAACATTTTCCAGGTGACTTCCCCCCAACTGGAAAACAGTAGACCCCAGAAGAAATGCAGAGTGTGGTGTAACAGGGGGATCAGGAAGGACGCCATTTTCCAGTGTGACACCTGTCCTGATCACCCCGGCCTCTGCATACTGGATCGCTTCAAGGCGTACCACACGTCATCGGAGTTCTACATTATCTAAATTCTGTCCCTTATTCCTATTTCAGGGGTCATGTTGATGCAGGGATTATTCTGATCGCCATTATGGAGTCGGGAAGGAATTTTCCCCCTGTGATGAGGCTACTGTAGTCTGCCTTACAAGGGTTTTTTGCCTTCCTCTGGATCAACACAGGTTGAATTTGATGGACACCTGTCATTTTCAACCTTATAAACTAATAATTGGCCTAATACCCCCAAATGAATTAGAATTGTCCCTTTTCCCCAGCTAAATAGGTATGGCCGCCATTCCCATTAGAGGATGCCATGATGCAATTACAAAGCCTCTGTGCGGCCAGGACAGTAGAAACCCCCCACAAGTGACCCCATTCTGGAAACTACACCCCATAAGGAATCTAACGAGGGGGGCAGCCAGGATATGGCCCCCTGGTGAGGGGCACATTTGTGCCATGAAAATGGCACTGTGCTCATATGCTCACTGTACCCCTTGTTAAATTCCTTATGGGGTGTAGTTTCCGGAATGGGGTCACTTGTGGGGGGTTTCTACTGTCCTGGCAGCACAGGAGCTTTGTAATTGCAACATGGCCTCCATCCTCCATTCCAGCCTCTAAATGGCGCTCTGTCCCTTTGGTGGCTTGCCCTGTGCCCATATGGCACATTATGTCCACATGTGGGGTATTTTTGTACTCAGAGGAAATTACCCTACACGTTCTGCATTTACTTTCTTTTTTAACCCCTTGTGGAAATGAAAAAAATCAAGGCTAGACCAACATTTAGTGTAATTTTTTTAAAATTTTTACACTAAATCATTGATCTTGTCATGATTTTTTCATTTTCACAAGGGGCTAAAAGATAAAAAAAAAAACACAAAATGTGTAGAGAAATTTCCCCTGAGTACGTAAATACCCCACATGTGGACATAAAGCTCCATGCGGGTGCAGGGTAAGCCTCCAAAGGGAAGGAGTGCCATTTGGCTTTTGGAGGCTGGATTTGGATGGAATGGATTTCGGGGGCCATGTTGCATTTAAAAGGCCCCTGTGTTGCAAAGAAAGTTGAAACCCCCCACAAGTGACCGCATTATGGAAACTACACCCCTCAGGAAATGTAACAAGGGGTGTAGTGAGCATATGGACCCCACTGGTGACGGGCAAAAATGTGGAACAATGTGGCGTGAAAATGAAATATTACATTTTTTACACTATAATGTTGGTTTAGCCTTAAATTTTTCATTTTCACAAGAGGTTAAAAGAGAAAAAAAACACACAAAATGTGTAGAGCAATTTACCCCGAGTCCGTAAATACCCCACATGTGGACATAAAGCGCCATGTGGGCGCAGGGCAAGCCTCCGAAGGGAAGGAGCGCCATTTGGATTTTGGAGGTTGGATTTGGCTAGAATGGATGATGAACGCTATGTCGCATTTACAGAGCCCTCGTGCTGCCAAGACAATGGAAACCCCCCACTAGTGACCCCATTCTGGAAACTGCACCCCTCAAGGAATCTAACAAGGGCTGCAATGAGGATATGGACCCCTTGATGACAGGCACATTTGTGCCATGAAAGTGAAAAAATGAAAATTTTCACTTTCATGTCACATTATTTCACATTTGTGCCCGTCACCAGTGGGGTCCATATGCTCACTGCCCCCCTTGTTAGATTCCGTGAGGGGTGTAGTTTCCAGAATGGGGTCACTTGTGGGGGGTTTCCAGTGGCTTGGCAGCACGAGGGCTCTGTAAATGCGACGTGGCCCTTGAAATCCATTCCAGTGAAATCCAGCTTCCAAAAGCCAATTGGCGCTCCTTCCCTTTGGAGGCTCGTCCTGCGCCCGCTTGGCACTTTATGTCCACATGTGGGGTATTTCCGTACTCGGGAGAAACTGCGCTACACGTTCTGTGTTTTTTTTTCCTTTTATCCCTTTGTGAAAATGAAAAATTCAAGGCTAGAACAACGTTTTAGTGTAAAAAATAAATTTTTCTTTTTTCACGCCATATTGTTCGGAAAATCTGTGAAGCACCTGTGGGGTCCAGATGCTCACCGCACCCCTTGTTACATTCCTTGAGGGGTGTAGTTTTCTAAATTGTGTCCCTTAAGGGGTGTTTTTTATGTTTTGGCACCCCAGAGCCTCTGCCAACCTGAAGTGGTACAGTCAGAAATGACCAAATATAACGGAGCCATTGAAATTCACTGGGCGCTCCTTTGTATCTGAGGCTTGTGGTTGTGTCAAATAGCGCAATAGGGTCACATATGGGGTATTTCTATAAACTGCAGAAACGGGGCAATATTTATTGGGGTGCATTTCTCTGGTAATAGGTTTATAAATATTTATTAATATTTCTTACACACTTAGCTTTTATTTCTGTGACTCCCCTAAAGGGTTAAAACACTTTCTGGATGTGCTTTTGCAGAGTTTAGGGGGTGTAGTTTCTGAAATGGGGTGCTTTGTGGGGCTTTCTAACATACAGGACCCTCAAATACACTTTATACCTGAACAGGTCCCTAAAAATATCTGATTTTGTAATTTTACTGAAAATTTGGAAAATTGCTGCTTATGTTTTACGCTTTCTATTGTCTAAAAAAAATGAAAGATAGTTTAATAAATGCCGCCAACATAAAGTAGACATGTTGCTAATTCTATTTAATATATAATTTGTGGCATAACCATTTTCTGTATAAGCAAAAAAGTTTCAAAGTTGGAAAAATGCATTTTTTCACAATTTTTCACATTATTTTGGGTTTTTTTCATAAAGATTTGTTATGAGTATCGACTCCATTTTACTAGAAATGTAAAGTACAATATGTCACGAGAAAACAATCTCAGAATCAGCATCCCGAAGTAAAAGCATCCCGAAGTTATTAATGAATAAAGTGACACTGGTCAAATTAATAAAATTTGTCTCTGTCCTTAAGGCCATTTCAGGCTCTGTCCTTAAGGGGTTAAAGAGTCATTATCGTTGAAAAATTTTTTTTGCAGAAATCAATAGTCCAGGCGCTTTTAGGAAACTTTGTAATTGGGTTTATTAGGCAAATATTCCATTATCTGCATTTAAAAAGCCTTTTCGCAGGTCCCCCCTCCTCTCCTTTCTGTCATCCACTGCTCAGAATCAGGAGATCTCAACTGTTTTTTTTATCAGTCGAATCCTGTCTGAGCTATGGAAAGGGGAGGGGGGAGAAGGAAGGAGGAGAAATGTTGACAGCAGAGAGCCGAGAACAAAGGACTACTCAGCGGGGGAGCTATTTAGAGTGCTATTCAGAGGTCAGAGAGGTCTGTGGTGACTGTCAGAGGAGAGAGCCTTGATGTTGCTGTAAATTAACTCTTTGTTGTCCTGTTTTGGTGCCTCATTTCCCCTCTCTTCATAGGAAAACCATGAAGACAGGGGGGAGAGGTTCAAACTGCTTTTTCATGATAAAAGTGAATTTTTCGGCTAATAAACACATTACAAAGTTTCTTAAAATCGCCTGTACTAAATAATTTTTTAACGACAGTGACACTTTAAGGTGTAGGGGGGACCTTAAAGTTTCAGTGTAAACTTTTAATATCGAAATCAACAGGGGATGTGAAATTAAGTATGTTTGCAATTTACAATAATTATTTTTTTAAGCTTTAAAACAAACCTATACTTACTTGAAATTCAGGTCCAGTCTCCTAAAGGCAGCTTTTTAGTCGTGAGCTGGTTGAAAAAAAAAAAGACTAAACACATGAAGCACATTGCCGTGCTCACAGACAAGGCAGTCATATGATTGACGGACACATCGAGTGGTGTCTCTCTTTAACACTCTTTACAACTAAAAGAAAAGATGTAAATTGCAAACTTGCTTATTTAGATTTTAAAGGTTGTAACAACAGCAAGCACTTTTTGGCCCTCTTGTGGCAAAACCCATTGAGACATAACAGAATGTCACTTTTTGCAGCAATTTGCAGCAATCTATTTTTGTCAATGAGCGTCTATAATCTTTTGGTTTTCTGGTTACATCCTTGTGCATTGAACCTCATTCCAATATTCTCTTGGCAATAAGTGTTGACTTTTATATTTGCATCTCCATTAACCCCTTAGCGACCCATGACGTACCTGGTACATCATGGTGCCGTAGGGGGCGTTCAGAGAGGGGTCCCGCCGAGACTCCGATCTGAATGGCACCGCTCCCGGCTGCAATCTGCGATGAGAGATCAGTGCTGTGTACATATAAGTCCCCCAGGAAAAAAAATTTAAAAAGTGTTTTTATTAATAAAAAATCCCCTCCCCTAATAAAAGTCCAAATCACCCCCATTTTCCCACTTTAAAAATATAAATAAACAAATAAATAAACATGTTTGCTATCGCCGCTTGGTCCTCATATTGCAACCAAAACCAGGAGTGGATTAAAAACACAGACAGGATCACACAATGGTGAAATTGAGTGGATGGCCGCCATATAACAGTAAATAACGGCCATTATTTCAATACAACAGCCGTTGTTTTAAAATAACAGCAAATATTTGCCATTAAATGGCGGCCATCCACTCAATTTCAACATTGTGTGAACAGATCCTTTCTGTGTTTTCAATCCACTCCTGGTTTTGGTTGCAATATGAGGACCACAATACTGACTGAGATATACGTAGTGTGAACCCAGCCTAAAGTGGAAAAAGCAAAAGCTCAAAAATGAAAATTGGCATTGACCTTAAGGGGTTAAAGAATCTGAAAAAACAATCAGTTATCAATATCGTTTTCTCTTTTATAGTATAGTATCTTGTCCCTATTCATAGACATCAGTAATCATCAGAAAGGTCCTAGACGTCCTCCTGAAAGGGGAATTTCTATGGGTTGTTCTATATGTTTGTAATTAGAGATGAGCGAACCGGGTTCGGGTTCGAGTCGATCCGAACACGAACGTTCGGTATTTGATTAGCGGGGGCTGCTGAACTTGGATAAAGCTCTAAGGTTGTCTGGAAAACATGGATACAGCCAATGACTATATCCATGTTTTCCACATAGCCTTAGGGCTTTATCCAATTTCAGCAGCCACCGCTAATGAGGTTCGCTCATCTCTATTTGTAATGCATTTATAGCCATACGGTAAACTCTATCGGATCACTCCCCTTAGACCCTTCCGGATTTTCCAGATCAATTACTTTACCAACTGTTTATTGGAATCTTGTAATTCTTCATACTCTTTAATCCTTTACTTGTGATCATCCTCCACACCACTTATCCGTATCTTCAGTTTGTCTAAATGTTCTCTTATCTTGCATGTGTCTTCTCTTATCAAAGAGACATCAGTCTTATTATTTCTTGGATGATACATGATATCTACTAATGCTCCACTGCACTGGGCTATGTGCTGAGATGTATCTCCTAGTGAGAGTTACTTCTCCTTCTCCTCCATCACCCTACCTGTAGCCCAGTAAACCTGTAATTGTATCTCAGTGCAACTACTCTATACATGTACATTTAATTGCAGTTATATGTAATTGTACCTTCCAATATAATCATTACCATTTCTAATGCAAATTCAGCTTTGGAAACAAAAAAAGCTTGAAATCTGCATCCTGAGTGGGCAGTTCCTGCAATAAGGACAGGTCACAGGAACCAGCAAGCAGTGGGGGACCTTAAGTTGCTGGAATGGCAGCCACGGGGATCAGGGAAGGTAGAGGGTCATTACTGGCAGATAACAGCTGGAACCCGTTGGGTATGGTGCAGGCTCACCTCCAGGGCCCACACCATACTCCTTCATCTAACCCTTAAAAATAATTTGTCATCAGAAAATGATTGTTTAAATAATGATTTTATATTAAACATTTTTAAGAATTTTTAGTGATGTTTTTTCTAATTTTCCATTTTTCTATCTATATCATAAAATAATCCTGACATCTTGCAGTTTTCATTCTCACCACTGGAGCTAAAAGTGAGCTGAGACTTACTGTTGTGTCTGTGGTTACAAGAGGAGGCTGCAGTAAAGTGATCTGTACAGCATTGCAGCAGCATTTGACACCAGTAGATAGAGGAGTCATCAGCAGCTTTCTGTGGAATGACGATGAAGATTACAGAGTAAACTCAGTAATGTTTCATATTTTTCTCAATAGACATTTACATTTTACATTTATCTCAATAGACTCTGTCTATTGTCATCAATGTTCATGATTCTTGCTGTAAAGCATGTCACTAAATGCTGCTGAAAACAGCTCAGGTAAGATGCCAGCCCCTATAACAATGTACAGAAAGTAAAAAAAAAAATACAATCAGGAAAAGAAAAAGGTTAGAATAAAACAAGTTTTAGTATCTGGCTCTAATCAGTAAAAGAAAATGTAAGTAATACATTCCTTTTAAAATGTACATAATAGGTCAGGGCGGGGTTAAAGGAGTACTCCAGAGAAGTTTTTTTTCTCCAAATGAATTGGTGTCAGATAGTTCTACAGATTTGTTAATTACTTCCATTTAAAAATGTCAAGCCTTTCAGTAGTTATCAGATATTAGGAAGAGCCCGGCACTCACCAAGTAGATTATGCTTCTTTATTGTAGTGTAGCAAACATATGGTACAAGGACGAGTTTCGGCCAAGCATGGCCTTCATCAGCTTAGGGGTGTACACCCCTAAGCTGATGAAGGCCATGCTTGGCCGAAACGCGTCCTTGTACCATATGTTTGCTACTCTACAATAAAGAAACATAATCTACTTGGTGAGTGCCGGGCTCTTCCTAATATCTGAACATTTTTCTCACCTCGAGCACCACCGCCACGGAAGTGCCGTCTTCTACATATTTTTCAGTAGTTATCATCTGCTGTATGTCCTGCAGGAAGTGGTATGTTCTTTCCAGTCTGTATATTAATCTTTGCATAGTATGTTCTCTTTAGAAAGAATGTGGCAACATTATTCCCTCACTGTGCGGTGTAATGGTAGTAGTTATGATATGGGGTTGTATCTGTATCAGCTGGAGGCTTGCAGGTTGCACACCATATCTTTGTAGATGCAGAAAGTAAGCTATTCTACACAGATATTACAAGGCCGACAGCAGATTATTTTTTGACAGGTCAGAAGTGAGAGATTATCTGACATGTAAGTGTTTCCTTGTTCATGTCTGTCTGATTGGGCAGATAATCGGGCAGATCTAACCACATGCTTGTCAGCTGATCTCTCACTTCTGACCTGTCAGAAAATAATCTGCGGCCAGCCACACATCTCCCTGTGTAATAGAAGATGTGCCCTGGCTGCCCTTATATCTAGCCATATAACAGGAGCACCGATCTAGGAGATTGGTGCTTGTATACAGTGCAGCTCAGGCCATCTAATACCGCCTTTAAATAAAATGACATGTCAAACCGGCATACCATTTACTGATTATATAGCCAATGGTTATCCATAAAGAACCTCACATTGAAACAAGATCTGTCACCTGAGTATGCTGCCCTATATATTGCAATATATTAAATGAAGTGTGACATTTGGCTAACAGGAGCAATTCATGGATCAGATGGACTCATAGTTGCCCTTCTCTTCAATGATTGACAGGCTGGGTGTATACAGGCAGATACATGGCAGCCTGTCAATCACTGCTCAGTGGGCGAAGCGTTTTATACACCCACATACTTATATAGCTTATTATATTATATAGAATTATTATCATTTAATAACTACACAAGCAGCATTTTTAGTTGATCCACTTTAACAATTGTGAGATTTACCAGGGTGGTTCATGTGAAATAGACTGAGCGTGGATTATACTGATACAATGAAGGGTTAACTTTAATAAGTCAGCACCACATGCGATATGCCTCTTACTACATGCCAAACAAACGCAGTGGGGCAGGAGGAGTTTGCTGGTTCTCACTAATGTCATTCTAGGCACACATAATGTAATTAGCTGGTCTGGATGCTGGATCCTGGCAGAGGTGCCCAGATCTATGGGAAGTAATTCATTATAAATATGGGTTCAAACAAGAGCAATTGCCAAGTTCTTAGTAACCGTAGAGCAATCATAATTCCAGCTCTGGCCTAACACCTAAAGAGAAACCGAGTAACACCGGAGGGAATGAAGTAAATTAGCTTCTCTGAAAACCATAAAGACACAGAAAAATTAGAAGATTGTTGATTGGAGGAGACGACCTATTAGTCAGCCACCTTCTCTGATCAGTTGGCAACAGCTCTCATAAACCGAACATTTTTATTGCTTTGTAGTGTTTTTTACCCTGCAAAAAAAAAAAGATACTACTTTTATATTATTTTTTTTGACTGGCCTGACAAGACTAGTGAGGACAGGAGTAATGCAAATGATCACGTCCTTAGATCGTGAACACCCATAATTCCTTGTGACATCTCTGTCTGCTTTCAGGCACTTAAATCCCATGACCTGTAGCTACTTAGATGCTAGTGTGGATAGGCAGATTAGCGCCTGTCTTTCTAAATCTCCCAGCTGAGATATGACTTTCCCATCCATGTTTTCACTTTTTTTTTTTCTAAAATGTTCTTCGGATGCATCAGGATTTTTTTTTAGAAAACTGTTTCCTTTTTGCATGCTTGTGGTTCAGTAACTATAGCACAAAATACTAGGGAAATGTTGTTATACTCAAGTATATTAAAGAAACAAACTTCGAAATAAGGCATGCACCTGCCCCTAGCACTCTCTTGTAGCAGGCTAGTACTAGCTGACTGGTATAAATTGCTCTTCATGAAGTCACTAGTCCACCTTCTTGCCCAGGCCATAGCACATTTGACGCTTGACATGCTTACTCATGGTTAACGTGCCATGGTTCTAGGCACCAAATCGTCCCTATTTTAAATTTTATTTAAATTAACACAAGAAAGAAGTTGTATGCATGCAACTATATCACAAGTAAAAGTTCTTCTACATTTTGTTAATCTGCTTTAAACAGAAGCAGCTATTACCCCCCAGATAATCATTTCATTTCCACATTTACGGTATAGACAAAAATGAAAAAAAAAAAAAAAATGGCTGCCTGCAGCCACCACTAGGGGGAGTATAGGAGCTTACTGCATACTATTTTACTTTTCACAGTTCAGTGCATACAAGTATGCGATGCGTTACTTAATTAAACCTACTTTTATAATTTACTGATAAATACTAAAGTGCAAATAAACATGTGCTGTAGTACTACAAGTGCAACAATATGCCTCTTTTTATTTAATTGCATGCTGTAAGTCACTGTGAAATGGATAAAAGTGAATTACAAATAAATACAAAAGTGGCAAGGAACATATGCTGTAATGCTAAAAATGCAATAATTGAACTCTTTTATAGTAGCACGCTAGATATCACTGTGGAATAGATGAAAGTACCTGTATAAGTCGTGCAATAAAAGCTTCATAGATGTAGTAGTCCACCAATGTTGGTGGTAATGGCAGATCGAGATCTGGTAAGTTGGCGTGGCTCCAAGGTCCAATTATGGTGCAAATATGTGCAATATCTTTCCCAGGCTGTTCGGATAGGGATGCCCCAGCCAGCGGCTAATCTCCTGAAAAAAAGAATATGATGTGAGCACGAACCCAACTGGCGGTTCACGGAACTGAGTGACGTCACTCTCTCCCTCTACGGCTCCCTGTAGAGGCTAAAAAACCAATGTGTTTCCGCAAAGTAAAGCGTTTGCCTTCATCAGGGTTGAGGCTCACCCCTGGGGTTGCAGTTAGGGGTATGTTCACACTGAGGAATTGGCGTGGAATTTCAAGCGGATTTCACATGAAAATGCACACAAAATTGCGCCCGACAGCAGAGATGACAGAGGCACAGAAGACAAATACTCACCTACTCCCCCATTCCAGTAAACTTCTGTGCTCCTGTCATCTGTGCTGCTGGGGGGGCTGCACTTTGGGGGATCCCTGCCCCGATCCTCCTCTGGTTATCGATCGTGTGAATAAGGCCTTAGTTGTTCACACACAGTTCTTATTTTTCTCACCGTCCTTTCACCGTCTTTACTATTTAATTCCATTGACTTTCAATTAAAGACACATTCAAAGGCCAATCATTCAACCTAAGCTAGAATAATGTACCAACAGTCGTCGTTGCACTGACAGGCAGCCAAACCGCAAAATGACGGACGTCATTTTAAAAAATTATAAACGGACAAGAAAAACCATGATGGGAACATAGCTATAGGCATAAATAAATGATAAATCAATTAATTAAATTGTATAAACAACTGAATTATTCCTTATACAAGTTGCTTAAGAGGTACTAAAACATGTTTAAAAAAGTATAAAGATTTTAAAAAAAAAAAACTTAAAACTTTAAATCACACTCTATACCATTTACCTTTTTAAAAAAAAATAAAACGTAAAGAAAAAAAAGAAAAAAAATAAATATTCCAACTATTAAAATGTAATGTTATTGAAATGTTATGATGAACATTAGAAAAGAATTTTTGATCAGACCACATCCTTCAAAAAAGATTTTAAAAAGTCCAATCCATGCAAAAATTACAGTGATAAAAATCACTGGCCAAAAAAATTAGCCCCTGCATAGCTTTCTGGATTTAAAAAAAAAGTTATGAGGCTCCCAAAAAGGCAATGTTTTCAAAGTAGTAAAATAAAAACAAAATACACAAAAATAGGAATTGGGTATTATTGTAATTTTACTGATCTATAGAGTGCAGATAACATTTTGGGTCTACCACATGGTTAATGTTGTAAAAAGATTAAGGAAAAAAAAACCACAATTTTTCTTTTGTTTTTGTTTTTTGTTTTCTTTATTTCTATTTCACAAATCCTTTTTTTTTTTTTCGACTCGCAGTATTTTTATGCTGGAAATATTAAAGCTAAGACTATTAGAAAACCCCAAAACATAAAAATGTAACCTTATGGGGTTAAAGTACACTAAAGCCATCCTCTTGTCTTTTGCCTAAAAAATTGGCATTGGAAATTTTTTCCTTAGCTAAAAATATAGGGCATTTAGGATAAATACTCCGTGGAGCTGAGCCTTAGAACATTGTGAAGGTGTTTCCCTACTTTTTGGCCCTCTATCTGTAGTATATACTCTTTTGAAAGTTGATTTGTTTTAGTTTTCCTATAGGAATACTGGAGACACCCAGACATAGGAACATACCTTCCGCATTACAAACCAACGTAACAAAATTTCTATCGCACAACGGCAAAACAGGACCGCACCTGGGAATATTTACCATAAATATCAGCCTGGAAAACCACAAGATAAAATGCTTCTCTGCAGGAGCAGATATTAATTTTTAGCTGTAGTGTATAAACATGGGTTAGTCCTGGGTGTGTTTTTTTCAATAATTTTACCAGATGTCAGCTCTTACTCCTGGGAAAGCTTTTGACTTGAAATGGTAGGAGTTAAAAGATGCAAAATGCTGCCAAGCTATTTTTCACAGTCAAAGCATGTAGGGTAAATGATAGCTTGGATCATGCAGTAACTTGTACTACTTGTGCTTTCACCAATTAGAATGAGTAATCATATGAAGGCAGGGATCGGCTCACATTGTTCTCAGGGCCTCTAGGAAATTGGGCTTATAAGCGGTCTGATCACGATGCCGGAATCATTATTTTATGACTATTAATGTAATTTACTGTCTGCCAGCCTGTAATACTATGCATTGTACGGCCGCTGCTTACACCGCCATTGCCGTAGTCATGTATGAGTGCGCATTTGCTGACGTCTCCTGCTGAGTCAGAATACTTTCCCTTAATTCATGAATGAATAATGTTTGATGGATCTCAGGATACTTTATGTCTAATTTCAAGTATTTGACAGCTATAAAGGGCTGACAACAATGCCAGCCTGCCTCATAAATTCTCTTTAACCTTTTTTTTTTATCAAAATTATAGAACTCTCTGTACTTGAAAGGGAAAACGTTATAACCGTGAGCACTCAATAAATAATAAAAAAAAGGCTACAAGAATGATTTTATTCAGCTATTCAGGAGTGTTTTAAAGTAATATTGTCGCCCCCCCCCCCCCCCACACACACACACCTCTCTGCGCTATCCACAAGCTTAGATGTTGCACATTTTATATATACTGTGTTTCCCATAAAACACTCTCTGAAATTAAGATACCCCAACTACTCTACCCTCTAGCCTAAAGTAATGCATCACCCGCCAAAAAAGTCACCCCTACTCTAAAATAGGGCACCCCCCTGAAAGTAAGGCGCCCCCGAAAGTAAGTCCGCCCGCCGACACCCAGGACTCACCTAATCCCCTCGTGGACCTCCAAAACCGGCACCGAAGGCAGCCTGGTCCATGGACCCCACATCCTCCGCACTTCCCAATGCACACCGCCACGCGTCACCCCGCTGTACGTCACACCGCTGACCTGCCGCTAATGCGCTTTTCTGGTGAGTATTGCGGGGAGGTCTGGGGAGGTTGGCTTATTTATTTTCCCAGAACTCCCCCGGGGGAGGGGGGGAATAAGACATCTCCTGAAAATAAGACTTACTGTCTGTTTTTTTGGGGGAAACATGGTACTCTTATAAAGCTTATAATAATGATTTACAATAATTATATAGAGCCTATTGCCATCAATGGGTTGTATGTTTAATGCAATACAGGGTATGACCTCTAGAGCATTAGATGACATTGTTGCCATCTTGTTGCTGTTTCCTGATTAACATTACTATGGAATATAGCTCTTGTGGGTCCTATGAGCCATTGGCACCTGTGCCCAACACTCTACGCACTTGAAGACAGTCCATCTAAAGTGTCACTGTCTAAAAAGATATTTTAGTCTCCAGGGGAAAGGCCTCTCTCACGCTGTGTATTTACTTCTAAGTTAGGGATCAGTACTCCTTTGGGGGAATATCTATCACCAAACACGATCCAGCTCTCAAGCCCAGACAGTTTTAATTGCCTAGTGTGGTGCAGGACTACACAAAGCATTTGCCTAACTCGGTGCAATCTTTTTTGGCCCTCAGCTGTTAGGTTCCCTTTGGTGCCAGCTAGGCCCAGGATCAAGAGGTTCTCACTGCTCTTTTTGCCATTTCTGACACTGCCTCAGTATTACAGAAGCACTGCCACACAAATGCTAGCTCACAGCCTTCTAGTTTTCCCTTTTTTAAAGGTTTTTCTAATCTCCTTAGGTAGGAATCACTGGTGCCCAGCTACATTGCCATCATGCTACCTATGATGCCGAGAGAGCTCCTGGGCAACTACCTTTAATACTTTAAGGGTTCCAGTGAGGAAATGAAATTTATCCTGTCACGGTCTTTCCATGTTTGGAGAATAAAATGTTTTTTCTTTAGACCCTTTGAAAGTGCTGCTTTCCTAAATAAATTTTTGGTTGGTGATTCGGGGGCCTGAGTCTATCATGGGCTTTGTTCCTGGATTTGTTCTTCACTGTTTGCTGCTTTGTTTGGGCCCATGTAGAGGATACCTAGATTAAAATGGATGTGATACCTTTTTCAGTGATACCGCCATACATTGTATGCCATGCCTCCAAGACACAAGTGCAGACAAGACTTACAATATACAAAATAAAACAGTATAATACATTTTACATAATATTGTGCAAATAGTTTGCCCATAAGTCACTATTCACAGTGAACCAGTCCTGCATCACATAACGCTTATGCAAACATTTTTGTACACTTATTTCTATCTGGAGTTGCATGCAGGGTGGAGTCAGGTGGTTTTCTAACATCAAACCATAATGATACTGGTGCATAAAATGTATATATATAACACCCCATTCAAGCTAGCCTCTGTAAGCAAAGTATCTTGCAGTTATGACTGTGGTGCATTACCTTCACCCAAATTTTGCTAGGAGCCTTGTAGAAACAGAGGAGGGTCTTCCTCTTTTGCAACAGGTGGACTTGGGAACCCCCTATCTAAACTGAGTATACATACACAAGAAGTAACAATAAATAACTTGGCAGGTATATTTTTAGAAGATTGGTACTATATGCAATGGTGCTATATGCCATGCCATACCTGCCTTGGGCAACAGTACACAAAATGTCCCCTGGTATTAAAAACTTATGATTGGTTTAACCAAAGGATGGGTTCAATCATAAGGGCTGTAACAGACAGTAAGTATGGTCTACTGTATGGACCCACGCAGTATGGGCCACACCAGAGAGCAGAGTTTAGGTGCCCTCTAAGTCTTTACCCATTATCCCACTCCAGGATGTGAAAGCTGGACTTCTGCAACTAGAGAACACCAGGTAGCTCTACAGGCATGGCCCTGGTGTGAGTAGAAGCTGACCCCCACCAGAAACCAGGGGAAAGGCAAAATAAATGATGTTAGCAAGCTGGGTCATCAGCGAGAGAATCAGCACAGTACTGAGGATGAGACGGTAGT
The DNA here is from genome assembly GCF_027789765.1 of Dendropsophus ebraccatus. NCBI lineage: Eukaryota > Metazoa > Chordata > Amphibia > Anura > Hylidae > Dendropsophus > Dendropsophus ebraccatus. The sequence continues at coordinate 82,439,194 of NC_091462.1, forward strand.
CGTAAGACAGTTGAAAAATCAGGACAAGCTAGGCAGAAAGCGTAAACAGAAGAATAAGCGTGGGACAGCATACACAGGAATTAAACAGAAATAGCAGTAGCACACCTTGACTTGGAATACCAGAATGCAATAACACTCAGGCAAGGATGAACAATTGGGAGTGAGTTTAAATAGGCACAGGTAAAACTAAATTGGCTAAATGTAACAGCAGGTGGAGACAGGCAGACTCTTTTAAATCCAGAGCAGATGGCCATGCATGCACCCTAGTATCCAGTAGTGGCCAGAAAAAGGAAGAACCAGAGACCAGAGGCCACCAGTAGAAAACAGAAGATCCAAGACCAGCGTAGAGTGCAGCAAAGGAGTAGGCAGAAACGCGACAGTGAGCAGGAGCAGGACACAAACGGCCCCACCAAGAATAACTACCAGGTTGGCAGTGTTACAAGGGCCAAATTGCTGCAGACATTAGCCTCCAGGGACCATTGCAGATAAACTGCAAAATCCTCTCTGCAATAGTTCTCTAACTTTTCAGGACAATAGGTCCAAGCAATGTCCACTTCATAGTGGTGTTAGGGGGGACTCAGCTTGGGGATGAAGCATTCAAGCGCAAAGTTAGAAAACGAATGGTAGGCTGGACAGACTAATGTTCTGTGGGTGATTCTTGGCTCTGGATGATTTGCAGAGGTGATGTTGCTCCAGAATTTTTTAAGAAAAACAACCTGTCCTTGTGGCTTTTGACTTTCCCTTCCTTCTTGATCCCCTTCCCAGTTCCTTGCTTAGCCAATTATTATTTTCCTCTATAACTCCTCCTCCAGGTTTCAGAGGCAGACAAAAACAAGAGCTGCTGGAAAGTGTAGTCCTCCACAATTAAAGAAAAGCATGGATTATATATCAGTTGTAAGTCCCTGCTTGATATCAGTCACAGCATTCACTGCACACAATGTCTCCTTAAGGGGAAAAAATGTAATTATCTCTTGAGCTGTCTATGGATTTCCTTAAACAGACTCCCACAGTCTTTTGTCCTTAAAATGGGAAAGTAATATATCTTAGAAGACTACACATTCAGCTTCACTCCTTCTGACTCCTGTCTGCGAGAACAGTTTACATCTTGCACAGTAATACTTTCTCCTATGTCTGCAATGGAATAGTTAACAAGCTTAGCAGAGAAAAAAGAGGTTATGTGAAATTCTGGTGGTTACATAGAATGTCTTCACAATGTGAATCATCACTAATAAATTAGCTTCTCTATAGCCATCTCCCTTTCTCATACAGATAATGATCAGAACTGTCTTTATTCAAAATATCCCAACATTGTCCCTGCCATTAATAGGAGGGGAATGTTCACGCCTAGTCTAGCTTGAAGTGCGATTACTTACAGAAGAACATGCTTTTATTCTGTGCTATTACAAAGTCACTGTTATATCGGCTGTCGCTTTTATCTGTAGACGATTCAGTATAATAAAATCTCTGCCCGCACTAAGCAGTTTAACACTCAGTTTTAAGCAATTTAAAGAATAAAGTTTTCTAATCTTATCATACATGCATGTTTTACCAGAGAATGAAATGTTCTTTTTTATACCTATATTTTGAAAACCATACAGATACGTTATGGATATCATACAGTCAGGCCATGTAGCTGCTATGGGCCCACTAGTGGATGACGAAAATCTGTGCAGGCCTCTATATGTTTGTATGCTAAGGCTGGGTTCACACTACGTTTTTGTAATTTTTTTTGGGGAAAAAAGGACTAAAAAACGTATATTGTAAAAACGTAGCGTGAAGCAAGCCTAAGCATTATATTTCCCTCCTTATGTAAAATTCTGTTCCCCTTTAAGTTGTAATTGTCAGGTTGCAAGTGCTCTTTTTGTATCTCCAGTCAAGGATTCCTGGTTGCCAACTTTAAGGCCTATGCAGAGCCCAACACTAAAAGGTTAGCCTGCATTGTATAAGGGTGGGTTCACACTGAGGATTTCTCGCGGATAAATTCCGTGGAATTCCATCTGTGCGCACGTACGGGCGACGGAATTCCACGGAATTTATCCATGTCCACTTCTTTTTAATATTTTTATTAATGATCTTGTTGAGGGGCTACAGAGTAGAATCTCAATTTTTGCAGATGATACAAAACTGGGTAAAGTAATCAGTACAGAGGAGGATAATATCATATTACAGAGGGATTTGGAGAAGCTGGAGGCTTGGGCGGTGAAATGGCAAATGAAGTTTAATGTGGATAAATGTTAGGTTATGCACTTGGGCCGTATGAAATAATAAGTACAGTTATGTGCTAAATAATAAAACACTGGGTAAAACCACTTCCGAAAAGGACCTGGGGGTATTGGTGGACAGTAAACTCAACTTTAGTGATCAGTGCCAGGCAGCAGCTGCCAAGGCCAATAAAATAATGGGATGCATCAAAAGAGGCATAGATGCTAAAGATGAGAACATAGTTTTGCCTCTTTATAAATCACTGGTCAGACCACACATGGAATACTGTGTACAGTTTTGGGCACCGGTATATAAGAAGGACACAGCTGAACTGGAGCGGGTGCAGAGGAGGGCAACAAAGGTCATTAAGGGAATAGGTGGGTTACAGTACCAGGACAGGTTATCAAGCTTGGGGTTATTTACGCTAGAAAAAAGACGTCTTAGGGGCGATCTGATCACAATGTACATATATATGAATGGACAGTACAGAGATCTTTGTAGTGGTCTTTTTACTCCTAGGTCTGTAACCATGACAAGGGGGCATCCTCTACGTCTAGAGGAAAGAAGATTTCATCATCAGCATCAACACGGGTTCTTTACTGTACGAGCGGTAAGACTGTGGAACTCTCTGCCACATCAGGTTGTCATGACCGATTCATTAAATAAGTTCAAAGGAGGCCTGGATGCTTTTCTTGAACAATATAATATTACAAGTTATGGGCATTAGATTTTCGGTGATACGTTGATCCAGGGATTGTTCTGGTTGCCATTGGAGTTGGGGGGGGGGGGGTTCCTCCCTGTGGTGGGCAGTTGTCGTCTGCCTCATGGGTGGTTTTGTCTTCCCTGGACCAACACAGTAGGGTTTTCCCTAGGTTGAACCTGATGGACTCTTGTCTTCTTTCAACCTTATTTACTATGTCACTATGTTATAGATGCACCATCCTTGTGTTAGAGAGACCATTGGATAGGAAAAGTCTGGTTTGGGTCCACCTATCTATTCACATCTATACTGGTACAGCTTGCAGTCACACTGAAAGGCCAAATTTGTCAAGACTTGTTAGCCTTCTTGGAATTATAGAAGGATACCCATTCCCAACACTTGGAGACTTGTGCTGGAGTTGTGTTAGTCACCTTGTGGCTTGGGACTGTTTTATTTGTTGAGTTAGTTGAGTTTATTGTGTGACATGTATGCTGTAAGTTCATAAGTTCAAAGCCAGGATCTAAATGAGCAGCTGCAACGATTGAGATGCATTGGCAAACTGGAAAGGGGTCTGCTTCTGACTGAGCAAGCACTCCAAGGGGTAGATGGGGGAGAGTGTGATAGCATGGAGGTACAGGAGGAAGAGGCAGCTAGTTGGGTCACAGTTAGAAAAAGGGGCAGAGGGAAGAGTGTGAGGGAGGCCAGTCCTGATCTGGCACACCCCAACAAGTTTGCCAAATTGGCGGATGAGGGGGATGTTGATTCAGGGGTGGCATTGCTGCAGCAGGACACTGCCTCTGAAAGCCAGGGGGGTGTCTGCTCCAGTAAGGTGGGAAACAGGAGTTCAGGGCAGGCCAGGCAGGTACTGGTAGTGGGGGACTCAATTATTAGGGGGACAGACAGGGCAATCTGTCACAAAGACCGGGATCGTCGAACAGTGTGTTGCCTTCCTGGCGCTCGAGTTCGTCACATCGCGGATCGGGCTGACAGATTACTGGGAGGGGCTGGCGATGACCCAGCAGTCATGGTGCACATTGGCACCAATGATAAAGTTAGAGGTAGGTGGCGGGTCCTTAAAAATGATTTCAGGGACTTAGGCAGGAAGCTTAAAACTAGGACCTCCAAGGTGATATTTTCCGAAATATTACCTGTACCACGAGCCACACCTGAGAGACAGCGGGAGATTAGGGAGGTAAATAAGTGGCTCAAGAGCTGGTGTAGGGTAGAGGGGTTTGGGTTCATGGAGAACTGGGCCGACTTCTCGGTCGGTTACAGGCTCTATGGTAGGGACGGGCTGCATCTCAATGGGGAGGGTGCAGCCGTGCTGGGGGAGAAGATGGCTAAGAGGTTGGAGGAGTGTTTAAACTAGGGACCGGGGGGGAGGGCAACTACAATATAGTAAGTAAAGACAGAGTAGATGGAGAGCTGGGCCTAGATTATGGAACTGGGGGTGGAGCGGCGGGAGGGGTTAGAATAGTCACTAGTGATAAAAGGAAAGGGAATATGGACAAATATATTAAATGTATGTATACTAATGCTCGAAGCCTCACTAATAAAGCTGAGGAATTAGAACTCATAATGGTTGAAGAGAAATATGATATAGTGGGGATAAGCGAGACATGGCTGGATGAGACCTATGACTGGGCCGTTAATATCCAGGGTTATAGTCTATTCAGAAATGACCGTAAAAATAAGAAAGGGGGAGGGGTCTGTCTATATGTTAAATCATGCCTTAAGCCTATTCTGCGGGAGGATATATGTGATGATAATGTGGAGTCTCTTTGGGTAGAAATAAGGGGAGGGACGAAGAATAATAAAATTCTTATAGGAGTGATTTATAAACCGCCAAGTATAGTGGAAGAATCAGAAAATCTTCTTATAAGACAAATAGATGCGGCAGCGAAGCAGGGGGAAGTCATTATTATGGGGGACTTTAACTACCCAAATATCAACTGGAAAGCAGAAACCTGCAGCTCCAGGAAGGGAAGCGTGTTTTTGGAAATAGTAAAAGATAATTACCTTTCCCAACTAGTAGAGGAACCAACAAGAGGGGGGGCCCTTCTGGACCTGATCTTAACCAATAGGCCCGACAGAATATCAAAAATAGAGGTGGGGGGTTACCTAGGTAATAGTGACCATAACATAGTAAGTTTTCAATTATCCTTCAATAAAATGATTAGCAGAGGGGCTACAAAAACATTAAATTTCAGGAAGGCTAATTTCCAAAAACTAAGAGAGGACCTTGGGAACATAGACTGGGACAATGCCTTCAGAAATAAAAGTACACAAGAGAAATGGGACATATTTAAGAGCATCCTGTGTAAATCGTGTGAACGACACATACCATATGGGAATAAACGTAGTAGAAATAAGAGAAATCCAATGTGGTTAACTACAGCTGTAAGGGGTGCAATAAATGATAAGAAACAAGCATTCAGACAACTAAAACAAGAAGGTAGTGGGGAAGCATTGAGCAACTATAGACAGAAGAATAGAATGTGTAAAACGCAAATAAAAGAAGCAAAAATAGCAACAGAAAGAAGGATAGCCAAAGAAAGTAAAACAAATCCCAAAATGTTCTTCACCTATATAAATAACAAAAGACTTAAAACCGAAAATGTTGGTCCCCTCAAAAATAATCTGGGTGTAATGGTGGAGGGGGAAGAGGAAAAGGCCAATCTACTAAATACATTCTTCTCTACTGTATTCACAGAGGAGAATCCCATAACAGATGATATGACTAGGGATAATGTTAATCCTCCCATAAATCTCACCTGCCTAACACAACAAGAAGTGGGGAAACGCCTTAAAAATATTAAAATCCATAAGTCACCGGGCCCAGAAGGTATCCATCCTAGAGTTTTGCAAGAATTAAATACTGTGTTAGACAGACCGTTATTCCTATTATTTAAAGATTCTATTACGACAGGGATTCTTCCACAGGACTGGCGCATAGCTAATGTGGTACCAATATTCAAGAAGGGGTCAAGGAGTGATCCTGGAAACTACAGGCCCGTAAGTCTAACATCTATAGTAGGTAAAGTATTTGAGGGGATTGTAAGAGATGCTATACTGGAGTATCTTAATGAAAATAATCTTATGACTCAGCACCAGCATGGATTTATGAAGGATCGGTCCTGTCAGACTAATCTGATCGGCTTCTATGAAGAGGTAAGTTATAGACTGGACCTGGGGGAGGCTGTGGATGTTGTGTATCTGGACTTTTCAAAGGCATTTGATACTGTGCCGCATGAAAGGTTGGTCTACAAAATGAGGATGCTGGGACTCGGGGAAAACGTATGCAAATGGGTAAGTAACTGGTTGTGTGATAGAAAACAGAGGGTGGTCATTGATGGAACATATTCAGATTGGGTTTTAGTTACTAGTGGGGTACCACAGGGGTCAGTGTTGGGTCCACTTCTTTTTAATATTTTTATTAATGATCTTGTAGAGGGGCTACAGAGCAGAATCTCCATTTTTGCAGATGATACTAAACTGGGTAAAGTAATCAGTACAGAGGATGATAATATCATATTACAGAGGGATTTGGAGAAGCTAGAGGCTTGGGCGGAGAAATGGCAAATGAAGTTTAATGTGGATAAATGTAAGGTTATGCATTTGGGCCATAGAAATAATAAGTACAGTTATGTGCTAAATAATAAAACACTGGGTAAAACTACTTCCGAAAAGGACCTGGGGGTATTGGTGGACAGTAAACTCAACTTTAGTGATCAGTGCCAGGCAGCAGCTGCCAAGGCTAATAAAATAATGGGATGCATCAAAAGAGGTATAGATGCTAAAGATGAGAACATAGTTTTGCCTCTTTATAAATCACTGGTCAGACCACACTTGGAATACTGTGTACAGTTTTGGGCACCGGTATATAAGAAGGACACAGCTGACCTAGAGCGGGTGCAGAGGAGGGCAACAAAGGTCATTAAGGGAATGGGTGGGTTACAGTACCAGGACAGGTTATCACGCTTGGGGTTATTTACGCTAGAAAAAAGACGTCTTAGGGGCGATCTGATCACAATGTACAAATATATGAATGGACAGTACAGAGATTTTTGTAGTGGTCTTTTTACTCCTAGGTCTGTAACAATGACAAGGGGGCATCCTCTACGTCTAGAGGAAAGAAGATTTCATCATCAGCATCGACGCGGGTTCTTTACTGTACGAGCGGTAAGACTGTGGAACTCTCTGCCACATGATGTTGTCATGGCTGATTCAGTAAATAAGTTCAAGGGAGGCCTGGATGCTTTTCTTGAAAAATATAATATTACAAGTTATGGGCATTAGATTTCTGGTAATACGTTGATCCGGGGATTGTTCTGGTTGCCATTGCAGTCGGGGGAGGGAGGGGGGGAGTTTCTCCCTGTGGTGGGGTGTTTGTCTTCTGCCCCATAGGGGTTTTTCGCCTTCCTGGATCAACACAGTAGGATTTTCCTAGGTTGAACCTGATGGACTCTTGTCTTCTTTCAACCTTATTTACTATGTTACTATGTTACTATGTTAGGGGTAATTAGATACCTGCAAAAGGTAATGGCAGGCAGATGGCCTACAGGGCAACATCCATACTAAGTGCAAACCTACAACGTGTATCAGCCTTTGTTAGAGGGAAGAGACCAACAATGACACAAAGTTTTACCACCATTGAACCAAAATGATAGCTTTTTATCATTTTGGTGCAATGGTGGTAAAACTTTGGGTATATATCTAAAAGCAGCCAGTAGAAGAAAAACACAGCAACCGTCACAACCTCGTTCACATTGAGCGGTCGGGGCGCTAGAACCAATGCCCCAATGGAAGCAGGAGATAAGCCAGATACCAGGGGTGCTCAGCAGAGCAGGTAAAACAGTCACTTGTAACACTCCAACAGATAAGGTAAAAGAATAGCCGCACTCACAAGACTTACTCTTCAAAGAATCCGGTGAGTGCCACTGTTCTATTACCTTATCTGTTATATCTAGTTCTCTGTTGCCAGAGTCTTACAAACACTTAAAAAAACTAAAATTACTTTGCTGAAGAAGTTGTGTGCTGCCCTATGGCTGTCTGGAAAACATGGATACAGCCATAGGCTTCTCAGGGCTGCATCCAACTTCTTTAGCCATTAGTAATCAAACGTCGAGAGTTTGGGTTTGGACAAACCGGAACATACTAGAAAATGGCTCATATGTAGTTCCAAGCAATAAAAATGCGATTTACATCATTACATAATTATTACATAATATAATATGTCTGGTTACAAAGGTTACAAATAAATGACAATGTAAATATAGAAGAACCTATTGCCTTACTAGTACAAGGCAGTGCAGCCAAGTCTTTACCGTTGTTCCATTTCACATTGCTCTCTGTAAGAGAAGGATTTACTGTTCATCTATTTCTAGCATTAGCTTCCATAGTAAAAGGTGGTTATGTAACTATATTTATGCCAACGGGTAAAAACAAATGATGCAACGCTAGATACTACATGATGCCAAGTGGCAGGCAACCAAGCACTACAGCACAGTATTGATTTTGATCACTTCTACAGACTCATATCATCAAAAATATCATTACAACATCATTAAATTGTGCCTATCATTGCAGACAACTTGTCAGAAGATTATAGATCCAGGTGCTAAAAGCACACTAATCATAAGCTGCTCACCCCTTATTTTTTTTCGAGGAATCACTAGAGACTTGACGTGAACGCTCATAATTAAATCTTTTGACATGACTCTTAAGAGTGCCTCCACACACAATGTATCCACAGCGAATTTCTCGCTGCGAATTCGCAGTGAAATCCGCTGCAGATACTTGCCCATGTATTTCAAAGGGCTGACACACTTGCAGCGGGATTGTTTAACTCAGCGCCTTTAACCCCCGCGGCCCCGGAGCATACATTACCTGCTCCATGCTCCTGCTTGCTTAGGGGCCTTGCGGCGTCTCCCGGTGGTCAGCCAATCAGTGCTCTGCCTGAGTATGTCAGCCCATTGAAATGCATTGGCAATCATCCGCAGCGAATTTGCAGTGAGAAATCTACTGCGGATATGTTGTGTGTGAAAGCACCCTTAAGGGGCATTCCCAGGATATGCTATAAATTTTCAGCGGGCAGGCTGCGACCACATATCAGGAAGCACGCAGTGGGGTAAGGGAGGTGCAGGGATTTATAGGGGAGTGTTTGAGTGCATCAACCAATTAGAGGTGAACTGCCTTTTTAAATCAGGCAGAGACAGCGCATGCCCCAGGGGCTAGTAGCGCTAGCCAACAGTGGAGACGTAAAGCACAGCGAGCAGGAGTGCGGACATGTGAGGCGCCCTGCAGGGCTGAAGAGGTAGTGTGGGGTCCAGAGTCCTCCTGTCACCAGGAGCAGCAGCAGTGGCAGCCCAGGGCATAGACCACCGCCCCCGCTGTGACATAAATGTCTAATAGGTCCACCCCCATTTCTAATATCAACACTCGCTAGTAATGAGCGAGTACTAAAATGCTCGGGTGCTCGTTACTCAAGACGAATATTTCCCGATGCTCGGGTGCTCGTTTCGAGTAACGAACCCCATTGAAGTTGATGGAAAACTCAGGCATTTTTGCGGGGAACCCAAGCTCGGCCCAGGGAGGGTTGCGTGAAAACCTGTAAACCTCAGAAAATGATGGAAACACCACAGAAATGGACAGGAAACAGCAGGGGTAACATAGATGGATGCCTCTGAGGCTGCCTAATCACAGCATTACACCAAATCTGGGCAACAGCCTGGTGGTCAACCTCAAGACAATAGTGCTGACCCAGACCAATATGGGCAAGGCACATGCGATCTATGTGTAGATGGTGCTTTAGGCTGGGTTCACACTACATATATTTCAGGCAGTATTTGGTCCTCTTGTCAGGTCCTCATAGCAACCAAAACCAGGAGTGGATTGAAAACACAGAAAGGCTCTGTTCACACAATGTTGAAACTGAGTGGATGGCCGTCATATAATGGTAAATAACTGCCATTATTTCAATATAACAGCCGTTGTTTTAAAATAACAGCAAATATTTGCCATTAAATGGCGGCCATCCACTCAATTTAGACATTGTGTGAACAGATCCTTTCTGTGTTTTCAATCCACTCCTGGTTTTGGTTGCTATACAGCCTCAAATATACAGCCTCAAATATATGTAGTGTGAACCCAGCCTTATGGTGTATGGCATCTGTTACACAGGAGTGAGGTTGGATATGGCTGCACTAAAAAGGAAGCAACCCTGCAGACTGGCTGCAGATGACAACAGATACTGGTAAGACTAGTTTTTGGAGGTTGTCATATAGAGTCTGTAAGTGGTGCTATATGGTGTATGCCACCTCTTAAACAGGACAATGAGCAGTGAGGTTCTATGCAGCTGTACTACAAATCACAGCAATACAATGTACAACAGCAGCAGCACCAGCCACAAAAAAATAATAGTACTGAGGACTTCTTTGGGGTCTGTATGCACCACCTGCTTTCCCTTTTCTGCCAGCAGCCGATCACCACAGTGTGCAGCTAAGATCGTGGTAGCTGCACTGCAAGTCCCAGCCAGCAGTCTGGAGTAATCCAAAAAAAAATTAAATTTTAAGCCCTTACAAGGGCTGTTGGGTTCTTTTACTAGTATCCCTGCCTACAGGAACACTAATTCCCTCCCTAAAGCTCTCCCTGACAATCAGCAGCTCTGTCCTAATCTCTTCCAGCATGCATGTGAGGCGAGCACTGCTGGCCCAGAGTTTAATCTAATCATCTGGGTCATCTGATCTGGCCAACCAATCACTGCTATCGACATGTATGGGTCCCACGTCATCGCACAATGTACCAAAGAGTCTCCTGCATGTTGTTTGGCTGAGAAATTGCACCCAAACTTGCAGGAAAAGGATGATGCCATTTTCTCGAGTATCGCAAGAAGCTCATCCGGGTACCTTAATACTCAAACAAGTACCAAGCTCGGACGAGCATGCTCGCTCATCACTAGTGACAGAGCTAGAATGATGACATAACCCTTGACATTGTATCATGGATTTACGGCACATGGGGAAGAATGGGTTAAAACTTTAAGCCTGTAACTTTAAGCTATGATAACCTGTTTTACATTTTTGAGGCACAATAAAGGGCTCTTAATATATTTTTTCTGGTTAGACTCTATTAAATAAGCTTAATAAACTCTGACTTTCAGAGTTGTCATCTGCAGCAAGTATTGCAAGGTTTGCCCTGGGCTCCCTACTAGCACAACATCATGTGGTCAGAGTTATGAGTATTAGGGTTATCATAAAACATAATTGCTTGCTACTTGACTATATGTGGTAAACCCTGGTAATAGCAGTTCATTCCACTTTTAGTTTTGCCTTCACATGGTGAAGTTATATGGACCTGCAAGGGCAGCCTGATGCAGGGAAATTATTCAGGGTGTTAGTTTCTTACTTAAAGGGGATGTATTGCCTAGATTTGTTTATACTGTATATATTCTGGGCACTGGAACATGTTCTTTTTAATAATCTGTCTCTATTTTCTGGGTGCACTTTATATTTATTTGTTTTTTAGTTCATCATCATGGGGGCAGCCATCTTGTTGCTTTTAACAGCATTTAGTGAAATACTTTATGGCAAGCCTCAAGGACAAAGACACAATAAACATCCCTAGAGCCTACTCTTTGTATGGGCCAAACTTGTAAGCATGCTCTGTAACCTCTGTGATCTGTGCAAAGGTCAATGCTGCCTATGTCCATGGGGCTTTTTGTAAAGCATATCTTTAAATTGTAACTATTAAAAAAACCATTAAAAAAAACCTTCTAACGTGTCATAGCGACATGTCAAAAGTGTATACATTGAAGTTCCGGCTGCTGAGAACCCCACCGATCGCTAGAACGAAGGGGCTGCTGCATGGGAGCGCGCACTATGCCCTTTCATCTCTGCTACAGGGAGCTGAATTCTGTAGACTGGAAATATGAGCAGTCACCACGTACTGAAGGCCATAGTAGGCTTTATCTTTAGGGGGTTAAATAAGAAGATTTTCAATAAAACATAACAATGGTTATATAATACCTAATGAAAGTACAGGAGTTACTACCACTGACAGATGGTCTATAGCATTTTGAAAGTTCACTGGCTCCAAAATGTTAAAGAAACAAAATTTAAAACAGGTCTTAAATAGTTTTATTCAGAAACAGACTTAAAAAGCTACAGTATATCACTTCCAACAATTAAACACTATTCTTTGTATAATAAAAAGATATAAAATTCTCCAAAATACTTTGAGCATCAATTCATCATGGTTTTTAACACCTCTGCTTGCTGTCATTCAGTACCAGCATACATGGTTTACTTGAAGGGGTTATAAAAAAAAAATCTGATTACAGTTAGGGTAAATTCACACAGAATTTTTTATCCATGTGGATTCCATAGTCTGCATACTGGGAAAAAAGATAAGTGGCATATTACTTTTTTCACTAGGAATCTGTGAGGGTTCCATATCAGATAATGCAGTGATTTTCAACCTTTTTTGAGCCGCGGCACATTTTTTATACTTAAAAAATCCCGGGGCACACCACCAACCAAAATGGCACAAAATGACACTAAAACAGTACATATTATCCATATAGTTAATAATATAGATTCTAAATGTATTTATACTCACTCATTGTGAAACCTGGGCATGTTTTCTTCTCCCCCCTGTGCTTCTCTCCACCATACTTCTCCCCCCTACTTCTCTCCTGTGCTTCTCTCCACCATACTTCTCCCCCCTGTGCTTCTCTCCACCATACTTCTCCCCCCTGCCTCTCTCCTGTGCTTCTCTCCCCTGCTTCTCTCCTGTGCTTCTCTCCCCATGCTTCTCTCCTGTGCTTCTCCCCCCTGTGCTTCTCTCCACCATACTTCTCCCCCCCTGCTTCTCTCCCCCATGCTTCTCTCCACAATACTTCTCTCCCCCATGCTTCTCTCCTGTGCTTCTCTCCACCATACTTCTCTCCCCCATGCTTCTCTCCTGTGCTTCTCTCCACCATACTTCTCCCCCCTGCTTCTCTCCTGTGCTTCTCTCCCCCATGCTTCTCTCCTGTGCTTCTCTCCACCATAATTCTCTCCCCCATGCTTCTCTCCACCAAACTTCTCTCCCCCTGCTTCTCTCCGCTGTTTCTCTCCCCCATCCCCAGGTTTCTCTCCCCCTTCCTCCTCACCTCCTCCGAGATGGTCGCCGCTGCTGTCTGCCTCACCTAATGGCCGCCCGTAGGGCCCGGACATGCTCCTCCAATCAGCGGAGACTGGGAGCGTGGTGCGCTGCGGCGGGCCGTAGCGCACACATTGATTGGATGCGTGCATCACGGCCCGCCGCAGCGCACCACGCAACCGCCCACATTATAATCCGCCACTGATCGCTGCGCATTGCCGGGGAACAAAACACAGGGGCACCATAGTTTGGGGAACTTTCCTCGCGGCACACCCGACCATGTGTTGCGGCACACTGGTTGAAGATCCCTGAGGTAATGAATAGAGCTAATCTGAATCCAAAACCATGGGCAAAGCCATAGCGTTGAAAGTGAAAAAATCCTCATATCCTCAGGTTTCTCTTAAAGCGACTCTGTACCCACAATCTGACCCCCCAAACCGCTTGTACCTTCGGATATCTGCTTTCAATCCAAGGTCTGTCCTGGGGTCCGTTTAGCAGGTGATGCAGTTATTGTCATAAAACATTACTTTTAAAATTGCAGCTCTGTGCCCTACGGGTGTATCTGTGCCCTAACTTTGCACTACCCCTCCGTCCCTCCTTCCCGCCCTCCTCATTATTAGGAATGCCCCAGGCAGATTGCTTCCTATTCCCCACCTGTGTTACCACAGCACATGGGCTGGATAAAGTGACTGTACCACCAGGCCCAGGCAGAAGCACTGGAGGCGGCCCAACCCACCCTTAGTGGGAGGAAACCCTAGCCCCTCTATGATAGCATCTTTGGCAAAATTAAGACACAGAGACTACTAAACAGATTGATGATAGATATGCATTTATTATGATCTTGTAACAGTGACAGTTGTTCACGCTATAAAGAGGTACTCCAGATAAAAAAAAATCTTTCAAATCAACTGGTGTCAGAAAGTGCCAGAGATTTGTAATTTACTTCAATTACAAAATCTCCAGTGTTCTAGTACTTATCAGCTGCTGTATATCCTGCAGTAAGTGGTGTATTCTATCCAGAGCAGCAGCAAATCCTCAAATTACAAATCTCTGGAACTTTCTGGCACCAAATGATTTGAAAGATTGAAGTACCCCTTTAAGGCTATGTTCATGCTGCGTACTTGCGGCCGGCTACGTACGGATCGGGAAGTTACACCCGTAGTCTACTTACGCTTCCCGAGCGCCCTACGTAGCGATCTGACAGCGGTCTTTTACTTAGAAAGCTTCACCTAGCCCCGGACACCCCACAGAACCTTTTGGATCGCCACAAAAAGCTGCAAAAATGAAGAAATCACCACTAAGTACGGGACCGCATGTTACGCTACGGGCGTAAGTTACGGCATTTTCGTCCGCAAACAATGGTCTGGTTCATTTTTTACGCCGCTGCGTACGATCCGGGCGTAAGTTCGTACGTAGTGTGAACTGTGCAGCCGTACTTCGTATATTTTCCATTGTACGTAAACTACGTAAGTCTCCGGCCGCTTATTCACGGAATGCGCTACGGCAGGAAACTTACGTAGTGTGAACATAGCCTAAAGGAAAATTTACATTTGTTTATGGAGTTCTGCAAGCCCCTTTCAGATAGATGCAAAAATGTCTGTAACCAATATGTCACATGTAAATATTCAGGAATACAGGGGTTATGGTCAATAACTACATTCAGATAAAAAAAGAAAATTCTACCATATTACACATGGAGAAACATTTTAACCTACAGACAAACTTTTCAGATTTTATATTTTATAAAAAAAATTTTTACATTGTTAGGCCGGGTTCACACTATGTATGACAGTGAAAGGCCGGTGTCAGTGAAGTTCATCCCGGCTGGTACTGTAGTACTTCATTCTTTAGAATTGGGATGCGGGCACATTCAGGTGTGCCCGCATTCCAATTAACCATAGTAGACAATGTAAAGTGTGTCCGGAGCCGCACTTTACCTTGTTTGCTCTGTCAGCACAAAACAGACATGTCAGTATTCGGTGCGGCTGCAAGGAATCCTGGCCAGGATTACATAGTAATTATAGCCATCTACAATTTCATTAAAAAAAGTCTGTGGTTGCAAACCTGCAACTACGGCCGTTGTTTAATGAAATTATACGTTGTGTGAATGTAGCCTTAATGTGAATATCATATTTTAGTAAGTACATAAGGTAACATCTGTGGCTCTCCAGTCACTGATTGGGAACCACAGCCCCAATGGTAGTCACCTACAGGTTGTACCAGAGAGACACCATTCTGAAGGAGCACTAAATTTGCAGCAATGTCTATAAGAACTCTACATGCTAGTATCTAAATTCCATGTAAAAAAAAAAAAAAAGAAAGAAAGAAATAATGGTGACAGTGTTCCGTTAAACTATAAGAACAAGCAAAAAAAAAAACAAGCATTTATATGAGAAACTGTATGGCTGCTATAAAGCCCAGATCCTGACAAGGCTGTCTCTGATTACCTATAGTAAACAAGACAGCTAACAACTGCAGAAGACATGTGGCCAGTCCTCCATGATGGTTAGAACCAACACGTGATCTCAGCTCCCAAGAAATAAGGGTCATGGGCCCCTTACCACGAATCCCAGTAATATTACACTAAGGCCAGTTTAAAACATTGCTCTTTAACTTTTATATGTGTTTTTTTTTTCTTGGAAGTAGCTGGAATGGATCCCAGAGAGGGAAGAAATATAAAGCTTCCCAAAGGAAAATAATCCTTCTTCCCTGTCTTGGATCCGTTTCAGCTATTTCTTAAAAAAAATGCACTGCTAAAATGTGATGTGTGAATTTATACTTAGCTACTATATGTCCACCGGCTACATGTACCTGGTGAAATATCCTTACCTGGGCAATCCACCCGATCAGGAGTTTTCCCTAAGGGTAGCATATATTTGTCCACTGAAGGTTCTGAGAAGGTGGCAGATGCAGGGCCGGACCGCACAGGTGAAGTCATGCCACGGCTGGCACTTTGGTAAGAACTCTCGGTGAGGGCTGAGGGTGGTAGTTGTGTGGGGAGGCTGTAGTTGGGTGGGAACTGTAGTTGTTTGGGGGCTGGGGTGGTAGTTGTGTGGGGGGCTGGTAGTTGTGTGGAGGGCTGGGGTGGTCGTTGTTTGGGGGGGCTTGGGGTGGTAGTTGTGAGGGGAGGTGAGCTGGTTTAAGGGGCTGGGGGTGATAGTTGTGTTGGGATCTGGGGGTGGTAGTTGGGTATATGGCTGGGGGGTAGGGTAGTTGGGTGTTTGTATGGCGGTGGGGTAGTTGTGTGAATGGTTGTGGTGGTAGTTGTGTGGATGGCAGGGTGGGGGGTCGGTCAATGGGTGTTATCTGGAGGGGTGGAAGGCACCTCGGGGGGGGGGGGGGCACAAAGAAAATAGGTTTTGCACAGGGCGCCATTTACCCTAAGGCCGGCCCTAGGCAGATGATATTAGATGTGCAATGGAGAAAGCAGGAACCTACAGGAGTTAGTGAGGGGTGTACTTGCTGTCCTGGTGAGGAAGTAGGGAATATATCAAGTGCAATGGAATCCAGAAAGCTAGGAGGTTCAGTGAGAAAACCCAAACTTTGTGATCTCCACTAGCATGCTCAAATTCGATCGTTCAGAATTTGAATACCAGTGGCTGAAGAAGTTGGATGCAGCCCTTGGGAGTCCTGGTAAACATGGATACAGCACTTTATCTAGTATTGCACAAGAAAAACAATGGTGTGCTCATTTTTAACATAGCTTTATTCATTATAGACACGTTTGTGACATGGAGCAACAACAGTAATCCACTAAAATATGTGATCAAATTGCTGCACATTGTATTGAATTGTCAATGCGATTCTCTTCTCCCACTCATGACACACCGAGAGCAATACCGCAGAAGAAATGCTACCACGGGCCTCCTGTATCCGTTGTTTCAGATGCCCCACATATTGGATCTTCACGTCGTACACCATAGCCTTCAAATGGCCCCAGAGATAGAAGTCCAAGGGAGTGAGATCCGGAGACCATGGGGGCCATCTCATAAAGCACCAAAGACCAAAAAATAAAGGCGTTAAAGAGTCATAATAGAATAATTTTAAACACATTTAGTTTTTTTTTATCGATTTTCTTTAAGTAGTCAAATTAAATAAAAGTTCTATACATTGTCTAATGTTGTAATCATACTGACATGAGGAACATAGACAACATGTCAGTTTTACCATAGGGTGAAAAGAGTAAAGACGGAACACCCCTGAAATTCAAAAAATAGCTTTTATTTCTCAATATCATGGCGCAAATTATTTTTTTTAGTTTCACAGCATATTTTATGGAAAAATTAAGTGTGTTATTGCAAAATACAATTGATGCCACAAAAATAAGAGCTCATATGGGTTTGTAGTAGGCAAGAAGAAAAGTGCAAAAATGGAAATTTGCTCCGTCCTTAAGGGATTAAGGAAAAATGTGCCATTAAATTCACAAGAATAGACAATATCATGATATTTCGATAACCTGTATTTGTTCTATTCATCACATTTAGCCAAATCCTGAGACATCACCAGAGACATG
This sequence comes from Dendropsophus ebraccatus, assembly GCF_027789765.1. Taxonomy (NCBI): domain Eukaryota; kingdom Metazoa; phylum Chordata; class Amphibia; order Anura; family Hylidae; genus Dendropsophus; species Dendropsophus ebraccatus. The sequence goes on from NC_091462.1 coordinate 82,456,752, forward strand.
CGTATGCCTGAGACATGATTACATTTGAACCAATGTAGTGGTATTCCTTTTGTCACCCTCCGTTTTACAAGCATCAAAAAGATTTGTAGTACCCCCAGCATGCTTGACAAGCATCGCTTCATGTTCTGATCTTTTATCCAAGCAGCTCAAACAAGCGTCCCCACCTTAGATAGGGTTGTATTTATTGGCCTGAGCATGGGTCTAATGACCTGAACCAAGAGAGTTACTGTCATTTAACAAAACCTTTGACATGTCATAGAAACTTGGGGGGACATTTATTAAAGGTACGCCAGGGAGAAGGTGAAGATTTGCCCCTTTTCCCTGGCATACGCCCCGCTAGCTCCACCAGCCCGCCCATTGGGCCAGGAGTGATAAGGCGGGGAGGAGGCGTGGCCTCCTCCCGTGACTAACTTATCATGATTCACGCCTGCTCGCAGGCGCAAATCATGACCCAAATCTACATGTGCTGGAAGCAGGTGTAGATTTAGTACGCCGGGCGCCCGAAATTCAGGCGCCCGGCTGGCCGGATTCACTAAGAGGAATGAAGGCACTCAGCGACCTCTACAACAAAACAGGAGAAGTGCTAAGCTGAGTTCTTCTCTCCCCGACTTACTGCTCTCCCCATATTGCTGTAGGCAAAGGGCTCCATAGACTTAACACTCAGACCCTGGCCACTTAGCACTTTTGACGTGTCTGTTACACAGCAAAAGTTTTGTTAAATGACAGTAAAACTTTGGGTTCAGGTCATTAGACCCATATTTGGGCGATGATATTGGACTAAATTAAAAACCAGAGGCCTTGTTTTACTAAATCAGGCAGATAATAGAGGCAGTGATCAGAAGATGATAGCTTGTCGGCTGATCACTTTCTACATAATGAAATGTCAGGACAGTGGCTTTCCGCTCCTCTATTCGGGCTGTGCGGTGCAGAAGGCACTGATTCCTGAGCCTTGTCTGAACAGGGACCTGTCTTGGTTTGTTCAGCCTCATCCGCTTTGCCTGTCAGGTTTTGGCAATGAAGGAGTTACTCTGCTCTAGATTCCTTCAGCTGTTTGATGTTGTGTTTCTCTTGACTGACAGGTGCCTCTGCCTGTAAGGATTTACTTGCACAGATGGATTCAGGAGGCCGGTCCAATGAGGTTCTAGACTGGGATCCTGGCCTATTATAAAAGCCTGACACTCCAGCAGTTAGATGCTGGCTATTGAGTTATACTCTGCTATCGCTATTACCTCTGCGATTGTCTGTGTATTTCTGACTTTTGGCTTTGTTTCCTGACTTTCCTATTTGCAGCCTGCCCTGACCTTACCGCCTTACAGGCATTCCATGGACGTGGTATGCCGGTAACGGACTCTCCCCCGCCCGGGCAGCATCTGTAATTAAATGCTGGGAGTGGGGGAAATGTACAGATATGCACCACGTTGTAATGAATCAGCCATGCGGCGCTGTCATTACAGTGCGGTGCATTTCTGTACAGTTCCACCGCTCCCAGCATCTTGTCACAGATGCTGCCTGGGCGGGGGAGAGTCCATTACAGGAGTGAAAATCGTAGGTTAGCACATCCACTAAAAGCTTCGTCTTTATTTCTTATTCCATTAAAATCGACAGATAGGCAGATACAAAAATAAGAAAGGTACACATCTAACGCGTTTCTGGCTATTCACCCTTAATCATAGATGGTTTGTACATAGGTATGCTGGGATAAATATAGGGGAAATAAACACATAGTCCCTCCCATGCTACACCTGAATCACATTACTTTCCTCCTTTACAGGCGTACCACATCTGTGTTCCGTGAGGAACACGGAACGTGAGAATGCAGCCTAACTCAGTTATTTTCTTCTCTTAGCTTTACAAATAAATAGAGATGAGCGAACCGGGTTCGGGTTCGAGTCGATCTGAACCCGAACGTTCGGTACTTGAACTTGAACGTTCGGCAGCTGAACTTGGATAAAGCTCTAAGGTTGTCTGGAAAACATGGATACAGCCAATGACTATATCCATGATTTCCACATAGCCTTAGGGCTTTATCCAACTTCAGCAGCCACCGCTAATCAAATGCCGAACGATCGGGTTCGGATCGACTCGAGCATGCTCAAGGTTCCCTCATCTCTAGAAATAAATCATGTTTAGTAGTTATATGGACTGCCTCGCCATAGACAACCTATTTTATTCAGAACTGTCACCCAAGACCATGGCAAGCAGCTGATTTTGAATTAGAGAAGGTGCAGTCAGCTATTCGTTCCTCCACAGCGGCCGCACAGGACAAATGCAGTATTACATGGCAGATAACACAGAGATCTCTAGGATCAGCAAACACTGCTATAGCATGGCAAGATAAGTTTATCATAAGTACAATAGGTAAAAGGTAATGACACGTTTATGGAAAGTGTTAGCATACAGGATCATCTTACAAATGTAGGTTAACCCTTAGTAAACCTATGTTAATGTACTGTATTACAGATTTGCTTAAAGGGGTTGTCCAGCGAAAATCTTTTTCCTTCAAATCAACTGGTTTCAGAAAGTTATATAGATTTGTAATTTACTTCTATTTAAAAATCCCCAATCTTCCCATATTTATCAGCTGCTGTATGTCCTGCAAGTGGTGTTTTCTTTTCAGTCTGACACAGTGCTCTCTGCTGCCACCTCTGTCCGTGACAGGAACTGTACACAGCAGGAGAGGGAGATGCTACTGCTCTGGACAGTTCCTGTCACGGACAGAGGAGGCAGTAGAGAGCACTGTGTCACACTGGAAAGAATACACCACTTCCTGCAGGACATACAGCAGCTGATAACTATGGGAAGACTTGAGATCTTTAAATAGAAGAATGGTTCAGGGAAGAAAAAGAGTGCTGCACCTATGGCTGATGCTAGTACCTCTCGGCAGCATAAAAAACATCAGAATTCTGTATGTGAATTGATCAAGCCACACTGCCCCATGTACCGCATGCAGGTATCTGATACACATGGGTCCCTGCACTAAGTCCACACTGTGCCAGTCAGCGACCACCACCCCCGCAGGCGTGCACAGTCAGGGAAGGGAGGCCATGGAACAGCCCTGTAACCCCCATGCCACAGGACCAGACCCAAAAATGCCACACCAAAACCCAGCCAGCACCACCGGCGGAGGAAGCTGCCCCCAAACAGCACAAGTCTGGATAACTTATTGCACTCACCATAGCTATCAAAGATAGAATGGGACAGACAGGAGGGATTAAAACCATGAGCACTCAGGTGTCTCCTGCTAATTGCGGTCATGTGGGTCTCACCAGGAGGAGTGCAAAACACTGAGAAAAGAGAGAAACAAAATACGGTTAAGGGAAGAAAAAGAGTGCTGCACCTCCCACCTATGGCTGATACTAGTACCTCTCGGCTGCATAAAAAACATCAGAATTCTGTATGTGAATTGATCAAGCCACACTGCCCCATGTACCGCGTGCAGGTATCTGATACACATGGGTCCCTACACTAAGTCCACACTGCCAGTCAGCGACCACCACCCCCGCAGGCGTGCACAATCAGGGAAGGGAGGCCATGGAACGGCCCTGTAACCCCCATGCCACAGGACCAGACCCAAAAATGCCACACCAAAACCCAGCCAGCACCACCGGCGGAGGAAGCTGCCCCCAAACAGCACAAGTCTGGATAAGGTATTGCACTCACCATAGCTATCAAAGATAGAATGGGACAGACAGGAGGGATTAAAACCATGAGCACTCAGGTGTCTCCTGCTAATTGCGATCATGTGGGGCTCACCAGGAGGAGTGCAAAACACGGAGAAAAGAGAGAAACAAAATACGGTTCAGGGAAGAAAAAGAGTGCTGCACCTCACACCTATGGCTGATACTAGTACCTCTCGGCTGCATAAAAAACATCAGAATTCTGTATGTGAATTGATCAAGCCACACTGCCCCATGTACCGCGTGCAGGTATCTGATACACATGGGTCCCTCCACTAAGTCCACACTGTGCCAGTCAGCGACCACCACCCCCGCAGGCGTGCACAGTCAGGTAAGGGAGGCCATGGAACGGCCCTGTAACCCCCATGCCACATGCACATGCCACCTTCCCTGACTGTGCATGCCTGCGGGGGTGGTGGTCACTGACCGACACAGTGTGGACTTAGTGTAGGGACCCATGTGTATCAGATACCTGCACGAGGTACATGGGGCAGTGTTGCTTGATCAATTCACATACAGAATTCTGATGTTTTTTATGCAGCCGAGAGGTATTTGTATCAGCCATAGGTGTGAGATGCAGCACTCTTTTTCTTCCCTGAACCGTATTTTGTTTCTCTCTTTTCTCAGTGTTTTGCACTCCTCCTGGTAAGACCCACATGACCGCAATTAGCAGGAGACACCTGAGTGCTCATGGTTTTAATCCCTCCTGTCTGTCCTATTCTATCTGTGATAGCTATGGTGAGTGCAATACCTTATCCAGACTTGTGCTGTTTGGGGGCAGCTTCCTCCGCCGGCGGTGCTGGCTGGGTTTTGGTGTGGCATCTTTGGGTCTGGTCCTGTGGCATGGGGGTTGCAGGGCCGTTCGATGTTCTCCCTTCCCTGTCTGTGCATGCCTGCGGGGGTGGTGGTTACTGACCGACACAGTGTGGACCCATGTGTATCAGATACCTGCACGCTGTACATGGGGCAGTGTGGCTTGATCAATTCACATACAGAATTCTGATGTTTTTTATGCAGCCGAGAGGTACTAGTATCAGCCATAGGTGTGAGGTGCAGCACTCTTTTTCTTCCCTGAACCGTATTTAAATAGAAGAAAATTACAAATCTACATCACTTTCTAAAACCAGTTGATTTGAGAGAAAAAGATTTACTAGAGTATCCCTTTAAACTGTATAGTCCCGTATGTATTCTTTCTGCTTTATTCTACTAGTGAACTAATGGTGACACATTTTTCAGTTCTGTGCAGCTTCCATACTAATCACACTGATAATAGATGAGGAGATTGCAATACATGACAGTCTTGTAACACATAGATTATATATATATATATATGTATATCATGGTGCCTTAGATTATAAGCATAATTTGTTCCGGGGCTGTACTTGTAATCCAAATCCACTCTTAAACCAAAGCAAATTTTCGCTTAAGAAATCATAGGAATGCAGACAATTGGTGTTATACCCCAAATATAATGATTTATTATTCTGAATAACATGTAAAACAGATGAAACAAACATTTAGAAACAGCAGAATATGTGATATTATAAATTACTGTACAGTAATGGAGAGGATGGGAAACACAAGGACTGACAGACTGCAGGGAGTATGAAGGAATGAGCAGGACAGATGTGAGCAGAGTATAGCAGCACTCTCTGTCCGGGGAGAGAGGGGTTACAGCTATGAAGAGATTACCTCCACAGTCCTGTCCCCTGATGCAAGCCCCAGCCTGAAGTGGAACTGCTATGATTTGGAAGGTGAGGGAGACTTCCTGGGTCAGAGTACAGAGCTGTATACCCCGCTATGCAGACCATGCGCCTCCTCCATGCGCGCTCCCACTCAGCACAGGGAGCTCTTAAACCAAAGCAATGCTCTCAAACCAAGTCACAATTTTGAAAAACTGTGAGCTCTTAAACCAAGTTACTCTTAAACCAAGTTACTCTTAAACCAAGGCACCACTGTATATATATTCGATTTCTGTGGTTGTTCATACTTTATTAATTGCAGAGTAAATACCGTGTATCTGCATGTATTAAAGAGCAGGCCTGTTCCTCTACTACACAGCATTAGGGTTATGGAGCACAGTCAAGTGTCTGTATTTCACACATTGGCCGGTTTTGTTTATCTGCGTGCACAGAGACTTCCCTTCAGGAGAACATTCACCAAATGCTTAGGAAATATGTTAGTTCTGTCGATTCTAAATTGCCTTGTTGACATTAAAGACCTTCTCAGTGTGTTAAGTGAGAGATATCTGCAGATAGGGGAGAGTGAACTGGAACCTGAACACAGAGCGGTGACTGTGCCGGCATGTCAACAAGGGATTAAACACTGATCTAGCACTTTCAGCATTTTCAATTAGGCTCAAAGATAACAAGAGAGGGAAGACACCGAGTTTAATAATCGAGAAAAGCGTCTGGATTTAAAGTCACAAAAACCACAGATATTAAAACAAATAAAATATTTAATCTCTAACTTAATATTTGAGGAAAAGAAGTCCACATAGGCCCAAAGCACAGATGGGCTGCATTTCATAGAAGAAAATATATCTTAAAGTGTACCTGTCGTTTCAAAAGAATAAAAAAAAAAAAAAAAACTGCTCGGTTTTGTTAGATTAACCCTTCAGAGTAATGGCACAGTAATTTTATTGCTGTTGTTGAGCATCTGAGAGTCCTCATTATTTTTCATTTTCTCCATGGAGCGACAAGACAAGAGCTGGGATGTTTGCCAGCAGTACACACATAGGGGCTTCCTTTCCCTTAGTTGTCTGGCCATTTACAGCACATCACCTGCTCCTTACTGTTAAGCCATGACACCATGCTGGAGAAAACACTACACTGAAAAGACTGACACTGTACTGTGCTGATGATTTATAGTTTACACTACTATAGATGGCATGTGGAGGGAGAAGAGGTTACAGATACACTGGGTTTGCAAGCTGCTATTTGAACAGAAAGGAAAGTAACAGCAGCAGCACAGCAAGGAAGAGGTTACACTAAATGCCAAACCGTGTAGATCCGCTGAAGGATGGTGATAGGGATACTGGGGATAAACTGGTCTAACAACACGCAGTAGACCGCAAATTGTGGAGAAGTTAAACACCTAATGGCCAAGAGCTTCTAAGTCAGAGACTATTAACAAAAACAGCAATTAACAGCAATACTATCACTAGTCACCATCCTATGGGAGACAGATACATCTATACTTTCCTAATAAATAAAACACTTATGGTCCTAGCAATACACAATCCTACAAACATGCAGAGACAATTTAATAGCACTATTAATTCATAGAAGTAACAGTTTATAGCAGTCCTGGAAAACGAGTGTTGGGTGTGGGTGGCTACTGTGGTCCTGTGTACAAAAACCCTTAGGTAAAACATTTGCTGCACTAGCTCTTCATCTATTGTATTCTTCTTATGTTTGCATCCCGATTGTATTTATTTATCTTGGATTTAGGAGATACTTGTGTCTGTTTTCCTGGACATTCCATGGAGGACATTTATTATTCTTTTAGCACCCCCACCTTCTTTGCCTTTTAGTGGTCTCCATTTTTTCAGACTTTTAACAATTTTTACTTCTCTGAATTGATTAATGTAACGCCTGGAGTCGTGGATCCACTGAACTGTCACTAGCGATGGTAGTAACTGCACCAGGGAGAGAAGTCTAAGGGGCCTTAAGTTTACATGTCCAGATACAAGACCATTTTATGCATTTAATTCCGAAAATGAAAAATGTAGGACTTAAACTAGGGTTTATCATGTCTTCCATCCAAGGGTTTTTCTAGGCTTATGGTAAATTAGGCCCAGCGATTGGTTGCAGTGGTTCACCACAGAGTGCACAGAATGTTATTGACACATTTCCATTGGGGACTACAGGACCAAGAGCAAGATTCCACTTTACCCTGCTTGACAATATACCTAGTATCTCCGGTAATATAACTGACCTAGCAGGAAGAGATGGTACTGGATTTAGCTGCCCCTTTAATGCCAGGCTGATATATTATGGGATTGATAGAATAGCTTGAAGAAAGAGAAAGTCAATATAGTTACTTAGTTTTATGTCAACCATGTGGAGGGCTAATGGCTGACTTTAAGATACAACCCAATAATTCTAGTTACACCCTGGGGTGAGTCTGTGATGGTGTGGACCAGTTGGGTGGAGAAGATAAAAAGGAGCAATTACAATCACACAAAATGTCAACTGTGAGTCACTGTATTATATCTAGAGTAGGGATGGTACGAACAGAGTTCGGTTCGGGTTCGTACGAACCCGAACCCTCGGTAATGATTCCCGCTGTCTGCCATAGGCTGTATCCCAGTTTTCCAGGCGTTCCTCCCGCTGTAGGCAGGGGGAATCTGCTGCCGAGCGTTCGGGTTCATACGAACCCAAACCTCGGCAGGTTTGGACCATACCTAATCTAGAGTATATACTGGTGTAAGACCTTCATTGTCTTGATGACCTTCAGACAGGCCTAAAGGGGTTGTCAGCTTTGTACAATGTCTGCTTTTTTATGAGGATCCCCAGTGATGAGCTGTACATTATTGGCAAATTGTCACCACCAAAGAAAAAAGAAATGAAACATTACACAGTGCCCATTAATATCAATAGGCTGCCTGTGTAATTCATGGCGGGACAGGTCCCCAAGAGGAAGAGGGAGACCCCCTTTATTAACTCATAAACTCAGAATTCACTATCTAAATATAGAAAAATAAAAATGGATTTGCCCAACAGGACAATACAGTATATATATAAATAGTATGTATATTACATGAGAAAACTGTATATAAAATAATTCAAAATATATTCCATTTCATTGCTAACACCGGGATATTTGACTGCAACTAACTTTTAAATTAAGCAGCAGAATATAGGAGTGTTTTGGGGTTGATACTGTTACTAGTTCAATGCAATACATTCCCTTTCTTACCTATCATTTAAACAAACTTCTGACATGTCATAGTGACATATCAGAGGTTTGTATCAGTGGGGGTCTGAGTGCTGAGATTCCCACCGATCAAATGGACGTGCTCTTCCCCTTCATTTCCGCTCTTCCTTTCTTCCCTGATAATCATATTTTCTGCCATCATTTGAACTGTGAGTCATTAGTCTTTTCAAACAAATTTTGAGCATTTCCTGCAGTTTTTCATGTGAATGACCATTAATTTCAACATCCTCTCAACCTTGATGAAACTTTTTGTGCCACTCAAACACTCACACAAGTGACCTGTAATTTTCCATGTAAGCCTCAAATAACATCTGAAAAGACTCACTTGCCATCTTGTTCAATTTCACAAAAAAGTTTGAGCTAATTAACTACTAACTAATCCAGGATTAGAAAAGGCACAGTTACTTTCTTGCAAAAACAGCACCACCCCTGTCCTCAGGTTGTGTGTGGTATTACAATTTAACTCTATTAACTTCAATGGAACGGAGCTACAATACCACACCCAAACTGAGGGCAAGGCAGTGGCTGTTTGTGGAAGAAAGCAGCTATGTTTTGTATGTCTGGATAACCCCTTTAAGCTAAACCCACATTAAAAACACCTCAGTTTATGATGACGTGCCAAATTACACTAAATTAATTATTCTTGACGAAATCCTGTGCAAAAGAAAGCTGGTTATGTCTTGGCTCTTCAAACATGGGCCTTTCCCAAGCCTAACACAATTTGTAGGACTGATAAATACATTTTTTGTGTGTCCAAAACTCTGGCATAAGAAAATAACTGCTTGTATAACTGCTGTTGCTAAATGTGGACCTCAAAGATTTTGGTCTCATTTAATAGACACATCTTGGACTATATTATACAAGAACTGTATGAGACTATTCAGTGTATACAGTTCAATGCAGTTGCATATTGATTCAGAGCATATGGTTATGGTAGTGCCAAAACTAGAGATGAGCCAACCGGGCCGAGTTTCGCCTTTGCACGAACATGAACCATCTGCATTTAAATCCAGCTTTCTTCCTGTTCCGTGGGGAAAGTGGAGACAGTCCGAGTCCCGCCTGGAAAACAGGGATTCAGCTTATGGTCTAGGCTGTATTCCTGTTTTGCAGATGGGACTTAGGCTGTCTCCACCTTCCACATGGAACAGGAAGACAGCGGGATTCAAATGCCAATAGTTTGGATTCGTACAAATCTCATCTCTAGCCAAAACCTATAAAAATTTCCATGGAACTGAGTGGCACGCTTTTGCCCAGGGGACCATCTAATTAAATAGGCAGCAAACTGCTATGCATATGCATTCACCATTAAAGTTACAAGTGTATTTTATGGTCCAGAGTTATGCCACGTTTACGCGGAACGATTATTGGGCGAATTTTCGCGATAGCGATCGCATTGAGCGATAATTCTTCCGTGTAAACGCAGCAAACGATCAAGCGATTAGCTAGAAATCGTTCATTTTGATCTTTGAACATGTTAATAAATCGTCGTTGATCGTTCGCAAAAAAATTTGCAGAGTGTTCCGTGTAAACAGTCGTTCACTGATTTTACCTATGTGCGAGATAGGCTTGAGCGATCGCAAAACGATCGCAAAACGAATTTTCTGTACGATATATCGTTCCATCTAAACGCTGATCGTTATAAAAAAAATTGTTACTTCGAAATCGTTAATCGTACGATTGGGCGAATTATCGCTCCGTGTAAACGTAGCATTAGGTTCCAATTACACAGAAAGATTATCTGACAGATCATCTGCCAAAGATTTGAAGCCAAAGCCAGAAACAGACCATAAAAAGGGATCAGGTCATAAAGGAAAGCCTGAGATTTTCAAATCCATTCCTGGCTTTGGCTTCAAATCTTTGGCAGATAGTCTGTCAGATAATCTTTCTGTGTAAATGGACCTTAAGGCAATGTTCACACAACATAAGTTGTGTATTAATCAAGGCTTGTCTGCAACAACGGCCGTGATTAATACACAACTTACGTGCACTGCAATTACAGGGAATCCTGGCCGGAGTGTATATACATAGTATACACTGTGGCTGTACAAAAAGTAACATGTAATTTTTGTGCGGCCGCTATTCATTGAATAGCAGCCACACAAGCGTGACAGGTCACACAATGGAGAGTGTTCAATGGTGAATTGAAATGCGGGCGCACACGGATGCGCTCGCATCCCTATTCAGCACAAATAAAGATCATCCAGCTGGTACTGCAGTAACGGCCAGGATGAGCTTTACTAACAGCATCCGTTCTGTGACCCGGCCGGTGTTTCACGTAATGTGAATATAACTTAAATGTGCATTGTGAAGGTAAGCATGTGAAAAAACAGGACATATGTATAGAAATGTATGAGGAAAGATACTCTTTATGCTTTATGGTCACACATGGAATTAACTTCCTGGCCAGTCCAAAGCCAGAGTATGTCGAGCACATTGATTTGGATCTAGAGCTTAAACAGTGGTAGAGAATGCATGCTTCCCAGGACGCAGTACACGTGATTTGTCACATAACATATTGCTGTTAATATATCAAGTACAACTGTGTTAGCACCATCAGAAAGCTTTGATGATGTAAATTCACCGCTGCCCCTACTGGGAACTTAGAGATTGGAAAATTAAGGAATTAAAGAGGGTTGTTGAAAGTCTACAACATATTAAAGAAGCAAAATATTCTTCCAGTCGTTTTGCTTCTGGCTTTTGCATTACTAAAATACACTTCTCTCACAGGACCTTATCAAACACACTTTCCCTGCAAAAATTGCTGGCTGAAACCTGGGAACAAGCTGAGAAATGTTAGAAATCAGTATGAATTGTTGAGAATTTGGATTCAGAACATAACGCACTAATTCTACAAGTACTATGTAGGCGTCTACTAAATGTAAGGTCAACCGATGTGCTCATCTCAACTGTACATATGTACCCAATAAGCCGTTCAGGCCCAGGTACATTAATCACATCATTCTTTAGAGCTTTACACTGAGAAAGTCATAAGAGGATTAGTTAGTGTTTATAGTAGTGCCTATGGTCGGTAAAGGGAAAATGCCAATTTATACATCAGCTATTTGAGCAACTAAAGGAGTATTCCGCTCAAACATAACTTTTCATGCTGCCCATGGTGAGACTAACAATTCATTCCATACTTGTTATTATCGATTTAGTCTCCTTACCCCAGTCCTGAGCTGCTGCATTCTGCTGAAGACACAAAAATGTGTGTGTGAGCTGTTCTATCTGTCTTCACCTACTCCCCTCTTACTTCTGAGAGGGCTGATGTAAACAAGTTCTTTGCAGGCTTTATCTGCATTTTTGTAGCTTATTTGTAATGCTGGGAGGGATAATCTGAGATTAAGTTGCTGATGAACTCACTGTGATTAATCCTTCCAGCATTACACATTTGTTACAAAGTTGCAGATAGGGACTTGTTTACATTAGCCATCTCAGAAGGGAGGGGGGTAGGAGAGGGAGGCGAGAGAAAAGCTCACTCACTGTCTTGTGTCTCTTCAGCAGAACGCAGCAGCTCAGAACTGGGGGAAGGAGACTGTATAGATAATAGGTAGTGACCTGTTTAAATTCTCCTCACAGCAGATGTCAGGGGAGAAAAGAGTACCGAACAGATGGACATGCTGATCTTATTGGTCTCAGATGAGTTAAAGGGGTTCTCCAGCGAAATCCTTTTTCTCTCAAATCAACTGATATCAGAAAGTAATTTACTTCTATTAAAAAATCTCAAACCTTCCCATACTTATCAGCTGCTGTAAGTCCTGCAGGAAATGTTGTTTTACTTTTTAGTCTGACACAGTGCTCTCTGCTGACATTTCTGGCCGAGACAGGAACACTGTGTCAGTTTTCTATGAATCCCCATAGAAAACCTCTCCTGCTCTGGACAATTCCTGTCTCGGCCAGAGATGTCAGCAAAGAGCACTGTCTCAGGCTGAAAATAAAACACCACTTCCTGCAGGACATACAGCAGCTAATAAGTATAAGATGTTTTAATAGAAGTAATTTACAAATCTATATAAACTTTCTGACACCAGTTGATCTGAAAGAAAAAGATTTTCACTGGACAACCCCTTTAAGCTGCCATCAAAGGTGTCAGACAGTGAAGGCAAACATTGAAAGGGGTTGTCTGCGGAGCAGAAGATAGCGAAAACCTTTTGCTTCCTAGAGCTGAAAGCGACTCTGTACCCACAATCTGTCCCCCCCAAACCACTTGTACCTTCAGATAGCTGCTTTTAATCCAAGATCTGTCTTGGGGTCCGTTCGGCAGGGGATGCAGTTATTGTCCTAAAAACAACTTTTAATCCGGCAGCGCTGTTTCTAACGGCCGGGGCTTACATTTGTATATGCATTAGGCTGGCACCACCTCTCTGCCCTTCCTCCCCACCCTCCTCATCATTAGGAATACTCCAGGAACATTTACTGCTGTTTGAGCTTTGCACAGGTGTATTAACGATCCAGACCATGTTCATTATACACACAGGTGGGGAATAGGAAGCAATCTGCCTGGAGCATTCCTAATGATGCGGAGGGTGGGGAGGAAGGACAGAGAGGGTGTGCCAGCCTAATGCATATACAAATCTAAGCCCCGGCCGTTAGACACAGCGTTGCAGGATTAAAAGTTGTTTTTATGACAACTGCATCCCCTGCCGAACGGACCCCAGGACAGATCTTGGATTAAAAGCAGCTATCTGAAGGTACAAGTGGTTTGGGGGGGTCATATTGTGGGTACAGAGTCACTTGAAACTCCCGCCTTTCAGAAAGTGACCACTGGGGAGCAGTAGGCTTTAGCCATCTTCTGCTCCCTAGGGAACCCCTTTAAAGGTTTCATCAACTGGTACTGGTGCCTTACCCTTAACGTTTCATTTGTGGCCCAAAATACATCCTAAATTAGGTGACAAAACACTGCTTTATTTAAAAGGGTTATCCAGCTAAAATCTTTTTCTTTCAAATCAACTGGTTTCAGAAAGTTATATAGATTTGTAATTTACTTCTATTTAAAAATCTCAAGTCTTCCCATACTTACCAGCTTCTGTATGTTACGCAGGACCACCTACAGTGTAGGTATGTCCCAGTGTAGGTATTTTTATGGAGAATTTTTTAGCAGTTGGGGGGGGGGGGGCTGCTTTAAACAATTTTCATGTCTGTAGTGGGTCTGTATCTTGCCATTAGGGGTGAGCTGTTGCACTTTTTGTGTTTTTGCAATTTCAGCCATGGCAACATGCTCCTGCCTAGTGTGAATGGTGTTCTGGGAGAGCTAACCAAACTTGTCTTTTTTGCTCTCTGCTGACATCTCTGTCCGAGACAGGAACTGTCCAGAGCAGGAGAGGTTTTCTATAGGAATTTGCTACTACTCTGGACAGTTCCCGTCTCGGCCAGAGATGTCAGCAGAGAGCACTGAAAACTGAAAAGAATACACCACTTTCTGCAGGACATGCAGCAGCTAATAACTATGGGAAGACTTAAAAGGGAACTCCGGATAAGAAAAACTTGTTTTCTATTAAAAGTATATTAAAAGTTATATAGATGTGTCTATACAATGTATTACTGTACCTGTACGGTTCTGCCACACTGGTAGCTGATAAAAATCCAGGAAGTGAAGAAAAATGTCCCCTGTGCCAATCCACATTGTCTCCTGCTCCTTCTGCTCTCCTACCTTAGGAGACAAATATTCCATGTCTCTGTCTCACATTGTGTGTGTTTGCTGATGATGCAGACAGGGGGCAGGGCGTGATTCACCATCTCTGACCGGCCAGAAGCAGGTGTTTCAACTTCGCTGATTGTGCAAAAGTCTACAGAGAAATTAGGGCTGTGTTCACACATGTTGGAGTGTCATTGCAGCACTGCAGTATCTGCACAAAAATGATGCAGTAACACAAATAGATAATGCTAAACAGCAGAGAGGATAAGAGCCGCACTGCCAATCCCACCTGTACAAAAAACAAGGCATAAACAGTATATCCCATGTAAGATAGTATCAAATAAAGTCCTTTTTGTGGGAATCAACGTCAAAGATAAAAGATGCTTGATAATAATATGTGTGTGGAAAGTAAAAGAAAAAAAATAATTTAAAGAGTTCTTTGCTTTATTGCAATATCAGCATTACAGGTAGAGAATACAGCCTGCTGCACGAGTGGGACCGCAATGAAATGATAAAGTACTGCAAATAATTCAGTGACACAATGAAACTGCAATGTGTGAACACAGCCTAGATGTTCTGCAACAGCTTTGGGTGGGGTATAGGCAGGGTGGGGGACTGTGATGGAACAGCTGAGGTAAAGCATTGCATTCTGAAACCTGTAGTACTGAGTACATCTGCTCAACCTGGAAATACAGAAACACAAAACAGAACAAAACCCCCAAAACAAATGGATTTTTGGTAGTTTCAAAACTGGGATTAGATAGGTAAGTATTGTTATATGCTTCTGTAGAATTTTTTTTTTTTTTACCTCTACCCAGAGTTCCCCTTTAAGACTTGTAAATAGAAGTAAATTACAAATCTATATATATTAAAACCATATGATAATAATGATTTTATTGGCCAGACAAAATTTTTTTTATCGAAGGATAGATATATGTTTATCCCAAGCAGTCGTCTCTTGTAAAGGGGCCAGCTATCAGCTGATGAATGAGAAAATTGGCATTGGCAGTTATAGTCTTCTATGTTTCATTGACAAATGTGTCCAAGACACATTATATAAGCGTCCACCCAATGAGTGTATATCAGAGTATTTCATAAGAACTGTCAAAGAATAAAAAAAAAACAAAAAAAACATCACATCTTCTGAAAACTACAATGAACTGTGGCATGACATCAACTCAGATGATACACCTACCTATATAAAGCAATAGGAGCCAATTCCTCATCAGAGGGTAGCTATACTACAGTATCTACCATGTACTGCTCCATTTTGGCCAGACGTATATTAATGTGTTGGCGGTGTGTAAATATTGCATAGTAACTTTGGGGATATTCCAAGTGTGCTCATTTGCCAGAAGGGATTTGATATAGATTGAGTCACCCTGTGAAAGGTCTGCATGAGCAATGCTCAGATGTTTCGTACTACGTCAGACACGCATGTTTAAACTCAAGAACTGTCACTTGCTTCAACAAGATGGTGGAGGATTCTAAAATGCTCTATATTTGTTAAGAAGAGGGCAGGTCTGAAATGCAGCAGGTATAGTTTTAAGTGTTTCTTGGTTTACAGCAAGAGAAAATTGCATTCTAAGGGTATGTTCACGCACTGTATTCTTTTTTTTTTTTTTTTTAAAGAACGGTTTGCAACTAACAACTGTCAATTATTTGCTGCACTAATGCAGGAACAACAGCCGTTGTTCCCTGCTCTGTCCACACAATGTATGGCCGTTCTGACGGCCTTATCATACATGGACTGCAATAATTAATTGGATTGCAGGCACACCCAAATGTGCCCGCAATCAGAATAAAATGAAATTATGTTCCTGCGACCAATATGGTAATATCAGCCGCAGGAACATGTCAAACAGTGTTTGTTTATAGCGTTGTTTATACATAGCGTGAACATACCCTACAAATACAATTTATCTATCTATTTATCTATATATATATATAAATTAGAAGAATACCGCAGCACTCAACAGAGTGCTGCGGTATTCTTCTGATTTATATTACCTATACCGGGTGGTCGCTGTTATATACCGCCTGGCGCCACATCTATCGTCCCACAAGTGCTGCATTTATTCTGAATTTTATAATATAATCATTTTCTAAAAAAAAAAAAAATAATTATCCCATAGAGAACATAGTACAACAGTATAAAAGCATCATACGCCTCTTGCCAGAAAAATATTTTTAAAGATGCAAATAAACCTAGTAGAGTCTCCAGTGGCCAAAAAGATTACCAAAACTCTGAATATTTAACAAACATAGACCCCATATGTAATGCAGATCCCAGACCAGTACCTGATGCTGCTCAGTGACAGCCCTATGTTCAGATCTGGATGTGTAAAGATCCAGTCAGTAACATCCTGACTCCTGAGATGAAGAGAAGGGAGGAGCGGTAAGGAATGGTGGCCACTATCCATTGGATTTGCAGGTGAGTCTGTCTATAACCAAACCAAGAGACATCTATAAATCAATGCTATTGGAGCAGGGAGACCCAATGATTTAGGCAGCATTACGGTGCTTAGATACAGGACCTTGATTATGTGACTGTGATGTCACTAAAGGTGCTGCACAGTCTTAAAGCGATACTCCGATATCAGAAAATTGTAGGTAAGGAGGTAAGCTGCAATGCATTGTTCTGTTACAGCTGACATTAAAAATTTTTTTTTTTTCCCCTCTGATTCTCCCTTTAATGACAGATTATTTCTTTTACCTTATTTATCAAGGCGGCTGTAGGAGGGCATGCACATAAAACAATAGGTGACACATCCTGTGCCCTCTGTCTGACTTCAACATTTTAGTCGGTGGGTCTTGCTTTGAATTCATGTGTGGTAATTAAAGCAAACCACATGAAAACTAATGTATACCAGCATGAAATAGCAGATTCAGTCAGTAAGCCAAGAATTAATGACTTCAGTCAAGATGACTAAGGGAAATTAAGAGCTGTCTGACAGGCCTTCATGCTGATAAAAAGTTCCTCTATGATGTCATCCGAGCAGATACCACAAACTTGCGTTGCAGTTGAGTTGATAAGGTCAGCACTTCCTGCCCTTTTCATGATGTCATTGACTATAATTAATTACCCCAATCGGGTGGAGGTGGGGGGACAACACACCAACGTCTCAGTTTTCCAAACGCTTAAAAAATACATTGCTCTTTCAAAAATAAGACAATAAGAGCTTTCTTTAAAAATGTTCATATATAATGTTCATAGCTAGTTGATATTCTTCCATGGAACAATTTAATGAAAGAAATGCTATATCTCTCTCTCTCTTATATATATATATATATATATATATATATATATATATCTCAAGAAGAGACAATTAGGTTAAAACCTGAAGGTGGTCATAATTCATTAAAAAAAATAAACTGAAAGGTTGATGCATACTATCTATTGCTTTCCCAATCACTCATCCATGGATTAGGCTTCACTCTTATATTAAAGTTGTGTGGTTTTACATGTGTACGTGTGTGTGTGCGTGTGCGTATATGTATATATATATATATATATATATATATATATATAAAATATTTTTTATTATTTATTAAAGTACCTTTGTACCTATACTGAATTAAAAGTAACATGGGCACTACCTATTACACGGTCTATGGTTCTTTTCAATGGTGCAGAATGAGTTAAAGGAAAAACATATGAATCACTATTTATCTGGTACAGAATTTACCCGAAACGCCGCCAACCACCCACTACTAATCCAGCATTCAGGAATGATTAGTGTTGCCTCAATAAATGATAGCCTCTTCAGAGTGGTCAAAGGGAATGTACATGTGGCACCCTGAACCTCAGTCTTGTTTCGTATGAGTCAGCCATTAATGTCAATGAGTCAAGACAACTAGACATCACGCAATGCTGTCTGGTGGCTTCTTGCCGAAAACACTCCAGGAAATAATATAGATATACCAAAGGTTTCAAATACAATAAAACCTAAAATTAAAAAACAAATTTTCAAGAAGCTCTTATAAACAAATTCAGAACACGGTATCTAATGGACACTACTACTGGGCATACAGATACAATATAGTGTAGTGCAGGCTCTCAAGCAACGCACTGCATCATACACTACAACAAAGTAGGACAAATAAGTCGTACTACATAGCAAAAATGCTTGTCTTATCTATATATACCTTCACAATTTCTTTTACATGTACTACACATGGTAAGGATCCCCTGGACTCCCTCAACTTGAACCCTATAAACAGCACCAGCACAAGGCTAAAAGGGGTTATCCAGGATTAGACAAAGCACAGCTATTGTGGTAATACAGTTCAGCACCATGCACATTAATGGAACGGAGCTGCACAAACTGGTAGAAAGCAGCCATGGTTTTTATTTTCTATGCCTGGATAACACCTTTAAAAGGAGTAGTTTATCCCCCCCCCCCCCCCCCCCCAATTTTTTTTTTTCTTATAAATCAAGACATTTGTAATCTACTTCTATTAAAAAAAATGCAGGGCTTCCAGTACTTATCAGCTGTGTCCTGCAGGAAGTGGTATTCTTTTCAGTCTAGAGATCAGTAGATGTTTTCTATTTGGATTTTCTTCAGCTCTGGACACTTCCTGTCATGGACAGAGGTAGGAGAAGAAAGCACTGTATCAGACTGGAGAGAATACACCACCCCCTGCAGGATATACAGCAGCTGATAAGTACTGGAAGTCTTAAGAATTATTTTTAAGAATTATTTTTAAATAAAAGTAACAATATTTTTTTTTATTAGAAGTTACAAATCTCTGGCACCAGTTGATTTGAAAGCAAACTTTTTTTTTGTTGAACAACCCCTTTAATATCTAGAGTATTTGGCCATAGCTGTAATGTAAGTATGCTTTGCCTATTGGTGAGCTGGCTGCATGCTATACAGATAATTTATGAAGCAGATGGAAGGCCTTTCTGACATTAGTTCTAGTCCTGGAATCTCTGGATAAACAATGTACTAATTATTGTACTGTCTCCGCAGTGTAGTTCTTGGCACACTTTGTATATAATGTACTTTTTTTGCTAGTTTACAGCACTCGGTCACTAGATTGTTACATTGACATTTTAATGTATTTTTGGATATAAGCATCTCCTTGTTTTGCATATATACATACATACAATACCCTTATTGATACTCTATGTATATGTCCTGCAGCAATACCTGGGTGTGTACCACCTTTTCATAGTCTGAGTAATAAATAATCTATTATCCATAAACAACAAGCAAAGCTAACATGAACTTGGAGCGGTGTGCCAACATATCTTTTATTCATTCAGGAGGAAGTGATCTCTAGAGTCAGGCACCTATTCATTTCATACTGCCTAACTTCTTACTATTAAATACAATTTTCACTCACATTAGGCTACATTGATAAAACTGGAGATCTTTAAATTGCACTTGCTCAACTAAGAGATTCAGTAGACGAACTATTACTTGAAACACTTCTACGTCAAAGAGTTCAGTAATTGCTTTACAGTAATAGCAGTTACACTGCTGACTAGAGATGAGCAAATTTACAGTAATAAGGAAGCGAATCGCTATGTTATCTTGGATAAAAGCTGGATCCAGTCCTGGGAAACTGGGAGAAATTTCCAGCTTTTCCAGGCACCTGGGGAGGAGCGGAACTAAGTTAAAAGGCAGACAGCTGAAGAGCAGATTTCTGAGATAGTGATTTGCTTTATTACTGTAAATTTGCTCATCTCTACAGCTGACTGCAGTAGATCACACCTAGTGTATTGACTAAGTCAGTCTGGTTTTGCAAGCAAAAAATAAAAATAAAAAAAATTGCAGTAGTGTCTCATTCACAATGTAATTTTAACGTGTGAAAATTTACCTTAAATGCAGATTTTAAAAACCTGCAGCATATATTAACCTATGTTGCAGATTTCTACCACTGAATTAACTCGGTAACAATCCACACCACCCCTAATTGTTGTGGAGTCAAGTATAGGTAGTTCTTGACCAGATCCATAAAACTTGCTTTATTCCCCACAGGAAAGGATAGTGTTACCGCATGAATCCTTTAGCAAGTTGCATGTGAAGAAAACTTAGCTGCTCTAAGCCCAACACACAAAAAAAAAATTAGCTAAGGGAATAGGGAAGGGTTGTCATGGGGGCATTTAGAAGATTAGTGAAGTGAGCTTACCCTTAAGGCCCTTTAACACAGGCCAATTATCAGCAAGGTGTGTTACTATAAAACGCTCCTTTGGCCAATATTGGCCTGTGTAAAAGTTTTAGCGATCGATCAGCCGACGACAAGGATACACACCCAATCCTCAGGTGATCGCATCATTGGTGCGGGCAGTAAAATTTATTGCTAGCGGCTGCCCATCTTACCATCTAATGCTCAGCCGATAGCAATACATTTAAATGGCCACACTAGCGATAGGAGAGCGTAGATCTTGATGATCAGCGCTCGCTGGCGTCCTTGCGTGGCCCCATAATGAGCCATGTAAAAGGACCCTTATTGAGGAGATTTACTTAAGGCAATCCCACTAGCATAAAACAAGATTAGCCACCGTCACACAAAAGATTTAGTTTTGGCGTAATAGTAAGAGGTTAAACTTGATGGACTTTGCTTCTATGTAAATTGCGTTTCCCTTTTTCTTTTTTTATGGCTCAAAATCAACAATGTATTCAGGAAACTGCATCAATTACGTGATGAAAAAGGTATGAACTTTGCCAAACCCACCTGTATTTCTCCCATTCTCTTCTTCCATACATAAATATCACATTTTTATAAATTTTGACTATGTTCCTGGCATAGAATTAAATAAAACTAAGCAGTAATAAACATTTTATAAATGTGTTCATCCCATTAAAAAAAACTGCAGACTAAAGTACATTTCATCCACCGGAGAAATGCAGAAATGCAGAAATTCAAAAACCAAGGTAACTACGGTAACATTTTTATTCACCAACATTGTTTAAAAAAAAAAAAAAAAGTGCAATGCAAAAATGGTTACTACAAAAGACGTCTTTAATTTTATACAGAGGAAATAAAACAGGCACTTTTATTTCCATGATACAAAAAGTTGAACAGTTCTGAAATAAATAGACTATTGCAGATCTATACAGCTGGCTCCATTTGCATGTTTTTATTATATATATATATATCTTTTCAGAAAATTCATATTTTCTTTTACAAAATATTATACAAACCAAAAATAACTAGTGAATTTAGTTTCCACATACACATTTTTCTTCATCAAGTTTGTACCTCACGTTCTCCACAAAAGAAGTGTAAACTAAATATATATTAAAAAACAGTACACATACATCAAAAAGTTACATTCTGTTATGAAAAGAATATTTTTCAAAAAGTTTGGAAAAACAAGGCAGGATAAAAAAAAAAAAGTGTAGGGGTAAGGGGTAACAGATTGCATACAAGGTTGCAAGCTTATCTTTTATTTTTACAAAAATCTGATTAATATTTTTATAAAAGACTGAATGTCATTTTGCTGAAGCTTTAAAACGAATGTACCATCAGGTACATTACATTTTTCTTCTACATTAGCTGTTCGGCACAGGGATCCAAGTGCAGTCCTTTTTCTGAAACACCGCCCAGTTACCGCGCTCGATACTGTTCTTTTGCCACGCACTGTCCCGGCTCCATGCACCGAAGGGGGGCCCACCACCCTCCCAGTGTGACGATATCCCCTCTCCTCTGTGACGCGGTTCTATTGATTCTAATGGAGCCTTGTCACAGAGGGGAGGGGATATCGTTACACTTGGGAGCTGTGAGCCAGGCCTGCTTCCAGTGCATAGCCAGGCCAGTGCTTGGCAAAAAAAACTGGTGTAGAATACGGGAAGCGGGTGGCGGCTTAAGAAAAAAAGGGGTGGGGGCGCCACCAGGATGCCCACCCCCACACCAATCAGCTAATGAAAAATTTTTATAAATGTACCTAATGGTACATTTGCTTTAAAAGTAATCTGACGCAGCTTGGTTGCGGTGGACATTTCTTTGCCTTAAAGGGAGCCAATCATGCAAAAATCGCTGATAGAGCTATAAATAAGCTCCTATATGCCCACTGTGCATAAAGGTAAATGCTATGAGCGTTACTTAGATGTCCCGAAAAAGCACTTTTTAAACATCAGGAGCTCCTTACTAGTCAAGGCTGGCGGGAAATTTTGCCAGCAATCAGGTCTTCCTGGGAGTGTCAGTGCTCAGGGACGCTGCCAGCTCCTATACAATGGCGCTCCCAGGCGGTGTGATTGCTGGCAAGATTTCAAGCCAGCTGTGACTAGTTAGGAGCTCAGAATCGCCGACTTACCTAGGCGAGTACGTTTTAAAAGGTACTTTTTCACAACATATAATACTCAGATTGTTTACTTATATAGCCGGAAACAGTACTGGGGGCATTTAGGAGTTTATTTAACAAAATTTTTTGCATTATTGGTTCCCTTTCATGCAGGATAAAGAAAAAAAAACAGATACTTTCTTGCAAAACCAGCACCTCTACTGTCCCCAAGTTGTATGTGGTATTACAATTCAGCTCCATTTACTTCAATGGAACTGAGCAGCAAAATCACACCCAAACTCAGGACAGTAAAGGTGCAGTTTCTGTAAGAAAGCAGCCATGTTTTTGTCTAAGTCTAGAAAACCCCTTTAATAGCATCAGATGACTAAGCGTCACAGTGCAAAGGACTCTCCCACAATATATAATTAGAAGAGTGATGAAGTAACAATTCCTCATCTCAGCCTACATTAATAATCAGATTTTTCTAAAACTAAACTTAGCCTTCCAACCTAACAGTGAGGCTTATCACATGGCATAGTTCTGTATGGTACATACACAATAATTAAGAGTGATTACAATAAATATACATAGAATAAAGATGGAAAGGACAGTCCATGTGCACAACCCTTGTGATATCTGGTGACACAAAAACGCTCACTTAATAGTACAGGTACAACAACAACAAAAAAGGTAAAGAAAAACCATACATTCACATGACACAAAACACATCACAGCAATGTTACAGTAAAAACACAATTGAGGGGAGATTAATAATGTATAATAGCATTTGTATGGAATGTCTGGATTACTTGCTATAAAACTCCAGATGAAAGGTCCCTTTGGAGATGGTGCAGCAAAGGCCACAATATACCTATTACAAAGTTTCCATGTAAGACGACTTTAGTTCTGTAATCTACTTTAAGATACGAAACTTCCAGCCGTAGCCTTAGGTTTTTTTTTTTTTTAGACGTTCCACGGAAAGACTGTGCCTGACATGTAAAATAGGATTACTAGGTCACATTTATTTTATAGGCCAACACAGTTGTGCTTCTCAGATGTACAAAAATAGGAGAAAGGCTTATATAGTGTCTAGGTGGTTATTCAGTATGACCTGCATACACATCCAAACGAGAAGTAAAATATATGGCTTTCATAGCTGGTATCACAGAAGATCGGCCACCGTTCCTACCAAGTGTGCACCAGCTCAAATTCTTCAGAGGAGACGCTGTTGCTGCATTCTGGCAAAATGAGAAGGCATAAAGAACCATTAATTCACATACTATACATAGTTCTAGAAGTGACGTGAAGCAATACCACACTTTTTTCCATTTAATCATGCAGCTAGTCGCTAGTCAGTCACTACATATACACTGGGCCCCATTTACTAACAATGGGTCAATTATAAGTCGTTATGACCAATTTTGCACCAAATTCTTTAATGTAGCACATGGCCTATGTAAATCTGGAAGGTTTTTCACTGGACAAAATTAAAGCCTGACCATTCTGCCACACTAGAAATGGCTGGTTTTTAGAATAAAAAAAACATTGAAAATAAAAAAATAAATAAAAAAAGACAGTTTGCTGTCTGTTGCTTGTGTCGAGTTTTTGAAGGGCACACCCATGACATGCCCACTTGGCGGGTTTTTGGATTGAATGGAGTGGTTTGTTGACAAATTGTGTCACACATCTTTAGTAAATGTGTCAGTCCACTAAAATGGAGTCAGTATCACCTCATTTAGTAGTATATATAATTTTATGATTATAATATAATATATACATATATATATACAAAAAAGGGGTCCGTGGAGCCTCAGTTACGAGTCTCAAAACACGGGAATAGCCAGATATCCCTCTCTCCAGAGAAGGAAGCCCATTGCCAAGGGGTGCCTCCTAGTGGGGAGAGCACCAAACCACCCTGATACGTAATCCCTCAGGTCCTCACTCTGTTGCGAGCTTTAGGACCTAAATAGGGAAACACCAGGGTGGCCCCTGTGAGTCAAAGTCTAACTCTGTGGGGAGTATAACGACATAAGACTGTTCTCCCTGAGTTCAGTGATTGTTGTGTTTTGTTGGTCTATTTATCATTGCCCCAGTAGCCAGAATCCTGCTCCACACTGACGAGGGGCAAATACCCCGAAACTGCAGTCTGTGGATGGATGCGTAGCCTTGGTAACCCTTGTCTTAGGTCGTTATACTCGCCACAGAGTTAGACTTTGACTCACAGGGGCCACCCTGGTGTTTCCCTATTTAGGTCCTAAAGCTCGCAACAGAGTGAGGACCTGAGGGACTACGTATCAGGGTGGTTTGGTGCTCTCCCCACTAGGAGGCACCCCTTGGCAATGGGCTTCCTTCTCTGGAGAGAGGGATATCTGGCTATTCCCGTGTTTTGAGACTCGTAACTGAGGCTCCACGGACCCCTTTTTTGCATATTTAAATTTTGTATGGGACAATCAATGGAGACTCGTAAATGAGTACTCCATTGGAATTTTTCACTGTTCTCCCTGAGTTCAGTGATTGTTGTGTTTTGTTGGTCTAAATATAAATATATATATGTGTGGGTCATGTGATCCTATTGTAAGCCCCTGGGAATTCTGTGTGTTTCTGTGCTATCAAATAGGATCACTATTTCTGCCGGAACTCCCTGTATCAGGGATGGGAAACCTTTGGCCCAATACCTATTGCAAAACTACAATTTCCATCGTGCCTAGACAGTCAAAGTTTTGGCTTGTCCAGTCATAATAGGAATTATAGTTGTGCAACAGCTGAAGGGTTGCAGGTTCCTCATGCAAGTTTTTTACATGGGGGACGTGTGTGAAATAGGAACTCCAATCACAGTAACTAATGCATTTATAGCCCCTGTACTGCCCTCCCTGAGTGTATACTGTATAGTCTCTTAGCTACAAAAGTTAGGAACATTACACTGTCCTCCCAGCATGCAGATGGGCTGCTTATAGCTGCTTCATGTGATGCTGTGCTTATGCTTCACAGGATAGAGAACAGATTTTAAAAAGGGAGGTTGCAGATGGTGACTAAATAGTCATACAATCCAGATACAGCAATGAACTGTATAAACGCAGAAAAATTGTGAAGCAACAGATGAAACAGCAGAAATATTGATGGTGTGTGCACATTAAATGGCAGGGGGGAAATGTTGGAGTGCTTCTTTAAGACAAGTTAAAAAAGAACACAAACGCCTATGGAGTCTGGCTGATAAATAAAGTATGGATCACAGGAATTGACAACTATAAAAAGGAAAAAAAGACACACGTTGCTCCAAAAGGAGGAGATGGGTGCCTTTATTTTAATGGAGACTTCACTTACTTAACCCCTTCACGTCAGCAATCTGTATATATACGTTCCTATTGCACATACCCCGTGCAGTAGGAATGTACATATACGTTCCTGACTGACAGGGGTTTTTCTTATGAGAGCGGGATTGCTACAGAGAGAGCGATCCCGCTCTCAAGTGTGTCCAGCACCGGAGGTAATGAGAGTCTGTTGTGATCCCGCAGCCGACCCTCATTAACCCCTTAGTGACCGCTGATACGGCGGTCACTAATGGGCCGGTGCCGCCGCTGCATTTCATCTCCCCGGGGGAGATGAAATAAGTAAAATCAGCCCCCAGATCAGCCCCCCTAGTGCCCTGGTAACTAACCCCCCTCCCCCGGCGGCCATCAGATCCAAGATGGCCGCCGCCATCACTGTGAACAGACTAATGTCTGTTCACAGCGATGGAAATGTAAAAATTAATGAAAGCCCCATGCTCTCCGCAGTGATCGGGGACCCCCCTGTGGGGTCCCGGTACAAGCGATCAGCGGTATATACACTATATACCGCTGATCGCTTGTGCCATGTGCCGCTGGCACTTTTTATCCCCTGTCACCATAAATGACCATAAATGATGGTGTCAGGGGATAAAAAGTGAAGTGTCCTGTCACCCAAGTCACCCCCCACTCCCCCCAGTCACCCCCCCTTCCCCATATACTCACCTGATCCTGGGAGCTCCTTCCTCCTCTGCGTCCTGGCTGGTTATGAAGTGCGCATGCACTCCACAACCAGCCAACTCTGAAAATTTAAAGTGACAGAGACCATTTTGGTCTCTGTAACTGAACTATGATTACTGTGATAGAATATATCACAGTAATCATAGTAAATACAGTGAAAATGAATGTGTAAAGTACAAAAAGTGAAAAACATACAAAAAAAATAAAACTCATCGTAATAATTGCAGTTTACTTCCAAATTGCCCGTAACCACCGCACGTTGCCAGTGACCCCCTCCAGATTGTCCGTAATCACCCCAAATTACATGTACCCACCCCAGATTACCTATAAGTACTTCAGTCTATACGTAACAATCCCAGATTGTCTCTAACCCCCCCGATTTGCCCGCAACCACCGCAGGTTGCGCATAACCACCCCAGGTTGCCCATAATCATGGCAGATTACATGTAACCCCCCCAGATTGCACGCAACCACCGCACGTCGCCTCTGACCACCCCAGATTGTCCGTAACCACCCCAGATTGTCCGTAACCACCCCATGTTTCCCGTAACCACAGCAGGTTGCCTGTATCCACCCCAAATTGTCTGTAACCACCCCACTTTGCCCGTGACCACCCCATGTTGACCGTATTCACCCCAGATTACCCGTAACCACCCCAGGTTGCCCGTTACCACCTCCAGATTACCCAGAACCACCCCAGACTGTCCGTACCCACCCCAAATTACCTGTAATCTCATTTTATTTTAGTAACTGCGCTATTCTTATAACTATTACTAGCTGCGGTTTTGCTCCGGCAAATTGGCACTCCTTCCCTTCTGAGCCCCGCTGTGTGTCCATACAGTGGTTTATGCCCACATATGGGGTACCGTTCTACTCAGGAGAAACTGCGTTACAGATTTCGGGGTATATTTTTTCTCCTGTTCCTTGTGAAATATTGAAATTTCAAACTAAACCAACATATTATTGGAAAAATTTTAGTTTTTCATTTTTACTGGCCAATTTTGAATACTTTCCTCTAATAGCTGTGGGGTCAAAATGGTCACCACACCCCAAGATGAATTCTTTGAGGGGAGCACTTTCCAAAATGGGGTGACTTATGGCGAGATTTTACTCCTCTGGCACTACAGGGGCACTGCAAACGCACCTGGCGCTCAGAAACTTCTTCAGCAAAATCTGCATTGAAAAAGCTAATTGGCGCTCTTTTCCTTCTGAGCCCCGCTCTATGCCCATACAGTGGTTTATGCCCATATATGAGGTACCTTTTTACTCAGGAGAACCTGCGTTACAAATTTTGGTGTACTTTTTTCTCTTGTTCCTCGTGAAATTGAGAAATTTCAAACTAAACGAACATATTATTGGAAAAATTTGAGTTTTTCATTTTTACTGTCTAATTTTGAATACTTTCCTCTAATACCTGTGGGGTCAAAATGCTCATCCTACCCCAAGATGAATTCTTTGAGGGGTGTACTTTCCAAAATGGGGTGACTTATGGTTTTTTTTTTCTCTCTGCTGACACTACAGGGGCTGTGCAAACGCACCTGGCGCTCAGAAACTGCTACAGCAAAATGGAAAAGCTAATTGGCGCTCCTTCCGTTCTAAGCCCCGCTGTGTGCCCATACAGTGGTTTACGCCCACATATGGGGTACCGTAGTACTCAAGAGAACCTGCGTTACAAATTTTGGGGTGCTTTTTCTCTCATGTTCCTCTTGAAAATGAGAAACTTTAATCTAAACTTTTAATTTTTAATTTTTTTTATACGGCCTAATGGTGAATACTTTCCTCCAGCCCCTGTAGGGTTAAAATGCTCATAACCCTAGATTAATTCTTTAAGGTGTGTAGTTTCCAAAATGGGGTCACTTATGGGGTTTCCAGTATACAAACCTCCTAAATCAACTTAAAAAAAGAACTGGTCCCTAAAAAAAAATCAGTTTTGGAAACTTTCACGAAAATGTGGTAATTTGCTGATAAATTTCTAAGCCCCGTAACACCCTAAAAAAGTAAAATATGTTTATGAAATGAAGCCAGAATAAAGAGGACATATCGGTAATGTGACTTAGTAACTAATTTATGTGATACGACTTTCTTTTTTTAGAAGCAGAGAATTTCAAAGTTCATAAAATGCTAATTGCTAATAGCTAAATGCTATAAGCTCATAAAGTGAGACAGGTTAGATTTTGAAAATTGAGCCTGGTCATTAAGGCGCAAATAGGCTTGGTCTTGAAGAGGTTAAAAGACTTCTCCATTGCAGGTTAGCATTGACTAAAGTATCTAGGGACAAGTAGGGGGGTTCATAATTTTTATACGATCCCTAAAACTGTGATGCAGATACATAACTTATCAAAATGTCTACCTACACTTTTATATCCTTTCAAATGCATATACACATACAACAATTTACCTGTTTCCAAACCAAAATTATTATTTTCAATGACCCAATGGGATGGGAACAAGAAGGAACATTTCTCATAGAAAGTGCATTGTACCTGCTTGATCAGTGTCTGTCTTCTGACGTTTGCTACTATTCGCTGGATCTGAAGCTGTGGGGCTGGCTCCATCTTCTCCCTGGTCTTCTGACTCCTCTGGACTGGCAGCAACAGGTTCTTCCTCCACAGAATTTATGGATCTCTTTGTTGAAAGAGAATTATCAAGACTGGAAATATGTAGAGAAAGAATGGAAAGGGAGAATGAACAGTAAATGAGGAAGCATCTACACTGGTGTATGGCAAGCTTTACCCTGCACACCATAGTCTCCATCCTGGCCATAAGCATGTGCACATGTTAATAGAGAAGGAGTGGTTCAGGCACGTTAAAATAAGAAAGTGAATATTCACAGTGTCCTATTTCCCCAGTCTATACCAAGAATGCCCAATAAGCATATGCTTTTGGTATATGGAATAGTATAGTAGACCCCCTAGAGGCATACAATAAAAAAACGATAATCTAGAGGATCAAAGCAGGAATTGCGCCCTACAGATTAAACTACATACAAAAATGATATGTTACAGAGTTTCTACAGGCGTCAAATGGGCCATTCATGTAAATGCCGGGACAGGCAAAGTCCTCCAGAATGACAAACTTTAAAGATTATCTCTTCTGCCAAACTTGATGGATAAGATAGCGGCGGTGGCACAGAAGCCGGGGGGGGTAAGTGTCGTTTATCTTTAAACAACCCATCTTTAGGTATATCTACAGAAAGGCCACTGCCAGTGTACCCCTTTTAAAGGGCATTTCAAATTCTAAACTAGAGAACCCTTTTCTTTTTATAGTTTTAGCTATTGTGCAAGTGCTGCGCTTATCAGAACTACAGTATGAAGTCGGATTTAAGACTCAATATTCTCCCTTCCTTTAGTTATCCACTTAATACAAATTTATCTTTACGGTTGTACATCTGCCAGCCAGATGTTTTATTTAAAGATATAATGTTCTGTTACATAGGATGAATACTATTCCCAGTATGGCCTGTAAGTACTTCAAGGGATAGATTAAAAAGGGAGCAACATGATTAATGATTTCTCTAAATGTCCGGCAGAAGTATTAATTCTACCTTTTATCTGAACAATATCTCATTTACATTTTTAAGAGGAATTTAAAGGCATTTTGCAAAAAAAAATTGAGGTCAAAATGCTTCAACATTACATGCAAGTATAGAGGCTTCAAATGAGTTCTCTGGTACTTATAGGTATAACCAGTAGGAAGAGGGAGATTGTGATACCGCTGTATAGAGCTCTAGAATACTGTGTCTAGTTCTGGAGACCTCACCTCCAAAAAAGGTATTGCTAAAATAGAACGGGTCCAAAGGCGGCATGTGTATGGGGCCATAGAAGTCAATGGGTTTGCATTCTGTGCACCAAACAATCAGATATGATAAGAGAGAGGGGTCTTACAGTAATATTTATCTTTTGATATTTGTATAGGAATTCCACCATACATCCACACGGGAAGTGTAACACATTATCAATGACAAGGTCATCCCATTAAATTAGCTTCACATTAAAGTTAGCAACTTTTTATTGTCCGGTGTTCTTCCAGTTTTCCTGTAGCAAATATTTTTGCTATCTCTAAGGAAAAACATACCTAACAAACTTTCATTACTGTTCTATGTTATATATAACTTACATTTTTAGGTTTAGCTTTGAGTGGAAATACATCAATAAGTAGCATGTATTAGACAGGACTGCAGGTTAACCAGCAGCACTGTATTCATACAATTAACACTATGTTCAAAAGATGTAGCCCTAGAAAAACCCTTTAAGGGTCTGTTCACACGCAGACTCACTGCATAAAACTCGCACAGAACTCGCATCAAACGTAGCTGCGTTTTTTGTGGTGTCGAAACAGTCAGTGAAAATCAAAACTCGCATGTAAAAATCGCACCAAACACGCAGCGAGAATACACATACATTAACTTGATAGCAATCATTATCACTGTGGATTTATGTGCGAGAAACTAGCAGCGATAAATACGCAGCGAGTCTGTACGTGTGAACAGACCCTAAGGGTCTGTGGGACCAGGAGAGCAGTGATGAAGTAGGAGAGTCCATGCACTGATTAGCTGCAGAGTTTTTCACGGCCTCTACTTTCTGCACAATCCGCATCATCAGGTGCCAAAAAAAGGTTTCAACTTGCTCCCTTCCTGAAATGCAGCTTCACAATTGCTTTTATCAGTTGACAGGGAGAAACCAATCACAAGACAAGCTGAGGCTGGATTCACAAAGTATTTTGGGCTTTGTTTTTATCAGTATTTTCACCAAAACTAGGAGAATGTGCACACAGCAAATAAACGATGCAAATGCTTCAGTTGTTTTTTTCTGTTAGTTCCACGCCTGGTTTTGGTAAAACTACAGAGCAAATTAAAGGCTTAAAAGGAGAAGTCTAGTGAAAACTAAGCATTTAAGTATTTTATTCCCCCCCCCCGAAAAGTTATACAAATCACCAATATACACTTATTACGGGAAATCCACATAAAGTGCTTTTTTTCCTGCACTTACTACTGCATCAAGGCTTCACTTCCTGGATAAAATGGTGATGTCACGACCAGACTCCCAGAGCTGTGCGGGCTGTGGCTGCTGGAGAGGATAATGGTAGAGGGATGCTCAGTGACCCTCCAGTGCCCTGTGTCCCTCAGTGTCCCCCTGCCATCATCCTTTCCAGCAGCCACAGCCCGCACAGCTCTGGGAGTCGGGTCATGACATCACCATTTTACCCAGGAAGCCTTGATGCAGTAGTAAGTGCAGGGAAAAAAGCACTTTATAAGCATTTCCTGTAATAAGTATATATTGGTGATTTGTATAACTTTTGGGGAGGGGGGCGCAATGCAATGCTTCAATAAAAATTTTCACCAGACTTCTCCTTTAACCTCTTAAGGACGCGTGATGTACCGGTACGTCATGCGTCCGCAAGGTGTGTTTAGAGCGGGCCCGTGCGGCGACCTCGCTCTGAAACGCCACGATCCCGGGTGCCACGTGTAGCCCGGGACCGCAGCTATTGGCGGTCCAATCGCTGCGCCCGCTAATTCAGTAATTATAATATATCATATATTATATTCAGTAAGAATACTGTATGCAGCACTTCCCTGGTGTCTAGTGGGGTGGAGCGATCCACACATCCTTCACCTGCCGGGGTCTTCACCAAAATGGCACTGATCCCGGCTCGGCACTCGGATGCTTTCGGCTGCAGCAGCTGAAAGCAACTGAGTGCCGATCTCATTGATCTTTGCTGTATATCTATAGTGTATAAGTGTAAAAGTGTAAAAAAAAAAAAGAAGTGTTATTAGTAAAAAGCCCCCTCCCCTAATAAAAGTTTGAATCACTCCCCTTTCCCCATGTTTTAAATAAAAGTAAATAAATAAAACAAACATGTTTGCTATCGCCGCGTGCGTAATTGCCTGAACTATTAATCACATTATTGATCTTGCACGGTAAACTGTGTAAGCGCAAAAAAATCCCAAAGTGCAAAATTGCGCATTTTTGGTCGCATCAAATCCAATTACTAAGCATTAGGCTAATACATTTGATGGTGAAAAGTGGGGGTGCAGTAACAGGTTTGTACAAATTAAGTTTGTATTCTGTTATAATATGATTAAAGGACAAATTTTATTGTGCACAAAAACTGGATGTTCACCTCATTGATCTTTGCTGTATATCTATACAGCATAGATCTCAATAAGCGATCAGTGCACTTATACTAGAAGTCCCCCAGGGGGGCCTCTAGTATAAGTGTAAAAAAATAAATAAAATAAAAAAAAGACTTATTAGTAAAAAGCCCCCTCCCCTAATAAAAGTTTGAATCACCCCCCTTT
Organism: Dendropsophus ebraccatus; assembly: GCF_027789765.1. Lineage (NCBI taxonomy): Eukaryota > Metazoa > Chordata > Amphibia > Anura > Hylidae > Dendropsophus > Dendropsophus ebraccatus. The sequence continues at coordinate 82,489,543 of NC_091462.1, forward strand.
TCCCATGTTTTAAATAAAAATAAATAAAACAAACAAACATGTTTGGTATCGCCGTGTGCGTAATTGCCCGAACTATTAATCACATTACTGATATCGCACGGTAAACTGCGTAAGCGCAAAAAAATCCCAAAAGTGCAAAATTGCGCATTTTTGGTCGCATCAAATCCAGAAAAAATTTAATAAAAAGCGATCAAAAAGTTGTATATGCGCAATCAAGGTACCGATAGAAAGAACACATCATGGCGCAAAAAATTACCTCACACAGACCCATAGACCAAAGGATAAAAGTGCTATAAGTATGGGAATGGAGCGATTTTAAGGATTGTATATTTAATGGTTTGAATTTTTTACAGGCCATCTCGTACTATAAAAGTTATACATGTTATATATCGTTGTAATTGTAAAGACTTGAGGAACATGCATAACAAGTCAGTTTTACCCCAGGTCTAATGGCGTAAAAACAAATACCTCCCAAATAAAAGAAATGCGTTTTTTTTTTCAATTTCACCACACATTGAATTTTGTCCTGGTTTTGCAGTGTACTTTATGCAAAAATTCAGCCTGTTATTGCAAAGTACAATTAGTGGCGCAAAAAAGTAAGGGCTCATGTCGGTTTCTAGGTGGAAAAATGCAAGTGCTATGGCCTTTTAAGCACAAGGAGGAAAAAACGAAAACGCAAAAACAAAAATTGGTTCCGTCCTTAAGAGGTTAAAATACTGTGTGAATGCGGCCTGATGTTGCATTTCGTAAAAATACACAGAACACTTTCCAGTTGTAATTTTGAGACAGAAGTTTTACGTAACAGGCATGCCACTATCAGCAGTCTCATTACATTGACTTGGCAAAGCCAGAGGTATGACAGAGGAAAAAAAATTGCTGGAGGACTTCTACTCACCTCTTGCCATTCTGTTTTATGGGACTATTTTTGAATTTGTACAACTATAAATAGCAATTACTAAGCATTAGGCTAATACATTTGGTGGTGAAAAGTGGGGGTTTGTACAAATTAAGTTTGTATTCTGTTATAATATGATTAAAGGACAAATTTTATTGTGCACAAAAACTGGATGTTTACCTACTTAAACAGCAGCATATTGAATTCTGGGGAACATACCTGTACTGGGTTTTTGGCCTCTTCCTTTCGAAATCCATCCATCCATCGTCAGTTCGTTTTCTTTTAGCCGGGCTTTGTCTCTCTTTTTTTGCAACATACTCGGCATATGTTTGGACACAATAGCTTTCTGCAAATCTGCTGATGTTTACAGCTGCAAGGGAAAAGGGAAGGATTATGTGAAAACAATTAAATGAAGCAAACACACACAGGGGGGAAAAAAAAAAAAAAAAAAAAAAAACATGTTTGGAAGGCTACAGTTACCACTTCTATATCTGTACGCTGCTACAGGTCCACTGGAACCAAACTAGGTAGTAAATGGACAATAATTTGCAGAGCTTTAAGTAAATTACTGGAAAATAGGTGCAATATATCACTGTAAAAAGTACCATGTTTAAACCATACACACATATATAAACATTCTGTATATTGAATGTTTTATAACATAACTCTGTCACATAGCCTAATCATCTGTTTTGTACAATATATGAAGATATGCTGACAAATCGTATACCACAAAAACCATAGACAATGCACCCTGAAGCTATGTTAGCAAACAGAAAAAATATCAGAATACGACTCATTTTCAGGTAAAAACGTCTGTATTTTCTGTGTAATAATGCACTCCATTAATAAAATGTGAACGTGCCTCTTTTTAACCTGCTAACACGTTGTTTTATTTTCACTCAAAATCACAGCTCTTTTTTTTTTTTTTTTTTTTTACACACACACTGTGTGAACATATGCTTATAAGGTATTCCTATAAAATTGTTTATCCAAGTTAAAGGCATACATGATCTAACTCATAATGCAAACAGAGCATATCTAAGATTGAGCACATTGGGTTAAACATCCACAGTGCAGGGAGAAATGCAAGTGATCCCCTTAATGCTGCGTTTACACGAAGCGATAATTCGCCCAATCATTTAACTATTTTGAAGCAACAACTAGATTTTTATAACGATCAGCGTTTAGACGAATAAATCGTTAGAAAAATTATTATTGCGATAGTTTTTAAGATCGCTTAAGCCCATCTTTCACATAGTGAATCTTTGAAAGACTGTTTACGCAAAGCGGTCTGCGAAGTTTTAGCGAACAACGATTTGAGAACATGTTGAAAGATCAAAATGAATTGTTTCTCGCTCGTCACTTGATCGTTTGCGGTGTTATTGCGAAAATTCGAACGATAATCGTTCCATGTAAACAGAATCACAAGTAATCTCAAAGTTGAGAGATTGTGTGATAAGTCAAGGGAGAAGACAGACACTATGCAAGCAACAAGATTTAAAATGAGCAAAACGCTCAAATGTATTTAAACGTTCATTAAAGTGGCACCCTAGACATATAGTCATACTCATGTAGCCAACAAGACTTTTATTGCATTATGTTTAATAGTACAGGTTGCAAAATACTAAAACGTTTAAATCTGTACAAAGTGTGAATGGCAGCTGCTTCAACGGGCAGGTGTCAGCATTTTTCAGTTACAATCTCTCATCTTGCAATTTATACTCTTGGCCAATCTCATTCACAGGTGCTCTGCAGTATATAATGTCACATGACTGGCAAGTCAGCTGTCAACACGTAGAGGAAGCTGCTAGACTTTGTATTCCAAAAAGAACCATGGATCTCCTGATCAGAATGAATTTAGCCTTGGGTTCCCCATCTATTAATTATTCACCTGTTTTCTGATGTCACTGTGAACTTACATGCTGAGCAGTGCCCAGGTCCCTCAAAGAGGTGGTGATTGTGAATATTCTCGTAATACTGCAATCAAATTGGTATACGAGCACATTAAATTGTCACAGACTTACAACAACAAGATTGCGCCCCTTGGTTCCTATGACAGGTAATTGAACCAACACCACAAAAGACTCCAATAGTCTATAGGGACCAATAATTCATTTAATATACAATTTTTATTTACTCCATATTAAACAGCAGATATAAAGTATTTTATATCTTATATAGACCATTAAAAGCTGTAGTGCTGTAGGCGCGATATGTTCCAGCACATCCTGAAACTTTACTTTTTGGGGGGCTTTGTAGACTGGACTTTAAAAACAACAAAGTGTTAGGCTTTTTCACTAACTTTTGACGTGTCAAAACTTACTGATCCCCACTGAGACCAGCTAGGAGCCAGAGATACGGAGGTCAGGGGGTGGTATAGTCTCTCCCCGGCTCTCAATCAGTTCTGACTTAATGAAAAGCCAAAGCTTTGGCTGTCTAGGCATGATAGGAATTATAGTTCTGCAGCTGTAGGGCCGCAGTTTGACACCTGTGCTTTCACTTTTATAGGGCATGCTCATTCTACTTTAGCTGAAAATCTGATCACACATCAGAGCAGTCACATTAAGCTGGTCATAGAGGTCTACATTTTCCTACTCAACCCAATGATCGAGCCAATATGATTTTCATTTCTCTTGAAAGAAGCCCCCCCCCCACACACACACACACACACACACACACACACACACACTGCAACACTGTACTCCATGCCCAGGAACATCTAACAGATCCCATTTATAAAATCCATATTTGCCACAAGGCCCTTCTTGCACCTTAGCTTAATGGCTGACAAAGTAGAAGATTTTCGGCCTTCCTCAACTGAACACAGTTTCTTGGCAAGTCTGTGTCATCTCTCAAAAGCACGTCAAACAAAGTTTTCTTTTAATGAGCAACCACCAATTCATCACATACCTTCCACATTGCTCACTGGTATAAACAGACCAGCAGATTATTATTTTGTAAAGTCTTTACATAAACCAGCAGGTTTACTTTGCAATTGGGCCAGCAAACAACATCAGTGAGTAAAACCTGGGTAGGATTCCAGTACATTGGGACGGTGGTTTTTGGCAGCCTGATAATCCTACCACATCAACCAAAGTGGGTGAAGGGTCTTCTCTGGCACTTCCCTGATCTAGTCAAGGTTTAAAAGGGAATAAAGTCATGTGAGACTTCAATGCAAAATTCACTAAATGAGCCTGTAGTAGTGGCAGCAAAATATAGGTAAGGGCCATCTTTCCCAATAGCACAACTAAGCTGTAGTGATATAGCTTACAGAAAACAGTGACTACAGCAATAATGATCCAGCTTTCTCAAATGCAAGTATGAAGAAATTACTTCAACCCACCCTTCTCAAAACCCTAAACTAAAGTCATCTGTGAGTAGGATAAAGGATGCCGATTACAAATCTGTAATTTCTACTACTTTGTATTTCCTCAATGTAAGTCTAAAAACTGGGCATGTTTATGCATAGAGGGGACTACTTCGCTCCAGAAAATAATGAAGAGGACTACTTGCATTCCTTTTCTGTAGGCCACAAATAAAGGAGTCCAAGAACATAGAAAGCTAAAAATTAGATATAGAATCAGCATTGTATACTGTACTGATGTATAATCTGATGATAACTTATAGTTACTGTCGTTATGACTTTCAATATACTGTACATTCATTATTTTTGTTATTATCCTGCTGTAAAAAAAAAAAAGCTAAACTTACCAGAAATCCAGGTCCAGTCTTCTCAAGGCAGATTTTCTGACCTGTGCTGGTTGTAAAAAAAACAGACTAAACACAAGAATTCTGGCCAGTACAGAGAGTTACGGCTCAATGTGTCCATCAATCACATGACTGCCATCTCTCTGTGGGCGCTCAGATGGCCTGGGATACACAGGACTTCCCGTTTTTCTGACTGAGGAAAAGAGTCAGAAAACAGGAAGTGCCATGTTTTCCATGATAACTAAAAAAAAATATTAATAAATGTAAATTGCAAACTTGCTTTATAATCACATCTAATGTTGATTTAGATTTTGAAAGTTATAAAGACAGGGACACTTAGTTTAGTGGGTGTTTTGGAGGTGACAGAGTTCCTTTTCAAGGGTCTTTCTGGAGTTTTTAAAAGTGGAAGGAAATGTGATCAAATAAAAATAAAAAAAAACATTACTGGTAAAGGCCCGTTCCATTACCACTACTTTGGTGGTCCCTGTTGTCCTCTATTGACAGTGTTCACATAGGACATAGATACCACTGCTGCAGCAAAGAAACAAGGAGCAGCAGAGACCAATGGAGTGTCATAACTGGGGCAATGATATAATAGGTGAGCAATAATTCCTTTTTTATATTTCATAACATTTGCTGCTGTTAGAATGATTTTTCTAAACTCCTGGCAACTCCTCTAACCTACTTTTTAACAACCTGACAGAAGAGATCAGGGCTTAAAAGTAGTAAATATCCTTTAAGAATATCTTCCTATAGATGTTTAGGAGGAGACCAAATTGTAATTCTAAAACTATCTTCATCTAGGACCTGGATGGAGACGGCATGTACTAGCGGAAGTTTGTACACACCATTAAGGTGGTTAATCGAAGCACAATGTTAACTGCCAAGATCTCAAGCCTAGGTTTTACATCTAAGTTATTGCAAGACAAAAGAAATCAATGTTATGTGAGAAACTAGGTGGCTTTCATGCCTCAACCAACACTGAATAATACTTAGAGGAAAAAGTTCTTTTTATTGCCTGCCTTCATACAGCAACAATTTACCAACATTCCTTCAAGTCCCAGCAGCTTTGCAGCTTTCAGACTTTAATCTGCAAGCCAAGCTCTGGCTCAAAGCCATCTGGAGAATGGATGAATCAGCAAAATGAATTGGCTGTCAACTAGTGTCCTCTGCAGTTTCCAACTTAACCGTCTGGAATTAAAAAAAAAACTCGCAGAAAGAAAAAGGGTATTGTCACCGGACTTACTGCTTTTAAATAAAGCCTCAACATGTAAGCAAGGAAAGAAATGTCAGCAGCAGGGACTGTAAAAGAGCCTTAAAGCTGCCAGGAGCACCACAGTCCCAGAAGTGAACCCTAGCAGTAAGGACTGACTGGCTACTGAAATGAAAGTTAAGAATATGGCTGGAACCAGAGACTTTAGCGGTTCATCTCCATGTGCTTGCAGCTGCGATAAAACACTGAAGTCCAGAGGGAAACTTCTGGTCAGTGTAAGTTTGCGGACATTTCTTTGTTAACAATGTGCCGGGACTCATATGGCTAGATGACATTTTTAAAGTGATACGGTCAGCTCCTTACGCCGCACCCTCTATAAGCCTTCATGCTGCACATTTGGAATATACCTGTATAATACTTGTCTAAGTCTTCTTTGAAGTGATCCAAATGCAGTGAAGGCCAGCCTAGGTGACAGTTAACTGATCAAATGAAGCGAGGGTAAGGAAGGGGGTGACTATATCACTTTAAGCCCCCGAGTAAAAAGAAAATTAAGTTAAGATGCAGAATGTTAACTCAATTGTAATGAACGATTATCATTTGCTTGGATAGCCAAATAATTATTTTTCACCAAAGTTATTTGGCACGGGCAAAATATAGCCCATGTGTCACATGAAATATTATTTACACAGGAATACAATGGCAAATTCCAGACAACTACATAAATCACTACAAGTGTAAGACTAAGAGTCCAATAGGGCAATGTTTTCACATATCATCAAATTGCTACATAATTGGAGGGGGGGGGAGGGAGAGGCAGCAGGACATCTGCCAGCAATACAATGGATGGCTCAATTCAGGTCTCTTTCAAGACTCTTGCGTTTACCTAAACTCTCTGCTTGCCTTGTTTAGGTGCTGCATGTAGGGATGAGCAAATTTACTGTAGCAGCGAAGCACTTTGCTAGGCTAGGTGGTTGGCTTGTCAGCTGGCTGCCTTTGAACTCAGTGTCTCTCTACTCCGGGTGGCCGGAAAAGCTGGATCCAATCCTAGAAAACTGGAAGACACTTCCCAGGACTGGATCCAGCTTTTCCAAGCACCGAGAGAGGAGCGTCATGGAGTGCAAAGGCAGCCAAGCTGACTGCCGAGCCTAGCAGAGCTCTTTGCTACTACTGAGAATTCTCATATCTCTAGTTGTATGATTTTAAAAGAGAAATGTGGCTTGGTATGATGCACAAAAAAGATAAGTGAAAGATTCTAAAGGCACCATATTAGAAGACTGAGGATCACATGCATTGTTTAACCCAAGAATCAGATGTCTGACTCATAAAGAGTAAGTTATTGTCCCTACACACAATGTGTAAATCTGTCAGCAATGACACTGATCCTTCAGGTTTCACGGAAGAATGAAACCTTACTGGAAGTGCGTAAGTGACCCCAAGATGACCAGATATCCCATGGCTAGTGAGAGTTTTCATTGATGATTCATTGGAACCCCACATATTCATTACAATGAAGACAAGAAAGGAAAGGCTTCAATAAACATTCTTTTATCCTACTTCAATCACATTATAACATGACTAGTCAGACCACAAATTGCTTAGAAACTGGTTTTTACTTTGACATGGTGGCGGTAGTTTTTATAGAAGTCAGCTACTTAGGTGTACAATGACCCACAAAAGGCTGTAGGCGTTAATTATCATGACGCTAAGAAGAAATACTGCAATTTAATTGAGGAACTCCTGATGGCGGGTTTGTTGAAAGAAACTATCCCCCTTAGGCAAATTGTGACCATTTGGTTCATAGCCAAAACATAGCCAGAGGGAGATGGGAAACAAGCCAAACTTTTCACTCAAAAGATATTGCTGTTGTACTAACTCACCTGTGCACCCATCAAAGTGACTCATCTGTTCCTATAATCTGAGGAGTGGCAGCTCCGCTCCCTCACAGTCCCCATCTATTAACTCATTCACAAAGAAATGCTGTTCCCTACAGATTGGCGGTATACTAGTTAGTACACATGCACAGGATCTGTTGCAGATTCTGTACATGTGAATGGACCCATAAAGACCACTTACATAAAAAGGACTAGGTACATGGAGGCTTCAGCTATGCAGATCATCTCTTCATATTGCTCTTCTTTAAGCACAAACTTTAAAGGGCACTCATCGAAAAACTATTATGTCAAATCAACTGGTGTCAGAAGGCGCCACAGATTTGCAATTTACTTCCACTTAAAAATCTCCAGTCTTAAGTGTACCTATGAGCTGCTGTTTGTCCTGCAGGAATAGTTGTAATCTTTCCAGTCTGACACAGTGCTCTCTGCTGTCTCCTCTGTCTATGATAAGAACTGTCCAGAGCAAATAAAAACCTCTCCAGACTAGAAAGAATACACCACTTACTGCAGGACATAAAGCAGCTAAAAAGTATGGAAATACTGGAGATTTTTAAATAGAAGTAAATAAATATCTGGCACCAGTTGATTTGAAAAAAGTCTCTCTCGCTGGAGTACCACTTTAAACTTTAACCTCAGTTGCACTGTATATGGGCCCAAGACTAGGGCTCCACCGAACTACTGCAAGGCATGGTAAACCCTGAAGATCACTAAGCCAATTCTGTACATTTCCTTAAACATTTTTTGTCTGTTCAGAATCTGTATAAAGAAAGCAGGAGGGCATTAGGAACTGTACGAATTGTTTGTAGCCTACCCAGTTACAATAAATGGAACATCTAATGAATTACACATGGGATGACAAACTATACCTAGGCCATGCTTTCTAAGCCATTTCAAACAGTCTACACACTATGCATACACATTTCAGTTCCTCAATAATACTTTGTAAAACATGTTCTACGGACACTTTGGCCACGAATAAAATTTAGGTCGGATTTAAAGCTGTTTTTACAATTTACAACTGTATTTTAAAGCCAAAAGCTAGAAATGCATCAGAAAAAAATTGAATGCAAAAATTACTTATTAAATTTATTACAGTGGGATGGGTTCTGCTAATGGATTTGGCTTGAAAATATTGTACATTTAAAAAGAGGTAAAAAAGAAAAAAAAAAAATATATACAAAAGCTCTCCACTAAATTAGATAGTCATACAACTGTAGAGCTACGATGTACCCCTGGAGCTTCCTCTCCACCTAACAGAATGGGATCCAATAACGAAACAAAAAAAAAAAAAGTATACCACATGGTGAGTGTTTTGTTATGGGATCTAGCTCAATGTAATGGCACAGACCATCCAGCAGACTCCTAATGCATTCGACCCATTTAACAAATGCACCAGGCCCCAACGTTTCCACTAAACAGGTTTAGCTGTACCCTTTTTAACGCAATGTGAACACAGCCTAACACACAACCTAGGCAGAGAGCCTGATGTATGATCCTCTCTCATTTCTGTCTAGTGCTTTCAGCAAGTTCACACATAGATATGTGCCAGAAATATCTGACTGTTTCAATAGGGCTTGCAAAGATTCACGTACATGCTGCAAATACATCCCCATTTAGATGTATGGAATGGATTTCTCTGTGACCAACCGGTCACGTGTGAACATACTGTTACTGGACAGATTTTGGTAACGCTTTCAAACACTTCCTGGGAACCTGCTTACTTGGAATTACAAGCATGCTCCTAGAAGCTTGCCCTTTCACCCCATGAGATATTCTGATAAGTATACAAACTCAAATGAACAACAAAAAAAAAAAGTTATGCCAAGTATGCTTTAATGAATGGTCATGCATGTAATACACTAATATGCAAAGCACGTCATAGATAAGCGAAAGTATTACAATATTTCACACATTTCTAACATTTTTATTAGGTACAACTAAGACCATTTTTCTTAAAAGCATAAAGTGAATAGATGTATTCCAAGTCCTGGCCTGACCCGAACTGACAGGTTCTTGCCTACCTCGATCACTATGATCAAAGGCAGTCCAGGAATGACAACCAGCAATATGTTAATGATGTCCAAGGAAAATGATGCAATTGGGAAATGGGGGCTAGTCAGTCTGGTCTGATCCCACAGAGGGGCAACTTGCTGAAACTGCTGAAAACGGTAATGATGGCCATTATAGAAAGGAGTCAGAAGAGACAACACATCACAGCCTGCTGCATCTCGGGATCGGTAGCTGTAGACCTGTCAGAGTGCCTAATGTCTACCTGGTAGCCTACCTTCAATTCTTTGCTAAAGTTTTGCTTAGATTTTATGGGAATTTACTTTACCACTCCTTCAAATGTCAAAAGGTCCGGCCTACTGACTCAAGGTATGTATTCCATGGTCTATATGTATTCCAGGTCTACAACCTATGCACCACATGCTGACAGCCAACACATAAAAGACCGTACCTTGCAGGCCATTCGTACAGGACAATCAGTTCCCACTGCAGCTATCTACTGGTTGACCAGAACTAGGCAACCCCTCTCAGCCCCCAAATCAGACCCAATGAGAGCATTGGTTTCACCATGTTACTGCTTGCCCTCCACAGGTTCACCATACTAGCCCAACTGTAGTTCACAGCCCTAGCAGACTCACAGACATTAAACAACTTCCACTGCCCCTTCCTAAGTCCTGGATAGTAGTAGTGCTCAATTCACTAGCGCACCATCTGGTCCATAAAACTTATATCCCACTTGTCAAAGCAGTATAAGTGCCTTCCCAAGAAAAACTTAACCTGACTGCACAGCTGATACTTATGATCAGCTAGGCGCTAGTTAAAGGGAATCTGTCAGCTGTAATTTACGTTCCAAACTGCTGACACTCTTAGATAGTTGTTCGGACAAGGAGACACATGGTACCTTTCATATATCTGCTTTTGCGCCCAAAATGTAGAGAAATACTTTTATTCTTTTGAATGAAGCGTCAGAGGTTTTACCAAGTTTCTGATCTGCCTTAAGCTGGGATGTTTCCTCTCTTCCCTCACCCTGCTGATTGACACCTGGAAGATGAGTCCCAAACAGGCTCAGGTATGGGAGGGAGGAGCAAGTATGTGTTAAAGCTTGGTGCACTTCTCTTTATACTACAGATTAAAAGCAGCTTTTCTATGTTCTGGAAGCACAGATGGATAAATGAAAGGTACTATGTGTCTCCTTATCCTAACAGCTATCTAATGGTGTCAGCAGTTTGAACTGTGAATTACAGCTGACAGATTCCCTGTGCTGTGGTTGCTTCACCGTTTTTTTCCCCTTTGCATTGCACTTCAGCCCACCAGCGGTGCCGAAATATACAAACACCGCTCAACAGAATCCCATATACTTAAGCCCCAGCCGGGGACTGGAAGTCTGTCCCATTGTTTACAGGGTAGATGGTGGTCCCAGCTGTCAGGCCCACAATATGTTACAGTCTATCATAGTATTGTGGCACGATTTTTAAGATGTGAGAAACCCTTTATACCAGTCTGTCTCTGTAGTGTACTGACAGGTAAGATGACCGTCAGCTAATGGCAGCGTAGCATTGAACTCTACTTGCAAACATGCAATTCTGATAACGGTAATAACTAACAGTTATACCATTCTCTAATATAACCTTTTCCATGTATACACTCCAAGAAGTGGAGAGAGGAAAGAAAAAAAAAAAAAAAAAACCACACCCCACACACACAACAAGCAAACAAATGCCATTGGAGCCTACTCCTGCATTCCTTGCACTCCCATATACACATTTTTATCCATACATTAAAGCATTTTACAGTTCATATCAAACAAAACTCAAAACAAAGAGCTTTGAATGAAGTGAAGAGTTAAATTTGCTGCACACAGGCGGCTTTGGCATGTAGAGAGCTGACTGCACCCTCTAGAAATGATAATTTACCAATTCTGTATTGTTTAATGTCAGACACAAGCTTTTTAGTTTTTGGGAATGTCTTAGGTGCATCTAAGTCATCAGCCACACATAATCGTCATGACTTATATAAAAAACTTATGTGTAAAAAGGAGAGAAAACCAGACAATAGCAATTTCAGAGAAGATATTCAGATGGCTGCAAAATACAAAGTAATATTGTATATTGATAACCTTGTTGATAAGTCGGGTCCAGCCAGTCTTTAGCCATTGCAGAGCCTTTGATGTTATAGATGCAAAAAGAGTTCATGGAGCCTCATTTAAGAGCCTCGAAATACAGGACTAGCCAGATATCCCTCCAGGGAAGGGTAAGAGGTGGCTCCTGTAAGGAGAACACCAAAACCACCATATTAGGTGTCCCTTTCACTTAATATCCAACTCAATTTAAAAGTCTAAGGATATGAAAAAAGAACTGCCAAAGCCAGGTATCCATCCACAGACAGCCGTTTCAGGATGTTGCCCCTCATCGGTGTGGAATAGGATTCTGGCTAGGATGTTATAGAGGCCTGGCTTTCTCATCTATGGGGGTACTGCAATAAAATATGCAAATTTGCTTCCAAACTGAAGCTAAATAAAGAAACTTTCTTACTGAAGGATACGTGAAAGTCTGAGTAGGCCCTGACAGAGACATTCGCATAACAGATAACATGACTAGGGATGATGTAAGTCCTCCCATAAATCTCACCTGCCTGACACAACTTAAAGTGAGGTAGTGCCTTAAAAACATTAAAATCTATCAAAGGACCCAGAAGGCATCCATCCAAGAGTTTTGCAGGAATTAAATACTGTGTTAGACCTTATTCCTAATATATAAAGATTCTATAATGACAGGCATTGTTCACAAGACCGGCGCAAAGCGCATGTGTTACCAATATTAAAGAAAAAGTTCAAAAAGTGACCCTGCAAACTATAGGCCTGTAGTATCTTAATGAAAATAATCTTATAACTCAGTACCAGCATGGATTTATGAGGGATCGGTCCTGTCAGACTAATCGGATCAGCTTCTATGAAGAGGTGAGTTATAGACTGGACATGGGGGAGGCTGTGGACGT